>NC_080754.1:13762500-15012500 GCF_020826845.1 Diceros bicornis minor | reverse complement strand
TACCACAGCATACCCCTCCCCCAGACAGCTGTGTCTGTCATTCCTGACAATGACTTGGCTGCTCCTCCAACATAAGCAACAGCTGCAGCATGAATAATGCAACATTTGTTACCGCTCTGAATTACCAAACCCCTTTACGCCTGGCTCCTGTAGCTCCTAACCACCTTTACCCTAAAACCAAGCGTATGGAGAAGTGAATATATATATGTTAATATATTTATAAATAAAGATTTCTTGCATTAAAAAAATTAATGCAAGTATAAAATTAAAGATGTGGTGCTTTCTAATATTTTCTATTCTGTTATCTTTCATTTTTTTCAACGTTATTTGAGACCTATTAAATTGTTTCATGACCCACTAATAACTTTCAACCTACCATGGACAAACAGTACCTTAATGCACATAAACATTGATCAATAATAATGAGCACCACCTGTATGCCCAGCAAAGCATATCTTGAGATACTAAAGTTATTTGGAGATCTCAAAAGTATTTGGTATTTGGAGATACCAAAGAGTTATGAGACAACAAAAAAGCATTGTGTTAAAGGAATTTTAATTTAGTAGCAGAAACATGTTGACTTGAGTCCCAGTTGCCACTCACTAAGCTGGCTGATTTTGGGCAAATCTTGGAACAATAATACCCTTCTCAAGGCAGGGGACTGGATAAAAATAACGGCTTCCTTACTTTTCTTAAGTGGTAAATAAAAGAGTTAAATAAAAAAATGTAAGTGAAAGGGCTTGGTGAAGTGCTTTCTGAGAGCTGTTATGGATATTGTTTTACAGAATAAAGAATTTTTGCAAAAGATAAATTATAACCCAGAGCCACCCACACATGCTCAGGAAGAAAGCAAGAGATGGTTGAGAGTGCTGAGGGTGGGGTTCTTGGGGAAGGCCTGGAAGGGAAATGGAAGCATCAGCTAGAGGTCTCCTTCATTCAAGTTCTGACAATGCGGAGCATTTTGCCAATCCTAATATATCTCAAATTTCCTAATGTCTTTAGAATTGACTAACATTTCAGATACAACCAGTGCCTCAGGACCACCCTTCGTGGAAGAGATCGTGGACAGACGATGGATCCTCTATGGTTTTCTTCCTTTGGGGGCATTGCCTTTGCTCATTACCTGTTTCTACCTGGTCTGCTGCCTGAGAAGGCACCAAGGTGGGTTCCATCTTCCCTCTGCTGTTCTGGGCCACACATTTGGGGTTAAATTACTAGGGATGATAGATTTTTAGTCTGTTCCTATTGTTTTCTTTCCCAATATTGTGCGACAAACCATGGATAATGATTTCCTGGGGGGTAACTCATCCTTCTACCACAAAGCCAAATGGATTAATTCAGGTCCCCTCTAGTCATGGTGAGGCATGCTCACCACAGCATAGTGCTCCAGCCAAGGGTTGTGGTAAGAAGGGCACATTGCTGGGACTTACTCATTCTAATTGTGTCAATCAGGTGTGCTTGACAAGAAGCTCTTCTAAACTTTAACGGTATTGAAAGGGAGGTGGAAATAATCTCAGATCAACATGTCTGATTTGAGTTAGTCTGTCTCATCCTCTTTTTCACAGCCACACCACATCATGCCAGTCGTACACACCCTTGTTTAAATGAAGACTCAATGTGCCCGGAGGAAACTCATACGTCTGTACTTTCTGTTGCCATCACAAACACACGCTTTAACCGAACCCTCACCCAACAATAACGCATTTGAAAAATGTGGGTTTGGCTATGATGGGAGAGGTGTGATATTTTGAAAACAATTCCTTTCTGCTTTTGTAAGAATCCCCTCAACGTCATGAGCGAACACTTAAACACAGTAAGAGAGAGATGTATGGAGAATTCTGACCTAGCTCTGGTCTAAATCACCTCAGTTCTCTGTTTTTTTCTTCTTCTCTGCCATCTTCTCCCATCCCTTTTCCCACAATAGCAGCCACAGTGTAGCTATAAAAACTAAGCTAGACAGAGCAACCCTTGTTTTTGCCACAAGAGAAAACTTTGTCTGGGCAAAAGTGCTTCTGGTGTTTTGTGGTGAGGACTTCCAGACCTTCTCAGAATACTGAGGGAACATTCTGTAACCCCAACTCCACATCTGCAACTCCAAGGCTCTTTCCATGGTCCCTCTCCACGTTTTACCACCTTTCTTAAGGCTGCTGGAACTTCTCTCAGAACTTCAGAGAAAGAGGCAGGAATAATACTTTGATTCACCACATCCAAAGTGAACTGGCAGTAGGAGATCCTGGCTATGTAGGTGATAGGACAGCAGTTTGTCTAGCACTGAGTATAGAATGTCCCCAGAACAAGGATTTCCAGCCTTTTTAAAATGATGTGCTGGATTCTGCCCCTTCTTGGATGTGCTGTAGGTCTCTCTGGAGTGAGATGTGAAGAACCAGTGAATAGAATGGGCAGCATAATTCTCACAAACTGAGGTGTATGTGCCATGCTAGTCATAGCAAATAGACAAGCCGAAACTAATAACAACGCTGTCTCTCTCATGCAAGTGGGTGAACGTGGGCGAGGAGGCATCCCACCTCTGCTCTAGGGACTGAATTTCAACCAAGCAATCTGATTTCATAACCCATATTCTTACCACAACTCTAAGCTACAGGAAATTGGGGAAGAATTTTGTGTTTTTCTTTACTTCTTTTGGTTTCTTATTTTTCTTTTTGAATTCCAGGGAAACAAAAGGAGCCTTCTGATACAACAGGAAGGGAAATTAACCTGGTATGTTCAATGTATCTGTTAGAACAAATGCAATCTGTGTTACACCATGTGAATATTTATATATTTTTTAATTTAATGAGTCTATGTAACACTCACCATGTGCCAGGCACTGTTCTAAGTGCTGCATTTCTTGACTTACTTTAAAAATGTGTTTATTTTACATTCACCTCCATTTGCAACAAAGATTCTTCAGGATTAACAATAAGTGGTCCATGGGTGTCATGGGTGGCAGTGTAGATTCTAAGCAGAAAATTCAGAGACTGAATCATATAACCTTGGCTCTACTCTTGGCCTGTTATGTGACCAGGTTATTCATCTATTTTCACAAAAATATCTTAAAGTGTTTCAAGAAGAGAGTTGGGAGTTAATGAGAGAATAAGCTATAAATAACCTCGTAATACAAGGTGTGATTTCTTCATAGATCACACCAGCAGATGAAGAGGCAGGATCACAGGTCCAGTTACTACACAAAGTCCCTCGGAATGTGTGTGGGCTCATCAAGGAAGAGACCTCCCAGACAAAGGAAAGGGCGTTTTGGAGACAGTGCCAAGTTTTCCTACAAGTTCTTGAAATATAAACTTAGGCCTTTCTTTTAGGTTTAATGTTGCGTAAATATTGGAACTCAAAAAAGAATGCAAGATGAGGCAACATATTTCTGAAAAAGATTTTATGAAGCTCTTTCATTAAAAACAAATAGTTGTAAACGAGGTACTGCAGAGGAACTTGGTGTGTGTGTGGGTGTTTCAATAAGGAAGAGTAGAGATCAAGTTGCAGTAACCTTCTTGAAAGTTCCAGAAATGCCAGAGGCAGATACAGCCAATAATTCTGCAAATAATATTAAATGGCATTCAGCATTCACCGCCAGGTTGCCTAATTTTAAATCAAACCAAATTCATTCAACTTGATACACTTGTATTAAGTTTTTAGTAAGAATCAGTAGGCATCACTGCATTAGATGCTAAGGTTTTGTTTCCTTAAGCAGGGAAATGTTCTTAAATATTATTTCCTTTCTTTTTATAGTGAAAAACAACAAACTACATGTTGTTAGAGTCAGGCCTGAGAGCTTTGAAACCATTTAAAACAATAATTTAAATAATTTACTGTGCAAGCAAAGCCCAGGTTGGTTAAAATATAACCATATTTCTTCCTGTGTAAGCTGGACAAATTATTTATGATTTGAAGTTGAATTCAAGAGGGATTTTTCTGTGTGTGCAATTATTTGAGAATTTTGTTTTAAGATGTTCACGTTTTTCACAGGAATTCACAGTTTTGCCTTCATTTGAATTGTCAAACATTTCAGAAAATAATCAGAGGTGACATATTAGATATTTGAGACCAAAGATTTCTTAAGAAGGAACTTGTATGGAAACCAGTGGAAAAGAAATCCAAAGCAGAGAAAGGAACTGGTAAAAACATGGCAGGTACATATAAAAGCCAAAGTTCCCAACTTATTCCAGAATAGCCCTTCAAGGGTATAAAAGTGCTCATATACTAAAAACCACTGAATTGTATATATCTTTTAAAAAGTGCTTTGTAAACTGTAAAGCGCCAAACAAATGTAAAGTAGGATAGTGCCTCGGTGTCTGTCATCTGTACCCACCACAGCATGGTGCACTAGCCATGTGGCACTCACTCACTTTGACGAGATGCCACAGGATAGGTTCACCCACAGAGCACCATGTTTTCCTTCACTCCATTCATTCTAAGAATGTTTTCCATGGAAACGAGCCATTTTTGGGGATGGGAGCCAGGAACTTGAGTTGACAGACTTATCTAGATTGAAAAGTATGACAGGGACCTTGTTGATATATTGAGGATTTATGGCTATGTGTTAGGTCACATGACAGTCTTCTTCACTGCTCCTCCAGAGACATTAATCAGGCCCCTTCAAGTGGAAGTGGGGGCACTTTCCATCTGAGTCAAGAGCCTGGGTAGGTTAAAGCAATCCCTGCCTCTTTCAATTATCCAGCCTTAGTGTTATTTCCTGGGCAGTCAACTCATTGGAGAGAGGCAGTGTACTCTGCAGTTAATACCTAGTTTCTCAGGATAGAACCAGATGTGCTTGTGTGGTAGAACTCTGCCAAGGAGGTGTGATAGATGTACTACTGCACACATCACAGTGAGGATGACAAAGGACCAGATAAAGCATGTAGACTATCAAAGACTGTGGACCTGATACCTTAAAGGAGTTAGACTTAACTTCAAGAACATAAATTGACTGGCAAAATTGGGATTAAAAAATTTCAAATAACAACCCTTAGCACTAACGTGATATCTTCATTTTTATCAGGTGGATCCCTTGTTTAGCTTGGAATGGCTAACAAATAACTAAAAAGAGTGAAAAACATCAAGACTCATTTTATTTTTACTTTCCATAAATTCACCTCTTTCTCAGAAGCGTTAAGATATATGACTCTCTTTGGAAATATAAGAATTTTCTTGTGATAGAAATAACAGTTGGAATATTTTAGAACTTTTTCTAAGCTTTGGCTGCCCCTTCCTCAAAACTGACAGCAATTTTCCAATTCCAGGTTTCAAATCATAATAACACATCTTGGATAACTCATAATATTTATTCTTTCTGCCCCTTAGAGGGTATCTGTTCTGCTTTATCTTTAATTGTTTTATTTTAAACAATATTAATACTATCCATTATATTATAAGCTGCTTGAAGTTCTTGTGGAATATTTTATGCTTTTCTCATTAATTTGGGCTGTGTTTTTGATCCTGAAGAGGGATTGAAAAGTGTGATCTCAAAAGTGACTAATAATACAGCACAAAATAACATTCAGGAGGAACATGGTGGTCTTTAGCCTTCTATCCTTTAATCAGTAAGAATCTGCTAAAAAAGTACATGTCAGAAGCATATGCGAGGAGGAGTAGATTATTTCTCTTGCTGTGCAATGACTCGGTTTAGCCTACACTCATAGTTCACTAACAGATATGCACTATTACATCCTTAAGTGGGACTTAAAACACTCTTTTCTTCTCTTATAGGTTGATGTTCCCCAGCCCTTTAGGAGTGAACACACTGAAGTGGGCACCAGGCAAAACTCCCAAACACTGCAATCAGAAACTGGAATTTACGATAATGACCCCTGGTTCAGAGTCCAGGAAGAGCCTGGGGTTTATTCTAACCCGTGTCTGGAGGAAAACAAACAGGGCATCGTTTATGCTTCCCTGAACCATTCCATCATTGGAATGAACCCAAGACAGGCAAGAAATGTGAATGAAGCACCTACAGAATATGCAGCTATATGTGTGAGGAGTTAAATTTGGTCCTGCTCTCCACCCAGTAACCATCAGCATGGCAGCACCATTGTCTGAGCCCACAGAGTGTCAAAGAATATTCCTTGACCTGAGAAGTTTCACTTTAAGAAGGTTCATGTTGGTGCTTGGGTCTTAAGGGTCCATAGGACAAATGACTAAAATTTCTCCCAGAAACTTCTTTGGGAGGCTTTTATACTATAGTCTTAACAAAATCTTCTCTCAAAAACTGAGTGATATCCTGAGTAGCAGAGTAGTAGAACATTTAAACTTAGCTACATTTTACCCAATATACAAACTCAATATTTTCTTTGGAGCTATCAGAGACACATGTAGGGAAGTGAAGTTTGTGTTATCTGGGTCAGTTCACTACACTCTCTTGAAAAAGAAAGAATGTCCCGATTAACTAACTAACCATAAATATAGTAATGGTAGTATGTTTATTTCTAGTCAATCTTCCATAATAAGAAATTTTCTTCTGTCAATCTAATACCGGGGTTTCTTAAATGTAAAGGGGAAATAACTTTAGATCTGATGATATTAGAAAAGAATGGAAAGGATAAATGGTGCAATAAATATGTGGAATACACCAACTGGATGTGAGGTAGATGTTCCCCATATCTGACAAACAAATGCCTATATCTATCCTATTAGATTGCTAAGCAAATATAGATAGTAGTGGAGCAATTAACGTATGGTGCACTTATAAACAAAATGGTGACTCAGTGTTTGGGTCACATAGACTAACGTATATGAATGTGACATAATGCTGCTGAATTAATATACTCGTGGGTGTCAGAATAAATGCAAAAATCAGTGAGAATAGTTAGTGTCAGGCAAGGGAAGGTTGATGGCTTAAACTGTTTCATAGTTAACCTGATAGCAAACTAAAGGCACAATTAATGGAATGGAGAAAGTCCAGAATATTTAATTGGCCAGTATGGGTCATCATACTTTCATTCACCACATCCGTACCTTGCTGTTCTTCTTACTAAGGAATCAGAGAAAATCATACATAGTGAAGTAGTACAGTTTGGTAAACATTCCTTTAAAAATATTAAGGTTGCAGCCACTTATGAGTATAGCGAGAAGAGATGGCTTCAGATTTTCTGAATTTCCAGTGTACTTGAGTCTATTCCAAAAACAGCCTACAACTTTTTTAAACAGCTTGAGGCTATTAGCGTTCTCGGGTGCTGCTACAAAATAATGCAATAGACTTCATACAGAGTGGATAGCAAAGGTTAGGACTCATTTGAACAAATATGTGAACTCCTGCACAAACGTATGTGGGGTGTGTGTGTGTGAGTTAGTATATAGAAGGATGGGTAGGTGACTTACAGAAATGGTAAAAGAGAAACTGACAAGTTGACATTCCATTTCAGCTTGCTAAACGAGCTCAAAATACTAGAGTAAATGAATCATTAAGGAAAATATATGAAAATATTGTATGAAATTACGGAGACGGGAGTATGACATCCCATAAAATTTTTGTCCTAAAAGATAAAATTTGAGATTTTGTGGCAGAGCTTTTCTTATGTAACATTGGCATTAAGATTTTGCCCCTTAGATTGGGGCTGTGAGTGCTGTTTTAGAGTCATTGTTATCTAGTCAGTGTGATATCATTACACCTAGAGTTTTGAGTAACCAATTCTATGTAGGCTCTTTTAGCCAAGCTGCATTTATGGGCAACTTAGATACAAAAGATGTATTAGAATAGCTTCTTGTGGTATTCTTAAAAATAGAAACAGGAAGTATGGGGAGGATCCATTTTGCTGTCCTTATCAGATAAACACACAAAGCTGAACAGTTCCTTCAGAATTTTCTTGAATTTAAAAAAACAAGAAAATTTTCTGTCTATTGTTTAGAATATTCTTTTTTTTCTTTTTTTGGGGGGAAGATCAGCCCTGAGCTAACATTCATGCTAATCCTCCTCTTTTTGCTGAGGAAGACCGGCTCTGAACTAACATCTATTGCCAATCCTCCTCCTTTTTTTCCCCAAAGCTCCAGTAGATAGCTGTATGTCATAGTTGCACATCCTTCTAGTTGCTGCATGTGGGACACGGCCTCAGCATGGCAGGAGAAGCGGTGCGTCGATGTGTGCCCGGGATCCGAACCCGGGCCACCAGCAGTGGAGCTCACGCACTTAACTGCTAAGCCATGGGGCCGGCCCTAGAATATTCTTAACATGTCTTATAGTAAATACAATGTTGATAATGATTCACCTCTGTAAATGATTTATATATATATATTTGTACCATGCTGCCAAAATCACAAATCATTTATGTTTTTATTCCTTCTTAAAAAAAGGTGTCAGGATTATATATGTATTTCCCAAATAAATCTATTTCGGTATTATTTATGTGGTTTATTTCACTAATGAAATGTATGAAAAAGAATATGTAGATAATTTAATGATTTTCCATGGATTTTAAGATTGTTGATTGTTCCTAATAGGAAGGTACAGTTATTAGAACTTATTTAGAATCAATTTGGTATTGGCTTTTGTTCCAAAAAATGCATGGACATGAAATAGAAGAGTGATTCTCAAACCTTATGGCACATAAAAACAGCCTGAAAAGCTTGCTAGATTACCAACCTATAGATTATCAACTCCCAGCACTAAGGAGTTCTAATTCAGGAGACCTGGGATATAGCTCTATAATCTTCACTGTTAAAAGACACTCCCGCCCCCGATAATTTTGATATGGGTTTTCCAATGTAGAGGCTACTTTGGTATATGTGGTTTATTCAGTTTTGCCCACCAATCAAGACTTTCTAGCCCCCAGAATAGATTCTCTAGACTGAGCATATCTCTATCTATCTATCTATCTATCTATCTATCTATCTATCTATCTATCTATCTATACTTTTTTAAAGAGCAGGTTTAGATTCAGCAAAGTTGAGTGCAAGGTACAAAGAGTTTCCATTTACCCCGCCCCCCCCACACACAGCGTCCCCCATCATCAACATCCTGCACCAGGATGGTACATTTGTTACAATCAATGAACCAACATTCACACATCATTATCAACCAAAGCCTATAGTTTACATTAGGGTTTACCCTTGGTGTTGTAATTCTGTGAGTTTTGACAAACATATAGTGACATGTATGCTTTATCACAGTAACCTACAGAATAGTTTCACTACTCTAAAAAATCTCCTGTGCTTCATCTATTCATCCTTCCCTCCTTCCCAAGTCCTGGCAACAACTGATCCTTTTACTGTCTCCATAGTTTTGCCTTTTCCAGAATATGATATAGTTGGAACTATACAGTATGTAGCCTTTTCCAATTAGCTTCTTTCACTTAATAATATGCATTTAAGGTTCTTCCATGTCTTTTTGTGGCTTGATAGTTCATTTGTTTTTAGTACTGAATAATATGCCATTGTATGGATATATCACAGTTTATCCAATCACCTACTGAAGGACATCTTCCTTGTTTCCAAATGTTGGCAATTATGAATAAAAGTGCATAATCATCCATGTACAGGTTTTTGTTAGACATCAGTTTTCAACTCATTTGAGAAAATACCAAGGAACATGATTGCAGGATCGTATGGTAAGAGTATGTTTAGTTTTGTAAGAAACTGCCAAAGTATCTTCCAAAGTGGCTGTACCATTTTTCATTCCCACCAGCAATGAATGAGAGTTCCTTTTGCTCCACATCCTCATCAACATTTAGTGTTGTCAGTGCTCTGTATTTTATCCATTCTAATAGGTATGTAAGGGTATCTCATTGTCCTAATTTGCAATTTCCTAATGACATATGATGTTGATCATCTTTTCATATACTTGCCATCTTGTGTATCTTCTCGGTGAGATGTCTCTTTAGATCTTTTGCCCATTTTTAAATCGAGTTTTTTTTTTCTTATTGTTAAGTTTTAAGAGTTCTCTGTGTAGTTTGGGTAACAATCCTTTATCAAATATGTCTTTTGCAAATGTTTTCTCCCATCTGTGGCTTGTCTTCCTATTCTGCTAGTGGTCATGTCATTATGTTAATGGTCATATCAACACGTATTTGTTATTATGTTTGCTGCTACATTAGATTGTGGGCTTCTTATGGGTGAGGATTATGTCACACTCCTCTTTAGTTTCTTAGCCCAATGCTTGGCACACAGTAGAAGTAAAGAATGTTTAAAGAATGAATGACTGTGTTTGTGAAGTGAGTTATCTACTCCTTTGTTACTCAAAGGATGGCCCTCAAATCAGTAGCATGGGCATCCACGGGAGTTGTTAGAAATGTAGAATCTCAGGCTTTACCTACTAAATAAGAATCTGCATTTTCATAAGATCCCTCAAGTGATTTGTGAAGCTTATGATCCATTTAGCCTTTATGAACTCGTATCTCCCCACCCGGAGTCAGGTGTGGCAGGAAGCCAAGTCACATTCATAAGACAGACTCATTTGGAAAGTCCTATTTTAGGTAGAAACAGGAAGGGCCTCACCACCCAGCCCAGAAAGTAAAAATGGCAAGTGTAAAAGAAAACATTACTGCTTTATAGAATGTTTGTGCTGAACTTGAGAACACAGGAACTGAAAATCCTGTGCTAGAAATCAAGTTACAGGTTCAAAAGCAAGTTCTGGGGGATTATCTTTAAAATCAGGCCCTATTCTGAAGCTAGTCAGGGTAAACATTCCATGAAAATCACTTTATCTGCAAACAACCTACGACCACATGCTAGGCACCCAGGTTTGTTAGGTTCTAAGGTGACATGGTTGCGAGATTCCCTTCCTGCCTATCACTGCTTGCAGTACAGATGAAGAGGTAGAAACTAAACCAAAAATTACAACCCCCTGATTGAATTCTATCTTACAGATAGGTGCAAAGTGCTGTGGAAACACCATAACTGTAACTTCCTTGCGTGTAAGGACAATGTCTTATTCTCTTTAGTAGAATCGTGTTCCTAGTTCTACTAAAGGGGTTTTTGAGGGAATCTAATGAATCACAGTCCTCTGTGTCTACAGGTTCTTAACCAATTGAAAAATAAAGGAGTCAAGTTGGGGGAAATATTAATATTAACAGGAAAGGTTAATTGGCAAGTATGTCTTGGGTCCAAAGACAAAATAAGTTTCCTACCAATTTCTCCACCTAAATCCTATCTGACTTTGGGTCCCATTTATAGGAAGAGTTAGGTCAAAAGAGAGATACCCAATCAGGCATGTGGGAGATGTCAGTCTGCCTCAAATCTCTCAAATGAGAGCCAGGGATGTGAGGACAGCCTCCTTTGCCTTTAATGCAATGGCTCCTTCCTGGGGTTAATGTGGTTAAAAGGGTGAGAGGCTGTTGTTGTGCAACCTAGGGGGCTTCCTGGGTGTAATCTGAAACCAGTTTCCCTTACTCAGAGGGCAGAGAGAGACGGAGGAAAGAGTCAGACCATGGCAGGTTGGTAGGTGGCAGGTTTAATAAGCAAGAGAACTTACTTATGAGGCTTATCTTGGGCACCACAAGCTAAGTAGATTTCCACACCTGCCTGCCAGAATCTTAAAAGTTTATATACAGGACTTGCCTGGGTTCAGTCACACATACAGTCCAGATAGTCTCATCACCACATTACTATCTCAAGACTGTATCTTTGGGGCAGCTTCTGGGAGTGGATAAGTCTAGCAAAATTTACATTCCAAGGGCAGGGGAAGAGGTGAGGAACCTCCAATTGCCTGGGTCCAGTTGGTGGGTCAACTAGCAGTCACATCTTTTTGATGACCTCCTCCAACACTTTAGCCCTTGTGACCGGCTCTTAGAATCTTATCCACCACCCTTTTCAATCTTGTACCGTCCCCTTTTTGTAATGTGCCCGGAGCAGTCAGCAAAGGGTATTACTAGCATGGAGGTCGCTCATTAGGCAGATATCTGGCTGCATTTGGAGGCAGATGCCACAGCAACAATAGAGACACATGTAAGAGAAAACAGATTAAGAATGATTTCCAAAATTAGTGACTACTTTGTTCACCAAGAGCCCTATGATCCAAACCACTGATTTATCAAGTCCCCTAGGCTAGGAGTTAAATCACTTAGGGCATTCACTTGTGTTTTTATGTGATTTAATAAAGATAATACATTAGCAGACTCATCAGGTATGGATACACAACAATCTGGATAATGGCATGGGTGCCTCCTTGTGAGGCAGTGATAATGCCTAAGGCCAGCCTATTTTGGAGGACAGCTTTTCTCACTAGAGACATTTCAGTGTTCGGTAAGGACAAGCTTTGTTGGCTATCATTTAAGGGTGCTGGGTGAATTTAATAAGGGCTTCTATGTGTGCTATGACGTCTCCCAGGCCAATGGAGGGAAAAAGACAGTGGCTGAATGATAATACCAGTGGAAAACAGAATGTGCCCATCTGGCTTTGAGGAGACGGAGGTTGGCAGCTTTAACAACTTGACCTGGTTGTGCATGCCATACATGTTGGCTGGGGAGGCAACACTGGCAGATGTTAGGAGATGGACTGGGGGTGGAATATACCAGACCAGGACCCCCACCTTTTCCCCTCTTTCAATGTGCGTGTTCCATTCCAGGTATAGTGAGTTTCCACAGGTCTGGTTTGCAGCAAGACAATGAGATTCTAGTGGAGATTGAGTAGTTCCCCTTCACTCAGGGGTTTGAAGTAATTCACCCATCTTGCCAGGACATCCCATTGCAAATTCCAATAGATAATTCCTTTCCCAGGTGTGATGGGGCTTGGTGTTTTCAGCAGCACAGCCGTTGATCCACGGTGAAAGTTGGAGCAATGGCTGTTTCCCGAGACTTCTATATCCTTATGGTATTGAGTACATCGGCTGGGGTCCCCAGACTGATATATGGAGAAACAGGCCCTACTGGTTGATCATTCAAATGCATTAAAGCCTGGGACAGTACTTTAGTCCACCCAGCCAAGGTGATTTTACTTGTTAGTAATTTAATTTTCTGCTTTCTTTTTTCTTCTTCTTCTTTTTTTTTTTTGTGAGGAAGATCAGCCCTGAGCTAACATCCATGCTAGTCCTCCTCTTTTTGCTGAGGAAGACCGGCTATGAGCTAACATCTATTGCCAATCTTCCTCCTTTTTTTCCCCCAAAGCCCCAGCAGATAGTTGTATGTCATAGTTGCACATCCTGCTAGTTGCTGTATGGGGGACGCGGCCTCAGCATGGCCGGAGAAGCGGTGCGACGGTGTGCGCCCGGGATACAAACCCAGGCCGCCAGTAGCTGAGCGCGCACTAAACCGCTAAGCCATGGGGCCAGCCCTAATTTTCTGCTTTAACATTCCATTTTTTGTTTCTACCAACCCTGCTGCTTGCAAGTTATAGGAGAGATGGAACCTCCATTCAGTGTCACCTTCTTTTGCCCAGTCTTGCACATCATGACCTTTGAAATATGATCCCCAATCACTGCCTATTTGATGAGAATATACATACATGGTACTCAGCTTCTCTCATTCCCTAATGGTGGCAGCCTGGTTTGCACAATGACAAGAGAAAGCTTGGGTTAAGCCAGACCTGGTGCCTACATAAACCAAGGCATATTTAGAACCCCATTTGGAGGGAGGGGGCCAATATAATCAATTTGCCAATTCCTTGCTGGTTGGGAACTCCAGTGGATGACCCCAGGCTCCTTTGGCAATTGTCTTGGATGTTGTTTAGAACATACAAGACATGCTGTTACTGCATTAACCAAGTCATTGTATTTCAAGGGCAATTGAGCATCCTTGGCAATACACCATCCCATCTGGGCGCTACAGTGACCGCTCTTCCTATGCACCCAATCTGCTGCATCTACTGGAGGGTCAGTTGCTAGGGCTCGTACCTGGGCTAGGGTATCAGCTTCCTGATAGCCGGGGGGTGTCAGTGCCTTATGAGCTGGGACATGAAAGACAGTGAGGACTTCCTCAAGCCCTTGCAGGCAGACTCAAATGTCTTTCCACACACCCTGACCCCACAGGGGCTTATTCATGATCATCCACCCCTCGGCTTCTTATTGTCCAAGCCGTAGGGTTAATCCCTTTAGAACAGCTCAACTGTCAGTGCAAAGGGTTAACAGCCAGGGTTCATGAGCCATCACCAGCCAAACAGCTCTGAGTTCAGCCCACTGGCTGCTGTGGCTTGTTTCCGTTTCCATTCAGACAGTGTCAGTATTGGGCTGAATAGCAACTGCAGTCCATGTAGGTGAGTTACCTTGACCAGATCCGTCTGTATGCCAGGCATCAGTGGGAATTTCCCCAACTCCTCATCTACAGGCCACAGGCTCCACCACAGGAATAGGGGCAGGGGTATCTGGAGGATCTACATACTCTAAAAGGCCTAGTATCCCCGCATTTCTAGAGATAGTAGGCTGGTAGACAGGATACTGCTCTGCTACAAATAGGCATGCTGCTTAGTCAAAGCAGGAGTTTGAGCTATGGCAGAGGTGGGTTGATGGAACATATTCTCAATCTACCCCTTGATAGGAAGGGAAGTTCTTACTATGATATGCTGTTCCTTTGTGAGAGGCTTCACCTGGAGGAGCACTGTGGACACTGCTAGGAGCTATCTCTCTATGGGGATATATCAGATTTCTACCTCCTTCCAGAGCTGGGACCAAAATCCTAGGAGTACTCTCTCCTTTTGTTGTCTCTGCCACAGTGCCCAACCCATAACTTCCAGAGTCACAGACACATCTAACTCAAATGTAGCCCTACTTGGGAGATGCCCAGAGCTTTAATCTGCTTCACTAGCATTTTCGCCTTCTCAGGCAAGGTGGCTTGCTGCTCTGGTCCCCAGTCCCACACGTGCCCCTTCTTTACAAGGCGGTATAAGGGACAGAGCACTGTGCCAGGTGGGGAATAAATGTCCTCTAAACCCCCAAAATCTCCGCAAAGGCTTCCATCTCTTTCATGTTCTTAGAGATTGGGTAAGCTTGCGCTTTATCAATCACAGCTTTGGGACAATGCACGTGTTACACAACCAAATAATTCCCAAAAACTTTATGGCAGTGCCTGGGCTTTGAGTTTTCTATGGGTTCACAGGCAAACACTCAATAAATGGTAGATTATGGTAGATGTCTGTTATTATAAACATTATTTTATTATTGTCAAGACTTCATCAAGAGCCATGAAAGGTAAAGTATTATGGAGTGATTATTAACACCTGGTTATAAACCATAGGAAGCCCTAAAGCATAGGACTTTAAAAATAACACACAAAAAACTCAAAAAACATCACTACCACTACCCCCAAACCTGTTAGTATTTTTATTAGTCTGGCATTGTTTGCAATAGGTTGATTTAGGAGAGCTGAGATTTTGTAACAATTTTGTTTCTTGTTTTGTCATTTCCATTTACTCTTTGTAATTTTGTTTCTGATACTCTTTGCTGTTTAAGGTTTCTAAATTCTATGCAGTTAAAATTAATTTTTTCTTTAAAAAATATTACATAGAATTTAAACCTAATTGTACGTGTTATATACTATTACAAAGTCCTCATCATTATGCATATTATCTCCAATGTAATTATTTAATAACTAAGTATCAAGAAACAAGCAAACCATTCACATAAGATCCTTCTCCTCGATTCCATAATGAAAAGTGGCATCTGGTTTGTTCTTCAGGGACTTATTTAAAATTTCCCATTTTTCCTCTTAACTACAACATAACAATGGACTAATGACAATCAGTTCATGATCACACTTAATGGCAGTGGCTTAATTTGATATATTTAAAATTAGGATGGGCAATCTCAGCCATGGCCTTTTCATGGCTTTAACACAGTTCAACATCTGTAGGACTTTAATTAAACATTTTTTATTAGCAACATTTGGTGTAAGATGTTATTTAATTAATGCCTAATGGCACATGATTTTTATGTATGTTTCTTCCAATAATACACATGCACACATACCATTATTCATGTGCATATGTAATATACATACACATGCAAATACAAATGTAATAATCTTGGATACACGTTTTCACTGAATGTTACATGTGCATGTACACATGTAACACACATATACATTCAAATACACAGGTGATACATACACTCATAAATATATATACACATATAATAAGAAACAAGTAGACAATTACAAGTTGAAATACTAGTATATTTTAATACAAATTAATATTTAAAACTTAATTACCTTTAACTAGATTTAACATCTTTAATTTAAAATAGCATTCACAAATTTTTTTAAAAAGGCTTAATAAGACACATTTTCTTGACACTTTAATATTAGAATTTATATCCCAAATATGACAACTAGTTGCTAGCACTTAATAATATAAGGAGTGATATAAGTATTTAATATAATATTTTTTTCCTATGGCAATTATTCAAATTTCATCATTAATTTTTTTTTCTAATTCAAAAGCTTCAATTTTTTTTCCAAAACACTTTTAAACGTATAAAGACTAAATATTTTATTATGTCATTGTTGCCATACCACTTAAAGTCCTGAAAAGCCCTCATAAGAGATATTTTCTGTAATTAAAAAAAATGAGTTAATATAGCTTAATCTGCAACTAGGTGCTGAAAATGCTATTTTATATCTATAAACATAGAAGCCTGGTCTTGGCCCTTTTATTAATAATGTTATGACTTTTCAGTGTCCATCACCTTTAAAAATACCCTTGGGTTTACGAAAGGTCAAATGGAGCTGGCCTCATGCCCTCTTTGAAGTGGTTCACCACACTTGACTCAACCACATCCCCACGGGGTACCGCAGTGACGGAAATTAGGAAACAAACGAAAATTTGACCAAGTTATACCAAATAAGGACTTGGTAAATTTTGGGCCAGGCACCAGAATCATATGATAAATTTTAATTAACAGATCTAGTCTACTAATACTAAGAATATCAACAAATATGTTTACAATATATGAATAATGAAAAGACATTAATTATTGTCATTGCTCTACAGGAGTTTGTGTAATGTAGCTACAAATCTATAAATACTTAAAACACCATTCCACCATTTCCAGTGGTATGTATGGCTTAACATTTTTTGAGAGATGAGATTTTGTGGTTTTATATAATAGGAGCAACATTTCTAACATACACTTAAATAATTAAGGATAATTAAATTATAATTAAATTCATATAATTAAAATTCATATATATATGAATTCATATATATATCCCATTTTGGTTTGGAAGTTATTTAATATTGACATTTTGAGGATTTAATATGCATCAACCTATTATTGAGATTATATTCTTCTAGTTTAATAGAGCTATGATGTCATCATGATTAATTTTGTGTGGACTTGACTGGGCCATGGGGTGTGTAGATATTTCGTCAAACATTATTCTGGGTGTTTCTGTGAGGGTGTTTTTGGATGAGATTAACATTTAAATTGATAGGTTAAGTAAAGCAGATTGGCCTCCCTAATGCAGGTGGGCCTCATCCAATCAGTTGAGGGCCTGAATAGAACAAACATGATGATCCTCTCTTGAATTCTTCCTAATGGCCTTCAGATCGTGACATTGGCTTTTTTTCCTATATTCAGACTCGGAACTGAATATTGGCTCTTCCTGATTCTCAAGCCTTCCAGCCTTCGTACTAGAACTACACCATTGGCTCTCCTGTTTCTCAGGCCTTCAGATGCAGACTGGAACTGAACTATCAGTTCTCTTGGGTCTCTGGCTTGCTGACTCACCTTGCAGATCTGGGACTTACCAACCTCCAGAATCGTGTGAGCCAATTCCTTATAATAAATCTCTATCTATATATCTAGATTCTATCTATTATATCATATATAATAAATATTAGAGTATATTATATGTACTATACATCATACATAATATCTTATTGGTCTATTTCTCTGGAGAACTCTATTAATTACACAACAAACTTGCAATTAATTATTTTCAGGTTAATTCAGAAAAAGAATAAACTTACAAGTAGTATCACTATCACTCATGAACTATTAGCCTCAATGTTAGTCCTTATTGTATTCTGACTATCACAGTTAAATGCATATACAGAAGAAAACACTGAACGTAGATTTGATTAGGATCTACATAACATTTATTTCCAACAATTTTTTTCCTAGTACCGATCACATTTCTGCCCTTTAACCCAGAAATTGCCTTTTTATTATCACTACCTTGAGCACCCCGGGCATCCTCATTTTATTGCACTTTGCTTTATCATGCTTCACAGATACTGCATTTTTTGCAGGCCCTCCACCAGCAAAAAGATTATGACTCACTGAAGGCTCAGATGATGGTTAGCAATAAAGTTTTTCAAAATTAAGGTATGCATATTGTGTTTTTTTAAACATAATGCTATTTCACACTTAATAGACTACAGTATAGTGTAAACATAACTTTTATATTCACTGGGAAACCAAAAAATTTGTGTAACTCACGTTATTGCAATAGTCACTTTATTGCGATGGTCTGAAACCAAACCCACATATCTGCGAGGAATGCTTGTATATAATTTACAAATTGTGCTTGCTCTGCTATCTGCTCTTATAGTATTAACCAAGAGCTGGTTCTTCAAAAGACTTAAATGAATAAAATAAAGTAGTATAACAACAAGCAAATGATACTGACTGATATGGCCTAATGCATCCCCCCCACATATACCATTTAAATGAACTTCTCACTAGTTTTGTAGTAGCTATACTGTGACTTTTAATCTACCAGTCCCAAATATTATCTTCACTATTAAGTTTAGAATGCATAACATTATCTCTATATAACTTTGCTTGCCCTAAATAAACATTTAATATCATTAACTTCAATATCACTCATGTTATTAGCATTTGTATCTTGAGATTCTAGTGTAGGTTTTGCATTACTGGTAATAATGTCAAATGTATACAATCTTATATGTCCAAAATTTTAATCTACTTCAATGTTAATCGTTTTTATACCCACACTCATATTATTAACAATAAAATGATCTATCAAAATACTTAAGTTCTATATTAGTTATTGTTTATATAGCCTCATAATTAGCTTAAATAGCCCTTAATTATTTAAAAATTAATTGAAATAAGTCTACATTTCTAATTGATTTTGACAGTTTTATCTTCAACACCATTGTCAACGTTAATGACCTAATCTCATTTATTAAAAAATTTAAAAATAAAATATTTTATCTCAATACTATTTATATTACAAATATTTCTAATTATAACAAATATAGCCATAAACTTATTTTATATTATATTCTTCCAGCATTTAACTTTATCAGGATTAATTATAGCAGCATCCATAAAACCAGCTGAAATTGGCCTCCATTCATAATTTCCTTTCTTCATAGATGATCTAATTCCAGTTATAGTATTATTTCCTCTTAAGTAACAGCAGTCTTCCTACTGATTGGATTTTACTGTATGTTGGAAAACAATGCTACTGTCCAAACTATGACATCATGCCTACTCCCATAGCAACACAATTTCCCACTATCTATATTTGATCACAAATTGGCACAAAAATTGTTACCTTCTCAGGGGCCAGCCCAGTGGCATAGTGGTTAAGTTCACATGCTTCACTTCTGGCTGCCTGGGGTTCACAGATTCTGATCCCGGGTGTGGACCTACTCACAGCTCATCAAACCATGCTGTGGCAGGAGTCCCACATAAAGTAGAGGAAGACAGGCATGTATGCTAGCCCAGGGCCAATCTTCCTCAGCAAAACAGAGGAGGATTGGCAATAGGTGTTAACTCAGGGCTAATCTTCCTCACAAAAAAAAAAAATTGTGACTTTCTCAATTTCTAGATAATTAGAACTAGTGATAGTACAATAAGAATTAACCATTGACATCTGGCATTTTTACATATCTGCATTAATGCATTCTTCATGGCTAACTTATTCATGTATTCAAGATTCATTATTGGGGCTGGCCAGGTGGCATAGCGGTTAAGTTCGCATGTTCCACTTCTGTGGCCTGTAGTTCACCAGTTCGGATTCTGGGCATGGACCTACTCACCGCTCATCAAGCCATGCTGAGGTGGCGTCTCACATAGAAGAACTAGAAGGACTTACAACTAGGATATAGAAAAATGTACTGAGGCTTTGGGGAGAAAAAAAGAAAAAGAAGCAGATTGGCAACAGATGTTAGCTCAGGGCCAATCTTCCCCTCCCAAAAAAAAGATTCATTATTCACAGTCTAATTAATGAACAAGCTATCCCATAAAAAAGTGGTCTTTTAGAGGAGATATTTACCATATCATCATTATTAATTGGAAATTTGATGTTAATAAGAACACCATTCTTTGCACACTTTTGTTCCTAAAATCTAATCTGGAAGCCACAAACACATATTAATGGTGGCATCCAATTATTCACATTACTTGCCACATCTGTTTACAGCACTAAAAATATTTTTTTTACTTTCTTGGATGAGCTACAATTTCTAATATTAATTTTAATTTATGGGAATCACTCACTATTTTATAAACTCAATCAAATATATTCCAGAAGTATTTTTCTGGGATTTTTATTAACAATATTATTCTAACATTGGTCAAGTCATTCCCACAACTATGCAAGATTACATAAACATAACATTCCTCACTATGAACGTTCTTAGTTTCACTCTAACCTTGGTTTCACATCTAAGACCAAAAATTACTCATAAATCTTACTGAAAGTTCCATAATTTCTCTTACTGACTTGGATATTTTTCAATAATTAAGCATCAATTTTCATACTTAGTACATCTCAAAACAGGTCAAAGCTTGATCACAAAAAATTTGTTCATTTCAATCTAATTTACTTACTGAATTTTATTCCTGTCTTTTCTCAATGCTTGTCTCTTGGATTCTCATTAATTATTTAATATCCACAGTAATATCAAGAATATCAAACAAGGGGCCGGCCTGGTGGCATAGCAGTTAAATTCATGCTTTCCACTTCGGCAGCCCGGGGTTCACTGGTTCGGATCCTGGGCGCAGACCTACTCACCACTTATCAAGGCATGCTGAGGCAGTGTCCCATATAAAAGAACTAGGAGGACCTACAACTAGGATATACAACCATGTACTTGGGCTTTGGGGATAAAAAAGAAAGAGGAAGGTTGGCAACAGATGTTAGCACAGGGCCAGTCTTCCCTCCCCCCCACCCCCAAAAAAGAATATCAAACACGCTGACAAACTTGACTTGAAAATACAATAATTAACCATCCCACCCACACAATAAAGGTCAAACAGCAAAATTATCAAAGAAAGCCAATTTTTCAAAGTAGGATAAACTTTCTAAATCCTCTAAATCCTACTACAACAAAGTTTTAACCCCTCGTAGTGACTGAATTATTCAAACAAGGAATCTCTAAAATTAAGCCTAAAAACACAATTCTCCAAATAGCTATGCTTCAACCATAAAACTTCCAGAAACTCTTCAGTAGCCATAAAAGGAGTATAACTAAAGAATACAAGCATCACACATACACACATACATAGCTATTAACATGAAATGAATCCCCCCAAATTCATTACAATATCTCACCCAAGTCTATCACTCATAATTAACATGAAATGAATCCCCCAAAATTCATTACAATATCTCATCCAAGTCTATCACTCCTAATTAACACAGGGTACCAGAAGCAGGGGGTTGAAGGGAAAAAAAAACTAAAACCAAGAATAATGTTTAATAAAAATATGAGATAGTTCCTAAACTTTAACCATAACCAATAATATGAAAAACTATGATTGTTCTTCAAGAGCTAATAGCGACTAAAATAGTAACTCTAAGAGCTAATAGTGACTAAAATCTTAAGAAGTTTTCCCTGTTCCCAATCATTAACTACTCCTTCATTGACTCCCATGCCCTGTGTAAAATTTTAGCCTGATGAAACATAGACTCTCTACCAGGGGTAGACTTAATATAATAAATCTTACAGGATTCTGCCTAGCTAAATGTTCTTACAGAAACAATCATAGATTTCTCAGAGTGACATTAGCAAACGGCAGAATAGGTGGTCCTTGGCTCTATTTCCCTTCTCAAAAATACTGATTAGCAACTATCCACAGACAAGAATGCTTTTGTGAAAATCCCAAAACCTGGTGGTGAGGCTGAGCTCACATGAGGGGCGCAAAGAACAAGAAAAGCCACACCGTAATTGTAAGATGGGTGGTTTCACTTTGACCACATATACCTTCACCTGGCTGGCACAGCACCATGCCAAGCAGAATCGCCTGGGCTTATGGTTTCTCCAGTGAGGAAAAGAGAGCCTGAGGCAGATACCTAGTTTCCCTTGGGTTCCAGAGAACTTTATGGGAAGTCCACTTCTGTCCTGCCTCATGAGAAACACTGTAGGAATTGGCAGAGATAGACAACCTAGGGTCAGCTAGGAATAAAGAAGGGGGTATGGGGCTCACAGTGACCAGTACATGGATCTTAGAGGTCACATCACATCTCTGCTGGTGACCTTGTCTGACCAGAGTGCCCAGCCAGTGGCTCTGCCCACCTGTGAAGCTTAACAGGGACCTCTTCTGGCCAGGGAGCATGATCAGCAGTTCTGCCTGGCTGAAGTCCCAAGCTAGGAGTCTGGCCCAGCTGAAGAGACCAGCCTGTGGTTCCACCTAATCACAAAGCACAGCCAGCAACCCCACCCAACTGTGGAACACAGCCTGCAGCCCTGCCTGACTAGGGAACCCAGCCAGAGGTCTTACCCAACCAGAAAGCCCAGTCGGTGGCCTCACCTGAACATGGAGCTCAGCCAGTAGCCCTGCCCAAACAGGGAGCACAGCCAATGGCACTGCCTGACCAATTCACCAAGAACTTATAACAATTGTAAATATTTATGTACCCAACATTGGAGCACCTAAATATATGAAGTAAATATTAACAGAACTGAAAACAAAAATAAACAGCAATACTTTAATCATGGAGAATTTTAATACCCCACTCTCAACAGTGGATAGATTATCCAGACAGAAAATAAATGAGGAGATAAAAGACTTGAACAACACTACAGACCAAGTAGACCTAACAGACCTATACAGAACATTCTATCCAACAGCATCAGAGTACACATTTTTCTCAAGTGCACACGAAACATTCTCCAAGATAGATTATATGTTAGGCCATAAAACAAGTCTTAACAAACTCAAAAAGATTGAAATCATGTCAAGTATCTCTTCCAAACACAACAGTATGAAAATTAGAAATCACAAACAAGAAGAAAGCTGGAAAATTAACAAATATATGGAAATTAAACAACATACTCCTGAACAGCAATCAATAGGTCAAAGAAGAAATCAAGAGAGAAAAAAATATTTTGAGACAAATGAAAATGGAAACACAACTTACTAAAACTTATGAGATGCAGCAAAAGCAATTCTAAGAGGGAATTTTATAAAGATAAGTGCTACATTATGAAAATAAGAAGATTTCAGATAAACAACCTAACTATATCACTCAAAGAACTAGAAAAAGAGAAACAAATTAAGCCCAAAGTTATCATAAGGAAGGAAATAACAAAGATAGCAGAAATAAATGAAATAGGGAATTGAAAAACAATAGAAAAAGATCAATGAAACTAAGAGCTGGTTTTTGGAAAACATAAACAAAATTGACAAAACTTTAGCTATACTAACCAAGAAAAAATGAGAGAAGACTCAAATAAATAAAATTATAAATGAAAAAGGAGACAGTACGACTGCTATCACAGAAATATAAAGAACCATAAGTGGATTACTATCTACAATTATATGCCAAAAAATTGGATAACCTAGAAGAAATGGGTAAATTCCTAGAAACATACAACCTACCAACAATGAATCATTAAGAATAGAAAATATGAACAGACCAATAACAAGTAAGGAGATTGGAGCAGTAATCAAAAACCTCCCCAACAAAGAACAGCCCAGGACCAGATGGATTTATGAGTGAATTCTATCAAACATATAAGGAAGAATTAATGCCAATCATTTTCAAACTCTTCCAAATTGAAGACGAGAAACATTTCCAAACTCATTTGATGAGGCCAGCATTACCCTGATACCAAAGCTAGACAAGAACACTACAAGAAAAGAAAATTACAAGCCAATATCCCTGATGCACATAGATGCAAAAATCCTCAAGAAAATACTAGCAAATCAAATTCAAACACACATTAGAAGGACCATACCTCTTGATCAAGTAGGAATTATCCCTGGGATGCAAGAATGGCTCAACACACACAAATAGATCAATGTGGTAGACCACACTAAAAGGAAGGACAAAACCATCATTTCAATACATGCAGAGAAAGCATCTGACAAAATTCAACTTCCTTTCATTATGAAACTCTCAACTCATTAGATATAGAAAGAATGTACATCAACATAATAAAAGCCATATATGACAAGCCTACAGTTAACATCATACTAAACAGTGAAAAGCTGAAATTTCTTCTCCTCTATGATCAAGAAAAAGATAAGGATGTCCAAGATGCTCACCACTTCTATTCAGCATAGTACTAGAAATCCTAGTCAGAACAATTAGACAAGAAAAAGAAACAAAATACATCCCAATCAGAAGGGAAGAAGTTAAATGGTCTCTGTAGATGACATGATCTTATATACAGAAAACCCTAAAGTATGCACCAAAAAACTGATAGAACTAATAAACAAATTTAGTAAAGTTGCAAGATACTAAATCATTACACAAAAATCAGTTGAATTGCTGTACACTAATGATGAACTATCTGAAACAGAAATTAAAAAGACAAATCCCATTTATAATAGCATCAAAAAGACTAAAATATTTAGAAATAAATTTAATGAAGGAGGTGAAAGAGCTATACACTGAAAAGGATAAGACATTTATGAAAGAAAATGAAGAAAATATAAATAAATGCAAAGATATCCAGTGTTTATGGATTTGAAGAATCCATTGTTGTTAAAATGTCCATAGTACCCAAAGTGATCTACAGATTCAGTGCAATCCCTATCAAAATTCTAGTGGCATTTTTCACGGAAATAGAAAAAAAAGTCCTAAAATTCATGTGGAACTACAAAAGACCCCAAATAGTCAAAGTAATCTAGAGAAAGAACAAAGCTAGAGGCATCACATTTCCTGATTTCAAACTATATTACAAAGCTATAGTAATCAAAACAGTATAGTACTTGTGTAAAAACCAACACATAGACAAATAGAACAGATTAGGAAGTCTAGCCATAAACCTATGAAATGGGAGAAAATATTTGCAAACTATATGTCTTATAATAGGTTAATATCCAAAATATATAAGAAACTCAGACAACTCAATAGCAAAAAACCAAGTAACCCAATTAAAAAACAGGTGAACTACCCGAGTAGACATTTCTCAAAGGAAGACATACAAATGGCCAACTGGTACATGAAAAGGTGCTCGGCATCGCTGATTATCAGGGAAATGCAAATCAAAACCACAGTGAGATATTACCCCACCCCTGTTAGAATAGCTATTATCAAAAAGACAAGAGATAGGAAATGCTGGCAAGGATGTGGAGAAAAGGGAATTCTTGTGCACTGTTGGTGGGAATGTAAATTGGTGCAACCACTATGGAAAACAGTATGGAGGTTCCTCAAAAAATTAAAAACAGAGCTACCATATGATCCAGTAAGTCCACTTCTGGGTATATATCTGAAGGAAATGAAATCAATGTCTTGAAGTGATACCTGCACTCCCACGTTCATTGCATTATTATTTATAATAGCCAAGATATAGAAACAATCTAAATGTCCATCGATATGTGAATGGATAAAGAGAGTGTGATATAAATATATATAGTGGAATATTATTCAACCAAAAAAAAGAGGAATCCTGCCATTTGCAACATGGGTGAACCTAGAAGGCATTATGCTAAATGAAAGAAGCCAGACAGAGAGAGACAAATACTGTATAATATCACTTATATGGAATCTAAAAAATAAGAACTCATAGAAATGGAGAGTATAATGGCAGTTGCCAGGGGCTAGGGGACAGGGGAAATGGAGAGATGTTGGTCAAAGGGTACAAAGTTTCAGTTATAAGATGAATAAGTTCTGGGAATCTGATGTACAGCGTGGTGACTAAGTTAATAATACTGTATTGTATACTTGAAATTTGCTAGGAGAGTAGATCTTAAGTATTCTCGTCACACGACACAAAAAAAGTTAGTCTTGTAAGGTGATGGTTATTTTGATTAACTTGATTGTGGTAATCTTTTCACAAATTCTACATATATTAAATCAACACATTGTACCCCTTAAGTATAGACAATTTTATTTGCAATTACGCCTCAATGAAGCTGGGAGGGGGGGAGTATTATCATCAATAACCTCAATTTTATTTGCCCAGACGTTAAAAACAGATGACTGATCACACTCACAAGATATCACTTTATTTTGCCTTTTTTTTCCATGCTGGATTGTTGGATGAAGTTTTATACTTTGAATCATACGTATATGTAGAAACCCGAACAACAAGAGAAATTTTACTAGTCACAGTAATAGAAACAGCATTTAAAGGACATTTATTCCATAGGGCAAAATGTCTTCCTGAGAAGCTCCATACTTTTGACTATTCCTTTTGTCTACATTGAGAACTGCAGACCTCCTGGCATATAACAACCCCGTCCAAACCTCTGATTTAAGGGACTTGGTCAAACTTTAACATGGCTTCTGCGTCTTAAGGCCATGTCCCTAGCATGACCCCAGCCCGACTTCAAATGCCGGCCTGAGAAAGCTCAACATTTACTGTTTGTTCCAGGCAAAACCTGGTGATAAACTGATAGGCCCCCAAACCTCCTCTTAGAGCAGTTACTTTAGAAGACTTGTAATTATAAATCCTTTCTCTTTCCTTAGAGATGTAAATTTACCACCCAAAACTATTTCCTCAAGAACCCTAGAGCCATCTCTTTGGAATGCAAACATTCAGAGAGGTAACTGGGAGGGAGATAACTCCCAGTTCCTGTGGAAAGATAAGGACCTGACTTTGGTGGGGACCTTGTTCTGACTTGCACATCTGCCTCCTGTCGTGAAGATGGGAGTTTATCTCTCCTCTGGCTAAGCGCCAATTAAGAAACACAGGTGGCCTAGCCACGTGGACCGATCTCCCTTAATATCCTTCAGAGTCTTTCCCTTAGCATATCCTAGCCTTTAAAATGTCTCCAGCCTTTTGTTTCAGTGAAGGCTGAATCTTCTTCACTGGATCCTCTTCCCTAGTGCAGTAGTTATTGAATAAAATCTATCTTTACTGCTTTAACTAGTGTCTGGGTTTATCTTTGACAGCATCATCCTTGTAGAATAAATTTAATGTGGATTCTCAGTTGATAAAGCCAGTCTCACACAATCTTGTCTTTCTTTCTTTTTCTTTCTTTCTTTCTTTCTTCCTTCCTTCCTTCCTTCCTTCCTTCCTTCCTTCCTTCCTTCCTTTCTTTCTTTCTTTCTCTCTCTCTCTTTCTTTCTTTCTTTCGTCTCTCTCTCTCTCTTTCTTTTCCTTCCTTCCTTCCCTCCTTCCTTCCTTCCTTCCTTCCTTCCTTCCTTCCTTCCTTCCTTCCTTCCTTCCTTCCTTTCTTTCTCTCTCTCTCTCTCTCTTTCTTTCTCTCTCTCTCTTTCTTTCTCTCTCTCTCTTTCTTTCTTTCCCTTCCTTCCTTTCTCTCTTTCTCTCTCTTTCTCTTTCTTTCTCTCTCTGTCTTTCCTTCCTTCCTTCCTTCTTTCTCTTCCTTCCTTCCTTCTCTTTCTTTCCTTCTTTCTTTCTCTCTCTCTTTCTTTCTTTCCCTTCCTTCCTTTCTCTCTTTCTCTCTCTTTCTCTTTCTTTCTCTCTCTGTCTTTCCTTCCTTCCTTCCTTCTTTCTCTTCCTTCCTTCCTTCTCTTTCTTTCCTTCTTTCTTTCTCTCTCTCTCTTTCTTTCTTTCCCTTCCTTCCTTTCTCTCTTTCTCTCTCTTTCTCTTTCTTTCTCTCTCTGTCTTTCCTTCCTTCCTTCCTTCTTTCTCTTCCTTCCTTCCTTCTCTTTCTTTCCTTCTTTCTTTCTCTCTCTCTCCTTCTTCCTTTTTTTTTCTCTCTCTCTCTTTTCTTTATTCCTTCCTTCATTCCTTTCATTCTTTCATTCATTCATTCATTCTCTCATTCTTTCATTTTTTTCTTTCTCTTTCTCTCTCTCCTCCTTCCTTTCTTTCTTTCCTTCCTTCCCTCCTTTCTTTTTCTCTTTCTTTCTCTCTTTTTTCCTTTCTTCTTGTCTCTCTCTTTCTGTCTGTTTCATTTTTTAATGCCTTGATGGAGGGGATTGGAATTTGGCATGTGGAAGTTCAGGTTAAGAAGAAGAATGATCCAAGGTGTGAAGCAAGAGAGCTCTGAGCATGCTCACAGTTCATCATTTGTCTAGTTTGGGTGGACTATTTAGTGGAATAGAAACATTTATTTTCCTAAATCATTTATTTTCTTCATATTATATCTTTTTAAAAGCCTCCAAACCCCTAAACCAATGCAATCGACTCAAATTAAACTTTTGGAATGGGGAAAACATTGAAATTATATACCAAAGAAATTTCTGACTATTTCCCTTGATTAGTGTTCTGTGGTAACGCATGGTGTGAACTTTATCCTGTGAATCATTTATTTGCAATATCAGAGGAGTTGATGACTGCTAATTCATTGTTATTTTTTATTGCTATGATCTTAATCTTAGCATTCTTGAAACACAATTCTCCACATAGCTATGCTATGCTGTAACTATAGAGACTGCAGAAGTCCAGAAACTTTTTCTTCCAACTGATTCAGGGGAAAATGTGATAGACATGTGAAATACACTGAAGCAACCAGGAAAATTTAAGAATAGGAATTAAATGGTGACCTGGTGAATAAATGCACAGGGCTCAGACCGGAAGAAATTATACTATGAAATATGAGAGAAAAAAGGAGCAGAATACTTGACAGGTTTGTAAATATAGGGGCAATATGATGATTAATTTCATGTGTCAATTTATCTAGGCCGTGGTACCTAGGTATTTGGTCAAACATTACTCTAGAAGTTTCTATGAGGGTATGTGTAGATGAGATTAATTAAATCAGTAGACTTCAAGTTAAGCAGATTGTCCTCCATAACTTGAGGGTGGGCCTTATCGAATCAGTTGAAGGCCTTACTAGAAAAAGACTGGTCTCCCCAGAAGAAGATGGATTCCACTACCAGACTGCCTTTGGACTAGAACTGCAACATCAACTCTTCCTTCCTCTAGCCTGACAGCCCACCCTGCAGATTTTGGACTTGCCAGCCTCCACAATCATGTGAGCCAATTCCTTAAAATCAATGAATCAATCTTTCTTTATATAGAACACCAATAAGAGATATACATATATCTTCTATTGGTTCTTTCTCTCTGGAGAACCCTGACTAATACAGGCAAATTTCCAAAAATAAATCACTGTGGCATTTTAATAAAGTTCCTGTTTCACCCAAGGAAAAACATAGTTTATTGTCAAAAAGAAAAACAGTCAATATTGCTACTTAATTTCTGAAGCTGAGAGATTAAAATCTCTGATTTTTTAGGCTCTACTCAACTGTAATGCAATGTCAATAACCCTAAAAACTATTCCATCATAGTTATATAAGCAGGTTTACTTTCACATATTCTTTCAGTCAAAGAAAAAATTAAATGTTGTTTATTTTTCCAAAGAATTTATTTTTTCCTGAGCTGAGAAGTCTCATTGACTGGTTATTTCCTGGCTTTAACCTTGTTTTTTGCATTTTAGAATCCAGCCGTAATTAGAACTCAACCTTGCCCTAATAATCCTGAGGGAGTGAAAATGCAGTAAGCCAACAAACTTGAAAACTGAAACACATTCATGAATTATGACAGATAGTTACTGGAAGAAAAGGGATCCCTCCCTGAGAAACCTAAAAGTATCCTAGGACCTCCCACAGTAATGATGACTCTTCTGCCAAAGAAACTTGTGGATTCTAAGAACATTTCCTCTGTACTCCGTATATTTTTTCGTCTATGCAACAAAAGTATAGTGACTTCAATTGAGAATAAAGTAGAAAGATGTGTAAGACATACCCTTTACCTTAAAGGAGGTTAGAGTCCAAGGGAGGAGGGGAGATATAGAGACAAATTAGTACAAGAGCATTAGAAGCATAGAGATGGAAGTACTTATATAACAAATGTATATATTAGAGATCAACTTTCTCAACTTTATATACAAACAAAGAAATATTGGCTCCAGATTTTATTCCAAGATCACCTCTGATTGGGCACAGGTAATGATTATTTGAAAGGAATGGCTGCTAAAAAGTTCAAATTATATAAGTTCCTTGTGACAACTTTTCTGCCACCAGAATTTTTAAAATTCTGCTCTAAGTGGTGAGCTCCCATACTTTCCAGTATGTTTGCCCTTACTAAATCTCTGTGCAGCCACTTGTCGGAGGGGACCCAGAGTGTAGTCTATTTCATTTTACAAAGCACACCATCAATTTCCCTCATCTTATACACTTGTCACTTCATCAACGACATTTCTAAACTATTTTCAGATTCCTCTTTAATACATTTTTAGAGTTCTCAAGCCAATTATGTGTCTGAGAAGTAGACGGAATAGAGCCTGTGTGCTAGATGGTGTTGCCGCCCCTCCCAAATCACCTTTACCAGCAGTTATGCCTATTTCCAAGCTGTTGTAAGTATGGACTGCTAATGGCTCCCAGCTGCCTACCTGCCCACTTCCTTGGGGAACTGCCCTCAGATGATGGCAGTCAGCTCTCAGGGAGATTACCAACTCCCTCACCACAGCCTATAGCCAGTGACTGACTGACTGACTGGTTGATACGAGGTATGGTAGACCAACCCCTTACCTCAAGGGAGAACAACTCTGTGGTGCAACTTATGTTCCAGCACGCCCCCACCCCTAGGGATCTGGACAAGGCTACTCTGCATCTGAGCTCACATCCTGTTCACCTCTTTCCACTTCCTTCTTCTGGCTCACTCTTAGAGATTCCTCCTGAAGAGCACTCCATCAGTAAATCTTGTATATACAAATCCTCTTCTTAGGCTCCATTCCTAGGAAATCAAACCTAACCCAGTTAATCTCATAATTGATGGTTATGTGTTTTGTTTGTCTTATAGAGAAGCAGGCTGAGGGGGAGGAGCAGCTCATGACTGTTTGCAGCTTGGGAAGGAAACAATTAAGCAACGGGACTGTAATCCATATTCTCTCTTTACTGGTGGACCCCCAACGGAGAAAGAAAGTAGGCAGGACAAGTCCCCTGATAAACACGGGAGACAAAGAAGGAGCACTAACAGGCCTGAAGGTAAAACTGGGAGGGTATAAAGATACCATAGATGCAGGGAACCAAGGCGGGGTAGTTGAACATCAGAAAGTATGACTGGAGAGATCGTTGGCGGTTATCTCCTTAACCTAAGTATGTAACTGGGATGATATTATACATAAACGGGGCATGGTGCTCTCAACCTTTGCCCAGTTTTAATTGGCTGCGCCGCATGGGAACTTCTGGAATTATCTTAGCCCTTTTTTCTAGTAAACATTAAGCAACTCAGAATTCTGAGAAGCATGAAGAGATAACTACTCTGATAAAGAAAAATAGCTGAGATGGGAGTTTTGATTCCTATTAGCTCCCTTAACAGTCCTGTCTGTCCCCGGTATATAAAGTAGATGGTTCTTGGAGGTTAATACTAGACTGTGGAAGAGTAAAAAACTCTGGTTTCTCTGGTAGCTTTAGCAATATCTGAAATCATAAAGACTATGCAGAAAGGCTACAGAGGATTGGTACGCCATTTTAGGTCTTGCTAATTCAATCTAAATTTCCAAGACCAGCTGAGCACAGATCATTCTCATGGAATGAAACTCAGTATGCATTTACTGTTTTGGCACAGAAATGTTTGAATTTGCTGACATGTTATCATAATCTAATAAGATGAGATTAGACTTGATAACCACTAAGAGCAAGTTAGAGCACCACACTCCTGACATCATGAGAATTGCCACCTTAGAGAACACTAGGGACGTCCTATGGTCACCCTTATGATAAGTAGATGATAAGTAGATGGTGGCTGATAGCTGCAGCTGAAATTCAAGGCCCAGCCCAGCCTGGGAATTATGTGGGCTGCAGCAACTAGCAACATTCCTGAAACTATTATCTCTCAGAAATAAGTTATCTCTCAGACACACTGCCAATAAGCCAGGATATCAGAGGTAAGCAGGGCTGGCTACTCAGATTTGGGCAAAACTTACATTCCTCATCTAGAAATCTTGTTGGACCTAATTCACAAATTACCAGAAAGAAATCTGAAATTCCGTGAGTTTCTGAGCAGAAAAAATATTTAAAAATGCACAAAACTCAGTGGCACAGGTAGTCTCATTCTGTTCTTATGAACCAACTGCTCAGATGATATTAGAAGTATCTATAATCACAATATATGCATAATTGGAGCTTCTGGCAAAAATCAAATACGTTCCTCAATGGACATCTCTCAGGTTTTGGACTCAAAAACTGCCCATTTGAAAAATAATTGCCTTGTTACTTGCCTTGGTCAAAACTGCCATCACCGTAGAAAAGATCCAGTAATATGGATCATGTCTTGGGTGATGCCAGGAGACAGTCCAACAGGGAGGAAGCAGCCCAGCGGACTCTCTCATAAAGTGGAAGTAGTATACTCAAGAGCATGCCAAAGGGCGATACCTGGGAGTGTACAGCATGTGTAAGAGCAGGTTAAGTTACTGTCACTAGGGACATTGATAGAGGCCTCCCAGGACCTCCCTAGCACCATCTGTGCCTGAACCTTGTGATTTTTCTCTCAGCTGAGGCAAAGCCTGATTCTCCGGCCTTGTTCACTGTTCACTGATTAGAGTTCCTGGATTGAGGGCCATGTTGCTGTGTGGAAATCAGCAACACCCGGAAGAGGGTAACCCTTAAGGGAAGAAGGCAACATAAATCTGCACGATAGCCAGAGCTAAGGGTTCTCTATTTAACACTGCAAGTGGAGGAAGGCTCCTACCCTCAGGTAGTCTCTTGGACACTTACACACTCTGTGGCTGCAGCCTGTGGCCTTGCTTTATGGTCAGGCAAACAGACCCAGATAATTGAACGTAAAGGACATCCCTGTATGAGGAACTCAGTTTTAGAATTCCCTGCAGAAATTCAGAGGAAAAGTTAAAGTGAGTCATGTAGATGCATCAAAAAAACCCAGTTGCTGACTCAGAAGGGGATTAGAAGACTAAGGCCTAGTCATATCCCTAGATAGAAGCTACTTCGGACCCTGAAATGAATAGGCATGAAGAAACTCAGGTCACGCACTGATGGGCTTACAGACGACGCATTCATTTTGTACCTGCTGACTAATGTGATAAGAAGCTACACCTGTGTCTACAGGCAAGCAATCTCTTGAAACGGCTTAAGTAAGACTGCCTGAGGGCAAGGACCCGTGTGTAGCTGGCAAATGGATTGCATGCTACCATTACTGTTAGTCCCAGGGGCTACAAGTGGGTTTTAACTGGGATTGAAACTATTGTATAATGCGTTTGCTTATTCTATGACAGAAGCAACCTCAGGGAATACCACTAAAGGTCTAGGAGAGCAAATTATTTACCAGTTTGGCTCAGTCGGATATATTTCTTCTGATTAATGTACATGCTTTTCTTCTGCCAATGTACAGAAATGAACAAAAAAAGTTAATATTGCATGGCTATACTACATTTCTTTTCACTCTTAGAGCAGTGGTTTCATTGAAAAATTGGAATGGAATTTGAAACCCTTGTTTCTCAAAAGTTGCTGAAAAAAAGATTTTAAGCGTTGAATTAGTTATTCAAATGATTGAATATGAAGGGAAGTAAAGTGAGGACTCTGCTGGAACTATTTCTAAGATCCGGAGATGGGAATGATGGGTGGTGCAGGATGTAATTACAAGGCTTTATAGATTTCCCATCTCACAAAATTTTTCTATTTTGCTGATCTGGTGATACCAGGCCTGGGTTTAAATTTACCTGTGCCCAAGAAAGGTGACAAAAATAAACAAGACACAATACCTATGCTGTCACTTTTGACAGTGTGTTTTGCCAAAAGTGCTTCTGGGTAGGTCATAACTTCACCCTATGTAACCAAATTTGGCCTAACTGAAAATATGATTCCATTTCCAAGCAGCAGGGCTAGGCTTACATTTCTTTACCTTTCAAATACTATGGTTTTGGGAACAGATGTCAAGAAGTTGGTGACATAAGTCATTCCCATCTTCAGTCCCCCTCACAAGAAGACCAGCTAGCAACTATCCATAGGCAAGACAACACTGAAAAAATTCCAGAACCCCAGGATAAGGCCAAAGCACCTCCCTGAACCATAGAGACCCAGAAGGCCTGCAATAGAAGGCTAAGAGGAGCGGCTACGCTCTGACTGCATCCCCCCTCCCCCAGGCCAGCACTGTGACACACCAAGAGGAACTCCCTGGCGGTATGGTTTCTCCAGCGGGAAAAAGAGAGGCCATCGTGGACACATAGCTCGCCCAATGTTGAGGGACACTTCCTGCGAGGCCCACTCGGGTCTTGCCTCATAGAGATCCCTGGAGAATTTGCGGGGCTTGATCACTGGAAATCAGGTAGAGACAGAGAAGAGGGGCAAGGCTTACAGCAACCAGCATTCAGGTCTTAGAGGACTGCATTCTTCCTTGCAGCCGTACCTGAGCAGAGATCCCAGCCCATCTGCAGAGCCAAGCCAGTGGCCCCATCTGGCCGTGGAGCTTGGTGGGTAGTTCTGCCTAATTCAGGTCCCCAGCCAAAAAAGCTATATCAGCAATAGCCCTGTCCGGGAGGAAGCAAATTTCACAGCCCTGCCTAACTGCTGAGTAGCCTCTAGTACCACCCAACCAGGAAGCTTGACCAGAGAATCTGGGCAGCTGCAGAGCCCATCCTGCAACTGTGTTTGGTCAGGGAGCCAGGCCAGCAGTACTGTCCCAGGGGTAAGTATAGCCTGTGGCCCTGCATAACAAGAGAGCTTGAACAGTGACCTACGTATCCAAAACATATAAGGAACTCATACAACTCAGTAGCAAAAAACCAAATAATCAGATTTAAAAAGTGGGCAATGGACCTGAATAGATATTTTCCCAAAGAAGACGTACAAATGGCCAACAGATATGCAAAAAGATGCTCAACATCACTAATCATCAGGGAAATGCAAATCAAAACCACATTGAGATATCACCTCACACTTGTCAGAATGGCTATTACCAAAAAGACAAGAGATAAGTACTGGCGAGGATGTGGAGAAAATGGAACCCTGGTGCACTGTTGGTGGGAATGTAAATTGGTACAGCCATTATGGAAAACAGTACGGAGGTTCCTCAAAAAGTTAAAAATAGAATTACCATATGATCCATCAATTCCCCTTCTGAGTATATATCTGAAAGAAATGAAGTCAGTATCTTGAGGAGATATCTGCACCCCCATGTTCATTGCAGCATTACTTGCAATAGCCAAGACACGGAAACAACCTAAGTGTCCACCAATGGATGAACGGATAAAGAAGATGTGTTAGATATATACAACGGAATATTATTCAGCCATGAAAAAGAAGGGCATCTTGCCATTTGCAACAATATGGATGAAACTTGAGGGTATTATGCTAAGTGAAATAAGTCAAGAAAGATAAATATTGTATGATCTCACTTATATGTGAAATCTGAAAAAACCAAACTCATAGAAACAGAGAGCAGATGGGTGGTTGCCAGGGGTGGCAGGTGGGTGAGGAAATGGTTGAAGGTAGTCAAAGGGTACGAACTTTCAGTTATAAGATGAATAAGTTCTGGAGATGTAATATACAGCGCGGTAACTATAGTTAATAGTACCGTATTGTATAATTGAAGGTTGCTAAGAGAGTAAATCTTAAAATTTCTCACACAAAAAATTGTAAAATTGTAACTATGTGAGGGGATGGATGTGTTAACTAACCTTATGGTGGTACTCATTTTGCAATATACACATATATCAAATCATTACATTGCACACCTTTAACTTACACAATGTTATATGTCAATTATATCTCAATAAAGCTGGAGAAAAATTTTTAAAAATCAAATACTATGACATCTTCCTGGAGGTGGGGCCAAGGAGAATCCGTTAGCATAGCTGCTGTTCTTAACAGCTATATAGGTAAACAGTACACATGCTGAGCCAAAAAATTCAACCATGGAAAGAAGTGTGTGTCAAAAAGTTAATAATTGGAATTAGTGAGAGACCATGGAAGAAGGAAAGGGCATTTGCAAAGGGGTCCCGATACCAGGGAGGAGTACATTCATGTTATTTCCAAATGCTCTAATGGAAGAGCATAACTCTTAGCTGTCTTTCTCAGAGCCAGCACTGATGTTGGGAGGATTTAATGCACAGATCCCTTTTATTAAAAAAATAAAACTTTCCTGGAAGTCACTCAACAGAATTCCTCATAGCTGGTGGCTCAAATAAGCACCATGGTTGTTCCTAGGTGCAAGGGAGTTGAGGGAACTCAACTGCCTCTTTAGTCGGGAGTGTTAAGGAAAAAAGGAGTTGAAGGGAGTGGCTGTGGGTTTACCCCATTAGCAGCATCTTCCACTGGGGGTGAGGAGGGGTGGTGATCAGATTTACATCTTTAAAAGGTCATTGTATCTGTAGAGTAGAAGATGGACAAGAAAAGGCAGGACTCTGGAGCCAGCGAAATCAGTTAGCAGGCTGTTGTGAGAGGGGAGAGGACGAAGGCTGAAACTAAACCTGTGGTGGAAGGCATTGAGGAGCAAGTAATATATGAGTGATAAATGGAGGTGTACCTGTCAGAACTTGGCCACTCGATAGGAGGGATTAGGAAGAGGGAGAAATGACTCCCAGGTTCTGACCAGGGTGAGTATTGATGCTAATGGAAGAGAAGAATGTCAAGGATGGAGATGAGGCATTTGGTTATTTGTGCCCATCTAATTCCACTTATTTTTCATCCTCTGATTTTAACGCCTCCTTTCATTTTTGGACCATATTGTCCCAAACTAAAATAAAATGGGTCTGAAATGTTATGACAAATGTCACATTTATTATAATCCCAAATCCTCTAACAGTAGTGTCATGGAAATCTATACATAGATCTTAGAATTACAAGGCTTGTAGTTACTTACAGAATTGCTGTTTTGAGCCCCCAATTTGCTACATCCTGGAAGAACCCTGCAAGGGCCAAATTAGATAATTATGAGAAAATCCTTTATAAACTGTAGAATGCCATGCACACTATTATAAGAAATCATCTTGGACAGATTGATATCTAATTGGGGAATACAATCTCTGATTCTTATATTTATGAAAATGGAAGTGAATTTTTACTCTACTCCATTCAATAGGGAGCATTATGTACAAAAAGTCTCCTAATTCTCTATCACTTCCTCACACATTCTTGCGAGAAAAGGAGTGATACGTCTACCTGGTGAATTTGTGAGACGGAATTGAACTTCTGGGCTTGCTCTCACTCTGGATCTGCCTGGCTGCAGACAGGCTCATTCTAGTCTGCCCTTCTACCCCTAGTGGTGGTGGAGTGGGCCTGGCTTCTGTGGGGGAGGTGGGCTATGTGGGAGGGTCAGTTTAATTCAGTAGACTTAAACCGAAGTATTAAGCAACTCATTGCAGCTGCATATTTAAACGACATGCTTCAATCCAGCTTTTAGTTGTAATAGATTGATATTTTGATCTTCATCAGTCTAGTTATGAGTCACTCTCTAACTGCCCAAATCAAAAGAGCAAGGAAGAGAGTTATCTATTCACAGCACCAGATCCCAGTACTGTCCATTAAAATCATCTCCAGCAGAGATTCTCAAAACCTTACCCGATAACTTCCTTCAAATTCAAGTGTTTCTTCTTACTAAGGCTTCCCTCTTTTCCAGGAGCTTCTAATAATAGCATCCACTCACTACCAAACATGGAGGATACTGTTGTCATAGATGGGAGTGAAAAATGCATGAGGAAATAATTAACATTCCAGTTATGTCTGATGGAGAGAGGTTAAACACACAGGAGAAACGCCACTTCAGGGTGTTGTTAGCTTCAAGATGTTAGGCACGTCTTTATAAGGTCTCAGCAAATGGGTCATTTCTAAGCTCCAAAATACATGAATTTTACATTAACATATCTTAACGATGTCAAGTCATCTGCCTCTGTTGAGAGGCTCACATCATGTTAAAGACATACAGGATATTGCTGTCCTGATAAGTTTTTGTTCCATAAGAGAACAAAATGTATGGGCATGAGGAATTCCTTCTCTCTCTGCTCTTGCCTTCCATTTAGAGTCTCACTTTTCTCACTTTTCTCTAGGTCCTGTGCCAATCACACTGGGAGAATAGGCTCTATTTTCACATGGTACACAATTTTAAAATTCTAGACTGAGGCACAAAGTTTGGCTCCATATCGAAGTCTTTCTGGCTGATGGTTCCTGGAACTGCTTTCACTCCTCTTTGATTGTTGTTTGTCTCTCTCTGGTTCAGAGTCCTTGACTGGATTCCCATTTCCTGCTGTCTCCTCTGCTGGGCTGTGGAAAGTGCATTATTGTGCTTAGGTTCTGTTCTTCCAGGCCACTGGAAGGTGCTTGGTACTTCTTAAGAGCAGTTTCTATACCATTGTGTTTCTTTATCTCCACGCCTGCCTGACTGTCAAGTGCTTAATGAAGTGAGTCGAGTGAGTCGTGGTGCGATCAGATTCAAAGTTCTGCTAAGCAAGAAAGATCCATCAAAATCCAGGCCACGAAAGAATAAAGAATAGGAATTAATATCAGGAAAGTCTGACTCCTAATTTTTTTCACATTTTTTGCATTTTCAAATACACGGAAAAATTGAAAAGATTTTAAAGTTATCAGCAATATACCCACTACCTAGATTTCACCATTAAGTTTTTAAGATTTAATTTTTTGGTCATTTTATTGAGATGTAATTCACCTAATATAAAATTCACCGTTTGAAAGTGTACAATTGAGTGACTTTTAGTATGTTCACAAGGTTGTGCAATCATCACCATTATATAATTCCAAAACATTTTCATCACCCCAAAAAGTAAATCCCATACCCATTAACAGTCATTCTCATGCTCCTGGCAACACTAATCTTATTTTCTATCTCTAGGGATTTGCCTATTTTGGACATTTTATATAAATGGAATCATACAATATGTGGCCTTTTATATCTGGCTTCTTTCACTTAGCATAATGTTTTCAAGATTCACCCATGTTGTAGCATATATCAGTATTTCATTCTTTTTAGGGCTGAGTAATATTCCATTGTATGGATATACCACATTTTGTTTATCCATTCATCAGTTGATGGAGATTTGGGTCATGTCTTAGTTCATTCAGGCTGCTATAACAAAAATACCATGAGCTGGGTGACTTTAACATTTATTTCTCATAGTTCTGGAGGCTAGGAAGTTCAAGATTGAAGCACGGCAGATTTGGTGTCTGATGAGAACCTGCTTCCTTATTCACAGATAGCTATCTTCTCTGTGTCCCCACATGGTGGAAGGGGTGAGAGCTCTCTGAAGCTTCTTTTATAAGGGCACTAATCTAATTTCTGAGGGCTCCACTCTTATGACCTAGTCACTTCCCAAGGCCTTATCTCCTAATACCATCACATTACGGAGTAGGATTTCAACATACAAATTTTAGGGGGACACAGACATTCAGTTTATGGCAGTTTGTTTCCAGTCTTTGGCTATATGAATAGTGCTGCTATCAACATTTGTTACCATCAACCTTTTACTATACTTGCATTATCACATATTTATCCATCCAATAACCTATTTATTTTATTGATATATTTGAAGGTAAATTGCAGGTATCAGTACACTTCTAGCTAAAAAATTTGCATATCATTAACTAGATGTCAATATTTGTTTAGAGTTTTTTCTTTTTATGTAAAATGTACACGCAATGAAATGTACAATTCTCACTCGTACATTAGCTGAGTTTTGAAGAATGCATGCACCAGGGTAACCCAAACTCCTATCCTATATAGAGCATTACCATCACCTCGGAAAGTTCCCTCAGGCCCCCTCCCAGTCAATATGCCCAACCCCCAGGGATACCATAGATATTATTAAATAATATATACCTGGGTTTTAAAAAGTGGGTTTCTGTCTAAATAAGGTAAAACAACTCATTTTTTGATGTGTTTATTGATTTGATTGAACTTATTCCTTATCTCATATTTTATATTTAGCCTGCGTTGGTTGTTTTTTCCCCTTTCCTGTCTTTTTGCCCCTTTTCCCTTCTACTTACTTAAATGTTTTATATTCTCATTTTATTCTATAAATGTGAATGTAAATTTTTTGTCCTCTGTAATTGAGTATATTTTTTCTAACAATGTCAAATTTTAATTAATACCTATGTCCTTCAATTGAACAGGACAGGAAAATTGATACATTTAAAAATCTCTCTTCTCCATTCCTAAGCCTCTCTATATCCTTTATTGTTATCACATGGAAGTTTCAGTTTAGTTAATCAATACATGTTCACAATAAGTTTTAGTAGTTTCTTTGGTTATCATTGCTTCTTGAATCCCACATATTCTTTTAGGAATAATCTTTTTCTCACCAGTATACATCCTCAGGAAATTCTTTTTTTTCTTTTTTTTGTGAGGAAGATCAGCCCTGAGCTAACATCCATGCCAATCCTCCTCTTTTTGCTGAGGAAGACCGGCTCTGAGCTAACATCTATTGCCAATCCTCCTCCGTTTTTTTTTTTTACCCAAAGCCCCAGTAGATAGTTGTATGTCATAGTTGCACATCTTTCTAGTTGCTGTATGTGGGACACGGCCTCAGCATGGCCGGAGAAGCAGCATGCCAGTGCGCGCCTGGGATCCGAACCCGTGCCGCCAGTAGCAGAGCTCGTGCACTTAACTGCTAAGCCAGGGGGCTGGCCCCAGGAAATTCTTACAGTAAGAGTTTTGTGGTAAATATTCTGAGTTCTTCCATGTATAAGATAGTTTTATTTCATCTTCATAATTTGGCTAAGATTGGAATTCTAGCGTCAAAGTTACTTTCTCTTGATACTTTGAAGACATTTTTTCATTATCTTGTTGCCTGCGGTGTTACTTATTAGAAGATTGATGTCCATTCATTCTTACTCATTTGTAGATAATTTTTTTTTTTGTCCTGTGAAAGCTCTTAGGGTTTTTCCCCGTAATTTTTAGTGTTCTAAATATTACACTATAGGTAGCATAGTTTAATTCTTTTTCTTGATTGGCTTTCAGTTAGACTTTTAATTTCAGTACTCATGACTTTCTCATTTTAGGATAAGTATCCTTTAACATTTCTTTAAATATCATCTCTCTCCCTTTTGGTCTATTCTTATTTTGGGGAACTACTATGAAATGACTACTGAAATTCTGGGTCTATCTCCAAAGTCTTTTAAGTTTTCTTTCGCATCTTCCCTCTTTGTTTCTTCATATGCTTTTGGGGGGCCTTCTTCGGCCCACTCTTCTAGCTTACCACATCAAGCTTCAGCTGCGCGTGCTCTACGTTTCAGACTATCTCTTGAGGTTTTCATTTCAACAACCAAATTTTTAATTCCCATGATCTATCATTTGCTATTTTTATGACTGCAATAGTTTTTTTCATCTGTCCTGAGGATACTATTTATGTTTTTTTTTAAACCTCTATTTAGCTTGTTCCATTAACTCTCTTTCTCCATTGTAGATTCTTCCATTCATTGGCTTACTCTCTCTCTCTTGTGGGTTGGTTTCATCAAATATCTAATTATTCCGGATTGTTCACTCTGCTTTGTAGTGGAGATTTTGATTTTGATTATCTCATTGTAAATGTTTGTGCAGCCTGCCAGGACACCGTTTCACTGAAAGTGTGGGGAAAGTATAGCATGCTGAGAGGATGGCACCTCAGTGCCTTTTCTTTCTGAGTGTGGGTGCTCATCGCTCCTCCTAGGCACCACAGTCACAAGAACATCAGCCATTGTCCATCGCCCATTCTCTCTCACCTAACCTCCCTCACTCCTTCCTATTAGAAGCAGCCACAGCCATCATGTGACTAAGTCAACAGCTCGGCTGCTCCTACTAGTCACTATGTTTGTTTCCTCTGGTACCCATCATCCTGCAGGTATGGAGTTTCTACGTACCAAATTCCACATTTTTAATAGTTTAATTAAGCATAGATTTTGGGTTATGGCTTTTAATCAATTCAATCCATATAATTTTTGACTTTTAGAGATTCCTCCCAATTCTGATTTCCTTAGAGATAGTGTACCTTTTTCTTTTCAAGTTCAGTGATGGTGTTGCACACATACTTATACACATACTGTATACATATATGTGTGTTTATATGTTTCCCATTGCTGTTGTAACAAGTCATCACAAATTTGGTGGCTTAAAACAACAGCAATTTATTCTCTCACAGTTCTGGAGGTCAGAAGTCTAAAATCGGCTTCAGTGGGCCAATATCAAGGTGTCAGAAGGGCTCCCTCTGGAGGCTCTAGGGGGCAATCTGGTCCTTGCATCTTCCAGCTTCTGTTGGCTCCCAGCAATTCTTGGCTTGTGGCTACATCATTCCAATCTCTGCTTCCGTGGTTACACTGCCTCCTCCTCTTCTGCCTCTGTCAAATCTTCTTTTTGCCTCCCTATTATAAAGATATATGTGATTGCGTTTAGAGCCCACTTGGATAATCCAGGATAATTTCCCCATCTCAAGATCCTTAGCTTAATCCCGTGTATAAAGATCCTTTTTCTAAATAAGGTAATATTTACAGGTTCTAGGAATTAGCACCTGATATCTTTGGGGGCTAATTTTAGACTATCATAATAAACATATGCCACCCCCCCCATAGAGGTACATACTATACTTGAAAGGTGTAATAAAATTGATAAATCCAGACTATATTTCTTTTCAATTACCTTAGAAATAATGTATATTGTGAAAGTTCAAAATTCTAAGAGTCCCCAACAACAGCTTAGGCTAATTAAAACATAATAAATTATGACGGAGAGTGGAAAGAGTAGCTTATTCTTTTGGCAAGGGAAAACACAATTTATCTTGAAAAGGGTAGGGGCCTAAAGTATACATGAAAACTATGCTGCTTAGCATGGGTCTTTGGCAAAGTCCCGAAATAATTTTTTTAACAGGTGGTTTGTTTTGCGTTTAGAAACAAAGTGGTGATCAACAAGTTTGAACATAGTATATACATATACGTGTACATACGTACATAAACACACATATATATTTTTTAATAGTCTCTTTAGATAAGTGGTTGGTCTGCAAGCCCAAATGAAAGCAATTGAAGAACAAATGGCTGGTGAAGTTTAGGCCACTAGCGTTTATTTTTCATAATAGACTAAGAGGTTGAGAGAGTGTTTTGTTTTCTTTTGGTATACAACCAAGATTGTCAAGAATGAAGAGTGTCCTATTCTTTGTTGTAGTAACAGTACTTAGCAAAGGCTCTGTCAGCTCAACAAACTCAACAAATATTTGTTGAAGGAATGAATCAAGTGAATGCACAAAGATCCAAGGAGATTCATGGGTGGCCTCATTTTGGGCAGGAACCACATCTCATTTATCTCACTATTTCCAGTTTCTACCACAGTAAATTCTGAAAAGGTAATCATAGATTTGGATTAAATGTAATTCAGTCATTCTTTGTCATGGGACATCAGGCCATTTACAGGACAAATGCTCTCATGGCAGCTTCCAAGTTGAATCTAAGTAGTTAACTCGTTACTGTCCATGTGTCTATCTTTTGTCTTCCCCACACAAGGACCACACTGATAATACATAGACACCAATATATATTTAGTGCCTAGTAGTTACATTTTTATGTATATGTTCTCATTGGATTGTTATAATAACCATGTGAGGAATCCTCAACTCCATCTTTCAGTTGAGTAAATTGGGGCTCAGAGGGAACTGGAGAGCAGCATATTCTGGAAAGCAACAGAGGGACACAGGCCTTTGGTGGCAAATTGCGTGTACTATCTTCTATAAGAAGCTATAAACATACTTTCCTAGTCCTTAAAACAGATCCCTTTCCTAGTCTAGAGCAGATAGGTAACAGAAGTTTATTAAAAAGTTAAAAGCCAAATTTCCTCAATTTTAGAATAAGAGTTAGAGAAAAGGAGATCAATAAGGGAATGAAAGTGAACAAAATCAAGTATGATACATAGGGGCAGTTTTAGATTTATTTTTGTTTTGTTTTAATGTATATATCTGATTATATGTACTTCATGGTCAAATCTCTCCAAAATGTTCCTTTGTTACTGAATGGAATTTTTTTTTTTAATTTTAAATTTCCTGTGGTAAAAGGTTTGATTATTCTTATATTAACCCAACCATGTCCTTAACTACCAGTCCCAGGTGTCAAGGGAAAATATTACTAAAGTAAAAATTCTCCTCAGTTCAATTGAGTTTCCGTGACCGTCCTACTTCTGTCAGTATTTTCACCTTTTTAGAAATAGTACACTAAGAATGTTGGAGCCACTCCTAATCTTAACACTATCAGAAGTTGAGGGGCTCGTAAAGAGTTTGAAATAGACATCAGAGTAATTCCTCTCACGTTTCTTTAAAAATGAAAAGTCGGTTTGCGATCATGCTACGACCAAGTCCGCTCTAACCGTACGCTGGCTTGAGCTCAGTCGAATGAGTCATTTTCACTTTATGAACGCCTAAATTAGAAATAATATTTGCTAACACTACCCATCTTATGCTTGTTTAGTTTGTATTTTCATTAGTTAATTCTGCAAAAATTGAGTGAATTCAATCACTCAAGCAAAACTTTTGATTTTTTCAAACAAAATCAACTATGTGAAGACACTGTGCTCAGACTGAGGACACAGAAGTGAACAAGATAGCAGCCCTCCCCTAAAGGATTTTGTTGTCTACGTGAGAAGAGAGCAGGGTTGCCAGATTTAGCAAACGAAAATGTAGGACACCCAGTTAAATTTGAATTTCAGAAAAATAAATTTTTAGTATGTTCATGTAGTATTCAGAACACACTAAAAACTTTTCTGTTGTGGATCTGAAATTCAAATTTAACTGAGAGTCCTGTATTTTATCTGGCAACCCTAGAAGATAGACCAGGAAAAAGATAGTTATGATACACAACAGTGAGTGTTAGAACATGGCTGAGACCAGACAGTGGTAGAAATATGTCGCTGCCTATCAATTAGGGGTTTTATTTTTAGGTTTTCCATAAATGCTGTGAGAGAAAGTGACCTTTTGTCTGCAATTTGACAAAGTCAGTTGATAAATATCCTGGCAGGAGAGCAGAATCTTAGATAAAAGTGATGCTTTTATAACATAAATATGTGGGGAAATTCTTCAAACATACTGAGATTGAAAAAATATCGAACGCAGTTCACAGCCACAGGGGAAGTGATTTTTGGGGATGAAGCCTGTTACAAATGTCCCCTTAATGTGTTTCTACACGGCAATCATGGAGGACAAGCATGGCTTCCTGTCGTAAGAACGCAGAAAAATATAAATGTTTCCCAGAGGGAGCAAATTGCTGTGGCAGAAATCCTGGCCTTTTTAGGAATTGTATCCAGAGAAGGAACGTTAAAGCTGGAAGAACAGCTGGACTTCTCTAGTCCATGCCTCTCACGTTACAGACAAAAGAGCCGAGGCCAGCCAGGGTTAAGACGCATGGTGACCAATGCAGAAAGCGGTTCTTCTGTATCGTATACTATGCTGCCCTTTTTCCAGCAGACAATTCACCCATGTAGGTAAGAATCACGAAGAGACTCTGATTTTTGCAAAGTTGCAGAAGGAATGTGAAGAGAAATATAGAGCAGAAGAAGGCTGAAAAACTGACACTAGGGAAATACGTCTATCCTGTTTCAAATTAACAAACATTTAAAAAACTAAACCTCGTGTAGTAATCCCCCCTACCCTATCTCTTGCTTTTATTTTTAGACACTTAAAATTACAAGGATTTGGTGAAAGAGGTAACATTTTTCTGTACTAGAGAGTTTGTCAGGGGACATAGGAAACCAACTTAGTAGCATCTGAAAATATTAAAAAAGGAATTTAAAATAAATGTGTTATCTATATTTTAGCCTAATATAAAAAATTTAGGAATTTCTGTCATTGGCTCCATGGAAATCTTGCGTGACTCATTTTATTTATTTTTTCTCATTTCCCTCAGCTGTACTGCACTATGTTCTGAACGCCAGCAGTATCTTAACTTTGAAGTGCTTCAAGAATCCTGGAGATCCATGGGAAGTGTGATGCTCTCTGATTCTTGCTCACGGCTAGGTAACTTGGTTTTAGTTTTTTCCCCTCTCTCGCTGGTGTTCTGAACTGTCACAGGAAAATGCGTGGGTTTTTAGTCATTTGTTGTCCTTGGCATTCAGTGGTACCTTTCAGTGTCATCCATCACGTGTGGGAAATTATCTTCTATATTTTTTTTATGATTTCTTCCTGTGATAATTTCTTTCTGTCAATTCATCATTTTCAAAACTCCTTTTAGTCTGATGCTGGATCTCCTGTATTGATTCTCTATTTCTCTCATGTTTCCCTCAGATTTTCCATCTCTTCTTTTTATTCTTCTTTCCAGAGATTTCCGAGGTTTTACCTTTCAGTTCTTTCATTCATTCTTTGTTTTGTTGGTCAATTACACTTTTTAATTTCCGAGAGTCTTTCAGGATAACTGGGTTTTCTTGTTTCCCAGCCTCCTATGCCTGTTTTCTGTAAATAATATCTCAAATCTCCCTACAGATACTAACTAGAATTTTGCCTGTTTTTAAATTTCTTTTTGTTTCTTAAATCATTTCTCTTTCTTCTCAGTTAAATGATTATACTTTTATTTTTGTTTTTAACTTTACCTTTTTTCATGTTCCAAACGTCCTCAAATAGCCGGAAGTGATTCCTGCCTCTTGGCTGCTCTGGGAATGTAGTTGAGGGTTATGAATGGATAGATTGCAAGTTGTGGAAACAAGGAGAGAGCAGGCTAGTTATGTTTTAGGACCCCCAATGCCCACACGTAGAGGTCTTTGCTCTGGAGAAACTGATGTCCAAATACCAATACCCTGCCTTAGGTTATCTCAGATAATTTATTTAATTTCCTTGTGGAAGGATCTTTTGATTTTGTTTTGTTTTGTTTTTGAGAGGGGTTTAAATAACCGGCTGCCTATGTGTCTGCGTGTGGTTGGAAAAATTAGAGAATGTAGTATGAGGTCATTTGGCCTGGATTTAGAGTTTTAGTTAGATAACTTCTGGATCTAAATTGAGAGCCTCTCCAGAGTTCTGCCCCAGGTTTCATTGCATTTCTCTCTTCTGGAGCCATCTCTGTTCTATGTCAGCCTTTCTCCACACTGCTTCATCATTTGCTCCTATTTTCATTTTTATCTTTCATAATTTTGTTAAAACTTCCTGGTTTTTAACATGTGCTCAGTTTTTCTCCTTTTTTTGGTTGCATCTTTATAATGTTTTAAGCTATTTTATTATCATATCAGTGGGACTCTCAGGATGCAGAAGAGATAGGCATGTGTGGTCTTTCATCTTGATATAGAAGTCTATAATTAAATTTCCCTGAGTCCATACTATTTGGAAACTATCAATACAACAGTAAATGAATACTACAGAAATCTATCAATGATAGATTTTGCCCATTCAAAAGATGGGCAAAGTATCAGTTTCGAGACACCTTCTTATTATAAAATATTTTTAAATGCATTAATTTATCACCAAGGTATATTTTACTAAATATGTGATCTATCAGTATAAAGAAAGATTTTTATATCCTGTTTGACCTTGTAAAGCTGCAAATGGGTTCCCCTGTCCAACTGTGTCTTCAGAGATTCACCTCTTTTTATCTATCTTCTTTGCTATGCTTATCTGTAAAGTGAGAAATTACCTTCATGTGATGGTAACCTCTAAGAACACTTCCAGGGAAGTTATCCCAGATCAGAAAAGCTTGCAGACCAGATTAAAATGCTTGAATTACATGGTTTATGAAGTCAAATTAAAAACACACAGTGAGAAGCAAGGGGAAAGAATTGGGTAAAGTTAAGGTACTTATGCTAGAAAAGTCCAAAAGAGCAGCTACAAAAAGAAAAAGTAGACTATATTCAGACCATTTAATGTAATGGAAAAAAAAAAATCCTAGGTACCATAATAGAGGCTTAGCATAGCACCTATCTTATGGTTTAAGCCAATCACTAACATTCATAACGAGGACCATAAATTGAAATGAAAATGTGTAATTGTGTTCTACAGGTTGAGAAGAAGACAAAAGAAGTTTGCAATTCATTTTAGAAAGATTTACATTCAAAGTGCTTAATATTTTTCAAATGTAGGTGACTAAAATTTTGACTTTTCTTCATGAAAGCACTGGCTTGGTTTTTTTTTTTTTTTTATTTCTCTAATGACATTTCTCCTTTTTATTTATTTATTTATTTTTTAAATTTTTTATTTATTGCAGTAACATTGGTTTATAACATTGTATAAATTTCAGGTGTACATCATTATACTTCTATTTCTGCATAGATTACCTCATGTTCACCACCCAAATACTAATTACAACCCATCACCACACACATGTGCCGAATTATCCCTTTCGCCCTCCTCCCTCCCCCCTTCCCCTCTGGTAACCACCAATCCAATCTCTGTCTCTATGTGTTTGTTTATTGTTGTTATTATCTACTACTTAATGAAGGAAATCGTACGGTATTTGACCTTCTCCCTCTGACTTATTGCAACAAAAAGAATAAAATACCTACGAATAAACTTAACCAAAGATGTGAAAGATCTGTACACCGAAAACTATAAAACGTTGCTGAAAGAAATTGAAGAAGATACAAAGAAATGGAAAGATATTCCATGCTCTTGGATTGGAAGAATTAACATAGTTAAGATGTCCATACTTCCTGGCTTGGTTTTTTATCCAACTTTGCCACTTACTGCTTAACCGTGCATACTTTAAATCTTATCTCTGAGCTCTCATTTTCTCAAATATCAAATGGAAAGAGTAATTGCACATATCTGATATAGTTATCATGACAATTCAACGAAATGATTCTTGTAAGATGTCAGCACAATATTAGTAGCTATTATTAATATCATTACAATAGCTTTTCTTGAGTTTTATAAATTCTTTATATGTAATTTTAATGACTGCAAAATATGTTATCACGTGACCTAATTTAAACTATCAAATCAATCTCAATCAAGTCGTGGCAGAGTTTTTTTGTTTGTTTGTGTTTTGCAGAAATTGACAAGCTGAATTTAAAATTTATAAGGAAATGCAAAGGCTTTGGAATAGCCAAGGCAATCCCGAAGAAGAAAAAAGCTGGAGATGGGACCAGCCTGGTGGCATAGTGGTTAAGTTCTCATGCTCCGCTTCAACAGCCCAGGGTTTACAGGTTCAGTTCCTGGGCGAGGACCTACACACTGCTCATCAAGCCATGCTGTGGCAGGATCTCACATACAAAATAGAGGAATATTGGCACAGATGTTAGCTCAGTGACAATCTTTCTCAAGCAAAAAGAGGAAGATTGGCAACAGATGTTAGCTGAGGGCCAATTTTCCTCACCAAAAAAAAATCAAAAGGGGCCGGCCCGGTGGCGCAAGCGGTTGGGTGCGCGCGCTCCGCTGCGGCGGCCCGGGGTTCGCTGGTTCGGATCCTGGGCGCGCACTGACGCACTGCTTTGGCAAACCATGCTGTGGCGGCGTCCCATATAAAGTGGAGGAGGATGGGCACGGATGTTAGCCCAGGGCCGTCTTCCTCGGCAAAAAAAGAGGAGGATTGGCGGATGTTAGCACAGGGCTGATCTCCTCACAAAAAAAAAAAAAAAAAAAAGCAAAAATAGAGGAAGATTGACAAAGATGTTAGCTCAGAGCCAATCTTCCTTACACACACACACACAAAATTAAAACAAAAAAGCTGGGGATGGTACTAGATATCAAAATCTGTTAAAAACTATAATTAATTAATTGTATCTTAGTCACTATAATTAATTAATTATATCAGTCTATATAATTAAGTATATATTTAATATATGATACGATATAATTATATTATATAATTAATTATAGTAATTAAGACATTGTGATCTTGGCTTAAACTTAGATAAATGGCAATGGCACAGAATAGAATCCAGAAACAGACTCACCGGATTTGTGAAAAACGTGACAGTGCAGTGCAATGAGAAATGATGCGTCGGTTGACTATTCACATAGAAAAAAGTATACATCAGCCCCTTCTGCACATCTCTGTGATCTTGAAATAGATAAAACTTTCTGTATAAAGACACATAAAAAGCTAAGCATAAAGGGAGGCATTAATATATTTGATTATATTAAGATTCAAAAGAAACCACTAAGAGAGTAAAAAAGCAATATACAGACTGACAAATTGACAACCATTCGATCTGCTGTTAATCATCAATGCCGTACGTGTGAATACGACTTTCTTGAGTTTGATAGCTAAAGACTAGACGAACTCCAGGCAAATGTTGTGCAGGTACACTGAGGGGCAGAAAGGTCTCAGGGATGGGAAACCTGGACGAGCCTGTGGGATAAGGACCTAGGAAGAATGAATATGATTCTTGCCTGTCGCAAATGATGTGAGAGAAAATTACTCCTTCTTTCACTCATTCACTCACATAACAAGTACTTACTGAGTGCTAACTATGTTCCAGGCATGGGTCTAGGCACTGAGGAGATAGATCTGAACAAGGCAATCCAAGTTCCTCCCTTCATGGCTCATTTATGGGACAGGCAGGGAGGTGGCAGGAGAGGCATAAGTTAAAAATAAATACATTAATGTAAGAAAGAAAGAAAGGAAAAATAGCCTGTAGTGAAATTGAGAAGATGAATCAATACACTGGGCAAAGGGACAGAGTGACCAGGGAGCTCCTGTAGACGGAGGGGTCAGGGATGGCCTCTCTGGAGGGATTGGAATTTCAGCTGTCATCTGAATGGAGGGAATGAGCCAGTCCTCGGAGCTCTGGAGAAAGAGCATGTCTGGCAAACAGATCAGCCTATGCAAAGGGTGGAAAAGAGCCTAGCAATTCAAGAACCAGAGAGAAGACTAGTGTGGTTGAACTATCATGACAAGGAGATGAGTGGTATTAGATGATATGAAAGAAGTAACTAGAGGCCTGCTCACGTAGGTTCTTGCGGATCAGAGTAAAAAGTTTCTGTTTTGTTATAAAGGCAACAAGAAGGTGTTAGAGTGGAACACTGCTTTACCCTCTTCATTTTTCCATAGAAGGGAAGGAAGTTCCACTTCATTCCCCTAGAGGGAAGAGGATTAGAGCAACAATTCCAATTTCCCTGTTTGTAACCTAAGTGAAGAATTCTGGAGAAGAAATTGAGATCACAGTATTGGTTCTCATTATTCTGGTAGACCACGGTGTATTTGGGTACCAAGACATTGGTATTCTTTTGGTGTAACATTATTGATATTTAAAAAACATGAATCATTAACATCTTTATATATACTCATACTCATATACTACACTAAAATGTTTAAGCAGACATATAGTTGTGCACTGCATAATGATGCTTCAGTCAAGGACCGACCACATATACAACAGTATTCCCATAAGATTAGTACCACGTAGCCTAGGTGTGTAGTAGGCTATACTATCAGAGTTTGTGTGAGTACACTCCATGAAGTTTGCACAATGATGAAGTCACCTAATGACACATTTCTCAGAACGTATCCCCATTGTTAAGCGAAGCGTGATTATATTTGGTTGATTAAAAAGCATTCTTCTATACTTTCAAAATTCTCATAAACAGAAACAAAAAAAGTCAGCTGATAACACAAACCTTATTGTAAACAGAATTCTTACTCTAGTTCAAAGACTTTCCAAACAAGTGGAATATGAACATGACAAAGTTGAAATTGATACATGTGTTAATCCGTTTCTATGAAACTAAAGAAGAAGAACCAAAAACACTTTCTGGAAGGACAATAACAACAAACACTATAGCTTGCTCTCAATACAATCACTAAAAAAATTAAAGCTTTCAAAAAGATCTCAAACTTCTCAAGCAAGAGGTAGAATTACTTAGCGTTGAGTGAGCTAGAGAAAAATGTTTAGGGTTAGTTTATAAATATCACTTCAGCATTTCCCCCAACTTGTGTAGAAGCAAAAAGAGTTTTTAACAGTTGGAAATTTTTTTACACAAAATTACTGCATGTAGTTTACATGAGATCCATTGACATGGGATCAATGCTTTTGGTAGATGATAAAATAATATTTATGTATTATGTTTTCATAATTAACTTAAATTTACTTTATATAGTGTTTAGTGTTTCAAACAATTGCTTTATCAAATTTTATCTGGTATTAGTTTATATAGAACTAAATATGTATAACATTTATAGTTTCCTATTGAGATATAATTTACATATAACATTGTATAAGTTTAAGGTGTACAATGTGATATTTTGATACATTTATATATTGCAATATGATTACCACCTTAGCTTTAGCTACACCTCTGTCATGTCGTGTAATTATCAGTTCTTTTTTGTGGTGAGGACATTTAAGATCCAGTCTCTTAGCAATTTTGAAGTATACAATACAGTATTGTTGCTATAATCACTAGGCTGTGCATTAGATCTCCAGAACTTATTCATCTTTTAGTTGCAAGTTTGTACCCTTACACATCTCCCCAGTTCCCCGCCTCCCAGCCCTTGGTAACCACCATTCTACTCTGTTTCTATGAGCTTGGCTTTTGTAGTACCACCACATACCAAATATCATGTAATACTTGTCTTTGACTGGCTCACCTCACTAAGCATAATGCCCTCATGGTCCATCCATGTTGTCACAAATGACAAGACTTCCTTCTTTCTCATGACTGAATAATATTCCACTCTATACATATATATACCACATCTTCTTGATCCATTCCTTCACTGACAGACACTTAGATTATTTCCGTATCGTGGCTATTGTGAATAATGCTGCAATAAACATAGAAGTGCAGATATTTTTCCAATATATTGTTTTAATTTCCTTTGGATATATACCCAGAAGTGGGATTGCTGGATCACATGATAGTTTTATTTTAATTTTTTGATGAAACTCTGTACTGTTTTCTATAGTGGCTGCACCAATTTACATTTCTACCAGCAGTGCACAAGAGATCCCTTTTCTCCACATCCTCACCAACACTTATCTCTTCTCTTTTTGATGACAGCATTCTAACAGGTGTGAGGTGGTATCTCGTTGTACTTTTGATTTGAATTTCCGTGATGATTAGAGATGTTGGCATCTTTTCATCTACCTGTTGGCCATTTGGATATCTTCTTTGGAAAAATGTCTATTCAGTTCCTCTGCCCATTTTTTAATTGGATTGTTTGTTTTTTGTTATTGAGTCACGAGTTCTTTATATAATTTGAGTATTAAGCCCTTATCCAATATGTGATATGCAAATATTTTCTTCACTTCTGTAGGTTGCCTTTTCATTTTGTTGATTGTGTCTCTTGCTGTGCAGAAACTTTTTAGTTTGATGCAGTCCCACTTGATTTTTCTTTTGTTGATTGTATTTTTGGTGTTATATCCAAAAAATCATTTCCAAGACCAATATCAAGGAGCTTCTTCCCTATGTTTTCTTTTTGGAGTTTTACAATATCACGTCTTACGTTTAAGTCTTCAATCTGTTTCAAGTTAATTTTTGTGAGTGGTGTAAGTTAGGGGTCGAATTTCATTTTTCTGCATGTGGTTATTCAGTTTCCCCAGCACCATTTGTTGCGAAGATTATCATTTCCCCTTGAGCGTTATTGGCTCCTTTGTCAAATATTAGTTGACCGTATACGCAGGGGTTTATTTCTGGGCTCTTGATTCTGTTCCATTGGCCTATGTTTCTGTGCTTATGCCAGTACCATACTGTTTTAATTACTATAGCTTTACTGTATAGTTTGAAGTCAGGAAGGGTGATGCTTCCAGATTTGTTCTTCTTTCTCAGGTTTGCTTTGGCTCTTTGGAATTTTTTGTGATTCCATACAAATTTTAGGATTGTTTTTCTACTTCTGTGAAAAATGTCATTGGACTTTTGATAGGGATTGTATTTAATCTATAGATGGCTTTGGGTAATATGGACATTTGAACGTTAATTATTCCAGTCCATGAACATGAAATATCTTTCCATTTGTTTGTGTCTCCAATTTCTTTCATACAAGTCTTGTAGTCCTCATTGTACAGATCTTTCACTTCCTTTGTTAAATTTATTCCTAAATATTTTATTGTTTTTGATGCTGTTGTGAATGGGATAGTTTTCTTTATTTCTTTTTTAGGTATTTTGTTGCCAGTGCATATATCCACAACTGACTTCTGTATGTTGATTTTGTATTCTGCAACTTTACTGAATTTATTGATTAGTTTCAGCAGTTTTTTGGCCAAGTCTTTAGTATTTTCTATGTATAAGATCATATCATCTGCAAATAACGGCAATTTTACTTCTCCATTTCCAATTTGGTTGGCTTTTATGTCTTTGTCTTGCCTAAGTGCTCTAGCTAGGACTTCCAGTACTGTGTTGAATAAGTGTAGTGAGAGTGGTACACCAGAAACTAAAAAAAAAAAGAGTAGTGAGAGTGGGCACCCTTATCCTGTTCCTGATTTTAGAGGAAAAACTTTCAATATTTCACTTTTGAGTATGGTGTTAGCTGTGGCTAACATCATGAGTTTGTGGTATATGGCATTTATTATTTTAAAGTATATTCCTTCTGTGCCAAATTTGTTCAGAGTTTTCATCATGAAAGGATGTTGTATTTTGTCAAATGCTTTTTCTGCATCTATTGAGAGGATCATATGATTTTTATCTTTCGTTCTATTAATTTGGTGTATCACATTTATGGATTTGCATATGCTGAAGCATCCTTGCATCCCAGGGATAAATCCCACTTGGTCATTGTGTATGATCCATTTAATGTGTTGTTGAATTTGGTTGCTAATATTTTGTTGAAAACTTTTGCATCTATATTTATCAGGGATATTGGTCTATAATTTTCTTTTTTTGTAGTGTCCTTAGTTGGCTTTGGTATCAGGGTAATGCTGGTCCTGTAAAATGTTCCTTCCTCTTCATGTTTTTGGAAGTTTGAGAAGCCTTGGCATTAATTCCTCTTTAAATATTTGGTAGAATTTACCAGGGAAGCCATCAGGTCCTGGGCTTTTCTGTGTTGGGAGCTTTTGGATTACTGCTTCAATCTCCTTATTCATTCTTGTTCAGATTCTCTGTTTCTTCATGATTCAATCTTGACAGATTCTGTATTTCTAGGACTTTATCCATTTCTTCTGGCTTGTCCAATTTGTTGGCATATAATTGTTTATAGTAGTCTCTTATGATCCTATGCATTTCTGTATTATCAGTTTCAATGTCTCCTCTTTTGTTTCTGATTTTGTTTTTTTGAATCTTCTCTTTTTTTCTCACTCTAGCTAAAGTTTTGTCACTTATGCTTATCTTTTCAAAAGACCATCTCTTATTTTTGTTAATTACTTCTAATTGTTTTTCTAGTCTCTATTTCATTTCTTTCCACTCTGATCTTTGTAACTTTTTTTTTATGTTTTACTTTTTAAAAAAATTTTGTTGAGGTCACTGTGGTTTATAACATTGTGAAATTTCAAGGGTACGTTACTATTTATCAGTTTCTGTATATACTGCGTCGTGCTCACCACCAATAGTCTAGTTTTTATCCATCACCATACATATGTGTCCCTTTACTCCTTTTGCCCACCCCCCAACCCTCTTCCCATCTGGTAACTACCAATCTGTTCTCTTTATCCATGTGTTTATCTTCCACATATGAGTGAGATCATGCAGTGTTTGTCTTTCTCTGTCTGGCTTATTTCGCTTAACACAGATCTTTGTTATTTTATCCTTTTGCTAACTTGGGCTTAGTTTGTTTTGTTCTAGTTCTTTGAGGTGTAAAGTTAGTTTGTTTATTTGAGATATTTCTATCTTCTTAATATATGCATTTATTGCTATAAACTACCCTCTCAGAACTGCTTTTGCAACATCCCATAAGTCATGGTATATTGTGTTTCCATTTTTATTTGTTTCAAGATATTTCAAGATATTGGTTGTTCAGGAGTGTGTGGTTTATTTCCACATGCTTGTAATTTTCCAGCTTTCCTATTGTTGATTTCAATTTTCATTACATTATGATTGGAAAAGATACTTGGTATTATTTCACTCTTCTTAAATTTGCTAAGAATTGTTTTACAGAGTATCATATGATTTATCCTAGAGAATGTTACCTGTGCGCTTGAGAAGGAAGTGTATTCTGCTCCCATTGTATGAAATGTTTTTATAATGCCTGTTAGGTCCATTTTGTCTAATGTGTGGTTCAAGTCCAATGTTTCTTTGTTGACTTCCAATGTGGATGATCTATCCATTGCTGAAAGGGGTATTGAAGTCCCCTACTATGATTATACTGTGTATTGTCTGTTTCTCCCTTCAGATCTGTTACCGTTTGCTTAATATATTTAGGTGCTCCAATGTTGGGTGTGTATATATTTACGATTGTTATATCTTCTTGATGAATTGACCCCTTTATCATTATATAATAACCTTCTTTGTCTCTTGTTACCATTTTTAGCTAAAAGTCTATTTTGTTTGATATAAATATAGCTACCACCATTTTCTTTTGGTTTCCACTTACATAAAATATCTTTTTCTATTTTTTCACTTTGAGCCTATGTGTGTCCTTAAATCTGAAGTGAGTTCTTATAGAAAGCATACAGTTAGTTGGGTCTTGTTTTTTTTAATCGGTCTAGCCTCTCTGTGCCTTTTGATTGGTGAATTCAATCCATGTTAATTTAGAGTAATTATTGATATGCAAGGACTTACTAATGCCATCTTATTTCTTTCTGTCTATTTTGTAGGTCCATTGTTTTATTTTTTCCTCTCTTTATGCCTACCTTTGTAAACAGGGGGCTTTCTGTGGGGGTATGCTCTGTTTCCCCTTTTTAACGTCTTTTGTTAATCTAATCTAGGTTTTTGCTTTGTGGTTCATTTGAGATCTTTCTATTTTTACATAAAACATCTTACAGACAAAATAGTCCATTTTAAACTGACAGCAAATTAACTTCCATAGCATACAAAACTCCACCCTTTTACTCCCACCCCTTTTGTATTTTGTATATTTGGTCAAAATTTACCTCTTTTTATACTGTGTATTCATTAACAAGTTATAGTAGCTACACTTATTTTTAATACTCTTTTCCTTAAACTTTTATACTATAGTCAAGTGCTTAACACACCATCCTATTACAGAATGGAGTTTTGTAAATATGACTGTATTTACTTTTACCTGTATGCTGTGTACTTTCACATGTTTTTACATCACTAATTAGTGTCTTTTCATTTCGGCTTGAAGAACTCCTTTCAGCATTTCTTCCAAGGCATATTTAGTGGTGATGAACTCCCTCAGCTTTTGCTTGTCTGGGAAAGTCTTTATTTCTCCTTCTTATCTGAATAATAACTTTGCTAGATAAAGTATTCGTGACTGGTAATTTTTTTTCTTTCAACACTTTGAATATGTTGTTCCTCTTTCTCCTGACTTGTAGGGTTTCTGCTGAGAAATCTGCTTATAGACTAATGGGGGTTCCTTTGTATGTTACAATCATTTTTCCTCGGGGTGCTTTTAGGATTCTCTCCTTGTCCTTGGTTTTTGATAGTTTCATTATAGTGTCTTAGAGAGAGTATTTTTTCATTGAGATAATAGGGTGATCTATTAGCTTAATGAACTTGGATGTCCATGTCTCTCTCCAGGTTTGGGAAGTTCTCAGCTTTAATATTTTTAAATAAACTTTCTGCCCCTTCTTCCTTCTTTCTCCTTCTGGAACCCTAATTATTCTAATATTTGCATGTTTTATGGAGTCTTATAGATCACATAGGCTTTCTTTGCTCTTTTTCATTCTTTTTTTTCCTCTTATTGGGTTATTTCAAAGTTCTTATCCTCTATATCATTGATTCTATCTTCCTTATGGTTTACTCCGCTATAGATGGTCTCTATTGCATTTTTCATTTCATTCATTGAATTCTTCAGCTCCAGAGTTTCTATTTGGTTCTTTTTTATCATCGCAATCTCTTTGTTAAATTTCTCATTTTGATTATGTATTGTTTTCCTGATTTCATTGAATTGCCCTTCTGTATTTTCTTGTAGTTTGTTGAGTCTCCTCAAAAGAGCTATTTTGAATACTTTATCAGCTAGATTGTAAAATTCTATGTCTTTGAGCTTAATTATTGGAGCATTATTGTTATCTTTTGGTGATGACATGTTTCCTTCATTCTTCCTATTTCTTGGAGTTTTTTGCATTGCTGCTTTCACATTTGGAGTAGCAGACACTTCCTCAAATCTTTACTAGATGGCTTCAGGTGGATACACTGTTCATTGTTCCTGTTTTATCTTGGGTTTTCTCCACCCTTGTATGGATATACCTGCTCCACCCTTCTTGCTCCCTTTTATGGCAGGATTATTAAGCTTTTATGTCTTCTGTGGTTCTTACAAATCACCAGGCTGGCTGCTGGAAACCTCTCTTTTTTTCCCCCAGAAGGTGGTGCTATAGTTCAAGTTTGTGGTTTCCCTCTTGCCCACAGACCCTGGTCTGATTTTCTGAGAGCACTCTGTTGACTGGAGCTCACTCTCACCACCACACTCGGGAGCGTGCAGAGAAGTGAGCCACAGAGAGAGGAGAGGTATGGGTTTGGCAGTAGGGGCCATGGGGGGACTTCAGGCCAGTGGAAGGATCCTTGGGTGAGATTCTCCCAGAGGCTTATGGGGGAGACTTCCTTCTGGTAGCAAGACCCATGTCTCTTTAATGCTCCTTAATATTCCTTGTTTTGTGTATAAGTTTATACAATTTATTTTTGTAATTTTTAATTTTTTATTGAAGTATAATTGAAATACAATATTATATTAGTTTCAGGTGTACTGCATAGAGATTCAATATTTATCTGCATTACAAAATGATCACCACAAGAAGTCTGGTTACCATATATCACCCTACAAAGTTAATACAATATTATCAACTATATTTTCCATGCTGTACATTACATGCCCATGACTTGTTTATTTTACTTGTTTATTTTATAACTGGAAGTTTATACCTCTTGACCTCCTTCACCCATTTTGCCCATCCCCAACCTCCCTCCCCTCTGGCAACCACTATTCTGTTCTCTGTATCTATGAGTCTCATTTAATTTGCTTTGCTTGTGTATTTGTTTTGTTTATTAGATTCTATATATAAATGAAATTACATGGTATTTGTCTTTCTCTGCCTGACTTATCACTTAACATAACACCCTCTAGGTCATCCATGTTGTTGTGAATGGCAAGATTTCATCTTTTCTTGTGACTGAGTAATATTTCATTGTCTATATATACCTCATCTTATTTATCCATTCATCTATCAATGATTAGTGATGTTGAGCATCTTTTCACGTGTCTGCTGGCCATCTGTATCTATTCTCTGGAAAAATGTCTATTCAGGTTCTCTGCCCATTTTTTTATTGGATTGTTTTTTTTCAATATTGAGTTGTATGTTCTTTATATATTTTGTATATTAACCCCTTATTAAATATATGATTTCCAAATATCTTCTCCATTTAATAGGTTGTCTTTTTGTTGGGTTATTGGTTTCTTCAGCTGTGCAGAAGCTTTTTAGTTTGATGTCATCTTTTTTTTTTTTTTTTTGCTTTTGTTCCCTGCCTGTGGAGTCAAATCCAAAAAAATAATGCAAAGATTGATGTCAAGGAGCTTACTGCCTATGTTTTCTTCTAGGCGTTTTATGTTTCAGGTCTTACATTCAAGTCTTCAATACATTTTGAGTTAATTTTTATATAAGGCATAAGACAGTGGTCTAGTGACATCAGCATCATGGCAGAGCGAGCTTTTCCCACAGACTCTCCCCCAATAAGATACAACAAAAAGAACATTTGCATACCAACGAAGGACACTCATATGACACAAAAAAACATCTGAGACACCCACACAGATGTACATCTGAAGGTGAAGGTGCTGGAACCCCCAGAGGAAATGGAGGGGGTAAGGAGAAATCTTCCCCCTCCCCATCCAATCGGTGACTCCAGATCCACGAAGCTCCTGGGGGGGGGCAGGGGTGGCCCTATGGGGGAAAGCCATTGTTGTCCAATTTCTCTCACAGACTGTGGGGAATTCCCATACGGAGGAGACGGAACTGTGGTGGGGTTGCCATCAACATCTGAGCACCCCAGGAGAACAGATAGCGAGGGAAGAACAAGAAGCCCCAAGATGGGGCAGATGAGAGAGAGAGCCCCTCTCCACTGCACACCCAGCACTTCAGCACAACTGGTCAGCCAGAGCACCCACAGATTGCAGTGGGCTGAGGATGCACAGCTCTTGACCATCACCCAGTGGTGGCAGGTGGAAACTGTGACAGATATTTTTAGAATGAGGAAAAACAAGCCAACTTCAGAAGGCACAATGCAAAAATATATTAAATCTCCAGACCAGAAAGAAAATAACAAACACCCAGAAATCAACCCTGAAGACACAGAAATTTATAACCCAAAGGACAGAGAATTCAAAATAGCTCTCATAAAAAAGCTCAATGAACTAGAAGAAAATACAGATAGACAATTTAAGGAAATCAGGAATTTCTTCACAAAAGAGAATAAATCATAAAGAAATATTGGAGAGGAAAAATACAATGGAGGAGATAAAGGAAAATCTGGAACCTTTAAAGAAGAGAGTTGACAATGTGGAGGAAAGGATTAGCCTTATTGGTGATAGGAATGCAGAAATGCTCCAGATAGAAGAGGAGAGAGAACTAAGACTAAAAAAACTTGAAGAAATTCTTGGAGAAATATCCGACTCAATTAGGAAATGAAACATAAAGATTAGAGGTATTCCTGAGGAAGAAGAGAGGGAAAATGAACAGAGAGCTTGTCCAAGAAAATAATAGCTGAGAACTTCCCAAATCTGGGGAAGAAGCTGGAAATACCAGGGAATGAAGCCAATAGATCACCTAAATATATCAACATGAAAAACCCTCTCCAAGGCATATAGTAGTAAAGCTGGCAAAAGTCAATGACAAAGAAACAATATTAAGGGCAGCTAGACAAAAAATAATAATAATAATAATAATGTACAAAGGTATTCCCATCAGGCTCTCAACAGATTTCTCGACAGAAACTTTACAGGATAGGAGAGACTGGAATGATATATTCGAAATTCTGAAAGACAAAAACTTTCAGCCAAGAATACACTATCCAGCGAAAATATCCTTCAGATATGATGGAGAAATAATAACTTTCCCAGATAAGCAAAAGCTAAGGGAGTTCATTGCCACAAGACCTCCACTACAAGAAATGCTCAATAAAGCCCTCATGCCTGGAAAAAAAAAAAGAAAGAAAGAAAGAAAGGGGATACAAAGTTTCGAGCAAGGAGAAAAATAGGTAGACAAAATCAGAAAAATTGCAACTCTCTATCACAATAGGTTAGAAAACACTTAATTACAAAAATCAAAAATTAAGGGAAGGAAAATACTAAAAATAAATATAACCTCATCACTTTAAACATACACTCACAACACAAGTTGGAATAAGTTGTGACAATAATAACTTAGAAGGGGAAGAGGAAAGGGATTGAATTGACTTAGTCTAAGGAAATAAGAGGTTATCAGACAATGGAATACCTTATTCATGAGATTTTTTTATACAAACCTCAAGGTAACCACTAAACAATCCGAACAGAGTCACAAAACATAGATAAAGAGAAAACTAAAAGAATCGTCATACAGAACTACCAAACTGAATTGGTAGTCTGAAACACATGAGACAAGGAACACAGGAAATGCAAAAGAACTAGAAAATGAGTGAGAAAATAGCAACATTAAGCCCTCATATGTCAATAATTACTCTAAATGTAAATGGATTGAATTCTCCAATCAAAAGACACAGAGTGGCAGGATGGATTAAAAAGCAAGTCCCAACAATATGCTGCCTCCAGGAAACACATCTCAGCTGCAAAGACAAACACAGGCTCAGAGTGAAAGGATGGAAGACAATACTGCAAGCTAATGGCAAACAAAAGAAAGCAGGTGTTGCCATACTTATATCAGACAAAGTAGACTTCAAGATAAAACAGGTAACGAGAGACAAAGAGGGGCAATATATAATGATAAAAGGGACACTCTACCAAGAAGACATATCAATTATAAATATATATGCACCCAACACAGGTGCACCAAAGTACATAAAGCAACTATTAACAAATTTAAAAAGGATATATTAACAACAACACAGTAATAGTAGGGGATCTTAACACCCCACTTACATCAATGGATAGATCACCCAGACAAAAAGTCAATAAGAAAATAGTGGACTTAAATGAAAAACTAGATGAGATGGACTTAAATACAGAGCACTCCATCCAAACACAGCAGACTACACTTTCTTCTCAAGCTCGCATGGAGCATTCTTAAGGCTAAACCATATGTTGGGAAACAAGGCAAACCTCTATAAATTAAAGAAGATTGAAATCATAACAAGCATCTTTTCTGAGCATAATGCTATGAAACTAGAAATCAACTACAAGAAAATAACTGGGAAATTAGCAAAGATGTAGAGACTAAACAACATGCTACTAAACAACCAATGAATCATTGGTGAAATTAAAGGAGAAATAAAAAAATATATGGAGACAAATTAAAATGAAAATACGCCATACCAATTCATATGGGATGCAGACAAAGTGGTCCTGAGAGGGAAATTCATAGCAATACAGGCCCACCTTAACAAACAAGAAAAATCCCAAATAAGCAACCTTAAGCTACACCTAACAGAACTAGAAAAAGAAAAACGAACAAAGCTCAAAGCCAGCAGAAGGAGGGAAATAATAAAAATTAGAGCAGAAATAAATGAAATTGAAACCAAAAAAAAAAAAAAAAAAACACTAGAAAGAATCAATGAAACAAAGAGTTGGTTCTTTCAGAAGATAAACAAAATTGACAAATGCTTAGCCAGACTCACTAAAGAAAAAAAAAAACGGAGAGAAGCCTCAAATCAATAAAATTATAAATGAAAGAGGAGAAATTACAACAGATATCACAGAAATACAAAGGATTATAAGAGAATACTATGAAAAACTATATGCCAACAAATTGGAAATCTAGAAGAAATGGATAAATTCTTAGACTCATACAACCTCCCAAAACTGAACCAAGAAGAGATAGAGAATCTGAATAGACCAATAGCATGTAAAGAGATTGAAAGAGTAATCAAAAACCTCCCAAAAAAATAAAAGTCCAGGACCAGATGGCCTCTCCGGAGAATTTTAGCAAACATTCATAGAAGATTTAACACCCATCCTTCTCAAACTATTCCAAAAAATAGAGGAAGATGGAACACTTCCTAACACATTCTACAAGGCCAACATCACCCAGATACCAAAGCCAGACAAAGACAATACAAAGAAAGAAAACTACAGGCCAATATCGCTAATGAACATAGATGCAAAAATCTTCAATAAAATATTGGCAAACTGAATACAGCAATATGTTAAAAAGATCATACACCATGATCAAGTGGGATTTATACCAGGGACACAAGGATGGTTCAACATCTGCAAATCAGTCAACGTGATACACCACATTAACAAAATGAGGAATAAAAACCACATGATCATCTCACTAGATGCAGAGAAGGCATTTGGCAAGATCTAACATCCATTTATGATAAAAACTCTCAACAAAATGGGTATAGAATGAATGTACCTCAACATGATAAAAGCCGTATATGACAAATCCACAGCCAACATCATACTCAGTGGGGAAAAACTGAAAGCCATTCCTCTGAGAACAGAAACAAGACAAGGGTGGCTACTCTTGCCACTCTTATTCAACATAGTACTGGAGGTTTTGGCTAGAGCAATTAGGCAAGGAAAAGGAATAAAAGGAATCCAAATGGCAACAAAGAAGTGAAACTCTCACTATTTTCGGATGACATGATTTTATATATAGAAAACCCTAAAGAATCCATTGGAAAACTATTAGAAACAATCAACAGCTATAGCAAAGTTGCAGGGTACAAAATAAACTTACAAAAATCAGTTGCATTTCTATATGCTAATAACGAACTAACAGAAAGAGAACTCAAAATGATAATCCCATTTACAATCGCAACAAAAAGAATAAAATATCTAGGAATAAACTTAACCAAGAGGGTGAAAGACCTATACAATGAAAACTATAAGACATTATTGAAAGAAATTGATGATGACATAAAGAAATGGAAAGATATCCCATGCATATGGATTGGAAGAATAAACATAGTTAAAATGTCCATACTACCTAAAGCAATCTACAGATTCAAAGCAATCCCAATTAGAATCCCAAAGACATTATTAATGGACATAGAACAAAGAATCTTGAAATTCATATGGGGCAACAAAAGATCCCTAATAGCTAAAGCAATCCTGAGAAAAAAGAACAAAGCTGGAGGCATCACAATCCCTGACTTCAAAATATACTACCAAGTGATAGTAATGAAAACCGCATGATATTGGTACAAAAACAGACACACAGATCAATGGAACAGAATTGAAAGCCCGTAAATAAAACCACACATCTATGGACAGCTAATCTTCCACAAAGGAGCTAAGAACATACAATGGAGAAAAGAAAGTCTCTTCAAAAAGTGGTGCTGGGAAAACCGGACAGCCGCATCAAAAGAATGAAAGTGGACCATCTTCTTTCACCATACACAAAAATGAACTCAAAATGGATCAAAGACCTGAAGGTGAGATCTGAAACTATAAAACTCCTGGAAGAAAATATAGGCAGTACACTATTTGACATCGGTCATAAAGGGATCTTTTTGGATTCCATGTCTACACGGACAAGGTAAACAAAAGAAAAAATAAACAAGTGGGACTTCATCATCAGACTAAAGAGCTTCTACAAGGCAAATGAAAGCAGGATCAAAATTAATAGACAACCCACCAGCTGGGAGAAAATATTTGCAAATCATATATCTGACAAAGGGTTAATCTCCATAATATATAAAGAACTCACAGCTGAACAATAACAACAAAAAACAACCTGGTCAAAAAATGGGAAGAGGATATGAACAGATACTTTCCCAAGGAAGATATACAGATGGCAAATAGGCGTATGAAAAGATGTTCAACATCACTAATCATTTGGGAAGTGCAAATCAAAACTACACTAAGATATCGCCTTACACCCATTAGAAGGGCTATAATCACCAAGACAAAAAACAGCAAATGTTGGAGAAGTTGTGGAGAAATGGGAACCCTAATTCACTGCTGGTGGGAATGCAAACCGGTGAAGCCTCTATGGAAAACAGTATGGAGATGCCTCAAAAAATTAAAAATAGAAATACTTCATGATCCAGCTATCCCACTACTGGGTTTCTATCCAACGACCCTAAAATCAACAATTCAATGAGGCTTATGCACCGCTATGTTCACTGCAGCTTTATTCACTATAGCCAAGAAGTGGAAGCAACCCAAGTGTCCCTTGACTGATGAATGGATAAAGAAGATGTGGTATATATATATATATACAATGGAATACTACTCAGCCGTAAAAAAAAGACAAAATTGTCCCATTTGCAACAATATGGATGGCCCTCGAGGGTATTATGTTAAGCTAAATAAGCCAGAGAAAGAAAGAAAAATGCCACATGATTTCACTCATATGTGGGAAATAAACTAACACACGGACAGAGAGAACTGTTTGGTGGTTACCAGGGGCAAGGTGGTTGGGGGGTGGGCACAAAGAGTGAAGGGAGGCATTTATATGGTGACTGAAAAATAATAATGTACAACTAAAATTTTGCAATGTTATAAACTATTAAGACATCAATAAAAAAAGATTAATCAACAAGGAAGTTGCAAACTGCTGTTACAGGCTTCGAGATTGCCACAGAATGCTTTCATTAAACACCTGGAAAAATATTTTTCAGGTTATCTGGCATACTCTTACTGAATCTCTCAACTGATTACTGAGACACTAAGAAACCAGAGGGAAATTTTTTGCACCTGAGAGGAAAAACAAGCCAGAGATTATTTTTTCCACTTTCTTCCCTGGGTGGAATCTGCCAGTAACAAAAATTGATCTCACTTTACAAAACTGAGCCATGCCTGCAAGGAAAAGCATAGAAGGGCACGCACTGATTTTCTGGGAAATGAGGAGTCCTGCTTTTTGGAACCACATTTTCCCCAACTGGAACTTTCAGATATAAGTCTGTGCCTGATGGTTAGGGCGACTTTGGCAACCTACACCAGCTGTGATGTGAGCAACAGAGAAAGAGCATTATGACCCTGCAGCTCACATTTTCTGTCCTTGAAGCTGTTTTGTGTTATTGTTTGGGGTTGTTTTCTCATTGCATTGTGTTTTGCTATTCTCTATTCTCACTGCAATCCCCCAAAATTTATGAAAGACAATACCACATACTCTTGGGTTATTATAAGGCAGAAAAATTATTTTTATTTAAATATATCCACCAAAGAGTTAAAAAAAAAAAAAAAGATAGCGGTCCAGTTTTATTCTTTTGCATGTAGCTGTCCAGTTTTCCCAAGACCATTAATTGAAAAGACTGTTTTTTCCTCATTATATTCTTGCCTCCCTTGTTGTAGATTAACTGACCATATAAGTGTGGATTTATTTCTGGGGTCTCTATTATGTACCATTGATCTATATGTCTGTTTTTGTACCAGTACCATACTGTTTTGATTACTATAGCTTTGTAATATAGTTTGAAATCAGGAAGCATGATACCTCCAGCTTTGTTCTTTTTTTTATTGAGACTGCTTTGGTTAATCAGGATCTTTTGTGGTTCCATAAAAATTTTAAGGTTATTTGTTCCAGTTCTATGAAAAATACTATTGGTATTTTGGTAGAGATTGCACTGAATCTGTGGATTACTTTGGATAGTATGGGCATTTTGACAATATTAATTCTTCCAATCCATGAGCACGGTTTATCTTTCCATTTATTTGTGTCATCTTTAATTTCTTTCATCAGTGTCTTATAGTTTTCAGAGTATAGGTCTTTCACCTGGTTGGTTAGATTTATTCCCAAGTATTTTATTCTTTTTGATGCAATTGTAAATGAGCTTGTTTTCTTAAATTTCTCTTTCTGATTAGTGTATGGATATTTGTATTAATTTTGTATCCTGCAACTTTACTGAGTTCATTTATTAGTTCTAACAGGTTTTTTGGTGGTTTTTAGCTTTTTAAATATAATATCATGCTATCTGCAAATAGTGACAGTTTTACTTCTCTCTTTTCAATTTGAATGCCTTTTATTTCTTTTTCTTGCTTATTCACTGTGCCTAGAACTTCCAATACTATGTTGAATAAAAGTGGTGAGAATGGGCATCCTTGTCTCATTCCTGATCTTAGAGGAAAAGCTTTCAGCTGTTCACCATTGAGTATGATAGCTGTGGCTTTGTCATACATGGCCTTTATTATGTTGAGGTATGTTCCCACTATACCCACTTCGTTGAGAGTTTTTGTCATAAATGGATGTCGAATTTTGTCAATGCTTTTTCTGCATGTATTGAGATGATCATATGATTTTTATCCTTCATTTTGTTAATGTGATATATCACATTGATTGATTTGCAGATGTTGAATCATCCTTGCATCCCCAGAATAAATCCCACTTGATCATGATTTATGATCATTTTAATATATTGTTGAATTTGGTTTGTTAATATTTTGTTGAAGGTTTTTGCATGTATGTTCATCAGGGATATTGGCCTGTAATTTTTTTTTTTTCGCAGTGTCTTTGTCTGGTTTTTGTATCAGGGTAATGCTGACCTTGTAAAATGAGTTTGGAAGCATTCCTTCTCCTTCAGTTTTTTGGAATACTTTAAGAAGAATAAGTACTAAATTTTCTTTGAGTGTTTAATAGAATTCACCAGTGAAGCTATCTGGTCCTGGACTTTTGATTTTTGGGAGTTTTTTGATTACTAATTCAATCTCATTAGTGGTAATTGATCTCTTCTGATTTTCTATTTCTTAATGATTCACTCTTAGAAGATTACATGTTTTTAGGAACTTATCCATTTTTTTCTAGGTGTCCAATTTGTTGGCATATAATTTTTCATAGTCGTCTGTTATGATCCTTTGTATTTCTGTGGTATCTGTTGTAACTTCTTTTTCATTTCTGATTTTATTAAATTTTGGCCCTCTTTTTTTTCTTGAAGAGTCTGGCTAAAGGTTTGTCAAATTTATCTTTTTGAAGAACCAGCTCTTAGAATCATTGATCTTTTCTATTGTTTTTTTAGTCTCCATATCATTTATTTCCAGTCTGATCTTTATTATTTCCTTCCTTCTACTGACTTTGGGCTTCATTTGTTCTTCTTTTTCTAGTTCCTTTAGGCGTAAAGTTATATCATTTATTTGAGATTTTTCTTGTTTATTTTCAGGTAGGCCTGCATAGCTATGAACTTCCCTCTTAGAACTGCTTTTTCTGCATCCCACTGATTTTAAAATGTTGTATTTCCATTTTCATTTGTCTCAAGATATTTTTGTATTTCTTCTTTGATTTCTTCATTGATCCATTGGTTGCTTAGTAGCACGTTGTTTAGATTCCGTGTATTTATGTTTTTTCTAGTTTTCTTCTTGTAATTGATTTCTAGTTTCATACCATTGTGGTCAAAAAGATGCTTGGTATTATTTCAATCTTCTTAAAGTTTATTGAGGCTTGTTTTATGGCCTAACATGTGATTTATCCTGGAGAATGTTCCATGTGCGCTTGAAAAGAATGTGTATCTTGCTGCTTTTGGATTGAATGTTCTGTATATGTATCTATTAAGTCCATCTAGTCTAATGTGTCATTAAGGTCAATGTTTCCTTATTGATTTTCTGTCTGGATCTATCCATTGACATAAGTATGGTATTAAAATCCCCTACTATTATTGTATTGCTGTCAATTTCTCCCTTTACGTCTATTAATATTTGCTTTATATATTAGGTGCTCATATGTTGTATGCATAAATATTTACAAATGTTATATCCTCTTGTTGGATTGACCTGTTTATCATTATGTAATGCCCTTCTTTGTCTTTTGTTGCAGTCTTTGTTTTAAAGTCTATTTTGTTGGATATGAGTATTGCTACCCCAGCTTTCTTTTCTTTTCCATTTGCATGGAATATCTTTTCCATCCCTTCATTTTCAGTCTGTGTGTGTCTTTAGATCTGCAGCGAGTCTCTTGTAGGCAGCATTTAGATGGATCTTGTTTTACAGCCACCCTATATCTTTGACTGGAGAATTTAGTCAATTTATATTTAAAGTAATTATTGATAGATATGTACTTATTGCCATTTTGTTGATTTTTTTGTATGTTTTTTGTAGCACTTCTCTGTTCCTTTCTTCTTCTCTTGCTCTCTTTCCTGTGGCTTGATGACTTTACTGTTATGTTTAGATTTTTTTCTCATTATTTTTTATGTATCTATTATAGGTTTTTGGTTTGTATCTACCATAATGTTCATATATAACAATCTATGTATACACGGAAGTCTATTTTAAGTTGACAGTCACTTAAATTTGAATGCATTCAAAAAGTACTACATTTTGGGGGCCGGCCTGGTGACGCAAGTGGTTAAGTGCACGCACTCCGCTGTGGCGGCCTGGGGTTTGCTGGTTCGTATCCCGAGTGCGCACCGATGCACCGCTTGTCAGGCCATGATGTGGCAGTGTCCCATATAAAGTGGAGGAAGATGAGCATGGATGTTAGCCCAGAGCCAGTTTTCCTCAGCAAAAAGAGGAGGATTGGCAGATGTTAGCTCAGGGCCGATCTTCCTCACAAAAAAACTAAAAAAAAAAAATAGTACATTTTAATTACTCTCCCACATTTTATGTTTTTGATGTCATATTTTACATTTTTTTATTTTGTTTATTCCTTAACTAATTATTATAGTTATAGTTGATTTTACTACTTTTGTCTTTTAAACTTCATACTAGTTTTATAAGTGGTTGATTCTCTGCCTTTACTATATGTTTGCCTTTAGCAGTGGAATTTTACCTTTCATATATTTTCTTGTTTCTAGTTATGGCTTTTTCTTTTAAGCTTAAAGATGTCCATTTAACATTTCTTGTAAGGCCATAGCCTTTAGCTTTTGAACTCCTTTAGCTTTTGCTTGTCTGAGAAACTCTTTATCTCTCCTTCAGTTCTGAATGATAACCCTGCTCAGTAGAGCATTCTTGGTTGAATGTTTTTTATTTTCAGCACTTTGAATATATCATGCCACTCCCTTCTGGCCTCCGAAGTTTCTGCTGAAATATCAACTAATAGTCTTATGGGAGTTCCATTGTGTGTAACTAGTTGTTTTTCTCTTACTGCTTTTAAGATTCTCTCTTTAGCTTTAGCTTTAGCTTTTGACATTTTAATTATAACGTGTCTTGGTGTGGATCTCTTTGGGTTCTTCTTGTTTGGGACTCTCTGTGCTTCCTGGACCTGGATGTCTGTTTCCTTCCCCAGGTTAGGGAAGTTTTCAACCATTATTTCTTCAAATAAGTTTTCTGACCCTTTCTCTCTCTCTTCTCGTTCTGGGACCCCTATAATGTGAATGTTAGTATGCTTGATGTTGTCCCAGAAGTCCTTTAAGCTATCCTCATTTTTAAAAAAATTCCTTTGTCTTTTTGGTGTTCTGTTTGGGCAATTTCCACTACCCTGTCTTCCAGGTCACTGATCCATTCTTCTGCATCAGCTAGTCTGCTGTTGATTCCCTTTGCTGCATTTTTCAGTTCTGTTATTGTATTCTTCAGCTCTATGAGTTCTAATTGGTACTTTCTTATATTTTCTATCTTTTTGTTGAAGTTCTCACTGTATTCATCTGTTCTTCTCCTGAGTTCAGTGAGTATCTTTATGACCATGACTTTGAACTCTTTACCAGGTAAATTACTTATCTCTGTTTCCTTAAGGTTTTTGTCTGAAGTTTTATATTATTCCTTCATTTGAAACATGTTTATGTGTTACATTTTGCTTGATTCTCTGCGTTTGTTTCTATGTATTATGCAAAGTAGCTATCTCTCCCTGTCTTGAAGGGGTGGCCCTATGTAGGAGATGAATCTTATCATTTAACCTTACCCTAGGTCTTAGTTGTTCTCAAACTGTCTCTCCAGTTATTTCAGACCTTTGGGGTCTGGAAACACAATCCACTCTAGAGACCTGAGACTGGCACTCAAGAGGCATCCTTTGTGTGGGCTATGTGCACCTGTTGACTCTTTTGGGACTGTGCGAGCAGTGCAGGGGGGTGAAATGGCTTACCCCCATGTCTGGAAGGGCCATGTGAGTGGTGTGGGGGGGCGGGTTGCTCACCTACCACTGTTAGTGGGTTAGAATGAGAGTGCAAAAATAGCATCCATGAATGCTGGCACCAGCAAGATAGAGGTAGCCCATAAAAATGGTGTCTACCGGCATTCTGTCCTTAGAAAGAGTTCCAACAGATTTCTGCCTATCTGGCAGATGCTTTAAGATTAGCAGGTGAATCTCCTTCATGTAGAGTCTAGGCTTTTGTCAAACTGCTGCTTTCTGTGCTGGGTTCCAGAGTGTTTGAGTCTGTGCATAAGCCCTTGAGAACAGAATTTTCATTTCCTACAGCACTGTGTTTCTTCTAAACATAAGCCCAGTTGGTTTTCAAAGACAGACATTTTGGAGGCTCATCTCCCCAGTGCAGGACCCAAAGGTTGGGGTGCCCTGTGTGGGATATAAATCCCTTGCTTCTCAGGGAGAGGTTTCATTTACTTATTTATTTTGAGACCCCCTCCACATTGTGGGTCATCCCACTGGGGATGTGGTTTTTGGCAAAAGCGTGTCTCTGCCTCTCCTACTCATCTCGATGTGGCTCATTTATATTTTGTTGTGGAGCAGGTGTTCAGCTAGTTCTCAGGTTCTTTTCAGAGGGGATTTTTCTATATGTAGCTGTATATTTGCTGTGTCTGTGGGAGGAGGTGAATTCATGATCTTCCTACATCACCATCTTGAACAGAAAAGACTGCCCTTTGATATTCTTATCTGCCTCTTTGTCAATCTCCTCCCTCTCCCCAGTCATGGTGGTCACCCCTCAGTACTTTGGGTGCTGCTGGAGAGAAACAGGTTTCTCCACCAGTGTTCCACACAGCTAGGGTAGCCAAGCACTCACTCACTACTCTCCTTATCCCTCACAGGGAAGTTACCACTGGCTAGTTCAGCTCCATGCCATGTAGCCTTGGAGGAGGAGTAGTGCTGACAAAGGGTTCTTATCCTCTCCAGTGCATCCAAACTCTTATTTTTCTTTTGCTCCAGTGGTGTACTGTAATCTCCCCTTGGAAAGACTGGACTTCTACAAACTTTGTCTCATGTGTGGGTGTCTACTCAAGTCTGCACTCTCCAGTTTTTACCTAACTGACACTGAGAAGGGTTGGGATAGATTTTCTGCCTCTTGCTGGTTTCACAGCCTGTACCAAGATCTGTCTGTCTACTACCAGATGTACAAGTGGACCCTTGGCATATGATGCTGGATCTCACAAATCCCACAGAGACACTTTTGTTTGTGGATGGATGCCTAATTAGTTGTTAATAAAGGGGACAAAAAGGAGGAACATCTTATGCCACCATGATGCTGTTGTCACTGACATTTACAGTTTTATAAGCAGACAAATATATGTCTGGAGGCTGAAGAAAACAAGCCAGTAGAGAGACTGATATAAAACCCAAGAGAAGAAACAATGAGTGGTGTGAAGTCCTGGGTAATGGAGACTAGGAGCGAGCCACAAAAACAGAAGGGACACCTTTTAGTCACTAGGGAAAGAGGAGAGGATAGAAGAGGAACAAGAGAAAAATGGAAGACTAGACTTATGCTTGCATGTTTCTATTGTGGTATCCCCCTGTACCATGAACATAAATGCCCTGCTCTGCATTCCTTAGTGAGAATGATAGTGTCAGAGGAAAATGCCCCTGTGCTGCAGGACATATAGAAGTCTCTAGAGTTAGAGCCTGAGCTGCGAAGTCATTATATCCTTGGAAGTGCTAATCAGAAGAGTTTGGAATATACCTTTTGCTGCAAGCATCTTGTGTAGCTCAGGCATGGGAGAGAAACTGAAGTGTCCAGGAGTTGGTTTAATACCCCAAAGCTTTGCAGCTTTGGGAGCAGCAGGAGACATTACCCAAGGCGGAGAGGCACTGTTCTCACACTGAGTGTTGATAAAAGTGGTCATGGAGAGGTGCCTTTCACACGTGGATCTTAGGCATCAGATATAAATATCAAAGAACATGGTCTCCTGAGCACATCTGAGAAACATCCTAGAGATGCTTCAAGAAATAACTGGAAGAGATTTTGACAGGAGACATGAGGAGGCGGGTTGTTTTTTTTTTTTTTACTGTTGTATCTAGTACATTTTTCATTTATTTTTATTTCTTATTTTTTGTTGATTGCAGTAACGTTGGTTTATAACATTGTATAACTTTCAGATGTACATCGTTATACTTCTATTTCTGCATGGATTACATCATGTTCTCATGTTCACCACCCAAATACTAATTACAATCCATCACCACACACATGTGCCTAATCATCCCTTTCGACCTCCTCCCTCCCCTCTTCCTCTCTGGTAACCACCAATCCAATCTCTGTCTCTATGTGTTTGTTTGTTGTTGTTATTATCTACTACTTAATCAGTGAGATCATATGGTACTTGACCTTCTCCCTCTGACTTATTTCACTTTGCATAATACCCTCAATGTCCATCCATGTTGTCACAAATGGCTGGATTTCATTGTTTCTTATGGCTGAGTAGTATTCCATTGTGTATATGTACCACATCTTCTTTAGCTATTCGTCCCTTGATGGGCACTTAGGTTGCTTCCAAGTCTTGGCTATTGTGAATAATGCTGCAGTGAACACAGGGGTGCATGTATCTTTATGCATTGGTGTTTTCACATTCTTTGGCTAAATCCCCAGCAGTGGAATAGCTGGATCGTATGGTAGTTCTATCCTTAATTTTTTGAGATATCTCCATACTGTTTTCCATCGTGGCTGCACCAGTTTGCACTCCCACCAGCAGTGTATGAGAGTTCCCTTCTCTGCACATCCTCTCCAACACTGATTGTTTCCTGTCTTGTTAATTATAGCCATTCTGACGAGCGTGAACTGATATCTCATTGTAGTTTCAATTTGCATTTCCCTGATGTTAATGACGTTGAACATCTTTTCATCTATCTGTTGGCCATCTGTATATCTTCTTTGCGGAAATGTCTGTTCAGGTCTTTTGCCCATTTTTTAATTGGGCTGTTAGTTTTTTTGTTGTTGAGATGCATGAGATCTTTATATATTTTGGAGATTAACCCCTTATCAGATGTATGGTTTGCAAATATCTTCTCCCATTTGTTAGGTTGTCTTTTCATTTTGTTGATGGATTCCATTGCTGTGTAGAAGCTTTTTAGTTTGATGTAGTCCCATTTGTTTATTTTTTCTATTGTTTCTCTTGCCCGATCAGACATGGTGCTTGAAAATATGTTGCAAAGACCCATGTTGAAGAGCGTACTGCCTATGTTTTCTTCTAGAAGTTTCATGGTTTCAGGTCTTACATTCAAGTTTTCAATCCATCTTGAGTTAATTTTTGTGTATGGTGTAAGGTAAGGGTCTACTTTCATTTTTTTGCATGTGGTTGTCCAGTTTTCCTAACACCATTTGTTGAAGAGACTTTCCTTTCTCCATTGTATGTTCTTGGCTCCTTTGTTGAAGATTAGCTGTCCATAGATGTGTGGGTTTATTTCTGGGCTTTCGGTTCTATTCCATTGATTGTGTGTCTGTTTTTGTGCCAGTACCATTCTGTTTTGGTTACTATAGCTTTGTAGTATATTTTGAAATCAGGGAGTATGGTACCTCCAGCTTTGTTCTTTTTTCTCAAGATTCCTTTAGCTGTTTGGGGTCTTTTGTTGTTCCATATAAATTTTAGGATTCTTTGTTCTATTTCTGTGAAAAATGTTGTTGGAACTTTGATAGGGATTGCATTGAATCTATAGATTGCTTTAGGAAGTACGGATATCTTAACTATGTTAATTCTTCCAATCCAAGAGCACGGAATATCTTTCCATTTCTTAGTGTCTTCTTCAATTTCTTTCAGCAATGTTTTATAGCTTTTAGTGTACAGATCTTTCACCTCTTTGGTTAAGTTTATTCCTAAGTATTTTATTCTTTTTGTTGCAATTGTAAATGGGATTGTATTCTTAATTTCTCTTTCTGCTACTTTGTTGTTAGTGTATAGAAATGCAACTGATTTTTGTATGTTGATTTTGTATCCTGCAACTTACCGTATTTGTTTATTACTTCTAAAAGTTTTTTGGTGGATTCTTTAGGGTTTTCTATATATAAAATCATGTCATCTGCAAATAGTGACAGTTTCACTCCTTCCTTTCAAATTTGGATCCCTTTTATTTCTTTTTCTTGCCTGATTGCTCTGGCTAGGACTTCCAATACTATGTTAAATGGGAGTGGTGAGAGTGGGCATCCTTCTCTGGTCCTGTTCTTAGAGGGATAAGTTTCAGTTTTTCACCATTTAGGATGACATTAGCTGTGGGTTTGTCATATATAGCCTTTATTATGTTGAGGTACTTTCCTTCTATAATCATTTTATTCAGAGTTTTTATCATAAATGGATGCTGTATCTTGTCAAATGCTTTCTCTGCATCGATTGACATGATCATATGATTTTTATTCTTCATTTTACTAATGTGGTGTATCACGATTGTTTGGTGAATGTTGAACCATCCCTGCATCCCTGGAATAAATCCCACCTGATCATGGTGTATAATCTTTTTAATGTATTGTTGTATGAGATTTGCTAGTATTTTGTTCAGGATTTTTGCATTGATGTTCATCAGTGATATTGGCCTGTAATTTTCTTTTTTTTGGGTTGTCCTTGTCTGGTTGTGGTATCAGGGTAATGTTGGCTTCGTAGAATGAGCTGGGGAACTTCCCCCCTCCTCAATTTTTTGGATGAGTTTGAGAAGGATATGTATTATGTCTTCTTTAAATGTTTGGTAGAATTCACCAGGGAAGCTGTCTGGTCCTGGACTTTTATTTTTGTGGAAGTTTTTGATTACTGTCTTGATCTCCTTACTGGTGATTGGTCTATTCAAATTCTCTGTTTCTTCTTGACCCAGTTAAGGTCGTATGATTCTAAGAATTTATCCATTTCTTCCAGATTGTCCAATTTGTTGACATATAGCTTTTGGTAGTATTATCTCATAATCTTTTGTATTTCTCAGGTGTCTGTTCTAATTTCTCCTCTTTCTTTTCTGATTTTAGTTATTTGAGCCTTCTCTCTTTTTTTCTTGGTGAGTTTAGCTAAAGGTTTGTCAATTTTATTTATCTTTACAAGGAACTAGCTCTTGGTTTTATTAATTTTTTTCTATTTTTTTTAGTCTCTATTTCATTTATTTCTGCTCTGATTTTTATTATTTCCCTTCTTCTACTGATTTTGGGCTTTGTGTTTTTTCTTCTTTTTCCAGTTCCTTTAGGTGCATTGTTAGATTGTTTATTTGAGATTTTTCTTGTTTGTTGAGATAGGCCTGTATTGCTAGAAACTTCCCTCTTAGAACCACTTTTGCTATATCCCATTAATTCTGGCATGTTGTATTTTCATTTTCATTTGTCTCCATGTATTTTTTGATTTCTTGTTTGATTTCTTTGTTGACCCAATCGTTGTTCAGTAGCATTTTGTTTAATCTCCACATATTTGTGGCTTTTCTGATTTTCTTCCTATAGTTGATTTCTAGTTTCATACCTTTGTGGTCAGAAAAGATGCTTGGTATTATTTCAATCTTCTTAAATTTATGGAGACTTGTTTTGTGGCCTAATATGTGATCAATCCTGGAGAATGTTCCATGTGCATTTGAAAAAAATTTGTATTCTTCGGTTTTTGGTTGGAATGTTCTGCATATATCTACTAGGTTCATCTATTCTAGTGTGTCATTTAAGGCCAATGTTTCCTTATTGATCTTCTGTTTGGATGATCTATCCATTGGTGTAAGTGGAGTGTCAAAGTCCCCTACTATTATTGTGTTACTGTCTATTTTTCTTTTTATGTCTGTTAATAATGGCTTTATATATTTAGGTGCTCCTATGTTGGGTGCATAGATATTTACAAGTGTTATATCCTCTTGTTGGATTGTTCCCTTGATCATTATGTAGTGCCCTTCTTTGTCTGTTTTTACAGTTTTTGTTTTAAAATATATTTTGTCTGATATTAGTATTGCTACCCCAGCTTTCTTCTCATTGCCATTTGCATGGAGTATCGTTTTGCATCCCTTCACTTTCAGTTTGTGAGTGTCTTTAGGTCTGGAGTTTCTCTCTTATGCAGCATATATATGGGTCTTGGTTTTTTATCCAATCAGCCACCCTATGCCTTTTAATTGAAGCATTTAGTCCATTGACATTTAAAGTAGCTATTGATAAGTATGTACTCACTGCCATTTTTTAACTTTTTTTTCTCAGTGTTTTAGTAGATCTTCTCTGTTCCTTTTTTCTTCTCTTTCTCTCTTCCCTTGCGGTTTGATGACTCTCGTTAGTATTATATTTGGGTTCCTTTCTCTTAGTTTATTGTGTACTTGTTATAGGTTTCTTGTTTGTGGTTACCGTGGGGTCCATATACAGTAACCCATGTATATAGGAATCTATATTAAGTTGATGGTCTCTTTAGTTTGACCTCTTCTCCTCTTGAGGAGGCAGGTTCTGTTCAAAGTCTTGAGTCAGAGATGAGGGGATGAACAGCTGACAAAATTTAGATTATCAGTGTTAATGTTACCTTATCTGTACTCACAGGATCATGAGATTAGAGGACATCTGTAAAGCATGAATTTCAGCAAGTTACTTTTATCTGTTTATTTATAAAATGGAAATCACCCTTAGTAGCTTCAACATTTAGATATGGAGGTTTAAATTCTAAATTAGATACTGGAACACAGATAGCACATCTCATGTGATGTCTACATGTAAGATTTGAAGATGATTAGTTTCCATGAAGAGATGCTATCTCGGCTGGGGGCTAGGGACGTGTGTACTCTCTGGGCTGGGAAGAGATGAGTATCATTGAATGTGTAAGACGGTGCCAGTGTGCATACCATACATATATCTGTGGGTGTTTACTCCTGTCAAAATTGTCAATATACTCTTGCCTTTAATTTTGTCCTAAATTTCAGTGCTCAAGTACTCCTCATGTATCATTTTATTGTCATAAAATGCCCTGAATAGTAACTTTGGAGAGATAAATTTCTAACTTCTCTTAAAGAAACAATGTCCAAAATATCTTTATATTTGTGTTGCTCCACATGAAATGACTTCAAGTGTGTCATGTATACATTATTCCTACATTCACCCCTTCCACCATGTGAAGACACATCAAGAAGACAGCCATTTATGAACCAGGAAGCCAGACACCAAATCTTCAGGTACCTTGATCTTGGACTTCTCAGCCTCCAGAACTGTGAGAAATAAATGTTGTTTAAGTCACCCAGGCTGTGGTATTTTTGTTATAGCAACCCAAAAAGACTAAGACATTTATTATTCAATTTTGTTGTATATTAGCCTTAAAATCCATGACTATATTTTAAGAGGGATGTGGGTCTTATAAAAGTGACCATAATCTGTGGAAACTACATTATTTTACTCTATTATGATATAATATCAACAAACAATCTATTATATTCGCCTATCTGCAGACTTTATGGACACTATATTTTATCTCTACCACCTCCTGACTGTTGCAAAACCTATTTTCAATACTAAACAAATGACTAATGTAAGCACGTCTTTTCTCAGTAGCTGATCACTATTCATTCTTTCCAACCTATAAGACCAAAACCTATTTTCTGTCTCTTGTTTATTCATGCTCACCAATTTACATCTGAAAACAGCTGGATAGGTCGAAGGGTATGTTTAACATGGTGAATTGATTAAGCAAAAAGTGGATTTATGAGCCCACATAACTGAAAAGTTTAGAATATCTCATTTCTGGAGCAGCTTGATGAGAAGATTACATTAAAACTATCAGGATCTGGGTTCTTTTTGTCTATCTTCTGGGTTCTTCACACCTCTATTTTGGATTCATTCTCAGTCAGTCTCTGTCCTTGTAGTAGCAAGATGGCTACAGCAGCTCCAGAGCACATATCTTTGAAATTCCAAGTGCAGCAGAAAAGAAATCTCAGAACTGAATCTCATAGATTCTGATTTTGCAGACTTGGATCCTGCGTCCATTCTTATATTATGACCATACTATGATACATAAAGAATATTGTTAGAATCAGGATTTGGCCACAAGGGCATCCCCAGAGCCATATGTGAGGTCAACTTTACCCTACATTTATGGACATAAGAAGGGGAAGGGTGACTCCCAAAAACAAAATCAGGGTCCTATGACCACAGGATGAGATCTTGATTACAGGTAGTAAAACCAAAAAATGACCATTATTCATGTCCTGATATACAAAATAGTCCCCATAGTACATATTAAACTTATTTTGGGGACTTCACAGAAAGAGGCCGTCATTCTTCAGGAAACATTAAATTGATACTTGGAAAGGTGCCCGTAGACTGCTGATCAGGAAAGACCATTCATATTAAAAGGCCATTAACCAGATAAAGAAAATGCTAGCTTCCAGTATGAGCCAAAAATAAAAATCATTAAAAGCTGATGCTTCAACTATCCAGCACTGATCCATCACTGAGCTGCCTCTTAAGAGAGCTATCTCCTGGCCAAGCAGCAACAGGATTTATTTAATTCAACAATTGTTAATATTCTGAATAGCAATACCTGGGAGTCAGCTAGTGATCAAATGAAATTGTGCATCTTGAACTCGCTCACTCTGAGCTCTAAGCCCTCTCCAAAAGTTATCCCTGGTTGGTATATCTTGGCTACGTTCCACTCTACCAAGAGCCTGACATGAAAGAAGGGACTTTCTTTAGTCAATAGAGCAAGGAGGTTGATAGAATATAAATGCTTTCAGGAAGCATTTTAGTTCTCGCACTGTACAAAGGAGTGCTGTCCAAATGTAGGAGGAAAATATTTTCTTTACCATCAGTTCATAAAATATTTATTGAGCACTTAAAATGTTTTTAGCCACACCAGAGTGAAAATAGCAAGAGAGTGACATATGCCTAACCTCATACTCTCTGTTTACCCCATTCATATCTACTTTGGGCTTTTTAGTTTCTTGATTAATAAAATTAACATATATATATAACATATATTTTTTAAAAAACAGTATTCTGAAAACCTGCTATGTCGTACCAGACACTGTGTTAGATGCTAAGAATACAAGAAAGCTATATTCTCCTTCTTCATTGACCTTCCAGAATAGTAAGGAATACATCTAGCAAATAACCACACAATCATTAATTATGGTTGTCGGCATTACAAACAAGAAAAAGTATGGTTTGCAATGAGAGCTAATTAATATGGGGCTCTAACTTAGTATGGGGGTTAGGGGAAGTTTGCCTGAGAAAATGACATTTACCTTGAGATCAGGAACATGAGCAGCCATGGAAAGAGGGGGTGTATCAGTCTGAGTCCCATCAGGATACAGAAACCATGCAATAATTTAAACAGGGGAAATTTAATAAGAAAAATTATCAAGCTAAGATAGGAGACTAACTATATAGATGGAAAGAGAACTCTAAAAGGTACCTTAGGGCTGGAGGAGGATAGCTAATGAGGGACAAACTTGCAGGAAGTTTCAGTGCTCATTGAAAGAGGTAATTGAAGGAGATGTGGTTGTAGCACATTGGAGGGTGGAGAAGTTTGCTGGGTTGCCTGAGTCAGAATTGGTCCACAGTCTCTGGGTAAATAGCAACACCCCTCCAGGGAAGAGGCAGGGTGAAATATTGGTAGGCAGCCATGAAGAGAGAGTAGGGTGCAAAGTGGGAGTTGGGGCACCACTGGAATGGAAAGGATTCCTTCTTCAGGAACCTAGTACACGACCATGTGCAGCTCAGGCTACGGCAGCTCTGGGCCATTGTGAGTACACATGGGTTTGAGAGAGATACAGAGAAAGTGACCTGAGCTGGGGAACAGGCCACACTATCTGAGCCACTGCTCTAGCCAAGAATCAAAGAAAATACACGGCCAAATGCTGGAGAAAGCTGTGCCATGCAGGCACCTAGCATTAGTGAAAACTATATGGGCCAAGCACTGGGGAAAAAATCATGCTTTCCAGGAGCCTGGCAAATGAGCAACTGGAGCCAGGAAGGAAACTCTTTTCTCCTGTAATCTCTCTCCAGCGCCCTCAACTGATAAGGCTTAATATCATGTCAGCTGCCAAAAGGAAAATATTTAAAAGACCCAGATCCATTTTCACAGATCAGAGAACAAGCGTGAATTTGGATCTGAGAGGCAATAAATTAATAATTGGCACAAGGCTAAAGAATGTTTCAAGCAGAAGGAACAGAATACATTGGAAGCCCTTTGATAGAAAAACGCTAGATGTGTTCAAGTTGCTGATGGAAGGTCAATGTGGCCTAGTGAGTCTCATTTAGAGTGGTAGGATGAGACTAAAGAGTTAGGAAGAGGCCAGAAAACAACTCAAATGGGCTTAAGTCATAAAAGGAATTTACTGGCTCTCATAATAGAAAATTTTAGTGGTTAAGTAAGCTTCAGGCAAGGATTTATACAGCAGCTCAACTATGGACCAAAGGGATTAATTTATTACCTTCCCCACTCTCTGCTTTCAGAAGGTATTTTACAGTGTCATCAGTGTGACTCTGGTTCCCTTTTTTTTTTACATGATACTTGTTATTTTTCCTAGGGGTTCTGTGATTTCTTGTTCACATCAAGGAAAAGATTAAAAAAAAATTCTCACCCAATTCTCTCTTGGAATAGTAGTAGATTGCTTTCTCCTAAGAATCCAATAAACACTTCCTCTAGTCACATTTTCTCAAATTGGTACACATTCCCTGATGAAGAGAAATGCTGTGTGTTGATTGGCTGAAGACAATAAGGGCCTACTACTTAGATTATGGGTGAGATCACCTTCCTCATAAACACTTGAAAATTGGGGATATTTCAGAGAGGAAAAGAGAATGGAGTCTGACTGTCCAGAAAACTGACTTGCAAAAATCTACTATCGCATGTGAGAATTCTAACAATAATGTAAAGCCCGAGATGAATTTCAGAGAATCACTAGCTAATGTATGGATGATTAATTGGAGGGACAAGAGGGAGTGAACGGACACAAAGTATGAGGCTCTTGAAGTTATCCAAGTGAGAGAGAATGTTACCAGCAGAAAGTGGAGAGGTGTAGGTGGATTCAACAAATATTTAACAGGTAGAACTTTTGAGACTTGGCAATAAGTTGGATATAAGGAATGAGTGAGAAGGAGGCATCAACTGTAATGTCTAGAGTTTGAATGCCTAGGAAGGAATGGCAATTTCTTTTATTCAAGATTCTGACAGAGAGCAAGTATTTGGGAGGAAAAGTATCACTTCCATTTTAGACGTTGAATAAATGAGCGCAATCCAGGAGGAAAATTACAATGCCAATATTTAGGGATTTGTTTCAGCATTTCCAAATTCCAGAGTTCTATTTAAAAACTTGATTAGAATTCATAAAATTAAAAAATCCACATAGCTAAATACATAATACATTTCAGATGTAAAAATGTATTATGTATTATAAAATATCAAATAAAATGTAAACTTACGAGTGTTAAATATACCTTATCATTCTTTTCCTTCCAGCTTTATTGAGAAATAACTGACATACATCTGTGTATAAGTTTAAGGTGTACAGCATGATAGTTTGATTACATATACTATGAAATGATTACCACAATAGGTTCAGCTAACATCCATCATCTCATATAAATACATGCCTTATCATTCTAGGGTAAGTTATTAGTCTTGCTAGCTCTGCTACTTCCTTCAATATTGACTCCTTTAGCCCTGGAGCGATTTCTAAGCTTTGTCTCTGATGTATCAGGTTCCTTTGAGCATTTCATGCCTAGCTCCCAGAGCTCTCCTCTGCTCTGGTCCTGTATTTCAGGGAGTTTTGCTCTCTTCCTTTCAGTCTTGTCCTGCCCATAGTCTAAAACATCCTCTTCCTGAAGCCTACTTCAGATGGCTTCTTAGTCCTTACTCAATCTTTTTTCTTTAGTGGAGATGGGGTGGGGAAAACAAAAGGAAGATGGAGGATGAGGCTAGGGGATGCTGGGACTACATAGTCAAGAGGGCCTGGTAGGGTTTGTACTAAGTGTATCAGGGATGGGGGCAAGAGGAAGAGAGTAGAGGATTTGTCTGAAGAGATCCACCCTCTTTTTTTCTTCAACTCTCTATTAGTCTTCATGGACTTCTGTAATTCATTTTGCATCTTTGAATCACAGTTTCTAAATTAAAATTTCTTTTTCCTGTTTCTAGGGAAGTCTGAATCCAATGTCAGTGAACTTCTTTCAGTAAATGACCAAAAATATGTCCTGAGAAATTTCTCTTAATAAGAATTCTGGGTCATTATGAGAGCTAAACTTTAACAAGAAGAAGTTACCCTTTATTGATATCAATAGCATCATTATTCACTGGGTTTTCCATGAGTCTTTTGTAACATTTTTCTCCAGAAAAAGAACTTCATAAATTAAATTCGGGAAATACTCAATCATAGTGAAGACACAAAAATTACATAATACTTCTTGGGTACAAAGAAATAGTTTTAATGTAAGATCCAAAGGAAAATTTGAAAACTACTGTCCAAATAAGGGGAAAGCACAGTTCAGTCAGAGAGAGAATGAGAGGGAGAGAGAGAGAGAGACAGAGAGAGGGAGAGAGGATGTGATCTTACATTAATCATATGTATTTTCTAGACAACCTACTTGACATCTTATGCCCTGGCATAAGAATGGATTGCGGTCCAAATGTCCATTTGTGTTCTTTGATTTAGGTCTTGGAACAATGTTAGTTAGGACAGTAATGTCCTCAAGCATCAGTAATAACCTATTTAACCTTCAATATGCCTGAAGTTCTGCAACAGCAGTAACTTACAGCCAATGTGATTATGGCATTGAATAAAAATGCACTCAGAGTCACAATGTCGGATTCCAGGAACGTATCTCTGCATTCAGGAGAAGGATCAAGTTCCCCATATTCTATACATCGGTAATTGGGACCCTCTCCCAGTGACGACTTCGTGCCCTGGACAGTCTGGAATGAGAATGGGATAGGAACTGGAGAAAGGTGATAGACTAGAGGAAGGGGCATGGCTAGAGAAGGGCTCCAGGAGACTGGAATTGAGGAGGTGTGGGGCTTTTGGCCTGTTGCCAGATAAGTCTTCAATTACTTTTTCAGTCATCCCCTTTTTTTTGTCCCTTTGGCTCAGCAGTTGTCAACCAGTTTCTCCTGGGGACTGTTGTGCATATTTACCACACAGTCCTGCTGTTACACTAGAGTTGGCACATCCTTAGTCTTCCCCTTAATAAAAAACATTAAAATGCAACTTAATGAAAATGACATAGCATAGAACAGTGGATTTCTCAATGATGAAAAATGTCATAATAATATGATTGGCTAATCAGTATATGTCACATCAACAGCCTGATGTGGTGACCTAAATATAACCTGTAAGACAGGAAGAGTAAAGGATCAATCCAAGGATTCCCCTAGGGGACATTGAAGATCTTGATATTTGATGTTGAGTATATATTAATATTGAAATGGTAAGAATTTGAGTGAAGATGAAGAAAAATATGGGAATTCCCCCCAAAAAGTAAACAAAACACACACTACTCGAAGTGTGACCTATGCATCAGTTGCACTGGCATCATTTGGGAGAGCTACTAGCAACGCAGAATCTCAGCTTGAATCATAACCTATAAGACCCATATTTTAATAGATTCTCCAGGTGATTCATATACACATTAGAGTTCAAGAAGCACTGCACTAGAATAACTCAGGAACAATGTTTTGTAGGAAGTAGATTATTTCTTTTGCAATTTTTGCTTTTGATAGACAATGGAAATGTCTTTATGTGTTCCACTATTGATTACACTTGAACGCATAAGGAAACTAAATTTAATAAACTTTGTTTGCTGATTTCCTTAATGAAACATCCCATTTCTGAAAGAACAGAAAATTTTGCAATCAGGTTTTCATTGTTGCCAAAGTTGAGTAACATTTTGTTGCCACCATCCAGGCAGGTAAAAGAAGGAAGGCCATGTCTTTGTGATATATGATTCCTTCCTCTTTTCTTTCATTACTCCTTCTCAGCCTTCCATCACACTGCACAGTTCAAACATTCATTCATTTAACAAATATTTATTAAGCACGGAGTGTGTGCCAGGCTCTAGTCTAAGTACTTGAGATTCAAAGAATGAAAAACACAGTTCATGTCCGTATTTGGGGGCATAATTTCTAACAGTTAAATTATATCTAAATGAGACAAACGGCAGGCCCTCAATTGCTTGTTTTTAAGAGTCAAGTAGGTTTGACAGAAGTTTAAGACATTAAATAGGCGAATTAAGTGACACACAGGTAGTCTAATATTGCTTGGTCATTTTTAGCATGTATATTATAAGCAATTCCCCTTATACACTTCCTGCTGTAACAGGTGCTTTCCTTTTCCTAATCTTTGGAAAGGATGACAAATAAATGAGCAAGGATAAAGCAATAGAAAGAGGCCTAAAATGAAGGACTTCTCTGTTAGGGCCCCAGGATCAGCTGTTTGCCTTGGGTTAAGGTCACTCTTTTCTATCATTCAGACAATGATAGGGATGTCTCCCCCCAAACTAAAGTGAAAGAAAAAGTAATTTAATTTTTTCATGTATCTGACAGTCTTGCAGGTGGGATGCACTGGAAAGGGTGCTGAACTGGGAAGTGGGAGAATGGGATTTGAGTCCTGGCTTTGCCACTAACTAGCTATGAGACCTTGGATCAGTCCAGTCACATCTCTGAATCTCAGTTTCCTAATATAATAATTAAAATTCATGAAAGTTCTTTGATAGAAAGATATCATTAATCCTGCAAGGAAGAATTATTGTCTTTCTGGTCTGACATTATTTCAGAAACAATGCTCGCTCAGGGTTATAACTATGAAATGAGGAAGTGAGCTACAGTGGATTGAATTCTGAATAACAGAGCAGTTACTGTAAAACATACTCACTTAATTTGTCTACAATATCCTGCTGGAGACCTGGACTTAGTTTTGTCTAATCTATCTGGAATTTCCGGTAGCCTCTTCCAATCTCTTCAAAATATTTATTCATCTGACTTTACCACCAGATGACTCTAACAAGTATCTATCACTTGTAAATCCGGGTGGAGGTATAAAAGAGAAAAGATTATTTACATCTAATCTCTGTTGCATTTTCTTGTAGTAATTTTCTAGTAACATACCAGGTGTGTGTGGGTGACTGGTCACAGCAAAGAAGCAAAATTTAAAAGAAAACATTCTCTCCTGGGTAAGCAAAATAAAGCTTCTTTATTTACTGAGATTTATTGATCAGAAATGTTTCATTATGCATATATAATTAAGTAAAACAAGTTATTATTACAGAGATGATAAAAGGGGAAAATCACATACATATAAAATGAGATGTTCTTCTACCTTTATCATTAAAACCACAGTTTTTTATTTGTTTGTTTTTCTCCCTGTATGTATCCTCTCAATCTTATGCTAAGATTTGATTTATTATCCCCTTAGGAGAGATTGTTCTGAGAATTTACCTCCAATATTTGCCTAATTTTATTCTTTTTTTATCACAAAAATATTATCATACCTGATGCAACAATTTCTGTCTCCTCAATTCCTTTGCTCTTCACGCCCAACGACTCAGAACTTCTTGGTTTTTCCTTCTCATCTACACACGGAAGGGCTGCCCCCTCCACTCTTTCAAAATTGTTTCTCTAAAGAAACTCTTATTTTAATCCCATTTATTCCTTCAAAGTAATAAACTCGAGACAAGCATATGAGGTGTGTAACAATAACAGATATATTTCTCTAATTAACAAACTTGATAATATGTATAAAATACATATATATATTACACTTGTTTGCACATGTTGGGTTTTCCTGTTATTCTTCATAATAAAACCAAAATGATGTAGTTCAGTATTGTATTGTTAATTTTAGAACTAAAAAGTTTAATTTGAGTTGAGACATTTGCTAATTTAATCAAGTGGAGAAGCTCTGTCAGAACATGGGTTAGAACTCATTTCTAATAACATAACTTATCTACTTTTCTACTGCAATTTCTTTAAAGGAATTTAGGTTTTGTCGATCTATGCAGCAATTTGAAAGGTTAGAACTATTTCTTGTGTGTTGCCTGCAAGGATGAAAGGAAATGATTAAGTCAAAGTGTAAGAATAACAAGTCCACTCAAAATAGGAAGTTTTAAATTTTTCCTTCTTTCCTTTCTTCCTTCATTCATTTGTTCATCCAGTAAATATTGATTGAAAACCACTGTATCCAAGTTACTAGGCTTTAGCAGTTAAAAATGCGGAGAAAGCCCTGGGGAGAAGTGGCAAGCCTATATGACTTGTGAAATACTTGTGGTGCCCCATGATATAAAAGACAATAGAATTTCTGCAATTTGATTTTTCCCCCAAGAAATTTGTGCTTGCTGCTTCTCTCACAATAGTGATTAGAAATAGTTCTCCGGATTAATTTAAAAAATTACTTTCTAAAGTATTGGTTCTCGTGTCATTGAAGATTCCCATCAGCAAATGCAATCTTTCCTCTTATTTCTCAATACAGACACCATATTTAATTTGCGAATCTTCATCATTTGTGATTCATTATTCCTGCCCTATAACTTGAGTGAATCTGGTACAATTGCACTGCTCTATTAAGGGTCTTAGTCAAGAATGTTACTACGAAACTGTTAGGAACGGAGTCTCCTCATGAATGCGTGTTTTATATCTTTGCCAAAACACGGCAGGCCCCAGTGTTTTAAGAGATACCAAAACACACTTGAAACTACCCTAACTGCTGATTGATATTAATTTCCTTACTTAAGTTTTCTCTTATATTTTTCTTGTTGTTGTCATTTTACCTTTCACAGTATTTATTTTTCTTTGTAGGTTTTTGCCATTTTTCTACTGTCACGCTATTAATAAAATCAAACTAAATTTCTAATTGCTCAAATAGTAACCTTAATCAGCATGATTGTTAAAAAAAAGTCAGTTGCCTAGCTTGTGTATGACCCTCAATATTATTATTAAAATCTAATATGTAGAATGACAAGAGTAACTGTGACTTAGCATATGTATGGTATTTTTAGTTTTTTGTAGAATTATAATCATATTTTCGTAGAGTTCAAGGAGACTCAAGTTCAACTTTCTCCCCAAAGCAGGGATTCTTTCTATGTGAAATAAAATAATTTTTGATTTGGAAGCCAGGGAGAAAGTTAGACAAGTTGATTATTTTTTTAATAAAAGAAATGTAATGTCGTTTGCATATCTGAGCTTATAATTTGAGATTCATCTCACTACATTCTTAATCATGGCTAGTAGGGTAACCAATTGAACTCACTTCAAATAAACGAACAAGTAAGCTCATATTATTTTATTAATCCAACCAAAAATCAGAATAAACCTTCATACTGAATTGCCCTTCATGATACTAGCTTCTCTTCTTCCCTTGTAGTCACTTTCTTCATGGTAATCCCAAATGCCCAGAGGGTTTACACCTATTCATCATATTCATGGTAAGGAAGCACCTCATCTTAAGGCTGGAGTATGCAAAACTGCCTCCATAGACTCAGCATTTTGGAACACAGTTGACGGCCTACAGTGAAGGCCATTTCCAAGGAATTCTCCTCTCACCGAAACTGCCCCAGCTACTATGCAATGACCTTGGCCATGTACAAGAGGCACTTTGAGTTGGTCCTGTTTTCCTCCGGGGACCAATGCTCATCTGGGAAATCATTAGACAAAGCCTCTCTGACTCTTAAGAGCAGGGGCTTGTTGCTGTCACTGCTACCCCTCAAGCAGTTTGTTTCCATTCATTTCCAAGTGTCAGCCCTGATGTCAAGACCTTCTTGGGTAAGAAGTAGTGAGTCTTAGCTTACTGTTCCCACAGAGCAGTTGCATTCATTGTTTCTTGCCAATTTGTTTGTCCTGTAGTGGTTTCTCAAGATATACGGTGGAAGGAAAAAGAAATAACTCATCCTGCCCTGGGAGAGCATAACTCTTTATACTCAGTGATGACTTTTGCATGACAAAATAGGGCTGGGTTCCAAGGAACTTGTCTCTTACAAAGCACTTTTGTGAATTAAAAACATGCTAGGTTCTGCTTTCCCAGACATCCTCCCACTACATTGTATTTAAAATATTTTAGTACCCATTTTTATTCGTTGGAGAAGTATGTCATTGCTTGAGTTTCTCAGCTTACTGTACCATTGATGGAAGCTTCACTATACATACCACAGACCCATAAATAAGGCACCATAAACAGAAATAAGCACAAGTAAGACAACTAGTTGACCTGATAATAAATTACTCAAATTGTAGACCATGAGTTCAAGAAGTACATCTTTATGAGTGTCAGCTCAGGACAAAACAAACCTATAAAGTCACAACGACAGCTATGGACACATAATTTTTCTATATAGCCTTGCATCCCTCTTCATAATGGCAACTACATGCTCTCAAGTCAATCTTGCATCATCCAAAACTTTTTTAACCTAGGGATGATGAGTTTATGAAAGTACAAATGATACTAGACTATAAGTGCAGAAGCTGAATAAAGAGTCCAGCATCGTCTGCCATGAAAGAAACATTTATTCTCCACCTGGATCCAGGATAGTCCCATGCCAGTGTCTCTTGCCTGGCTCCACTAAGGTAAATTCCCTTTCTCAGGTTTTAACGAGCTTGAGAGAGTGAGAAGACACGTCAAGAGGGAGAAGGGAGGAAAGGAAAGAATACAAACATTATGCTCCACTCTGCTTTCTCATTTAATCCTGAAAACAATGCAAAAAATTATTCACAGATGAAGACGTGGGCACGAGAGGTGACAATCTATGATCATGTAGTTAGTGCTTTGCAGATCTTGGATTTGCACTGAGGTCTGACTCCAAAACCCATAATGCTATTATACTACTTATTTCTATCCTGCTGAAGGTCTCTTTTAATATGCACACTGTTTTGGGCTAAAAATTCAAATTTTCTTTATAACTTGTATCATTTAAATCACAAACACTTAGTATGAACACCATAAGTGCTAAAACATTAAAAAGTCATAATGCAACTTCAAATTAATGAGATACGTTAGTATTTGAAAGTTCTTTTACATACGTTACGTTTGTATTTCTCTCAACAACAGTATGAGATGAATATTCTTATATTGTCTCTTTTTTACAAATGGGGAAGCCAAGGTTTAGAGAGGTAACTGGCTTGTGGGAGATGGCACGGTAACGGTTGTGCCAGAATGTGAATCAAGGTCTTCTGGCTCCAAGTCCAGAATAGCTGTGTTATTCTGCTTTGTTCAGAGTGTTTTGTTGAGGAAACATCTGTAGTTTTTCTTCTTGGGCGGCAGAGCACCAGGGGAAAAACAATAAAGTGTGTGTAAGCTTTCTCAGTGATCTTTGACAGTGGTTTCCTTCCACTAACGATTTTAAGAGTTATCCCTCTCCCATTTCCTTCCTATTCTCCAGTGAGGGTCTAACGTAATTTATCCTCACGGTGGCAGGTATTTGAGCTTTCTTGTCCTGGAGATATGCTGCTCCTCTCCCCTCACTTCCTTATGGCCTCATTCAATGACAAGATCAAGCACAATCAAACTATTTGCAGCACGGTTGCAGGAACTTTGCTGCTACCTGGAGAACCTAACTGTTGGAAAAACCAGTTCCTTGGGCTGCCATCATTGCCAAAGTGGGGAAGGCTCTCAGTCTACTCATCCACTCATCCAAGAGCTCTTGCTCTGTTTGGGTAACATTTTCTCTCAATTTCCTTAGCTTGTTTGCAACATTATCCTTGTCCAAATTCCTTTCCTTAGCAAGTACGGACCTGAGGGCTTTGCTCTCAGCTAGGATTCTGAAAACTGGCACTGAGTTCGAGAACATGAAGCTTCTCAAAGGAATGTATTGTAGGGCAAAAGGGAAACTGAAGACAGAATCTTGGAAAAGGTGAAGTTGGGAATCAAGTAGTCCAAATAAAGAATTTATTCAAAAGGGCTGGGGGGGTAAGTTATGAGAGAAAACCAGCACCAAGGCCAAGAGACCAGGACCAAGGTGAGGACTAAGGCACCGGCCAACCTAGAAGAGCCTACAAGGCAGAGCATGACGAGTCTTATTGAAGCACCCTCTGTAGAGACAAGACCCTTTTTTAAAAGTCCAGGGGCATCACCTTTGTCCTACTTTCTTTACTCTTCACCTGACAATCTTAATTCTAAGTGAAATGGGGGGGATGGAGAGGTCAAGAGCTTCAAGCAGGCTGGATACTCCATTGAGAAATGGGGAAAATTACCCTGGGCTCAGGCAAAGGACATTTTGGGACATTTGAGCAATACCAACAAGATATATTTAAAAATATTAATTTTTATCAGCCACAAACTAATATCCCCAGTACTATAAGGGCAGGTTCCTACCTTCCTAGCCATGCTATGTCCTGCTACCTAGTGCTTGGCTTCAAGTTTGACACAGATCCTACAACTCCCTATTGTTAAATCATTTATTTTAATTTACCTCCCTTGACTCCTGTAGGCATCTGAGATTGCAGCTCCCTCTCTAGAAACACAAACAAACTTTGTTCCCACTCCTTCCCTTTTCACCTAGGAATCTCAATTCCAGTGCTCCAAAACTTCAGTCAATCACAAAGTAATTCCTCTCCTTCTTCCAACATTCCTGGGGAATCTACTTTTTTCTTGGAACTCCTACCATGTTTCTAAATCAACGAACTATTAAACAACTCTGCAGACATTAAATAACATGGCATAAATCATTGCATGAGGCATTACATGATTAATTTTCAAATGTGCATCAAAAACTATAAGTTAGGAGAGTGAGGTTAGAAATGATTGATTTTTTAAAAAGGAAAACTCTACAAAACTTTTTTCTTTTCTTTTTGTACCTTTGAGCAATCTAAAATCACATTGTTTGGAGAAATGAGAGTCTGTTATATAACACTTGGCTTGCTTATTTAAACAATTTGATTTGTTACATTTAGGATATAATATATATTTGTCTTATTGAAAAATAAATATGGAGGAAAGGCGTTCCCTCACCCTCATCCATTTATTTTTCTTTTGAAGAAGTTAGGAAACAATAGGCACCAAAAGCCTAGAGAAAACAATCTGAATTCTTCTTTTTTTATCCCGATGTCAGTCCAGGGAAGCATAGAGACTGATCCTGGGGAAATTTCCTGGGAGAATTGCCTTTGAGGACGGGAAGGATTTACATAAGTGGACTAAAAGTGGAGGGACAGTTCACCCTAGTTAGAAAAGTGTGCATATGAGCACAAACACAGCAATGTAAAAGGTTGTCACAGAGACTTTTGAGGCAGAGATGGGCAGAAGTGCAAGCTTGAGGTGATACAGATCTTATTTTCCCCTAAAAAGTGCTCCGATCTAGCTGAAAAGTAAGTGTGATATATTTTTTCCTTTTGATAAATTCTGCCTCAAATTAAAACATGTTTATCAATTTACTCAACAAATATATATAGAGTGCCTTCCTTCATGTGACAGATACACAGGTATGTTCTCAACAAAGACAAGTACACAGAAGCCATTTACACATAACTGTAATTAACATATTTTATAAGTCAAGAATTTGAACACAGAACTGCCCTTGAAAATCCAGGGCAGATGGCTACTGTAAGTATAACAGGTATGTAGCTTCAGGCAAAACGAAGGAGACTCCATTTACCTCAGAGAGAAACAGAGGCACACAAGCTTCCCTCAGAGGGGGAATTGAAAGAATCCTAACACTGACGATATGGTGCAAGGAATAAGCTACAGGAACCAATTCACTTCAAATTAAGAACCCCATCATAGGAGGATAAGTAGAACACAAGCACGGGTCCTATAATAGATGTTCAATAAATGTTTATTGAATGAATGAATAAATGAATCAAAGTCATTATGACACATATTACAGGTGTCCTGGTTTGACAACAAATATAACATCTGGTGACATGATACATAGACCTCTGGTTCCCACATAGAATTTTATTATTTCCAAAAAGCATCAAGAAAAAACAAAACTCTAACAATTTAGAAAAAGAAATAAATACTAAGCTTGCCCTAAGAGTTTAAACAATATTAATAGCTGACAATGATCTATTTCCTAAACTTTGTGAGGGTGCATTACATGTTTATTATATTATCCTTTATAACTTATAAAGCCTTTCTTAATAAATTAGTTTAAAATAAATGAAAATAAATTTTATGAATTGAAAAAAATACTCAGAACTCATTACTTTGTCTCTTGCTAACCTACAGGGTCAGGGAAGGAATTGAAGCTGAAACTAAACAGGAACAAACAGACAAATCTCTGGAAACCCTCACATGCAAAGGGTCTAGGGTGTTATGGAGTCCATTCTTCCGGCATTTGGAAGGATTTTACTAATCAGCTCTTTAATCCATTTTTCTATCCATAATAAAGTTTTAAAAAGGTCTTAATATATGGTAAAATACTTTTTTTAGAATGCCCCTTAAGACACAAGATACTAATACAACTCTATGGAGCCACTTTAACCTGGCATATATCTAACATTGAATTCAGAGTCTACACTAGAGAAATGATCCTTTCCCAACATTTAAACCAGCTATTCATGAACTAGGTCTGAATTCTGTGTCAAAGTTTCCTATAGTTTGATCATAATTTGACTAGTCAGCTATGGTCCATTAATCTGCTGGCACTTTCTCTAGGAGAACCCCAAGAAAGTCTGCCAAGGAACTAAAAACCACTCCAGATCTAAAATGTTCCTAATCAATGACAAATTTATAAGAATTTCAGGGATATAGGAGTGGGCTTCATTCCGAGACTGCCTCCACCCTGGCAGAAAAATGTAGTGCCTTAGTTGTCTACACTTATTTAAAATTAGGTGTGCAAACATACTTGATAATTATTTCCTATTTAAATTTATAATAGCTTAAAATGTATTTTTAAAAATAGAATTCAGCTAACATGATACTTAACGGTGAAAAGCTAGAAGATTTTCTGCTAAGATCAGGAACAAAGCAAGAATGTCCGCTCTCACTCAATGTTTTTCAACATTGTATTGGAAGTCCTAGCCAATGAAATAAGACAAGAAAAGTAAATAAAAGGTATACAGATTGAGGAGAAAGAAATAAAACTGTCTTTGTTCACAGATGACATAATTATCTATGTAGAAAATCCAACAGAATTGACAAAAAAATCCTGGAACTAAGAAGTGATTATAGCAAGGTTGCAGGATGCAAGATTAATACACAAAAGTCAATTGCTTTCCTGCATACCAACAATAAACAAGTAGAATTTGAAATTAAAAACAGAATATCATTTACATTATTACCCCCCAAAATGAAACAGATCCTACAACTCCCTATTGTTAAATCATTTAATTTACCTCCTTAGTTTACCTTATACTTGGGTATAAATCCAACAAAATATGTACAAAATCTATATGAAGAAAACTACGAAACTCTGATGAAAGAAATCAAAGAAGAACTAAATAAATGGAGAGATATTCCATTTTCACCAATAGGAAGACTCATTATTGTCAAGATGTTAGTTCTTCTCGACTCAATCTATGGATTCAACACAATCCCAATCAAAATGCCAGCATGTTATTTTGCAGATATCAACAAACTGATTCTAAAGTTTATATGCATTGGCAAAAGACCCAGAATAGCCAACACAATATTGAAGGAGAAGAACAAAGTCAGAAGACCAACACTACTGGACTTCAAGATTTACTATAAAGCTACAGTAATTAGTACAGTGTAGTATGGGTGAAAGAATAACAAATAGATTAATGGAACAGAATATAGAGCCCAGAAATAGACCCCAGAAATGTAGTGAACCGATCTTTGGCAAAGGAGCAAAGGCTTTGACAATGGAGTAAAGGTAAGTTCTTTTCAACAAATGACACAGGAATAACAGGACATCCACATGCAAAAGCATAAATCTAGACACAAACTTTACACCCTTCACAAAAATTCCTTCACGAATCATAGACATAAACATAAAATGCAAAACTGTAAAAGTCCAAGAAGATAATGTTGGAGAAAAATCTAGGTGACCTTGAATATGGTGATGACTTTTTAGATACACTAGAGGCATGATCTACTAAGGAAATAATTCATAAACTGACCTTCTTAAAATTAAAAAAACTTCTGCTGTTCACAGGACACAACCAAGAGAATGAGAAGACAAAACACAAACTGGGAGAAAATATTTGCAAAATGCATATATGACAAAGGACAGTTATCCAAAATATACAAAGAACTCTTAAAATTCAACAATAAGAATAAGAACAACTCAATTTTAAAAAAATTCAAAGACCTGAACAGACACCTCTCCAAAGAAGATATACAGGTGGCATATAAGCACCTGTATAACAACAATGAGATACCACTGCACACTTATCAGAATGGCCAAAATCCAAAACACTAGCAAAACCAAATTCTGGTGAGGATATGGAGCAACAGGAACTCACATTAGTTTGTGGTGGAAATGTAAAATGATATCACAACTTTGCAAGAGGGTTTGGCACTTCTTTACAAAACTGAACAAATTCCTAACCATATGATCCAGCAATTGCAATCCTTGGTATTTACCCAAAGTAGTTGAAAACTTATATCCACACAAAAGCTTGCACAAGGATGTTTATAACAGCTGTATTTATAATTGCCAAAACTTTGAAGCAACCATGATGTCCTTGGTGAATGGAAAAACAAAACCGTGGTTCATCCAGACAATGGAATATCATGGAGTGCTAAAAAGAAATGAGCTATCAAGCCATAAAAAGAAGAAACTTAAATGCATACTACTAAGTAAAAGAAGCCAATCTGAAAGGGCAACATACTGTTGCCCTTTTGACTAAACGACCTTCTGGAAAAGGCAAAACTATGGAGAGAGTAAAGTAAATCAGTGATTGCCAGAGGTCGTGGGGGAGAAGGGATGAATTGGCAGAGTACCTAGGATTTTTAGAGTCTGAAATTATTCCATATGATACCGTGATGGTGGATACGCATCATTATACATTTGTCAAAACCCATAGAATGTACAACACCAAGAGTGAACCCTAATGTAAACTATGCACTTTGGGTGATTATGATGTGTCAACGTAGGTTCATTGATTGTAACACCCAGAGCCTCCCCTACTATCAACAACCCACACCAGTGTGGGTTGTTGATAGTAGGGGAGGCTCTGGGTGGGGGGCAAAGGATATATGGGAAACCTCCATACCTCCTGCTCAATTTTGCTGTTAACCTAAAACCAAGTCTGTTAAAAAAAAAAAAAACTAAAAAGTAAAGTTTATTGAAAAAGTAGAATTAAAAATTTGCAGAACCTGAAGTGCCTCTAAGAAACCTTCAGTCATCTGAAATACAGTTTGAACCCACCAAGTGAGACTTTCCTTCATTTTATAAGTAAGAATAACATCATCAAAAGCCACAATAAAGTTAACATAGATTGAGCACACACCTCGAGAAATTTTCCTGAATCTTTACAAACGTTACCTTCTTTGTTCCTCTCAGCAACCTTATGAGTCAAGTATTATCTTTAACTCATTTTACTTTTAGGGGAACAGACGTGCAGAGAAGGTCAGGAACTAGATCGAGGTCAAGAATAGTAAATAGAAGAGACTACACCAATTTAAGGCTCTTGCACACCAACCTGGCACTCCCTTATCCTGATCTCTTATTCTGTGGGGTTGGGCAGGACTGGGATACTCTGTACGAGGAAAAAAGGACTGAGTACACAGAGTCCATCTGTACCTTTAAAAGACTTTACAGAAAGCAAGTCTGGTGCTATCTGGAAGAGTCCCCTCCACCCTTTGGATGAACTGAAGTGGAAAATGCTGGAGAGGCTGTTGAAAGGGTGTTTTCGCACTTCCTGTTCTCTGTTCAGGCATCCACACACTATCTCTAAGTGGCTATTACATGAAGAGACTGTTCTGGGCACTGGAAGTATAGGCGTGGACAAGACAGGGAAGGTTCGTATTTGAGGTAGAGGAAACAGCCAAGGTGAACGAAGGCTTTGAGTTGGGAATGAGCAGATGTGTGAGGAACCGAAGCCCCATGCGGTTGATCTATAGAGAACCTCAGAGAAGGCACTGCAGGAGTGCGCAGGCGGGAAGAGGAGGCCCCAGTAGCCTGGGAGGGCCAGCCAGCAGGGCAGAGGTCCGCCTGGTTTACATTTTATTCTATGTAAACTTGTCTCCTCCTGATCTGCTTTCCACTTCCTCCCACTCACGCACATGTGTTGATCTCAATGCAGATGGAGACCCTATGGCCGGAAGAGGAGGAGGCCTGAGGCGGTACCACCACCCGTCAGGAAAGCTTTTTAGGTTAAAAAGAGAGGGAAGGAGAGGCAGAGACAATTAAGCTCTTTTTTCCTGCCAAAGAGCTGCACCAGGCTCTGCTGAAGCAGGCACAAACCAAAGCTTTGTTTCCAGTTGGCACTGCCCACCAAGGCCTCTTCACAGAAAAGAGTCCTGCGAGAAGCGAGTTAGCTTCATTTTTACCGTACCGAGTACGCGTGTATATACTTTAGAAGTGGCAAGCATTTGGGAGAGGTTTTTTCTTAGCTGCCTCTTGCATAGTTTTCCAATTAAGGAGTTTTGGCATCTACCTCCCTAGGAATTACTGCTGCACCCTTTATGCTCCAATAATGCTCAAGTGCTACAATCTGCCAAACACAGTCATTCTTCTCTCCTACTCAGGCTGTCTCCGTTCTGGTTCACTCTTTCAGACTCCCTTATTTTTGCCCTCAAAGTCACTTTCATCAGAAAGATGTTTTGGATCCATCCCAGGCTGACATCAGTTGGGCTTTTTTTTTTTTTTGTCTCATAGAGGCTTTTGTTTGCAGAAAACAATACTTACAGTAGCCTGTGTTTTCACTGCCATTCAATCTACTACAGTGATAAATTGAAAACCTTGCTTTTCTTAAGCTTTTAAACATAATTGCAAAAATCTGGTAAATTAAGAATTTTTAGGTTGAAACTGAACACAGTTTGTACTTATTTATTGTTAGGTTAGCTTATACGTTTTACAAACAATGTGCACAATCCTTTAGATACTATATATAAACTTATTTTATATTTTAAATGTGTATAATTCAACAAATGGATGTGTAAATCCAATAATTTGATTATTCCTAAATATTTAAACATATTTTACAGAACTGGTTACTTACGTTCCTGTAAATATTTCCACCTACAGTCAAATTTCATATAATGGATTGCCTCAAGACCTTCAAGCACCTAAGAAAACAGACACATAAACCGCATAAACAAGACCTTCCTAAACACATAAACAACTATAATAAAGCTAATAGTAAAATATATACATTTACAATACGATTCTCTTAAGAATTTCAACATCTTAAAACCTAAACTCATAAATTTAGTAAATCAGATTATCTTAAATATTGTAAATTGACTACAAACATAAATAGATAAAACCCCTAAGTGTTTCAGTAAAAATCATCTGTCTACTATGTTAGTTTCTCTCAAATGTCTTTAATACAAAGCATATACAAAGCAGTAAAATGATTTTTAAACTTTATATATTTGCATAAAAATAAATTTTTGCAAAAAACAATATATTTATTTTTTCATCATCTCTGTGTTTATTTGCTTGTATAGTCTCAGGTTTGCAAAGTAATCTACTTAACAAAGTGGAATAGAATCATCATTTCAGGCCCACCACGGTAGCTGAGATTATATTCTCAGAGTCCTCCGTCAGAGATTTTATACCGATGCTATGGATTTGGGGTTATTGGTCATTGGTCAAGGAATTAAAACTTGAAAGATGTGAACCAATACAGAGCACATCCCCAAAAGATTCATCTCAGGTTTATAGGGTAAGCCCCTTTTTGAGGGTTCTGCTATGTCAATAAAGAACCCCCTGGTATATCGACTTAGTATATAAGTCCTGGCTCTCTTCCCGGTTTCACTCTTACTCAATTTTTATCATATTTTCTTACAACATTTTATCACTTGATTTGGATAAATGAATACTGTAACACATACCCAGATTTCAATCTCTTTGTTTCCTGATTGGAATAAATACAGTTGTGCAATATTATATATTCCATTGCGTTAACAATCACCATTATTTAAGCAGGTCAAGGCAGGAAGTGAGGACAAAAACAGAGTGAAGTTCAGTGAAACCATGTGTATTAGCTTCCTAGGACTGCTGTAATAAAGTACCACAAACTGAGTTGCTTACTATTTCACCGTTCTGGAGGCTAGAAGTCCAAAATCAAGGTGTCAGTAGGACCATGCTTTTTCTGACGCCTGTAGGGAAGAATCCTTCCTTGCCTCTTCCTAGCTTCCGGTGGTTCGCTGGAAATCTTTGGCATTCCATGATTGTAGATGCGTTACTCTAATCCTCCATCTTCACATGGGGTTCTCTCTGTGTCTCTCTCTCTTCAACGGCATTCTTTTTGGAAGGACACCAGTCATATTGGATTAAAGTCCCACCCTCCTCCAGCCTGGCCCTATCTTAACTTAACTAATTATACCTGCAATGACCCTATCCCCAAATAAATTCACATTCTGAGGAACTGGGAGTTAAGACTTCAACACATCATTTTTAGGAGGACACTATTCAATCCATAACACCATGGTGGAATCAATAGATTGTAGATCCCGGTCATGTTAAGTAGAGTTTCTCAACCTTGGCACTATTGACAGTTTCCACTGGATAATTCTTCGCTGTGCAGGGCTGTCGTGTGCACTGTATGATATTTAGCAGATGGCCTCTACTTGCTAGATGCCCGTAGCACCCTCTCTGTTGTGACAACCATAAATGTCTCCAGACATTTCTAAATGTCTCCTTGGGGTTGCGGTGTGGGGGTCAAAATTGCTCCCAGTTGAGAATTACAGATAGAGGATAAAGAAAACCACAGATAAAGGGTAGCAGGAGTTGGAGTACTTGAGGAAGTAAACAGGAAAAAGAGGAGGTTGTCTGTCCTATAGCACTGGGAAGTACAAAATGTGAAAATGAGTTCATGAAAGGGTAGCAGTTTCTGTGATAGCAAGGATTAGGGTATGATCATGGAGTGTGTGCCTGAGGTAGGGTGAGGACTAGGTTAGTGGAGGGGAAGAGGCCAGGGAATTGAAAGAATCTTCCATGTACATATTGATATAACCAATAATTACGACAGAGGTAATTTTGGAGACAGTGACAGCCAGGAACTAAAATCTTCAAGGAATGAGGGGGAGTAATCTGGAGGAGGTAGATGTCTATAAGAAAAGGGAGGGGTTAATAAATTATCTGATGACCTGAGATTCAAAGAAGGGGCTTTTGATGGAGTCAGAAAGGTAAACGACCTAGAAGTGGCAATGAGGGGCAAAAAAGACTCCTCTCCACGCCACAGTGGTACCAAGAAAGCAAAATCTCTGCAGGGATGTGTAAGAGATGTTGCACTCACAGGGGTGCCAGGTCAGTTAGTGCAAGAGATGAAAGGAAACCTTTAGAAAAAAGGTTGGGCGGAGGGGTTCTGATTACTGTCCATGAGCTCCAGGGAACGGAGTTGACGGATTTCAGCAGTTGGGGATCCATGGGAGGTAGAGTCAGGAAAGGGGATTCACAGCTCCTTACGACTATTAGTGTCTGAAGAATGAGCACTCTCCTGGGAATCAGTCCTGGCTTCTAAATATCTCTTCTGGGCTAGGTGCCAGGAAAACAACTTTCAGTGTCTGAGAAAGAAACAGTGGTTTTAGAATGGAATGCAGTCTGTGAAGCCTTTGGGTAAATATAGAATGAAACACTCACCTCCGTCCCCAAAATACAGGTGGTATTTTGTGGTATCTTCTAAAATTTGACTCTATAATCTTTTTGTGGTGATGACAAGTCCAAAAGGAATTAATATCAAAGTAGTTCTGCCAAAGTGGCTCGAAAGGTGACCAGGAGGAGAACAAAAACATGAAGTAGAGGAAGTTTGCTCTCTGTGACCAACCCTTCATCCCCAAATCCTCAAAAAAACCCTAGATACTCTTAGGCTACCCGTTGGGCTCCAGGCCATCAGCTGAGCACTCAACTCAGACCCTAACTTCCCCAAACCCTGGGCCTTGCATCCACAAATATATCTGTCCATAGTCTGCATCATATCACCTTCAGGTAGTGGTTCTTAACTTTAGAGGATCGCAAACCCATTTGAGAGTCTAATGAAAGATATGGATCCTTTTCTCAGACGTTGGCATTCAGTCGTGTGTTTGACAAATATTTACAGAGCACTTAGTCTGCGCAAGGCACTACGCTCAGTGCTGGAGACACAACATTAAACAATACAGATATCCTGTCTTGCTCTCATGGAGCTTATGTTCTAGAAGAGTAGTTAAACATTAAACAGCAAATTACACAATTAATTATTCATTTTGGTTGAAATACTGGTTCAAAGAGAGGACATATGGAACACAGCGAGGAGATGAGAATATCTGAACTAGTCTGGAGGGGGTAGTTCTGTAAGATTTTTTTTAGGAAATTCTATCATTTGATAGCTAAAGATTCAGGAGAATTTAGCCAGTTAAATAGAGTGATGAGGTGGGGGGGCTGGGGGACTCTCCAGGCAGATTGAAGAGCATGTAGCAAGGCCCTGAGGCAAAAAGGAAAAAAGCATATTCAAGAAATCAAAGTGATAGATCATGATGATGATCCTGAGTCTTCATTCCATCCTTTATCTTCCCTTTTGCTACATGGGTTTGAAGTTCCTTTCAATAAAAAGGTACCATCTATTTTCACATTCTTTGAATCTGCTTTGATTAATAGAATGTGGCAGACGTGACACGCGTGAGTTCCAAGCTTAGGCCTTGTGTGCTTCCACTTGCTTTCTCTTGTACTTCTCTAATTGCCACAGGAATGTGCCCAGCATAGCCTGCTGGAGGATGAGAGACCTGTGGAGCAGAACCAAGTTGCCTCAGTTTTCCTACGTGACTGCCAGCTGATCCTGAGTTATGTGAACAAGTCTAGTGAAGATCTGCAAAGCTGTCTAGCCAACCACACAGAAGAATGAGCAATACGAGGTGGTCATACGCCCCTAAGATTTGGTAGTGGTTTGCAACATAATCATTGCATTAGATAAGTGACACAGTCAGCTTGGCCAAAGGGCACAGAGAGTCAGGGGAAATGGTGTAAGCTGAAGTTGGTGGAGTAGCTAGGGGCCAGACTACTGATCCTGTTACAGATCTTAGATTATATTCTAAGAGTGATGGAAAGTAGTTGGAGCATATGAATCAGGGAGATGTCTTAATCGGAATCTGGAAAGATTACTTGGGTACATTTGCAGGGAATGGATTAGCAATATTTCACACAAGTGATGATAATGTCTAGAATAAAGGCAGTAGTGGTGGAGATGCAGAGATGTGTATTTTATTTTTAGGATGTGACAGTAGTAGGATTTTGAGTAACTGAGTGTGAGAACAAGTGGAGACAGAAATGTCAAGCATGCCTGCCATTTCAGGCTTGTATGCCTTTATGGGTGATGACACTATCTACTGTGACAGGGAAAATTGGAGGAAGAGCTATAGGACCGGGAAAGACCAGAGTTCAGCTTTGGACTTGTTCGGTTTGATTTTCGTGTAAGATAGAGATGTTGGTAGGCAAATATCTGAAGCTAAGAGGAGAGGTCTGGGTTAAAAGTAGTAATTTTGGAGTTGTGAGTGTATAGATCATAATTGAAGCCAGGGGCATGGATGAGATCACACAGGGAAAGAGTACAAAGTGAGAAAATGAGAGGTTCTATATCCATGCTTTTGAGAACTACAAAATGTAAAGGTTAGGTCCAGGAGGATGGGCTGGAAAGGTAAGAGGAAAATCCAGAGCTCATAGTATCATAGACGATAATGGGCGAGAGAGTTTCAAGAAAGAGAGTCTAGAGTGAGATACTGTAAGAAGAGGTAAAAAATATTCATTGAACTTAGTGAGATGGAGTTTACCAGAGTCCTTCCAGAAAGCAAAAACTTGCTTGTAATTTCTAAAGGGTCATAGAGTTATCCCATAACATACCCCTGAAGTTCAGATTAAGAACTCCTACCTGTGGTTTCCTAAAAGCCATCCAATCAGGAAATCTAATTGGACTCAAAGTATTAATTCTTTACCGTCAAAGGCAAAGGAAATTACTTAGCTGACTTTAAGGCCAACTGTAATTATGTGAGTTTTATGTGAGTGTTGGGTCAACTGGTCCCCAGCCAGGCCAGTGACCCAAAGTAAAATGTTATAATAGTATAAAGAAGGCAGCTTATTTATTTGCCCATAGGAAAGCCTGTTCATCTGTAGATGAAACGTAGAAAGCACAGCATGAGGCAACTTCAGGGAGATGACTATACAGATATGAAACTCTGCCAGGTATTCCCAGATATCTGTTTTCCAGGCATGGTCAACTTCCTGCCCTGGAACGTAATCCTCCTGTTTGGACCTAATTGTACTATTTTTAACCCAACCAGAGATAATGAATAATGATGTGGATAAAATCCGGGGATTCCTGAGAAGTGATTACAGAAACTATAGTCACTAATATGTAATTCTAAGAAAATAAAAGCAAAAACAGTTTTAAAAGACTCCCAATTTCATGCAATGAACTCTTTCTCTCCTGACCATTCAACCAGTAGTAGTGAACCGCTACTCCAATTGCCAGAGGCCAGAGATTTCATAACTCAGCCCCTTGCACTCTTGAGCAATTCCAATAGTTAGAAAGTTCATCCTTTTAGTTTTTTCCACTTAGTTCCAGCTCTGTTCTCTGGATTTTTGTATTATTTTGCTATGGCTGCCATAACAAATTACCACAAATTTGATGGCTTAAAACAACAGACATTTATTCTCTCACAGTTCTGGAGGCAAGAAGTCCAAAATCAAGGTTGTTTGCTGGGCTACACTCCCTCTACAGGCTCTATGAGCAATCTGTTCTTTGCCTCTTCCAGCTTTTGGTGGCTCCACGCATTCCTTGGCTTGTTGCCATATCACTCCAGTCTCTGTTTTCCTGGTCACATTGCCTTCTCCTCTACCCTATGTCTCTTTTATGAAGATGGATTTAGGCTACTCCGAGATAAGCCAGAATGATCTCATCTCAAGGTCTTTATCTTAAATTACATCTGCACAGACCTATTTTCCTAAGAAGATCACATTCTCAGGTCCTAGAGATTAAGATGTGGACCTCATTACCTCACAAAAGAGTGAAGTGGACTGTTTAGTAACACCAAAGGCTGGGTTTCAGGTATTACTTCCTGGAGAAACTCTCCAAGCAGTTTTTTTTTTGTTTTTCTGGTTTTTTGTGTGAGGGAGATCAGCCCTGAGCTAACATCTGATGCCAATCCTACTCTTTTTTGCTGAGGAAGATTGGCCCTGGGCTAACATCCGTGCCCATCTTCCTCTACTGTATGTGGGATGCCGCCACAGCGTGGCTTGAGAAGTGGTGTGTCAGTGCATGCGGGATCCAAAGCTGCGAACCCTGGACCACTGAAGCGGAGCGCCCCCACTTAACTGCTGCGCCACCAGGCCGGCCCCTCCAAGAAGTTTTGATCAAAACCATTTCAAAAATTTATACCACGTTAAAATTCTTTTCATCTAGTTATATCTAGTTCTGCCAGTTTACAACTAGAAAAATTACTTAGCTTTGCCAAGCCTCCAGGGTTTCTGTCATAATTGTTATTGTTGTGTGTTTGTTTTTATTGTAGAATAGAATAATTGTACCCTTTCATACGGTCGTTATGAAATTAAGTGGCATAATATATGAACAGCAATCAGCACTCTTCAGAACTATGTGTGGTAAAATAGAAAAGCGCTCAATAAATGGTAGCTGTTTTTATTATCATTATTTATGGTACTTTGAAGTTTTCAGTGTGCAACCAGTGACTTTGTCTGATTTGATTCTCATAATCCCACAGTTGGGTAGCACGTCAGGAGAACCAGACTTGGCAAGAGTTGCCTCATACTACTGCAATGTTAGTTTAAGGATTAATTTTTATTTGCCCCTCTTCTTCTCCAAAGTGACTTGAAGCAGTTTCAAAATACATATACTTAAAAAGTAGTGAATTGGGAAAATCAGAACCAAGTAAATGGTGAGCACTCATATGAACCATATTAATGGTAAGTTCAATTCCGTAGAGCGTCATATTTGGCTCTTGCAAAAATGTTAACAGCGGCTTTTCTGGATGGTGGGATAATGGGTTAATTTTTTGATGTCTCTCCTTCTCCTGCTTTTACTTTTCTGAACTTTACAACTTTTCTGTAATGAGCATGTATTATTTATTATTTTCATAATCAGAAATAAACTTCTTAATTGGACTTTGCCTTCTTGATAGTCAAGGCAAGAAGGGAAAATCAGTCATTTATATAGTTAGAATCAGAAAGGTGGGAGTGTGTGAATTTCTTTGGGAAAATAACACTTTTACTAGTATTGGTTTTTACTTAGAGCGTTAAGCAGTATAATGTACTTTGACCTCAGCATCATTTCTCAACAAATACACTGACAATGCCCACAAATGGCTCTTGCAGTATTGTTCAAAAAGAGCAGAGTGTGTAAGTGATTTTGTAATGGGCTAAGATTATGCAGTCCAAGAGTACACACCAGGTAGATCAATTATATGTCCTTAGTCAATTACTCCTAAAGATCACTGCAAAGCGAGCCCAAAAATGAGTAGGAAGGCATGACTCCTGGGTCTGGTTCATTAGCACAGACTTTGAAAATGTGCTCAGAGCTGGCTACAATAGCTTGGAATATCTGAGGATGATACATGAAATATTTGTTTAAAGTTTTGCAGTAATATTGTGTATGGTATAACTCTGAAATGATGCAGTACCTGGCTCGGATGGGTGGCCTTTAGCCTGTATCCACTACATACAAAGAGCAGGAACACTCTAGTCATAGACGAAGACAGTGATACCATCAGAAGGTGTGAAGTAAATGTCACTCCAACTTTATCATATGCTACAGTGTAGTCTTTGATAAAACATTGGAGGTCAAGAGAGTTACCCCAATTGGTAACAGAAACTATTACAAAGCTCTCTGCCATGTATCCTGATCATGGTGATTTTCTTTTGAATCCAAAAGTAAATCCTGTCTGATTACCCAAACTGTGTCGGTTCCTGGTCTTTCTGTTAACTCTTTCCTACTATAACCTTTGTCAAGAGAGTGGTTGTATAATCATTTTAACACCCGGGCATTGTTGGAAGATTGAGAGCAGAGCATTTGGGATTATATTTCCATTGATAAAGGTCTAGAGTAATGGCATTCAAGGTTGTTGACTGAGGAAAGATTTTATTTGGAAACCAGGTGAAAAGGCGGCAGAGATGAATAGATTGTGAAAATAGAAGAGATAATAGGGTTCTTGTTTAGATGGAAGGCCACCCTTAAGTAGCCAGCTAGTAGTAAAGTAGGAACCCAGTTCTTTTTTTAAACTTTGGATTATGAAATTTTCAAAAATATACAAAAGTAGAGAAAAGAGTATAGTGAACCTCCATTTCATCAGTGCTCAAGATATGGCCAGTCTTATTCCCTATCATCCATATCCAAGACATCATGTCATCATGTCACTACTTATGTGGAATCAAAGTATAAATTTAATTATAATAAATACATTTCTAAATTTTATTTCCCATTCATGATATTATTTCATGAATTTTCACAGGTTGTTTTTAAATACATACAGGTAGGTTTATTTTGTCTGTCATTGTGTTAATTTCTCCAGAAAAAGAATCTTATGAGTGCCTCCTTCTGCAACTATCTCTCAGGGCCAGTACAATGGAGTGGCTGAAATAGCGTTTGATAAATGCTACCCACTGCAAGATACACGCTGTTCTTTTGATCAGAATAAACACAACCAGCAGAAACACATGTATAAAATAGTAAAGAGAAATGCAGCATTGCTCTCTACGAACTGCGTGATCAGAAAATTATTATATACTTAATTCATATAAAATCCAAATTATCATGAACTTCATCTAGTGACATCATAACCTCTGTTCTATCTCCTTGTTCAGTAAACCAAGCCAAATATAAGCCCCACGCTTGTGGAATCACCTGTTTTCTTTCTCTTCATCTTTTCACCGCTGTTGAAATATTCTCTCTGATACGTTGAGCTTTAGGATGAATGGAAATTTATTCAAGTCTGCCTTTATAAGTGTGAGTTTTGTAAGTGGTTTGTTTTTGCTTTTAACCTGATATAGCTGGAAACTTTCCCCTCCCTACGCTTACTCTCTGTGTCGTCAAGATCCAAGGAAAAAAATACCTTTGCTGAAACAATCAAAACTACTCTAGCCAAGGGAAAGAATTCTCCAGAATTTAAATTTAAGGTCAGAACTCTACATATTATCTATCAAACCAGTTTGTTTACCTGTTCACTGCCAAGGAAGCTGGAGGTACATCAAAAACCAATGATGGGAACAGCTTTGAACCTCCTGCAGAGGAAGGCGGTTCGGGAAAGTTGTGGGTTCCAGTAAGCTCTGAGGTCCTGAAGCTATATTTAAACTTAGGAAATGGTTTTTCTTGCCCAAGTCAGTACCCCTAACCAGATTCTATCAGGCTGCATAAAAGTCTCTGTGGCTACATTGGGAGTTTCTGCTGTGTGGTTCTCTCATCTATCCTGGTAAGGGAGTGAGGTTTGTGTGATTTCTGTAAGTCATTTGACATTCCAGGCCTCAGTTTCCTCGTCTCTGAAATCTCTTCTAACCCTTTCTATAATTCTTATTCAGTCTCTTCCACAAAGACTTACAGGATGCTATGCCTCTTGGCATTCATCAGGAAGTTTCAGCACACACGCTGGCATATACGCCAGTCAACTCCTGAGACGCTAGGTCTCAAACTGTCACTGACCTTTGTTTATCCAAGATGGTGGCTTCTAAGACACTTTGGGGATAAGACTCCGTCAAATCAAATACAACTTGATAGGCCTGGAGTTCCCTTAAGGAATACATTATCTCTTTCGAAAGGATTTGTGAATTAAAGCTAGCTCCAAGACAAAGCAGAGAGAAGCATCTCCTTACCTCAAGTCTGGGCAGCTGCAGAACTGGCTTGGCGGGCAGCTGCAGAACTGGCTTGGCCTCTCAAAAACCCACCGGGACAAGTGGAAAGGGGGAATAAAATTTTAGGATATCTTTAGGCTGTATTTCACAAACACTAGTCTAGGCCAGTACTACCCCAGAAGGTACACAACAGAATCAATGTGCTTCCATTAAACTGCTCATTGTCGCTAAAATTTTAGTGCTTCCTGATGTTTCTTACCTCAGAGCCATCTGGACTATTAACAATACATTACTTAAGAGCATTTAATTAAAGCCATCACCTGAATTATTTTTACATGAGATATTTACAATATTGCCCTTGATTTATAAGAAGGGAAAACAACATGTGTACAAGTTACAGAAATTACTAGATGCAGAAGTAAACAGCATCACCAAATCCAGAATCATGTGGTATTTGATTGAAGTGCATCATCTGAGCAACTGGGCTGCAGTGTCTTTCTGCTGTTGAACTAGAAAGTGAAAGCTGCTTCCAGAAAAACATAACTCCCTTTGTGAGTTCCAACTTTTTGAATTGAGTGTTCCACAATACAGGCTGATATGATTTAGGTGAAAAGTATTAAAGTATCTATTGAGTTCCCTGGAACCTTTCAAGTTCTGCCAAGGTCCTTCTGTAATAACATATTATCAAGTCTGGGAAGGCAACATAACTCTGGGGCGAGAAGTCAGGGATCTCAACTTTGGCAGCCTCTGTAAGTGTTTTGGAGGGCTCTCTGCCATCTCTGATGGCAGGTTGTGGCTGCTAATACTGCAGAGCAAGATGGCAAACCTGTATTCAGAAAGCCAATGCTAAACAGAAAGGACTTTAACTTTTGTGTGTTTTATTCTTTTTGTCTTATTTTCAGCACAAGGAAAGGCCAAATCATCTGGGATGGTGCCCTTGGGTCTCTACTTCTGCTGAAGCAAAGCCCAGCAGATTTTCTCTCTGCTCAGCCAGAAGGCAGCTCCCACACCAGCATTCCTACCTCCTCCTCAACCCCACGTCCACTTCTGGACAAGGGCAGGGCAGACTGTGGGCGTGAGAAGGAATTGAAAAGCAACTGAGGACGTGAGGGCTGTGCTGGTTCAGTGGAAGTTTTGAGGTCAGTGGGCAGCCATGCTTCAGCACCTGTTGTGACATACACTCCTCCTCACTCGAGCCTTACAGGCAGTCCGTAAGACAGACTTGGTGCACACCAAATTTATAAACTCTCTGTAATCAGAGAGATTAAACGATTGACCCAAGGTCACTCATTACTAAATGCCATGGTTAGAAATTAAACTCCATTCTTTTGGCTCTAAATCCCTTATGCTTGTCTCTATGCCTCATGACCACCAATTTCTAAAAGTCCGTTTCCTATTCTCTAGTTCAGTCACACTGCCCCATAGGGCAGGAAGGATGTTCCAATGCAAAGTTGCTTGAACTACTCCTCCCTCCTATAATGTATTGGCATAAAATTAATTTGTTCAAGAAACATTCATTGACCTCTTGTACTAATTGCTAGGGAAAAGCAAGCAAGCAAACAGATAAAAATCTATGCCCTCATAAAACTTGCAATCTAATGGAAGGAGACAGATAATAAACAAAATAAATAAGTAAAGCATATAGCTTGCTAGATGATGATGGGTGCAATGGAGAAAAATGAAGTAGGAGAGGGAGATAGAGAGTATTTGTTGGGGAAAGGGCTTATGTGGCTATCTACAGGGAGAACATCAGGAAGAGAGAAGAGTAAGTGCTAAGGCCCTGTGGTGGAAGCACGTCTGAATGTTGGTGAAATAGCAAGAAGGTTAGTGTGGCTGGCAGAGCATTAGGAGAAAGAGCAGTAGGAGATGATTTCAGAGAGTATCAGGGAGCCCAGTCATGTTGAGCCTTATGGACCACGTAAAGACTGGTTTCTATTCTAAATAAGATGGGAAGCACTTGGAGGTTTTGCGCAGAAGAATGATATTATCTGTCTTGACATATTTTAAAACAGTTATGAGAATAGACTAAAAGAGTGAGAAAGCAGAAGCAGGGAGATTAATTAGAAAGCTACGGGAATAATCTAGGAGAAAGATGATGATAGTTTGGGCCAGGTGAGAGGATTATGAGTAGGAGTTGGATTCTGAAGATATTGATAGAGCAAATAGGATATACTGACAAGTAGAATGTGGCATGAATCACAGTAGGAGTGGAGGGGACAGAGAGGGCACTGGGCAGGAAGCCTGGGATCCTGAGTTGCAGGCCCCATCTCACATTGACAGTGTTCCCCAAGAAAGTATGAAAAGCTTGGGGCCTCATTTTTCACACCTACAAAAATGGGCTTAAACACCTTTCCGACCTCACAAGGCTCAAATAAATATGAGGTCTGCAAAAGTTGGCTTGTTTAGATTGAATCACAGCTCTGTGTAACCTTGGCCAAGTTCATTAGCCTGAGCAACTGTGTGGGCAGACCGAGGTCGAGTCTGTAATATCTTGAGATCAAATATAAAACAAAACAAAACGTTACAGCTATGAGGAATTAATTTAGGAAGCTTTATTTTTAAAAAGCTAAATTTCTTTATTGATGAGCTAAGAATAACCGCAGAAGAAAGTTGATCCAAGAAAACTCTTTTAACCGAAGCCTTATGATTCCTGGTCGTAATATTAATTTTGTACTCGTTGAACTTGTATTTACGAAATGTTACCTAGTTGATGATTAATAAACTCCTACCCCCTCTCCCTAAACAAATCCTCTCTTCAGTTTTAGTTTTATTTAAGCACAAAAGGCTTTTTTTGCTTTCCCCGTCTCTGAGTAGGTTTACTACCACCCTGGAATTTTTCTAAATTTTTACTATGTGATTGAGCTATTCTAAGTGACTCAAATGTTGACAACTTTCCCAATCTTGCTTAAACATGCAAAGCCCAAGCTGCTTCTTTCCAGGTCACAGCTTCAGAAAAAGCACCCTAATTGAGTATGCGGAAGTTGGTGAGCCCCTCCCAGGGGTGCGAGGGCAAAAGTCACAGGCAAGACTGGTGCTCCATACAAATCTGCCTTCTCAGATAGCTGCATGCTCTGAGTTACCCCTTCCTCCTCTTCTCTTCATTCTCTATGACCCTCCCAAGTCTTTTCAATCAAAACCTACCTATTCTAAGTCCAAATCTCTCAATATTCTGCAAGGTAACTGATAAACCATTTAATAAGCCAATTTAAATTGAATTTTTAGTGATGAAGAAGGATTATTCTTAGACCTCTCTACACTTTAAGAGGAAGTCCCAGAAAGATACTGGCCTAACTGAGGTTATGGTGGAAGGGTGGAATGTTTATGTACTGTGCAGATAGCTGTTTAGCAAGGAGTTGCTGGGAGAAAGACTCATGAAATCTTCTCATAAGGTGGTCTCCTTCTTTGCCTATACTTTAGGTGAGCAGTCTTCAGTATGGTCCCTGAGACCATGTCAGGGTTAAACTATTGTTAACTATTGTTAAACTATTGTCGTAATCACACCAATACATTATTTGCCTTTTTCACTTTCATTATCTCACAGGTATGCTGCGGAGTTTTCCAGAAGTTACATGATGTGTGATGTTGACATCACTCTGATGACTAAGAGAATGCATGCTTATATACTTTTGCTTTTAAAATTTATCAGTTTTAATTTCAATATGGTAAATATCAACAGACATAATTCACTTTACAAGAAAGCTCTTTCGGGTCCTTAATAATATTTTTAAGTGTGCAAAGGGGTCCTGAGACCTAAGTGTTTGAGAACTGCTGCTTTAAGTTATCATGTCTGAACTGGCAGCTGAGACACCAGAAATACAGAAAAACAAAAAGCAGAGAGGTAATTGCTACTAAATTCAAAACTGTGTAAGCTGAGTAGTTTGCAATGGTTGATATCTAAAAGCAAAATCAAAAGACCACATGGAAGGAAGTGCTCCAAAATTGACCGGGGTGTGTCAGAAGGACATGTCACGTCAAAAGGACACAGGCATCAACATGAAGGAGCTCCCAATGGCTAGATCAGGGACATCTGATTTGTGACTTTGTGATGAATCAGAAATGTCAACCGCATCGTTTAGTGGGAGAGAGAGAGGGGAGGGGAGAGTTTCATATACAGGGGGAAAATACAGCAATCAACACCCGCAGTTTTCAAGAGAATATCAGGAGCCAAATGTTTAGAGTCGACACTTTTAATTATTCAGAATCTTAATACAAATATAAGAAGTACCACAAAATTAAATAACACATGAAAAGCTTACTAAATATATAAATATGCAATTCAACAGTGAACACAACCTAAGTTTTAGTTCCTAGGATAAAAACAAGAAAGCCAAAGATCCTGAAAAAGTCACTAATTGGGTCTTAAGATTATGTAAGAGTTCAAAATTGTTCCACGAGTTAGAACAATATATTTAGAACAAAGGGATTTTTATATCCATTCATGCTTCCTCTGCTATTGTGAGAAGTTAATTCATGGGAAAAGAAGCCAGAGGAGACAAACCATTTGAATTGGGTGACTACTTTTCAGGAATCTCCTAAATACCTGTTTTTATAATATACTTTTATTATATTAGGCTGAATTCAGAATGACTAAAACAGGGCTGGGTCATATTACGGGACAAATGGACAGGAAATGCATGCTTTTTTAAAAATGTGAGCTGTCATCTAAGACTAACAATATCCTGCTATAAAACAGGTAAGTAAAATTAAGGTTGCCAATGTTATTCCACAATAAATTCAGTCCCCTTTTCATTGTGGTAAATGTCACAGAAGTAACATGAAGAATAGCAGTGAAACCAGGATTCTAGAAAGACCAACTGTTAGCAAAGCAGGGAGCAGGTCGTGGACCAGATACCAAATGATGAGAAAACAGACTCAAGGGGCTAGAACAACAAAGGAAGAAGAGATGAACAGCAACAAAAAGGTGAAAGGTTGTCTCAGAACTGTTCTTTGGTCCTTAACCTTTCCGTATTCTTTCTTCTCTCTCTTTTTCACTTCTTTTCCCTTGTTTATTCTTTTTTTCCCCTGGAATTACATCAGTTTTTAGAGCAGAATGGCAAATTATTCGGTCCAACTCCTTAATTTTCAGGATGCAGACATGGAAGTTCATTGAGATAAAATAATTAACATAGGGTTGCCACCATTCAGAGCCAAAGTCAGCCTCTGAGCTGTGGCTCCCGAGTCTACGTCCAGTATTCTTTCCACAGCACAACACTGCATTGCTTCACAAAACCAAGTCCTACAACAGACTTGAGAGGTAAAATGATTTCTTCCTGGAATTCACACAAGCACTGGGTAGCTTACATAACAGTAGAAAGTCTTGAAATTCTTAGGGCTTTTTACTCCCACCTCTTTTGCTCTTTTTGGCCCCTTGGAGAATGACCCTTTTTCTACTGCTTTCCTCCTCCTCAGATTCAAGTAGATCAGGAAATAAGTTTCAGGGTTCTATGTGACTCCTCTAGGGCTCTGGATAAGAAAAGATCAAGAGATTAACATTGAACATCTATAATTTCTATCCTAACAGATTTTAAGAAGATAAATAACAAAAGGGTCAATAAACATAGAACTCTCCTTGTGCAAATTTCATTGGCAAAGATAAGGAAGTAGACATTCCTGACCTAACATGATGTGAGGGGACCGTGACTCTTCTTAAAAATGACATAGGTAATTCTAGGAAATAATGGTTTGCAGAATCCCTTAAGACTAGAAGTAAAAGAGTAAGTTCAAGAATTCCAAATGATCTACAGTAGTCCCCCCTTATCCAGGACCCCCAGTGGATGCCTGAAACCACGGATAGTATATATCATATATATATATATATATATATATATATATATATATATATATACTGTTTTTTCATATACACACACATACCTATGATAAAATTTAATTTATAAATTAGGCACAGTAAGAGATTAACAATAAATAATAATAAAATAGATTATAACAATATACTGTAATAAAAGTGATCTTTTGAATGTGGTCTATCTATCTCTCAAAATATCTTATTATATTGTACCTGCCCTTCTTCTTCTTGTGACGATGCGAGAAGATAAAAACGCCTACATGATGAGATAAAGCAAGGTGAATGACATAGGCATTGCGACATAGGATAAGGCTACTATTGATCTTCTGACAATACATCAGAAGGAAGATCATCTGATTCCGGACCTGGTTGACCATGGGTAACTGACACCACAGAAAGCGAAACTGTGGAATAAGGGGGACTACTGTACGTGTATTTTATTTAAAACCTTGAGCTTTGTTTCCTGTGGATACTAACTTGCTGGACATTGGATCGGTGATGGTCACAAAGTAGACAGGTGGAGGTCCTATCAAGGGCTTTTGGTTTGCTGGCACATAAACTGGGAAGATGTGGGCCTCCCTACAAGTCATGGAGACAGTGAAGTAAAAGCCCTGAGCGACACCTCTCACTCTCTGTGTAATCGTAAATAATTCTTTACCAGAACCTGCAAAGCTCTGCGTGTTTTAACCTTGCCAACATTTCCAGTATCAGCTGTCTGTGGTGAAAGACACAGAACAGCTCAGACAAGAATGCACAGGCTTAAGGGTCTGTTAGCTAGTGCCTTTGTGACCAGATATGTCATGACATTTTGATATCATGGGTGGTAGCTGTACCCATTCAAGAGTAAAATTTTGCTGAAAAATAGTCTTGTAATGCAAGATTTCTCCCAGCAATTCTGACCCACGCAGTTCAATAAAGGTTGCTTTCCTCACATAAAGCATCACATTTCTTCTGCTTGGAACTATGAGGAAAGCGGAGTAAGGGTGAGGGTTGCCACTCAACCAGCCTTCATCTGGAAAGCATAAGTACCATTTTGTAGCAAAGCAAAGATTCTTTTTTTTTTGGAAACGAATATTCTTTGTATTGTCCTTCCAACTAATCACCAATTTCACCTTCACAAATTGTTTATTGAGCACCTGTGTTATTTTTGACATGGTACTAAGCTTAAAATAGGAGGAAGTGGCATGATCCTACCTGGGATACAGCCTTTTACTAACACTGCCTTTGTTACTGTAAAAAAGCCCATTTATAGGTTAGGTTATTGTGGAATGAAGTGAAAGAAATCGAGGTAATTATACAGAGAGACAATGTGGGTGAAAAAAAATACTTTTACATGAAATAGCTAGACACTTGAAGAAAAGTGCCGTTTGGAATATGCATTTCACATGATTGTCTAAATTTTCTATTGTTTTGCAATTCAGACTTGACTCAATCAAACAAAAGAAAACTGCTACTTAAAGATCTCTAAAAATTAAGTGATTGTCTATGATGATCCTACCCAAAGTGAAGTTCTTGTTTCTGAGAAGCATGTAATTATTGGGGAATTGACTAATGGGAAATAAAAGATTATTCTGAACCACAACTTTAACCTCATTGTAGTAGATGTGGAAGGGACAAATCTATGACATCAACTGAGTTTTAATAGAAAGAGCTATTATAGAAGGGTGGAAAATTTCCCCAGGAAATTTTAATTTTTTTCTCACTTTCTATGTCAGTAACAAAGCACTAGATTCACAAAAAAAAGAATGTTCTTTGAAAATCTGTTACTCTATTATCTTATTGGTGTAGTCTGATGGGGAGTAACTGTGATGATCTCATCAGGAATGGTGTCATGAGACATTGCCTCTAACTCACCATACCTTCCTCCAGAGCACAGCTTTACAGTTGGAATAACCAGCATCCTACTCTCTGGCATTATACAGCATCACAAGAAAAGTAAAGGGAGTCTAACTTCTCTATAAAAATAACATCAGTCATTAGAGATTACTCCTTTGTCCAAAAACTATAAATTTGCAATGCATAAATGGTTTTGATCCAAAATAAACTTTTTTTGTCATTATCTAACAAAGAGTTGAACTTAACAGACTTTCCTTACTTATCAGATTTGTCTTACTAGCAGGCAGCTCCACGGAGATAATCTTTGTCTACTCATATTTAATAAGTTCAAGAACTAATTCACTCCCCTTCACACACATATGCGTGTGCACGCGCGCGCACGCGCATACACACACACGCGCGCGCGCACACACACACACATACATTCAGTTCTCCTCTCCACTTCCCTATTTCTGTTTACATCCTCATTTCTCAGGTCACCAGGTTCAGAATCGTGGAGCCCTTTTTGACTGATCATGTTTCCCTGTTCATCCAAAAGTTTTATATTTTCAGGAGATGATGGAACGAAAAAGAGAAAAATAAAAAATTTAAAAAAAAAAGAGTAAAAAAAGATGGAAGATAAATATAGTAGGATTATTCACTTTCATTACAAATTGACAATCAGAATTTGTTACTTGAAGAAATTAAAAAAGTCACTATTTTCTGTGATTTTCTTCTGTCTCTTAACTTTTTATTTTGGTCTTAACAAACCAGTATTTCCTCAGCCTTGAGCATTTAAATCTCCAGCATAATAAATACTTGGTCTTACTAGCTATTTAAGTATATGGGACCAAATGGTCTGGCTGTTAAAATTTTGGAAACCAGCCAAAAAATCCAGTCACTCAAAATATGCCACTGAACATTCGGTGTAATTAACTGCATTGGCCATGTCATGAAGACCATCAGTAAATGGCAATACTAATGCTTACAAGATTCAGTAAGTGTTTATTTCATAAATGAGAAAAGGTCTGGGTGCAGACAGAAGCTGACTCTCTTTGCTTCAGGAACTGGATAAGGCATTGAACAATTACATTTCCCAGAAAATCCAAGATACTTAATGAACAAAGGACACGTACTTTGCGAATGGCCCTTACTAGGGGAATTTACATTGGGCTTGAATAGATTGTATCATAAGATTCTTATCCAAGAGGGACTTTTTAAAATTAATTTAAATACTTCATACTTTTCTGCTTGCACTTTCCAAAGCATATGGCAGTAACAGCAAGCACAGACTAAAATCAATGCAACTTTTAAGTCAGGACTCCAGGGCATCATGACTAGAACATTCCAGCAGAGGTCAGAAGACCAGGGTTCTAGTCCTAAACCTGCTGTTAACTAGCTGTGTGACCTTAAGGAAGGACGTCAACTTCTCTCTCTGGGCTTCAGTTCCTTTTCCTAGTTGGAAAAGTGAAATGTTCGGATAAAGTAGACTCAAACAGCCTTCTGCCTTTGACTGTCTGCAGAGCGCTAACGAGTTCTACTGGCTTATGTTTATGTGAAATAAGATAATCTGATCTTCGATCTCTTCTTCCGGACAGAACAAATACCTATATCTACTTTTGTAAAGCAGTCTTTGACACTGAAGATTTGTTGATTTTCTTATAAACATCACAAGAATTAATCTGGTGTTTATATATGGCTTATGGAAAATTAAGGTTCAAAAAACCTAGAACATGAAAGATATCAGTCTATGAGACATAAAATGAAAAAGACAAAAAAGCATTTTAGTGAGAATTTAACAGAAATCTAAAATAACACTCAAAGCCAACATCTTTTTCTTTCCTATCTTTCAGTCGTCTGAGATAGTAAAAACTCCCATCTCACCCCTTCACCCTAGGAAATTCCCACTACACACAACATAAACTGCAGCTTTGCACTAGCTTTTATAAATTATTCATTGTTTTCAGAAACCAAAGAAATTCAGTTCTCTCTCTCTAGCTGACTCCTCTTGTTTTATAGCGTCTCTTGTTTTATAATGTCTCATAATGTTTTAGACTCAGCATTTATGAGGTACTGAATTTACAATAAGAAAAATGGAATTGAAAAAAATCACCTTGAAAATCTATCTTTTCATCCAACCATCCATCCATCCATCCATCCATTCATTATTTTAATCAATGTTTATTGAGCCCCTGGTATACCTAAGACACCGTGATAGATGTTGTAGGGGATAGAGAACAATTTACAGTCTATAAGGGCAGAATGACATGACACAGTTACTGTCAGTATGGATCACCTCTATCTTGCTTATAGTGTTTGAGACATAGTGAGAGTATAACATAGAAAGTATTACTTAATTAGTGATCTTATGGGACAATTTCACAGTCCCTTAAATGGAGTAGCTGGCCTGTGGAATGTAAAAAGAGAAGAGATTGTCCCTTTCATTAATGGCTAGTAAGAACACAATGTGGGTGCCGAGACCCTTCCTCTGGTTTTGCCATCAGATGATTCCATAGCGATCAGATAAACATTCTCCATATTTTCTCTCATCAATCCATATTCTTAATCGACAAAATAATTCGCCTTTAAATGATCTTAGCAAATGAAAAGCAGAAATATCCAGTTTAATGTCCAACTGCCTGCAAATGATGCTGAAGTGTTTTAAAATACCATCAACGTTTATGTATTTTGGAAACAACAAACAAAACACATTTTGCCATCCCCTTATTTACATCTTTAAGTGACCCCAAGTTGTCATTAAAAAAACATTTATTTCCTTCTTTGTTCAACTTCCTGTGATGACTCACCTCGGTCTTGGTTCCGATGACGTTTCCAGTATAATAAAATTGAGATTAAAACCAGTAGAATTACCAGGGAAATGATACTTAACAACAGTGGAACGGAAAACCAAAAACCTATATTGAAGGGAGAAAAAGGAAAAACAAAGAAGATGAAGGCGTTGAGGCCAAAAGTGATAAAGTAACAATAGTTGTGATAAGTTTTCACTTGAGTTAAACTTTCAATGAAAATTATCCTTAAATATATCCATATTGAGGTCTATATTCATGACTTCATATTTTAATAACATTTAGATAATAAACGCTAACATGTGTTATGTGGTTACTATGTAATAAGAGCTTTGAATGTGTTATATCATTTAATCCTCAAAACACCCCAAGAGTTAGGTATTATTACCATCATCTAACAGATTTAAAAAAAAAAAAAAAAAAAAAAACCCTGGGGGTCTGGCCCCATGGCGTAGCAGTTAAGCGCGCGTGCTCTGCTGCTGGCGGCCTGGGTTCGGATCCCGGGTGCGCACTACTTGTCAGGCCATGCTGTGGTGGCATCCCACATGAAGTGGAAGAAGATGGGCACAGATGTTAGCCCAGGGCCAGTCTTCTTCAGTAAAACAAAGAGGATTGGCATGGATGTTAGCTCAGGGCTGATCTTCCTCACAAAAAAGAAAAAAAAAGAAAAAAAAAAAAAAACACCTGAGGCTCAGAGAAGTCAAGTGAGCCTGAAACCAGCCTAGCAAGTAGTAGAACCAAGGGTTCGTCAGAGGTCTGTATGTCTCCAAAGCATACATTCTTTGCCATATTGTCAATGAAAGTAATATGTTTATTGAAAAAGTCTCAGAAGATATAGAGAAATATAAAGGAAAAAGTCATGAATCTCATGATTCCAACTCTAGGGAAAAACTCATCTCAATGTTTTTATTGTATTTCTTCTAATCTGTCTTTGTTATTAAATCTCTTTCCAATAGTCAATAAATGCAACTCAGCCTGAATGTCAGCTCCTCAGTGTCTCCTTATAATTGATACACAGGCAGAAGAGCTCCCTGATTTGGAGTCTCCAGCATCTTCTCCACGCCTCCAGAATGGGATTTGTCACATCCTAATCTAACTGAGCACCTTCAGTCAGGGATCTGTCTAACTTCAGTAGACCTAGGGCTTGACGTAATGCTTTAAGCATGGAAGATTTTTACTAAACGTTCACAGAAAGAACAAACATTATACAAATGATGTAAAAATATTGTAAATAATATGTCAATTTTGGCATTCTTGGAAAGGAAGACATTCCTTTTCAGGGTCTTGTTTCTCAGGGAAATTTACCCTTTGCCTTGACTGAGTCTGAGGTTCTCTTCACATACGTCCAAATCTAACACTACAAACTTTTCGAACAAATTTACCGAAATGTCTACTTTTTGATTAGTCTGTTTTTTCAAAGACCCTAGAAATGACTACAGGAGATGTTCCTTAGAGGCCAGTGCACAATGAGGCATACATGGGAAAGCTTTTCCAGGTTTTATTGTTCAAAATACCCACCACCACACACACAAAAAGAGCAGCAATACCTTTTTTTTGTGTGTGAGGAAGATTAGCCCTGAGCTAACATCTGCCAATCCTCCTCTTTTTTTGCTGAGGAAGACTGGCCCTGGGCTAACATCCACGCCCATCTTCCTCTACTTTATATGGGACGCCGCCACAGCATGGCTTAGCCAAGCGGTGTGTCGGTGTGTGCCCGGGATCCGAACCGGCAAACCCTGGGCCACCACAGCAAAGCACGAGCACTTAACCGGTTGCGCCACCAGGCTGGCCCCAGCAATATCTTTTTAAAAGGCTTATTGCTTACTGCCTGATCCAGAGTTAGTGATTCAAAACTACGTAGAGAAAGAAAACCGGCTGTTATCACTAAAGCGTCTTATCTCTAAAACCACTGCTCCCTGAGTTCTCTCACCTTCTCTCCCCCATAACCCTCACCTCTTGGATCGATGAGGCCCAGAGATAGCAGTTTAGATAGAAACACAAGAGAGCAAAAGGAGTCTTGAACAAGAGGTAGTTTGTTTTATAAGGGGTGAGGAAAATACCCCAGTTTGGTTCCTTTTCTAAAAGCTCTACCGCCCCTTCCCCACAGTGTAGATTATGTAAAGGTTTCATCATAGATGTCACTTCTTCCAGGAAATCTTCCTCATCCCTCAAGACTGAGCTGATGCCCCTCCTCCTCACCCTCAAGCCTCCCATGATGCACTGTCGCTTTCTTACTGAAGCATTGAACACACAGTTTTACAATTGCCCAGCCACTTCAGAGTATTCTCTCGTAGATTAGAAGCTCTCTGAGTGTAGGACTGAGTCTGGCTCACTGTCACATTTCAACTGTAGCAAAGCCTGGCACACAACAGACACTCAGGAAATGTCAGTAGTGTGGAAGAATAAATGAATGGACAGATCTCGGCAAAAGTATTTGGTATGCGGGCAATGTACCACATTTACCAAAGTCAAATTGGTTTTATTGACTTCCTCAACTCTGTTTTTCTTTCTCTACTTAATCCTTTCTCATCCCTATTAGCTCCTTTGCTAAGAGGCTGAGAGGCTCTGCAGAGCATTCCCCTCCTTCCAGGTGTGTGTACACAGGTGCAACCACAGCCCTCTTTACCCACCTTCTCTTACCTTTGTTCACAGTTTGCCTGAAGCTGGTCACATTTCCCAGGTGCCGCACATGGCAGATCACCTCCTTCCCCACCTGACTCTTGGGGTCTTTGACCTGGAGGACGCTGGTGACAGACGTGGTCCCATTGGGGTGTGAGAGAATCTCAGTACTGTTCTCGATCTCTGACCCAGAGATCTTCCAGAAGATCTCAGGGGCTGGGCGGGCATTGGCAGAGCAAGTGATATTTAGGTGGTCTTCAAAGAATTTATAGTGAAGGAATACTGTGGGCTGTACTGGGACAAAAAAAAAATGATGGTCTGCCATCAATTAAGCACCTGGTATGAGGGAAAGATTTTTACAGAAAGACAGTGGGGGCTGGAAAGACAAGGAAGCACATCCAATCCAAACTGGGCCTTCTCAGTTCTCCCTGTGTTTATTTCTCTGACCGGCAGGATAGAGGCTGGCTTAGTACAACCCTGTGACTAGGAAGATGCTGTCTGTAGTCTGTATCTAGGAGAATTAGCTGGATGGACAGAGGGTGTCTTCTCTCCCAAACAGTCCAGAGCCTAATTATTCTGTTCTCCATTTCCATGGGCAATGCAGCATCTCCGCCTCCTTCTGGGTATCCCTCTCAAATAGTTTAACAATAATCACCAATCAGTACCTCCATACAAGTAGCCTGCACTTCTCAGAAGCACCAGTGCAGTTTCAGAACAGATGAACTGCTGCTTAGAGAGTCTTTTTCTGCCTAGAGCTGGACCAGTGAAAGAGATGCATGGAGGAGAGTGGGAAAGTCCTTGTTTGGAATATCTACACAAAATGTAAATTAGGAATTCACGGCCAATAACCAGAAAATCACAGAATGACAGTGGGAAAGACCTTGGAGATTACCTTATGGAGTTAAGAGAACATAACTAGCTTATGAGAAAAGGACATTATTTTTAGGCCAGCTGTACCTTGTTCCCTTTTAAAAGTCCCTTGACTAATGAGCTCATTTTCATTGAAATACGCAGTTTATCTCTGCTGAGCAAATGCGGACTTGCCTTTTGTGTTTGGCTTTGGGGCCTACAACATAATTAAAGTGCAGTGCAAAGTGAAAGCCTAGTCTCTGCTTAGAAGTTCAAGAGGTGGGCGGGTAGCAGTAGGCTGGAGGAAATGAGGCTATAGGACTGTGGCTCTGTTCAAAGAGTGCTCAGATTACTAACGTCAATGAGCACTAGTGGAAGAAAAATAAAAGTGAAGGAAGATGAATATGGTTGACGTGGCCAGACAAGGTGGCAGGGTTCTCTGATGTATCACAGAATGACTTAGATGAAAGCTATAAGGTGTCGTTGGAAAGAGTCAATGTGGAAAAGAACAACAGGATTACTGGCTAGAAGACTCAGAGGAGTCTTGTTTTCAGCCGAAAAATAATACAAAAGATTATGAGTAATACAAATGAGTAAAGGAGGAGGAGAAGAAAGAGAGAAAGATAAGCAAAAAAGAGAAAGAAAAGAAAAAGGAACAGAAATGAGAAAAATGTGACACAAGAAGGAAAAAGAAGAAAAATTAGATAGGAAGGAAGGGAGGGAGGGAGGAAGGAAGGAACGAAGGAAGGAAGGAAGGAAGGAAGGAAGGAAGGAAGGAAGGAAGGAAGATGGAGGAGAGAGAAAGACAGGGAGACAGAGGAAGACAGAGAGACAGAAAGAATGAAAGAAACAGAAATCAAAAAGATAGCCTGAGGTAAGATCCTGCAGAGAAGACTCAATTTAGGCAAAATAAGTGAAAGCAACTTTTTATTTGGTGTTGTCATATCTCCCTTGCATCCTTAACTAACTCTTACCCCATGTCCAACATGCTTGGCATGCTCAAACTCTCACTTTAACGTTTGTAATAACCCTGTCTAAGTTTGTCTTTTCCCTTCTGAAACCATCATCAACCGTGCCGTGCTCCAAAGTCACCCCCTATTCCTACTTCTCAATTCTTGATCTCAGCTACACATCAGCTAAGAGGAAGGGAATCTTGTCAACTAAGTGTCTTGGATTTTAAAAGAATGCTTATTATCCAGTTAAATCCCTAATTGGCATCAGGTATGAAGAGCCTCTGCTGTATGTCCCCTTTTCAATCCCAAGAGAGCTACACAAAGTGAGAGGGACCACCCTAAGTGGCCCCCAGTTAGCCCAATCTGGCTCTATCTTTAGAGCCAAAAATATTAAAGCTGTTAAAGACCTTAGAGATGATCTACTTCACATTTATTGTGCAGATAAATAAACTCTGGTGCAGAGAGTGGACAGGACTCTTCTAGGGTCACAGGATTGCTCATGGCAAAGCCAGATCTGAATCATATCGCTGCTTATGGAGAACTTGTCCTCACCATGGTCCTTAATTTACTCTTGCTCAGGATTCCTCAGAGCAACAATAACTCCAGGCAGAGACTCAGTGTGGCTCCATCAACTATCCATGGTTAGAGTAGACACGAAAGGCTGAGTGTCTACCCACGAATCTTTCTGGGGCTAGAATCCTGAAAAACTAGGTACTACCACTATGTTCCAAACATTCTTGAAAATAACATTTCTAGCCAGAGACAATGTATTCTCAGAGACTCTCACCAGAGAGGGTGAGGCAGGCTACTCCTGAGATCTTCCCGGAACCAAAGGTATTAAAGAGGCAATTGTAACACCCCTCATCCTCCAGGGTGGTATTCCAGAAGGTAATGGTTGAGTTCTGGAGTCCTAGCTGAGTGATGTTTATCTTGTCCTTATAGGCAGGCTGGACCACAACCCCATGGTTCTTGCTGAAGGTGACCATGTTTTCTGGACTCACAGCCTTGATTTTCTGCCATGTCACAATCAAGACTTCCTGGGAAGTTTGCAGGGAGCATCTTAAGGAAGCAGGTGTGTTCAGCAGCTCTCTTTCATCTTGGGTCACGACTTTCATCATGGAATCATAAAAGAACATTTTTATTTTAAAATTCAATACATACACAAATACACATTTTTCTGATTAAAAACAATGCATGTTCAAAGTTAAATATAGAAGAGATAGGGGAAAATGCAAAGAAGAAAACATTTATCTACATTCCTGATGTTGCTAGAGAAATATAAGTTCAAATATGTTTATTCAATCTTTATGAGTAGCAGAGTAGAAAAACAAGAAAGCAAACTTTCAGTGACTAGAAATTGTGTAACAATCCCTGTAAGCTGGAAAGTAGGTGAAATGACGTTGAAGATGAAAACTGCCAGATAGGATAGAAGTATCGCCAAGTACGTTTATGCCCGGAGCAGGAAAGGGTCAATGGGCAACAGGCAGAGTGATTAGTTTAAGTGAAGAAGATGTAGCAGCCCTAAACATTCCACACACATACTCTACAAAGGAAGGGGCAGCAATAGCAGAGCCTGCTTCCAGAAAGCAGTGGTGAATATAGGAATATAAGGTAGAGAGATATACAGGACAATGCTCCAGGAGGCTGATAATACCAGAGAGCATTGACAACCAAGTGACAATCTACACATTCCCCCTACTTTTACTGAATGCAGTGCAGAACATAAGGCATGGCAAAAATTTCTTCCCCCTCAAAGGCTGGCTACTCAAATTGATATGATAGATGATTCAATGGGAAATCTCAATATAATAACAAATAGACAACATTTGAGAAAGCTAACACAATGAAAGAGGAATAATAAACTCTACAAACTCAAGAATTTATACCAAATGAATAAAGAATCATAAATCAATAAACACTTTGACATGAATAAATGTGATATCTTAAGTGTAAAAAGAAGCTAGCATTGTAAATAGCAGAAATTAGAACAGATTGGCTGACTTAACAGAATAGATATCACTGAGGAGTAAATTAGTAAGTAGGAAGACCAGTTCATAGAATTCTTCCAGAATGTAGCACAAACGGATATGGAAGGGATTAAAGAAAAATTCAAAGACCTGGCATGCTTCAACACCAGTCCAACAAGGCTTTTAAAAGGAAAGAAAAGGGAGAATGGAAGACAAAAATACTGTAAGGGACAAAAATGTATATTTCAAAATGACACAAGGAGCAATCTAAAACAAGATATATTAATCATGAACCTTTGTATATCTAACAACATAACTCCAAAATATATAAAAAGCTAATAGAACTACAAAGAAAGTTTATAAACCCACAATCATAGCAAGAGAGTTTTCCATAATTCTCTCAGAATTTTCACTTTCATATATTAAAAAAATAAGTAAAGCAAAAAGGTCAAATACAAAGATATAGAAGCTTTGAAAAACAAATGTTTATATATAAATTATATCTGTATGTGTATATGTGTGTATTTATAAACTTTTACCCAAAAGAGAACATAAAATCTTTTCAAACAACACATGGAATGTTCCCCGAAATTGAACTTGAAATGGGATATTAAAAAGCTGCTACCTTAAGATCTTGAACATTGTCCTCAATGCAATAAAATTAGAAATTTACATACTTCTTTTAACTCTTTAATTATACCAGAAATCATAGTAAGAATTATAAATTGCTATGAATGACAATACAAATATAATATATTAAATTATAGAAGTAGAAATTGTAGAAATTGATAAAGTGGTTCTTGGAAGGAAATATTTAACCTTCACTTCATTTATTAGGAAAGAAGAGAGATCGAAAAATGAATATACACATATATCCAGACATCCCACCCCCCCAAAAAAATAAAAGGAGTTAATAAAGATAAAAGCACAAATTAATGGAATAATACACAAAATGTAGACTTAATCAAAAACTACTTTTTTTTAAGACTAATAATATAGATAAAATGTTGGCTAGCGTAGTTAAAAAAAAAAGAAGGCAGCATAAACAAACAAACAACATCCTCTCAACAACCCCTCAGCAACATCAGGGATGAGAAGATGGGCATAGCAATCGATACAAAGTGGAACCCCTGAGGGTTGCATAAGTCTAGTCTTAGTGAGGCGTGCTGTTGGTAGATGTGAAAAGATCTGGGGGCAATACCTACGGTGGGGCTTGGGGTCTCCTGAAAGTATGTTGAGACTGTGCAGAGCAGAGATTTGAAGAAATTGTTGCTTTTAGAATGGAGAGTAAAAGAAATCAAAGCTAGAGTTTTAGCTTTTGGGGTGATTTTTTTCTCTGACTACGGAAGAAATAATTTAGTGGAAAGTTTACAATTCTTTGCTGCTTATATGGAGTTCCATTTAGATTCCCCCAGTCAGTCGGTAAATCTTGGGTTGTAGATGGTGCAAAGCCTGCCCTTCCTTCACCTGTGAGGGCTGATGTAGAGCAACAGCATTCGGCAGGTGATCAAGTCTGGCAGCAAATTGAGGGGCGGCCTCCCATGCAACAGAGGAGAGAGGTCTGGCACATCGAGGAAATTCAACAGATAAGTGGACAGCACAGGTGAATTTGTGACATAACAGACTATGTGAACCCATGTAACCTCTATATTTCATTACTTTCTATATTTTTCTGTAAAAGAGGAGCACACCCAATTTTAAGGCTTACTAACAGATTACCTTCCCAAAAAGGTTGTTCATTTATCGTCCCCCAAGCATTCCTATATCTTTACAAGCATAGGGAATTATTATTTTAAAAGTTACTTGATTCAATAGGTGAAAAATGATATTTTAATTTAGAAAGAATTTTTTCATGTCTGGTTTTGTCTACAGAAACAGTTTCTAAATATCAGTCTTCTTCGACTTTGGAAACAAAAATGGGGAAAGTAGGAAGAACTACTCCCACTCCGCCAAGCGAATTACATATTTAAATAATTCATGCAGACAAAGGAACTAACACAGCACAAACAACAGTGGCCAAAAGTCTCCATTCCAGAAACTGTTTCCTGGATGCCAAGCAGGGGAACTGAGTATCTTTTACCTTGTGCCCTGCATAGCATCATTGCTGCCAAGAACCAAATCAGTCTGTAGGTAGACAGATGACAGAAGGACCTCCTGAACACCTGAAGACAGAAAGCAAAGTTCAGAAATGGGTGTTTGGATGCAGACAAAGCTAAGGAAGCATCATTCTAATGGCTACTTCAGGGAATGTTGCAGCTAAAGTTTTAACCACCAGAGAACTTTGGTTTTGTGGAAGCAGAACCAGAGACTATAAATGGAAGTAATAACAGAGTGTGCTCAGGATATGGGAAGAGAAAAGCAGCTGTGTGGTTCCTGTGTGATGGCAATGCTCAGCAATTTGAGGTCCTGCTCCTAAAGCCACCATTGAGAAGACAAAGGTCTCAAAGATCACTCGGGAAAGCAAACTGCCATAAATACACACAGAAAACAGAGAGACTGCAAATGTTAGAGAGCATCCATTTCCAAAATAATGCACATCTGTTAATATTAAAAATGTAACGCATGAGTCACCGCTTTTTAGAAACAAGCGACTGCCTTGAAGTTTGCTGAGGTCAATTTTCCTGCAAAATCTGCAAATTTTATATAAATTGTACCCTTTAAAAACCAGTAATGGCTTTATTTTTTTCTTCATTGCTTTATTTTCATGTGTCTGGTCAGAAATCCTTGGCCTTTTTACAAATCACGGTGGTACATAAGGGAGTGTTCTTCTGGCTATCACTTTGCTATAAAATGAGATTAACTTCTCTCTGCCGTAGCCCATGGATCCATTCACTTAATCTATATTTGTGTGTTCATTGTAAGGAGTACAGGCAAGAAATGTAACTTTTCCTTATACTTTTTCTATATTTCTATATTTCTCTATGATAGAGTTTATAAGAAATGTACATTTCTCTGTATTTTTCTTCAACTGAACTTCATATTTTGAACTTCACTTGTATTTCATGTTGCCATTCCAACTAGACGTAGAGACTTCATTTCAGTCAATGTCGCACAGTATCTGTCAGTTCAGCCCACCAACACCTCATGATTGACCCAATCTCTGGCATTGCATCTACTGTCCTGGGGGCTTACCTAATGCCAAGTGGTGGGACAACTGTTATCCTTGGTTATAACCATCTATCCATGCTGGCATTCCCTAAGATGGCTGTGTTCCCCTCAGGTCATCACGGTCATCAGTCTGTTCAATGAAACCTTGTGCTTACAGTGTTCTCTCGATTCTCCCGATTCCGTGCTCCTGGATTCTCCCTGGGCTGGGCGAAGGGAAATTCTACAAGGCTCTCTGTCTAGACTCCCAGGTATCAATTCATCTCTGTTTTACTGTTCCCTTGCCATCATGGGTAGGCTGGCCTCTTCCCTCAGTTCCCCTTAGGAAAGCAAGTCACAGGTGCTCTCTGTTCTCAGATTGTAACACCTACCTGTGACTTCTATTTACCAACCTCCTGAACTCCCCACTCTTGGAGGCCTGGCACAGGGCCTCCTTTTCAGGACACAAACTGGTGTCTGAGCCTAGACATTCATCAGTCTCTTTTTGCTCTCTTAGCCTAGAAAATACTTATTTCTCCTGGGATCAGAAAAGCTGGCTCCTTCATCACCCTGCATTCTTCCCATCAACTCTCTGCGATGAAAGTATGTCTTGGTCTTTCAGCATTTAGGCTTTTAAAACTCAAATTCTTAGGCTCTTGCTATTTCAAAACTTTGGCTTTTGAAACTAAAAAGCTTTCTTTGGCATTCTGATTCCACACCAATTTCTTTTTTTAAATCAACATACCTCTCTGTCACACGGAAACCCAGGTTCTAGCAAAGGCTATAATGAGGAATACAGAATGGTTTGGCTCTCATAACAAAAATCTGTTTTACGACAAGACAGAAAGCAGACACACAGCAAAACACAAAATGTGTAAACAGAGGCCAGCAATGTTTAAGAAACAAAAACAAGTGATTGAGGCAAAGCGAACGAGAAGGAAAGCCTTGCTATTAAATATATACATATTTACTCTGGCTGACTTGAGTTCGAGCTAGCACAGATACTAGATGTGTGAGCTAGGATAAATGATTTTACCTCTCTAAGATGCAGGAAAGATAACAGTACCACCTCTCTGTTAAAGAGACTTAATGAGGTAGTGTATGTAAAGCTCCTAGAATAGCGACTGATACAAATAAGCACTAAATAAATGTTGCTGTTACATCAATGGGTTATTATGAGAATTAAGCATTTAAAGCACTTAATACAGTGTTTAAGATACAGTAAATGCCAATAGGTGCTAGGTAGCTAAAAAAAATCATTAATCAAATCATATATGAGGAGAACAATAATGGAAATGGAGAAGTCCATTTCTAGCCCTTGCCATGGGAGAGCCAGGGTTCACAGAGGCCCAGTCTCACTCGACAGCTACCCCTCTGGCAGCTACATTGCCCCTATACCCACCTCTTCCCCTGAAAGTTTCTAGGTCCAAATCCTGATCCCAACACATGTAGTCACATGGACTTGGAAAAATTAACCTCTTTGCCTGTTTATTTATTTGTAAAATTGGGTAATAATTCCTCCTTTGAAGGATAGTTGTGAAGATTAAGAGCATCTGGCATGCAGTAAACAGCTCACCAGCCACCATTCTCCTTTGTTATGAAAGATATTGAAATAACTGGCTGTGGGGTCTTGCCAATAAACTATACATGAAAAAAAATTACCTTGAGGCACTACTTGTATTTGGAGTTTAATTTTTATTGTTTTTTTTTTTTAATTATACCACGTAAATGAAAACCCTTCCCTGCATTTTTTGTCATGCAAAAAGATCCTGGATAAACAAAATGTCTGTCTCTCTCGGATACCCTGGATTTTAACCCTGTTGTATCCGATCCTTTACGGCTTCCCAAAGCAAAGGCCCAGGGGATGGAGAAAGAGGCCGGAGCATCAAGGTAGGAGCGAGCTCTCCTGGAGAGAGTGAGTCCCAAATTCTGCATCCCCACACCAGCTTTTGGTGCCAACACGGAGCCAATACAGCACCTGCTTTCCCTTTCTTGCGGCGGTTTAAAATAGGATGCGCTTTCCTCACCGGGGAGCTAAAGCCAGTGAGCGCCCCTCCCCGCCCAGTTCCCCGCCGAGGATGACAATGATCTGGGTAAAAGCATCTTCTATTCTATGTACTCTATCTATGCTCGCAGCATCCTTTTCCAGGGCATTGGGACAGAGAACCGGGACGCCACGAACGGCCTGGAGGCCACCCTTTGGAAGGCAAAATCTGCTTCTCAGGGAGGTGAAGCGTTGAGGGGAAATCGCTAGCAGCGACTCCAGCTCCCGAGCCGACTCGGCGAGATGCATCCGGGCTCACTTCTCCCGCCGCCGGCCCAGGGCCCCCGGTGCGACACCGCCCACCCTGAACCCTCCTTCCCACGGCCGGCCCCGCTCACCAGCCTCGCCATCCTCGCTCAGGGCCGCGCCGGTGGCCAGCGTCGGCTGGAAAGCCCGGGGATCTCACGGCGGACCACGCCGTGCGCTTGGAGCTCTGCGGAATGAGGCCGTGCCTGCAGCACCTCGCAAGTAGAGCCGCCCAGCGTCATTCCTCCTCCCCCTCAAGGAGGTCGAGGCGACGTGACCTATCCACACTAGTTGTAGGCAGTTAAAAGCCATCACCTCATTCTTTCCTATTTTTAAAACATTTTTTATCTTTCCGAGTTGGCAGTTTGGGGAAACTGAAGAAGTGTCTGAAATAAATACACTCTTTCCATTTTCACTTTACAAGGATAAACAGAGACCTGAAACGGGGGAGACCGGGAGACAGGAATGCCTTAGTGCTCGGAAGCATGGCAATCTGCACCTTTCAGCAGAGTCGCAAGGAAATGATTTTTGGGGAATGTTACTCAGTTTCCCCACGTCACCTATGAAAATGAAAAATGTTTTGAGGCCGAATTTAACCAATAGACGCTTTAAAAAACAAATGTACCTTTATTTTTATATCAAATTATACATTCAAGCAATGATCTATCCTTTCATGATGTGACTGTGAGGTCACAGACTGAAAGCGAACAAATAGATATGGAGAATACAGGAAGTAGCTATACACAAAGAAACATCAGACTGGGTACTTATAACATCCAAATAAGTCAATGAAAAGAGGAAACAACATCAGATGGATCGAAAAAGAGAAACATCAGATTGATGGAGAGAGAAACATCAGACCGGGTACTTACAAGATCCACACCCTTATACCGGGATAGTCCCTTTAACTGACATGGCTAGGCGGGAGTGCAGATTGAGAGAGGTCCTGGGCAAGGCGTCCCCTTCACTGACGAGACTCTCATTAGGCCTCAGTTTCCAGCAGCTTATATAGTAAGAGTAATTTTCAGAGTAAACATTTGGCGTTCTCACGCACAAATGGTTATCAGTTGTGTACGTTCATTGAGCTCCTTGGTTATCGCCCCAGCCTGGCACAGTCCGTGCCGGGCTATGATCTCCAAAGAGTCTTGTAATCTTACAAATTGCAACTGTCTCTTGGGGAAGGGCCAGTTCCCACCACACAGAAAGCTGCTTTATCTTTCTTTGTGTGCTGGTGGCTGTAGGTACACGGACTAGCCAAACATGGCCTGTACTCATGTCCAAACAATCATAAGTGCACAACTTGAATTGCCACAGAGTAAACACAGAGCCAGAAGCAGATCCAAACACTGAACGGTGGTAGCTCTCCAAAGCTGGCCCTATTGCCTTTGCCTGCCCTTCCTGTCACTCCCACTCTGCTACTTTTAACTTCATAGACTAGGCTTGCTGCTTGTGAACTTTATGTAAATAGCATCATAGAGCATGTCCTCATTTGTATCTGGGGTCTTTCACTCAAGAGCAGATTTGAAAAATTCGCCCCTAGTATTGCATGTAGTTTTAGTTCATTCATTCTCACTGCTGTATACTATCCCATTCTGTAAATTCCGTATACCACATTTATATCTCTATTCTACTGTCAATGGACATTTGTTTGTTTTCAATTTGGGGTTATTTTTAATAATGGTACTATAAACATTCTTATACATGACATTTCATGAACATAATGTACATCGTTCTGTTAGATTATTTTTTATTTTTGCCAGATATATCTTTTCCTATTGCTTTATTTTTAATCTTCCTCTATTCTTTTTTTTTTGTTTGCAAGCATGTAGATGATATTTTGTAGATGATTATTTGCTGGACTTCAATTTTGTTTTTGTTTTTGTTTTTTTGGTGAGGAGATTGGCCCTGAGCTAACATCCGTTGCCAATCTTCCTCTTTTTGCTTGAGGCAGATTGTCCCTGAGCTAACATCTGTACCAACCTTCCTATACTTTATATGGGACGCCGCCGCAGCATGGCTTGATGAGTGGTGTGTAGGTCCATGCCCAGGATCTGAACCTGTGAACCCTGGGCCGCTGAAGCAGAGCCCACAAACTTAACCACTACACCACTGGGCCGGCCTCTCAATTTTTTAAATCTATTGAAAGACTCTGTCCTAGATTTTATGAGAAAAATATTATAAAATAATAGGATAAAGAAAGGTTTTATCAAGCATATAATTCTCAGAAAATTTATCACATCAAGACTCTCCTTGAAAACATTTTCGAAAGAAGTATTCTGGGATAAGAAAATTTAATCCAGGAGGATGCTGCATAGAAAGACATATAGAAAAGACAAATAAGTTATCAAAATTTATTATTGCCTATTAAAAGCAAGGTCTCCAAAATTGTATCTCTATAATTAAATAATTCAAACCTACAAGGAAGGGGGAGAGGGGTTAGGAAATGAGATTATGAGAGGTAGGTGAGAATTAGGCAAAAGTGTATATGTTTAAGAAATTGACATTAAAAAGTAAATAAAAGTATTGTCCTTAGTGATTTAGGGGAAAACATCAGAAGAATAAGCATAAAATATGACTCAAACTAGCAATAGCATATTTAACCTAATGAAAGACAGCACAGGAGACAAAAGAATAATACTAAAACGAAATACGAAAGTTAAAAATAAAATGGAAAAACATGTCCTATTATGTCAGTAACTCTGACATATACAAATAGGTTAAAAATACAAAAGAGAGACTCGGGATACAGAAGAGTGAACAAAAGAGGGGAAAAAAATTCCCTGCCATCATGGAGCATAAATATTGTTTTAAAAATTCTTTGGAAAGAAGCAATGTGCTTACATAATTTAACACTTTGCAAAAAAAGGAGAAATGACATTTAAAATTCTTGGACAAATTTAAAGGAGCACTCAGAGCTAAATCATCATCTTAATTATATTGATCAGATACCAATTTTGAGCAAAAGAAGCAAACAGTGAACTCAATGAAATAAGACAGACAGATATAAGAAAACAAAAGGCAAAAATCAATAAAGAGGAACAAAATTGAATAAGCATAAAAAGATTTTTTCTAGAAAGTAATTGAACAAACCTATGGCAAGATTTAGTAAGAAAAATAGAATATAAAAAGAAGCAATATGGAATGAAAAATGAGAACAAATACTGATATAACAATTAGAAAAGATAAGACGATATTATGAGCAATTATACCAATTTGAAAACTTTTACAAAATGGATAAAACTCTGAAAGTGATAAATTGGTCATAAGAATTAAAAAATTGACGTTTTAACAATGTTATGTCTTCCAATTCACGAACATGGGACGTTGTTCCATTTGTTGTGTCTTCTCTAATTTCTTTCATTAATGTTTTGTAGTTTTCAGTATAAAGTCTTTCACCTCCTCAGTTAGGTTTATTCTTAAGTATTTTATTCCTTTTGGTGCTTTGTAAATGGAATTTTTTCCTAATTTCCTTTTCAGATAGTTCATTATTAGAGTATAGAAACACAACTGATTTTTGCATGTTGATTTTGTATCCTGCAACTTCACTGAATTTATTTGTTCTAACAGTTTTTTATGGAGTCTTTAGGATTTTCCATATATAAGATCATGCAATCTGCAAACAGGGACAATTTTACTTCTTCCTTATTCATTTCTATGCCTTTTATTTCTTTTTCTTGCCTGGTTTCTCTGGCTAGGACTTCCAGTACTATGTTGCATAGAAGTGGCAAAAGTGGGCATCCTTGCCTTCCTCCTGATCTTAGAGGTAAAGCTTTCAATTTTTCACTGTTGAGTTTAATGTTAGCTGTGGCTTGTCATATATGGTCTTTATTATTATGTCCCTTCTATTCCTAGTTTGTTCAGAGTTTTTATCATGAAAGGGCGTTGAATTTTGTCAAATGCTTTTTCTACGTGTAGTGAGATGATCATGTGATTTTTATCCTTTATTCTGTTAACATGGTTTATGACATTAATTAATTTTCAGATGTTGAACTATTCTTGCATCCCAGGGATAAATCCCACTTGGTCATGGTGTATGAGTCTTTTAATGTTCTGTTGGACTTAGTTTGCTAGTATTTTGTTGAGGATTTTTGCATCTATAGTTGTTAGGGATATTGGACAATAGTTTTCTTTTCTTGTGGTGTCTTTGTCTGGCTTTGGTACCAAGGTAATGCTGCCCTCATAAAATGAGTTTGGAAGTGCTCCCTCTCCTTCAATTTTTTGAAAGAGTTTGAGAAGCCTTGGCATTTATTCTTGTTTAAATATTTGGTAGAATTCAATCTAGTGAAGTCTAGGATTAGTGAAGTCATCTAGTCCTGGCCTTTCCTTTGTTAGGAGGTTTTTGATTACTAATTCAATCTCCATACTAGTTATAGGTAGTTATAGGTCTGTTCAGATTTTCTACTTCTTCGTGATTTAGTCTTGGTAACTTGTATGTTTCTAGGAATTTATCCATTACTTCTAGGTTATCAAAGTTTGTTGGTGTATAATTTTTCATAGTAGTCTCTTATGATCCTTTTTATTTCTGTGGCATTATTTGTAATGTCTCTTCTTTCATTTCTGATTTTATTTATTTGAGTCTTCTCTCTTTTATTTTTTTAGTCTAGCTAATGGTTTGTCAATTTTGATTATCTTTAAAAAAAACTCAGTTTTGTTGATTTTTTCTATTATTTTTTCTATTTCATTTATTTCTGCTCTAATCTTTGTTACTTCCTTCCTTTTACTAACTTTGGGCACAGTTTTTTTCTTCTTTTTCTAGCTCCTTAAGGAGTAGAGTTAGATTTTTTATGCAATGCCTATCAAATTCCCCAAAGAATTTTTTTCACAGAAATAGTAAAAACAATTCTACAGTTCATATGGAACACAAAAGACCATGAATAGCCGAATCAACCTTGAGAAAGAAAAATGAAGCTAGAGATATCACATTTCCTGATTTCAAAATATAGTTCACAACTACAGTAATCAAAGAGTATGGAACTGGCATAAAGACAGATGTATAGACCAAGGGACTAGAATAGAGAGCTCAGAAATAAATCCACACATATATAGTCAACTGATCTTTGACAAGGGTGCCAAGAACACACAATGGGAAAAGAATCATCTCTTGAAGAAATGATTTTGAGAAAACTGGCTATTCACATGAAAAAGAATGAAATTGGACCCTTGTTCTACACCATGCACAAAAATCAACTAAAAATGGATTAAAGATTTAAATATGAGACCTGAAACTGTAAGACTCCTAGAAGAATACATAGAGGAAAAGCTTCATGACATTGGTCTTGGCAATGATTTCATGAATGTGACACCAAAAGTACAGGCAACAAAAGCAAAAATAGACAATTGGGATTACCTTAAGCTAAAAATCTTCTGCACAGTAAAGGAAACAATCAATAGACTGAAAGGGCAACCTACAGAATGGGAGAAAATATTTTCAGGGATCCTTAAGAGTCATAAAACCCATCACAAACATCAAATGTTCGTTTCGCACTTTGATTAATGACATTTAAGACTGTAACCTATTTACGTGTGTTTTAGATGTGGAACCGGAAACAATTGTTCAGATATACTGGCAAGTAACCCCAGGGTAGGCAAACACATTTGGTTGCTCTCAGGGTTTGTCCTCCATCTGAATCTTGGAGACCTTGTCTCAGCCCCAAAGTGCTTGTAGAGGGGACTGTCCTGAGCCTCTGCAACTTATTTCTTCTAATTACAGTCACATCATCTGGACTAATGAGTTTCTAAAACTAGTTTTAACTTTATCTAGGGTACGTTCCCAGGTGTGTTTCTAAATTAATCATATTATCATGAAAGATAACATGACCCCTGAAAAAAAATACTTTCAAACCTTATATCTGATAAGAAGTTAGTGTCCAAAATATATAAAGAGCTCCTACAACTCAATAGCAAAAAAACCTAATAACTCGACTAAAAAATAGGCTAAGGATTTGAACAGATATTTCTCCAAAGAAGACACAAATGGCCTAAAAGTATATGAAAAAAATGCTCAATGTCACTAATCATCAGGGAAACGTAAATCAATACCACAATGTGATATCACCTGACACCTGTCAGGATGGTTATTATCCAAAAAACAAAATACAACAAGTGTTGGTTAGGATGTGGAGAAATTGGAACCCTTACTATTGGTGAGAATGCAAAATGGTATAGCCTCTACGAAAAACAGCATGGAGGTTTCTCAAAAAATTAAAAATAAAACTACATATGATTCAATCCCACCTCTGGATATTTATCTAAAAGAATTGAAATCAAGATTTTTAAAGAGATATTAGCACTCCCATGTTCATTGCAGCACCATGCACAATAGCCAAAGTGTGGCAACAACCTAAATGTCTATCTAAAGAGGAATGGATAAAGAAAATGTGGTGTATACATACAATTGAGTACTATTTGGCCTTAAAAAGAAGGAGATTCTGCAATATGTGACAACATAGATGAACCTTGAGGACATTATGCTAAGTAAAATAAGCCAGTCACAAAAAGACAAATGCTGTGTGATTCCACTTATGTGAGGTCTCTAAAATAGTCAAATTCATAGAATCAAAGAGTGTGATAGTGGTTGCCAGGGGCTGGGCAGAGGGAGAAATGGAGAGTTACTAACCAATGAGCATAAGTTAAGCAACATGAATAAGTTCTAGAAATCTACTCTACAACATTATACCTATAATCAACAACACTATATTTATGCTTAAAAATTTGTTAGGAGGGTAGATCTCATGTTAAATGTTCTTCCCACAATAGAATAAAATTTTTAAAAAATAGAAATAAAATGATAAAAATCAGCATAAAAACTTAAAATTGAATAAGCCAATAACTTTGAAAGCAACTAAATTGAAATTAAAGAATTCCCCTACCAAAAATCCCATAGACCCCGATGGTTATTAAGGAATAGAAGACTCTATCCTATACCTGGTTCTAAAAAAAGAAATATTACATGACTAAGCTCTTTTTTTGAAGATAATGTTAATTTCAAAAGCTTAATTTGAAATCTTTATTTCAAAGCCAGAGAAAGATAATTCAAAAAAATGAAATAACAGTCCTGGTTTACTTATAAATATAAAGCAAAAAAAAAAAAAAAAAAAGTTCCCAGAACTGTTTAACACTGGAAAATTTGTCAGTGTAGTTTATCATATTAGTGGACTACTACGGAAAATTCATATGACTATTTCAATAGGTACAAAAAAATCACTTCTTAAGTTCAACAACCTATATATGATAAAACTACAGAAAATAGAAATAATAAAACATTTCTCAAACTTGATAATATGCTTAATGGCCAAACACTACAGCAAATATCCTACTTAGAAAAATTTTAGACAAGGTCTTTAAATTCCAAAACAAGACAAAGATAATTGTTATTGTTGTTCTTTAATATAAAAAAGAGGTATAAGAATTGGAAAAGAAGAAGCAAAAATGTCAGTATGGGCAAGAAGGATGATTGTCTACATGGAAAACCATCAGATCAACAGAAAAACTTTGAATTAATAAAGAGTTTATCAAAGTTTCCAAATACAGGTTAACTTACAAAATCCAGAACTCTTCCCAAACCACTAACAGCTAGTTAGAAAATTTCATTAAAAATATAAGATGCCATTTATTATAGTGAACAAATTAAAAGTACCAAGGAATTAACTTAGCAAAAATTACACAAAATATACAGAGAGAAAATTTTAAAACTTTCCTAAAAGACATTCAGAAAGACTTGAATAAATGGATAACATATTTATGAGTCAAGCAAATTACACTGTAAAGATATCAATATTCCAAAAATTAATCTGTAAATTCAAGGTAAGGCTAACCAAAATTCCAACTGTACTTTTTTAAGAACTTAATAAATTTATTTCATGATATGTGTGTGTGCATGCGCGCGTGTTTGTGTGTGTGTGTCCATTAATAGATACATCAAGTTAGAAAACAAAAGCTGGGAATCTCTCCTTACCATATTTTAATGCATAACAAAAGATTGTAGTAATAAAACTATATGCAATTATGAAACAAAAAATTAAATAACGGAACAACAGTCCTACCCGAGAGAGCTGAAAATGGGGCTCAGCAGTGGGGAAAGGACAGGTTATATAGAAGCTGATGTTAGGAAATCTGGCTCAATATATGATTGATGAAAATTAGCAATCCTATATTAGGTACAAAGGCTTAAAGACCTAAAGACGAAATAGAAAAATATGAAACTAATTAATATGATTATATTTTTGTGAACTTAGGTGGATGAGGACATCTTAAATAAGACGCCAAACTCAAACTATTAGGTGAAAAATTGATGGATTTCACAACATTAAAGCACTAAAGACTTCTATTCTCTTAATGATATAACTGAGAAATTTAATAGAGCAATGCCAAATAGGAAGAAGTAATTAATGTCTAGTATGTAACGAATCTAGGACATAAAGAATTTCTGCAAATAGACAACCAACCAGAAATCGCATGAAGATGTAGAGAAGAACTTCACAGAAGGAGAAAACTGAATGGCTAACAAATATATGAAGACATGCTCATACGTATTAATAATCAAAAAAAAAACACAGATCAAAGCAGCCATTCAAGTGGTGATATTGGGAAGGGTCCTGTATCAGAGGATGAATAGAAACATTCAAAGGCATTAACATAACCTCATTTGAAACCACTAGTTCATGAAACTGGATAATATAAACAAATCTTTGTTTCTATTTATTTTGAAAATGATAATTGCTGCTACCAAATGGATGACTTAATACGGAAGGTTAAGCCTTAAATTTGAAGTATACACAGTGAGAGCAAAAATCACACACCTGCTAATTACCTGTGTACAGGAAGAAAGTGGCTCTTGAAGGTCTCCATGTCAGGCTGTGTCAGCTAGGGTGTTTCAAGCACATTCTGTGACCTAGAGGTATAATGACATTGATGTATCCATAAGAATACAGCCCAAACACTCCCCCTAATGGCAGTACATTGTAAGAGTATGCTATGAATAAAAAATTGGGAGATTCCGATTCCAATTCTCTTGAGACATTGATCAAGATATCTTTTGAATGCTTAGTTCAGCATAAAAATACTGTACTGCAATTACAGAATTTGCCTGTTATTTCTACTCGATAATAGTGAGAGTCATAACTTATGATTCATCCTGTTAGAGAACATACCTGCTATATTCCCAAATTTATACCTTTGGTTCTTATCTGCTCCGCAAATTCCAGATTCATATGTATGGATAACTGACATATTCCCTTACATGTCAAATAGACATTTAAAAATTAACATGATCAAAATAGAACTTTCGGTCCATTCTCCAAAGTTTGTTCTTTCTCTAATCTTCCCTTTATTTATAAGAGGTTCCTTCATCTATGCCAGAAAGTTTAGAATCATCAGGATAGTTTTTCTCTTTCACTCTTTCCACATCTTATTCATCAGCAAATCTTGTCATCCTAAACATATCCTTCAATTCCCATTGTTGCCACCCTGGCCCAGATCACTATCGATTCCCATCTTGACTATGGAAATCTTCTCTTTGAAAATCTCTTACTTTCATTCTTGACCTCTAAGAAACTTTGTCCACATTCCAGCTAGAGAGATCTTTTTAAAGGCTAAATCAGAACCTTGTACTCCCATGTTCTAAATACTTCGGTGGATTGATATTACTGATAACAGAAAACCCAAATGCCTTTCCAGGCCTATGGGCCTTACCTGTTCTGGCCCCCATCACTATTTCTAAATCTTCGTTCTAGCTACACTGACCTTCTCTTTTCTTCTTGGGACACACCAAGCTCATTCCCACCTGGGGATCTACACTAACTCTTCCTTTTTTGTCTGTAACAGTCTTCGCCAAGAACTTCACTCACAACTTTTTTCTGACTCAGTTCTCAGTTTAAATGTCACCTCCTCAGATAGACCTCTCAACATAAACTAGCTCCATAGTCTTTTTCAATTATACCATTCTGCTTTATTTTCTAAATAGTACTTATCACTAACCAGTATTTCCTTGTTTCCTTGTATATTTTCATTGACTACCTCTCCCCACTGGAACGTAAGCTTCTGAAGGCAAAGAACTTCTCTACCTTAGTTGTGTCTCTGTCTCCCACACTGAGAAGAATGCATTTTCTGTCAAAATCTGTCCTCAAGAAAGAATCTCAAACTCAACTCACCATAAGCATGAATGATTACTAACAGCCTACCTTTATAACAATCCCAAGTAGGGTATCATTTTAACAAGGATAAATCCTTGGCTGCAAGAATTACCAAGCACATGGAAAAGAGTTTTCCATGATGATTCTTGCCATGATGAATTTTGGAATTGTTTTTCTTCAGATTTGAAACTAGCTCTATTATACCCACCTTCTCTATCACAGACAGGTAATAATACAACTTACCTTTTCTTTCTCCAAACAATAAAGACAATAATAAGTGAAATACGTAGAAAAATTATGAATGCACCAACTATAGGCAGCCAAATAGAAGAAGAACCAGAAGTACCTGAAAAACACAAACCAGGAACATGCTATGTGTGACTTGACTTCTTTTCTATACACTGTATTATTTAGGTAACTTTCATCTGCAATGCTCTTTTGATTTACCATGGCTTTGTTGAGATTCAAATTGATACTATAAGATTATTTGCCATATTCCATTTTATAAAAGAATATACTAATGCATATTCAAATTAAAGACATAATATTTAATATCATCCTACCACTCTCAAGAATAAAAAAAGATATAACCACCTAAATATTTACCTAGATATAACCACCTAAAAATGGTTAAGCAAAATATAATATAGTTATTTGATGAAATATTATTCAATTACTAAAGTGGAATTTCCAAAGAGTCTACAATAACCTCAGAAAATAAATTTATAATAATAATTAGTATTGAAGATTAATGTTCTAAGCATTTTACAAGGATTATTTACATCAAGGAGGTGAGTACAATTATTAGGTACAAATGGGAAAATGGAGGCTCTGAGATGTTAAGAAAATTGCCCAAAGATACGCAGTGATTAGGTGGCAAAACTGGGAAGCAAGTTCAGTTTGTCTGACTCCAGAGCCTGCACTCTTAAGAAAAAACATATCAACACTTTTTACAGTAGCTATTTGACCACAATATTCCTAAATTGTATTACAGACTTAACTTCTTTTTGTTTAGCCTTCTGAATATAATTTACATTTTTCATTGCAACTTAGGTTTAACAAAGGCCATCATTATGATTATCAATGATAGTTCTTAGATATAATATAAAAATAAACCTATACACTTTGTGGATGGACCTTAAGGAAATTTGCGCTTACGTTAAGTGGCATGAACTACTGTGCATTTTATATTCTTAGGTCTGCTTGTGATAGGTTTTTTGTCCTCTTTCTGATTGTCAGACTGATGTTATTTCTCGGCTCACTGTAACCTCTCACCTCTTTTTAATTTGCTGCTTTGAATTTTCCATTACCATTGAAGGAAAAGAGAAATTCTTGTTAGCAATTACTTCTTCCCTGAGATACTATTAGAAAGTCCATGTTTTTTAGTTGAGGAACTTTGTGCCATTTAATTTTGACTGTTCAGACATCACTTTGTCTCAGTTTCCAGTTTTAACTATGTTCTTTTTCAATGAGAAGCATAGCTGATTCAAAATGAGTGGAGGAGGTTGAATGGAAGAATCTGGCACTAAAATGTGAACACAGCCCTTAAGTCAACAACAACAAAACATAGGGGGACAAAAAACTCTAAAAAGATTTCAGCAGAATCGGGGATTTCTATCCCAAATATTTGTTACAGTGCTAAGCAAGGAAGAATCCTTTTCTGAATTGACGTTACTTCTTTACAGACATACTTATCTCTGTGAGAAGTGAAATTAACCATAATAATCTAGCCAATAGATTGATAGGGGATACATATGCTATTCAATTGACATATCCCAATTTCGTGATTTGGGGATTGCCAAGAAAGAGAAGCTGATTAACTTCAACTGCAAAAGACACATGTAACAAAAATATTTATCTCTACTCTTTTCTGAGACTCCATTAAAATTATAGTAACAAAAATAAAATGATTAAATGAAAAATAATCATACAGAAGAGTGACCTTCATTGGTAGGAGATTTAAATGAACTTATAAAAAGTGTAAAGAGGGTAGAAGAATGAAGGTGCAGGATAAAAAAAGCTACAGGCTCACGTATGTACAAAAGTAGACTACACCTGCAGAGAGACTCTGCTGTACCTGGAGAGGCTCAGAATTCAGATGACAAAGGAAGGAGGAGTGAATCACGGAATGAAAGTTACAGTCAAAAGCACCCATTTCCATATCCCAAAGCACAGCTTTGGACAGCCAGGCACTTACCCCTTAGCCAAAAAAATGGAGGGATAGTTAAAGTAATACATTGAACATACGGGAATAACTAGGGTAGTAGGGGTCAGCGCACCAGAGTAAAGACCTCTACGTTCTGGCTTTTAAAGCCTCCTGGCTAATTGCAGCCTGCTCTCTACAAAGAAAAGTCTGTCTCTTCACAAGATGCCATAAACCAAATAAAGATTCTGTAAACCTTTAGTGAAGACTCACTAGACTTTGAAGAAAGCCTGTAATCAAAGTCAAAAAGACTGAGAAAAAGAAGCATAAAATTAAAATGATGGTAGTGGGAGGGGGGTGATAATAAAAGAAAGGAAGAGGAGGTAATAAAAGAAATAGAAGATAACTATAACACCTCTAAACTATTATTCCAAGATAGATTTGAGAACATATTACTTCCTTCAAATAGGAAGAGAAGGGTATGAAAAAATTAAAGCAATTTTAATTTGTAAAATTAATTTTAAATTGCAAAAGCAATTCAAAACTATAAACCCAATTGTCAAAAGAAGGAAAAATTGAAAGAAAGAATTTGAAGACAAGTTTTAGAAAATTTCCCAGATAGGATAAAGAAAAAAAAGAGATAGGGATATTTAAAAAAAGGAGAAAATAAAAGCCAATCTAAATATCTTAATGCCCACTAAATTAGAAGTTTATAAAAAAAGAATAAGTTAGATGAACAGGGGAGAAATTCTCAAAGAAATGAGAAAATATTCAGAGTTGGAGGATTTGAGTCTCTAGATTGAATGAACTCACCAAATACCCATTACATTACAGGGTTTAAAAAATAAACACCTAAAAATAGGGCTAGGAAGTTTTGGAATTCTAAGGATAAAGAGAAAATACAGTAGTGTCTATTATTACAATTATCAGATTGACATTTGACTTCTCATCAATAACAATGGATAGTCACAGAAGATGGAGAAATACTCTAGAAGTTCTGAGGGCAGAAGGATGGTTAACCTAAAGTGGTATAATAAGCAAGCTATCAATCACATGTAAGAGCATTATAAGACCATAGGATAGATCCTGCAGCCTGTTAGCGTGACTACTCTGGTAGTACTGACTCTGTCAGTAGAAAAATTGCCTGTTATTCTAATTCTACAGCATTGAGTTTAGGACTCTACTTAGAACAGGTTGTGCTATCCCAGAGAGGCTGAAAATGATGGGAGGATAATCTTTGTTGGCCTGAGTGTATTGTTTTACAATAGTCTCATTTTGTGCCAGTTATCATGTTGTGCTTTATTTACGTTACTCCAGAGATTGTGTAATTCAGAGATTGATGAGATGTCCTGGCTCTAAATGAGGTTGTGTTTAGCCCCTCTGGATTATATACTAGACTACTCATTCCAATACTCCAATAGCTGGCTATGTACAAAAACTGTTAGGCCTCCAAAAGATGTGATGTCTCCTTCATTCATTCAACCTTTATGATTCAACATCACTGATGGCTAGTTGTGCTTTCTGGTTCTTGGGTGAATGTGACAAATTATGGAGAAATTTTACCCTTCTCACCGTTTTCCTGAGTTTATAAAAACCAAAACCAAAAATATAGATTCTGTAAAAGTATCTTAATAAAATAGAATAAGTCTGCTTACTAACCTGACTTAGTTAATGTTCTCACCCACCCCCACCACAGCAATTTTATGAAAGCTATCAAGATACAAGACTGGGAATTAGATACTCTAAGTTTTATTGTAAGCTGTCCTACCAAGTAAGGTCCTGGAAAAGTCATTACCTTGTACCTTCCCTTATGTACAGCATGGAAATAGAAAGCTATGCAGAAGTATTATAGTCTTGTGGTTTCTGAAACGGTCTGTAATAAACTATTTGCCTTCTCAATGTGTATTTTGGAAAAAGAAAATATTTCACTCTGTCTCATTACAAAGTCTAGGATTTGAAGGGTTACTGTATAAATACTAAACACTCACAGTTGATTAATGTTAGCTAGACTGTCTATTCTGATCTTGTTATCAAGCTGGTTCACAGAAAAAGCTTATATCTCCCTTGGAGAATGTTGCTGATCCTTTTGTTGTATATTCTGATTGTGAACTTCCTTGTGTGTCCTTTAGATAAGTAAATCTCATTTGATTTGTCCAAGTGATGTCTGTCAGTCCTTCAGTCCATATTTAATATTGAAATTTGACGCAACTTTGTTAATGCAGGTTGGCATCTGAAGTGGGACAGACACAAAGACTCCAGACTGATTATACCTAAATCTTTCAGGGGAAATCGTCAGGGTAATTTGGAGGAGGGAAAGAGGGAAGATGCTGCTTAACCCATTATGTCTTCTGACAATACGTGGTGTGAAAAGGCTAAGGCCTTAACAGAGGATATGTTTCAGTAGAATATGTACATGTCTTCATTAACTTCCAGAAGCCTGTGATGTAGCCCACTAGTTTGAAGAAGCACCCAGAAATGAAGGTCAAGGGATGGAACTTAAAATGTCTTGGGCTATAATTTAAGGCTCAAGTTAAAAGTATAAGGTATATTGAAAGAGCAAAGATGATACCACTATTTGCTTAATGGTTTGAAGTTCTGTGACAACCCAGAGAAATGTTGTTTCTTAATCAGATGCATGGAATAATTTCTTTACATCTCCTAGTAGCTCATTAGGATATTCAAGTGAGATAATTCATGGCAAGATAATCACCCAAACTCCTGGTTTCTATAAAAGAATTAGAGCATTTGCTTTAAAGTGTAGAGGAGCCACCATTGTCTCAGGTCCCCTATTTAAATAGAAAAGGGAGAGTACATTACTCTTTGACACTAGAAAATGGTGAAGATTGTTTGGTTTGTCATTGGATCCTCAGCCACAAGATCCAATATATGTTGCCCTATGTCAGACTGAAAAGTTGGAAGGGAGGTGGATAGGGAATATCCATCTCTTTCCAATTTGGAATGGGTAGAGTTGAGAATTTGGCATGTTTACCCTGAAAGGAGGAATTGATCAAAGTTCCCAGGTATTGAAAAATGGGAAAAGCCCTCAAAGTTGGGGGCACGTTTCACGATTGGAGGCCTTGTTAGCCTGGTCTTGACAATGTTCAAATGATATTCCCTTATTTATGTTAAGTTTAACCTGGTATACTTATATTAGGTTTAACCTTATAAAATTACTTATTTTATAGATACGAATGGTTGAATATTATCAATATCATATGGTTCAACCTAATATTATTACAGACACAGCTACTGAAAGGACTCCTAGTGGGTGGCTTCAATGATTATCTGCTGAATTAAACAAATGGTGGCAGTGCCACACACGGTGAATGGTATGGCTGTTGTTTAGCTCTCAAAAGGGAAAAACTGACGCAACAAAGACTAGTGAGCCTCAAAACTAACAAAAATTGGATAAAAGGCAATGATAAGCTTGAAAGAAAAAAATTATTTTATTGCCTGTGAAACATAAATGGAAAAACAGACTATTACTATGTAACTAATACCATTGGACAACTTATACCATTATCTGTGATATAATGGTGTGGTATTATCATAGATTAAGAGGTAAGCAGGATTCCCCCACCATGACTGACATCCAAAGCTTATTTGGTAGTATTTATCCAAACATAAAGAGATCCAGAAAATGGGGGAAAATGCTCGAATGGGAGTTGAATTTCTACCTTTATTTGGGAGGAAGATGTCTTCTGGAGGAATAGATGGAAACTCTAGTTGGCAGGTAAACTGGGATCTCTTCTTTATTTCTATAGAAAATATCTAAGGCTATGTGATGAGGGTGGGAAACTGTACTTTATTGCACTTTTGGAAACTGGGGTCAAAGCACATTAACTCCTGAACAAGGTGACAAGGGCCCTGTTGACAATGAGGCTATGGAAATGCAGTTGTAAAAGCTGAAAAGGAGATAGCCAGTATAAAATTGGATAATAAGAGAAGGTTTCAATTCCAGCAATGATCTAGGTGGTTTTGGAACAAACCTCTTCCTAGGAACGTGAAGAAAATTTGGACAAAATATTGTTAAAAATTTTTTTGAAGGCATCAAAGAGCTATCAAGTCATTAAGAATTTGTAAGGCCAACATTCAGTAAAAATGGGAAGCCAAGAGAAGTAAGCCTCACATTTGGATACACTCTTTCCCCTAATAAAATCATCAATTATTAAGGAGAAAGTCAACGTTGAGAAGCTGAGCAGAAATTTCAGCAGTCAGGTAGAGCTAGAACAATAAAAATTGCAGGGAAGAGCTTGCCAAGGACAAAGGGCTCTGGTATCCACCCCAGCTTAAAACTGGAACTCCAAATACTTACACTCTAGGAGGTAAGAGTGAACCAGAAATAGACTTTACCTTTCAAAGACTAAAGCCCATTTCAAATCATCTCACTCTTTGATTGAATTAAAGTAATCTATCCCTAAAATAAATGCCCATGCAAAGCAAAAGTAAGTGTTCTCAGGAAGACAAAGCCATCCATCATAAAAGACCACATGTCATATGACTCCATTTATACGAAATGTACAGAATAGGCAAATCTGTAGAGACATAAAGCAGACTAGTGGTTTCCCAGGGCTAGGAGTATGGAGGGTCGGAATGTATGGCTAAAGGATACCGAGTTTCTTTTTGGGGTGCTGAAAATGTTCTACAATTGATTTGCTGATGGCTATGTGAACTTCGTGAATATACTAAAAATCATCGAATTACACAGTTTGAGTGAAGTGTACAGTATGTGAATTATATTTCAATAAAGTTGTGACAAAGAAAAAATCCAGAGCCTCAATTATCTCTGCAATATTTCATATTCAAGGTCTAGCGTGCAGTCAAAAATAACTATACATAACTATCCTGCACTGGTAGGAAACTATGACAAAAAAATAACAGACTATAGAAAGAGACCCAGAAAAGATCCAGAAATTAGAATTCTCAGATACAGAATTTAAAAAACATCTAATTTAATTATTGTATACATCTAATATATTTATAATTAGAGTCCTAGAAAGAGATGAGAGAGAATGGGACAGGAGCAATATGTAAAGAGATGATAGTCAAGAATTTTCCAAAAGTGATGAAGGACAATTAATCCACGGATTCAAGAAGCTTGGGGAAATGCAAGCAAGATAAATACAAAGAACACAACATCAAGGTACATAACAGTAAAGCTGCTGCAAAACAAATACCAGGAGAAAATCTTAAAAGCAGCCAGGGGAGGTAGGGAGATACATTTCTTTCAAAGGATCAGTAATAAAACAGACAGATGTCTTTTCAACAGAAGTAGTGAAAGTCAGAAGCCAGCGGAATACCATTGTCAAAGTGATGAAAAAATAAATAAATAACTATCAAATTGGAATTAGGAATCTTGTAAAAATGTTCTTCAAAAATTAAAACATTTTATGACCAAAAAAATTGAAAGAATTGGCCATCTGTACTCCCGCACTAAGGGAAAAACAAAAAAGAATTCTTTAGGCAGAAGAAAAATGAAAGCTCAAACATAGAGAAAGAAATAAAAAAGAACAGAAAAGGTAAATCTAAAGGAATATGACTATAAATAACAGGAACAATAATAATATATTTTGATATTTAAATATACGCAAAGAATCAAAATGTACAAAAAAAGAGCACAAAGAGCGGGAATTGATATAAGATCATTGCATTATCTGGGAAGTACTAAATTATATCAGACTTTAATAAGTCAAGGATGATGTTATAGTCTCCAAATCAACCACTTAAAGAAGGGTACAGGCATGTATATTTAACAAACTACTAAAGGGGGAGATGAAATAAAAATAAATAATCCAAAAGAATTCAGGAAGAGAGAGAAAGAGACATAAAATAGGTCAGATAGTAGAAAATAAATAGTAAAGTAGTATACATTAAAACCCCAATATATCAATATTCACACTAAATATATAGAGACTAAATGCTGTAGTTTTAAAAGATTATTAGGTGGAGTATAAAAACAATTATTTAAATTGCATAGAAAATTACATTATTTAAACATATTAATATACTTAAATTATTATGTAAGCTGTTTAGGAACATTATACCCTGTTTAATTATGACTTTGAAACAGAAGATGCAGTTGACAGAGCTTGGGAGCAAGGTGGGCAAGGAGAAGTGGGTGTCTAAGAGAGACTTTCTATTGTGGATGAAACAAAAACCAGGTTTAACCATGCTGTTGAAAGTTGCAGAGGTAAGCAGCAAAAGAACTATCTTGGGAGGAAAGGAATTATAATAGAGCGAGGAAAAGTTGAAGGAAGTGTAAATGAGCCTAATCTTCATTGATTGTGGCAGAAATTCAGTGGAAAGCATGTAAATGAGATCAATTAAAAATTTTAAGAACAGTTACCCCCAGAAGCAGGGCTAAGGTAAAGAATATCTTCATTATTTGAATCTTTTAACTATGCATGAGTATTACATTGATTTACATTTTTAAGAATAGATGAAGACACAAAACTTCTGGTAGTGAATTTTAAAGATAAATATTTCCCCTTGTTGATTATTACTTTTACTTACATTCTTGTTTCACTGACAGAGGAACAATCTTCTCTTCATTCCTTAGAGGATGATCCATGTACACAATCAGGTGTTGGAGTCTTAGGGACCTAACAGTCTCTAAGGAGACGTTGTACGTTTTAGAGATAGTCACTGTGCCATTTGGATTCTGAGCAAGGTATTCCTCTGGTGGATTAATCAAGACTTGTGCTGGGAAAAGAGATATTTGAGGAGCAGGTTTTCCCACAGCTGAGTAAATAAATTGAAGAAAATCTTCAGAGTCAAGATTGGACTGGAGTTCAGATCTTAATTCAGATACAGCTGAGGCAAAAAAGGAGAAACAAAATTAAGTTTAAAAATGTGTCATACCAGATTTCTATGGTGTTAAAGATGGACTTCCCCAAATTTTTATGTGAAGCCAAAATGTTGTAAACATGTCCCTCTCAGATACTTTTCCTCAAATTTTACAAAATCTCACAATTTCATCTCTTATACCCACTATCCTCCAATTTGAGAAGAACATTTGGTATTTCCACTTTCATTCAACCTTAAAATTACATTATATAAACCCCCAATACTTTAAATTTATAGCAACTTAATGAAAGAACACTGTGACACTATCACTATTCCATCAATGTTTTGTTAATTTGAAGACTTGGAAATTCTTGTTCTCTTAGAGTAGACTTCTTTCCTCTTTCTCCTGCTCTACTGTCTCTTTTTCTTTTCTTCTCTTTTCCCAATGAAAATCCTGATGCTGTTTTTGAACTTTACCCACAGGATTAAAGTCAGTGCAGTGTAGAGCAAAAAAGTTAGATGAGTGGGCAGAAGACCTAAACGCTATACCTGAATCTGCATTGTGTGAAAATGGACAAGTCATGTACCAATCACTGGCTTCCATTTTTTTCTTCTGTATAACAAAAGACTTGTCCTGGGACAACCTCTATTATATCCTTTCCTTCTCTAATATTCTTTCTCTGGACCTTAACTTTCAAAGACCACATCCCCATGATTTTGACTCTCCGTAAAACATTTATATACTTATAAAGTTATGGCAGGTTTCTCCTCCACGGCTGCCGTGTGGGAACACATTAAATAGACATTTGTAGCAGGCTTCATCTTCAAATGTCACTTCAAGAATAGTTATGAACGAGGAAGTGGGTTCGAAGCTCTGCAGTGCAGACGATCTATGTATGGTGGAAGGATCTTTTCTCCATATCTACTGCTATATGTGCCAATATTTTGTGGCAAAGAATCTTGGATCTTCTGCCAGGTAATTTGCACAACATCTGCTGGAGTCGTTAAATTGCAGAAAATTGTCACATTTTCTCCCAATACAGCTGTCTCATTATTTTTGTGATTTATCCCATGTGGAGAATCTGAAAATAAAACACAGTATGAATGAAGAGAAATGCACTTGCATACTATCCTGGACTTACCCCTATCATAACACTTATCTCTCTGTTTTATAACTGTGTTTTATTTGCCTGTCTTCCTCTAGAAAAATGAACTCCTCTATCTTCTTCACCATTGATATGTAGCTTCCAAAAGTATTTCTGACATATACTACTTAGTCAATAAATATTTATTGAGTGAAAAAATTGAAACATAAATTAACCAACATAAGATGAGTAATAGTAATTTTGAGGAATTTCTGGAGGCTGCATGTGAACTAGTTTGACGGTGACAAACTCCTCGGGGCTCCAGTCTTAGGGATGACCAAAAATTCTATAGGTTTCACCAGCAGGAATTTCACCAGGTTCTCATGGTGAAGAGTCAAGAAAAATCACCTTATATCTTTGGCAAGGGGAGGGAAAATACCACTGTGAAATAAGCCCAGTGCATTTTCCATAAAAAGACCTACTCTCCACCGGGAAAGACTTTACCAGAACTTTATCTCATGTAGTTGGAAGGACAATGAGTCAACTCCAGTTCCCTTTAGCTTTCCCCTCTCATCTAAGAGGGAGAAGGAGAAAAAAAATAAGGTAAGAAAACTTGTAAAGGTCACAGCCAAGGGACACACACCCACTAAAAGAGTGAGATTTAACTATAAGATTTTAAAATAATTCCTCTCCCCTACTATTTACCACTACATCAATTGGCTCCAATATAATGACAGTGGAATACAGCTGACATGGTTGCAAGGCTCAGACTCTAATTAACAAGGAGTTCTTACAGAAATTAAAAAACAACAGGGGAGACAAAAACAAAGAAAACTACAGGAATCTGAAGCCCTTGATACCTAGACCTACAGTAAACAGTAAACACAACTCAACTCCTAGCCAAATTAACATAAAACACATGAACCTATGCTAAAGCTCTGTTTACTGTGGTTCCTATTACGTGATACATCAAGTCTGGATTTAGCATGCTTTCGTACGGCATGCTAAAAGCCAAGAATAAAAACAATCTGAAGAGACAAAGCAAGCATCTGAGCCAGACTCAAATAGAGTACAGATTTTGAAATTATCAGACAGGGAATTTAAAATAACTATGATTAATATATTAAGGACTCCAGTGGAAAAGTTGACTCATGCAAAAACACATGGATAAGGTAAGCAGAGATATAGAAACTCTAAAAAGAATAAAAAGAAAATACTAAAGACATTAAAATAAAACAATAGACTAATATCTCTTATGAACACACATACAAAAATCCTAAACAAAATATTAGCAAATTGAATCCAAAATTATATTCAAAAATCATACACCACAACCAAATGGAGTTACTCCAGATATGCAAAGCTGGTTCAACATTTGAAAATCAATTAATGTAATCCATTACATCCTCAGACTAAAAAGAAAAGTCACATGATCATATCAACAGATGCAGAAAAAGCATTTGATAAAATCCAAAAGCAATTCATCATAAAAATTCTCAGTAGGCTAGGAACAGAGGGTAGCTTCCTCTATCTGATATAGAATATCTACAAAAACTTAAAGACAGCATCATACTTTAATAGTGAAAAACTCAAAGCTTTCCCACCAAGATCAGGTACAAAGCAAGGATGTCTCTTCTCACCTCTCCTCTTCAATGTCATACTGAATGCTCTCCCTAATGCAATAAGGCAAGAAAAGGAAATAAAAGGTATACATAATGCGAAGGAAGATATAAAGCTTCCTTTGCTCACAAATGACAGGATCACCTTACACAGAAAATCAAATCAACAAAAGAAACTCCTGGAACTAATAAGCAATTATAACAAGGTTACAGGATTACTAGGTTAATATACAAAAGTCAATCACTTTCCTGTATTTCAGCAATGAGTAAGTTGGACTTGAAATTAAAAACACAATACCATTTATATTAGCACCCCCAAAATGAAACACTTAGATATAAATCTAACAAAATACATACAAGATCTGTATAAGGGAAACTACAAAACTCTGATAAACAAAATCAAAGAAGAACTAAATAAATGAGAGATATTCCATGTTCATGGATAGGAAGACTCAACATTGTCAAGATATCAGTTCTTCCCAACTTGATCTGTAGATTCAATGCAATCCCAATCAAAATCTCAGCAAGTTATGTTATGGATATCAACAAACTGATTCTAAAGTTTAAATGGACATGCAAAAGACCCAGAATAACCAACATAATACTGAAGGAAAAGAACAAAGTTGGAGGACTAACACTACCCAACTTCAAGACCTAATATAAAACTACAGTAGTCAATACAGTGTGGTATTGGCAAAAGAATAGACAGATCAATGGAACAGAATAGAGAGCCCAGAGATGGACCTACACAAATATAATCACCTGATCTTTTTTTTTTCCTTTTTTTGCTGAGGAAGATTCACCTTGAGCTAACATCTGTTGCCAATTTTCCTCTTTTTGTATGTGAGCCACCACCACAGCATGGCCACTGACAAAGGAGTGGCATAGGACTGTGCCTGGGAACTGAACCCAGGTTACTAAAGTGGAGCACACTGAACTTAACCACTAGGCACCGAGGCTGGCCCTCAACTGATTTTTTACAAAGGTGCAAAGGCAATTCAATGGAGAAAGGATAGTCTTTTCCACAAATGCTGCTGCTGAGATAATTGGATGTCTGATTACTTGCCCAGGGTTGCCATGACAAATTATCACAAACTTAGTAGCTTAAAATAATAGAAATTTATTTCTCACAGATCTAGAGGTCAGAAGTCCTAAATTGAGGTGTCAGTAGTGTTGTTTCCTTCTGGAGGCTCTCAGTGAGAATCTATTCTATGCTTCTCTCCAAGCTTCTGATGGTTACAAATAATCTTTGGCATTCCTTGGTTTGTAGATGCATCACTCCAATCTCTCCCTTCGCCTTCACATGGTGTTCTACTCTGCGTCTCTGTGTGTCCTCTCCTCTTCTTATAATGATATCAGTCATTGGATTTAGAGCCCACCCTAACTCTGGATGATTTCATCCTGAGATTCTCACCTTAATTTCATCTGCAAAGACCCCATTTCTAAAAATCATCACGTTCTGAGGTTGCATACAGACAAGGAATTTTGGGGGGACATTATCCAACCCTTTACAACATCCAAATGCAAAAAAAAAAAAAGAAATAATATAGACAGCTAACTAACTTTCACAAAAATTAACTGAAAATGGATTATGGACAAATGAAAATGCAAAACTATAAAACTTCTGGAGGAAAACATAGGAGGAAATCTAGGTGACCTTGGTTTTGGTGATGAGTTATTAGATACAATACCAATAGTATGATGTATGAATGAAAAAAATTGATAATTTGGACTTTATTAAAATTAAAAACTTTCATTCTGTCAAAGACAATTTAAAAGAATATAAAGACAAGCCACAGATTGGAGGAAAGTATTTGTAAAACACATATCTGACATAGGACTTTTGTCTTAGTCCTTTGGGGTCACTATAACAATATATTACAGACCGGGTAGCTTATAAACAACAGAAATTTATATTTATCACAGTTCTGAAGCCTGGAAGTCCCAGATTAAGGTGGCAGTATGGTTGCGTGATGGCTTTCCTCTGGGCTTCAGACTTCTTGTTGTAACCTCACGCTGTGGAAGGGATTAGGAAGCTCTGTGGATCTTTTATAAGAGCACTAACCCCATTTATGTGGGCTTCACCCTCATGACCCAATCACATCCCAAAGACCACAACTACTTATATGAATTGGGGGCAGGGGGAAATAAACATTCAGACCATAGCAGAGTTGTATCCTAAATATACAAAAAAACAATAAGAAAACAAACAACTTAATTAAAAAATAGGCAAAAAATCTGAACAGACACCTCACCAAAGATATACAAATGACAAATAAGCACATGAAAAGATGCACAAAATCTCTTAGGAAATTGCAAATTAAAGCAATAATGAGATTCCACTACATACCTATTAGAATGGCTAAAATTTAAAAAAAAATTACGATATCAAATGTTGGTGAGGATGTGGACAAAAACAGAAACTCTCATTCATTGCTGATGGGAATGAAAAATGGTACAGTTTTGAATGACGGTTTGGCAGTTTCTCACAAAACTAAACACAGTCTTACCATATGATAAGCAATTGTGCTCCTAAGTATTTACCCAACTGATTTGAAAACTTTATCCACTCAAAAACCTGCATGAAAATGTTTATAGCAGCCTTATTCATAATCACCCAAAACTGGAAACAACCAAGATGCCTTTGATATGTGAATGAGTAAATAAACTACGCCTATACAACAGAATATTATTCAGCCATAAAAACAAATGAGCTACCAAACCACAAAAAGACATGGAGAAACCTTAAATGTGTATTGCTAAGTGAAAGAAGTCGGTCTAAAAAGGCTACATACTGTATGATTCCAATTATATGCCATTCTGGAAAAGGTAAAACTATAAAGGCAGTAAAAATATCAGTGGTGGCCAGGGGTTCAGGGGGAGATGGGAGGGTTAAATAGGTGAGACAAGGGATTTTTAGGACAATGAAACTATTCTGTATGGCACTGTAATGGTCAATAAGTGACGCTATGCATTTGTCAAAATGCATAGAGTTTTACAGCACATAAAGAGAATCTTAATGTGCACAAATTTAAAAATATCATTTAGGGCTGGCCGCAATTACCTAGTGGTTAAATTTGGTATGCTCCACTTCAGCAGCCTGGGTTTGTTTCCCGGGCGTGGACCTACACAGCCTGTGGCCATGCTGGGGCAGCAACCCACATACAAAACAGAGGAAGATTGGCAACAGATGTTAGCTCTGGATGAATCTTCCTAATCAAAAAAAAAAAAATCATTTAGGAGACTAGAGATCCCAAAGAGTGAAGACTGTAACCTGAAAATCTAACTATATACATAGAATACAAAAGTCTTCTATGTCAAAATTAAGAGTCGGTAGTATGTACACTTGATATGATATAACTAAAATGGCATTCTATCTCTGTGGTTTTCCTCCCCTAAATCCATAACCTTAGTCTGATCATGAGAAGAACATCAGACAAATTCTGAATAGAGGGTAATTCTACAAAATACTTGACCAGTACCCCTCAAACAGTCAAGGTCATCAAAAATAGGAAATTCTGAGAAAATATCACAGTCAAGAGGAGTCCAAGGAAACAAGACAAATTAATGTAGTATCCTGGATGGGATCCTTAAATAGAAAAAGACATTAGGTAAAAACTATGGAAATCTAAAAATCTGTGGACTTTAGTTATGAAAAATATATCACATTTGATCTATTAATTATAACAAATGTACTATACTAATGTAAGATGTTAATAATAGGGAAAACTGTGTAAGAGTTCCCATACAGTTTATGGGAACTCTGTACTATTATCTCAATTTTTCTGTAAGCCTGAGACTGTTCTTAAAAATAAAGTCTTTTTGAGAAATCAATTCTATTTCTATATATCTTCAATAAGCAAATGGGAAATTAAAATTTGAAGATATCGTTTACAAACCCTCCCCAAATAAAAAGAAAAAAAACACATAGGAATGAATCAACTGAAAGAAATATAAGACCTCTCCACTAAGATATACAAAATGTATTTGAAAAAAATTAAAGAAGATTTAAATAAGTAAAAAGATATATCATATCACAGAGAGGAAAAAAACAGAAAGATGTCAATTCTTTCCTAGTAAATTTTTAGAATCAATGAAAATCTAATAAAACTCAAGCAGTTTTTTTTTATTTTAATTCTGGAAATTGACAAGCTGATCCAAAAAAGCCCAGACAATAAACTGAAGACTTGTTATCCAGATATAAAATTAAAGTAAAACAATGTGATATTGATTCAAGAATAACCAAATAGATGAATACAATGAAATAGAGAATCAGAAACAGATCCACACATATATGACCATGTGATATATATATGACAAATGGAACAGACAGTGCATGGACTTGGGAAAAAGATGATCTTTCCAATATACAATAATGTGTATATTGGATATCCTTATGGAAAAATTATATATTGACACCCATCTAAGACCAGAGACAAAAATGTATTTCAAATGCATTAAAGATCTAAATGTGAAAGATGCAACACAGTTTTAAAAATAAAGTATTATAGAAGCTGACCCAGTGGTGTAGCAGTTAAGTTCGTGCATCCTGCTTCGGCGGCCTGGGGTTTGCCAGTTTGGATCCTGCACGTGGACCTACTCACCGCTCATCAAGACATGCTGAGGTGGTGTCCCACAAACAAGAACTAGAAGGACCTACAACTAGGATATACAACTATGTATTGGGTCTTTGGGGAGAAAAATGAAAAAAAAAAAAAAAGAGGAAAATTGGCAACAGATGTTAGCGCAGGGCCAATCTTCCTCAAAAAAAAAAAAGAAAAAGAAATAAAGTTTATAGGGATTGCTGGGAAGATGGTGGCATAGGAGGACTCTGAATTCACCTCCTCCCACAGACACAATGAATTTACAACTACTTTTGGAACAATTACCCCTGAGAGAGAACCGGAAACTGGATAAAACAACCCCCACACCAAGCGACAGAGCTGACTGAGGTGAAAGAGGCAGAAATACCTTTCTAGACAAGAAAAAGCCACATTCTAGCCCTGATGCTTCATGGCCCAGAGCAATCTTAAGGTAGGAAGCTTTTCCTGGAGGAGTAGGGGATCTTAAGTGGAAAAGCTTCGCCACAATAAACAACTTTTGAACTCAGCACAACTGAGACAAGTGTCATAATATCTGGCTTTTTTGGCTATTAAAACCAATGGGGAATACCCCCAAGAAAGCTATTGAACATAAGAAAAAGAAAAGCCTGCTCTTAAAGGGCCCATGCACAAATTCACCCAGTCCGGAAAGCAACTCAAAGTCACCAGAAAGAACGGTGCACAGTCCTTTGGCAAAAGAAACTCACTTGATAGGCTCTGGGTGCATCTCAGGGAGGCAAGAGGTGACTGGATCCACCTCCCTGAGGACTGAGACACTGGCAGTAGCCATCATTGTGACCTAGTACAGACATGCTGACACAGATGCTGGCAGAAGCCATTGGAGTTCTTCCCCTGGCCTCTTAGTGCAGGAGTTTGCCCCACCCACTAGAGTACCAATTTAGTCTAGCTCAGCTAGAGCAGGTAGACCACTATAGGGACTGGATCTGCCCACCAGCAAGCCCTCAGGCAACCTGTGGACCCACAAAGGTGGGGTGTGTTGGACCTCTGAAGCAGGGAGAGTGGGTCAGTCTCTCTGGGGGGACACGCGTGAGGAGTGGGCCTGCATTGGAGGAGTGTTCCCGGCCTCTTCAGCAGGACAAGTGGGTCCACTTCAGTGGGGCAGGGTATACACATGGGGCAGGACTGCATTGTCAGGGTGCGTGGGCCTACAGGCTGTGGTGTTTGTCAGATGCAGAAGACTTGTACTTCTCAAACAGCCTCATAGGGGAACTGCCTCACCTTCCAAAGCCTGAAACAATTGTGTGCTGCCACACCTGGGGCCAGCCCCACACAGCTGCACTCCTGAGAGAGCTGACAACAGCCTCACAGGCCAGAGGCCTACAGCAATTGTGAATCCCTGAGCCTAACAACCAGCTGCACTGGGGGCCTACTCAGTTAACAACAAAACTGAAGCAGTAATGTGTTATTAGACCTTGTAGCCAACTATGCTTGGGCTTCCCCCACCCAATAAAGTGACTGAAGGAATCATAGCAGCCACACACAGCTGAGCCTTACAACTAGCTGGCCAAGGGGACAGCCTAGCCTACCCACGCACCTGCAGTAAGAGCAACCCTGCCACAACAGAAGGATTCATGTAGCCCACACAGAGGACACTTGTGGAACATTTTGACCTTGTGATGAGATGGAAGCACATTGCTGGGCCTCATAAGGCATCTCTTACATAAGGCCACCTCTTCAAGATCAGAAGACATAGCTGATCTACCTAACACAGAGATATAAGCACAGAAAAATAGGCAAAATGAGGAGACAAAGGAATATGTTCCAAATAAGGGAACAGGACAAATCCTCCTAAAGAGAACTAAATGAAAAAGAGATAAACAATCTATCTGATAAAGAATACAAATTAATAGCCATAAGGATGCTCACTGATCTTGGCAGAACAATAGATGAATACAGTGAGAACTTCCAAAAAAGAATTAGAAAATATAAAAAAGAACCAATCAGAACTAAAGAATACAGTAAAATGGAAAGGAAAAATTCACTAGAGGGAATCAAAAGCAGAGTAGTTGATACAGAAAAATGGATCAGTGAGCTGGATGAAAGACTAGAGGAAATCATCCAAGCTGGAAAGAAAAAAGAATGAGGACAGTCTAAAGGACCTCTGGGACAACATCAAGCACACTAACATCTGTGTTATGGTTGTCCCAGAAGGAGAAGAAAGAGACAAAAGGACAGAAAATCTCTTTGAGGAAATAATAGCTGAAAACTTTCCTAACCTAAGAAAGGAAACAGACATCTAGGTACAGGAAGCACAGAGAGTACCAAACAAGATGAACCCAAAGAGATCCACACCAAGACACATTATAATTAAAATGTCCAGAGTTAAAGATAAAGAGAGAATCCTAAAACCTGCAAGAGAAAGGCAACAAGTTACATACAAAGGAAACCCCATAAGGCTATCAGCTGGCTTCTCAGCAGAAACCTTACAGGCTACAAGGGAGTGGTGTAATATATTTAAAGTGCTGAAAGGAAAAACCTACAGCCAAAAATACTCTACCTCACCAAGTTATCATTCAGGACATAAGGAGAGATAAAGAGTTTTCCAGATAAGCAAAAACTAAAGGAGTTTAACACCAATAAACCAGCCTTGCAAGAAATGTTAAAGGGACATATTTAAGTGGAAAAGAAAAGACTACAAACAGGAATAAGAAAACTATCAAAAAAATAAAATAAAATCACTGGTAAAGGCAAATATACAGTACAGGTAGCAGACCAACAACCTGTGAAGTTAATATGAAGGTCAACAGACAAAAATACTAAAATTATCCATTTCCATGATAAGAGGTTAACGGATACACACACCACACACAAGGTTAAATATGATATAAAAAAACAGAAAATGTGGGAGGAGGAGAGTAAAAGAGCAGAGGTTATAGCAAAAGGTCAAATTTAAGAGATCATCAACTTAATATAGATTGCTATTTACATAGATTATTATATTGTATATGAACCTCATGGCAATCACAAACCAGAAACCTATAATAAATACACAGAAAATTAAGAGAAAGGAACCCAAACAAAATACCAAAGAAAGCTATCAAACCACAAGGAAAGAGAGAAGAGAAGAAGAAAGGAACGGAGAAGAACTACTAAAACACCCAGAAAAAAAGGTAACAAAATTGCAATAAGTACATACCTATCAATAGCTACTTTAAAAATCAATGGACTAAATGGACTGGAATCAAAAGACGTAGGGTGTCTGATTGGCTAAAACAAGACCCATATACATGCTGCATATAGAGGCACACTTCAGACCTAAAGACATTCACAAACTGAAAGTGAAGGGATGGAAAAAGACACTCCATGCAAATGGCAATGAAAAGAAAGCTGAGGTAGCAATACTTAACGCCTACAAAATAGACATTAAGACAAAAACTGTAACAAGAGACAAAGAAAGGCGTTACATAATGATAAAGGAAACAATCCAACAAGATGATATAACACTTGTACATATCTATGCACCCAACATAGGAGCACCTAAATACATAAAGCAATTATTAACAGACATAAAAGGAGAAATAGACGGCAACACAATAATAGTAGGGGAATTTAACACTCCACTTACATCAATGGATAGATCATCCAAATAGAATGTCAGTAACGAAACATTGGCCTTAAATGACACATTAGACCAGATGGACTTAATAGAAATATACAGAACATTCCATCAGAAAAACATGGAATACACATTCTTTTCGAATGCACATGGAACATTCTTCAAGATAGACCACACATTAGGCCACAAAACAGGTCTCAATAAATATAAGATGATTGAAATAATACCAAGCATCTTTTCTGAAAACAATGGTATGAAACTAGAAATCAACTACAGGAAGAAAACTGGAAAAGCCACAAATATTTGGAGATTAAACAAAATGCGACTGAATAATTATTGGATCAATGAAGAAAGTGAGGAGAAATAAAAAAATACCTGGAGACAAATGAAAATGAAAATACAACATGCCAAAATTTATGGGATACAGCAAAAGCAGTAGTAAGAAGGAAGTTTATAACAATACAGGCCTACCTCAACAAACAAGAAAAATCTCAAATAAACAATCTAATGGTGTATCTACAGGAACTAGATGAAGAACAAACAAAACCCCAAATCACTAGAAGGAAGGAAATAATAAAAAGCAGAGCAGAAATAAATGAAATAGAGACTAAAAAACAATAGAAAAAATCAATGAAACTAAAAGCTGGTTCTTTGAAAAGATAAACAAAATTAACAAACCTTTAGCTAGATTCACCAAGGAAAAAAGGGAGAAGATACAAATAAATAAAATCAGAAATAAAAGAGGATAAATTACAACAGACACCTCAGAAATACAAAAGATTATAAGAGAATACTATGAAAAGCTATACACCAACAAATTGGATAATCTAGAAGAAATGGATAAATTCTTAGAATCATACAACCTTCCAAAACTGAATCAAGAAGAAATAGAAAATTTGAAGAGACCAAACACCAATAAGGAGATTGAAACAGTAATCAAAAACCTCCCAAAAAACAAAAGTCCAGGACCAGGCAGCTTCCTTAGTGAGTTGTACCAAACATTGAAAGAAGACTTAATACCTATCCTTCTCAAACTCTTTCAGAAAATTCAAGAGGAGGGGAATCTTCCTAACTCATTCTACAAGGCCAACATTACCCTGACAGCAAAACCAGACAAGGACAACACAAAAAAAGAAAATTACAGGCCAATATCACTGATGAATATCGATGTAAAAATCCTCAACAAAATACCAGCAAATCGAATACAACAATACATGAAAAAGATCACACACCACGATTGAGTGTATTCAGGGATGCAGGGATGGTTCAACATCCGCAAATCAATCAATGTGATACACCACATTAACCAAATGAGGAATAAAAATCATGTGATCATCTCAATAGATGCAGAGAAAGCATTCAACAAGATACAGTAACCATTTATGATAAAAAAAAAAACTCTGAATAAAATGAGTATAGAATGAAAGTACCTCAACATAATAAAGGCTATATATGACAACCCCACACCTAACATCATACCCAATGGAGAAAAACCAAAAGTTATCTCTTTCAGAACAGGAACCAGACAAGTATGACCACTTTCACCACTCTTATTTAACATAGTATTGGAAGTCCTAGCCAGAGCAATCAGGCAAGAAAAAGAAATAAAAGGGATCCAAATTGGAAAAGAAGAAGTGGATTTGCAGATGACATGATTTTATATATAGAAAACCCAAAAGCATCCACCAAAAACCTAGTAGAAATAATATATGAATACAGTAAAGTTGCGGGATACAAAATCAACATAAAAAAATCAGTTGTGTTTCTATACACCAGCGAGGAAGTGGCAAAAAGAGAAACCAAGAATAAAATCCTATTCACAATTGCAACAAAAAGAATAAAATACTATAATTGGAAAAAAAATAAAAAGAGAAAAAAAAGAATAAAATACCCAGGAATAAATTTAACCAAAGAGGTGAAAGACCTGTATACTGAAAACTGTAAAACGTTATTGAAATAAATTGAAGAAGACACAAAGAAATGGAAAGATATTCTGTGCTCTTGGATTGGAAGCATTAACATAGTTAAAATGTCCAGATCAAAGTCAAGATGGCAGCATAGGCAGATTTGGAACTCAACTCCTCCCGTGGACACAGCCAATTGACAACTACTCATGGAAAAATTACCCCTGAGAGAAAAGTGAAAACTGGATAAAAGGAACCCCTGCAACAAACGACAATCCTAATTGAGGTGGAAGATGCAGAAAGTCTCCTCTGGAGAGAAAAAACGCCACCTTCACAAGCTGCAGCACTTCATGGCCGCCCAGGAGCAGCGCAAAGGTACATAGGCCTCTCTGGAGGAGTGGGGACCTGAGCCAGAGAGCGCTCCCGCTGTAGGCATTTTTTTGGATCCAGCATAATCAAGACAGGTGGCATAATATCTGACTTTGCTTGCTACTAAAACATTGGGGACTATCCCCAAAAAAGCTGGTTCACAAAGAAATTAAAACCAGCTCTTAAGGGGCCCACACACAAGTTCATCCATTTCAGAAAACAACCTAAAATCACCAGAAAGAAAGGTGCACAGTGCTTTGGTGAAAAGAGACTCACCTGACAGGCTCTGAGTGCATCTCAGTGAGAGCTGAGACCTCTCCAAGGACTGGGACATTGGGAGTGGCCATTGTTGTGGTCTGATGTGGGCATGCTGACACAGACACTGGCAGATGCCATTGGAGTTCTCCCTGGGGCCTGCTGGCCCGGGGTCTTCCCCACCCACTAGAGCACCAACTTAATCCAGCTCAGCCAGGGCAGGCAGCCCACCCCAGGGACTGGCCCCACCCAACAACAAGCCCTACTTAGGGCAACTTGTGGGCCTGCTAAATGAGCTGCCTGGATTCTCCTCAGCCTGGCGAGTGGGTCCATCTCTGTGGGGCAGGGTGTGTGCAAGGAGCAAGTGGAGAGTATGGGGCAGTGGTGGAGTGTCTGGGACTCCCACCTTGAAGAGACTGGGTCCACTTCAGGAGGTCAGAGTGCACACATGGGTCAGGACTGTGTTGACTGTGCATGTGGACCTGTGGGTGGCGGGGCTTGTCAGCTGCAGAAGACTTGTGCTTCTCAAAGACCCACATAGGGGGTTTGATCCACCTTCCAAAGCTTGAAACAACTGGGTGTTCCCATGCCTGAGGCCAGCCCCACCCAGCTGCAATCCTCAGAGAGCTGACAAGAGACCTAAAGCCTGGAGGCTTATAGAAACTGTAAGGCCCTGAGCCTAACAACCTGCCACGCTGGGGGCCTACTCACTTAAAAGAAATACTGCAACACAAATGTGCTATTAGAACTTGGAGCCAAATGTGCTGGGGCTCCCCGCACCCGCTAAAGACACTGAAGAGCCCACAACTACAAGCAGCTGAGCATTACAACAGCTGGCTAGGGGCATAGGTCAGCCTCCCTCAGCACCTACAGGGAGAGCAACCCTGCCACAGCAGAAGGACACATGTAGCCCACAGAGGGGTCACTCCTGGAATATTCAGAACTGAGGGAAGCACACTGTGGGCCTCATAAGGCATCACTTATATAAGGTTACCTCTCCAAGAGCAGGAGATGTAGCTGACCTACTTAATATGTAGACACAAGCCCAGTGAAAGAGGCAAAATGAGGAGGCAAAGGAATATGTTCCAAGTAAGAGAACAGGACAGAACCCCAGAAAAGGAACTAAGTGAAACAGAAATGAGCAACTTACCCAACAGAGAGTTCGAACAAAGAGTGTTAAGGATGCTCACTGATCTTGGGAGAATGGATGAACTCAGTGAGAACGTCAACAAAGAAATGGAAGATATAAAAAAGAACCAATCAGAAATGAAGAATACAATACTGGAAATGAAAAATTCACTAGAGGGACTCAAAAGCAGAGTAGAGGATACAGAAGAACGGATCTGCAAGCTGGACGAAAGACTAGAAGAAATCACCCAAGCTGAAAAGATAAAAGAAAAAAGAATTAAACAGAGTGAGGACAATTTAAGGGACCTCTGGGACAACAACAAGCACATTAATATCCGTGTTATAGGTGTCGCAGAAGGAGAAGAGTGAGACAAATGGGTAGAGAATCTATTTGAAGAAATAAGAGATGAAAACTTCCCTAACCTAAGGAAGGAAACAGACATCCAGGTACAGGAAGCACAGAGAGAACCAAACAAGATAAACCCAAAGAGGTCCTCACCAAGACATATAATAATTAAAATGTCCGGAATTAAAGATAAGGAGAGAATCCTAAAAGCCGCAAGAGAAAGACAAGTTACATACAAAGGAAACCCCATAAGGCTATCAGCTGACTTCTCAGCAGAAATCTTACAGGCTAGAAGAGAGTGGCACAATATATTTAAAGTGCTGAAAGAAATAAACCTACAGCCAAGCATACTCTACCCGTCAAGGTTATCATTCAAAATGGAAGGAGAGATAAAACGTTGCCGAGACAAGCAAAAATTAAAGGAGTTTGTCACCAAGAAACCAGTACTATAAGAAATGCTAAAGGAAATTATTTAAGGGTAAAAGAGAAGACCACAAATAGGAAGAATATCTATTTCCATGATAAGAGGGTAATGGATACAAATGCACAAAAAAGATGTAGATATGATATCAAAAATATAAAATGTGGGAAGAGAGAAGTTAAAGAGTAGAGCTTTCAGACAGAGGTCAAACTGAAGAGACCATCGACTTAATATAGATTCCTATATACGTAGGTTACTGTATATGGACGCCATGAGAATCACAAACCAGAAACCTATAATAAATACACAAAAAACTAAGAGAAAGGAACCCAAACATAATATTAAAGAAAGCCATCAAACCACAAGGGAAGACAGAAAGAGAAGAAGAAAGAAACAGAGAATGGCTACTAAAACACCGAGAAAAAAAGTTACAAAATGGCAGTAAGTACATACTTATGAATAGCTACTTTAAACATCAATGGACTAAATGCTCCAATTAAAAGGCATAGGGTGGCGGACAGGATAAAACAACAAAACCCATGTGTATGCTACATACAAGAGACACACTTCAGACCTAAAGACACTCACAAACTGAAAGTGAAGAGATGGAAAAAGATACTCCACGCAAATGGCAATGAAAAGAAAGCTGGGGTTGCAGCACTCATAACAGACAAAATAGATTTTAAAACAAAGACTGTAAAAAGAGACAAAGAAGGGCATTACATAATGATCAAGGGAGCAATCCAACAGGAGGTTATAACACTTGTAAATACCTATGTACCCAATGTAGGAGCACGTAAATATATAAAGCAATTATTAACAGACATAAAAAGAGAAATAGATAGTAACACAATAATAGTAGGGGACTTTAACACTTCACTTACACCAATGGATAGATCATCCAAACAGAAGATCAAGAAGGAAATATTGGCCTTCAATGACACACTAGAACAGATGGACCTAGTAGATATGTACAGAACATTCCATCCAAAAACCAAACAATACACATTCTTTTCAAATGCACAAGGAATATTCTCCAGGATTGATCACATATTAGGCCACAAAAGAAGTCTCCATAAATTTAAGATTGAAATAACACCAAGCATCTTTTCTGACCACAACGGTATGAAACTAGAAACCAACTATAGGAAGAAAATCAGAAAAGCCACAAATACGTGGAGATTAAACAAATGCTACTGAACAACGATTGGGTCAATGATGAAATCAAAGGAAAAATCAAAAAATACCTGGAGACAAATGAAAATGAAAATATGACATGACAGAACTTGTGGGATACAGCAAAGCGGTTCTAAGAGGGAAGTTTATAGCAATACAGGCCTATCTCAACAAACAAGAAAAATCTCAAATAAACGATCTAAAAGTGCACCTAACGGAACTGGAAAAAGAAGAACAAACAAAGCCCAAAATCAGTAGAAGAAGGGAAATAATAAAAATCAGAGCAGAAATAAATGAAATAGAGGCTAAACACCAATAGAAAAAATTAATAAAACCAAGAGCTGGTTCTTTGAAAAGATCAACAAAATTGACAAACATTTACCTAGACTCACCAAGAAAAAAAGAGAGAAGGCTCAAATAAGTAAAATCAGAAAGGAAAGAGGAGAAATTACAACAGACACCTCAGAAATACAAAAGATTATGGGAGAATACTATGAAAAGCTATATGCCAACAAAATGGACAATCTGGAAGAAATGGATCAATTCTTAGAATCATACAACCTTCCAAAAATGAATCAAGAAGAAATAGAGAATTTGAATAGACCAATCACCAGTAAGGAGATTGAAACAGTAATCAAAAACCTCCCCAAAAATAAAAGTCCGAGACCAGATGGCTTCCCTGGTGAATTCTACCAAACATTCAAAGAAGACGTAATACCTATCAGTCTCAAACGCTTCCAAAAAATTGAGGTGTGGGGGAAGACCCTACCTCATTCTCTGAGGCTGACATTACCCTGATACCAAATAAGACAAGAACAACACAAAAAAAAGAAAATTACAGGCCAATATCACTGATAAACATCCATGCAAAAATCCTCAACAAAATACTAGCAAATCACATACAACAATACATTAAAAAGATTATACACCATGATCAGGTGGGATTTATTCCAGGGATGCAGGGATGGTTCAACATTCGCAAATAAATCAATGTGATACACCACATTAATAAAATGAAGAATAAAAATCATATGATCATCTCAATAGATACAGAGAAAGAATTTGACAAGATACAGCATCCATTTACAATAAAAACTCTGAATAAAATGGGTATAGAGGAAAGTACCTCAACATAATAAAGGCCATATATGACAAACCCACAGCTAATATCGTCCTCAAAGGTGAAAAACTGAAAACTACCCCTCTAAGAACAAGAACCAGACAAGGATGCCCACTCTCACCACTCCTATTTCACGTAGTATTGGAAGTCCTAGCCAGAGCAATCAGGCAAGAAAAAGAAATAAAAGGGATCCAAATTGGAAAGGAAGAAGTGAAACTGTCACTATTTGCAGATGACATGATTTTATATATAGAAAACCCTAAAGAATCCACCAAAAAAACTTTTAGAAGTAATAAACGAATATGGTAAAGTTGCAGGATACAAAATAAACATACAAAAATCAGTTGCATTTCTATACACTAACAACGAGGTAGCAGAAAGAGAAATTACGAATACCCTCCCATTTACAATTGTAACAAAAAGAATAAAATACCTAGGAATGAACTTAACCAAAGAGGTGAAAGATCTGTACACGGAAAACTATAAAACATTGTTGAAAGAAATTGAAGAAGACACAAAGAAATGGAAAGATATTCTGTGCTCCTGGATTAAAAGAATTAACATAGTTAAGATGTACATACTTCCTAAAGAAATCTATAGATTCAATGCACTCCCTATCAAAGTTCCAACAACACTTTTCACAGAAATAGAACAAAATATCCTAAAATTTATATGGAATAACAAAAGACCCTGAATAGCTAAAGGAATCCTGAGAAAAAAGAACAAAGCTGGAGGTATCACACTCCTTGATTTCAAAATACTACAAAGCTATAGTAACCAAAACAGCATGGTACTGGCACAAAAACAGACACACAGATCAATGGAATAAAACCGAAAGCCCAGAAGTAAACCCACACATCTATGGACAGCTAATCTTTGACAAAGGAGCCAAGAACATACAATGGAGAAAGGAAAGTCTCTTCAACAAATGGTGTTGGGAAAACTGGACAGCCACATGCAAAAAAATGAAAGTAGACCCTTACCTTACACCATACACAAAAATTAACTCAAAATGGATTAAAGACTTGAATGTAAGACCTGAAACTATGAAACTTCTAGAAGAAAACATAGGCAGTATGCTCTTCGACATGGGTCTTAGCAACATATTTTCAAGCACTATGTCTGACCCGGCAAGAGAAACAATAGAAAAAATAAACAAATGGGACTACATCAAACTAAAAAGCTTCTGCACAGCCAAGGAAACCATCAATAAAACGAAAAGACAACCTAACAATTGGGAGAAGATATTTGCAAGCCATATATCTGATAAGGAGTTAATCTCCAAAACATATAAAGAACTCATGCATCTCAACAACAAAAAAACTAACAACCCAATTAAAAAATGGGCAAAAAACCTGAACAGACATTTCTCCAAAGAAGATATGCAGATGGCCAACAGGCACATGAAAAGATGTTCAACATCATTAACTATCAAGGAAATGCAAATCAAAACTACAATGAGATATCACCTCACATCCTTCAGAATGGCTATAATCAACAAGACAGGAAACAACAAGTTTTGGAGAGGATGCGGAGAGAAGAGAACTCTCATACACTGCTGGTGGGAGTGCAAACTGGTGCAGCCACTGTGGAAAACAGTATGGAGATTCCTCAAAAAAACTAGGATAGAATTACCATACAATCCAGCTATTCCATTGCTGGATATTTACCCAAAGAAGGTGAAAACACCAATGTGTAAAGATACATGCACCCCTGTGTTCATTGCAGCGTTATTCACAACAGCCAAGACTTGGAAGCAACCTAAGTACTCATCAAGGGATGAATGGATAAAGAAGATGTGATATATATACACAATGGAATACTACTCAGCCACAAGAAACGATGAAATCCAGCCATGTGTGACAACATGGATGGACACTGAGGGTATTATGCAAAGTGAAATAAGTCAGAGGGAGAAGGTCAAATACCGTATGATCTCACTCATTAAGCGGTAGATAATAACAACAACAAACAAACACAGAGAGACAGAGATTGGATTGGTGGTTACCAGAGGGGAAGGGGGGAGGGAGGAGGGGGAAAGGGTTAATTAGGCACATGTGTATGGTGATGGATTGTAATTAGTATTTGGGTGGTGAACATGAGAACATGATATAATCCATGCAGAAATAGAAGTATAATGATGTACATCTGAAATTTATACAATGTTACAAACCAATGTTACTGCAATAAACAAAAAAAAAACAAAACTAAAAAAACATAGTTAAAATGTCCATACTTACTAAAGCAATCTACAGATTCAATGCAATCCCTATCAAAGTTCCAATGACATTCTTCACAGAAATAGAACAAAGAATCCTAAACTTTATATGGAACAACAAAAGACCTGGCATAGCCAAAGGAATCCTGAGAAAAAAGAACAAAGCTGGAGGTATCATACACCCTGATTTCAAAATATACTACAAAGCTATAGTAATCAAAACAGCATGGTACTGGCACAAAAACAGACACAGAGATCTATCGAACAGAATTGAGAGCCCAGAAATAAACACACACATCTATGGACAGCTAATTTTTTACAAGGGAGCCAAGAACATACAATGGAGAAAGGAAAGTCTCTTCAATAAATGGTGCTGGGAAAACTAGACAGCCACACTCAAAAAAATGAATGTAGACCATTATCTTACACCATACTCAAAAATTAACTCAAAATGGATTAAAGACTTGAATGTAAGACCTGAAACCATAAAACTTATAGAAGAAAACAGTGCATTCTTTGGCACCAGTCTCAGCAGCATATTTTCATATACCGTGTTTTTCCAGGCAAGGGAAACTAAATTAAAAATAAACAAATGGGACTACATCAGACTAAAAACCTTCTGCAAGGCAAAGGAAACCATCAACAAAATGAAAAAAACAACCTAACAATTGGGAGAAGATATTTGCAAGCCATTTATCTGATAAGGAGTTAATATCCAAAATATATAAGGACCACATGCATCTCAACAACAAACAAACTAACAACCCAATTAAAAAATGGGCAAAAGGTCTGAACATAAATTTTTCCAAAGAAGATGGCCAACAGGCACATGAAAGATATTCAACATCACTAATTATTAGGGAAATGCAAATCAAAACTACAATGAGATATCACCTCATGCTTGTCAGAATGGCTATAATTAACAAGACAGGAAAAAACAAGTGTTGGAGAGGGTGTGGAGAGAAGGGAGCTCTCATACACTGCTGGTGGGAGTGCAAACTGGTGCAGCCACTATGGAAAACAGGATGGAGATTCCTCAAAAAATTAAGCATAGAACTACCATATGATCCAGCTATTCCACTGCTGGGTATTTATCCAAAGAATATGAAAACACGAATGCATAAAGAAATATGCACCCTTATGTTCATTGAAGCATTATTCACAATAGCCATGACTTGGAAACAACCTAAGTGCCCATCAAGGGACCAATGGATAAAGATGATGTGGTATATATACACAATGGAATACTACTGAGCTATAAAAAAGATGCAATCTTGCCATTTGTGATAACATGGATGGACATTGAGGGTATTATGCTAAGGAAATAAGTCAGATGGAGAAAGTCAAATACCACATGATCTCACTCAGAAATAGAAGATAAAAACAACAACAACAACAAACACATAGATACGGAGATTAGATTGGTGGTTACCAGAGGGGAAGGGTGGAGGCAGGAGCTGAAAGGGGTGACTGGGCACATGTGTATGGTGATGGATTATAATTACTCTTTTGGTGGTGAACATGATGTAATCTATACAGAAATTGAAATATAATGATGTACACCTGAAACTTACATAATGTTATAAACCAATGTTACCTCAATAAAAATAAATAAATTAAATTTTAAAAAAGTGCAAAGCTTAATGGAAAAATAAATAAATAAAAAATAAAATAAAGTATTATATAACATCTATTTGGCTGGAGTAGCCGATGATTTCTTAAATAAGACATCCATCAACAGTTATTTGATACCTTATTCCTTTCTTAGAAATGTAAAATGATAAAGATCAGAAGTGAAAAGTTGGCCTATTTTAAGATTTAATAACTTCAATCCATGAAAAGATACACCTTCAGAAGTAAAAAAGCAACCCACAGAGTGAGAGAAGATATTTGCTATACATAGCTATAGCAAAGGACTTGTATTCTAAAGTATATATAATTCCACAAATCAATAAGACAAAGACAGGTAACTCAATAGAAAATTGAGCAAAATATTTGAATATGCACATCACAAAAGAGAATGTCTAGATGGCCAATAAACATATTTAAGATATTCAACTTCTGGGCCAGCCTCGTGGCTTGGTGGTTGGGTGTGCGCACTCTGCTGCTGGCGGCCTGGGTTCGGTGTCCCCGGCGCGGGCCGACGCACCGCTTCTCCGGCCGTGCTGAGGCCGCGTCCCACATACAGCAACTAGAGGGATGTCCAGCTATGACATACAACTACCTACTGGGGCTTTGGGGGGAAAAAAATAAATAAATAAAATCTAAAAAAAAAAAAAAAAGAAAAGATATTCAACTTCTTTAGTCATCAAGGAAATGCACATTAAAACTGGACTACAGGGCCGGCCCTGTGGCTTAGCGGTTAAGTGTGCACGCTCCACTACTGGCAGCCCACGTTTGGATCCGGGTGCGCACCAAGCCACTGCTTCTCCAGCCATGCTGAGGCCACATCCCACATACAGCAACTAGAAGGATGTGCAACTATGACATATACAACTGTCTACTGGGACTTTGGGGAAAAACCAAAAAGGAGGAGGATTGGCAATAGATGTTAGCTCAGAGCCGGTCTTCCTCAGCAAAAAGAGGAGGATTAGCACGGATGTTAGCTCAGGGCTGATCTTCCTCACACACACACAAAAAAACTGGACTACATATGCACCAGAATGATTAACATGAAAGACAGACAATACAAAGTTTAGTGAGGATGTGTAGAAAACACGATTCACATACACTCTGATGGGAGTGTAAATTTGAAGACCCCTTGGTTGTATCTTAAAGCTGAACATAGGCGTATCCTATGACCAGCAAATCTACTCCTAGGTATACATCTAATAGAAATGCATATATATGTTCTCTAAAAGACGTGTACAAGGATGTTCATAGAAGAACTATTTGTAATAGTCAAAACCAAGAAATTACTCAAGTGCAAATAAACAGTAGAATTGATAAATAAATTACAGTATTTACACAATGGAATATTATACAGCAATGAGATTTAATGAATGACATCTATTCTCAACAATATAGATAATGCTCACCAATATATTGTCGAGCCAAAGAAACCACACATAAATGCATAAATGCCAAATGATTACATTTATATCTATAAAAAGATAAAGAATAACAGATAAAGAAGTTAGGGTAGTGGTACTCTTAGGAAAGGACAGCTAACAGGAAGGGAGTATGAATAAGGCTTTGTGATGCTGCTAATGTTCTGTTCTTGATCTGTGCTGGATATATTGCTGTGATCACTATGAAAATTATTATAACTGTATACTTATGTTTGCATACTTTCCTGTATGTCTGTTTTACTTAAACTCAAAAGTTAAAAAAAATCTTCATGGGGCTGGCCCGGTGGCATAGTAGTTAACTTCACGCGCTCTGCTTCAGCGGCCTGGGGTTTGCAGGTTCAGATCCTGGGCGTGGACCTACGCACCGCTTATCACCTGCTGTGGTAGGTGTCCCACATGTAAAGTAGAGGAAGATGAACATGGATGTTAGCCAAGGACCAATCTTCCTCAGCAAAAAAAATAATAAATTAAAAAAAAAATCTTCATGTACCTTCCTCCACTTACCTCATATCATGTTGTCTGTATTTTATTCGCTTCTCTTGATTTTCGTGTTCAAATTATAAACAAAATTTTTCTCAAATATTTTTCAAAAATACACTGGTCTGTATGTATACAGCATTGTAAAATATTTAAATACATATAACACATATGTTATAATAGTGTAAATAGTATTCCATTTGTCAACAAAAGACCTGTGATACTGTCTTACCTGGGCTAAATCAAGAAGTGTGGTTGTGTAGCAATCCTTTACCTTTCTAAGCCTCAGGTTTTTCATCTGAAAAATGGGTTTAATGATACCTGACTCACAGGGTATAGTGAATATCAAATGAGAACGTGTAGATAGAATGGCAGTTATCAATCACCACAGACATTTTAGTTCTCATGGGTAATATAGCCCCTGTCTTCAAGGAAAGACCCAATAATACATAGGGAAAGTCCAAATAGCAACACAAAAGAGTAATACTCAAGCTATCTATCACTATTTCCATAGCGATTTCTATGACTGTTTTTGCCATACCCCTTCATCATTATTTGTTCACATACTTGCCTCCCCCACTAATTTCTGAGTCACTTGATGCGAAAACAAGTCTTCTCCATTGTACATTTTAGATGCTGAAGTAAGGTAAGGAGAAGGAACATGGACATACTGGTTTCCTCCACCTGTCACATTTCTTTTGTCCTCAGCATATGTCGCTCCTCACTCAACTTTTGAGTGAGCCATCTAATTTAATTCAAATGATACTTCCCCCAGGAAAAACTCCTTAACTAGACGTTATCATGATTTTTTTCCTCTGCTGAATTCCTATAGAACATTTGTTATCGCCCTTACCATGAACCAAACTGATTTTAGATGGATTCAAGTTAAATATCTTTAATCAAATAACTTTAAATGACTAGAAAATAACAGGACTTAGATATTTAATACATCTTTAATGTGTCTCAGGAGTACTTCAGTTTGTAAAGATAGATAAACCCGCAAAGGAAACAATTAACAGATTAAACCACATAAAAATGAAAAACTTCTTAATGACCAAGAAGAGCCTCAAAACAAGTCAAACTCAAACTTAAAAGGCAAATGGGCTGCAAGTAATACTGCAAAACAAACTAAACTGACTAACTAACTGACCAACTAATTTGCAAAGAGCTCGGTTGGTTCTAGCATGTTTGTGGTCTCCCTCATTTGAGCTACTTGGGCTCACTTCAGAAGCAGTGCTTACTACCTTTCTCTCATTCTCTGTTTACTAAGTCACTGTTTCAAATACGCTCAACTGAAACAGTTTGCTAGTGGCCAACTACTTGGATAGTTCCATGATTAACATACAGACCCAAACATAATGTCCCGTTCACCTAACTTTATGAAAGTAAAAAGACTACAGCCTGGGATTTTTCTGCCATTGATTTCCAACCAAATGCACTGGAGAGAAAAAGTGAAGAGTTACCTAATCCTTGTACCCGGATGGGAAGCATAAGGAGCTGGAGAGCGGGATGGAATGGAAAGCCCATGAAATTTGATGATAAAATCTTCACTAATATGAGAGTATTTCATTTTCTAACTGAACTTTAGCACTGAAATGGAAAGTTTATTGGATCTTTTGTCATTCCCACCTAAATCGATTACTCATTAACCATTGTCCATTAAAACAGTTTCTTCACCTTACCACATTTTTGAACTTCCTTGTCTGCCTTTTTAGAATCTTAGGTCTATTTATATAATTTTCTTAAACATACCTGCCTACTGTTCTGTAGCTGTCACATAATTCAAACACAGGCTCTGAAGACTTAACCTGCTGACTTGCAAGAAAGTTTAATTAGCTCTTCTTTTGAGTATTTCAACCTTTCCCAGTATTCCATGCCCTGTTATTTATGTAAATAATAGACATCGAACTAGTTTATCCACAATGAGTAACGTCAAGTGAAAAGACTGCTCCCCACAGAAGTATGCTAAGTTTCTAAAAATAAGTTCTCTTGGCATCTAAATTCCTACAGTCTGCCTCCTCAAACAACTGGAGTATGAAAATTAAAAAATAAGTTTCCTGTAAGATCATTAAACAGTTTAAAATTAAATACTATTTACGCATTAGAATGAAAAAAAAAAAAAACAGACACAGATCACTTCCATTTTCTTATAAACTCCTCTCTCTACATCCTAGCACGTTATGGAGAGGGAAAGCACCCTTGCCTGGTGCTTTTGGTTTCTACTTTTCTCCTTTGAAGTCCAGCCCTGCCACCTGCCTATTGGCATTTTATGCACACAAACTCATCCAGGTTTTCCACAAAAGCTTGTCTTCCTCCTGGGGGATCCTGGAAAACCAGTGCTCATTCACTACCAGTTCACAGAATACTTGAACATAAACAATCCATTTGAAAGTAAGGATTCTTTTTCTCCTGCACTTCTGTTATTGCTGGCTTAATGATTAGTGTGTTCTGGACCAAATGTTGTGCCTTACAAGCTAGGAGTAGTGATCTTTACGAAGAATCTCCTAGAATTATATTTAATTAGTCAAGCAGATCAGGGGTGGGGATTGAAGCCAGGGCTAGGACTTGGGGAAAATACTGTCCTCAGAGAAGTGAGTTGGGCTTGGCTTCTCTGGACTGAGATCATTTCACACACACATACATATAACCCCCTGCGCCCTCCCCTCTACAAACACACACAGTAATATGTGCACATGCAGGATGCATTTTGGGCAATAAGCCTTTTCTTTTCCCTTTTTGTCACTCATAAATCCCTATAAAAAATCACCTTCCCCTCTCACAATTTCTCTCTCTGCTTCTGTCTCAGAAGTAACAACAGCCTCCATTGGCATGAATGATCACACCTCCACCTCCCACCCCCATACACTATGATTCATCTCTTTCCTGTGGCTCTAGGTGTGGAGGTCTTTCTTTTCTGTCTTTTCTTAAGACAAACCTTCTCTATATCTAAATTCCAGCCTCTTAAGCCCACACTCTTAGCCCGCTACCCTTCTGAGAGTGGTTGACTCGGTTAATGAGGCAGAGAAAACTCAGTTCCCAAAGAGAAAAGGAAACTGATACTATCAATCTATGACCTCTACTGTTGGGAGCCATGCCTGAGACAGAGGGAGGGGTATTGTGAATAAAGAGGTGTTAGGATTAGAGGCCCAGCAGCCTCTGAATCACTGAGTAGCACTGCTGCTATGTTGGAAATTCTACGGAGTTTCTGTGAAATTCTACTGAGGTGAAAACCCAGTCCCTGGTTCTTGTCTTGTGAGTCATAAAGATGTGAACACAAACATTCAAACTTGAAAAGGATCCCAGCAAAGTGTGCTAAAGGAAACTATGTCTAAAGAATTAAAGGAAAGTATGAGAATGATGTCTCACCAAATATAAAATATCAATAAAGAGATAAAAATCATAAAAAGGAATGAAAAGAAATTCTGGACTAGAAAAGTACAATAACTAAAGTGAAAAATTCACTAGAGAGGCTCAACAAGAGATTCGAGCAGGCAGAAAAGAGGATCAGCAAAGTCGAAGATAGATCAATTGAGGTTATCCAGCCTGAGGAACAGAAATAAAACAAGGAAGAAGAATGAGTAGAACATCAGAGACCTGTGTGACACTTGTCAGTGCAGCACCGTAAACATAATGAGAGTCCCAGAAGAAGAGAGGAGACAGAGAGGAGGTGGAAAGAATATTTGAAGAAATAATAGCTGAAAACTTCCCAAATTTGATGAAAATCATTAGCTTACATATCCAAGATGATCAGCAAACTCTATGTAGAATAAATACAAAGACACATCCTGATCAAACTGTCAAAGACAAAGCGAGAATCTTGAAAGCAGCAAGAGAGTGTGACTCATATGAACAAAGGATTTTCAATAACATTAACAGCTAACTTTTCATTAGAAACCACAGAAGTGAGAAGGCATGTTAAAAGGGCTAAAAGAAAAAAAACTGCTAACAAGGAATTCTATATTTGACAAAACTACCCGTCAAAAATGAATGAGAAACTAAACATTTCCAGATAAGAGCATGAGTAAAGTCTGTACTTCCCGCTCAGCTTTTGCTGGGGTGTGTATTTGTGTGTGAGGAAGGGGGCAGTGAAAGTTTTCCTGTGGTTTTTGGCTGGAGTAAAGTAGTTATTGTTAAAAGTTTCCTCTCTTGTTAGGCTGCCTCTTTCCTGGTCCTTTGGCTAGAGAGAACAGGCTTTTCTTGGGTCTTTTAAAAATCTGTACTCATTGGTGTTTCCAGGTTTCCAGTTTCTCTAATACCTAGTCTGAGACACAGGAGGCAAAAAGATAACCCAGGGAACTCATCACTGTGTAGTTACCCACGTCTCAAGGTCCCTATCTGGTCTCAGTTCCCTTCATCTTTCAGAGTCTTCTTATGTTTATTTTGTGTATAATGTCCAGAGGTTTTAGCTGTACTTACTGAGAGGGATAGGAAAAAGTACATAGACTCCATCTTCTTGGAGATGGAAGTCTCACATAATTCAATTTTTAACAATAGGCAACAGTCTTAAACAGGCACTTCACAAATAAGAATATTCAAATGGTCAATATACACATGAAAAGATAGGTGCTCAACATTGTCGTTCATCAGGTAAATGAAAATTAAATCTACAAATACAATAATACCAAACATCAAACAGAACCAGTAAAATTTTTTTTTAATTGTCAATACCAAGTATTTTGGTGAGTATATTGGCAAAATTGACGCGAGTTTAAATTGGTACAATCATTTTGGCAGTATCTACTACAGCTGTATTTTGCATGCCATTTGACCCACTAGTTAGCTCCTAGATGTACACCCAAGAGAAATAAATGAATATGTCCATCAAAAGACATATACCAAAGTGTCACAGAAGACTTATTTGTGGTAGCCAAAACTAAAAACAACTCAAATGTCCATCAAATCTAGAATGGATAAATTGTGGTAATATTCATAAAATTGAATACTACACAGCAATAAAAAAGAAAGAAGAAAACTATGCTGTGGATGAATCTTACAAAATAATGAGTGAAAAAGTCAAGGACGAAAGAGTATATACTGTTTGCTCCTATTTACATGAAATGCAAAAATAGGCAAACTATTCAAGGGCAATAGAAATCCAAATAATGGTAATTCTAGGGAAGGCATATTGACTGGAAAGAGGTATAGGAGATATTCTGGGTTGCTGGAAATATGCTGTATCTTTGTATGGGTTGTGGTCTCACGGGTTGCTATATATGCAAAAATTAATTGAGTTGGAAATCTAATATTTGTGTGTATGTGTGTTTGTTAAAACTTACAAAAAAATTTTTAAGGTTTTCTTCTATTTCACTTTGCAATACGCTCTAATGGCTACACACTGGACATCTTTGTAATCCAGAATCATTCAACTTTTGAGAACTTTTTTTTTAACCACACCTTCTTCGACTACCCATTCTTTCTACCTTAATTCCCATTGTATTTGCTCTTCAGCTTCCTTAGGGCATACAGTCTTCTACTTGTCTATCAAGACCAATGGTACCGCCCCAACGCCCACTATAGTGAACTATGGAGAATGTCTTGAATACATCACAGTATTTCACGAATCCCTGTGTATACATAAGCTTAGTTTATCTATCAAAATCTGCTATGACATTATCTCATTTGTGCCAACCTCTAATTAATTCTCAGAAAAAGTTCATTATTTCCTTACATAAATAATTGTTTGCTTGCAAACTCAGGATAAGTCCTGGGTAAGATCTGAAACCAGCCACCGTATATGAAGGGCAAAGAGAGACCAAAAAGGTAGATCACTCTTGATTGGTAGGTGGCAGGTTTAGTAAGCAAGGGAACTTATTTATCAGGCTTGCCTCGGGTGGCCACAAGATGAGCAGATCTAGATCTCCACATGCATCCACCAGAATCTTAAAAGTTTATATAGAGGCCTTACCTGGGTGCAGTTACCTATATCATCCAGATGGTCTTAACGACACATTACTCTCTCAAGGCTGCGTCCGTGAAAATGGCTCCCACTGTGGGAACAGTGAGCAGAACCTACATTCCAAGGACAGGAGAAGGGGTGAGGAGCGTCCAATTGCCTGAGTCCAGCTCAAGGGTCAACCAGCAGCCATATCCTCTTGATGATTTCCTCCAACAATTATTAACATAACTGCTTTATTATTATACATACCACACTATTGATGACTGTTTACATACAAGTAAGCTGCTTGGTAGAAGAAATCTCTTATCATTTATCTCTGTATCCCCCACAGCTCCCAAGTATATAGAAATAATGCAGATAAGATGATTTTATTTTGCCAGGGACCCTCATTTCCTCACTAAACTCATCCGTTCAATCAGTTCTTGCCTGTTTTAATAAGGTTCAAATTCTGCTTCCTCTGGAGAACTTTTGTCGATCGTGTCAGTCAAAAGTGATTATGACCTTGCTTCTCCTAGATGGTTGTAGTACACAGGCTGTGCCATTCTTCTGGCAGTTACTATGCACCTAAATAATTTAGAAGGGGTATGAGTTAAACAGGTTTTTGTTAAAAAATCAATTCATTAAAAGTTAGAAGTAAATAGGTTTTAATATTTATTAAACTTCTTAACCATAAAGGGTGGACTTCACTTGAAAATGAAAGAAGAAATCACTGACAAAAAGCATCAGTAAGTCTTAGAATATAAAAAATTTAAATTTACTAATGGCAAAATTTTTAAAAAGCATAATCAAAATTTAAAAAGGCAAATAACAGAATGGGGGTCAAGATGGCGGCGTAGGCAGACTCTGAACTCACCTCCTCCCGCGGACACAGCCAATTTACAACGACTCGTGGAAAAATTACCCCTGAGACAGAACTGAAAACTGGATAAGAGGAACTCCTGCAACAACGGACAATCCTAACTGAGGTGGAAGAGGCAGAGACTCCCTTCTGGAGAGGAAAAACGCCGCCTTCACAAGCCGCCAGCTTCACGGCCACTGGGAGCAGCTCACAGGTACGCACCCTCCCTGGAGGCGCCGGGTCCTGAGCCGGGGAGCGCCCCCGTTGTGGGCATTTTGTGGACCAGCACAATCGACACCAGCAGCATAATATTTGACTGTGCCTGCTACTAAAGCATTGGGGAGCACCCCCAGAAAACCCCGTTCACAAAGAAACTAAAACTGGCTCTTAAAGGGCCTGCGCGCAAACTCACCTGTTTCAGAAAGCATCCTAAAATCACCAGCAAGAAAGGTGCACAGTGCTTTGGTGACAAGAGACTCACCTAACAGGCCCTGAGTGCATCTCGGTGAGGGGTGAGACCTCTCCAGGGACTGGGACATTGGCGGCGGCCATTGTTGTGGCCTGGTGTGGGTGTGCTGACACAGACGCCATTGGAGTTCTCCCTGAGGCCTGCTAGCCCAGGGTCTGCTCCACTCGCTAGAGCACCGATTTAATCCAGCTCAGCCAGGGCAGGCAGCCCACCCTAGAGACTGGCCCCACCCAACAACAAGCCCTCAGGCAACTTGTGGGCCTGCATAGATTGGTGACTGGATTCTCTGCAGCCTGGCAACTGAGCTGACTTGAGCAGGGCAGGGTGTGCACAAGGAGCGGGTGGAGAGTGTGGGGCGGCGGTGGAGTGTGGGGCTCCCTCCGTGGAGAGACTGGGTCTACTTGGGGAGGTTGGGGCGCTCACACGGGGCAGGACTGTGTTGACTGTGTGTGTGGACCTGTGGGCAACAGGGCTTGTCAGCTGCAGAAGACTTGTGCTTCTCAAAGACCCACATAGGAGGTTTGCCCCACCTTCCAAAGCCTGAAACGATTGGGTGCTCCTGTGCCTGAGGCCAGCCCCACCCAGCTGCAATCCTCAGAGAGCTGACAAGAGACCTAATAGGTTAGAGGCTTACAGCAATTGTAAGGCCCTGAGCCTAACAACCTGCCACGCTGGGGGCCTACTCACTTAAAAGAAATACTGCAACACAAATGTGGTATTAGAACTTGCAGCCAACTGTGCTGGGGCTCCCCACACCTGATAAAGAGACTGAAGGGCCCACAAAAACTTCAAGCAGCTGAGCATTACAACAGCTGGCCAGGAGCATAACTCAGCCTCCCTGGGCGCCTACAGGGAGAGCAAACAGGCCACAACAGAAGGACACAAGTAGCCCACATAGGGATCACCCCTGGAACATTGAGAACTGAGGGAAGCACACTGGAAGCCTCCTAAGGCATCACTTACATAAGGTCACCTATCCAAGAGCAGGAGACGTATCTGACCTACCTAACACGTAGACACAAGCACAGGGAAAGAGGCAAAATGAGGAGGCAAAAGAATACATTCCAAGTAAGGGAACAGGACAAAACCCCAGAAAAGGAACTAAGTGAAACAGAAATGAGCAACCTACCCGACTGAGAGTTCAAACTAAGAGTGTTAAGGATGCTCACTGATCTGGGGAGAAGAATAGATGAACCCAGTGAGAACGTCAACAAAGAAATGGAAGATATAAAAAAGAACCAATCAGAAATGAAGAATACAATGCTGGAAATGAAAAATTCATTAGAGGGACTCAAAAGCAGAGTAGAGGACACAGAAGAACGGATCTGTGAGCTGGACGAAAGACTAGAAGAAATTACCCAAGATGAACAGGTAAAAGAGAAAAGAATTAAAAAGAGTGAGGACAGTCTAAGGGACCTCTGGGACAACATCAAGCGCACTAACATCCGTGTTATAGGTGTCCTGGAAGGAGAAGAGCGAGACAAGGGGGCAGAGAATCTATTTCAAGAAATAATAGATGAAAACTTCCCTAACCTAAGGAAGGAAACAGACATCCAGGTACAGGAAGCACAGAGAGCCCCAAACAAGATAAACCCAAAGAGGCCCACACCAAGACACATCATAATCAAAATGTCCAGAATTAAAGATAAAGAGAGAATCCTAAAAGCCGCAAGAGAATGTCAAGTTACATACAAAGGAAACCCCATAAGGCTATCAGCTGACTTCTCAGCAGAAACCTTACAGGCTAGAAGAGAATGGCACAATATATTTAAAGTGCTAAAAGGAAAAAACTTATAGCCAAGGATACTCTACCCAGCAAGGTTATCATTGAAAATGGAAGGAGAGAGGGCGGGGCGTGCGGGGCGCTTGGCACTCGCGGGCTGGGCCGGCTGTGCGCGCCCACTCCGGCTCCAGACCACCGTGGGCACGGGCCCGGGCAGCCCGGCTCCAGCGGAGCAGCAGCGGTGGCAGCTGGCGGCGAGGCCCCGCGCCCCTCGAGCCCCTCCCCGGCGCCGCGCATGGAGACGCGGCCCGCCGCTGAGCTTGCCGCCCGCCCCAGGACCCACCGGGGCTGGGGTGGCCTCGGGCTCCGGCCGGCGCCCCCGCCGCCCGAGGGCTGCACGCGGCCCGCGGGCCTCGTCGCCCGCGCGGATCGCCGCGGCCCGACCGTCCCGCCCCAGGCACTGGCCGTCCCGAGCGCCACGGCACACTCCCCGGTGCAGTCGGACCTGCCCGGCATGCAGAACCTAAAAGCAGATCCAGAAGAGCTTTTTACAAAACTGGAGAAAATTGGAAAGGGCTCTTTTGGTGAGGTGTTCAAAGGCATTGACAATCGGACTCAGAAAGTGGTTGCCATAAAAATCATTGGTCTGGAAGAAGCTGAAGATGAGATAGAGGACATTCAACAAGAAATCACAGTGCTGAGTCAGTGTGACAGTCCATACGTAACCAAATATTATGGATCCTATCTGAAGGATACTAAATTGTGGATAATAATGGAATATCTTGGTGGAGGCTCTGCACTAGATCTATTAGAACCTGGCCCTTTAGATGAAACTCAGATTGCTACTATATTAAGAGAAATACTGAAAGGACTAGATTATTTGCATTCAGAGTAGAAAATTCATAGAGATATTAAAGCTGCCAACGTTTTGCTCTCGCAACATGGAGAGGTGAAACTGGCCCATTTTGGAGTGGCGGGCCAGCTGACAGATACCCAGATAAAGAGAACACCTTCGTGGGCACCCCTTTCTGGATGGCCCCCGAAGTCATTAAACAGTCCGCCTACGAGTCGAAGGCAGACATCTGGTCCCTGGGCATAACAGCTATAGAACTTGCAAAAGGGGAGCCACCTCATTCGGAGCTGCATCCCATGAAGGTTTTATTCCTCATTCCAAAGAACAACCCCCCGACGCTGGAAGGAAACTACAGCAAACCCCTCAAAGAGTTTGTGGAGGCCTGTTTGAATAAGGAACCAAGCTTTAGACCCACTGCTAAGGAGTTACTGAAGCACAAGTTTATAATACGCAATGCAAAGAAAACATCCTACTTGACGGAGCTCATCGACAGGTACAAGAGATGGAAGGCCGAACAGAGCCGTGAAGACTCCAGCTCCGAAGACTCAGACACGGAAACGGACACGGACGGCCAAGCATCCGGAGGCAGCGACTCGGGGGGCTGGAACTTCCCGGACTCAGAGAAGAATTCCCTGAGTCTTGAGAATGGAACTCTTCAGCCATCGGATTTAGAAAGAGATAAGAAGAAAGACATCCCAAAGAGGCCTTTCTCTCAGTGTTTATCTACAATTATTTTTCCTCTCTTTGCAGAGTTGAAGGAGAAGAGCCAGGCGTGCGGAGGTAACATGGGGTCCATAGAAGAACTGCGAGGGGCCATCTACCTGGCAGAAGAGGCGTGCCCTGGGATCTCGGACACCATGGTAGCCCAGCTCGTGCAGCGGCTCCAGAGATACTCTCTAAGTGGTGGAGGAACTTTATCCCACTGAAATTCCTTTGTCATTTGGGGTTTTGTTTTTCCTTTTTTCTTCTTCATCCTCCTCTTTCTTAAAAGTCAACCAGAGCCTTTGCTGACTCCGCTGAAGAGGTGCGCCATCGAGGGGCTATCCTCCCCGTCACGGGTGCCTGTCCAGGCTACACAGTCCTTCCTTGCGGACCTTGGCCACCTGATGTCTCCAGATGGGGTGGGGAGGGTCAGCTCCTTCAAGCGATCATTTTATTTTATTATTATTCTTGTTTTTAATTTTAACCATAATGCACATATCAAGGAAAGTGTCTTTCAAAACAAAAACAAACCCTGAAATGTATATTTGGGATTACGATAAGGCAACTGAAGAAATGAAACCTCAGGTATCCTGCTTTAAGTTGATGACTCCCCCTCCCCAGGTGGATCAGTGTACAGATGTGTATATAGTGTCATTTTTACGGAAACTTTTTTGGCGTGCATAAGGAATCACTGTGTACAAATTGGCCAAGTGCTTCTGTAGATAATGTCAGTGGAGTAAATATTCGACAGGCCATAACTTGAGTCTATTGCCTTGCCTTAGTTACATGTAAATTTTGAATTATGTGACCAGTGATTTGGGTTTTATTTTGTATTTTCAGGGTTTTCCATTAATAATAATTAATGCCCCTCTTATGGAACGCTCCTATTTGTACCTCAACAAATGCAAATTTTCCTCTTGTCTGCCCAACAGCCCTTTTGGTACACTTAGAAGTTGATTTCCTTTTTCATTGATGGTACTATTTCTTAGTGTTTTAAATTGGAACATATCTTGCCTCATGAAGCTTTAAATTATTATTTTAAGTTTCTCCCCAATGAAGTGCTCTCGTCTGCCATTTGTTTGGAATCGTGCCACTGCCAACCCTCGCTGGCTATACCGTCCTTTCCAGTATGATTTTTCTGTTGCACCTTGTAGTGAAATCTGCATATCATCTTTCCCACCTAAAAATGTCTGAATGCTTACACAAATAAATTTTATAACACAAAAAAAAAAAAAAAGAAAAGAAAATGGAAGGAGAGATCAAAAATTTCCCAGATAAGCAAAAATTAAAGGAGTTTGTCACCAAGAAACCAGTGCTACAAGAAATGTTAAAGGGGCTGATTTAAGGGGAAAAGAGAAGACCACAAATAGGAAAAATTATCTATTTCCATGATTAGAATGTAATGGATACAAATGCACAAATAAGAGGTTAGATATGATATCAGAAATATAAAAGGAGGGAGGAGGGGAGTTAAAGAGTACAGCTTTCAGACAGAGGTCAAACTAAAGTGACCATCAATTCTGTATAGAAGAAGAAAGGAACAGAGAAGGACTACTAAAACACTGAGAAAAAAAAAAAGTTAAAAAATGGCAGTAAGTACATACTTATCAATAGCTACTTTAAACGTCAATGGACTAAATGCTCCAATTAAAAGGCATAGGGTGGCTGACTGGATAAAAAAACAAGACCCATATATATGCTGCATACAAGAGACACACTTCAGACCTAAAGACACTCACAAACTGAAAGTGAAGGGATGGAAAAAGATACTCCACACAAATGGCAATGAAAAGAAAGCTGGGGTAGCAGTACTCATATCAGACAAAATAGACTTTAAAACAAAAACTGTAAAAAGAGACAAAGAAGGGCATTACATAATGATCAAGGGAACAATCCAACAAGAGGATACAACACTTGTAAAGATCTACGCACCCAATGTAGGTGCACCTAAATATATAAAGCAATTATTAACAGATATAAAAACAGAAATAGACAGTAACACAATAATAGTAGGGGACTTTAACACTCCACTTACACCAACAGATAGATCATCCAAACAGAAGATCAATAAGGAAACATTGGCCTTAAACGACACACTAGAACAGATGGACCTAGTAGATATATACAGAGCATTCCATCCAAAAACAGAAGAATACACGTTCTTTTCAAATACACATGGAACATTCTCCAGGATTGATCACATATTAGGCCACAAAACAAGTCTCCATAAATTTAAGAAGATTGAAATAATACCAAGCATCTTTTCTGACCACAACGCTATGAAACTAGAAATCAACTATAGGAAGAAAATCAGAAAAGCCACAAATACGTGGAGATTAAACAAAATGCTACTGAACAATGACTGGGTTAACGGAGAAATCAAAGAAGAAATCAAAAAATACCTGGAGACAAATGAAAATGAAAATACGACATGCCAGAATTTATGGGATACAGCAAAAGCGGTTCTAAGAGGGAAGTTTATAGCGATACAGGCCTATCTCAACAAACAAGAAAAATCTCAAATAAACAATCTAACAATGTACCTAAAGGAACTGGATAAAAAAGAACAAACAAAGCCCCAAATCAGTAGAAGAAGGGAAATAATAAAAATCAGAGCAGAAATAAATGAAATAGAGACCAAAAAAACAATAGAAAAAATTAATAAAACCAAGAGCTGGTTCTTTGAAAAGATCAACAAAATTGACAAACCTTTAGCTAGATTCACCAATAAAAAAAGAGAGAAGGCACAAATAAGTAAAATCAGAAATGAAAGAGGAGAGGTTACAACAGACACCTCAGAAATACAAAAGATTATAAGAGAATACTATGAAAAGCTATATGCCAACCAATTCGACAATCTGGAAGAAATGGATAAATTCTTAGAATCATACAACCTTCCAAAACTGGATCAAAAAGAAGTAGAGAATTTGAATAGACCAATCACCAGTAAGGAGATCGAAACAGTAATCACAAACCTCCCCAAAAATAAAAGTCCAGGACCAGACAGCTTCCCTGGTGAATTCTACCAAAATTCAAAGAAGACTTAATACCTATCCTTCTCAAACTCTTCCAAAAAATTGAGGAGAGGGGAAGCTCCCTAACTCATTCTACGAAGCTGACATTACCCTGATACCAAAACCAGACAAGGACAACACACAAAAAAGAAAATTACAGGCCAATATCACTGATGAACATCGATGCAAAAATCCTCAACAAAATACTAGCAAATCGCATACAACAATACGTTAAAAAGATTATACACCATGATCAAGTGGGATTTATTCCAGGTATGCAGGGATGGTTTAACATTCACAAATCAATCAACGTAATACACCACATTAATAAAATGAAGAACAAAAATCACATGATCATCTCAATAGATGCAGAGAAAGCATTTGACAAGATACAGCATCCATTTATGATAAAAACTCTGAATAAAATGGGTATAGAAGGAAAGTACCTCAACATAATAAAGACCATATATGAGAAACCCACAGCTAATATCATCCTCAATGGTGAAAAACTGAGAGCTATCCCTCTAAGAACAGGAACCAGACAAGGATGCCCACTGTCACCACTCCTATTTAACATAGTATTGGAAGTCCTAGCCAGAGCAATCAGGCAAGAGAAAGAAATAAAAGGGATCCAAATTGGAAAGGAAGAAGTGAAACTGTCACTCTTTGCAGATGACATGATTTTATATATAGAAAACCCTAAAGAATCCACCAGAAAACTTTTAGAAGTAACAATCGAATATGGTAAAGTTGCAGGATACAAAATCAACATACAAAAATCAGTTGCATTTCTGTACACTAACAACGAAGTAGCAGAAAGAGAAATTAAGAATACCATCCCATTTACAATTGCAACAAATAGAATAAAATACCTAGGAATAAACTTAACCAAAGAGGTGAAAGATCTGTACACGGAAAACTATAAAACATTTCTGAAAGAAATTGAAGACACAAAGAAATTGAAAGATATTCCGCGCTCTTGGATTGGAAGAACTAACATAGTTAAGATGTCCATACTTCCTAAAGCCATCTATAGATTCAATGCAATCCCTATCAAAGTTCCAACAAGATTTTTCACAGAAATAGAACAAAGAATCCTAAAATTTATATGGAACAACAAAAGACCCCGAATAGCTAAAGGAATCCTGAGAAAAAAGAACAAAGCTGGAGGTATCACACTCCCTGATTTCAAAATATACTACAAAGCTATAGTAACCAAAACAGCATGGTACTGGCACAAAAACAGACACACAGATCAATGGAACAGAATCGAAAGCCCAGAAATAAACCCACACATCTATGGACAGCTAATCTTTGACAAAGGAGCCAAGAACATACAATGGGGCAAAGAAAGTCTCTTCAACAAATGGTGTTGGGAAAACTGGACAGCCACATGCAAAAAAATGAAAGTAGACCCTTACCTTACACCATGCACAAAAATTAACTCCAAATGGATTAAAGACTTGAATGTAAGACCTGAAACTGTGAAACTTCTAGAAGAAAACATAGGCAGTATGCTCTTCCACATCGGTCTTAGCAACATCTTTTCAAACACCACATGTGACCCGGCAAGAGAAACAATAGAAAAAATAAACAAATGGGACTACATCAAACTAAAATCTTCTGCACAGCAAAGGAAACCATCAACAAAACGAAAAGACAACCTAACAATTGGGAGAAGATATTTGCAAACCATATATCTGATAAGGGCTTAATCTCCAAAATATATAAAGAATTAATGCATCTCAACAACAAAAAACTAACAACCCAATTAAAAAATGGGCAAAAGACCTGAACAGACATTTCTCCAAAGAAGATATACAGATGGCCAACAGACACATGAAAAGATGTTCAAAATCACTAACTATCAGGGAAATGCAAATCAAAACTACAATGAGATATCACCTCACGCCCGTCAGCATGGCTATAATTTACAAGACAGGAAACAACATGTGTTGGAGAGGATGTGGAGAGAAGGGAACTCTCATACACTGCTGGTGGGAGTGCAAACTGGTGCAGCCACTGTGGAAAACAGTATGGAGATTCCTCAAAAAATCAAGGATAGAACTACCATATGATCCAGCTATTCCACTGTTGGGTATTTATCCAAAGAACTTGAAAACACCAATGTGTAAAGGTACATGCACCCCTGTGTTCATTGCAGCGTTATTCACAATAGCCAAGACTTGGAAGCAACCTAAGTGCCCATCAAGGGACGAATGGATAAAGAAGCTGTGGTGTATATACACAATGGAATACTACTCAGCCATAAGAAACGATGAAATCCAGCCATTTGTGACAACATGGATGGACATTGATGGTATAATGCAAAGTGAAATACGTCAGAGGGAGAAAGTCAAATACCGTATGATTTCCTTCATTAAGTAGTAGATAATAACAACAATAAACAAACACATAGGGACAGAGATTGGATTGGTGGTTACCAGAGGGGAAGGGGGGAGGGAGGAGGGTGAAAGGGATAATTCGGTACATGTGTGTGGTGGTGGGTTGTAATTAGTATTTTGGTGGTGAACATGATGTAATCTATGCAGAAATAGAAGTACAATGATGTGCACCTGAAATTTTTACAATGTTATAAACCAATGTTACTGCAATAAACAAAAAAAGTGTGGAAAAAAATAAATAAAAATAAAAAGGCAAATAACAGATGAGAGGAAATCACTCCAGTAGATATTATAGAGACAAATCATGACTAACTATTTATTTTCCACTGAATTCCTCCCAAATGAATCAGAGAAAAAAAGGGAAAAATACAGTTACCTATTCCTTGTAGTTGCTGGGGTGGAATTAAGAGGGACTGGAGAAAGATGAAACACAGAGAACAAAAAATAAAAATAAAAAACAACTTTAAAATAAATGTCAATATCTTTCTCATGAGTGTATAGATACAGTGATTGTTTCATTTGCTAATATAATTTTAACTCTAAAAGAAGATATCTTGTATGTGATCCTTATATTTCCATCTAAATGACTTACTCAGAAACAATCTCAATTTTTATTTCATTAAAACATCGTGTGTATTTTATTACTTTAAAAAATCTTTCTTAGTTTCCCTGACTGACCATCCCCAAAATGAATTTATATCGTTAACTTTGTGAAGACAATTTCCTTCAACAAAGTCTATTGCTTTGTTCCCACTACAAGACCATGCATGAAGTCTGAGGAGGATAATTTAATGAGAGATTCTTTAGTATTTACTTCTGTCTTTGGTAGGTTTGCCTTTCACTTCCCCACTTTTTCACCTCTCTTCTCTGCACTTTCCTTTTCATAGGAACATCAAAATAGCTTCACAAAGGCTTTGTGTGAGTAATATTATAAAGAGGTGATGGAGTTCAGGACAGGCTACCCCAAGGTGTGCCACTCTGGTACGCAGATTATTTTAAGCTGAAGACAATAACGGCTCAGAAGACTCAGGAAGAACATTTGACCTTCCCTTCAACTGCCTAAAAGGATTTAACATGGAAGGCCTGTTCCAGGAAAAAGTCAATACCGTATGATAGCTATGGTATAATATAAAATGTGTGCTAGAAAGGCACCAAGGAGCCCATTTTTGGCCCAGCAAAACTTGTTTAACAAACATTTGCATTTCCATCTCCATGTAAATTGTCTTCCTCCTTTCGGAAATCCCAAACCACTACCCCCAACATCCTCCTTTGCCTTTAGCTGAAGATATTTAAGGTTGTGGCTTTGGCCATTCTGGCAGAGCTACTCAGTTTTCCTGGGTTTCTGCAATGTATACATGCTATTAAACTTTGATTTTCTCCGGCTAACCTGCCTTTTTAATTATTTGACCAGCCGTGAGAACTTCAGGGAATAGGGGCAGAGGGGATACTCCCTCTTCCCCTACAGAGGTATTAGACATGCCAAATAAGTATCTAGACTTCAAAATCATTACAAAATTTCTCACCAAATATTTTATGATGAAAGTGGGAATATGAAAATTGGCTCTACGGTAATATCACTAAGTTCAAGTACAGCATCCTCTCTTTTATGTTTAGAAAAAAGAAATGAGTATATCATTGTTCCTAAAAAAAAAAAAAAGAGAGAGACCCAGAAGTGATAGTCCACGTTGCCTATCTTGATTCCATTCTCCTACATGCCCAGAATAGCCATTCTCTTTTTTTTTCTAACCCAACAATCTGCATCCTCATATTTCAAAATCTCTACCGTCCTAACTTATCCAGGAAACTCACTCCTACCAGAATCCTGGAAAAACAGTGTCCATCGGCTCTTTGCCAGAAATCCACTGTTTGAAAGCTTTAAATTAACATAGCAATACGATTTCTGGAGGTTCCTTTTCACCCTTGTTAATAATCACGGCCTTAAGGCTTCAGAGGTTGCCCTAGGTGTGCAGGGGCAATGATGATATGTAGTGCCTTCTAGGACTGTATTTCATCAGCCAATCAACTCAGGGGTTATGAACCTGAAGCCAATGGGTGTAGACCAGGGGCGGGGCTTGGAGCAAGTAACTGTCAGTGAGGTTGCGGTTGGTTGTAGCTGTTCCGGAGTGAACGGAATAGCTAGACTCCACTTCTCACTTAGGTACCACAGGATACTCCTCCTGAGGATCTGGATGGTGAGCTCTCCCCTAGTTTCCCTTTCAGGAAGTTGCCCTTCCCCTGTGGTACTTTCTCCCTCAACCTCCCCTCCCAGAGGAACAAGTGCTCCCACAGTATTCCAGCTACAGATTCAGCCAGCCTTCCCTCCTGGAGTTTCCACCTTTCCTATGGCAGCCAACCCAGGGCTTTCCCAAAGATCAACGAGCAGCTCAGTTTGAATGTCTGCCTCTCAGCCCCTGCCCCTCCTCCGTTACACCTGCTATGTCAATTCTCCGTGCTATTCACTGGGCTCATGTTTGTTCCCTTTGCCTTAAGGAGAAACTGAGAGGAAAGCACACTGATGCCTCAATCTCCTCAGGTGTGTGGAGCTGAGCCGAGGGGGAGGCAGGGCTCATTGTGAGTGAAGAGGCGTTAGGAGGGCAACAGACCGCGCGCCCTCAGCGCCCGCGAGTGAGACGACTGCCGTGTGGGGTCTCAGGCGAGTTTACTGAGGAGACAATCCAACCCCAGCTGTTCATCTGTCATAAACCATTAAGCAAGAGCTTTGCAGCTTGTGACGATTCCTGGGATCCCACAGTGCCCTCTTCAGGATTCTTTTGTCACCTAATTCCTGCGAAATGTAGTGATTGAAAGGAAGAAAGACTTCCCATTTTCAGGGACAGGTTGAAGGAGTATGACTTCCACTCCATGAGAAAGGGAACTTCTCAAGGCTGACTGATTGCTGAGGTCAGATCCACGAGCCGTTTTTGAGAGGGCAGTCCTTAGTTAACTCCACACCCAGAGAATTGAGGCATTATCTAATTTATTGATAAATTAATGTAGGAAACCTATGTAGTAATTTCAAGACAAACCAATATTTTCTCCTTAATGAGACATGGACTCATAAACACATCCAAAGTTGTCAAAAGTCAATTTAAACTGAAGAAAGAGTTTTAATTACACTGAAAGTCTGTTTATTCTCACTGCTACTTCTTTACCCATATTGGAGTTAAATATTAAACTAGTGTCAAATATTAAATATTTAAATTATTAAATATTAAATTAAAGTGATATCAGCATTTACGTGCTAACTTAAGATCATTTCTTAGGGGAAAGGTTTGTTAGGAGAATTTGGAGTAGAGGTTGATGAAGCTGAACCAAGTATTTGCCACATATTCACAGCCAGAGAGTGAAATTCTGTTGAACTTGATCATATGTATCCTTGAATTTCAAGAATAATTAAGACTTGGAGTAATTTTATTCATTTCTCAAAGGGATTTATTAGGATTGAATATATAAACACTTATTAAAGTTTTCAAATAAACAATTTTAAAAATGAGAAAAATGCTTACGGGACCATGTATCCCTATCTTTAGTTTGGAAAACAATAGACTCCTTTACTGTATTAAATTCTGAAAGCATGTAGGAATGTATAACAGTAATGCAGAAAATACTTTTCCTTTTTTGGTCAAGCCCCCTTGGTCCGGGAATAACAGTGGGTAAGTTAATAGGTGACATGGACAATATTTTCCTAAATAGTTTGACGTTAACTCAGAGCGAATATCACCAGTCTGTCACAATGTTCTTCTCTAATAGTGTGGACTTCTCTGGGTCAGTGCTTCTAAACAATGCCTGCTCACTAGAATTACTGGGAAGCTCTTCAAGTTCCCAATATCCGCTGCACCTCAGACCAATTAAATTAATGTCTGGAGGTGCCACCCAGGAATGTGTATGTTGAAAACTCTTTAAGTGATTCCAATGTGTAGCAAAGGTTGAGAATCTCTGTCTTAGAGGGATAGCTGAGCTTGGTTTGCTCTATCACTTATATTACTATCAAGATCCCCTGGTCTACTCCAGCTCTTGACATGTTAAAGTGAGGTTACGGAACATAGAATCCTTTGAGGAAAAACAACAAACAAAAAAGCGACCCCTGACATCAGGGAACGGATCTGATACTCCGAGTTAGGGCCCACTCAGTGTTACCACAAGCTGGCCGGACGCTCACAGCTAGTCCATCCTGTTGTCCTGTTGGACATAAACAATCTCACAGAATATCAACGTCAGATGAGGTTACTCTGAGACCACAATAAAGTGAGACAAAAACAGTCACTGTACAACCCATAGAATACCAAACATCCCTTCTCGGCTAAAATTAGTGACTGCCGCTTCTGTACCCGTTACAGCTTTATCCTCATTCTAGTCTACCTCCCTAGAGATAAGATTTATTGAGATACCCAATCACGGAATTGTCCTTGCTTTCTGACAGCACCTAATCTATAGAAAACTTCATTTCCTTCGACCCTCTCCAAAATTACTCAGCACAGCCCAGATCTACAATAAGTTCGTTCTAACTTCTTTTTATTGAAACATCCCACAGTTTCCCAGGGTGAATGTTCTCCTTCACTGTGACAAATAATAAACCAAACTTGCCAACAACAGATGTGTTCCTGGTAGTCTTTGCCTAAAGGGCACTGATACCCTTTCTCACAAAACTCGACACAAAAATATTGAAAAGAAGCTTTGCATGCAGACAGTCTGATCACAAAGTCAGCACTTTTACATTGATGCTAATATGATACAACCTTTGTAAGTGATGTTTACAAGGCTCTTTGATGCTAGCAATACAATACCAAGTGGAAAATGGCATAAGGATGAACCCGACTATATAAATAAAACATATAAGAGCCACTAGATGACATGACTGTGGGTGATTTTTTTTGTTGTTTTTGAAATGTTTGTTTGCATATTTATTTCAAGTGTTCACAATAAGCATGTATCCATTTAATTTTCTCTTTCAAAATATTATTTTTTTGTAATCAGAAGAGCATATAAGAAAACATAGATATGTATACTTGAAACTGAAAAAAAAAAACATTGCTGGATTATGAGAGAAAGTTTAGTAAAAACTAATTGAATTCTTAGCAAGGCAGCCAGGTGAGATGCTAATGGCAGACTCTAGAAAATATTAAGCCACTACTATGAGAGACAGAATTGGAAGAATTCCCGGCAGGAAGTTTCAGATCCCTGATATAACACTTTCCTTACCACAGGAAGCAGGTGAGATTGGCAGACTGCAGCTATTATTTCTTTTTTCAAACCAACACACATCGTGGCCCTGTTGCTTCCAAGAAGTAACAATGAGATAGAACATGTTATAACTCCCCTGTTCTAAATCCTTTTGGTCTCAATATTTTTCTCACGTTCTTGGTTGCTACATAAATATATAAAATTTAGAGAAGATCTGGCCCATTGGTGTCCCAAATTAGATAAAAGAAGGCTATGACTGAAGATCATGATGGTCTATCAATTTCTGTCTGGATAGAACAACAAAAGAGATCAGAATATTCTTCCCCCATCCCACCTCTCACTTTGGAATAGCTGCCAGAAAATGCTTCCAGAAGCTCAGGTAAGCTGAGAACAAACCCCTCAGTTGTCCATCCCCAGAGCTAAGTAACTCGCACCAGCTCGTGGTCGTGGTGACCAGTTAAATGAAAAGTCCTTTTGGACGGTTGGATAGATGCAGGGTGACTGATAGCTGAGCAGTACTTGGCACTGTAAGTGAGCATAGGGTGACCCTGGTGAGTCCCTATCACTTGGGGTTGAACCTTTCTATCTCATTTAAATTGAAAGCACCATAGCAGGGCGAGGCATCCCTAATTTTGGCAAATCCTAAGATATCACTAGAAATAATTAAGGAATTAAGGAGAAATATGGGCTTCTTTTTTTTTTTTTTTTTTAGAAAAGCATTAGAAGGCCTTCAAGAAGGCAAACCTTACATTCCTTTGAGCCTATGTGAGTTTTGCAGAGAGTCATAAGGACTGGATGCAGATGATCTGTGAGAAACAACAGGATGGATTTCAATTCCCGTATTTCTAATTTCACTTTTCTTAACAAAGAATTTACTAGCAGCACGTGGATGGAATTTTTCAGGAGTGTGCTCATAACTAATTCTGAGGACCTCCCTGAAATCATTCTCATATTGTCTTTGATCTGCACAGTTGGAGGTAGGTGTAAGTCTCTTTATTTGAGTTTATTCTTTGGATATATCTTGTAAATGCCACCATATGGAATTAAGGAAAGTAGCAGTACTAGGAAATTAGAATTTTGTTTCTAAATTCATACCTTTATCCCAAGATTTTCAATGAAATGAATCTAAAGGTAATCTGCCCCTGAGAAGAGACATGTAGAATCTGATCCATATTCTTCACCTCCATTGGGTTCAAATGACTTGCTAGGTCATGGTTGTATTTAAGTGATTGGGAGAATTGAAGCAGAGAAGCAGAAACTCAAGGGTTGGGGGATTTTATCGTTACCTGCATTATCATATATTATAGTTTCATTCATATTTGAAAGTTAGCTGTGCTACCGCTTTCTTCACTTGGACAAAGAATTTTTAAAGTGATAGGTCTTCTGAATGGTTCGGTTACTTTTTAACTTTGTAGGGTGTCCTATAGGTTTTGTCCAAATGACAAATTATACCTAGCTCTAATGAGAAGAAAAAAACACTGTAGAAATCAAAAGAAAGCACTTTTTCTTTTGCATTCTTTGACCTGATTAAGATTTGTATTACAGAGAAGCAGAAAACATTAAACTGAAGGAAATGCTGTGATATTGCTTAGTGCACTTTGATAGAAATGATGAACAAAGTTAAATGTTCATTATAGGCTTGCTAATCTGTAGTGGGTAACTATTAATAGGTAGCTAGTTTTTCTTATTGGTCAAATTATTGTAGCTAGTTCCTCATTATTATCTTGGGAATTAGCCAGGAGATTTCCTTAAAGTTTAGTATTTATTAACCTCTCATTGCAGGATTGCTAAAGAAATTAATGTCTGATTTATATCACGTACAAAAACTGCTATAAATATTTTAGTAGTAATCCAAGAGCCAATGATTGCTAGCAATATTTACTAAAGATTCTAAGGAAATGGGATACTTCATAGAAGAGGTAAAGCAAGAATCTAGTGGAATAACAATTACATTGATTCTGTGTGCTTAAGTGTGAGGGAAGGTTTCAATATAGGGATATAGGTGAGTAGTGAATGGTATTTCATTGTCTTCAGTATTAAGAAATTATATCAATTTAAAGTTCTATAAATGTGATATTTTGCTGCCTTTTAGTAAAGACACATTTTTTTTGCAGCATTTTTAAACCTACACTTGAAAGACTTTCCAATTCCTCTCCCTGTGATATTATTTTTAATTGGATGCAGTTTTGAAATGTTAAGTTTTACATCTGACCAGGTGTGTATAATAAATATGAGTATTTTGTACTATATCTAAGATTCATATAAATACAAAGATGGCTTAAGAAAATTTGTAAAAATACTTATTTCTTCACTGCTCTGCCAGTTGATAGATGATTGTGATATAGATAACATAGGAGCAGATGTGTAGAAAAAGGAACCAGGCGTGAAAGAGCTCAGATCCATCTAAACACAGTCAAAATAGAGCCTAGGTCTGAAACTAGGTAGGTGATTCAGAATGAGTACACATACAGCTACTAGGAGTGTGAGTGGCTAATGAGTATTTAAGCAGACTTCAAAAGCTTAGATAAGAAATTGGTTAACAAGATAGAAGCCTAGAGAGACTTTGAGCTACTGGTACAGGACTCTAGTAGCAAGAGAATTCTAACATTGAACCAATCTATTGCCTCAGTTAGGAATGTTCCATAGAGTTCCCATTTGAATAGAGGCTAGTCTCTAAGTGTGTCTGGCTTAGAATATATTAAGAAATACAAGTGGAACCTCTTACCTGGAGTTGGAAGTGAGGAGCAAGGCAAACTATAGATATAGTCAAGGCAGCTACAATGTTACTAAACAGTTAGGAACAGCTGGAGTCAGGTAGAGGAGAGAGAATATACTTAGTATAAGGGATATAGAATGCATTATTGACACATTAAATAGTCCTCTAACACAGGGGTTGGTGGCAAACCTTTTCTGTAAAAGGCCACATAGTAAATGTCTAAAGATAAAGAGTGTTATATAAGTATGTTAAATTTAAGCTCATCTGCCCTCTTGCCCCAGAAGGAGACATTATCTTTATTACACTAGACAGTATAGTAAAGCTGCCCTTTGCTCTGGAGGGAGAAGCTCTATCTCCCAAAGCTGTTAGCCATGCAAATATTCTTGAAAAGATACTCTGGAAGAAAAGCAATCAGTGCCTCTGCTCACAAGACATAGAGAAATGTAAGAGACCCACGGACATCATCTCCCAAATGCAGATATCACCTAACACAGTTGGTACTCAGTGTTTCCTTAATGAATGAATGTTGAATGGATGCCCCTAATAGGATTTACAAACATCAACCAAATATTTTCTGATAAACACCATAAATTAGTTACTTCATGAACTGTATTCACTTCCCAGTCTCTATCCCTGCTATTTTTTCACACACGTCTTTTATATAAGCCATGCCTAATTATTTGTAGTTTCTGGAATTTGATATGATTGTTTACTCCTTTGTGGATTTTGTTCATGATAATCCATCTACCTGAAATCTCTTTCTTCCTCTTGTATGCCTGAAAATCTACTTATTCTCTAGTACCCACGTCAGTTACTTCCTATACCTGTTCTTTAAAAAAATAAAATGGGCATGGAGATGTGCATTAACTTTCCGCTGTAATTGGTAATCTGATGGAAAATTAAAATTAAAGAGTTAAGACTGTAGCGCTTATTACATTGTGATGTATCTTTTGCTCGTTTGCTAGAGACAGGAGTGCCTGGCGTGTATTCTATGCTAATAGAAGGATGGATAAATGAGAAAATGACATATTTTTATATTATTAGGTCCAAAGATATGCAGATTCCATACAGTGGATAGAACCAGGCTTATTTTTTGATGTATTTACACCAGTAATTATCTTTAATGTTGCATTTGACATGGATGTTTACATGCTCAACAAGTTATTTTGGCAGGTAAAAAGTATTCTTTTTCAATAATATCATTCGCTCATGAACTACTACATGTTATCTATGTTCAGATTTTTAAAATTTTGCTCCAAATTAGAAAATAAAGAAGACAGTGAACAAGTACTAGATGTGGGAAACGTCAATTCCGCTTTATAGTCTAGAGAATAAACCATGTCTTGGCAATTGTCTAGCATATTGAAGACTCAGGAAAAACACTCGTGGAGGAAAAAAGTAATTCTAAAAATCTGACTAGCAGCACTTAATGCCAGTTATAATTTCTGAGATTCTATAAGAGAGCTGAAATCAATTAGATCCAGTAAAAGGAAATTGTTGGTAAAACTCGTGGGTTTTTGTGTGTGTGTGTTGGGGGGTGGTGTTTACACTCGAAAATGTTTATTGTAGTTACTTTCTAGAAAATGAGATTGTGTGTATGGAATAGTTTTAAGATAAAATTTCCACTGACTACCTCTAGACTTAAATAACGTTGGAATTTCCCAAACTACCATGAAACAGTTTATAAGTAAAATTTAAAGAACAGAATTTATTTCTATGTTTCTACTAACAACCCAAAAGTGCCTAATTCTTAGCATAATAAAGATCTTCCACGATGTCTACGATCCTCTTCTCTAGCTCTCAAAATGCCTCCTGTTGCTTTTGACTTCGAAGACTCTCTCCTCACTAGTGTCTCTATCGGGCTGTCAGCACATAGTTCAGTCTGGCCATTGCATTACGCATGTGACCCAGACTGGGCCAATCATAGGTAAGGGGTTTCCTTTTTCTCACTCTTACACACACTACCAATCATCTGAGGCTCAAATGCCATGTCTGATATAACCTATTTCCCTACATGCTCAGGACTGTATGTATACATTTATCATCTTTTTTATTATTATTATTGAGCTAACATTGGTTTATAACGTTATATAAGTTTCGTATGTACAACATTGTAATTCAATTTCAGCATGCTCCACCAAAATTTAGTTTCCATCCATCACCATACAATTGACCCCCCTTACCCATTTCAACCTCCCCCCACCCACCTTCGCTTCCTATAACCATCAATCTGTTATCTGTATCTATGTGTTTGTTTTTGTTTGTTTTGTTTGTTCATTTATTTTGGTTTTTTTTTATATTGAACATATGAGAGAAATTACATGGTATTTGTCTTTCTCCAGCTGACTTATTTCACTTAGCATTATACCCTCAAGGTCCATCCATATTGTTGCAAATGGCAAGATTTCATCTTTTTATGGCTGAGTAGTATTCCATTGTATATACGTACCACATCTTCTTTCTCCATTCTTCCATCTATTGGCTCTTAGGTTGTTTCCATATCTTGGCTATTGTAAATAATGCTGTGATGAACATAGTGGCACTTATATCTTTTCTAATTAGTTTTTTCATATTCTTCAGATAAATACTCAGAAGTGGAATAGATGGATCATATGGCAATTCTCTTCTTAATTTTTTGAGGAATCTCCATACTGTATTCCATAATGGCTGCACCAATTTACATTACCACCTAAAGTGTCTGAGGGTTCCCTTTTCTCCACATGCTCTCCAACACTTGTTATTTCTTGGCGTTTTGATAATAGCCATTCTAACAGGCATGAGGTGATATCTCATTGTGGTTTTGATTTACATTTCCCTAAAAATTTGTGATGGTGAACATCTTTTGAAGTGCCTGTTGACCATCTGTGTGTCTTCTTTGGAAAAATGTCTACTCAGATCATCTGCCTATTTTTAAATTGAGTTATTTGTTTTTTGGTTGTTGAGCTGTATGTGTTCTTTATGTACTTTTGATACTGACCCCTCATCAGATATATGATCTACAAATATCTATTCGCATTCAGTAGGTTGTTTATTTGTTTTGCTGATGGTTTCCTTTGCTGTGTAGAAGCTTGTTAGTTTAATGTAATCCCATTTATTTATGTTTGCTTTTGTTTCCCTTGCCTGAGGAGACATATCCAAAAAGATATTGCTAAGACTGATGTCAAAGATTGTACTGCCTATGTTTTCTTCCAGGAGTTTTATGGTTTCAGTTCTTACATTCAAGTCTTTAATCCACTTCCAGTTAATTTTTGTGTATAGCATAACATAATGGTCTACTTTCATTCTCTTGCATGTGGCTGTCTAGTTTTCCCAACATCATTTATTGAAGAGACTTTCCTTTCTCCAGTGTATGTTCTTGGCTCCCTTGTCAAAAAATTAGCTATCTGTAGATGCGTGGGTTTATTTCTGGGCTCTCAATTCTGTACCATTGATCCATGTGTCTATTTTTCTGCCAACACCATGCTGTTTTGATGACTATAGCTTTGTAGTATAATTTGAAATCAGGGAGTATGATTCCTCCAGCTTTGTTCTTTCTTCTCAGGATTGCTTTGGCTGTTCAGGGTCTTTTGTTGTTCCATACAAATTTTGGAATTTTTTGTTCTATTTCTGTGAAAAATATCATTGGGATCTTGCTAGGGCTTTCCTTGAATATGTAGCTTGCTTTAGGTAATATGAATGTTTTAACAATGTTAATTCTTGCAATCCATGAGCATGAAATATCTTTCCATTCCTTTGTGTCTTCTTCAATTTCTTTCAACAATGTCTTAGTTTTCAGTGTACAGGTCTTTCACCTCCTTGGTTAAATTTTTTTTTTTTTTGTGAGGAAGATCAGCCCTGAGCTAACATCCATGCCAATCCTCCTCTTTTTTTTGCTAAGGAAGAACAGCCCTGAGCTAACATCTAATGCCAACCCTCCTCCTTTATTTTTTTCCCTTTCTCTCCCCAAAGCCCCAGTAGATTGTTGTACGTTACAGTTGCACATCCTGCTAGTTGCTGTATGTGGGACACCGCCTCAGCATGGCCCAACAAGCAGTGGGTCGGTGCGTGCCTGGGATCCGAACCCAGGCTGCCAGAAGCGGAGCGTGTGCACTTAACCACTAAGCCACGGGGCTGGCCCCTTCTTGTTAAATTTATTCCTAGGTATTTTATTCTTTTTTTTGTGATTCTAAATGGGATTGTTTTCTTTATTGTTGTTTCTGCTACTTCATTGTTGTTGTGTAGAAATGCAACAGGTTTTTGTATATTGATTTTGTACCCTGCAACTTTACTATATCCATTTATTATTTCTAATAGCTTTTTTGGTGGAGTCTTTAGGGTGTTGTTTTTTTTTTTTCATTTTTTGTTTATTGCTGTAACATTGGTTTATAACATTGTAAAAATTTCAGGTGTACATCATTATACTTCTATTTCTGCATAGATTATATCATGTTCACCACCAAAATACTAATTACAACCCACCACCACATACATGTACCGAATTATCCCTTTCGCTCTCCTCCCTCCCCCCTTCCCCTCTGGTAACCACCAATCCAATCTCTGTCCCGATGTGTTTGTTTATTGTTGTTATTATCTACTACTTAATGAAGGAAATCATGTGGTATTTGACCTTCTCCCTCTGACTTATTTCACTTTGCATTATACCCTCAAATGTCCATCCATGTTGTCACAAATGGCTGGATTTCATGTTTTTTATGGCTGAGTAGTTTCCATTGTGTATATATACCACAGCTTCTTTATCCATTCATACCTTGATGGGCACTTAGGTTGCTTCCAAGTCTTGGCTATTGTGAATAACACTGCAATGAACACAGGGGTGCATGTACCTTTACAAATTGGTGTTTTCGAGTTCTTTGGATAAATACCCAGTAGTGGAATAGCTGGATCATATGGTAGTTCTATCCTTGATTTTTTGAGGAATCTCCATACTGTTTTCCACAGTGGCTGCACCAGTTTGCACTCCCACCAGCAGTGTATGAGAGTTCCCTTCTCTCCACATCCTCTCCAACACATGTTGTTTCCTGTCTTGTAAATTATAGCCATGCTGACGGGCGTGAGGTGATATCTCATTGTAGTTTTGATTTGCATTTCCCTGATAGTTAGTGATTTTGAACATCTTTTCATGTGTCTGTTGGCCATCTGTATATCTTCTTTGGAGAAATGTCTGTTCAGGTCTTTTGCCCATTTTTTAATTGGGTTGTTAGTTTTTTTGTTGTTGAGATGCATGAGTTCTTTATATATTTTGGAGATTAGGCCCTTATCAGATGTATGGTTTGCAAATATCTTCTCCCAATTGTTAGGTTGTCTTTTCGTTTTGTTGATGGTTTCCTTTACTGTGCAGAAGCTTTTTAGTTTGATGTAGTCCCATTTGTTTATTTCTTCTATTGTTTCTCTTGCCTGGTCAGACATGGTGTTTGAAAAGATGTTGCTAAGACCGATGTCGAAGAGCGTACTGCCTATGTTTTCTTCTAGAAGTTTCACAGTTTCAGGTCTTACATTCAAGTCTTTAATCCATTTGGAGTTAATTTTTGTGTATGGTGTAAGGTAAGGGTCTACTTTCAGTATTTTGCATGTGGCTATCCAGTTTTCCCAACACCATTTGTTGAAGAGACTTTCTTTTCCCCATTGTATGTTCTTGGCTCCTTTGTCAAAGATTAGCTGTCCATAGATGTGTGGGTTTATTTCTGAGCTTTCGATTCTATTCCATTGATCTGTGTGTCTGTTTTTGTGCCAGTACTACGCTGTTTTGGTTACTATAGCTTTGTAGTATATTTTGAAATCAGAGAGTGTGATACCTCCAGTTTTGTTCTTTTTTCTGAGGATTCCTTTAGCTATTCGGGGTCTTTTGTTATTCCATATAAATTTTAGGATTCTTTGTTCTATTTCTGTGAAAAATCTTGTTGGAACTTTGATAGGGATTGCATTGAATCTGTAGATGGCTTTAGGAAGTATGGACATCTTAACTATGTTAATTCTTCCAATCCAAGAGCACGGAATATCTTTCCATTTCTTTGTGTCTTCTTCAATTTCTTTCAGAAATGTTTTATAGTTTTCGGTGTACAGATCTTTCACCTCTTTGGTTAAGTTTTTCCTAGGTATTTTATTCTTTTTGTTGCAATTGTAAATGGGATGGTATTCTTAATTTCTCTTTCTGCTACTTCGTTGTTAGTGTACAGAAATGCAACTGATTTTTGTATGTTGATTTTGTATCCTGCAACTTTACCATATTCGATTATTACTTCCAAAAGTTTTCTCATGGATTCTTTAGGGTTTTCTATATATAAAATCATGTCATCTGCAAAGAGTGACAGTTTCACTTCTTCCTTTCCAATTTGGATCCCTTTTATTTCTTTCTCTTGCCTGATTGCTCTGGCTAGGACTTCCAGTACTATGTTAAATAGGAGTGGTGACAGTGGGCATCCTTGTCTGGTTCCTGTTCTTAGAGGGATAGCTTTCAGTTTTTCACCATTGAGGATGATATTAGCTGTGGGTTTCTCATATATGGTCTTTATTATGTTGAGGTACTTTCCTTTTATACCCATTTTATTCAGAGTTTTTATCATAAATGGATACTGTATCTTGTCAAATGCTTTCTCTGCATCTATTGAGATGATCATGTGATTTTTATTCTTCATTTTATTAATGTGGTGTATTACGTTGATTGATTTGCGAATGTTGAACCATCCCTGCATCCCTGGAATAAATCCCACTTGATCATGGTGTATAATCTTTTTAACGTACTGTTGTATGCGATTTGCTAGTATTTTGTTGAGGATTTTTGCACTGATATTTATCAGTGATATTGGCCTGTAATTTTCTTTTTTTGTGTTGTCCTTGTCTGGTTTTGGTATCAGGGTAATGTCAGCTTCGTAGAATGAGTTAGGGAGCTTCCCCCCCTCCTCAATTTTTTGGAAGAGTTTGAGAAGGATAGGTATTAAATCTTCTTTGAATGTTTGGTAGAATTCACCAGGGAAGCCGTCTGGTCCTGGACTTTTATTTTTGGGGAGGTTCGTGATTACTGTTTCGATCTCCTTATTGGTGATTGGTCTATTCAAATTCTCTACTTCTTCTTGATCCAGTTTTGGAAAGTTGTATGATTCTAAGAATTTATCCATTTCTTCCAGATTGTCAAATTGGTTGGCATATAGCTTTTCATAGTATTCTCTTATAATCTTTTGTATTTCTGAGGTGTCTGTTGTAACCTCTCCTCTTTCATTTCTGATTTTACTTATTTGTGCCTTCTCTCTTTTTTTCTTGGTGAGTCTAGCTAAAAGTTTGTCAATTTTGTTGATCTTTTCAAAGAACCAGCTCTTGGTTTTATTAATTTTTTCTATTGTTTTTTTGGGGGGTCTATTTCATTTATTTCTGCTCTGATTTTTATTATTTCCCTTCTTCTACTGATTTGGGGCTTTGTTTTTTCTTCTTTTTCCAGTTCCTTTAGGTGCACTGTTAGATTGTTTATTTGAGATTTTTCTTGTTTATTGAGATAGGCCTGTATCACTATAAACTTCCCTCTTAGAACCGCTTTTGCTGTATCCCATAAATTCTGGCATGTCGTATTTTCATTTTCATTTGTCTCCAGGTATTTTTTGATTTCTTCTTTGATTTCTTCGTTAACCCAGTCATTGTTCAGTAGCATTTTGTTTAATCTCCACGTATTTGTGACTTTTCTGATTTTCTTCCTATAGTTGATTTCTAGTTTCATAGCGTTGTGGTCAGAAAAGATGCTTGGTATTATTTCAATCTTCTTAAATTTATGGAGACTTGTTTTGTGGCCTAATATGTGATCAATCCTGGAGAATGTTCCATGTGCATTTGAAAAGAACGTGTATTCTTCGGTTTTTGGATGGAATGCTCTGTATATATCTACTAGGTCCATCTGTTCTAGTGTGTCATTTAAGACCAATGTTTCCTTCTTGATCTTCTGTTTGGATGATCTATCCGTTGGTGTAAGTGGAGTGTTAAAGTCCCCTACTATTATTGTGTTACAGTCTATTTCTGTTTTTATGTCTATTAATAATTGCTTTATATATTTAGGTGCACCTACATTAGGTGCGTAGATATTTTTAGGGTGTTTTTTATGTAAAATTGTGTCATCCACAAATAGTGACAGTTTTACTTCTTATTTTCCAATTTGGATGCCTTTTCTTTCTTTCGTTCGTGTTTTTTTTTTTTTTTTTTTTTTTGCCTAATTGCTTTGGCCAGGACTTCCAATACTATGTTGAATAAGAGTGGCAAGATGGGAATCTTTGTTTTGTTCCTGATCTTAGAAGGATAGCTTTCAGATTTTCACCATTGAGTATGATGTTAGCTGTGGTTTTGTTATATGTGGCCTTATGTTGTAGTAGGTTCCTTCTATACTCATTTTATTGAGAGTTTTTATCATAAATGGATGTTGAATTTTGTCAAATGCTTTCTCTGCATCTACTGAGATGATCATATGATTCTTTTCCTTAATTTTGTTAATGTGGTGTATCTCATTGGTTGGTTTGCAGATGTTGAACCATCTTTGCATTCTTGGAATATATCCAACTTGATCATGTATATGACTCTTTTAATATATTGTTGTATTTGATTTGCTAATAATTTGTTGAAAATTTTTGCATTTATGTTCATTAGGGATATTGGCCTACAATTTTCTTTTCTTGTAATGTCCTTGTCTGGTTTTGGTATCATGGTAATGTTGGCCTTGTAAAATGAGTTAGGAAGCATTCCCTCCTCTTCAACTTTTTGGAAGACTTTGAGAATGATAGGTATTAAATCATCTTTGAATGTTTGGTAGAATTTACCAGTGAAGCCATCTGGTCCTGAACTTTTGGTTTTTGGGAGGTTTTTTGATTACTGTTTCAATCTCCTTACTAGTGATTAGTCTATTCATATTTTTTATTTCTTCATGATTCAGTTTTGGAAGGTTGTATGATTCTAAGAATTTATCCATTTCTTCTAGGTTGTCCCATGTGTTGGCATATAGCTGTTCATAATAGTCTCTTATAATCCTTTGTATTTCTGTTGTATCTGTTATAACTTCTTCTGTTTTGTTTCTGATCTTATTTATTTGAGCCTTTTCTCTTTCTTCCTTTGTGAGTCTGAATAAAGGTTTTCAATTTTGTTTATCTTTTCAAAGAACCTGCTCTTAATATAATTACTCTTTTCTATTGTCTTTCATTTCTTTCTCCTCCGATTTTTATTATTTCCTTTCTTCTCCTGATTTTTGGCTTCATTTGTTCTTTTTCTAGTTCCTTTAGTGTAAGGTTAGATTGTTTATTTGAGATTTTGTCTTATGTCTTGAGGTAGGCCTGTATTGCTATAAACTTCCCTCTTAGTATAACTTTCCTAAAGTAGAAAAAAGAGACAGGAACCTGGAGGTATCACTTGATTTTACCTCTCTGGAGAATTGTTTTAAATGGGAATGAATGAGACATTGCTCGTGGCTTTGCTTGCTGGTAAACCGTTTTGGAGGGCAGTTTAGTAATCTCTACAGAAGGCCATAAAATGATGCATGTCTTTAATTTTACTTATTGAAATTGTAAAGAAATAATTAAAGATGTACGATAAGGCTTAGTCACAAGACTCATTGTTTTTATACTACCGTTTTTGTTTTATATGGGCAGCGGGAGCATTTTTCAACATCATTACTAAGTCCTTATAGTTATCCTTTTTTATTTTCTTATTTAAATTGAGAGATAACTGACATATAACGTTATATTAGTTTCAGGTGTACAACATAATGATTTGATATTTGTATATATTTCAAAATGATCACCAAAATAAGTCTAGTTAATATCCATCACCTCGCATAGTTACAAATGTTTTTTTTGTGATGAGAACTTTTAAGATCTACTCCTTCGACAACTTTCAAATATACAATACAGTATTATTAACTATAGTCACCATGCTTTACATTATGTCCCCATGATTTATTTATTTTATAACTGAAAATTTGTACCTTTTGACCCTCTACCCCTGCCTCTGGCAACCACCAATCTGTTCTCTGTATCTATGTGTTTAGCTTTGTTGTTGTTTAGTTTCCACATATAAGTGAGATCATATGGTATTTATCTTTCTCTGTCTGACTTATTTTACTTAGCATAATGCCCTCAAGGTCCATCCATGTTGTTGCAAAAGGCAAGATTTCCTTCTTTTTTATGGCTAAATAATATTCATTGTGTATATGTATAATATATACATGTACTTATACATATATAACACATTTTCGTTATCCATTCATCCATTGATTGACGCTTAGGTTGCCTCTATGTCTTGGTTATTGTAAATAATACTACAGTCAACATGGGGGTGCAGTTCTGAATTCTTATAGGTACCTTCAGGCACAATTATCACATTTCCGAAGTCCATTTAGAAAGGAAATCTTAATAAATAGCTGCCACAGATAGAATAAGAAAAAGTAGAAAGCAGTGATGGGAAGGCAGATGGCCAAGTTCCAGTCCTAGAATAACAGAATTTCCCTTCCCATCTTGTCTATGTTCTTCTGCCATTTCTCTGCATTCTTTCAATTGTCTTATTTTCTTTTCCTCTTTTGTAACTTCTTTTTAAACTTTTCTTTTTTTTTATGTTAATAGGCTATGTCTCAGTTTTCATGCATAGTTACATGTGTGTGTGTATATATATATGTATATATATAAACGGTATGTGTGTACCTTCATACATAAATATCTATATTCAATGGCCTTATCAAGAAAAGTAAATGTTCCTTTTTAATTATAATATGGTATTTCCTACAACTGGTATTTCTTAGGTCCTACGAATTTCATTGCAGTATTTGCCCCTTATTTCCAGAGTTGCAAGCACATTGTTGTTAAATAAAATAACTTAAAATTTCCCTTTGAGGGATCGAGTGTGATTCTACATCTCCAATAATCCTGATTATCTGCTTTTAAAAATGGAATACAAAGACAATCTGATTTTTCTATCTATAAAATTTCTTTGCAGATACTTTTAATTACAATTCCTGGCTTTTTGATGAATTATATCTTAATTCTTTGGTATCTGGCATCTGTGAATAAATTACTTTTGAAAACTACCCCATGGTTATTATTTTCAGCTATCCTTGTGAGTTCAGATCCCATGCTGACTTCAGCAGCTATAAGAGACCTTGGTAGGTATATTCTTCTCTTTTTCCATATTTAAAATATCATATTCTGTTTTTAACTTGTCTATTTTTAAGATATTTTGTTCACTGTAGCTTTTCACTATACGAAGTGGGGTATGGGGGCTTTGGGATTGAGCAGAGAGATTCGAGTGGTGATGCTTAGAACAAAATGAAATGACAGTGATGGGCTTAATTAGTATAGGTTTTTTTACAAGTCTTGCATCCAGCTGTGGAACAGGGCAGGGATTAGTTGGAATCCTTGACTTTATAAATGCTTCTACCTTGAGTCAATAGAATAGTTCTGGAGGCATTACAATATGGCATATACACGGTGGTGACCATTTCTATTGCCTAACACCTCTTTCCTTTGAAAACACTGTCATTAGGTTAATGCCATTTGTAAAAAAATTTGTCTTTGGAGTTATTGTCACCATTAGGACCAAAAACCTAAGTAGTCACTAACAATAAAATCACTAATAATACAGTGTTTCCTATTTTAGGAGAAAGAAATTTATATTTAAAAGTGAAATATCAAGTCAACATAACTCAGAAAAAAAATCTAAGAGCCTCCTTCAAGAAAAACAGCAACCAAATTTGTTTTCTCTTAGTCATTTTTTTATAATAAGATCTAGAACATTTGTATTAAAGTAGAATTTTAATATGGCACACACATGCACACGTGACCACAGACACATACAGACACTCTTCTCATTTTATGGCCAGTTAAAGGAGAAGAACTATCTGAGGGTAGAAATTGAGCTGAGGAGACACATCAAGTGTACATATATGAATAAAGGAAAGCCAAGTCTTCAAAACAAGGATTTTAAGATTGTGAGCTAAGACTTCAGAAGAAGGAAGTGCCAGCATCTGTCACCCAACCCTGACTCTACAGGACTCTGTCAGTGCCAGCCCTTTGTCTACTCAAAAGATTTGGGGGAATTCTATGCTACCTGAGAGCATTCCATACTTTTCTTAACTTTATAATCTCATAATCTAGTTGGTTTTCCACTGATTTCCTGGCCTGCCATTGTTGAATTTAAATAATTTCTTTGGGTTAATTTGCAAGGTTATTCTCAAAAATGTTGGCCATCTTGCCATTACTTTTGGAATTTTGTTATTCTCCTCACTTTGCATCTTTTAAAAAATATTTTTATTTTGTTAACATTTTTGCCTGAGTTTTGAAAGCAAAAGTTTTATATTTTTTTATTTTATCATCAAAAAAGAAATCTGGGGGGCTGGCCCGGTGGCGCAAGCGGTTAAGTGCGCGCGCTCCGCTGCGGCGGCCCGGGGTTCGCTGGTTCGGATCCCGGGCGCGCACCGACGCACTGCTTGGCAAGCCATGCTGTGGCGGCGTCCCATATAAAGTGGAGGAAGATGGGCACAGATGTTAGCCCAGGGCCGTCTTCCTCAGCAAAAGAAGAGGAGGATTGGCGGATGTTAGCACAGGGCTGATCTCCTCACAAAAAAAAAAAAAAAAAAAGAAATCTGCCCAAGCCTATGAGTAGAGTATATAAGTACATTCACGTTGCCTTGAGATTTTTACAGTCGGTTTACTCCTCTTATGCCCTCATCTCTGTTATTTATTTCCAAATATTCACATTTTGTTATAGTTCCATTTTCTAAAATGGAATAATTATACAACAGTATCAGTTGGGTTTTATTGAGTAAGAAACAACTCTAAAACATAGTGGGTTAAAACAATAATTTATTACTCTCGTGAGTCCAGAAGTTCTGCTGATATGTGCTGGGCTCTGCTGATCATGGCTAGGCTCACTAATGAATCTACAGTCAGCTGAAGGGTCATCTGGGGGCTAACTGATCTACGATGGCCTCAACTTGGAAGATCCACCTTTGGATGGATCTTGCTGCCATGATGGTGGCAAGGGTCCAAGAGAGAGTAAGCAGAAATCTTTCTCAAGCCTCTGGTGCCTCAAGTCTTATAACAAAACAGACTGGATCTTTTTGGTGAGAGGAACTGCAAAGTCTTACAGCAAAGGGCATGGATGCAGGGAGAGGTGAAGTATTGGATCATCAAGGCAACTGAACTTCCACAGGAACAGACTGCCTTGGCTTTCCTTCTCCTCCAACAGCATACTTACTGTATTAGGTTGCGATCACAGCTCTAGAGAGGATGGTTCACAAGAAGGGCTTTTACCATGTAGTAACACTTCCCTCCTATGGGCATTTAGAAAATTATTAAAGATACTTAAAGTTATAGTTTTGCCACTAGAGGCACAATTAATAGCAGAGAACAATGATAATTGATGGATATCAAAACTTAGAATACCATTGTAAATGAAGAAAAATTAGGATGGAAATAGATAATATCAGGGTGCTCTCCATTCATGGAGCTTGATTTCTAAAACCATTAAAAGGAATGTATGGGAAAGTCAGACAATTTCTAAGTATGGTTAGATTATCTGGACTATTGTCTTAATACTTTGCTTAGGTATCATGTTATAAAGCCTTGGTTTATGAATTTATCCCTCCATCATAATTTTTGGTCTTGCCTTAAATACATGATGTGTGTATTTATATAAGCCAAATCACCAAATTAAAAAATAATAAATTTCATGTTTTTATTTGTGCTTTGAAACAAAGAATGACAGCTCTAATTGATTATCTCACTTACATAAACCATAATCAACCACAATTAACTTGGTACCTAATGATGATGATCTAGACCTAACTTACAGCTGATACATAACTAAACTTCCTTGAAGGGAGTTTTCAAACATAACTAAAGTTTACTTAAGTATATAGGAGAAGTATGTGATATAAATCCATAGCTAGGAACATCCTTCTACTTGATAATAAGATTTTATTCTTTAATATTGAAGTTTTCCCACCTTAATATTTTCCCTTCCATAGGTCTTTCTAGAGGCCTCGTCAATTTAATTAACGGAGAAAGTCTGATGACTTCTATAATGTCTTTAATTATGTTTACTGGTATTGTGGATATTAACTCTGGCATGCAAAAGAAGACAAACCATTCCTTAGGTAAGGACCTATTTTTTCTGAATTTCTTAAAATCAGAACCCTGTATTTTCTGAAAGCTGATGTGGTTTCTGTAATATCTTACCATAAGTTATGCTTGTACAAACATAATCGTATTAGTATAGTGATTTACTCTTTACAAAGCACTACCACACATCCCCTATTTAATATTAGTTGTGGTTTTGTTGTGAGGCTGGGTTGGGGCTTTTCATGAGGATGCTTATAGGAGCAGCGTGCCACAGGCCTAGGCTGAACCAGAATGCTTGACAACAGGAACAAGAGGTGCTGTTTTTTATGTGCTGGAGATGAACTCAGAAGATAAGCCAGGTAGTGCATCCACCAGTGAGGAGAGGAGCCAGCTTCCCTTCCCTTCGCCCTGGGACTGGCTCCCTACAGACAACACAGAAAGCTGTCAGCTCAGGGAGGAAGTGTGAGCTATATGGCCATTTACAGGGCCTGAGAGCAGGGCTGGTAAGCAGAGAGATTGCAAGGTCCCCACAAGCTCATTTACCACCATCGGATAGCCCTGAAGCATAAGTATTTTTTTTCCTTTATCATATACATGTATGTGTGTGTGTATAAAATAAATTATATATGCACACTATAGTGAATGATTATAAAGTACACAGATGTGTATTTCTCAGTCAGGACAAGAAATACAGTGTTACAAACACCACCGGAAGCATCTATGTGCCTCTTCCGACCAAAACCCGGTACCTTCCTCCTAGAACAGTGGTTCTTAGGGTGTAGTCTCTGGTTGGGAGGGGGTCCACAGCATCCTGTAAGGGTGTCCATGAAGTCAAATATTTTTATAATAGTACTAAGAGGTTATTTACCTTTTTTACTATGTTGCCATTTGCACTGATTTTGGAAAAGCAGTGACTATAATCTTCTTGAGAAAAGTGCTGATGTAAACTATTCTACTACTGAATATCTCGTGTGTTCTAAGGCCTTCTGCAGCATCCTCTCATTCCACTCCCCTAACCCCCTGAAATAGGAGTGTGTAAGAGGTGCTTCCAGACCACGTTCTAGTACATCGAGAGTCTGTGTGACGCCACATAATTCATTATGTTGAAGTAGGATCCTTCTACTACCCCTCTTCCCAGCAGTCAAGCATATCCCAAATTACCTTTCCAATCACTGAAGAGAAGAAAGTGTTAGCTATAGTTGTTTTCCCTGTCCCTGGAGAGGGCTTCATTGTTGGGCAGCCAGGGACCCTGTTTACCTCTATTCTGACCCATCTGTGCCTTACGTATTCGTAATCAATGACTCAAACTCAGAATTGAAGACTATTCTTTCCCAAAAAGACCCATTCTGAGGACCATCGCCCCTCTCGTGCCTTCCTCAAAGGAGCTGGTCCTGATGATGGACAGCTTCCCGACTTGAGCGGAAGAAGCACTCTCCTTCAGCCTTGCTCCGTATCCAGTTAGCTTACCCAGGCCGAGGCAGCTTGGAACATCTGTGGTGAACCCTCAAGTTAGCACAGGAAGGTACATCCTCTTCAAATGCTTTGTATATGCCATCTGTGGTGTGTGAGAAAGTTAAACAACCACACACATACAACCTCTTTCGAAATCCAAAGTACAAAGGGAGGTGACACAATATGACACTCAGAGAGCTTTCACCATAAAACTTCCTACAGATATGGCCTTCCTGAGGGTAACTAAGGTGAGCAACAAAGAGATGTCTATATTCAGAAGCATCTTAAAAACTCAAGGACCACCCTAGGGGGAAACTGAAAAAAGCAAAGAAGTATAGTCATACAGGCGGGTCGGAAGGATCCATGCCCGGCCTCTAAAACTGGCCCAGTATTCTACCAGGCCCCATTTAAGACAGTAAACATTGACCACAGAATTTCAGAGAACCTTATCAGAGATGACATCTATAGTCTAATCAAGAGACCCTTCTTGATATTCATAGGGAAGCAAAAAAAAAATATGGAAAAGGAAAAGCAGAAGAAAAAGAAAGGTACTGATGAGGAAGTTCATTCGTTCGTTAATCCAACAATTATGTATTGATATGTACTATGTGATAGTTTCTATTCCAGGCCCTGGTGATTCAGCCATGTACATAATAGTCCTTGCTTTCACAGAGCTTGAATTTTGAATTGCCTTGCATTTTTTATAATAATCAATGGAACAGAATTGTGTGTTTGTTTAGGTTTCAAAAGAGTAAAACCTTAAGTAATCACTCTATTAAAATAATAATAATAACAACCACAATAATAAAAGCTCTGCTGTAGGAGGAAGAGAATAGTGAATTTATTTCCTTAGCCATTAGAACTGTCTCTGAATTTTTAATGGCTTTGAAAGAAAAGTTTCCCTTAAGAAAGCAAGATGCTTTATAAGCTTTAATGATGTTTCATTTATATTTCAATGATATCAATTGACACAATATGAAACAATTATTTTCATAGTAATCATTGTTTTAATAACTTATGAATTATTTAAACAGTATTGCTCTATCTTTGAAGGTAGCACATATTCCATAATAGGGAAAAACTAAGAGTTATTGCACTCGGAATTCTTACCTTTTCCAACTTGTGTATTAGGAGTTTAAGAACATCGTAAGAAGTAACGGATTTGCTTTGAGGCTTTTCCTGGCCTAATGAATCCATTCAGCAAACATTTTACTGATGAAAAGCTGTTTTCCTTTCTTAAAGGAGAAAGCAATTTTCAGACTAGGTCTTCTAATTCCAGTTTACTGCATCCTTCTGGAACCAGAGTCAGCATCCATCCTATGTTTTAGTTACAGAAGGTACTGGGACTCCCCAAATTATCACCATGGCCAGCTCAATGCCTAGAACAGATGTGACCTAGAGGGCCTTTCATGAAACTCTCCTCTCATGTTCACACTATCCCTACAGATGTTCAGTCTTTCTACCTGGCAAATCTAGAAACCCTGGCTCTCTTTCAGCCATGGGAATGAGACTAGGTAAGAAAGAATCTGAATCGCCTCAGCACTTTTAACAGTGCCCTCTCCAGCAGTGGGCCTCTGTGGACAAGGATTCATAAAAGGATTCTTTCTCCTTCATTTTGCCACCTCAGAGCACAGTTCTAGGATTTACTTCCCCAAATTTAGCCTTGTTTTTGTCGTGGTGCCTGCTGCTGTTTTCTGTTGGCCATTCTTTGTCTTGGTTTTGTTCTTGCTCTCCTACCTTTTCTATTGGGATTGACCCTTCAGGCTTTCCTGATCCCGGACCCACTCTTAGCTGTGATTCTGTTCCTCATCTTGTAAAGGTGGAGAGGACTTCCTCAACCTTTGGCAGCCCTGATTCCAGCAACCAGGGCTATCAATGGCTTAGGCTTCCTGTTCTCCTGAGAAGGGCATCATAATAACTGTAGAAAGCAGTTTGGCAAAATACAACCCTATCAATAAAGGACAACTATTCTTAGTGCAGTAATTCCACTTCTGAGGCCTAAGGAAGTAATCAGAGAAGTCAAAAAATTTGTGTACAGAAATGTACACTGCAGCATTGTTTATCAGGAAACAGTGAAAACTGGAAACAATGACATGCACAGCAATAAGGAAGCAATCAGTCGGTTCGGCAGGCCAAGACATCACGGGAGATGCCCTCAGCTGGGATCCGGAGGCAGTCCTTTCTCTGTATTTCCTGTGTGTATTACATTAGATCTAGAATATAAGTGTCATGAGTTCAGAGAATTTCTACTTCTCGTTCATTACCGTATCTCCCAAATTTATTATACTGTTTGATACTGAATAAATATATATTCCTTAATGGGGACTGAAAGAAGCTCCTAAACTAAACTGACTGAATTTTACAAACTTAAGTGTGACTTTCAGCATTTGAAATGAAACTCCTTCAATTTAGGAGTAAGAAAATACCCTACATCTACCCCAAAGGCAATGAGCTATTTTTAAAGGTAATTGACCAGAGTATCACTTAAAATTAAGAGAAAATAAGTTCTATTAACTATTTTCTATTTACTCTCCTTTCTTGCAGCCCATGAAATCATGGAAAAAATTTGGTCGTCTGTTATACAAAGCTTCTTGTGTGGAATTCTAAGTGTAAAACTGATTCAGTTGTGGATGGCTACTGTTTTTGATGATGATGTCAATCATATAAGTCTCAGCTTTTCAGTTATGTACCTCATCTTTTTTGCTTGTAAGTGAGGGGCCTATGCCTAAAATTAAATGAAATAGAAAAATTCCAAATAAAGATACAGGAAAATACATTACAGGCAAAAGTTAGTAAAAAAACAAAACAAAAACAAATAAAACAAAACAAAACAAAATGTTCAACTGATCTAAAAGGAGTATTTGTGTTAAAATAACCTATCAAAAGAGATAAAAAGTACTAATATCTAGACAACAGAAAACAATCTACCAAGATATACAAAGCAAATGACATTATAAAAGATAGAAGAATTTGACAAAACCGTAATTACAGTGAGATACTTTAGCATGCCTTTCCCAGATAATTTCATAACCAATTGGACAAAAAATAATTATGGTTATAAAAATATTTAAATAAAAAAATTAAATGCTTGGTTGTATAAGATATACAAAACAGAATGCATATTCTTTACATATACCTGTAACCGTTCACAGAAATGAAATAGACTAGAAGAACATTTCAATAAAATTCCAAACATTGTTTAAACACAGTGCAAGTAAATACTAAGTACAAAAAGAGAGTCTTAAAAAAATAATTATTCTAACTGCCTGAAATTAAATATACTTTTTTGGTATCTTTTAGATCAAAAAGGAAATAAAAACAGAAGTTACAGATCAAGTAAGGCTAAGTATTAGAAAATCTATCAATATTATTAATCCATTTACCACCCCTCCCTTCTCACAGAAGTATGGCAGATATTGACAATTAGCCATATCATTGCTTCCTGATACGCCTCAGAATCGCGTTCAACCCAGCTCTTCAGACAGCTCTACAAATGCCTTGGCGTTGGCTTGCATGATGATACCTAGTTACCAACTTATACTATGTCTTTCCATTACATTTAGGAATAAGGGAACGTTGCCTATTCTCATATCTGTGATTAAAAATAGTTTTGGAAACTCTAGATAATACAATAAGAAAAAAAAAGAAGTTTATACATATTTTGAAAGAGAAAATGTTTACATTAGTCACAATGTTTTAGATTACATAGAAAACCCAAGAGAATTAATTAATAAACTAAGCCAGCGAGGCTCTTTAACAGCTGATATAAGGTAAATATTTAAAAAAAAAAAAAAAAAGCAATAGCCTTCTTATAAGCCAGTGGTAACTACTTAGAAAATTTAATGAAAATTTGATTCTCTTTACACTGACAAAAAGTTATAAAATATCAAGGAATAAACTGAACAGAAAGTTTGGACCTAAACAGAAAACTACACACGTTTACTAAGCATAAAATTTGAAGAAATTGAGACAGAAAAACCTTCTCTTTAGAAATGCTAGAGTAACAGGCTTCTTTATTTTCGTGTCTGAGAAAAGAATGGCAGAACATAGAATCGTAAAGTCTCCTAACTCATCAGTGGATTAAAGCCAATTGTAATCTAGTGAGGTCACAGAATTAAGGTAATGAATTAAGACACAGTGAGGGAATGATCAGTAGTACAAGTACCCTCATCATGTACTGCTTTAATTGTGTATACCTAAATTCCTACAAAAATATATTCCAGCGAATATAATTTCCTCTAACGTCATTTAAAGTAAGCAGAGCCTCAAAATTAAAGGTCATGCCCAAAGAAATAATTCTAAACTTTCAGAGTCAAGATTTCTCAAAAAACATTTTAGAAAGAAAACTTCTAGGATAGATTTTCGTGAAAACAAGATACAGAGTAAATACAAAAAATCTAACAGAAAAAGACTTTCACTCTGGGGGCTGGCCCAGTGAGTGGTAGCTGTTGAGGTCACATGCTCTGCTTCCCCAGCCCCGGGTTTGCAGGTTCGGATCCTCGGCACAGACCGACGCACTGCTTGTCAGACCATGCTGTGGCGGCGTCCCATATAAAGTGGAGGAAGATGGGCACGGATGTTAGCCCATGGCCAATCTTCCTCAGCAAAAAGAGGAGGATTGGCAACAGATGTTAGCTCAGGGCTAATTTTCCTCACCGAAAAAAAAAAAGAAAGAAAGAAAGACTTTCACTCTGACCTAGCCTGTTTATATTATTAGTATCTTCAAGTTAGTCATCATAAATATTTTCCAAATTTTACCATTACCTAACAATGACTAGTCCAAGACTTGATCTCCTCAAGGCACCTATGGCCACAGTTCTCTCCTCTTTCATGATTCAAAAATGACTAAAGTGTTAGTTTCTGGCTTAGGTACCGTTTCTAGCCAGGACTAAAATAAAGAAAATAGAACTTGTAATTTTCCATCTCTAGAAGGGAAGACTCAGTAATGTGATAACAATACTATTTTCATCAAATTAAAATATGTCACAATCTGAAGCAAACAATGACAGAAATTTTTTTTCGGTTTTGAAATTTTACAAAACAATTAAAAAATCATCTGGAAATATTAATTGTGAGAATAAGCAAGATAATTTTTTAAAAAGTGGAGAACTTTCCCTACTTGGTAGGTATTAAATATTTAATAAGCCTACAGTTGTAACAAAGGAATACAAAGTAAACCAAGGAAACAAGGTGCACAGAACTGATCCCAGTATGTATGGCAATTTGATAAATATGGCAATATGATAAAAATGGCATATCCACAATATTCTTTAATATTAAAAAAACTTTAATTTTTATTTATTAACTACAATGACGTCTGCTAAACATTAAGTGAAAAAGAAGCCTATTACAGAACTATTACTGTATAATCCCACTGTAGTTTTTCTGTGTGTGACTTTGTGTCTATGTATGTTGGATGTAAGCCACTGAGTGGTCAGTGGGTCCTGCACTCCATTCAAAGATCTTAATCCAACTATCTTCAATTCCCAATTCAATAGCCTATGAAAACCCAAAGATCTCCTCATGACTTCTGAAAATTTCTGGGGTTTCCTTCCTCATGATCTCTGCTGCCCCCTCTTAAATATACAGCAGTTTCTGGTCCTCAGTAAATTTCACCCACGTTGGGGACAAGGGGAGCTCACAGGGCAAGTTACATTATGTAGTTCACGGGTTTATGGGATCTGATAGCTATCTCTACTTCCTCACATTTCCATGTTTTCTGCTGAATTTTTACCATTTGTCTCCAGTACAGAAATTCAGTGAGCATCCTTTAGTGCTCAAAGCTGCCCTTTGGGTCTTATTCTCTATTCTCAATAGCTAATCAAATTATTTCTTATAGGTGAATATAGTCCTCTCCCTAATAGAAATTCCAATCAAAATTCTCTTTAAAATTATACCTGAAATCTTGGCAGTAGAATTATAGCTGTTCTCTTTTTAAAAAAATATAATCTCTACACGGTACCATATTATTTGAATTTTTCACAGTGATACTATATCACTTCCATAAGCTAGGGGGGAAAATAATTCTAACAGAGCTACTTTTAAGAATATTCCACAGTTTTTTATGCTTTACAGCCCCCCACAATAAAAGTACCAAAACAAAATTATACTAGGGAAGCAGATCCGTATTGGGTTTCTGCTGGCTTGGCTCCCTTAGTCGTGTCACAAAGTCAAACCATTTCTATCTCTTACTGTCTCCCAGTGTCTTTACTTTCATTTCATTCATCCAGATCCGCTCTGACAAAATTAGACCTGTAGAGGGTGGTCCAGCCTCACTAGGACACATGAAGTGTTTTGTGAGCTCCATACTGTTGCCAGTGATCTGAAGCCAAAGCAGTGCAAGGCTGCCCAGTATAGACTTTACTACACAGTTGTGTGTGAATCTGAGAAGAAGGATGATGGGTGGTGGTAATAATTTGCAATATTATCTAGTTGAAACCAAGCAAAGTAGCCTCCCTATAAAGTCACTGTACTATGAAGATATCTGGTATTTTCATCCCCGGTCAAATTTCTGTCACAGTTGATGTTAAATGAATACTTAATATTTATATCTTTTTAAAAATAGGTGAGCTAGCTGGAATATCTGGAATATTTACCCTGGCCGTTACAGGACTTTTTTTAAATTCTACCAGTTTTAAACCAGGAGTTGAAGCACTTCTTCTCAAGTGAGTGGCTAGCATATTTTCACTTTGTTTCATTCATTAGAAGTTATAATATTGTGAGAGTAATTACATCTACATCTACATGGTCAAAGTTAAGATAGTGACTTGAAAACTACCAAACTAGAAACCCTTCCTAAAAACTCTATTGCCTGTGTCTTCTGATCCTCTAATTTTAGGCACCTCACCTTGAGTTCCTGTTGGCTCTGTTTCCCCATTAATTCCCTCAAGTCTCTGACCATCTACCCAGTAATTTCCAGTCTAATCCACTAGACAGGGCCAGGATTAAGGTAAGACAAGTGAGGCACCCATCACAGGCGCAAAATTTAAGAGGGTGCCTAAAATCTCAGTATTCACCATAAATAATATTTTTGTGCTATATTTTTTTTAAATTTGAAATTAATGCAAAAAGATCCATGGTGAAAATATAAAAATTTTAAATGAAGATAAGATCAATATTACTGATAATTCCTTTTGCCTCAGGCTCCAGTAAGGCTCAGCAAGGCACTGGTGCTGGAATGGAAGACCAATATTTTAAGGAGAATGAAGAAGAGCTATGCAAAGCAAATTAAAAGATTAAGCTAGGGCATTTGCAGAGGACTGGTGGTGTTATAAAAGAAAGTATTGCCAAACTAAATGTAAGAAAGACTCACATTTAGTAGAATTTTACAAACTGTGTCCTGCTCGAGGGCACCCAGCTGAGGGGTGAGCGGAATCTGAGTCAGGCTAGAAGAGGGGTGTTTTCTGTAATGCTCCAATACATAGGGTGAGAACTTGGTCTAAATCACACTGTTAACAGAGGCCCTGAGCATAATCAATGGTTTTTGGAGTTTGGAAGACTGTTATTAAAGGTAGAATAAATTCAGAAGTTAGAAGCTTAAAAGTATAGGTTTTTAAAGGATTTTGGAGCACTTCACTAAAATTTCATGTCAATTACAATGGAAGCCAATTGTACTAGCAGCTAGGCAGAATTAATTGTGCCACAGTTGTAGGAAGAATTAAAAATGTTATGCAAGTGTTTAACTACATCTCTGGGAAGTGATTCTGAAGGTTCCCTTCACCTTCTTGCTCTAACCAAAAGCTGGATCTTCCCTGAAGACATTACTTTCTTTGTATTCTTTAAAAGTCATGATATCTTTCTTACCCATGTCCCTGGTGCTATTGAGCCTAGAGATGAGGTAGGTAATTTCTCTGTACCTCAGTCATTTCTACATCATTCTTTCCCCTTCTTCCCCAGGGGAACCCAATTTTGATGTTCATGCCATCAGATTATACCATTTGCCACTCTCTTGGTTGTAGTTATCTCTATAGCCCTGGGTCACACTCTCCCTTTCGTGAAGATTTTGGCCCCTCTCTCTCTCTCTGTGACTCTCTCCAACATTACCGTGTCATCACTCTCAGTGATGTCAATCAATATCCACACAGTTGAGCCTTCTACTCCCTCACCTTTTCGTTCCTGGACTTCCTCTCCTCATATAAACATGTCCCCCACCCCACTTACATAGTCATACAAATAACCACTTCATAAATCTCAATTTCAAGAATCCTACTGTCTAAAATATGATATGTACCCGTACTCTCCAAGATAGTAGAAGTCTAAGAGAATAATGGTAAATTTTACTACATCCTACAACAGTCTACAGCAGGTCCATGCAGCTCTCTGGGAGAGGAAATGCACCATCTCCCATCTTTTCAGCTTACACCCAGTAGGACCCCAATTCTAACAATTCTGCAAACACGCTGAGACTATAATGCATTGATCCTATGATCTTTTACTGATCCACACCCACCTCTCTTCCTCCTTACCCAGATCATTTCCTTTGTTTAAAACCATCTAATAACTGCTCATCTCATTTGGCTACAAGTCAAAGTTGTTGTAATGGCAAAGTCCTAAGATATGTCCCCCTGTAACCTCTGTGATTCATTTCTATCACCCTCACCCACCCTGCTCCAGCCACACTGATTACCTCGTTATTCCTCAAACATGCCAAACATGCTCCCTATTTGGGCTTGCGTCCTTATGTTTCTGCTCTTGAAATGTGCTTCCTGTACATATTGGCATCCTTCCCCCACATACTGGCAGAAGAGGCTGCCTCACTTCTTTCATGCTTCTATTCATACAACACCTTGTTAGAAATTCCCAAAATAGGAACTACTTCCTTGTCAGCCTGTATAATCTTTTATTCCTGGAAAATTGACGTCCCTAAAATGTCCAGTCCGTAAGGCCTTATGATTTCTCCAGGCTAGTGGTTGTGTAACATTGGACAATAAAAATAACACAGATGCCTAGATCTATAGAATCAAAATCTATGATGATTATAGCATAGGACTTCTGATTTTAAAAAACTCTCCCCAGATGATACTTACATACATGCAGAGTTGTGACCTTTTGCTACCATAAAAGATCTAGATTTATTAGGATAAATCAGGATCGACAAATGAAAGGAAGAGACTTTTTAAAAAATATTCAGAAGCTCTTTTTCTGTGTGCCTGACTTATTGCATGCACACACACACACTCACACACACATACGCATACATGCACACATCTATTACATGGGTTTAGAGCTTGGTTGGTTGGCTCACACCAGCTCTGAATTTGATGGAGACTGATTCCTTAAAGAATCTGGTTTTCTCCTCATCAGGTTTCTCCCATAATATTCTGCCACATATGAAAGGGTCTTGACAGCTTCTCAATAATTTTTTGCCTAATTGATTTGATTACATTTTATGCCAATTAACGAAACTGTGATTTTTGGTATTTGTTGACATTTTTCTACAATGTTAAAGAGAATTTCTTAAAATTATGTAATTGTTAAATGAACAGTAAAGTATGATAGTGGTTCCTATTCACCATTCACTTGACTGAATAATCTTACTCAATTCATGTTTACAAGTGATTTCATTAATTGTATGGGTAGGTGGGTATAATGCTTTGAGGGATTTTTTTTTTTTTTGGTGTCTATCTATGTGGTGCAACAATTAGATTTTCTTTTGATAGTGAAGGTAAAAGAAGGATAAAAAATATAAAAATTACACAGTTTTCATAAAATATATCTTAGTGTGTTTCCCTCCAAGTTAATATTGGATACAATATTGCAATCCAGAAGATAACAGAATTAAAAGTATGGCCATACATATACAAGAAAGGGATGATAGTTCACAGCCTAGAGTAATTAGCCTAAATTCAGGCACAGAAAAGATATTTTGAATGATTTGACTTAATATTTCCTAGGCTAGAATGTTTCATATTGATTTTTGTCTCTGATAATGCCTAGGTATTGGCGCCTCTTAAATATAGCTCAGAAACAGAGATTTCTTATTAATGTAACAGAGAAAGGTTTGCTTTTAGTATTGAATTTGTTTTTAAGCAAAAGCAATATTCCTGGAGAAGGAACAAAAATGATCTTTAAAAGGTTTAAGGGACCGAGTCTGGCAGCATAGGGGTAAAACCAAGCTACCTTTCTCTCATAAAAGAGTATTCGTGTGGCTTTTTAATCTTTTCAATTTATTTTGTTATAAATATAATATATTGATGTCAAAGGCATAAAATACGTAGAAAGACAAGAAGAAGTAAGTTTTAAATAGCCTCCTATGGTCCCAACACCCAAACGTGACCAATATTGGTATTTAAGCGTGCTTTTTTTTTTTTAAGTATTATTACTGTTCATTAGCTATCATTTATTTTTTTTTGAGATTTTATTTATTTTTTCCCCCCAAAGCCCCAGTAGATAGTTGTGTGTCATAGCTGCACATCCTTCTAGTTGCTGTATGTGGGACTCGGCCTCAGCATGGCCAGAGAAATGGTGCCTCGGTGTGCGCCTGGATCCGAACCCAGGCCGCCAGCAGCAGAGCGTGCGCACTTAACCGCTAAGCCACGGGGCCGGGCCCTAAGCGTGCTTTTTTAAACCGCTTTGCCTGCAGCTGATGAAAACATGAGCTTTGGGAATGATGCCAAGTTTTCCTGGGCTCTGCAGCGCTTGAATAAGCACATGCTCAGAAATCGCAAGCAGAGAATCTGCAAAGGGCATTCATGTGAATAAAAGATTCATTCACATCTTCCAAGTGCTAGCTAGCTAGATATTAGGCAAAGGCTTAATTCTATCACTGTGTAACTCAGACTAGCAGTTCAGTATTCCCTTTCAGAATAAATGATTTTAGCTCTTCCTAATGATACAAGGGCTTCACAATCAGCGTTTTCAAGCTACGTGAACCGTGATGCCTGAACGAGTTCTGTCAAATAGCGTAGCTACAACATAAACATGTTTTTCAAAGTCGATCCAGAAAGAAAAACACTAATTTGCATGCAGTGTAAACTGGTTAAAATTGCTTTAGAATTATTTGTTTACCTACCTTAGTTCTCCTTTCTAATTAATTAAATTATAAGCCCCTTGAGTGTTGTTGGTAAATGCCTTATTCATCTTTATTTTCTTGATAATGCCTAGCACAACGCCTCACATAGTTAAGCCTTGCAATAAACGTTTTAGATTAATTAACTATAACTAACTTTAAATTTTTTTCTGAAAATACAGATTCTGGAATTATCTATCATTTGCTGCCTTTCTTATGGTGTTTACTTTCATTGGACTTCTAATTCCTGCACATACGTATTTATATATATCATTTTCTGATATATATTATTCATTAAATATCTACCTCACACTTATTGTTTTAAGGTAAGAATTTCATTTGAATTTTTCTATTTATAGGACATCGAATAAACCTGAAGATATTCTTTTAAGTAATAGAAATGTTTCATTCTAATGAAAAATTAAACTTTCCAAGGAGTCATCAGCAAATTAGTGGTTAGTATTTTTTTCAGTTTTTAACTGCATTTCAAAGCAATGCAAACACTTCGTAAAATTTTTGAAAATTAGAAGAAAAAAAAAGTCTTTCATCATCTTACTACGTAGAGACAACCGCTGTTAACATTTGGTATATTTCATCCAGTGTTTTTATTTCCTATGAGCTTTCATGAACATAAACACCTATCATAAATAAAAATTTTATCTTGCTTTGTTTGCTTAATATTATATAACAAATAATGTCCTACTAATTAAATTATAGTTGGAAATAGGTTTTTAAAAATCATAAGGAAGTCCTCTTTGTAAATGTCTTTTTTGCTCAAATAAATTTTGTAGTCCCTTTTCAATGTTAAGAGGCAGAAAGGAGTCTGCTTTTGTAGCTGAAAAGGAGATGACATAGAGGAGGAAAAACCAGCATAAGTGGAGTCTCACAATTCTTTAATCTCCATCACTTAGATTGTTAACATTCTACTTCCATCTAGGAAAATTAGTTGAGAGTCAACATTAAGTCAGCTAGTGCCAAGTAAATGGAAATTAGTCCCAAATTATCAGATACAATTAGTGTAACATGTAGGAATGATTTGTGACTGGAAGAAGAAATAGAACTGAATTGGGCAATGTTGGATACATTCAACAAGATTGAAATCTACAAAGAAAAAGAAAGGGGGGACATTTTATTCTCACTTCTTATTCATTAGATCTGCTTTTATTTTTTGGGGGGATCCAGAATAGAATATATCTACAAAATATCTCTAACTTTGTCTTTTCTGCCTGACAAAACACCACTCAAGGGTTATGTGGAATTACCCTACTACTCACCTAACAGAAAGAAACAAAGAGAATAATGGCCTCCTCTTGGCGTGTCTCCCAGGGGAATGCCCTTCCGCCTTCCTCTGGTGCCATGCCAATGGTGTGTGAAAGATGGCTCATTTGTCTCAGAGTTGGCAATTCCACAGAGAATAGATTAGACTACAGTAGAATGAAATGAAAGAAATTTCTAGGACAAGAGTAACTTTGTAAAATTTGTTTTGTATTTTAGACTTCTGGTCTTTCTATTCATGAGCCCTCTCTTGTCTCGACTTGGTCATGGATTCAGCTGGCGCTGGGCATTCATAATGGTCTGGAGTGAAATGAAAGGGACTCCTAATATAAACATGGCCCTTCTATTTGCCTACTCTGATGTTTTTCTTGGATCTCAGAGAGAAAAATCTCAGGTAGAGAAAGATGTATTTTTTTATTTGAATATTTTATTAAAAACTGTCACTGTATATGAAAATATGCTTTTGTAGTGAGGTAGCTCACTCCACTCGTACTGTAGGAGTGATTCAGCTACAATGCAAGATTGGGGAGAGGAAGAACAGCTGGCAACTTTCCTCTTCTCCATTCTAGTTTAGAGATCCTCTAAATCCCTTCACACTCCTAAAAATAGGTTTATTATAACTGTTAAAGGAATTAAAACTTATAAACCATTTAAAATAGCACCTGATACAGAGTATGCACTCAATAAATGTTTTATTTTTATTTGCTCCTAAAACCCACTCAAAAAAAGCAGAAACCTATTTCTGATTGGCTCTATTGCCCTCTGTAAGTTTATGAGGCCACATTTAGTAATGTTAGGAAGCAAAGCATTTTTTTTTTTTATTGCAGTAATGTTGGTTTGTAACATCGTATAAATTTCAGTCATAAGTCATTATACTTCTATTTCGGCATTGATTACATCATGTTCACCACCCAAATACTAATTAGAGTCCATCACCACACACATGTGCCTAATTATCCCTTTTGCCCGCCTCCCTCCCCTCCTCCCCTCTGGTAACCACCAGTCCAATCTCTGTCTCTATGTGTTTATTTGTTGTTGTTTTTATCTTCTACTTATGAGTGAGATCATATGGTATTTGACCTTCTCTCTCTGACTTATTTCACTTAACATAATACCCTCAATGTCCATCCATGTTGCCAAGTGACGTTATCTCTTAGACAGTACCCCCAAACTCTGCCTAACAGAACATAATGGGCATGACTATCCCCCTTCCTCATCTCAAGATAGGACAATTACCAGGAGCTCTGTAAGAAATTTCCTATACAGACAAAAAAAAAAATACAGATTATTTTTTTACATAAATTCCAAGTGTACAAAAATTCCTATCTCTACTAATCACATGTTAAATGACCTTGAATAAGTTACAGTGCCTCAGTTTTCCATCTGTATAATAGGACAATATTGGTATTTACTTTATAGAATTGTAGTCAGGATTAAATAAGCCTGATATATTGTACTATATGCTTACTATATAAATGTTAGCTCTTATTACTATTAAACTATTTAACTAACTTTGTGGTCCTCAACCTTGAATTCACTTTAGAATGCTTCAGGGACTTTTAGAAAAATACCAGTGCCTGTAGAATTCTGGCTCTGACCATGATGAATAATAGATATCAGATTTACTTCCCATAGTAAACAAGTATACAAGTGGTTAAAATACATGAAGCAACTGATTTTAGGTAAGGGCAAGGACATTCCATGGTTAGATCCTTGAGAGAAGGGAAACACATGAGTGGAGTTCACGGTCACTCTTTCTTCCAAAGTGTGGCACAGAAAAGTAGAGAACAGAACAGTAGTCTCACCAAGTGTGAAAAACAGAGTTAGGGCTACCAAAGCAGCTTGAATTTGTGGGGCAGGGTATCAGGGAGGGAAAGATGCTGAAGAGAAGGAATACCAGAAATCTACAAGGGGACCCCCTTGGGTCATTAGCCCAATCTGTGCAAGCAGAGCATTGGAGGAGGATCAGCAGAAAAGGGCCATTAGATGAAAGGGGTAAAGGGGCACATGTGTACAGTGATGGATGGCAACTCGACTTTTGGTAGTGAACACGATGCAGTCTATACAGAAGTCAAAATATAACAATGCATACCTGAAATTTATGTCATGTTATAAACAAATGTGACCTCAATAAAAATAATAATAAAATTTTTAAAAAGAAAGAAAAGAGCCATTAGGGAGCTTTATGCTGAGTGGAGGTTCTGGAGGCCACACAGTGCTGACAGATACTGGATTTCTGACTAGGTACAGTACAAACCTCATGAACACCACATGAGCAAAGTTGTGACCCCAGAAAAACTAAGACTTAGAAATAAGGATTATGCCCTAGAGTAAAGTTTACTTTAGACCCACTCTAAAAAAGACTAAAACCATGTCTTGGCAGGATAATGTGATCTGCTAGTAAATTAACTGATGAACACAATAAAAATCAAAACTCTTTTAAAGGAAGGCAACATAATCAAGACTCTCAACAACGTGGAATCTATAATGTCTAACCTGAAATCAAATATTACTATACATGTGAAGAAGCAGGAAAATGTTACCTACAATTAAGAAAGAAAATTATTCAGACCGGCCCCGTGGCTTAGTGGTTAAGTGCCCACACTCCTCTACTGGCGGCCCAGGTTCGGATCCCGGGCGCGCACTGACTCACCGCTTCTCCAGCCACGCTGAGGCCACGTCCCACATACAACAACTAGAAGGATGTGCAACTATGATGTACAACTATCTACTGGGGCTTTGGGGAAAAATAAAAAGGAGGAGGATTGGCAATAGATGTTAGCTCAGAGCCGGTCTTCCTCAGCAAAAAAAAGAAGAGGATTAGCATGGATGTTAGCTCAGGGTTGATCTTCCTCACAAAAAAAAAGAAAAGAAAAGAAAATTATTCAATTGAAACAGTTCCAGAGATGGCTTAGATGTTGGAATTAGCAGCACTATTAAAAATATATTCAAGGACTTAAAGAAAAAAATGGGCATAAGAAATGAAGACATGAGATATTTCTGGGAAGAAATGAAAACTAAAAAAAGAACCAAAGAGAAATTCCTGAAGTGAAAAATATAATGTTTGAAATAGAAAATTTCCTTTATGAGCTTACTGTGAAGAAGGGAAAAAAGCAATCCTAAGTGAATTGTTCCAAACAAGAGTGGGGAAATATGAGAAACAAAACCTGAGAACTAAAATAAGAAATAGACAAATTGTAGTTGGAGACTTTAACACGTCTTCCTATAAATTGTTCAACAAATTATGGAACAACTAGATAGACTATCAACAAGGGTATGAAATAACTGAACAGCACCATCAACCAACAGGATCTAATTGCCGTTTATAGAATTATATCAATTGATGCAGAAAAAACATTTAACAAAATTCAATATTTATTTATGATAAAAATCTCTCAAAAAGTAGAAATAGAAGGGAACTTCCTAATGTTGATAAAGAACATTTACAAAAAAATCTACAGGTGACGTCATAATTAATAGTGAAAGACTACTTTCTCCCTAAGATTGGGAACAATGCAAGAATGCCTACACTTATTCCTCTTACTGAATATCATGATGGAAGTTCTAGCCTGCTCCATAGGACAAGGAAAAAATGCATGAATTTTGAAAAGGAAGAAATAAAAATCCCTATTTGCAGATGGCCAGATTATATATAATAGCCCAAGGATCTTCAAAACAGAAGGGAAAAAAAATCCTAGAACTAATAAGTGAGTTCAGCAAAGTCTCAGGATGTAAGATAAGTACAAAAAAATTAAATATATTTCTATATACTGAATATTGATGAAAGGAAATGAAAATTAAAAATACAATGCACATACAATTGTTGAGGCAAATAAAAAGGCAAAGGAACTAAAATAACAAAAACAATTTTGGAAAAGAAGTATAAAGTGAGAGGAATCAGTATGCCTGATGTTAAGACATTATTACAGTTATAGTAATGGACACTGCGTAGTATTGACAGAGAGAAAGATGCATGGAACAGAAGAAAGAACCCAGAAATAGATCCACACAAATATTCCCAACTGACTTTTGATAAAGGTACAAAAGCAATTCAATAGAGAATGGATAGTTTTATTAACAAATGGTGTTGAAGAATTGTACATTCATAGGCAAAAAAAAATGAGCCTTGACCTAAGTCTCACATCTTTCACAAAAATTAATTCAAAATGCATCATGGAATTAAATATAAAATGTAAAACAAGAAAACTTTTTTTAAAAAACTTGGGATAAGATCTTTGGGACCTAGCATAGGGCAAAGAGTTCTTAGATTTGACGCCAAAAGCATGATCCATAAAAGAAAAAAAAAAAAACCAACAAATATAGTTCATCAAAATTAAAAACTTTTGCTCTATGAAAGACCCTGTTAAGAAAATGAAAAGGCAAACTCCAATCTGGGAGATGACGTTTGCAAACCACTTATCTGAAAAGTTTCATATTTAGAATATATAAAGAACTCTAAAAACTACATGGTAAAAGATCAAACAGTCCAATGGGCAGAATACATAGAGAGACATTTCACTGAAAACAATATACAGATGGCAAATATGCATGAAAATATGTTCAACATCATTAGCCACTAAGGACAGGCAAATTAAGACCACAAAGAGATATTATCTACCAGAAGGGCTGAAATAAAAATATAATGATGACACCAAGTGCTGGTGAGAATGCAAAGAAACTGGACCACTCATACATTGCTAGTAGGAATATAAAATGGTACGATCACTCTGAAAAAGAATTTGGCAGTTACTTTAAAAAATTGTACATGCAAGTACCATTCAGTCCAGAAATTGCTTTCTTGGGGATTTGTCCCAGAGAAATAAAAATTTATATCTACACAAACCTATACATGAATTTTTATAATAGCTTTATTTATAATAACCAAAAACTGAAAACAACTCAGGTGTCCTTTAACAGGTAAATGTTTAAATACACTGTTGTAGAACTGCACCATGGAATACTACTCAGCGATAAAAAGGAACAATCTATTGATAAAAGCAACAACCTTGATTAATCTCCAGAGAATTATGCTGAGTAAAATAAGCTACTCTCAAAAGAATACATACTATATGATTCCAATTATATAACATTCTTAAATGACAAAATTATAGAAATGGAGAACAGATTAGTGGTCACCAGTAGTAAAGAGGAGTGGAGGCAGGAGGGAAGTGAATGTGGCTATAAAAGTCAATATGAGGAATCCTTATGTTAATGGAACTGTTCTGTGTGTTGACTGTGTCAATGTCAGTATCCTGGTTGTCATGTTCTCCTATAGCTTTGCAAAATGTTACCATTGGGGGCAACTGGGTAAACATTACATAGGCTCTCTCAGTGTTATTTCTTAAAACTGAATGTGAATCTACAATTATCTCAAAATGTTAAACTTAAAAAAAGGATGAGGGGCATAGTGGTTAAGTTTGGCATGGTCCACTTCAGTGGCCTGCGTTCGCAGGTTTGGATCCCGGGTGCAGACATACACCAATTGTCAGCCATGCTGTGGCAGCAACTCACATACAAAATAGAGGAAGACTGGCACAGATGTTAGCTCAGGGCTAATCTTCCTCGGCAAAAAAAAAAAAAAATGAATGAGAGAGGGAAACAAAGAGACAGTAAGAGATATGAAAAAAAATACCAATATCACTAATGAAAATGTGAACATGACTACAAATTATACAGTTATTAAAGGAATAATAAGTAGAAACTATGTATAACTTTAGGTCAAAAATATTTAACACCTTAGATGAAATGGCTAAACTACTTAAAAAACATAACTTACTCAAACTGACACAAAAAAAAGATAGAAAATCTGAAAGCCCTCTATCTGCTGAAGAAATTGGATATACAAATTAAAATTTTCTCACAGACAAAACTAAAAGCCCAGGCGCTTGACTGGCAAATTATACCAAACATTTAAGGAATAAATAATACCAATTCTACGCAAACTCTTCCATAAAATAGAAAAGGATGGAACACTGTATTTTATGTAGCCAGCCCATTCTGATACCAAACACCAACAAAGATATTACAAAAACAAAAACTACGGATTAAACATGATGCAAAAATCCTTTAAAAATATTTAGCCAGTAGATTTCAAATATATAAAAAGGATAATACATCATGATCAAGTAGATTTTATTAAAAGAAATGTGTCCAAAAAATATTAGTTTAACATTCAAAAGACCATATGTGGAATCTAGAAAAATCTGAACTCATAGAAACAGAGAATATATCAGTGGTTGCCAGAGGTCGGGAGTGAGGGGTTGAGGAAATGGGTGTAGGAGGTCAAAAGGTACAAACTTCCAGTTATAAGAGAAATAAGTTCTGGGGATGTCATATACAGCATGATGACTATAGTTACTAATATTGTATTGTATTTTTGAAAGTCGCTAAAAGAGTAGGTCTTAACAGTTCTCATCACAAGAAAAAAAATTTGTAACTATGTGAGGGAATGGATGTTAACTTATTGTGGTAATCATTTACATATGTATAATCATTATGTTATACACCTTAAACTAATATAATGTTCAATGTCAATTATATCTCAATAAAACTGGAAAAAAAATTTCAAAAAACCAATCAAATACAATAGTTCATTACATTACCACAATAAAGGAGAAAACTCATATGATTATTTCAAGAGATGCAGACAAAGCATTTGACAAAATTTAACACCAATTTGTGAAGAAAAAAAGAAAAACTTTCTGTGAACTGGAATTTGAAGGAAACTAAAAGAAAACTAAATATTAAAAAACCTAAATATTACATGACACTTAATGGTAAAATACTAAGTGCTTTCCCCCTAAATTTGGGAAAGAGGCAAATGTGTTTGCTCTTTACACTTCTAGACAACATTGTACTCAGTGTCCTCCTCAGGGCCTTAGGGGCAGAAAAGGCACACAGATCGGTATGTATCAAATAACTACTAGAACTAATAAGTGAATTTAACAAGATCATGAGATGCGTGTTCAGCGTACGAAACTCAGTTGTATTTTTACATACTAACAACAAACAATTAGAAAAATGAAATAATAAATAACAGCAGCATCAAAAATATAACATACTTAGGAATAAATATGAAATACGGCTGTGTAACAAATTGCCCCCAAATCTCAGTTACTTTAAGCAAGAAACATTTATTATCTCAGCTTCTGTGGGTCAGAAATCTGGATGCAGATTAGCTGGACCTCTGATTCAGTTTCTCTCATAAACTTTCATTTAAGTGTAAACTGGGGATGCAGCCATCAGAAGGCTCATTTGGGCTGGAAAATCTGCTTCCAAGCTCATTTGCATCATTGTTGACAGGTTTCATTCCTGGCAGGCAGTTGAACTAGGGCCCCCGTTCCTTGCTGGCTCTTGGCGGGAAGCCTCCCTCAGTTCCTTGCCACTTGAGTCCTTCCATAGGTCAGCTCACAATATGGTAGCTGGCTTATCTCAGAGTGAGTAAGAAAGTGAGAAAAACAAGCATCCAAGACAGAAGCCACAGTCCTTATAACCTAATTGAGAAGTAACTTCCCACTACTTCTGCCATATTCTATATTCATTAGAAGTGAGTCAATAAGTTCAGTCCATCAGTCCACACCAAAAGGGAGGTTATTACACATGGACCTAAATATCAGGAGGCAGCTATCTTTGGGAGCCATCTTGGAGGCTCCTTTAAAAACCTAAATAAATGGACAGATATACCATGTTCATGGATTGGAAGACTCAAGATAATTAAGATGTCACTATATTCAACACTCCCAGTAGATTTGTTTTAGAAACAGATAAGCTGAATCTAAAATTTATATAGAAATATAAAAGACCTAGAATAGCCATAAGAGTTTTGAAAAAGAAGAACAAAGTTGGAAGATTTATATTACCTGGTATCAGGACTTACTATAAAGTTAGAGTAATTAAGTTAGTAGGATATTGGCATAAAAATAGATAAATAGATAAATGGACTATGATTAAGAGTCCAGAAAGGACTCACAATTGATTTTTGACAAATGCCAAAGCAGTTCGGTGGGGGAAAGGATAGCCTTTTTGACAAATGGTGCTGAACAACTGGATATTTATTCAGAAAAAAGAAAATAAAATCTCTGTTTTTACCTCAAACCATACGTAAAACTGATTTGAGATGGACCATAGACTTACATATAAAATCAAAAACTCTAAAACTTAGGGAAGAAAACATAAGAGAATACCTTTGTGACCTTGGGATAGACAAATGGTTCTTAGAACATAAAAGATAATATTGGACTTCATCAACATTAAAAACATTTGCCCATCAAAAGGTAGTTTTACAGAAATGGATAGATAAGTCACAAACTGGGAGAAATTTGTGATCCATGTTGAGATCAACACTACATATATCTGACAGTACACTTCTATCCGGAATATATTTTTCAAAATTTCTACAACTTTATAATAGAAGAAAAGCAACGCAATTTTTAAAATAGGCAAAAGAGTTGAACAGATGCTGCAAAAAGAAAGATGTATACTGCTAAGCACATTAAAAATGCTCCACATCATTGCCGTAGGGAAATGCAAATTAAAACTACAATGAAAAACATAATAGGGCCGGCCCCGTGGCTTAGCGGTTAAGTGCACGCGCTCCGCTGCTGGCGGCCCGGGTTCGGATCTCGGGCGCGCACCGACGCACCGCTTCTCCAGCCACGCTGAGGCCGCGTCCCACATACAGCAACTAGAAGGGTGTGCAGCTATGACATACAACTATCCACTGGGGCTTTGGGGGGAAAAAAAATTTAAAAACATAATAATCACTTTATATGAAGGTTTACTAATTGGCAATTCTTACCTATAGAAATCAGAAACTTAGTTGCCTCTTGTAGCGTGGGGGATTGATTGGGAAGGGGCACCAGAGAAATTTGGGGGGATATGAGAATATTCGACATTGTAATAGGATTGAGGGTTATGTGGGTGTATGCAGTTAAAACTTATCAAATAGTACACAAATATGTTTCAATGCATGTAGATTATTCTTTGGTTTTTCCAATTACCAATGCTTGGGCTGCACCCTTGAAGAATTAAATCAGAATATTCAGTGGGAACATCCTGGGCTACCCAAGTTTCCTAAGTGATCCTAATGTGCAAGCTTGAGAGCCTCTGGTGTGGTTTCATGCTCAGTCCCTCACCTCCCTCTGTGGCCAAAGAACAGAGGACTGCCTAGGTATTTAACACGAGTTCTGGAAGTTAGAACTCCATAAATCAACTGAAGTGCGTAGGCTCAAATTGAAAAGTGTTGCTCCACTTGTCTCTGGAGACCAACTTGGGATATAAGTGAAGAAAGAAATCAAGTGGCACCAAAGAAATTAATTGCTCCTCCCCGCTGACAATGAAAGGATGCCAGAGAGGCAAAGTATGAGGTGGAGCACACACACCAAGGCCTCTGAGTTGTTCTCTTCTCCTAAGGGAAGAGAATTATTTTAACAGATGTACTGGTAATGCTGAGCAGAGAACGGTATGGCTACACACATGGAGGTGTGGATAGTGGATAAGACTTGACCAAGTATAGGCATATTCCCAGGGCCCAAGAAGCGCAGCAATGGAATTTAAGCACAAATATTTTTTTTCAATGTCTTTATAAGTATATGTTTACTTGTCAAGCCATGTGTCCTGAGTTTGGTTTGGTTCCAAAAGCATGGATTAAATATATGCAGGAAGATAGAGAATCCCCAGAGTACTTTCCTCATGGCTGACATCCAAATTCTCCCCTACCACGAGCATCTAATGACATAGCACAACCTAGCTTCATTTACATTGGTAAATATGGAATACATTATATGAAATTGTCGTGAATACTTACTTTGTATTTTTTTTTTCAATTCTAGGTATTATTTCATGGAGTGGCAGTATGCTTAGTTAGCCTGATTGTCAATAGATTTGTTTTGCCAATGGCAGTTAGTAAACTAGGTAAGCCCTACTTATCACTATTCTGAGTGAAGAGAAAAATATTCTAAATATGCTAAAGAATTGCTCATATTGAATAAAGAAGCCATATAAATACAAATCAACTGTGTCTAATTGAAGAGAAAATTGGATCTCTATGTAAAGGCATATGAATGGTTTAGGCCAATAAGCTTTTTTATTTTAAAAGATTACTTATTTACATTAGTTCAGTTTAAGTAAAATAATACAATAAGTTTATTCAATTATTCAACAAACTTTTATTAAGAGCCTCTTACATGCCAGGCACTATGCTAACTGATAGTGATGCCTTATGAAGACAGACAAGATTTCTGAGTTGTTGGAGTTTACAGTGGAGAGAGGAGAAATAGTCAATAAACCAGTCAAATAAGGTAATATCAGAGAGTTATGTGTGCATCAAAGTGAACAGAGCACATATAAATAAATAGAAAACACAACAGATGCTAGAAATTGAGTATGTTCAACGAAAGAGGGTTTGAGGTGTTGGAACCTTCAAGAATAATGCAGATAGCGGAGGAAGGCCAAATGGGAGAGGTAGGAAGGAGTTAGGTAATAAATGGCCTTAAATTTTAAGATTTTATTCTAAGGACAAAAGGAATTCTTGGGTTGGTTTTAAGCAAGTAAGTGTAATTTTACAATTAAGGTCTTAGAAGGACCACTCTCCTTCTGTAGATAAGTGATTGAGGGGTCTGAGGAGAGCAGAAGCAGAAATAGCTTTAGGAGGCGATTGCATTATGCAACATGCCTGTTTTAATCCCCTACTTTTTAACAATTGAGAAATTGAGATCTAGTTCTTGCCCAAGGTCACACAGCTAGGTAATGGCTAGAAAAGAACTAGAAATAAATTGCCCTGTTGCTTTTAATCCATTATTTTCTTAATTGCTGCATCACCCTTTCTACTTCAGGCAGAGTTTTCACCCTAATGGCATTTTTTTTATCAATCTGAAATTTTATTTTTATGGATACTATCTCACTACCCAATTTCCCTTCCTTTCTCATATTTGCAACAAAATCTTCTTCCTTTTCTTTTTTTATTCTCTGAGCCTTAACAGGGTGAATTGGCAAGAACAGATTAAAGACGTAAAGTTTTGCAAAGAGTATCATATATTCTACTTAGTAACTAAATAAACCTAAAATTTTTGTGTGGAATATCCATTTGCTTGCATTGAGAGCAGTGAACATTTGCTCATGGAACATATTGCTTTCTAAACCAGCTTCTATGGCTCAAAAAAAAATTTGTGTCTGAGAGTAAGAGTCTTTCAAACCTTAATGAGGTCTGGAGATAGATAGATAGATATGGAGATATGTATATATAGAGAGATGAATAAATATATATCGTATATACTTATATATATGATCTCACATATAAGTACATATATCTTACATATAGGTACATATATATATACACATGTAGGAGCTTATGTAAGAGGTATATATATGCATATATACAGATACATATATCTCCTACCTATATGTCTTATATATGTGTGTATGTGCATATATTCTGTGTGTGTATGTACATATATATATATATATAAAGGGATTTATTATAAGAAATTGGCTTCCATGATTACAGAAGCTAAGAAGTCCCAAGATCTGCAGTCCAAAAGCCTAAGAACCAGGAAAGCTAATGGTGTAAGTTCCAGTCCAAAATCGCAGGCCGGAGGGGACCGCCATCCCAGTTCGATGACTGTCAGGCAGAGAGTGAATTTTCTTTTGCTCAGCCTTTTGTTCTGTTCAGGCCTCCTGTGGCTTGGATGAGGTCTGCCTGTGCTGAGGAGAGTAACCTGCTTTACTCAGTCTACCAATTTAAGTATTATTCTCATCCGGAAACACCTTCACAGACACACTCAGAATAATGTTCAACCAAATATCTCCGCACCCCGTGGCCCAGTCAAGTTAACATGTAAAGTTAATCATCACACTTCTGTCTCCTTGTCTATCACACTAGAAAAGGGACTTACCTCAAAAGGTAGTCGAGATGATCAAAAGACTGAATATAAAGTGCAAAGTGCTGAGATGTGCTTTCTCAGCAAACAGTAAGCGCTCTATCAATATTAACTATTACTATTATTATTATGTACCTCAGCTTTTGTGAGGAGTGTGAAAGTAGAAAAAGTTGAAATTGTTAGTGTTCCCATTATTAAACAATTTATGTTGAGTCTTTAACTTTAAAAAAAAATGCTTAGTGACAATAAGAACAAAAGGAAGCTTTGTAGTCATATCAAAATGATGGTGTGCCTATTACTTATAAAATACCCTCTTTGTATCAAAGGTCTCCGTGATGTCACCTCAACAAAATATAAATCCCTTTGTTATACATTCCAACACTTTCAAGAGGTAACCAAATCTACAGCCTCTGCGCTCAAATTTGACAAAAATCTCGCTACTGCAGATTGGACCATGGTTGAGAAAGCAATTATACTCCAAAACCCGTATGCGGTAAGCAAGTCATATCTTTTGTTTATTACTTCAAAGTAGATGTGATTGCCTGTAAGTATGCATAAATGTTATAAATATTAATTCACAATTTTTAATGCTTGTAATTGACAGAGAAGTGGTATTGGGAACTCTTTATTTACCATAATAGTAAGGAGGAGATTTTAGGGAATTTTGTGATCACTTTGGGGCAAAATGGAAGTGACAACCCCTATGAGTATGTGGAAAATATATGTTGTAAGTTCAAAAGCAGGAGCAGTGTATTGGAGCTGCCTTTGAAAAATGTCATAAAAAGAGGAGAGTGAACTTTAGAAAATGGCTAGTTTTTTACTAGATTGAGGGTAGACAGGTGCCTTTGTTTAGCATTTTTTCAGCATTTAGGCTATCATATACACCAAGCACTTGCTAGATCCTAGCTTATGGTTAATATTATTTTTTAATATAAAACAGAATTCAAAGCCAGTATCATAAGTGTAGACGTGGGTGAGACGTCACTTCCTGCTTCTGAGACATGGTTTAGAATTTCTGTGGTCAGACGTCTTATTCATTTAAGAATACATAACACACCAATCAGTCATGCTTGCCATAAAGAGAAGTCAAACTTGTTCTGGGATCTTCTCAATGCTGCTACTGCTTTGCCATCTCCTATGTCATGTTTCACTGCGATGAAACATGCAATGTTTTCACTGCAATGTTTTTCTGCATCATACAATATGAGGGGCCAACTTCAGGAGAGTAGGCATGAGAGTTGGTTTCTATGAAATAGGATTCCTAAAAATCCATTTCATATTCACTAACCAGTGCTTGAAGCTCCAAATGGAGGCTCAGAACCAAGCCCCCTGCCTGCAGGAATACTGCCAGGATTTTGGCCAAGTCAAATCCGAGAACTTTCTAGAGTATCTCTCAATGTCTGAATGTGGCCTTTTGCTAACCAGGCTGCATCAGAATCATCTGGAAATCTTATGAAAAATGTGAATTGATTTCCCAACCCCTACCCAGGAGATTCTGATGCAGGGGGTCTGAGGAGGGGCCCAAGAATATGTATTTGTTAATTCATTTACCCAGCTGATTCTAATGCAAAGGGTTGAAGCCACCACTCTGGTACCTAATCTGTTTCAGAAGACAGGTGATCTTCATGATGCAGGCATGAGGGATATTATAGTGGTACAGATAGAGCACTGGCCTCGGACTCAGAAAATCCAAGTTCACATCCTAGCTTTGTCACTTAATAAATGGCTTTGTGATCTTGAACAAATCTTTTATTTTCTCTAAGCTTCAGCTTTTCTCATTGGTAAAATGGGGTTATCCATATTCCCATCTCCTAATGCCATGTTCACTTTCTGTTCCACCCTCAGTGATTAGTTTAAAGCAGTGGTTGTCAGACTTTAGCTGCAGCAGAATCATACAACAGGTTTGTAAAAGCACAGATTGCTGCCCTGTCTCTCAGAGTTTCTGATTCAGTATGTCTGTGGCGGGGTCTGAGAATGTGCATTTCGAATAATTCCCAGATGATGCTGATGCTGCTGGGGGACCACACTTTCAGAACCACTGGTTTCAAATGTGGTCATAGATGTGGTAGCTTTTATAAACTGTTAATGCCAGGTAAAGGGAAAGATATGATATAACTCCTTCCCCCCAAAATTGGCAATTATTTTACCTTCTAGATAACTGTGCAAATGATGGGGAAATTCATCTGAACATTTTTCTGTATCTAGCAGATTTTCTATAGTTTTACAAACCAAACTAGTATGTAAATTGCTTTAGGTTTAAGCTAAACAATATTCATGTATTATTTTTTTATTTTGATTTGTGTTTTACTTAGTTGAGCCAAGGAGAAACAACAGAACATCAAAAGGTGAAATGTCCAGACTGTAACAAGGAAATAGATGAGACCCTTAACATTGAAGCAATGGAACTGGCCAACAGGCGTCTCTTGTCAGCACAAATAGTCAGTACTTTATTATACTCTTCTAAAATTATTTTTTGGCATAAAATTATACTGAACATTTCTTCCTTTGCTGAAGACATCTTGATTATGCTCACCTGTACAGCTTAGTAGTACAGGTAGTTGGGCATTATCTTAGGAATCTGCTTAACTGCAAAAAAAAAAAAGCAAAGAAAAGAAATCCACTCAAGTTAGCTTAAGTAAAAAGTGTTTTATTATGAGGAATTCAGAATTTCACAGATCCCAACATCAGGAATTACAGCTGAGCTCAACCTTCAAACGTTTTGTACAGTCAGATCCATGACACTGCCCATCTCTGGATCCAAGCCAGCTTTTCATGAAAGGATACCACCAGGTCTGCTAATTACTACAAGTAGAGGATAGTATGTTTTCATCTCAAATCTTGGGTAAAAATTAGAGAAATTCTGTAGCACAGCAGCATACAGAACTCTATGGGAAATTGCTAATAGCCTAGTTACTATTATCTATTGAGGTCAGGATCTTGACTAATTGCCATGACTCTTCTCAAAATGTCCATGTGGGGCCTTCTCCATTGCATATGGAACTGTCATGCATTTCTCAGCTGTTCCACGCATACAGGATTCCAAGCATTCTGCTTGCTCAGTCTAACTTGGCAAATGGAAGGTCTGCAGGGTATGGTTGTTCTCTCTTCAGCAGTTGTCCTAGCAGACAAGTTGAGTCTCAAAGGCAGCTTTTTCCAAGGATCTAAATAACTTCTTTAAGCAATTGAGGCAGTGCCATGAAGGACAGACTTATGTGCATATGGTGCTTTGTTCCACCAGCAGATTTTATGTGATACTGTCTTTGAGTCACTTCCAAATTTTTAATTTATTTCAGGAAAATATAGTATTCAAGAACCCTCGGGCCGGCCCCGTGGCTTGGCGGTTGAGTGTGCGCGCTCCGCTGCTGGCGGTCCGGGGTTCAGATCCCGGGCGCGCACCAATGCACTGCTTCTCCGGCCATGCTGAGGCCGCGTCCCACATACAGCAACTAGAAGGATGTGCAGCTATGACATACAACTACCTACTGGGGCTTTGGGGGAAAAATAAATACATAAAAATTTAAAAAGAACCCTCAAAATCAGTGCAGGAGACTCATTTAGAGACTTGTTTTCATTAGTAATATGATGTGTGACTCAGGACTTATTTTTTTTTGGTCTTTATTCTAATCATCTGTAAGAGGGAAAACTTATGCTAACTGAATGACCTCTTCGATTCTTCCCACTTGTGATATTCTATGTTTTCTGCAATATACATTCCGTGTACTTTTTTGATTTCTTGCCTTAAATGTTTATTTTCTACTATTACATCTTTGTTGATTTTGTGCTACGTTTTGGGTCTTAATCAGGAAATCCTATTTTTTAAAGTAGGTTGGATCTCTCTGCTCTGTTCTCTGAATCTTCATCTCACCTCATATCTTTTTAGTTCTTCTTCATCCTAGACATATTTTCATGTTTATCTCAGATTGTTGATTTGGTTTCTGCAAAGTCGTTTCTAATGTTCACTGCTCCCAACCATATTAACTGGTCTATTACAGTTTTCAGAGTTTTGAGAGTTTTTACTTAAATCTCAGCCAGTTCTTGTTAACTAGAGCAGTATCTTCTCTACTATCATACATTAGAAGAGGAAGCACAACATGGCAACACAGTGGTACAGGAGAGGCAGCATCACATACTGGGGGGAGGGAGGGACAGGCTTGAAATTCAGCGATAACTGAGTTTCTAATGTGATCTTGGGAAAACTACTTAACTCTCTGAGCCTCAGCTTTCTCATCTATAAAATACAGATCAGAATACCTTCCTCATAATGTTGTTGCGAGAATTAAATAATTTTGTTTAAAACATATACATCAATTAATTCAATAATATATTAGAGACCTCAATAAATGGCATTTATTTTGAGGAATCAGCCATTCTCTAAATTCTCACTACATTTTGTTGTGAATAATCATTTAAGAATTAACACTTTTCTAGTATCTAAATGCTTTACCATTGCGTTGCTAAGCTTTCATGAGTTCCTTATCATTTTTACTTCCTTATTTTTCCACAAACTAGAATGTTTATCTTTGAAGATACTGAAAAATATTTAAATCTCACATTATTTTATAAGTATTTTAAGGAAGTTTAAGGAGAAAAATGCTGCTTTATTGAATTCCTGTCATTATGGACAAACAGCCTTTTGATCCTTCATCCTCAAATTTAGTTCTATCCTTTTCTAGTATCCCCCAAGAGTAAAACCATGTTTTAATATCCATAAATGATGGTGCAGACAGCATGTTTTCTACGGAACACAGGAGTCTTTAGTGATATCATACATTCCACTTTAGGAAGGTGGTCTATACAGCGATTGTCCACAGTGTTCAGCACACTGAGACAAGACAGTGTCAGACAGTGGTTTCCCTAGCATCAAACATAGCACCTGAACCAGAGTGGGCTCTCAATATACGGACTGAATAAACGAATTACAGCATTCTGCACAATGGTAGCAGTTCATTTAATGCTTACAGTAGACTGGAGACAAGAGTTCTGTTGTCAAAATATTTGGGAAAATGAAATTAAATAAAGATGTAAACAAGATTCTTTAATGCAGGATGTCTCAGAGCCGTTAATATTCTAATATGCATTATGAACTTTTAAGATGGGGATACAGCTTGCAGCAGTTCCAACCCTTACCTGGCCACAGAATTCCACTTATTTTTGAAAACCTAATTAACATCTAGCAGGATCCTAGTTTCCTGCAGAACCAGTTTGGTTCCACCCAAAGCTCAGACCTCCCTTCTGCACTGATCCCATACTATGGACTCCCTAGAAAGATTCTTTTTATAAAGATACTAGATTATTTGGGGATTTTGAATTCTTTCCCACAGATTATTTTCCGATAAAGCAAATAATAAGTTGCCATTGTTATCCCTGCTATATAATGATTTGACTCAACATTTCTTTTAGGCAAGCTACCAGAGACAATACAGGGATGAGATTCTATCCCAGAATGCAGTCCAGGTGCTGGTAGGTGTAGCAGGAAGCTTTGGTGAGAACAAGGGAGAGTAAGTATATTGTCAAGAGAAGGCTTCCATCCTTCTAAGCCACTACATTTAGGAAATTGTACAAGTGAGTTTTCTTGCTTTTGTCTGGTAATTTGGGATCATCCAGTGTTATGTGTGCAAGCCACTGCCTGCTCTGCACCCCAGAATCAAGCCAAATCACCCACTTTCAGTTTCTCAAAGTTGCTCTACTTGTTCACAACTCTGTGCATTTGAACAAGCCATTCCTTCTGACTGAGATGCTCTTTCTGGTCTCCTTTTGCCAAAGCTGAACTATGGTAAACCCCTTTTCCTTTTACACTACTCGAATGTCTCACTAAGGTCAAAGACTTCCTGAATCCCTCCAAGCACATCTTCTCAATGCACATCCTCTCTTAATACTCAGCATACACTTGTAATGATTTCTTTAGATGTACGGCTCCACGGTAAGCAGCGAGTTCCTCAAAGTCAGTGTATTAGGGAGTTCCCTCAGATCCTCCCCTGTGGAAGGATGAAGGATATATTATTGGGCAGAGGGAGGAGTTAAACTGAAATGCAGTTGCAACAATGTCCACCCAAAGCCCAGGCATACCTTCTTGTTCTAGACCACACTCCTGGTACCAAGGACACCAAAATTCCCTGTTCAAATGCTCTTAAGTTCATTTCTAGGGTCTTCTTGGGCCGTTTCCCCTGGGCCATCATCTCACAAGAAAACTAGGCCTTTGGTGTGCACACCCCAAAACCTGAGAGATGTGCTGGGCTGGTGTCCACTTACATGTACCGGCTTATGGTACAGTGAGGGATAAAGCTGTGTGTGGAAAGAGAAGCAGCCAGACACTGGAGCATGTTCTCACGTGGTTCAAGTACAAATTTTCAAAGAGTCTAAGAGTTTTCATTTCAAGCCTAGCCATACAAGTCATTAGGACATTATATTTGTCAAGGTAGGAAGATAAAATATATCTTATTAAAAATTTCATTTTCTGGATTAATCATGTTTAAATATGCCCATACGTGGTACAAGGGCCGCCATGTACCCTCTGGCTCCAGGTTCTTCAAATGCTTGAGGGACCTGAGTGGTGTTAAGGGGATTGGGCAAAAGTGATTGACTAAACACAATATGATGAATACTTTAAAGAGGATAGATACACAGTGTACAGTGCAAGTTTTTAAATGAATGAATAAATGACATGCTGAAAACATCATCACTGCGTTGTCCAGGAGAGGTTAATATTAAAAAGCAGTGTAGAGCAATTCAGCCCACTGCCTTGATTTTTCCCCTATAAATCCTCCACAAAGGCAGAAGCAACATGTGCCCAGAATAAATGAACACAAAGAGGAGGTCGACAGTGGGAGAAGGGGTTAAAGGGTTAAAGGCCTCATAGTGGACTATGAAGGCACATTTTGGAATATATTACATTTTATTCATACATGTAAGAGATAAATATTGTGCAAAGCTACATGCCAGGCACTGTGGGGAATATCAAGATTAGTGAGATGGTGTTCCAATCCCAGAGAACTTTCTATTAATTACACTTGTATTCAATACTTGCTTCTTTGCTGGCCTGCCTTGGAGTTGATTTTGCCATTTGCTGATCTTTCCTATCAGTAGCCCCATGTGTTGGGGTGTCCTGTGGCAAGAAAGTCAATCTAAAGAGAGAAAGAGTAGGGGTTTTAACAGAGGGACCAAGACCTGTGCTAAGTGCCTGTGTAATTGCTTAAGAAATAATACTTTGAATAGAGAGCTCATACTTACAGAGTTCTGTGGTCAGGCACAGTTTTAAACATTTTACATGTGTTAGCTATTTAGTGTCATAAAAATCCTGTAAGTGCTATTAACATCTTCATTTTGCAAGTGAGGAAAATGAGGTACAGAGAGCTTAAGTAATTTACGCAAAGTCATTTGACTAATAAATTACAGAGCTCGGATTTAAAGCTAACTGGCTCACTATCCAGTTAAAGAGATCATACTGTTTTCCTAAATCAGGTCTAAACAGTGACCATGTTGATATAAAATAGGAATTCAGGAGCCTGAGTTACCTAGTAACTTGGGCTGTAAATATATCACACACTTATTGATATCACAGAATTTTAGGATTCATAGGAACTTGTAAAATGATCACATCTTAGCTTAGACGTTAATTCCTTGATTCCTGATTCCCCAAGACTGTATTTAATGCCCCCTTTGTGGGTCCAGCGTGCCCTCTTGTTTATCATCTCCACAGCAACTCTTACTACACTTTGCTGCAATGGTTATTTGCATGTTTTACTCCACTAGTCTGCTGGATCCTTGAGGTCAGAGATCAATACTCATGCATGGTTTATTCCCAGCATTCAGCAAGCATAATAGGTGTTCAAGAAATATTTTCACAATTAGGAATGAATCAAGTCATATACACATTCATGATTTTCCATGTAATTACCACATTATTATATTGAATCACAGAGAATTGAATGACGCCATTCTTTCCAATTACATCAGCATCCCTATAGCAGAGAAATTGCCCACATTTCAGAGTGAGAACATTATAATCAATAAGAAGGACAAGGTCTACCTTTGAACTTAAGTTACCAACGCCCTTCCATTGAGCCGTATTTTAGGACAGGGTTTCAGACCCAGGGACAGAGCCCTATCCTCCTTCTGATGAAGACAATGAAGTATTTGGTCAGCAGCAGGTAAGTTCCTCATAAAACCAAGGGTGTTGGCTAAGCAAGACCAAATCATAGCATACAAATCTGAGCTCTCTCAACAGAAAAGCCAGAAGAAACCTACAGACAACTTGGGACAAGTGCTGCCAGAATGCCTTTTGGGGTCTTCTGACCACTCACTTCTCCCAACTCTTCTTTAACTCTTTTACTTCGCCACTTGTATTTTCCCCGTAAATTCCCTACTTGCCCAGAAGTGAAAGAAAAGACATGGGAGGATATGTGGGATGGGCTGGATGCGTCATATATACTTTCTCATTTAATTATCCCAAGTTGGCATAGGTATTTTTACCTCCATTTTACAGAGCAACCAGGTCAGTGAGGAAATTTGTTCATTGCCACACCAGATAATGGAGGATCCAACATGAAAACCCAGATGTACTCGAATCCCAAATATTTGAATTATGGTATACTTTCTCTCCTTGAACCATGACCTCTCTACTATTTTAAACCATGTATCTCCAATTTTTTATACTCTGTTTAACAAGTGAGCCCCACAATCTTACTTCATAATTATGTGTCTACTTGTATCTATAATTTTGTGACTTGGACCTATGTTCACGGAAGTCTCTCATTCCCAGTCATCACTATAGAAAATAGTCTTCCTGCCTTCTGACAGTACTGCGATAAAGTTATTCCCCAATTTTTAAAGCATGTTTAAAGGTTTCTTTTTATTTTTTTAGACATATGAGTCCTGAAACAATAAAGAATTATGCTGAAAGCAAAACAATTCTTAGCTTTATTAGAAAAGTATTGCTCAACTGGGTGTATAACACTAAAAAGGAAAAAGGAGTCCCATCAAGGTGAGTGCTTTTGAACCTTAATAGAAATGCTTTTATATACATTTGAAATTCCCTTTTTATTTTTTTAAATTTATATTCTGAATACTTTCCAAAAAATTTAGAGGTAGTTTACAACTAAATTACTTATATACACAGAAAAGTTACTTAAAGAAAAAAAAGACAATGTAATAACTATTTTTATTATTGAGATAAATTTCACATAACAAGATTAACCATTAACCGTTTTTGTGTACCATTCAGTGTTGTTTAGTGCATTCAAAATGCTGGGCAACCATCGCCTCCATCAAATTCCACAACATTTTCATTGCACCAAATGTAAACCTGGTACCCATTAAGCAGTCACTCCCCATCCCTTCTCCCTCCTAGCTGCTGGATAGTACTACAGTCATGCATTGCATAACGACGGGGATACGTTCTGAGAAACGTGTTGTTAGGCGATTTCACTCTTGTGCAAACATCATAGAGTGTACTTACACAAACCTAGATGGTATAGGCTACTACACACCTAGGCTATATGGTACTAACTCCTATCATATATGCAGTCTGTCGTTGATCAAAACGTCATTATGCGGGGCGTGACTGTAGTCTGCTTCTGTCTCAATGAATTTACCTATTCTGAATGTTTCATATAAATAGAATCATACAGTATGTAGCCTTTGTTTCTGGCTTCTTTCACTCAGCATAGTGTTTTCATCCATGTTGTAACGTGTATCACTAGCACAAGGTCCATCCACTTTGCATCATGTATCAATACTTTATTCCTTCTTTTGGCTGAATAATAGTCCATTGTATGGATATACTATATTTTCATTACCCATTCATTGGTTGATGGACATATGGGTTGTTTTCATCCTTTGGCTGTTGTGAACAGTGCTGCTATAAACATTTGTGTACAAGTATCTGTTTGAATACCTGCTTTCTATCTTTTGGGTATGCACCTAGGGGTGAAATTGCTGGATCATATGATAATTTTATGTTTAATATCTTGAGAAGCCACCAAATTGTTTTCCACAGCTACTGGGAAATTTTGAAACCAGGAAGTGTGAGTTCATCAACTTTACTTTTCTTTTACAAATTTGGTGTAGCTATTTGGGGTCCCTTGCAACTCCATATGAATTTTAGGATTAGCTTGTCTATTTCTGAATGTCATTGAGATTTTCATAGGGATTACATTGAATCTGTAGATTACTGTGTAGTATTGCTATCTTAACGATGTTAAGCTTTCTAATTCATGAACATGAATTTATTTATTTAGATCATTTATTTATTATAGGTTTGTCATTTATTATCATTTATATAACTTATCAATTATCATTTATTATCAATTTATTTATTTAGATCTTCCTTAATTTTTTTCAAGGATGTCTTATAGTTTTCAGTACACAAAGTCTTTGGTTAAATTTAATCCTAAGTAATTTTTTTTTTGATGCTATTGTAAATGAAATTGTTTTCTTAATTTAATTTTTGGGCTGTTCCTTCCTAGTGTATAGAAATACAACTGATTTTTGTATACTGATCTTGTGTCCTGAAGATTTGTTGAATTCATTTATTAACTCTAGTTGTTTTTTGTGAATTCTCTAAGATTTTCTCTAAGTAAGATCATACCATCTACAAGTAGAGATAATTTTACTTCTTCCTTTCCAATTTGGATGCCTTTTATTTCTTTTCTTAGATTCAAGAGGAGAAAATATAAACCCCTCTTCTCAATAGGAGTATCAAAGACTGTGTGGCTATCTTTAATCCACCACACTCAATGAATAGCAAAAGGATATTTTTGTACTACAATTCTTTTAAAGTCTTCAATACTGACTTATGCTACAACTTTCTGACTAATTATTTCTGTTGACGTAACTTAAAGAAAGGGAGATTTGAAAAACGAGACTTGATAGTTGATGTATCCTTTAGGTTCTCTCTTAAATATCGTTCGTCTCAAAGGGTTAGTACAGATTCTGGACTCTGATGGCTTGGTTTATAATCCCAGTCTCCTTCATTTATTAGCTGAATGAGCTTTTCAGGCCTGTTTTCTTCTCAGAAAAGTGGGTATAGTAATATCTATGTCATATTCTGGAGGCTAACTAATATAGGTAAAACATCTGACAAAATAAATGAAACATAATAGGTACCAAAATATGTGAGTTGGGTTCTCTTCTGCCTACCTCATGGTATGGTTCTAAAGATTACATAGTCTGTGTAGCAGCCTTTAGTCCAGGGACTAGCACTGGGAAAGCACTTAACAAATGTTAGTATTTATTACTAAGTGCTGAATAGCATTCCATTCAAAATTGAGTTCTCTAGCCAATGGATGAAGTCACTATCAAAGATCAACAAACACAAGGAAATAAACAACCATGAAAAAGAATCAGTGGAAATGACAGCAGATTTATATTCCTAAGACTTCAGTTATTAGAATTATTCAGTATGGACTATAAGTATTACTGAAAAGTTGAAATTAATAAGTGATGGAATTACAAACATGACAAGGCAATGACCAAAAGGAACTGAATAGAAAATGGAAAAATACATATAATTCTTAAAATTAAAAATTCAACTTAAATTATTCAGAATTGAATACAAAATTAAAATAGTATATCTAATTTGGGGGGAGCTGCACAAAGAAGAATAAATGCATAGTATTGACAGGACTTCTGTATCAACGTCAGGGCTCTGAGAGGAAAAGTTCAGGACCCTGATATCTGAAGTGGTAGCACTTGGGTGGACAAACATGAGGATCTTGGACCCCCACATTCTCATGTACACTCTGGCCTGGCAGAAGCAGCTGCCTCTCCCCTGCTAGAGTATAATAGCCTCCTATCACCATCAGATGCTGCAAAGACATCACAAGATGAAGATTGTCTTTGTTCCAAAGTTAGTTTCTACCACCTTTCATTGGTTCTAAAGTAATTACCCAGCTCAAGTCTCAACACAGCTAGAAGGGGAAATATAGAGCCTTCTCCAGGAGATTGCAACTCATCTACTGAAGGAATTACAGGACCTGCCTAATACCAGCAATACTAGTAGAACATATAAGAGAATGGATCTGGAGGATGTTGGAGCAGAGGATTGCAACACAAGGCCACATTGGGGAGAATTTATTGGCACAGTGGTCTTATCCATGATGATTCAGGGATGATTCTGCCAAACACACTTGGAGTCGGTACTATTACACTCCTGGGATGGTTCTTTGAAGTTTGACCAGGTGAATAACCTATAGTAAATGAAGTGCATATGATAAAAATTAGAATATTTAACTAGATTTATTACGTGAGAAGGAAGAACCAACCACATGACTTTGTTTCCTGGGAAGGCCCAGAGGACATTTTCCTTCACCAAGGCAATGGTGAGAAACTCAATGATAGATGTCCTTTGCAGGACCTGGTTGTCAGTAGAGGCTGCCATGGAATTAGTCTTTCTAGTATCAAAAGGATTCAAGAATGGAGAGAGAGAGCTGGTGAGCAAAGGGATGAGATCAACTACCGCAAAGGAAAATCATGATCTCTCACCCTTTCTGTATATCCAAGTCAGTTCTCAGAACCAAAGTCCTTGAGAAAATACTGCAACAATATCACAAGTATATAAGATAAATATTCCCTCAATCTTTTCTCCAAATGACCTTTAGTCACTTTACCAGAGTTACTGTGCACTGGGAAGAGAGAATACCCAGACTTTTTTTAGGACTTTGGGGTATAGCATTTAAAATGATACTAATATGAAAGGCTTAAAATGCTATCACATTCCCCAAGCTAGACTTGGAGCTTTTAGACTAGATGATATATGGAGTTTCTGACCCAGTCTGTATCATAGAAGTCCAGCAGGTCCACTCTGTGATTATTTCCCTGAGACTGTAAGTGTATAATTGGAATGAATATACTTAGTATCTAGCCAAACACTCACATTGTCCCGCTGACCTATAGATTAATAATCATTATGGCAGGAAGGGCCAAGTGGCCAAGTGGAACCCCTGGCCAAAATAGTAATAAGAAGTAATGCAGCATTCTAGAAGGAGCTAAGAAATTAACACCAACTTTAAAGATTTAAAGGAATTGTGAGTAATCTCCATCATATCCCCTTCAATTCATCTATCTGGCATAAATAAGTCAGATTATAGTCAATTATAAACTTAAGCAAAAGGTAACTTTGAGTGCAATGCTGTGCCAGATAGGATTTTATTGCTGGAAGAAATCAAGAAAAGCAGTCTGTGGTTTGGTCCAAGATAGCACCATAGGAGGCCCCTGAACTCAACTCCTCCCATGGATATACTGAATCTACAGCTACACATGGATCACTTCCCTCTAAAAGAAATCTAGAAACTAGCTGAGTGACGTCTACACATCAGGCTAATGAGAAAATACCTACATTGAGATGAGCAAGAAAGGCTGAGGCACACTCTCACCACAAAACCCACCCCCTGGAACAGAGACATACAATCAGAAGGGAACTCACAGCTCCTAGCTTTTCCCTGAGAAGCAAAATGTTTAGACCCAACATTTAGTGCCTCAACTTTTAAGACTTCCACCTGGGATGGGCCCCCAAAACGCCTAGCTCTGAAAGCTAATGGGGCTTACATCCACAAGATCCACAAGGCTAGAGAAGACAAAAAAATTAGTTCTTAATAAGCTTGCAAAGATAGTTTCTCCCTGTAAGGAGCTTGTGTAAAAGTCTGGCACCCTGGCTTTTGTGGCTGCTGCCCAGATGACACATCCCTTGATTATTTGGCTCTAGTGGCCAGTGGGGCTTGCATTCAAGTGCCCACTAGAATATAGCAAACAAAGACACAGTTCTTAACTGGCTATCCCCCCAGGGCTCAGTACAGAGGAAGCAGACAGAAATTCCCATCTCTCAGTCTTTCTCTGAAAGTTTATTTGCATACATCAAAAGCTGCTACCTGAGTGAATGGGCTTCTAATCAGCCTGCATCTAGGTGCTGAATAAGATCCTCCCCTTTGGGACACAGACAAGTCTTGGCATACTCTCAACCACTGGGAGCCACTAAGACCAAATAAGGCAGCTTGGATAGTCATAAAGGTTTGAGAGACAACTAAGAGCTCAGGCTGGGCTGAATGATTAGGTTCAACTCCTAAACAAGACCACTCCATCAAGACTGGAAGAGGTGGCTGTTTTATCTAATGCACAGAAACCAACACAGAGAGTAAAGGAAAATGAGGAAACAGAGGAATATGTTCCAAAAAAAAAGAATAGGATAAAATTCCAGAAACAGATCTTAATGAAGCTGAGATAAGTGATTTATCTGATAGAGAGATCAAAATAACAATCAGAAAGATGCTCACCAAGGTCAGAAGAATGCATGAACAAAGGGAGAATCCCAACAAAGAGGCAGAAAATATAAGAAAGTACCAAGCAGAAATCATAGAGCTGAAGAATACAATAACTGAGCTGAAAAATTCAATAGAGGGGCTCAATAGCAGACTAGATCAAGTAGAAGAAAGAATCAGTGAACTAAAAGAAAGGGCAATGAAATTCATCCAATCAGAGAAGAAAAAATAATTAAAAAGAGTGGAGATAGCTTAAGGGACTTATGGGACACCATCAAACAGACCAATATTTACATTATAGGGGTCCCAGAAGGAGCAGAGGGACAGAAAGAGGTAGAAAGCTTGTTCAAAGAAATAATGGCTGAAAACTTCCCTAACTTGGGGAAAGAAACAGACATCCAGATCCAAGAAACTCACAGAGTTCCAAATACAATGTTTCCAGAGACCTACACTGAGACACATTATATAATTAAATTGTCAAAAGTTAAAGACAAGGAGGGGCCGGCCCGGTGGCGCAAGCAGTTAAGTGCGCGCGCTCCGCTGCGGCGGCCCGGGGTTCGCTGGTTCGGATCCCGGGCGCGCACCGACGCACTGCTTGGTAAGCCATGCTGTGGCGGCCTCCCATATAAAGTGGAGGAAGATGGGCACAGATGTTAGCCCAGGGCCGTCTTCCTCAGCAAAAAAAGAGGAGGATTGGCGGATGTTAGCTCAGGGCTGATCTCCTCACAAAAAAAAAAAAAAAGTTAAAGACAAGGAGAGAATCTCAGAAGCCGCAAGAGAAAAACAAGTTGTTATGTGGAAGAGAACCACCCATAAGACTATCAGCAGATATTTCAGCAGAAATTTTCAGGCCAGAAGAGAGTGTCATGATATATTCCAAGTACTAAAAGGAAAAAAAACTGATAACCAAGAATACTCTACACAGAAAAGTTAAAATAGATTGTTATAAATATAAGATGTTTTAGATTAGCCTCGTGGTAATCACAAAGCAAAAAACCTATAGTAGATACACAGAAGATAAAGAGAAAGGAATCTAAGCATACCACTACGGAAAATCATCAAATCAGAAAGGAGGAGAGCAAAAGAAGAAGAAAGGCACAAAATAATAACAAAGTAGCCAGAAAACAATTATCAAAATGGCAATAGTAATCCATACCTGTCAATATTTACTTCAAATGTATGGATGGATTTAAAAAAAAATCCATCTGAATAGATTAAAAAAAAAAAAAAAAAACCCAAGGGCCAGCCCAGTGGTGCAGCGGTTAAGTGCTCACGTTCTGCTTTGATGGCCCAGGGTTCACAGCTTCAGATCCCAGGCACACACCAACACACCGCTTGTCAAGCCATGCTGTGGCAGCGTCCCATATAAAGTAGAGGAAGATGGGCACAGATGTGAGCCCAGGGCTAATATTCCTCACACACACACACACAAAAAAAAACCCAAGACCTAACTATACGCTGCCTAGAAGAGACTCACTTCAGTGCTAAGGACACACACAGACTGAGAGTGAAGTGATGGAAAAAAGATGTTCCATGCAAATGGAAATCAAAATAAAGCTGAGGTAGCTATATTTATATCAGACAAAATAGACTTTAAGACAAAGATTGTAATAAGAGACAAATAATTATATAATGATATCATGACATAATTATATCATTATATACAGTTATATAATGATAAAGGGGTCAATCCAACAAGTGAAAATAACATTTGTAAATATTATGCACCCAACATAGGAGCACCTAAATATATAAACCAAAAATTAACAGACTTGAAGGGAGAAATAGACAGGAATACAATGATAGTAGGGGACTTTAACACCCCACCTTAAACAATGGATAGATCATCTGGACAGAAAATCAATAAGGAAACATTGGATTTAAACTACAGATTGGACCAGATGGACCTAACAGACATTTACAGAACATCCTATCCAACAGCAGCAGAACACATTTTCTTCTCAAGTGCACATAGAACATTATCCAGGATAGATCATACGTTGGGCAATGAAAACAAGTCTTAATAAATTTAAGAAGATTGAAATCATAAACATCTTTTCCAACCACAATGGTATGAAATTAAAAATCAATTACAAGGAGAAAACTGGAAAACTCACAAATATGTGGAGATTAAACCGCATACTACTAAACAACCAATGGGTCAAAGAATAAATCAAAAGTAAAATCAAAAAATATCTTGAGAAAACTGAAAATGGAAATACAACACACCAAAACCTATGGAATGCAGCAAAAACAGTTTTCAGAGGAAAGTTCATAGCAAAAAATACCTACATTAAGAACAAGAAAAATGGCTGGCCCGGTGGCGTAGCAGTTAAGTTCACATGCTCCACATCGGTGGCCTAGGGTTCTCAGGTTTGGATCCTGGGCGTGGACCGATGCACCACTTGTCAAGCCATGCTGTGGTGATGTTCCATATAAAGTAGAGGAAGATGGGCATGGATGTTAGCCCAGGGCCAATCTTCCTCACCAAAAAAAAACAAAGAAAGAACAAGAAAGATCTCAAATAAACAACCTAACTTTACAGCTCAAGGAACTAGAAAAAGAAGAACAAATTAAGCCCAAAGTTAGTAGAAAGAAGGAAATAACAAAAAGCAGAGTGGAAATAAATGAGATAGAGACTAAAAAGACGATAGAAAATATCAATGAAACTAAGAGCTGGTTTTTTTGAAAAGATAAACAAAATAGACAAACCTTTAGCTAGGTTTACCAAGAAAAAAGAAGACTAAAATAAATAAAATTAGAAATGAAAGAGGAGACATTACAACTGATACTACACAAATACAAAGGCTCATAAGAGACTACTATGAAAAGTTAGGCACCAACAAATTGGACAATCTAGAAGAAATGGATAAATTCCTAGACCATACAACTGCCAACTCTGATTCAGGAAGAAATAGAAAATTTCAACAGACAAATAACTAGTAAATATATTGAATCAGTAACCAAAAACCTCCCAACAAACAAAAGTCCAGGACCAGAGGGCTTCACTGGTGAATTCTACCAAACATTTAAAGAAGAATTGCTATCAATCCTTCTCAAACTCTTCCAAAAAATACAAGAGGAGGGAGTACACCCATACCCATGTTACAAGGCCAGCATTAACCTGATACCAAAACCAAACAAGGACACTACAAGAAAAGAATATTATAGGCCAATATCCCTGATGAACATAGATGCAAAAATCCTCAATAAAATATTAATAAACCAAATTAAATAATACATTTAAATGATCATATACCATGATCAAGTAGGATTTATTCCAGGGATGTAAGGATGGTTCAACAGCCACAAATCAATTAATGTTATACACCACATTAACAAAATGAGGATAAAAGTCATATGATCATCTCAATAGATGCAGAAGAAGCATTTGACAAAATTCAACATCCACTCATGATAAAAACTCTTAACAAACTGGGTATAGAGGAAATGTACCTCAACGTAATAAAAGCCATATATGACAAGCCCACGGCTAACATCATACTCAATGAAAATCTGAAAGTTTTTCCTCTATGATCAGGAACAAGACAAGGATGCCTCTCTCACCACTTTATTCAACGTAGTAGCGGAAGTCCTAGCCAGAGCAATTAGGCAAGAAAAAGAAATAAAAGGCAACCAAATCAGAAAGGAAGAAGTAAAACTGTCTCTATTTGCAGATGACATAATATTATTTATAGAAAACCCTAAGGACTCTACCAAAACCTGTTAGAACTAATAAACAAATTCAATAAAGTTGCAGGATATAAAATCACTATATAAAAATCAGTAGCATTTCTACACACTAATAACCAACTACCAGGAAGAGAAGTTAAGCAAACAATCCCGTTTAAAATTGCATCAAAAAGAATGAAATATCTAGGAATATGTTTAACCGGGGAGGTGAAAGAACTGTACACTGAATACTATAAGACGTTGATGAGAGAAATTGAAGAAGACACATATAAATGGAAAGATATTCTGTGCTCATGGATAGGAAGAATTAATTTTGTTAAAATGTCCATCCTACCAAAAACAATCTACAGATTCAATGCAATCCCTATCAAACTTCCAATGGCATTTTTTACAAAAATTTTTAAAAATCTGAAAATTTGTATAGAACTACAAAAGACTCTGAACAATCAAAGCAGTCCTGAGAAAGAAGAACAAAGCTGGAGGTATCACACTTCCTGATTTCAATCTGTATTACAAAACTGTAGTAATCAAATAGTAGACATTGGCATAAAAACAGACACATAGGTCAATGGAACAAAATAGAGAACCCAGAAATAAACTCATGAATGTAAAGTCAATTAACTTATGACAAAGGAGCCAAGAATATACAAAGGGGGAAAGATGGTCTCTTCAATAAATGGTGTTGGGGGAACTGGACAGCCACACGCAAAACAATGAAACTAGACCACTATCTTACACGATACACAAAAATCAACTCAAAATGGAGTAAAGACTTGAATATAAGGCCTGAAACCATAAAACTAGAAAAAAAACATGGGGGTAAACTCCTTGATATCTGTCTTGACAATGATTTTTTGGATTTGACACCAAAAGCAAAGGCAACAAAAACAAAAATAAAGTGGGACTATATCAAACTAACAAGCTTCTGCACAGCAACGGAAACCATCAACAAAATGAAAAGACAAGCTATGGAATGGGAGAAAATATTTGCAATTCATATATCTTATAAGGGATTAATATCCAAAGTATTTAAAGAACTCACACAACTCAATAGCAAAAAAAAAAAAAATCTGATTTAAAAATTGGCTGAGGTACTAAAAAGACAGTTTTCCAAAGAAGTCATACAAATGACCAACGGATGCATGAAAAGGTGCTTAACATCACTAATTATCAGGAAAATGCAAATCAAAACCACAATGAGCTATCACCTCACGCCTGTTAGAATGCCTATCCTCAAAAGGACAAAAGATAATAAATGTTGGTGAGGATGGATGTGGAGAAAAGGGAACACTTGTGCACTGTTGGTGGGAATGTAAATTGGTACAGCCACTATGGAAAACAGTATGGAGGTTCCACAAAAATTAAAAATAGACCTACCATACGATCCAGCAATCCCACTTCTAGGTATATATCCAAAGGAAATAAAAGCAGGATATCGAAGAGATATCTACACTCTCATGTTCATTGCAGCATTATTCACAATAGCCAAGATATGAAAATAACCTAAGTGTTCACCAATGGATTAATGGATAAAGAAAATATTATATATATTCTCATATTCCTCTTTATCCATATAGATATATATATATATATGTATAATTATTCAGCCATGAGAAAGAAGGAAATCCTGCCATTTGCAACAACATGGATGAAACTTGAGGGCATTATGCTATGTGAAATAAGCCAGACAGAGGAAGACAAATACTGCATGGTATCACTTATTTGTGGAATCTAAAAAAAAAATATCAACCCATAGAAACAGAGACTGGAAAAGTGGTTGCCAGGGACCTGGGGATGGGAAAATAGAGAGAAGTTGGTAAAAGGTTATAAACTTTAAGCTACAACATGAGTAAGGTCTGAGGATCTAACATATAGCATGGTGACTATAGTTGATAATACTGTATCGTATAATTGAAATTTGCTAAGAGAGTAGAACTTAAATGGTCTCATCCTCAAAAAAATATATTTATGTGAGGTAATGGATGTGTTAATTAACTAGATGGGAGGAATCTTTTCACAATGTATATGTATATCAAACTACCATGATGTACACTTTAAATATCTGCAATTTTATATGTCAATTATACCTCCATACAGCTGGAGAGAGGACTGAAAAAGGCAGAGGCAGTGTTAACCACGCAGTTAACAAGGCTTACACTCTGGCTTCTCCCTCACACAGGCACTGCCTGAGGCCTTGGAGGGCCCTAGCGATTTGATGACAGGATCATCTGTTATTCATAATTTCATCTTCTTCTTAAATAGGGCCCCAAGTTGTAAAATTTTCAGGTCATGAGTAACACAGATCCACCTCTGAGAATACGGAAGTGATCTATACTTACCCAATCTTCAATCAGTAATTGATTAATCATTTCATTTGAGTTTTAACAATAATAATGCATTATTATACTACTCGACTAATTAAAAAATAAAATTTAAATACTTAAAGTAAATCCTATCACTACAATTCCACTCTCTAGCATACTTGGTATGGCAACTTTTTAAAAGCATATTCATTAATTTAAATTTTTTGATAAAATGTGGATCTGTACTGTTCCACTACCACACACCCTAGGATTTGTTCCAGATTTTATGCCTTGACAAGGAAAGATGCTCATGATACATTGTTAAGAGGAAAAAAAAAAAAAAAAACAGGTTACAGAACAATACGTATGGTATAATTCCTTTTGTGTTTATAGATAATGATTATATAAACAAAAAGATTGGAACAATATTCAAACTGTTAATAGTAGTCATCTCTGAGAAGAGAATTATTGGAACATGGGAGGGATTCCCTTTGTTTTATTTTTTTTTAATATTTCCAGTTTGAATTATCCCTGTTTTATAACCCAAAGTATTTCTATTAGAAATAGAAGTAAAAATGAATGAGAGGTTGAGAGGTGAGTAATGTGAGAAAGAAAGAGAGGAAACCAGCCTCAAGACATTGAGCAGAGGAGGAAATTAAAAGGGCAACATCTGAAGTAGGATGCCATAAAGCATTAGGTAGTGATAGCTACTTCCCGGAATTAAGCTGTGCTTTGTAGCTATTGATGATTAGAATAGAACTGAGCATACGATGAAAATAATCCAACGTAATTCTTTTATCAGATAAAACTATCTTTTTTTACAGGCATTGCTTTCTTTATGTATGCCATAAAATAGTATTTACTGAAGAATTTGAGCATGTCGGATACCTTGTGATACTAATGAATATGTTTCCTATTATAATTTCTTGGATACCTGGGTTAAATGCTATCTATGAGCATGAAGTAAGACGTTCTAACTACTCTTTTCTTGCATTTTATATCCTGGAGGCCCTACTTAAGGTAATATAAAATGTGTGTGTGTGTGTGTACGTGTGTGTGTGTGTGTGTGTGTGTGTGTGTGTGTGTGTGTGTGTGAATGTGTTACATGTCTAACAGGAAGATTTCCTAACTTCATTTTTCAACACTAGCTACAGACAGTTTTCTAAAGGAGTGTATGAAATTCTCCCTCACTTCTCAAACAAGTAAACTTTAATTTCTAAAGGTGATTTTTTAGGGTGATTCGATAGAAAATATCCATACTTTAAGTATTGCTTTTGTATTTGCAAAAATAAATTTTAAAATCATGTGTGTTAAAGGGACCCAGAGTGAGTTTCAAAGGTGTTGCCAACGTTCTTAAACTTAACAAGGTGGTGAGTACATGGTTGGTCATTTTATTATTTTTGTACTAGACAGATAAACTGATGAATAGGTAGATTGATAGGTATTCATTTATACTTGAAAACATTTCATAATTTGATTTTTCAAATCCAATATAAAAGTACTTGTTAAATAACGGGAATATATACCCAAAAACTGATAATAATATTGTGTCATATGGATCAACAAGTTGTAATAAAAAATATTTTTAGCGAGAAGATTTAAATAGAAGAATTATAACTTATATTTGGACAAAATAAACGAATTTCAAATTTTTCCTGAAAAATTGAATGCTACTGCCTAGCCATGATATTGGGGGAAGGGGATGGATTCACATTCAATCACATTGTATGTAACAAATTCCAAGTTAGTTGGAAAGACCATAGGAGATTTCATATAATTAAGAGGAAATAAAGCAATTAGGGTTAGGGTTAGTAATAGGGTGAGAGTGAGAGTGAGGAGTTCCCTAAAATCATTTAATGTGTACTATAGTGGAAAGAGCACTGAGCAGGATTTAGCAGACTTGGCTCTGGTTTTGGTTTTCTCTGACAAACTGTTAGCTGTTCATCAAATTACTGAACTTTTCCCAACCTCAATTTCTTCTTCTACAAAATGTCAGGGTTGGCCTAAATGACAGATGAAGATCCCTCTAGCTCTACTATTCTTCGTACTTTGCCAAGGTTAAGCTGCTGTCATAGCCATGCACCACCATAGCTTCATTCAATCAGGCCCACATAAGACAGCAGAACTGGGCTGCAGAGACATTGTTACACTTCACAGCTGAAAGGATACTCTGAACTAGGCAATCTCATTCTTCACTCTCCCTTCTACTTAACTCAAGACTCATCCTCACTGCTCGACCTGCAAACTTGCCTTTACTTATCATTTCCTTCACTCTCTTTACTATTTAGTTCAGTTCTGCCCCTTTGTACTGTGCTTTTTTAAATATCCATTGTGTTAATAACAGTAAAAATAAATGATCACCTTGAAGGTACCAATCATTTTGATTATAACATTTCAAACCCTTAAATTAACCCTTTAACGTAGATATTATGCCTTGCATTTTATAGATGAGGGATCTGAGTCTCTGATAAGTTGTGTAACTTGTCTAAAGTCACATAGATAATCAATAGTAGAGTTGAGATTCAGTCCATCAAAGTTTGTGTTCTTTCTAATATACAATGCTGACTTAGAATTCCCTACTCGTATTTTCAACATTTTCCCAAAACATTCCTCAACCTGTTAGAGGAATGGTTCTTTTGAAACTTTCTCAGAGGAAGGGTAATCGCTCTTCTGCATCTAAGAGCCAGAAGTTGGCATTACCTGAACTTCCAACCATTCTTTGACAACCTTACATTCAACAAACCCCTATTCCTTTGAAGCCTACACTATCCTTTTACACCAGGATCTTCCTCTCCCGTGGCTCTATTCTAGTGACCTCCAGGTAATTTTCTCAAGCTTCCGAATATTTGGTATCTGGATAAGGTTTTAACTTTTATACCAGTTCTTTGAGGTTCCTATGAGAATGATCCAGTGTATATTCTGTTTCAATAAGAAGGAAATGAGACATCTACAAGAGGCTAAATGGTGACTTGGGCAGGACCTCACAAGACCAGGATCTGGTCTTCTACTTCCTAGATTCAGACACTGAATTTCCTCAGCCCAGCCAAATGTGAGCAGACTCAAGGAAAATGATTGTCTACCACTAAACACACAGGAGTCTGTTTATAAACAAATATGGCAATTTCTTAGTTTATAATGGAGCATGTGCTTTCCCTGGGACATGAAGATGTCTGTCTCCTACACTTTCTTTGAATCATAGTGAGTAGGGGGATCAGGCTGCTAAAAGAGGACAAATTAATCAGAATTACAAATCAGTATCTTAAGTATTACAATAGAGAAACACACAGGGTGCTATGGGAAAAAACAAGAGCTTGTTACACAGAATAGTAGGGTCAGAGAAGAAAGGCTTTCAAGGGAAGGAGGTGCTTGAGTTGAATTTTGAATAATGAATAAGAGTCATAGTAGAAAATGAATATATGAACATGTAGCATAATGGGAAACAGGAACAAGGGAAAACTTAGAGGCAACACTGTGACACATGCGAGGAACATCATTCCCAATGACAGAAGCTTAGGAATAGGTTGCTCAGGGAGATTGGAGAGATGTTAAAATGCGTGGAGGATATGGAAAATGAGACAAGAGACATAGACATGAATTAGGTCATGCTATTTTGTCCACTTCCCTGGCATCAACTACCATTCATAGTCTAATGACTCCCAAATTCATGTCTCCAGCTCAGATTTTATCCAGAGCCTTAGATCATATAGACATGATGACTGAATCTCTCTAACAAAATACTGTGCAAACATCTCAAACAGCATATATGAAACACATGTATCTTCTCTGAACCTACTTTTCCTTCAAAATTCCACTGGAAACCTAATTTCCCAGGCTGAAATCCACAATCATCTTTGACATGTCCCACTCTCTTAGCTATAAGTAGGTTTTAAATGAAAGTTTTTTTAAATAAAGAAGGAATGAATGAATGAACTGTCATAAACTAGAAGGTATTTTGAATGTTTCCTCCCTCAGAATAGATGCTTCAATATGTTATCCATCTAATTTCAAATTAATATGATCCGACTTAAACAAGTATTTCAGGCATGTAGAATCCTAAGGTAGGTCAGAGAAAAACCTAAGTGATGTTTCAGTGATTGTAGAAAATGGTATAGTAAAAGCAAAAACAAACAAGATAATGTAATTTCTTTTTAAATCAACAGATAGCAGCAATGAGGAAGGAATATTTTTTGCATACCTGGAATCTATTTGAGTTAGCAATTACATTAGTTGGCCTCATAGATGTAATACTTATTGAGAAATATTCCATGGATTATATTTTTGATTTGATTCAAACAGTGGTCTTTATAAAAATTGTTCGATTTCTTCGCATACTACGTATTTTGAAGGTAAAGAACTATTAAATCACGCAATATCAAATTTCTCTTGCCTGCTTCATGAAATACAGACTAAAATCAGTTTACTAGTTTTATGGCTTCCACTTTCTGTTGGGTTGATGTTTATATTTTAAATTTTAGATCCCTTTGAAAAATTAAGTTTTATAACATATTATATTATGAATATCCAAATTACATTAGAATTTATTTAGTATATAAAAGTATAGAAATACTCATCACAGCTTTTCCTTTGAATAGAGAACACATGAAACATTCCATATTAATGTAAATACAAATTAATCCCAAAGTAATGTTTATCATACAGATAATTGGAATAAAAGATGGAAATCAACAAAACACCCATACAAACCATTCATAGTGATAAAGCAAATAGTATACATTCATACAAATCAAGAAACCAAAAAAATACACATTTCGTGTTATATAAATTTGTATTATAGAATCATAGTAACAAAAATGACCTTTGATTGTCTATTATATCTTTCTATAACTAGTATGATGGGTAGTTATTTATTTTCTATATGACTATGGAGATTTTGGAGCATAGATAGGAAAACAGAGGAGCAGCCAATTCTGCTGAAATTAGGGGATTGCACAACGGTAACAAATAACCTGGAGACTGAAACCCTTGGCAAAGGAACAATGAGAAGTTGACTGTGGGATCAAACAGGGAATATAGTTGTAGCAGGTTCTAACCCAAATGAACCATCTAGTGAGAAGTTTAGGAGAAGATTTAGCAGGTAAAAGTAGCAGTACTTTATGGACAGTCAGTTTATGACCTAAGCACAGAAGATTAATCACATTGTTTTCCAAGTATTTAAACCAGTTGAAAATAGCATCCAATTTTCTATAAGGGAAATAAGTAAAGAATACAGTCATAACTTTACATAGGTGCCCAACATTATTAGTTATAGGGAAATAGCTGTAGCCATGGAGTTATAAAAATAACATGAGTAAAATAACTAAGAACCTTGACAGGTTACTATAGTTACTATTGAGAGCATGCCATTTAGTCTTATTATTTATTTTAATTAAACTAATCAACATATAATCAACTAAAATTTGTACAATTTATATTAAATAGTAGTCCTGTTTTTTCAGCTCGTAACACCAAAGTTGCTGCAAATACTAGATAAAAAGATGAGTCATCAGCTGTCCTTTAGTTATGCTATACTAAAAGGATATGTCCAGGGTGAAGCAGACATAATGACTATAATTGATCAGATTGCAAGTTCTAAACAGGTTAAACAGGTGAGGAAAACTTTAAATACTAAGAAAAGGGTTTATTCTCCTCACCCTTCCGTTGCCCTCACCTATCATGTCCTCTGTCTATTTATGTAGATGTGGTCTTTGATTCCTGGTTTGCTAAGTAATTTCTGTAAAAGTTTAAACTAGTCTACATTTGCATTACTCAAATGGCTCCTTACTGAAATGTCTGTGCCATATTAGCAAGTTACGAGGCTCTCGGAATGTACCTTTCCGTCCTTGTGGAAGCTATCATGAAACACATGAGCAGTGGTCATGTCCTCCCAATGCAAATTCCAGGATCTGTCAAGCTACAGATGCATTAAACTGGAAATATTGGAGGATGAGAAGTGATGGCAGTGTTGAACAAACAGAGCTTCTTCATAATTCCCAAAGGCTGCTTCTAGCTCTCTCTATCCCTAATTTTCCCACAGTAAATAGTAAAAGAAGCAAAGGATGGGGATCTGGCAAATGGAAAGAAGTAACAATAACTCTTTTGGAGGGAAACCTTGGCTAGTGCCCTCATTTACACAGATAAAAAACATGAAGCCAAGAGATATTAAATGATTGATGTTCAAAGTCACATAGATAGTAAACAGCAAAGAGAATTCTAGTTCGTAAGATCTAGATTTTCTTATTTTCTCAGTTGAGGCAGATTAGAGGACTGATACGTGCCCACAAGTTTGTCAGCTATGTGGAATCAAATATTTACCTTTCAAGGCAATTTAGGACATTTGAGTGCTATATGTTATATGCTCAAAGCTTTGGAGTTGAGAAAATTAGACATTCGATATGTAGTAGAGCACAAAAAGCAGTATCTTTCCTCTCTTCACTACTTGTAACTTTAAAGCTATTTCTCTGAATTTTGTTACCTTTTCTAACCACTCATTTTTAGCACTGGAATTTGAGGATACACAATAGAAAATACTAAAGAACTTGAATCTCTAAGATGTTGTCCAGTTTTAGTGTTCATTTCTGCTCTTACACAGCTTGGCCAAACCTCCTACCTCACTTGAGGTTGAAAGCTGCCCCTGTTTCCCAAATTTGGAGGCTCTCATAAAGTTGAATGGGAAAGTACCTACCATGCCTGCACTTTTCAGAATCAATAGTATCCTACAGGAGGTTACTTTAAGGAAAAATATATGACTCAACTTCAGGCTTCTGAAAATCAGCCTAGGTAATACCACTTATCCTCTCACACCACTCCTGCTGGAGCAAAATAAAATTCACTGCACAAAATTTAATTCTAATTTCTGAAAAGCTCTCTGTCATATTTTTCTTTAAAGTTATTAATTTAGGTTAAAAATCTATCAGTTGCAAGTGCAGACATTTTATAACAGTTTGTTTTCCAATGGGGATAACACTTCTTTTGTTCCACAGATGTTATTAAGGAGGGTAACGAGGAATACAGGACAGGCTATGAAAGAACTAGGTAGGTATCTCTCACCCTAGAGATTCAGCATGACCATCTCTTATTATCACTACTTCAGAGAGGCAATGGTTTTGATAACTAAACTGATCTTTGAGGAAACCTACTTACCATTAATAGTCATGTGAATAACTTTAACAATCAGCATGATCATATCTTTGGCTGGATGAGAATAGTGTAATATTACCTCTCCACACTTATCTTCTCTGCCTTATACCACAATGAAGGCTTTTTAATTTCTGTTTAAAGAAAATGCATTAGCATGCCATTATTACACGTTACTATCACCTTATAAATTCTATTTTCTTCCAAATCAGAAGTATACACACCTGTCTGAGCAACACAGGAAAGAAGTTATTTGTTCCCTCCACTTGCCACAGAGCTGCCATTTGAGAACTTAGGCTTATAATGAGTTGAAACCAGAACAAAGTCTCGTAGATCTCTGTTATGATTGCAGGGACGCTCAATGCCCAAACATCACAACATGTTTCTCTGAGTCACACCAGGTCATGCTCCTAGTGCAGGACAAATCCTGGGAATGGGACAGACACACCCCTATATATAGCATTCATGTGTGAGGAGAAGGGGATTTAGTACCAGAGGGTGGGCAGCAAAAGGATACAGCAAACCTGGGAATGAAGCCAAGCTTGAGAGATCTTGCATGGCAGATAGTTGTCAAGCCAGACAAGAGGTCATGACCAATGAAAAGCCCAAATGTAAGATTCAAGTGGATGAATCTCTCGTGGGCATCCAGAAAAGACAAGTAGAAAAGCATAGATGGAAGATTCATCTAGATATATAGGCAGGGCAAATGGACGATGACCCAGGCTGAGTGAAAGGACTTAATCAGAAGCCATATCTAAGCACACAGTCTGTAGTCAAAAATCCTGATTTACACAGAATAGAAAAGCCGATCATGAACTTTAGAGCCCAGAAAAGCCTCACAGTGTCCAATGCAGGTGTATCTCTGTAATTGTTAATTCTAGGATTGTTAATACACAATCCGTGTAATTGTTAATTTTGTGGGCTGACAAGAAAATGGCGGGCAGAACTCTGCAACTCCTGGTTAATTATGATTGATTGCAGAGGCCTCATCAGGAAGAGATACCCTTCCCTGTGTTGAGGGTTTTACTCCATGGGTTTAGAACAGAAATACTAGCATAATGTCCATCTGAAAATCTTTTGTCACTTTTCAGGCTACTTAGAGTATGATCACCCAGAAATCGCTGTCACTATGAAAACAAAGGAGGAGATTCATGTCATGCTCAATTTGGCTAGACAAATTATTAAAGTTTTCAGGTTAAAAGGAATTATTCAGAAAATTGAAGGTTCTGAAATTAATAAGGTAAGGTAGAATATTTTCAAAGCAAATGTACAGACTTGATGTATGGTCATTCATGATCTTCAGACCTACGTTTGGCTCTTTCCTATGTAGGCCATCCCTGAGATATGAATATCTAACTTAAAATAATTGTCTAAATAAAAGCACCCATCATAGAGAGTTTCCTTCCTGTAGCTCCAGTGGTCAGCTTCTCTTTCCTTTCTTACCATAGTGAGGGACCACCTCTTTCTATGCTTTGCTTCCAAACCAAAGCTATGATGAAACTATTCCTCATCCTAGGCTAGAGTAGGTATCAATATGTTCCTGGGAGATATCTGTGACACTGAAACAACTTTTCCCATAGAAAGTATAAGAACACTCAGTTATAGGGTAAGCATTATCTACATTTCCTTTCTCTAAGCTATTTAAATAGTACCATGACGCATGAAAAGATAGAAAGGGTCCTAACTCATTCCGTAAGTACAAAATGTATTCTCAAAATTGGAAATAGTATAAGAAAAAAAACCCATAAAGCTATTATATTTGTGACTACATATACAAAACTTCTTAACATAATAGTAGCTAATTGAATCTGGCAATAAATTAAAAGCATAATATACTCTGATTAAGAAGGTTTTATCTCCCAAAATAGCTATATAACTCACTTATTAAGAGATCAAAGAAGAAAAACTATTTGATAAAATTCAATCCTCATTCAGAACGTTCAAAAAAATCTTACAAGGTTAATAAGAGAAGAAATATCATTAACTAAATAAAAAGTATTTACTAAAAATCTGAAGCAAACATTGTGTTAGATGGCAAAACACTTAGAAGTATTCCTATTAAATTCAAGAACAAAAGAAGAATGAACAGTGTCGTTCCAAGTTTTGAATGCTCTGCTGGATGTCTTAGCCAGGTCCAGAAGAAAAGAAAGGAACTTGAGTGATGGAAATTTTGGAAAGAGAAGAAAATTGTTTTACTTGTTTATTGTTTAAAATCCTAAGGAATTAACTTAAAATCTAAAGGATTAATAAGATAATTTAATAGCATATCCAGAAACAAGATCAATATTCAAAATTCTTTCCTAATTAAAGAAAATATAAAAAAATATTGTATTCACAATAGCAATTAAAAACTCTAAATCCTTAAGTATGAATTTACTGTAAAATGTATAATACCTATGTGGCAAGAAATGAAGGGCATATTTAAGCAGGCAGAGAAAGAATCAGTCACCTTGAAGAAAGGGTTTTGTATGTTATGGATGTTAAGCTGGTATAAAGTCAAATTAGAGTGTTACATGCTAGGGTGTTAAATGTAACCTCCATGGTAACTAAAAAGAAAAGAACTAAAGAATATACACAAAAATAAATGAGAAATTTAAATGTTTCACTACAAGAAATCATCTAAATATAAAAGAAGACAGTAATGAGGAAATTAGGGACAAAAAAGCTATGAGGCATATAGAAAAAAATAGTAAAATGACAGAAGTAAGTGCTTCCTTATCAGTAATTAATTTAAATGTAAATGAATTAAACTCTCCAATCAAAACACAAAGATTAGAATAATGGATAAAAAAATATGATCCAACTATATGCTGTTTCTGGGAAAACTGGATATCCACATGCAAAAGAATGATGTTGGACCCTTACCTAACACGATATACAAAAATTAATTTAAAGTGAATCCATGACCTAAATGTAAGACCTAAAACTATAAAACTCTTAGAAGAAACATAGGGCAAAACGTACATGACATTGGATTTGGCAATGATTTCTTGGAAATGATAAGGCACAGGCAAAGAAAGAAAAAATAGACAAATTACACTTCAAGAAAATTAAAAAATTTTTTATGATATACTTCATTTGCATCAAAAGACACTATCAACAGAATAAAAAGGCAACCCACAGAATGGGATAAAATATTTGCAAAGCATATATCTGATAAGGAATTAATTATCCAGAATATATAGAGAACTCTAAAACTCAAAAACAAAAACCAAACAACCCAATTAAAAAATGGGCAAAGAACTTGGATAGATATTTCTCCAAAGCAGATAAGCAAATGACCAATAAGTACATGCAAAGATGTTTAACATCACTAATAATTCACTAATTATTAGGGAAATGCAAATCAAAACTACATAATCATACCAACTAGGATGCCTATCACAAAAAAATGAAGACAAAAACTCTTATGCACTATTGGTGGGAATGTAAAATGATACAACCACTGTGGAAAACAGTATGGCACTTACTCAAAAAATTAAAAATAGAACTACCATAAGATCCAGCAATTCCACTTCTGAGAATATACTTTAAAAAATTGAAAGCAGGATCTCAAAGAGATATTTGTATACCCATGTTTATAGCAGCATTGTTCACAGGAGCTAAAACAAGGAAGCAATCCAAATGTTCATTGATGGATGAATGGGTAAGCAAAATTACAGTGGAATATTATTCAGCCTTAAAAAGGAAGGAAATTCTGACATATGCTACAACACGGATGAACCTTGAGGACATTGTACTAAGTGAAATAAGACAGTTACAGAAAGACAAATACTGTATGATTCCACTTGTGTGAGGTACTTATAGCAGTCAAAATCTTAAACACAGAAAGGAGAATGCTGGTTGCCAAGAGCTGGGGGGAGGGAAGAATGGGGAACTATCGTTTAATGAGTATATAATTTCAGTTTTGCAAGATGAAAAGCATTCTGGAAATGAATAGTACTGTTGATTGCACTATATGAATGTACTTAATACCAGTGAACTGTTCGCTTAAAAATGGTTAAGATGGTAAATTTTATATTTTGTGTATTTTACCACAAATGAAAAAATGGAGGGGGAAACAGTGAGGCAATGTTTACCCTAGTAGATAGTAAAACATGCTATAAATCCACAATAATCAAATAACGTGGAATTAGAATAGAATTAGGAAAAAATACATCAATGGAATAGGTTTGAATCTAGTAGCACATCTAAATACACATAGTATTCTAGTATACCTAAAGGTGACATTGCAAATTAGGAAAAATGATAGATTATTCAATAAATGATGCTGAAACATTCAAAATTCATATGGAAAAAATAACATTAGGGCCATACTTCACACCACACAGGGAAAGAAAAACTTCCAGATGTAATGATGGAACATGGAAAATTGTGCAAATTTTATAATCAAATGTAGAGAATATCTTTATATTCTTGATGCGGGAAAAGCTCTATTAAACCATTCACAAAACCCAGATACCATTAGTGAACAGATTAGTAGATAATGCTGCATAAAATTTAAAACCTCATATGTTTAAATATATTACAAACAAGTTAAGAAGCAAGGCACAGCCTGGAAGATATTTGTAACAAAAATTACACACAAAGTAGTGATAGCAATAATACCTAAAAAGTTCCCACAAATCAATGGAAAAAAGACAAAGAATTCTACAGAAAGAGAGAAAAGAATTAAACAGGCATTTCACAGATGTGAAAAGAAAATTTGCCAAAGAATGTTTGAAAGTCCGTTTGACATCTCTAGTAACCAAGGAAATAGAAACTGAAGTATTAATAGCTACCATATTTTGCCCATTAAATCAGCAATAATGGAAGAAACTGTCAATGTTCAATGCTAATGAGGTTATAAGAAAATAGTCAGACTTAAATATGGCAGAATGAAATGCAAATGAGTACAGCCATTCTGGAGGGCAATTTTAGCAAATGAAAACTTTAAAAATGCATACCTTTTAAACCAGCAATTACACATGTAGAAACGTACAGATATTTAAAAGTACACAAAGATATATGTTTAAACATATGCTATAAACAACCTACATGTCTATCAAATTATGAATCGTTATATAAATTGATACATCCATGCAAATGAACATTATATATAAATTAGCAAGATTAAGAAAAATCTATATGTACTGGTATGAAAAAGATCACCAAGATATATTATACATTGTATCTATGTACTATTTAAAAAAAATCTAGACAAAAATATATGAAACTCAATATTTGTTGCATCTGGAGGAAAGAGTAGTAAGGATAGAGCGAGGGTAAAGGGAGATTTATTTATTTTATTTATATTTTTCATAATACTTGAAACTGTTACTTGGAAACGTTCTCATATATCACTTGTATAATAAGTAAACTAAATTTTTAAAGAAGATTTTGTACTGATATATGGTGTCTCAAGCCAGTTGCCACAATTTTCCTGAGGTATCCAGAATAATATCCTGAAGACACAGTCTGGCTTATACTTCTGTAGGTTACTCCATTACCACACAATGCCTGTGTGCCTTGTATGAATAAAAAAACTCACCATGATCAATGCAGACTATTTTTAGATTAATGCTTATTTTGTAGTTTAAAGATCCAGCATTTTCACTTGACTATAGCAGGAAGACCTGTGAAAAGGGGCATCTTCACTGGAGAAAAAACATAGAACACTAGAGGAAAACCTCAAAAGACCGTGGTAAAATAAAGCAAAGAGAAGAATAATAAAAGCATAAAAAAACAATAGTAAATCTGCATTCACTTGATCTTCACGGTAACCCTACGACTTGGGGACTATTATCGTCCTATTTTGTAAGGGAGGAAACTGAGGCACAGAGAGATTAAGTAACCTGCCCCAAGTTCAGACAACTAGTAAGTATGGAGACAGTATTCTAATGCAGGAATTCTGATTCCAGAGCCCATGCTTTTAAACACACCACCACCAAAAACCAAAATAGAGAGAGAGAGTTGTATATATGGCTAAAATGACTGGGAGTTTTGAACTTAAAAAACCAAGACCAATACGCCTGATTATGGGGAAAGTTTATCCTGCAGGATAGTAGAAATAATAAACAGAAGCAATGCCATTTAGAATCCCTTATATAACAGTGCTAGGTTAAAGTTAACATTTTTCCCATACGGAGAATCATCAATCCAGCATCATTTATAGAAAAGATCATCCTACCCCATTACACTGCAGTAGAGCTTTTGTCATAAATTGACTATGTATGTGCTAATGAGTTTCTGAACTCTTGTTTTATTTTTTTATCTATCTATCATTGAACGTTTTCCAATGTATGTCACACTCTCTTATATTGAAACTTAATAATAAATCTTCATGCCTGAGGGCACGTATCTTCCAGCTTCATTCTTTTATTCAAGATTATTCTGGCTAGTTTTGGCATTTTGTATTTTCAAATAAATTGTAGAATCAGCTAGTCAATTTCCACTAAATAGCCTACTGAAATTTCCATTGGGATTCCAGTAAGTCCGTACATCAATTTAGAGACTGACATCTTTGTAATATTGACTCAATCTATTAACGTATCTCTCCACTTAATTGGGTTTTAATTTTACCTCAGTGGTTCTTATTTTTTTCTGTGTAGAGTTCTTGCACCTATTTCATTCATGAATCTGAACTCTTGTCTCATACCACATGCAAAAAATCAATTCCAGATGGATTGTACATAACTGTAAAAGGCAAAACAATAAGCTCTAGAAGATAACATAAGAGAACTTTCATGATATTGGCTTAAGTAAAGATTTCTTAAAACAGAACAGAAAATTGGATTTAAATAACATTAAAATTGAGAATTTCTCTTTATTAAAATATAAGAAAATGAAAAGACAATGCACAAAAAGTTAGAGGATATTTTCAAAATAAATAAATCCAACAAAGGTCTTATGTCCAGAATATATTAAAATCTGTTACAAATCAATACGAACAAGAGAGAAAATCCATTTTTTAAAAAATCAGCAAAAGACTTGAACAGGCACTTCACAACAGACAATATTCAAACAGCCAATAAACATAAGAAAAGGCGCCAAATAATCATTGTCATAAGCTTAACACGAATTAAAATCAAAATGAAATATCAACACACAACCACCAGAATATCTAAACTTTTTTAAAAACTGACAATACCAAATGTAGACAATGGTGTGGAACTGCTGGAACATTGGAGTGGAACGTAAATTGATGCAATCACTTTGGAAAATGGTTTGGCAGAATCTACTAAATGTGAACATATACATATGTTAAGACGCAGAAATTAGATTATATAATCATACACCTAACAGAAATGCGTACATACGTACAGCAAACAAATACTCATAGCAGCATTACAAAAGCCCAGAACTGGAGCAACCCAAATGTCAATCAACAGTGGATAAATAAAGCTGTGGTCTAGTTATACAACATAATACTACACAGCAGTGAAAATGAAATAAATGACTTTTTGCTCCCTGCAACGTTATAGATGAATCTCAGAAACATAATATTGTGCAAAGGAAACAAGACACAAACAAGTACATACTCTGATTTCATGCAGATAAACCTCAAAACCTGACAAAGCTAAACTACGGTAATAGAAGAGTGCTTATCTTTGGATAGAAGTAATGACTAGAAGAGAACATAAGGGAGGATTCTGGAGTGCAGTAAATGTTTTCTTAACCTGCGTGCTGCTTACACAGATATTTTCACATTGTAAAGGTTTTTTGAGTGGACCTTAATGATTTGTGCACTTTTTGCTTATCTGCTATGCTTTAGTAAAAAGGTTTACTTTTAAAAGTTTAATCTCTGACTTCAGAATATTAACATAGAAAAATGCTATTAGAGGGAAGAGGTGGGAGGTTTCCATGGCAGAACAAAAATCTCAGAAGAGCAAGAAAAAGAAATAGTACAAAACCATAATTGTTTGAACATTCTGTGAACACCAGCTTTGTTCATCTCCTTTCTTAAATTTTGTGTTTTTAGTTAATAATGGCCAAAAAAAGAGAGATAATTGATTTTCAGCCTATTATCAAGCCTCTTACTGTTGAAGAAGCACTGTACCATATTCCATGGCTAGATAAAGAGGAACACCATATAAGCTTCATTCAGGTAATATTTTTATTTCCTAGTAATACTATCTTTAATATACCGCCAAATGATTTTTTAAAAAAAATAAAGATATAACCGTGATACTCTCCAGTTTAAAATTCTTTGTGTCTTTTATTGCCTGTAGGATAAAATTAAAATCCCTTTGAATGACATGCAAAGTGCTTCCACAATCAGCCCATTCATCATGTACTTCATACTCTCTACTGAACCACACATGGTGCCCAAAACACATTGCACTGTTTTCTGATTCCATTCCTCCGTAGGTGCTACTTACTTTTCTTGAAATGCTTTTTGTCTTTTTTTTTTTTTTCAAACCTTCTCTGCATATTGCTTCTCTGCAAACATCCCCACCAAAGGTACTTAGAAAAGTAGGCTTTGGGATCAAACACCCCACCAGTAGAAGACCATCCTGTGGTCCATCTTGAGTTTGAAGGACTGAAGGTGTCACCTCTGTACCCAGTATATACCTTTATTATAGTATTAAGTACATTACATTACAATTATCTTTACCTCTCTCTCTCCTACTATATTTTTTAGCTCATCCAGCTTTTGAATACCCAGCCCCCAGCATGTTGCATATCACATAGTGAGCGCTCAATAAGTGTCTGTGGAATGAACAAATAAATGGGTCTAACTTGTTCTAATAACATTCTTTTTCTATATCTAGTTGGTATCAAAAGACCAATTACATTTTTCCACCTGCTTAAAGTATTTTGAATGAATAATTTTTCTTTTTATTTCGTCAGCTGTTTAAAGCATGAATATGTATGAGAAGTACACGTGACATTAGCCTGAATCTGTCCTGAATATTTTCCATCCAGATGAAATATTTTCATCTTTCCATTACATTCTTATTCCTAGATTAGATATTTCTTTCCTAATCTATGTATAAATCCCCCATCTGAAGTTACATATATCCATGGATATCCACCTTCCTCTCTTTGCTAGCCATAATTCCTATTTTCTCTTACAAATTTATTGCTAACATGATATCTCAGATCTTCTTGAGTGATATTTACTTTAAAAATGTAAAACTTTTATTAAAATGTAAACTTCAACATCCCCAACCACTACTAAAATATTGTTTATAGCTTATGTATTGGTGATATTTTTTAGGACAAAGCCAGAATTGTAACTTTTGATTGTGGAAATGATATATTTGAAGAAGGTGATGAGCCCAAAGGAATTTATATAATTATTTCAGGCATGGTAAAGGTAAGGCAGAGTTATTTATAAATGCACTTGTGAGCATTAGTTAAAAACTTTATAAAATTGAGGGCCGGCCCCGTGGCTCAGTGGTTGAGTGCGCGCGCTCTGCTACTGGCGGCCCAGGTTCGGATCCCGGGCAGGCACCGATGCACCGCTTCTCCGGCCATGCTGAGGCCACGTCCCACATACAGCAACCAGAAGGATGTGCAACTATGACATACAACTATCTACTGGGGCTTTGAGGAGAAAAAGGGGGAAAAAAATGGAGGAGGATTGGCAGTAGATGTTAGCTTAGGGCCAGTCTTCCTCAGCAAAAAGAGGAGGATTGGCATGGATGTTAGCTCAGGGCTGATCTTCCTCAAAAAAAAAAAAAAAAAAACCTTATAAAATTGAGAATTAAGAGCTTTCCATGTTAAGATCTTCATTGTTCCTTTTTTAGAACAGCAGCTACCATCCAAATGACAATTTTCTTGTTCAGATGCAATGGATAACACCACTCATCACCTTTTAAGCCGCACTTTCCCAGAGATAACAAGTAACCATCAAAAGGATGATCTTTAAGATAGAAAATTATAATATAAATTATACTCATCTTATGTTTGAGTTGGGCATTTAGCCATTCTAAGGCAGGTATAGGTTGGCTGAGTAAGTGGAATCTGAAAGATTGGAGTCTTTAAGAATGCTTTGTTTTGGGGCCGGCCCGGTGGCGTAGCGGTTAAGTGCACGCGCTCTGCTTCGGAGGCCCGGGTTTCGCAGGTTCGGATCCCAGGCGTACACCGCTGCGCTGCTTGTCAAGCCATGCTCTGGCGGCTTCCCATATAAAGTAGAGGGAGATGGGCATGGATGTTAGCCCAGGGCCAATCCTCCTCAGCAAAAAGGAGGAGGATTGACATCGGATGTTAGCTCAGGACTGATCTTCCTTGCAAAAAAAATAAAGAATGCTTTGTTTCTAAGTCATTGCTAATTTAATAAATTTACTTAAAAACACACCAGCAATATGTATTCTCAAATCAATATGCACATACTAAAATTGTTAAAACCAAAGGAAAAAGGCCATAAATTAGAAAATCTTTGTAAATTAAATGGCATATGTATTTTTCTCTTTCTTTGTTCCTAAACAGCTTCAAACATCAGAGCCGGGTTTGGGAATTGACCAAGTACTCTGGGAGTCAGACGAGAAAGATTATCAGATAACTTACACAGACTTTGTGATCAATGGGGAAATAATAGGAGAGCTAAACTGCTTAACTAATGAACCCATGAAGTATTCTGCCACCTGCAAAACAGTGGTGGAGGTCAGAAAACATCACCTTATGTCTTACTGTTGTATCTTGTTAAATATCTAGTATCAAATTTCAGGTTATTTCTGTACGACTCATTATTTGTTCATGTCACTAGACAGTGACAATTTTTAAAAAATAGGAATGGTAAAAGAACAAAACTTGTTACAGAATTATACTTACACAGTATAACATCCTGGCAAAATGGCTTGCAAAAGTTAACCTACCATATTGAAAGAAGGATTTAACTAGAAAAACTGGTTATATGAGGTCTTTCATGGGAAAATTAGATAGGATATGTTAACTCTCAATACTGTAATCTGGAGGGTAAGGAAAGGAAAAAGTTGGAGAGCTAAAATCTATGAATAGAAAAGTTGAGCAAAGTGGATGGAAGTTTCCCTAGGCACGATTGAAGACAAAATCCTCAAAGCAACAGGGGCTCCCAGTGGCCTAATTTGAGCTCAGAAAGAACGATGACTGCAAACAGTTGAACCCCATAAGTATATAAGCACATGAAGAAGATGCTCAATATCATTAGCTCTCAGAGAAATACAAAATTAAGTCATGATGAGGAATCACTACACACCTACTACTTTGGCTAAAAATAAAAAGACTGAATACCAGGTATTAGCAAGGATGTGAAACAACTGAAATCCTCATACACAGTTGGTAAGAGTGTGAAATGTTACAATCCTTTGTGAAAACGGTTTGGCAGATTCTTAGAAAGTTAAACACAGGCTTAGCGTAGTACCTGGTAATACCACTCGTAGATACTTACCCAAGAGAAATAAAAACCAACATACACAATGTCTTGTATATTCATAGAAGCTTATTCCTAGTAGCCTACAGTCTGTTCATTGTTAGCATCAACATTTTATTGTTGCCTAACAGGTTTGCTCCCCTCAAATAATGTATTTTTAGAATTACTTACATCTTTCGTTAAAAAGGTTAAATGATTTTTGACACTTGTCCATTTTTTCAGAATTCATAAGAATAATAATTCATTGGATCACGTAGCTTTTTAATATTTAGTGTATGGCAAGATAACACAAATATTTACTAATATAAACATTTTATTAGATTTCCAGGCAATAATATAACTCTTGTATTACATAATTTAAATTCTTAGCTTTAATGTTATATATGAGAACACCTCATTTCCTTAAACCAAAGGTACACAAAATGACACCTTAAATTTATATCCTCCTTTTTCCAGGCGTGTTTTATTCCCAAAAGTCACTTATATGAAGCTTTTAAACATTACTGTCAGATTGAAGATAAAATGTGGGTAAAACTTGGACTTTCTATTACTGCCAAAAAAATCAGGGAACATTTATCTTATGAGGTAAGAGGTATTAATGTAAACTCATGCTTCTCTCTGAATTAAACTATTGTATTAAAGTATTGTTAGAAATTAACTATTTAGGAATTTATATTAAACTTTACAAACAGTAGACTATGAAATTATGTTTTTCTTATAGGATTGGAACTACAAGATGCAACTAAGGCTGTGTAACATTTATGTAAAAGATATACCAAAGAGCACCAAAACTGATATGTATGATGAAACTGTAATTTATGTCATCCTTATACATGGAGCTTTAGAAGATTGTCAGTTACGAAAAGCTTATAAGGCACCTTCCTTAATTCCTACAACATGCTATCAGGTAAAGAAATGTTGATTCATGTCTTCAGGTCAATATGACATATGTCCAACAATGTATTAACATTAGAAAATTTGTCCCTTTTCCACCTTTCCATCCTCTCTCTTTTTCCTATACTCCATAAACACACACACACAAAACACACGCATATCCAGTTCGTTTATTGCTTTGGCACTGGGTAGCCCAAACACCAAGCTTTTTCTGTTCAGTGCCAATGAGGCAGGCCAAACTGTACATTTTGCCCACAGTTCAATTTTGGTGCAGTTGTAAATAGCAAAAGAGGTTAAGTTCATTTACACATTGCAGAAGGACCACTATTTCTGGGCAGTACTGCAATACTCTAGAAAGGTTCTGCCAGACCCATGCTGATCTGATACTAGTAGTAGCTCCCCAGCTACTTTGAAAGTGAATGTGACAGTGAAGGACTTCTCCTATTTAAGCTGTTGAGTTCCTCTTCCAATCAAAATGAGAAGCTGTGCTATGTGAAGAAGGAAAGAAGGAAGACTGTATGTACATGTGTCTGTGTTTGTATAAGTCGGAGTACAGTAAGAGAGACACGTGTCAGGAAGAGTCAGTGTACATATAAAATACAGCTACAGAAAGTGAACTAAAAGAGGGACCTAGAGTCAATTAAATTAGGCATATTTTTTTTTTAAGCAGCTCATATATGACAGAAACAGTGCTAGATGCTAAAGTGATCAAGACAAATGAGACTGGAACTTGCCCTCAAAAGAACTCTCAACCAAGTGAAGAGAAACATATATAAATATATTAATAAAACATTTACCTCTATGATAGAAGTACTTACAGGGTAGATTTGGGGGACAAGAAAAACATGAGGTAGGGATAAGAGGAATCCTGAGGTGAGAAACGGTCACCAGAAAATTTTCTAAGTGGACAACACCAGCGCCAACGTGATGCCCAATGATAGGAAGTGAAATATTGTTCTTAACTATGATGCTCCCTACTTCTGTTCTTGCATACATAATAACAGAATATTGATGTGGTTGCTGGTTGGGAATTTAGATGGCCAAGCAAGAGGTTCTCGTAGCAGCCGAAAACCTGCCTAGCTCTGTCCGCTCTCCTGGGCATAAAGCCCTGCTCACTGTGAATTTGGTTACCGATGTGATTCAAAGCATATTGAAAACAACCACAAGGTTGAAGGATTTCTTGAAATCCATTGTTTTTAACACTTTCTTTCTGCCGCATAGAAAAACTCTCCGTGTGATATTTTAAAGAGTTGTTGATGATTAATTCGTGATCATTTTTCTCATTTGTAAGAGAAATGCATAAAATATTTAAAAATCAGTGCAAGTATATGGAATATTGACTTTCACAAAACCAACTATCCTGGCATTTTAAGATATCTACCTAATATGTATTCATATTTTCAATTTTCAGGCCCAAATATTTAGAGGGGGCCTGAGATAGTAGCTTACCAAAGAAACATTTAATTGTATGATGTTTACTCAGAAATTAACTTGTATTTTGTCAACTTTCAGGTACAAGGCGCTGAAGATTTCACAAAAGTAATGATTGTTCAAACTCCAAACCATGTGAAAAAATTCAGATGGAACGCTACAAAGTATGCACTTTTACGGAAACCATCTCTTCCAGTACCATCAGTATGTAAGTTAGATTTCTTTGAGCAATTGAGAACTTACTTTTCAATAAAATAGCCATATGTGTATTTGGAAACTGTTGTATGCAATCTGTCTAGAGTACTGAGGAACGCTTTTAACTGCTGTGTTTGATATCCAACATATGAATTCAAACTGAGAATATCTGTTCCAGTTAGAAATTATTCTATGTTTCATCTATAAGATAAACATGAATAATTAACAAAATAATATGACAAAAAGATTAATGAAGGAATTTCTAGCTCTTCTCTAAAATTAAAATATTTTATATAGCAGTAGTAATGAAAATGGTTTTGTACTGTCTGAACAACAGAGATATAAATCATTGGAACTGAATAGATAACCCTGATATAAAGCCTATTCTTGATACAAATTTCACCTGATAAAAATTGAATCATAACATAAACGATTATTTAATAACTACTATTAAGCAATTGATTAAAATTTAGAAAATAAGTTTGAGATAGATTGAAAAATTGAATAGTGAAGAATTAAATTATAGAATAAATAATAATAAAATTTAATATTTATCATTTCACTGAAGGGGAAATAATGTTCTAGACTTAGAAACATAGAAATTAATTTTAAAATTCTGAGCATCAATAAAAGTTTTATCTTTATTATGTTACAATTATGTAACTTTGAATCCATGTGGACACACAAATACTGTCATCCCATGAGTCCCCACTGCCATTTCAGTTCAGCAGAAGCAGGACATAGTATTGGAAGCTTCACCATCTGCACCTTCTGAGCCATCTCCCCTCCTCACTCTCTAAAACCTAGCCACACCAAACTGGTAATGGTTCACCTTATACGGAGACCTGGTGGTCTCTCACTCCTGAAGCTTTGCACATTCCTTCTGTTCCTTCTGCCTGGAACCCTGTAAACATCCCCCTCCCACATCTCCCCATTCCACGGACCTAACTCTTTCTTATCCTTTAAATCTCAGCTTCTGCTCCAAGAAGCCATCGCTGATGCATCCCCAATTCACAAAACTGCACGCTCCTCTGTGCTCTTATAGCCCATTATGCACATGGGCCTATTTTTCCATTTTGTATTTTTTTGTTTCTGTGTTTGCTGGTCTGTCTGCTCCGTTAGCATATAAACTTCAAGAAAGCGCGGATCAGGGCCAGCCCCGTGGGTTAGTGGTTAAGTGAGCGCGCTCCGCTACTGGCAGCCCGGGTTTGGATCCCCGGTGCGCACCGATGCACTGCTTCTCCCGCCATGCTGAGGCCACGTCCTCATACAGCAACTAGAAGGATGTGCAACTACGACACACAACTATCTACTGGGGCTTTGGGGAAAAAAAAAAAAAGGAGGAGGATAGGCAATAAATGTTAGCTCAGAGCGGGTCTTCCTCAGCAAAAAGAGGAGGATTAGCATGGATGTTAGCTCAGGGCTGATCTTCCTCACAAAAAAAAGAAAAAGGAAGCACGGATCATAACTGGTTTGCTTTCTTATGTATCCCCATTGTTTACCAATGGCCCAGCACTCTCGATACGTATTAATATAAAAGTATTTGGGGATAGTGGGACAATAGATGATTTTTTCTTTCTAATTCCCAAATTTTCTGTGCATTTGTTACATAATCTTTATACTAAAAGTCTTCTAATCCTTATTTTAAAAAGTGACCCTTCTCCTCACCAACTGAGATCACCACCAATTTCAGACCACAGGTCCTGAGTGTGAGTGATTTGAACCTGGTTTAATTTGATAGGAGGCCTAATTGAAACAGGTGTTGGTTTCAGTGCTTGAACTAACACAGTCTTTTTTGAACCAGCTGCAAACAGGATGTATGAAGAAGGCCTTCAAGATGAAACAAGTATGGAGGTAAATTTAAAGCAGTCTTTTTAAAAGCTTTATTGGGGAGAAGAGAGTCTGGAACTTATGGAAACTATCAATGTGTTTCTCTTATTCTGAAGGAGTTCACCTGCTAGTCATTTTGTAGATTTTGACATGAACACTTTCTTTTAGTGTGGGATACTGCAGAAATTGTACTTATATTTTTAGGTAAATATTAGAGAAATGACAAAGAAAAACAAAGTTCAAGAGATGTCAGAATATTCTTGTTGAATCACATTAGCAACCAGGCACTTACTGGGGTGGCTATGGTTGTAGGGTCCATGAGCCCTTTCCACTTCTCCACGTTGTGCTGAAACTTCAGCTGGTCTGAAGGCTTCCTTGCTGCCTCAGCTATACATCTGGGATCTTCCAACCTGAAAGCAGTCTGCCCCTGTATTCATGATGCCTGTCACAAAGCAGGAGCTCAATAATAAATGCTCTAATCTAATCTACCCCAAGCTAACCTAGGTTATTCAGAGAGTCTCACAAATATTGATTAATTTCATGGTCCACTATGAGCTTGGGTAGATCACTTGGGCATCCTGGGATCTTCAAGTTCTGGGCCAACTTTGCAACAAGATCCCAAGTTATGAAACACTATAGGGCCCTGGAAATGAAACTGGGGCAAAGAGAAATAGAGCAAAAGTGCTTCACGGCATCTACACCAGCCTATCTGTAGACTGGACCTTTGGGTGTTCCAGATGGGGTAGAGAATTTAATTTTCATTCTAGTCTTTGCCAAATTGGTTGTATTACTCCAGGAGATGCTGATTATAATGCCCAGAATCTGAGAGATGTCTGCTGTAAACACACAAGCCAGAAAATGATGTATTTTGTTGTTAAAAATATGTTTTACGTCAGTTAAGCCCGTTTGCTCTATTAGCACTAGGCATGAAACTCTGAGAACACATGCTCCTTCTCCCCCAAATCTCTCCTCACAAGTGTATTTTGAATGAGAGGTGATTATAGTTTCCCTGAGGAAGTTGAAGGTGTTTCTCTCACGTCCATCTTTAACTCAAATGTGTCCAACTTCCCTGGCCTTCAAGAGGCCAACACTCTTCTTTAACATCCAAGTTCCCATCCTGCATAAAAGCAGGAAGTTCACTCCCTCCCTAAGTATTTCGGAATCGTTCTGGGGAAGGTTTTCCTCAGACCTTCCCTAGTTATTGCTTGTTGCCTGGAACTCCCGACCCAACAGCATAGGGGCTAAGAGTATGGGGTCCGGCATGAGACTCCCTGGTTTGCCTCCTGGTTCCATCACTTATTAGCCACGCAACCTTGGACAAATTTCTCAACTTACCTAAGCATCACTTTCCCTATCTATAAAACAGGGATAATAACAATACCTTTCTCATAGCGCTGCTATGGGGATTAAAGAAATGGAAAGTACACCACATAGTATTTGGCACACAACAAGCAATCTCTGTACATAATTTCTATTATTTTCTGCTGACCTCTTCTTAACATTGTAAGCTACTTCTCCAAACTTCTTTTGCTCTCCCCATATTAATTTTCTAAAAAATATGGATACAGTCACCTCCTCTAAGTCTCCCAAACACAGCTGCTGCTGAAGACCTGGAAATAACAAAGGGAAATTACAATTTAAAAAAAAAAAAAAAGGGATGAGGAGGACACTTAACATGAAATATTAGATGATTCTAGAGCCCACTGATCAGCCATCTTTCTCCTTAGCCCTGGCAGGCTGCTAAGCTTGTATGATTCAGCTTCATAGCATATTTGGGGGAATAGAGGGAAAAGCCAGGGAAGCTAATGTTCTTGCTGTACATGTTCCCCAAAGTGCCACTTTTTCATAATTTGAAAAAATGGTTTGCATGATGGTTGTTAATATAGAGGAAGTAGTGTGAAAGTGGGAGACAGTCTGTTAAATGGTAGAAACATTAGCTAATGAGTCATATAGACAAGATGGTCAAATTGTGTTATTTAGTAGATGCTTTTCTCCCTGATGTTAGATCCTGGCTAGGTGTCAGAGCCAGATCCCTTCCCACTCTCCCCAAACCCTTCCCCCACCACCACCCCCCAGAACTGTGATTTTACATTTACATAATGAAAAGGCCTGTCCCAACATCAAATAGCTCTTTACAAATTGTTTTTGTGCTGCCACTGCCAGAAGTCCCAGTTCTTGGTCCCCTGCTCTACAGAACAGATTTGACACCAGGCCAGCTTTATAAATCTGACCCTTATTAACAGTCTCAGAATTTGACTCCTATATCCTATCTCAATTTCTAGATTCAACAGCCTACAGAATCACTAAAAACGTCGAAGAGGAAATGAACATCTATGAGGTCACCTAGAACAAACCTAAATGAGAGTCTGGTAAGCTGCCTCAGTTTCCTCAACATGACCAGGAACATGCCTGTCCCTGGAGTTACAGACTGAACCCAGAAGTTCATTTGCCCTTCGTGTGATAGTGTAAATAACACCACTTTCCACTAGCCAGTTGATTCTTCTAATGACACTATTTCTAAATTCTAACTTGGCAAATTAACTCTAAACTAAGATTCCTTTATCTAGATTTCTGAAAACTTTGTAGTCTCGTGGTTTCCTCTTTCTGTTCTGTGACTTAATCTCACATGCAACATTGGCTGCTCTCAGCAGGTCGTTTTTCAGGCTGGCATGTACTGTGGAAGATACGTATAAATTGATCATAAGTTATGAATTCATTTCTCAAGGGTTTATGCTCTAGTCAAGGAGACAAAACCCACCAGAAGGCAATTAACTAACAATACAGGATACACTCTGGAAAGTGCCACCTAAAGCCAAAGGAATTCAAAAAAGAAAACAGCTGGCAATTGAGCATAAACATGTGGAGAAAGGAAGAGGATGTTCAGAAGAGAGGGCCAAGAGGGCGAGGTTTTTGGGGAGCAAAGAATGGACAAGTCTGGCTTTTGGCTGTTCAAAATGTGACATCTAACGGGGAAATATTCGTGTATATGAGCACTTTATATGACTCTGTCTTACATAAAGCATATCACTGAATTAAAAAATGACCTTCCGATAAATCATTTTATCTCCATTTTAAAAATATTACTTCTTGCATACCACTTCTTATGACAAAGACCATATTTTAAAGTAGATTTAAAGGCTAACAATACACTAGGAAAAATTATTTGCAATATGATCAATATCTTTACCTTGCAAAAATGTACACAAAATGATAAGGAAAACTACGATTCCAATAGGCAAACTTATATAAACAGCCAATTCAGGGGAAAGTCAATACCCAGAATATGGAGAAAATTGTTACCTAAGAAAAGCAAAATTAAACAATGAAGTATTAACATTTCCTTTTTTAAATTAATAATTCTTGTTCAATGGAACATCTATTTCCTTTGAAATAGATGAAAATAAAGTGATACTTATTTTCTCATATTTTACTAGTAGATGAGTAAAAGTAATTTTTAACAAAGTCATAAAAATGTTCACACACTTTGACTCAGTGGAAATCAATCCAAAGAGAGTAAGACAAAGTATTAAAGTAGATATATGGGGCTGGCCCCGTGGCTTAGCAGTTAAGTGCGCACGCTCCGCTGCTGGTGGCCCGGGTTCGGATCCCAGGCGCTCACCGTCGCACCGCTTCTCCCGCCATGCTGAGGCCACGTCCCACATACAGCAACTAGAGGGATGTGCAACTATGACATACGACTATCCACTGGGGCTTTGGGGGGAAAATAAATAAATAAAATTATTAAAAAAATAAATAAAGTAGATACATGCATAAAATGTCCAGTGCACTACTATTTTTAATGGCAAAAAATTTATAAGATTCCAAGTGTTCAACAATAAGAAAGTATATAATTTCACCACAGAACATCCATATAAGGAAATATCATGCAACCATTAAAAGGACTGGTTGTGTAGTCCAAAGTACAATATAAAAGAGGAAAGCAAAACTGTACATACAATTTTTTTTAACAAGAAAAAAGACTGGAAAAGATAAATCCAAATGATTCAATGAGGGTTAAAAAGGTTAGAGCAGGGATGGTTTTCTTCCCCTCTCTTATTTTATGTGGTTTTATTATTCTTATAATGAAAACATGATTTTAAAACTATTAAGCCTCATTCCAATATAAATTATTTGAATGTCGTCTGTTCCTTTCTACCACCCCTTACGCTTAGCACTCGCAGTGCCACGAAAGGGATGGTCGAGTCAGACCTGAAGCTCAGTGAGTGATGGTGGCTTCAGTCAGTGTTTCCATGATGGAAAATCCTCCTGCTGATAATCCATACACTTCCCCTGTCCTGTTCAGCCGGCCCCGGTGGCTTCCTGGGCTCTGCCTCCCAGTTTAAATCACCTCTTTCACTGCTTTATGAATGACGAGTGATTCACACTCACTAGCTCCACTTCCTTCCTGGGCCTCAGCAATAATGACCAGGAGATGTTTCTTGTGGGAATGAAACTGACCCTCTAGTACACCGTCATCTGCATTGTAGGTCAATGTTGAAAGATTCTAAAGCTGTTTTGCATTTGTTTTTTTGCCTTCCCACTTCTGTTAGGAATGGTTGACAAGACTATTTTGAAGATCCATGCATGTATTGGCGCTGCACTCATGAGATGCCTCCTGTTTTTGAAACACATTTCCTACATCAAGAGAGAACAACTTCAAGCGGGATCCTACGTGGATGTTCTTGGTGCCACATGGAAAGAAGTTTGGACCTTGCAACCATTTCATTTAAAATATATTTTTTGTAACATTTCCTTGATTTAAAATACCTCTTATTTTAAATATCTAAAACGTCTCAGAAAATCTTAGAGTAAGTTTTAGTTTTAGAGCCAGAAAATAAGCTTATACCACCTAGATAGTTTGCATATTGCTCTTGGAGCAAAAATGGTTTGATTCCTTTTATGAAAAATAAAATACTATTAAACTGTAGTTTAAATGTTGCTCTTGAACCAAGTGTTGACTTTTGTCATTCATTATACTTCATTCATCTTAGGAATGCTCAGTGAGTTAAAACAGTAAAGAATGGAAATTGAGGGCCGGCCTGGTGGCACAAGCGGTTAAGTGCGCATGCTCCGCTGTGGCAGCCCGGGGTTTGCCGGTTTGGATCCGGGCGCGCACGACACACTGCTTGGCACGCCATGCTGTGGCGGCGTCCCATATAAAGTAGAGGAAGATGGGCATGGATGTTAGCCCAGGGCCAGTCTTCCTCAGCAAAAAAAGAGGAGGATTGGCAGATGTTAGTACAGGGCTGATCTCCTCACAAAAAAAAAAGAATGGAAATTGATTTAGACTGAACCATACAACTCAGTCCTAAACGAAACTTCCAGTGTCCATTTTGTTCACCATTATATTTACAATAATGAGCACAAGGCCTAGCACATAATTTTTAAAAATAGTCTTAGTTAAGATTTATTGCATGCTTTCTGTATGCTGGTGTATAACAAATGCTGTACAGTTATGAACTTATTTAATCTTCACAACAACCAAATAAGGTAGATACTATTATTCCCAATTCACAAATGAGTAAACTGAAAGAAAGAGTGTAATTTGCCAAAAATCTCACATCTAGTAAGAGGCAGAGCAGAGACTTGAAAACAAGCCTGTGATTAGCTATTATGCCATATATCCCTCCAGTATGGTAAGTCCTAAATAAGTATCTGAAGAATTAATAAAAATTTAAATATATGTCTTCAGGATCATGCTTCCACCCGAGTGTCAGAAAATCTGAATGCTATTCCAAACTTCGTTTTTGCTACAACGGGTGGTAGGCACATTTTCAGAAGCCAAGTGTAGAGACTCCATTCACAAAACGTCCTTGTGGAAAAGACAATTTGGTTTGTTTCTGTTGGGAAAGTCAAATCAAACCACTATCATTTCACTCCAAAACTAACCACAACCAGTTTTTTTTCCAGTGATAATTACATGACAGCTGTTTTAGTGTTGGAGGGATCCCATTAATGAGTACCCTTCCTATAGTGAGTGCTGAACCAACTGAAAATTAAGGCGAAGGATCAAGGCAGGTAGAGACTAAAACACACACACCCATCACCACATACACACCTTTATTAGTGACTGAGCTGACATAGAGAATATTGTTGCCTTCTGGCCCCCAGAATTGGACAAATTGACACTATACGCATTTATCTTTGAGTTACTGCATAGCTGAGAACAGTACAAAATGCAAGATTTCTAAGGGCAAGTTCACTCCCAAAAGAAATCTGGAAGAAGAGGCTGGACAAAGAATGTCCAGATTCTGCTTCCAAATTCATCAATTTGATAAGCCACTCCACCTCAGCAGAATGAGTGAGGAGGTGGTGACAGGCCAGGAGTGTTAGGGCAATGCAGACCGCAGCCCTCACTCTGGAAGGAGACAACAGGAAGGGGACAACAGTAGCTGTCACTTACAGCGAGCTATGTATGGACCAGACACTCTTCTGAGGGTTTTGCCCTCATTCCCTCCAGCAATCATTACATGAACTTTAGGAGGTGGGTATATCATTACCCCATTTACAGAGGAAGTAATGGAGCTTAGGGAATTCAGATAAATTACTCAAAGTCACAGCTAGACGTCATGACACCAGGACTCAAATCCTCCAAGCACCTTCACTATAATTTGCAAGGCTTTTTAAATTCTCTGGATTTCAGTTTGGAAATCTAAGCCATTGGAGAAGAGAAGGATACTCTCCACAATTAGTCATTGTCAGTGTCTAACTAGGTTCATGTCCTGAGTGTAAACATTTCCATATGTGGAAAGAACCCTGACCAAGGCTGAGATATGAGATAATCCCAGCACCATGCATGGTGTGTATCCACCCTCATCAGCAGGGTATGGGTGATTCTGTGCCTGGACTCTTACGTAATGCACAGACTTTGGCCCGAGGAGGGTGCTTAGAGCTCCCTTCCATTTGACTCTTCAGAGGAAACCCACTTATTTGCTTACAAAGCCCAGAACATTGTCTGCTTATAAATTTTTTAAATAAAAGGCCTTCCTTGGTCCTTTGACTCTTGGAATATTTTTTAACTTAGCTTTTAATTTTTACAGTACTTAAACTTGTTTTTTTTGTATTTTTGTATTTTTTTCCTTCAAAATACTTAACTTAATCGTCTAGATTCTATGTTAGTCTTACTAATGAGAAAGAGGAAGCTGCAAATGAAGGAACATTCTTCCCAAGGGTCATTCATGTCCAAAACAATGACAGGGAAGTGCTGTCCCATCCACCCGCCTGTTACATCTGTAAGAGCCCTCTCCGTGAGCTGAGCAAATTCCCATTTTGTTTACAAGCAGTCCCCTTACAGTTAAAATAACCCTCTGCAGTATTATTATTGTTCCTGACAAGTCAGTGGAGCTATATGCTAACATCCCTCCACCAGAAAGCAAAATCCCAGCCCCAAAGTTCACTTAGAGAGGTACAGGAACTCTGTTGCTATCTCCTCTTTAAAACCAAATACTCCTTAATGAGTAATATCAGAAATCAGTAGTCATAGTTTTCAAATGCCTCATTCTCCGACATTAGCCAGGACTCCTAATCAGCTCATACTCTGTACCATGGAGTCAGTAGTTAAAAAACGATACACAGTGTAACTGGTGCAGCCACCATGGAAAACAGTATGGAGATTTCTCAAAAAACTAAAAGCAGAAACACCATATGATCCAGCTATTCCACTTCTAGGTATTTATCCAAAGAACGTGAAAACACTAATTTGAAAAGATATATGCACCCCGATGTTCATTGCGGCATTCTTCACAATAGCCAGGACTTAGAAGCAACCCGAGTGCCCATCAATGGATGAATGGATAAAGAAGATGTGGTCTGTATATACAACAGAGTACTACTCAGCCATAAAAATAGATGAAATTGTGCCATTTGGGAAAATTTGGATGGACCTTGAGGGTATTAAGCTAAGTGAAATAAATCAGACAGAGAAAGACAAATGCCATATGATCTCACTCATATGTGGAAGATAAACAAACAAACACGTAGATATGGACAATAGACTTGGTGGTTACCAGATTGGGGGTGGGGAGGGGAGAGCAAAAGAGGTAAAGGGGCACATATGTATGGTGATGGATGGAAACTAGACTTTTGGTGGTGAGCACAATGCAGTCTATACAGAAGCCAAAATATAATGATGTACACCTGAAATTTACACAATGTTATAAACCAATGTGACCTCAGTAAAAAAAAATAATAGTAATAAATAATACTCAGAAAGATCTCTCAATATTATCCCACCACACAGTCTTCATCTTTTCTATAAGACTTTTTGGAGGGAAGTCTCAGCTAAGCTATTAGATTTCTGACTCTACAAGAACTCTTAAATAAACCAGTTCTTTTCCTACCATAAAATGCTCCAAAAGGATTTTCTTTATGCATAAATAGCTCTCCCAGCTCCCTTCTCTAATCACAAAAGTCTAAAAAGGAGTAGGCTAGAGCTAGATTTATCCCATCCAGTTCTTTAAGACCAAGGGGCTCAAAAAATCACTCATCCAAAAGGCCTATAACCTGCCTTGGCAGCTGAGGCCAGCTGGGAGTTTGAAAGCCACACAAGAACTGGGAAGCCATAACACACTCCAAACTTGCAAATATGTTTCAGCCTTTCCAGACATATTGGAGTGATATAGTCCAGAGTTCAAAGCCAAGCTTGTCTTTTCACAAGTATTTATTAAATAACAATGAATAAATAGATACGGTCCACACTCGGTTTGAACTTATCTGCTCTCTCACTTACTATTGGGGTGTCCTTGAGCAAGTCACTTGACTTCTACGAGCCTGGGTGTCCTCATCTATAAAAAAGAGGAAACGGTGTTTATTCCACAGAATTCTTGCATGAGCAAATGAGAAATTGTAACTAATGCATTTAACACAGTGCATGGATTACAGAAAGCTCTCAACAAATGGTTGTTCTGACTGTATTATAACCTTGGAGGTATAGCAAAACAGTCTTTGCATTGGTCATTAATTCTCTACAGTAATGCCAAAGGATAGGAAAGTAAATTTAAAGATTCCAACTCAATCTTCCTCTGATTTCACCATCATCTGCTTACAAACATCCAGATTTTTATTTCCAATTCAATACATATATTTTCTCAAAACTATTAGGCACTGGGGTAAGCCCTTAGGACGATAAAGAGAGAATGTACGATTCAAAGATTTGTTATTTTGGCTTCTTCACGTGGAGATGTGTGTTGCTATACTTTCGTTTGTGGAGTGGACGTAGATTATTTACTCCAGAGTCAGTTACAATAAATAATAAATGTGCGTATCATAAATATCCAGCTCTTTCTTGCTGCCATATGCAATCATAAGGCATTTTCCTGATTGGTAGCAAACACTGCCACAGCTCAGCGTCTCCCTCTAGTGGCCTGAGTAAAACTGAAGCTTGCAAGTTAGGGAGCAATCCCCAGCGTTTCCTTAATTACAAGGGTAGATGGCTTTCCTCCCCGCTATGGCATTGACTCTCTGGACTCAAGCCTTTGCTCAGCACTGGAGCTAATCAAGCTACCCATGGGGCAGCACCCAGGCTGTTTGCTCAAGCTGCTTTAGCTAGGGTCTGGGATATCTTAATTCACACTGCTCAGGAGTCAACAACAGCTCTGCTCGCTGGCAAAGCTCCCTTGTCTTTCTCGTCTTTCTTCTGCAAAGCTGAGAAACACTGGTTCCCTGCTGCTAACCTCTAGTAGTGCAAAAGGTACAGAGGCCATTGAGGAGAGGGACTTTTAGATTGGATTGAATTTTTCATTTTTTCCTGAAGATAATGGGGAAGAGAAAGATTAGTCATAACAGTGTGTCAAGACTCCTTCATAGTCTCTGTCACATGCACACACACCGCTTTCCTCACACACAAAATGGCAGACCGTTGGCTATCTCAGATTTCCTATACACAGAAAAGAAGGCTTTAGATAGCTTGGAAGACATTCTCTAAAATTTATTGTAACTATCCAGCCTGGGAAAGGAAGTGGTTTTGACATGGGAGAAGGGAAGAAACAGATTAGCGCAGCCCCAGATTTCTTATATCTGTGTGCAGTGGACACCCTAATTTTTAATATATGCTGATGGAGTTCAGGGCAGGCTGCCCCAAGATGTGCCACTTTGGCAGGCAGACTATTTCGAGCTGAAAACAATCAATACCCAAAAGATTAAGGGTCAAAGCAGAACCTTTGACCTTCCCTCTAACGATCTAACAGAATTCAGATAAAGGACCTGTTCTAGGAAGAGAGCTATCACCATAGATAACTACAGTATAATATGAACTAGGTGTGATAGACGGGTAGGAACTTAGCAACATCTGTTTGTTAAAATTCCTCTCTCTGCCCCATTGTTTCTGTATGGCCAAGCAAACATTTGTTTACCAAACATTTACTTTTTTCATCTTCCTGTGAATTGCTTTTCTTCCCTTTGGAGTCCTAGATCCCTACTCCCTTCTTCTTAGTCCAAGATGACATATATATCTCATTTTGCCTGACTGTCTTTGGAATCTCCCATGCTTATGTGGATACCCCATACATATGAAATTAAATTTGTTTTTCTCCTATTGATCTGTCTTACATCATTTTAATTATTCGACCAACCAAAAGAACTAAGAGGGTGAGGAGGAAATTTTCCCCTCCTTAACAATGCTTTGTTAAGAATTTTCTTTTTTACTTCACCGCTTCATCTAATTTACTGAACAGAGGGTTTTCTGAATTTTAGATATTCACCAGATGAGAAAATCTGCCACCCTAACATCTTTCTTAGAGTTAATTACCTTAGGGATTAATGAAAAATTGAATAGAGGTACTGTTGGAGAAACATAATTAAAAACAAAATCTCCTGCCACCCTAGAAAATCTCTCCATAAAAGTAGAAGAAAAAGAAAACAATTTTATTATTGAATAAGCATTAAACCAGGATGTGATGTGAATTATGGGCAATCTGCTAGGGAGATTGTAAAAACAAAGAAATCTTGCCCTTTTATACAGCCAAGCAGATATAATCCACTTTATACATTTTCTCGAGATAAACAATGACCAGTCCTCAAATGACCAGTCCTCCAATGAGACTTTACTGCACCATTTGTCACATATAATTCGTCCTAAGTTCATTTGGTAAAACTGTTTCTTCTGTTAAAAAAGAGACAACAGGCCCAAAATAAAGTCACTTGTGCTAAGCCCCACATCAGCAAACCAAGACTTAATACCTAACCTAATTGCAGTTACAACCTCCCCCAAGAATATGGTCTTAACCGATCAGTCTGGAAGTTTCTAGTGAACACCAATGAAGTAATCTGCCACACAGCCTGCTTCGTCCCCCATAGGTAGGTTACCTAAGCCTGAAGCAATCCACTCTTTCCCCCTTCTGCCTATAAAAGCCTTCCATTTGGTACTGCTCCTTGGAGCTCCTTTCTACTCGCCAGATGGAATGCTGCCCGATTCATGAATCGTTCAATAAAGCCAATTAGATTTTTAACTCTTACTCTGTTGAATTTTTGTGATTTAACACTTCTAAGCTCCCTCCCCATGCTGCTCCTGACTTTTGGAGGTATGACCTCTATGTTTCTCAAGGACAAGCAGTAAAATATTTTGCACTTTGTTTTATTTCATTTCGAGGAGCTCAACAAGGGCAAGCCTGGGTCTGCTTTGCTCACCATTGAACCCACATTGCCCAGCATATAGTAGGCGCTCAGCCTATATTTGTTGAAGGAATGAAGGAAAAATGAACGACCAAACTACAGCCAACTACCAACTATAAGGATAATATAAAAAAATCCATAATTCCCCTCCCCAGGTTCATTTCTTTTTTTTTAACCTCTTTTTTTCTATTATAGTTCTATAATTTACATGCAGTAAAATGCACCCTTTTTGACATACAGCCCTATGAATTATGAGAAAGGTGTACAGTCATGTAGCCACCACCACAAGATACAGAACAACCACCAAAAAATTTCCTCCTGCTCCTTGAAGGTCAGTCCCTCCCCCACCCCTTGCTCCTGGCCACCACTGGTGTGTTTTCTGTCCCTTCTGTTTTGCTTTGTCCTGAATGTCACAAAAGGTAGACTTTAGTTCTGACTTCTTTAGCTAACACATTTGAGATTCATCCATGTGGTTGCATATATTAGTAGTCCCTTCCTTTTTATTACTGGGCAGTATTCCATTGTGTGGATGCAACACAGTTTGTTTGTTTAGCCATTCACCACTTAAAGATCATTTGGGTTATTTTCAGGGTTTTTTGGGAAATTATGAGTTAAGCAGCTATAAGCATTTGCAGAAAGTTTCTTAGAGGTTTTAGTTTTTTATTTCATTTGGGTAAATACCTAGGAGTGGGATTGCTAGGTTGTGTGGTAAGGCTATGTTTAATTTCATGAGAAACGGCCATATTGCTTTCCAAAAAGGCTGAACCATTTTGCATTTCCATCAACAGTGCATGAGACTTCCAATTCCTCTACCTTCCTTGTTAGCACTTATCAGTTCTTGCTTTTGTTTCAGTGTTAGCCATTCTAATACGTGTGTAAAAGTACTGCATTGTTGTTTTGATTTATGCTTCCCTAATGTCTATGGCGTTGAGCATCTTTTCATGTATTTATTTCCCATCTATATATTTTCTTTGGTGAAGTGTCTGTTCAAATATTTTGCCCATTTTGTTGTTTATTGTATGTTTGCTTCTTCCTGAGTTTTCAGAGTTCTTTATATGCTCTCAACAAAAGACTTTTTATCAGATATATTTATTACTAATATTTTCTACTGGTCTGTGGCTTGACTTTTAATTTCTTTTAACCTTTTCTTGTTTTAAAACAAGATCCCCCCTCTGACAAAAATACTACCAAGTGGTTTAATAAATTTAGGTATAAGAAGGGAAAAACTCCATGACCTGTCTGTAATTGCAGATGGGGCTTCCCCAGAGGCTCAACGCTCTTGTTGACCAATGGCTTCTGGTTAAGGCCAACAGCCTGTCTCTTTCAGGCTCTGACATGTTAGAAGTTGTGGGCGAGTGAACCTCTGACTCTCCTCCCCCTGGGCTCCTCCTCCCTCTGCAAAGAGACACTCTTCTCCTTTCTACTCTCTCTGCACTGGTAGCTAGAGCAACACAGCCAGTCTCTCAGGAACTCCTTGTCAGAGCACAAGGTGGGCTGAGAGAGAGGCACCAAGAGGACTGAGAGGATGGGAAACTCTCTGCTGAGGCAAAACAGGTGAGTCCAGACTCCCTGAGGGGGAGTAGAGGAGATAGGTCATGCCAATGTAGCCAGAAAGAGAAAAAGAGGTCTGCTCTGGGGTGGGAGGGAATTGGGAAAGGAACTGATAAGAATGAAGTGCCTGCTATGTAGCAGAGACCAATTCAATTCCTTATAGATCTGGCCTTCTCCCCAGAATCACAGTGAGCAGCTGGTGGAGAACAGCTGAAAAGTGGAAGGACTTTATCAAGGGAGGTCTATGCAATAGACCACCAGCTAAGAAATGGAACAGCGTGCTGAGGCCTGAGAAGGGATGCTCTCCTGAGCTCTTAATGTCTCAGAAGGATCTCAAACACAACACCACCCTTTTAGTCACCATTGAAGTTCAAAATAAATTGCAAGCCTCCTGCCACCATGAGGCCTCCTCTGGTGCACACTCCCTGCAACAGGCAAGCAGAGGTCACTGACATCAGTAGAGAACTTGGCCTAACTTTTCGGGACCTCAGTTACCTCATTTTAAATGGAAATAATAATAATACAATATCTGTCTTGGAGGGTTCTAGTATGTGTGATGATAGCATAGTGCCTGACACATAGTAGGGTTCAATAATTAGAAGTTTTTTTTTCGGACCATTATCTTCATTAACATCAAAGCAGCCATTGTAAAAATTAGTACCATCCAATACAAGGGAATCCCCAGGGTACAAAGTGAGGTAGTTTTAGAAAGAACGAGCTAGCGGGGGATGAGGGAGGGCTGTCTCTACAGGATCATGTTTGATGTGCCAGATCTCAGTTCGTGCCACTGGGAGCTAGGGCACAGAACCCAAAATGCCACCTGCCAAAAGGAGGCTTGGTGAGCCCGTGGAATGTGTCCTCTCCCCTCCTGAGAGTCAGTGTTTTCTGAGACTTCTCCTCCCCAGATCCTCACAGGCCTTTGTCAGTCTGCCACTCCAGTAGCCTCCTATCAGATTATGAATCCCCATTTTTATGTCTAGACGCAAGCTCCTCAAATGTAGAGATTGTTTTTTACTCATCTTTGAATTCCGGTTTCCTGGCATTGTTTCTGGCGTAGAGTAGGGGCTCAATAAGTGTTGGAGGAATGATTGGAAACTTAAAGAAATCACTGTCTGGAGAGGAGAAATAAAATGAAATACAGATGTGGTGTGACTGAGAAAGTCATGATTGAAGTCACATTTGTAATTTTGTTTTTTAGAACTTTGGTGTTGGGGTGACGGATTATGACAGTATTATGTTAGCTGTAAAAAAAAATGGAAACTACGTGAAGCATAAACAAGAAAATAAAAAACTGGTAAATCACAGTTATAACTACGCATAACGTTAGATGCACTATGTTCATTTCAACGTCTATATTTACCAGCCATTTGCATTTCTTCATCTGTGAACAGCCAGTAATGTCTTCTGCCCATTTTTGTTTTATTGGTCTACTTTGTTTTCTTGATAGTAAAAGCTATTTGTACTTTGAAAAAATTAGCCCTTTCTCATAAATATTCCAAAAAATATTTTCTCCAGTCTGTGTATCTTGTGCCATCCAGAATTTCTAATGTTTTGCTTATTATATTTTAAACATAATTGAATTAAATCTAGAAAGCTCTTTGGTTTCTACCCATTTATGCTTAAAATTCTTTCCCTTTCTCAAGATAAGACAAATCGACAGTATAATTTTTTATGGTTTTATTGCTTTACATTTAGCCCCGTACTTTCACTATGTGGTGTCAGATATAAATATATTTTTTTCCAAATAGTTAATCAGTTAGCTCAGCATCTTCATTTCCATGCTGATTTTAAAATGTCTTCCTCAATATATTCAAAACTCTTATATTTACTTAGATCTGATTTTCAATTTCCCCCCTACCATCTGGTTATCATCCAATCAGCACACCCCCACTATGTATCTCCAGATCAAATTTGTTACAAAAGTGGGGAAAATTCTCCCCATCTGGCAGAATGACACCCATCCCTTCCCTAGAGGAGCTCAGAATCTTAGAGGAAGGAACCTGCCAGAAGGAAACTCAGCCTCTACCACTTACTGGTTGTGGGTCCTCAGATAAGTTGTCTGACATTTTGGTCTCAGTTTTCTCATTGGTAAAAAATCGAATCATAATAGCTACCTTATCAATTTATTTGAGGATTAAATGAAATATAACATATAAGGTGTATATGTCAAATACATTTAGTAAGTAGCATATATAGTATAGTAAGTAACATATATAGCGCATATATATATCATATAGTAAGTAGTATATATAGTGTATGCATATAAAGCATATAGTAGGTAGTGTTTGTTAGTTCCTTTTTCTCTATACTCCCAACTCCCCACAAATGAAAAGATGGTGATACAGAAATCCAACCCAAACATTGAACCAATTTATTTTCTTTATTTAATCCTTCCTTCCCCTTTTCTCCCATGTTCTCTGCCTTAGTGCTTTCTGTGAAAGATGGCAATTTACAGGAGACAAGGCCAGTACCCTTCCCCGTTCATGTGTACAGTCTCTAAAACTGCACCAAGCAGACAGGCCTCTCTCTATACGCTGATATTCTCGGGGTCATCATAAGGATTCCTGGACATTTGGGAACAAATGATTTAGCACTGGTTGTGTACAGCGGTTGTTGGAGAACAGTGGTGGGCTGTTGCTGTAGCAATGGAGAGAACATCAGATCAAAGACAGGATTTGGTGTAGGTATTAGGAGGGCGTATTAACAGATATGAGGGTGATTCCGAGATCACACACAAATAGCAGAAATGAGGAAAGTTGGAAAGCCTGGAGAAGAAATATTTAACTCATTCCTGATATGCTGAGTTTTAGGTGGCAGCAGAACACTCAAGAGACACCCTGGAATCTGAGAAATCAAAACCACAAACAGAGAACATCCAGGTGAGAGCAAACCCAACAAAACTTCTCCCAGCCTTTGCCCATGAAGAATGAAGTCTGTCAAGTCCTGGACTTCACATATCCTTCAGTGGAGGACCCTGCTTAGACCCAGGCAGTTGTAACAGTAGTGAACGTGAAGACAAGACAAAAGACAAAAACACTTTGAACATTTGGATAGGAGATGTGCCCTTTTGCTCAGAGCCTAGTTAACCTCTAGCAACCTGAAAGAAGACCCCCATTTTCTGTTGTCTCTTTGTCTATCTCGAGTGCCTTTATGCTCAATCTCCATCCTGGCCATTTCATTTTAAGCTCTAAGTTTCTATTCCTGAGATGACCACATCCCCTACATCTCTGCAATTGTTGAAAAGTTTGTGGGGAAAGACACTTGTGACTACCCTGATGCTGTTAAACCAAACCTTTTGGGTGCCAGAGAACTTCTAAAATATGGAACTTGTGTCCCAGGGTCCCAGAATCCCAAAGAGTGGCAAAGCCAGTTGTTCTGTGGCCTGTAGAGTTATCTGCACTTTTCTCATGGTTTCAGGAGAAGCTTTTGAAAGAGTATCAATTAGGGCCCGCCCAATGGCTTAGCAGTTAAGTGCGCACGCTCCGCTACTGGTGGCCCGGGTTCGGATCCCGGGCACACACCGACGCACCGCTTCTCCGGCCATGCTGAGGCCGCGTCCCACATACAGCAACTAGAAGGATGTGTAACTATGACATATAACTATCTACTGGGGCTTTGGGGAAAAAAATAAAAGGAGGAGGATTGGCAATAGACGTTAGCTCAGGGCCGGTCTTCCTCAGCAAAAAGAGGGATTAGCACGGATGTTAGCTCAGGGCTGATCTTCCTCATAAAAAAAAAATAAATTAAAAAAAAATTAAAAAAAAAAAAAAAGAAAGAGTATCAATTAAAAAGCAACCACTGAGCCAAAGCCTGTGTTAGGAGCTGGGGACCCAGAGATTCCACCAACAGGGTGCATTTCTTCAGAGTAAGCTAAGGATCATATATTTAGGGGGTATCATTGAACATATATTAAAGCATATACTCCAAACGATGAAACAGACCAGAAGGACCATGGGCGTCATACCAATGGAGAGATTGGGTAGACTGGGGAGCCAGGGAACCTTTGTGTAAGAGACAGGAACCTGGAATTGCGGACACGTAGCCTGGTGTCATAGAGATTCATCTGGCCTCCTTCATGGAGGTTGTCTGAACCCACTCCAAACCAAAACATCCAAATTGAAATGCAGGAATACATTGCAGAAAAGTTGAGTGGGGGGAATAGCCAATTTAAAAATAGCTTTTGCCTATATTTAACCTTACTTGACCCTTACAATTCCATGAGGTAAGCAATATAAGTACCCTCATTTTATAGATGAAGAAATTGTGGCTCAAGGAGTTCAGAGATATTGATCCAGTTACTCAAAATCGACTGTCTCCTTTCATCTCAGTCCCATATCTCCTCAGAGAACCTGATTTCTTAGCATTGGTGTGATTCAATGGCTTTCTTCTGGTGTTTCTTTAGCCGCAGAAACAGGAGATATAAGCAAATGGCTTAAAGAACTCTGAGTGTAGCCTGAAGAGGAAGAAGAAGTACAGCCATGCCTCTCAGCCCCAAAGACTCTAATGGTACATAGACCCTAGAGGCTGTCAGAACACTCAGCAGTGCTGGCACCCACAGCCAAGGTCACATGCAGCAGCCTCTCCTCCATGGTCCTTTCCCAGGGAACTCCCTGGAAAAGCTCACTGGAGGAGATATTTTTGGATGGTGTTTTCCAAGTGTTTTTACATAGCATTATTGGTACATGTAAAACTTTATAAAGGGCTTTCACATTCAATCATGTGGGTAGTTGACTATGCCTCAAATTCAGAAAGATGCCCAGAATGATACTTAGACTTCAGCCTAGATGTCTGACTGCAGAGAGATCCTGAGCCTTTCTGCCACAAAGGACGTAACAAATCCTGTTTACTTAACTATATCTTGGGGTCAAGGAGGCAGACTTGATGATCTGAGTCAGTTAGAGCTGCTCTGTTCTTGGCTTCTCATTCATTCATCAAATATTTATTGAAAATATATTTACTGTGTGCCAGACACTGTGGCATATGCTGGTAATACATACCATGATGAACAGATAAATATGGTCCCCAGCCTTGTGAAACTCACATTCTAGTGTAGGATATAGACAAGTGAGCAGACAACTAAAATATGGTGTAAACAGGAGAAGTTCAGAGGACAGTGGAATCCTATATAAATATTGCCTTACCCATACCTGGAAGAAATTTCTAAAATATCCACAGACTTGTACCTTGATTTCCTGGAGATAACTCTTGTGTGTCCTTCATCACGAGAGGCCAGGTAAATCACTGGAACCGGAGAGGGGCACACTCTTTTCCTTTGCTGGGAAGAGAGCAGAAAGTTCCCTCCCTGATTGGGAGTTGATAGTGTCATCTTCTTATTTCCAAAAGGCCAGGTAATGTCCTGGGAGGACAAAGGCATTCTATCTAGCATGATAGATGTGTCCAAGTCACCTGGAAGGAACACTCTCTTGGGGAGGAAAAGGTTGTTCACAGAAACGGCCAAGGGAAGGGAGTCACCCTAGCAAAGCCGCAGAAACCAATCTTGTGATTTGTGTCGTCTCTGGGTATTTTAGATGCTGGGACTGCCACATCGCTGAAGAGTGTTTCTGCCTTCCCTGGTAAGTGGAGAATTGTTTTCAGGAGTTATTTCTCTAAGCTTGGTTCCAATATGGTATTTGCTGTAAGTTACCTGTGAACTCCCCTCTGTCTGTGGCCACAGTAGAAGCCTGTCACTAGCCCAGATATAAATCTGAGAGTCAGTCAGGGAAGTGACACTTCAAGTTTTAGTGGAAAACAGGAACAACAGTCTCAAGGGTAGTATTCATCCTCAAATAGAAAGCCTCAGAATCAAGAATGAAACTGGCTACCAATGTAGAGAAAGATCCCTGCATCACACTGCAAATCTCGGAGTCTCCATGTACAAAAGCCCATATTTCTGTCCCTTGCATGGATAATTTATAGCCAGGGTGATCATATAATGTGTCATCCAAAGTGCGAAGCCTTTGAGAGTAAAAGGGATGCTAAAAATAGTTAAGGGTCACTTGATAATAACATTAACTAGACCATCTGAGCGAACAGGATATATGGTCAACCTCCTTAGAGCAGATTTTATTCTTGTCTCCTGAGATGATAACGGGCTTCCATTACATTTATATTGTGTATTTCTGGGGAGTCATCTATACAGTGTAGTTGCCTCTGTGCTCATGTGGGAGGTGTGTATGTGTGTTTGTTTCTTCATTTTCTTGCTTGTTTGGAGATCATAGATTGGAATTGGGGCTGGGATTGGATATAACAATGGCTCCTTAACTCACATGATATGAGAGAAATTGATATTTTGTCAGAAAAAAAATTTCCAAAGAAGTTACCTATAAATCACTGTAGTTCTCCACATCCAGAAATCCACTCCATATCAGCCTTAGAAAAAGGATAAGGAGGAGAAAGAGAGAGAAACACAAAAGAGTAGATTTCTAGTTGGTCTTACCCTTCATTTTTCCTTTTCTCTATCCTCTTATGTCTCTTTGCTGAAGGAGGTATTACAAAAGGCCCATAACTAACAATTGAAAGAGTTAAAAAGTTTTTATAGTTGGTGCCATTTTCTTTGAGAGTTTCTGAATATTGAAACAACTAATTTACTTTCCTTTTCTTTTACAGGAAAAAAATACACAATTTTAAAGCAGAGCAAGATTCCCAGAAGGAAAGTAAGTCATTGCTTTCCCATCATTTTCACTTTTGATAAACTTACATTTCCAAACCGCCCCTTCTCTGTGTTCCCAAAGCTCCTGGGGCTTATTTCCAGTCTAATACGTACACCTTGTGCTGCAATTTGTCCAATTGCATGTCTCTTTTCTCCACTAGACTGTGAGCTCTTCAAAGCAGGACTTGGCTTATTGACCTTCCTATCTTTCAGTTAGTCCCTGAGGTCTGGGGGCTGAAGGAGTTAACTTGGAACAACAAATGCAAAATGTGTAAGTGGAGGCACGGTGAAAGAACTGAAGGAGGCCAGCGCAGGCACAGAGAGGGTAGAGGAGGGGCAGGGCCTTGTGGTCAAGGTTAGAATTGGGGTTTTTGTTTTGAGAGCGACAGGATGTATTGATGGGCTTTAAACAAGGAGCAGATATGACCACATTTGCATGGAAGACATCACCCAGGTTGCTGTGCAGAGAACAAATTGTAGCAGGGAGAGGCAGGAGCAGTTGCTGGAAGACCACTCAGGAGGCTGATGCGATGGTCTCTGGTGACAGAATAGGACTGAAGTTAAGGAGAGAGAAGAATTCGAGAAGGAGAGGGGGGTGCATAGTATCACATGTAAAAGAGAATAGTAAAGTACAGGCCTGAGGACAGGCCACCCATTCCTAAAGAAGAAAAGCAAGACTTTCGCCTTTGCCCTTCTCGGCTTGAAGAGGACGGCCTAGTTCATTCCCTCTGGATCTTTTAAAGACTAGCCCTGTAAGTTGTGTAAATGAATAATACAGCCCTACCACCCCTAGCCATTTCACCCAGGGGAATTGTGGGTCCCAGGAAACCCCAATCTCCATCAGAGCAAAACAATGTAGAAATAAGACCTCTAATGCTGGAACTCACAGACTCTCTTCTCATAGTGAGAATCAGGGAAGTCCTAGACGGCCTTGGGAATCTATGGAGATGTGACAATCTGGGATGTCGGTTCCGAGGGAAGACAATCCATAATATAATAAATAAGGTGGCCTGCATGGGCTCAGCCACCTCCTGTATAGGATGGCTTCCTGCATCTTCCCTGTGAAAGCCTGTGTTTGCTCATGCTGGTGGGTTTGCAAGGGGGTAGCACGTGCATCCATTTGCCACTTTGCTGAGTGGCCAGAGCCAGCTAGTTTTAAGTAAATCGGCTTTTGAAAAACTGGTCTGCTTCTGTTTGTATCTGCCAACAGATGCAGGAACGGGAATGGTCAGCTTAAGAGTTTCCTTCTCTGTAAAGCTTTCCTTGAGTACCAGCCCCCACACAACCACTACCCTTGTCGCCTATAGTAGAAACGACAGCCATCTGCGTTGTGGGTCTCTCTCAGGCCCTGTCTGCCGCCTATGCTAGCCTGTGAGCCCCTTGAGGACAGGGACTGTTTCTGATTCTTCTTTGTCTCCCCAGTGCCTGGTACAGAGTAGGTATGCAAAGAACTTTTTGTAAGGAAGGAGAAAGGGGGGACAGAGGGAGGGAAGGAAGCGTGATTTCCTAACCAAAGACCCACCACATGTGTCTCCTTCCACTTGGCCTCGGCCTGAGCACAGCTCTGCTGTTCCTTGTTTAGGTGACCCAGTCACTCACTCCCCAGGGTTGTGTCCGTAGGTCAGGATAGCCTGATAAGGGCCACTTCAGCTGTTCCTTGGCTCTCTGGTTTCTTATATCCCAGTCGCCCCCTCCTCCCCTTCCCCTCCCTCCAATCCCTCCATGACCTGAAATTCATTGAGTCTATTTTCTTTCTCCAGATAAAGGAACAACATCCACTCCCATCCAGGTAATACAAACATCTCTGAGCCTTTTTTCAGATGTTGTAGAAATGCATACACCCCAGATGGCAGGAGAAGTTGGCTTCCAAGACCTCTTCTGACCTTAATATGAAAGAAAGACGCCAGTGCTTGTGAGCCCAGGGACCGCGTGCAGGGCCTGGTGGCAGAAGCAGCAGCAACCTCTGTTGTACAACTTATTGAAAAGAACTAATATTTATTGAGCACCTAGTCTATGCCAGGCAGTGTGCTGAGGGCTTTGCATGAATCATCTCATGTAACTGTTACATCAACCCTATAAGATTGGTACTCTTATTTCCCCCATTTTACAGATGAGAAAACTGAGAGATCAAGTGATATTCTCCCAAAGCCAGGCAGCTGACAAGATGGCAGGGGCATGATTCAGAACCAAGTCTCCCTCTCAAATCCATGCTCTTTCCCCTGTACTTTGCTGCTTCATTTTTTATCTCCTGAGATTTCACTGAATGAGACCTTCTCTTGAGTGGTTTCCCTTTTTAATAATGCAGATATCTCTAATATCTCTAGAATGGTTAAATATAACTCAATCACACTAAGGTGTCCTCAGATTGTTCTCTTATATAAGAAGGGCCCTGAGACTTTTGGAATTATACGGAGTGGTTGGGGGTCACTCTGGAACATTGGGCAAAGAGGACATACATGGGTAGGCTGAACACTCTGGCAGCATGAGCGCTCTGGCTGCCTGGGCTAGTGGTTGGGGTGGGAGCAGCCATTTAGGAAAGACAGCCAAGACATGGAGGGGAGGTGGCCGTGGAAGAGAAACTTTTGCCCAGGGTCGGGTCTTACACTTCAGTTGAGACTGAGGTGTAAAGGGAATGGCCAGGGGCCAAGTGTTGATGATGGCTCTCCTTTGACCAGCAGGACAATGCTGACCAGAACTCCTTGGAGGATCTGTGCTACACCCTCATCGATCACAGCGTCCCCAGGAGAAGGCCATCAGGGAACTCTGCTGAGGGGTGGTATGAGAACATATCCCCAGAGACCGAGAGACCTAGAGAGTCGTTGAGAGGAACCGAGACTGAGTACTCACTGGTCCATGTGCCCTCCACGCCTAGGCATGCACCTTCCCCAGAAGATGAATATGAACTCCTCGTGCCCAGAGTCTCCTCTCACTCCCTGCAACAGTCATGTCCACTTAGGCCCCCTTCTGAGACGCCATCTGCCCACTTATATTGAAGCGGTTGGACCAGCATTTGTTTAACACCAGCAAATAAAAGCTGGGGGTGGGGGCTCTGGTTAAAGCAGGCATGGGGCACAAGGCCTTTCTGGCTTACCTCCCCCTCACCTAACAACCCCTTCAAGGGTCTCGGCAAAACATGGTTTGCAAACCTTGTGGTTTGCAAACCACAAGGTATCCTGCTTAATACCCAACATCAAAAGATCAACCAACTATCCTAAACACCACTCTTTGAGAAGAGGGTGGCTGTTTTTGCTTCTAAGTGGCTTTGGAACTACTGCACTACTCAGGGGCAGGAGGGGGGCTCCCTGGTCCCCTACAGCAGTGCATATCACAAAGGTCTCTGCTCCCCTTCTGGGTTCTTCTTATAAAATGCACACGATTGTCCTCTGAAGTCACAAGGAAGCTTTACTCATCATACTAAGTGTACCCAGGGGGAGTCCACTTGTTCCACATGTGTTTGTGGGCCCGACTCCTCACTTGTAGCCTTCTAGGTGGGTGCCTGTGCAATCCTCTCACTCCACGCCTCTAAATGGTGTCCTTGGCATAGTGTCCTTTGACTCATCGGCCCTCTTGGCTTGGTTGGTTACATGGGTTGAATCAGCAAGTTCCAGGCCAGTTTTTTACATAATTTTTAATATAATTTTAATCTATATTTTTAATCTTGTATTTCTCCCTATAAATCTTAATAATAAAATCATAGCATCAGAGACTGATAGAGTAGAAAGTCCTTTGGAGATCCTCTAACCCCACTATCCTTTTTTGGCTCAGAGAGGATAATTAGCCCAACATAACACTGCAGGTTAGTGGCAGAACTTTATCCAGAGCCTGATTTCCTGGCTTCCAGTTCAGTGCTCTTCCAACATACTAAATAGACAAGCCTCTGCTGTATGGCATGTGTGTGCATTAAATAATATGTCATGTATATATATAAAATATGAATAAAATGTCCACATTGGAAAAATGACACACTCCTTCTCTAATGAGCATTTCTCTGGATGCCCTGATTATTTTTTTTCCTTCACCTTTTCTTCACATTTCCTAAAATTATATCTATCCCCTAAAACGGGGATCAGCAAACTATAGCCCACAGGCTAAATCTGACCCTCTGCTTGTTTTTATAAATGAAATGTTATTGGAACACAGCCAAGCTCACTTGTTTACAGACTCTCTTGCTGTTCAACCACAGGAGAGTTGAGTGGTTGCAATGCACATTATAGGTCCTACAAAGACAAAAATATTTATTTTGGGGCCCTTTTCAGAAAAAAAGTTTGTAGACCCCCTGCCTACACAATCATACTTGGAGATAAACTTAACAGAAATGTGTTTGGGTATTGATGTAACTCATAGGAGCTGGTACCAATAAAATGGTATGAAAATATTAAACCACAAATTAGATGAGACCAAGAATGATTAGCAAATTAGACTATTTCTATATTCACACCTGCGTTCTCAACTTCCTGTTTTGTTTAAGCCATGGCCATCGTCTTAATTTTAGGGATGTTAAAATAGTAAGAGGTTTGTTGACAAGCAGTAGATGTATTATGTGTTTACTTACTGTTTTGTTCCCCAAACTAACCAAAGTTAAATAACTTTGCTATTTAAAATGTGCTAAGTGCCCACTGAGGATAAATCCAGTGACTTGAGGTTGGGTGCATCAACACAGGTTTGCTGAGACTTCAGCCAGTTGATGGTCTTCAACCAGAGAGCCAATCACACCTCAGTATCTTGTCCTCTGCCAACTTCTTATTTTTAGCCAAATTCTTTCACAAGGAACCCTAACTGTGACCTTTGGCCAGGATTCACTTCGGGAAAGAGTGTGACACCAGAGTCAGATGATCAATGATTCAAATCCCGGTTGCATCTCGAGGCTCTGTGACCTTTGAGCATGTAACTTAGAGGCTCAGCTTTTTCACCCAGGAACGGGAGGATTACATCTAATGTATGTAAATCATCCATCACAGACCCTGAATAAATGATGTCAAAGAGCAAAAGGAAACAGAAATCTCTATGATGTATGGAGAAACACATGTGCTGCTGTGCCTGGCATGCCGGGGTCACCCAGCAGTCTTCCAACAAGGCAGAAACACAGAATCACTGGGTGCTAGGCTGGAATTGTCCACTCAGACATTGGCCCATTGTGGAAATTGGTTGGTTTAAATACTCTTAGTGCAACCTGGCAAGTTATACTTGTCTGAGTCTTATCCTGTGAAAGTATTGCCTGTCCCAAATAGTATATGCCTTTTAGCAGGAACATATTAAGTATAAATGTTTAACCAAAGAAAGTTGTTCATATAATGAAATGTAAAGGGATTATGAAAGGGAATTATTTTTGAGCAGGAGAGGCTTTTGAGAGTGCTTTGAACTACCCAATGTGTCTGTATATAATGCTGATCCTGTTTTCCATAGATTTCAGGATTTCTGATGAAAGCTGTGCACCCTCTTCACAGAAAACGTACATTCACACACACACACACAACATTTCCTTGCAATTTCAAGGGGTTGGGAGTGCAACCCTTCAGTTAAAGAATTCCTGTTCTTGATAAAGAAACTGAGGCTGAGGATATAAATTGCTCTCTCAAGCCACAAGTATAACCAGAAAACCCCCCGTTCCCATGCGGGTCATAAACCTGTAGGTAGCCAAAGTTCACAGAGGCACATATTTTACACCAACTGCAGGCTCTGTGGTTTCCGTTTTATATTCACACCAGTACATGCATCTATAAATAACCCCTTAGTCTCTGAATAAATTCTCATCTAGAATAGAAGAGAGGTACAAGAGAAGGGCAAAGATAGGTCAGGAAAATCTACCATTGACAACAAATAAATTCAAATGCTGACATTTTTAGGACAATCTTGGGTGACAGGTGCTTCCAATATTCTCAGGGATGGAAGGGCATAGGCAGAGCAGGAGAGATGAGTCCCCAGGACTCCGCAGGAGCCTTCAGAGAAAGGGGATTCTGTCTACATTTATCTGACTCTGTTCTTTTCCAAGCAAGCCTCTTGTATTCAGAAAGCAACTTGAAAGCCACTTGATCTGAGCGTACCTCAGTTCTGCCAACTGTTAAATGGATCAGTCTAAGTGCCTCCCACTTTCCTATGGCGGGTTCTTTTGCAAGGCACTCGGGAAGCACTGAGCGGTCATTATCATCCCAGAGAGTCTTCTAGGTCTGATGATCACACTTCTCAACTCATCCCTTCCCCCTCACCACTTGTGCTCCTTGTGGATTCCCAGATATCAGCCAAACCTGAATTGAGCATAACCTTAGGGTGCCCATCAGGGTTGGAGTCCATTGACGGTGAGTGGTTGCTCAGTGGGCTGAGCTTTGTTCCCCGAAACTGTGGAACTCTGAACTTGTTCTTCCACCTCTCTGGACCTTGGTTTCCTAACTACAAGATGAGGGACTACCTTCTGATGCTAAGAGTATCTGAGCTCTAATCATGAAGGAAAGATTAAAGGATGTCTGTGGATACAGCTGCCAGCTATGCAGTAATAGTGTGAATTAACTTCTTTTAAAGCAATGTAACATGAGCAGAGAAGGGAAGACTTAGATTTCTCCCATTTTTCTCAGCACTGATCAGACTCTGCATAGGGCAGGAGTCTATGTCCAGAGTCCACATCTAAGGAAAGGTGAGACCATGCACCTCATCCCAATAAGACACAAACGTGTATAGAGGAGGTCAAATCTGCTTATCCAAATCCCACCACTGCTTCTGGGTTCAGCTTGAGTCCTGTTTCCTAGGCAAAGCCTTCTCCAAGTAAATGGTACTGACCACTCTTTTCTCTGACCACCCACAACCCTAGAGTTTGTCTTTACTTATTTTTAACACCTGGCCATTTTTTTCTGTTGCTTCCTGTTTTGTCTATGCAGAGCCTGACTCCCCAATAAGACTAGCGGCTACTTTTTTTATTATTGTCTTCTTCTTCACTGGTATCTCCTATTGCCTCTGCAAAACACATGATTAATAATCTACAGGGGCCAGCCCTGTGGCATAGTGGTTAAGTTTGGTGCATTCTCCTTCGGCAGCCCGGGTTCGCGGAACCTACACCACTGGTCAGTCATGCTCTGGCGGCGATCCACATATAAAGTAGAGGAAGACTGGCACAGACGTTAGCTCAGGGCTAATCTTCCTCAGCAAAAAAAAAAAAAAGACGAAGAAGAAGAAGAAGAAAATCTACAGAACTAAGTTAAAAGGCAAAAAAGAATTCGACGTGTGGATAGAATTTTTGTTGAGGATGGGGGTGGGTTCCACTGCTCCAGCTGTCTTCTTTCTGTCCATTTCTAACTGACTTCTAGAAAAGATCACTTTATCTTCTCAAATCCTTCAAGTATTTCACAGATATTTGTTGAAATCTGATTATGCTCCAGGCGTTATGCTCATCATTAAGATGTTTAATGACCTATAAATTCATCTCCTACAGCAGAACAGTGTATACATAAGTGCCATTTTTTCCAAACACCTCAAAATGCTTTAGGCACAAAGTTCAGTCCTTTCCACACGACTTGAGCTGAAGAGTCAAACCTATGGAAAATCCTCTCTATAACCTGCAAGTGGTCAAAACCCAAGACAAGGTGGGTACCTCTTGATGCTTTCCACAGGAGAAGGAAAGATCAAGACGAAACTCTGTCTTGTCTCCAGACATGAACTGCCCCTTCCTACTAGCCCCATGCCCTTCAGACACCTGGTCCTGCCTGGGAGGAAGTGGACGGGACAGAAGGCCCCTCCCTGTTCTTGGGAACACACAGGATGACCCAGCCTACCCCAGCCTACCCAGCTCACTCTTACTCACTCAGAACAGGAAGTTGCTCTGAGGGAAACGAAAAGATCACTTCTAACTCTATTTATTGCAAGAAAATACCAGCCCAAATCATGACCCTGGAGAGTCAACACCTATGAAGCAAAAGTGAATGTGACAATGCAGATGCAAAAATAATTTATTGTAAATATTTTTAAATCCTTCTCCATGGAAGTTCATTATTTTATCAAAAGTACAAACACACTAAAGTTTACGTTTGACATGTAAAATTAAAGAGGAAGAAGGGAAATTCACCTATTTCGCTAGTTTGAGGAACTATCTTTAAAATGAGACACTGAGTTACAGTAAATGCATCTTTTAGTTAAATAAGAAAGGAAATTCACATTATCCAGAGTTCTGGGTCATAAAGTGCTCAAGGCAAACCTAGCCTGAGACACACACTCGGCTGCATCCTCATACACAGCGCCCCTCACACTGACTTCCACCCGAGGCCAATTCAACTGAGATATTGGGGCCAAGGATCTCTCAGAAAAGGACCACAAAACTGTTTCTCCTGGAAAATTTCCAGCAAAACAATTTTCCCAATAAAACAAATATTCATCTCCCTCATGACAGGCAATTCTATATCCATAGACAACCAATACAGTCGCTAATATTCCCCGCGCTTTGCAAATGAAGTGGCGTTAAGCATCCAACAGTTTATTTCAGAGAGTGGTGCTTCCTGTTGCACAGTCACCTTCGAACAGATACACAATCAACTTCTGAAGACTCTGAGTCCCACAGGAAGGCTAGTAACTCTGGACGATAAAAACTCGAGGTGTAAAATCGACAGCGGATGGGAAGCAGTCTCCGGGACTCACTGACCGAAGTTAGTGAAAATATAAACGGGGAAACTCTCGAAAATGATGACAGCGTATTGAGAACTCACAGGGACCCAGGTTTCCAGAAGAGGTGTGAGTTCAGGAGTCACAGGAATGATAAGAAAATGCAAAATAATTAAACAAACACACATCTCATTTCTGCAGCTATATATGATACAGTAACGTTGGACGATGTGCAAAGGCTGGTTGCTGCGACACCTACAGGTCAAGGGAGTAGACACAGCACTAGGCTGCTTAGGTCGTGAAAGTGCCTTCCTTGTCCTCACAGCCTTGCTCAGAGGCAGATGAATACAATGGAGGGAGGGCTGTGGGGGTTTCAGCGAGCAATTGGCTCAATTTTCCTCACCGAGCTGCCTGCCTCTCCTTGTTCTCCTCTCTCCACCCGGACAGGTTAGGAGCCTGCGCGCAAGGCCACCCTCGCCCTAAAGAGCAAGTGTCCACCTGTCGGTGGAGGCAGCTAGTGCTTCCAGAACAGCAGTGACCTCACACTGCAAGGTCCGCCCACCCAGCCCGTCACGTCCCCCTGCCCCATCTGGCTTCCTGCCTTTGTCAGGATGGGGCCCGCGCTCGCTCGGGCGCTGTTAACTGCAGAAACAGGACCATCTCCACCCCTCTGGTCATTGCGAATCCTACGTTAATTCACCGGATCTTTTCCATAAAACAGAATGAATACTCTGCATCTCAAAATTCAGTGGAGCACTGCTTTCAGACACAGACCAACCTCCACCACTCCATTCTGAAAAGAAAAACACAGACAAATAAAAGTCATTAATTTTTTAAAATCATGCTTATTTTAAACATTTAGTTTTTTATTTTATTTCTTTGGGTTTTAATATAAACGCTTATGTAAAACTGGAATGTTTGTAAATTCCTAACAGAAGAAGTTTATTCTTCAGTCAAGACACACACAGACACAAACACAACTCTGAATACTTTGCAAAAGGCAAATAACATTGTTTGCTCATTTGTTTTGGTATAATTCATGAATAAATAACACTTCCATGAGGACTTTTGGATGCTGAGGGCATTTTAACATTCAGTCCTTTTTCATGATCTAACCGTAAGAATACCTCTCAATTTTCAGTTTCTTAAAACATGCGCAATATATCGTGAGAATTGTGACAAGGGAAATGGTGCGGACCTGGCCTGACTGAGGGGGAGGTGACCGTGCAAGGACCTGGGGACATTACACGGAGAGCCTATAGGCTCCACAGCAGGGTTCTCATGGTTGATGTTTGGGACATTCCCTGTTGCAGGGAGCTGTCTTGTGCATTGTAGGATGTTTAGAAGAATTCCTGGCCTATATCCACTAGATGCCAGCGTCCCACATCCACTCCCAGCTGTGACAACTAAAAACGTCTCCAGACTTTGCCAAATACCCCTGGCGGGGTTGGGCAAAACTGTCCCCCCATTGAGAACTAGTGCTCTTTGGCTAAACTCGCCACATTTCCCGGAGAATGTATAAACAAAACCGAAATCATTGTCCTCGGTTCCCCAGGCAGTTCTTTCAAGGACTGAAGGCACACACTGGCCTCTGTCAGCAACCAGCTCAACAACTGACCGCAAAAATGTGCAAACAAGGTTCACTATTCTCACTGCCTGGAGCTGTTTCCTCTTCTTGCTTACAGAAATCCAGTTTTTGCCTTTGTTCCTCACTCGGTCTACCAGCTGACTCCTTCGCATGTGAGAAAACAGTACAAAATAACTAAGGCATGTCCAGAATAACTCAGGCTGCTCTTTTACAGTTGTAAAACAGACCCCCACCTTCCCCTCGGGCCCCATCCAGCCACGAAGTGAAGAAGCGCAAAGATACAGGGATGGGCTGGGGGAAGGATGTGATCCATTAAAAAAATTCCCTTAACCTTGAGGGCATTATGCTAAGCGAAATAAGTCAGACAGAGGAAGACAAATACTGTATGATCTCACTTATACGTGGAATCTAAAAAAAAAAATCAAACTCATAGAAAAAGAGATAAATTTGTGGTTGTCAGAGGTGGGGGGTGGGGGATGGAGGAATTGGATGAAGGTAGTCAAAAGGTACAGACTTCCAGTTATAAGTCCTGGGGACGTAATGTACAGCACGATGACTATAGTTAAGGCGGTACGGTACATTTGAAAATTGCTAAAACAGTAGATCCTAAAAGTTCTCATCACGGGGAAAAAAACGCGTTAACTATATAAGGTAATGGATGTTAACTAAACTTACTGTGGTAATCATTTCACAATGTATGTGTGTCAAGTCATTTTGCTGTACACCTTAAATTTACACAGTGTTATATGTCAATTATATTTCAATAAAACTGGAAGAAAAAATAAAAGTAAAAAAATTTCCTTATGATTATAATATTAAGGAATGTTTTTCTTTTTATAGGGCATCGAAATATGCCTGCAGCTAGGTCAAATAGTAGCTGTCTTTCCAAATTAAAGAACGAGAAATACACAAACACAAAATAGCTCAGGAATCCAAATTACAATCTAATTTCAAGTTCTGGCTCTAAAGTACACACATATGAACCCCAAAGGAACCAGACTAGCCTCAGGGAATCCTCAGAATCCCGGAAATTGCAAAATTTTGTGTAGGAGGAGGAGCATATGCATTTTTTTGTGGAAAGAAAGTACATGATTATCTTCAAATTCTCTAAGGGGCATACAAACCAAACAATGTTGAGAATCTTAGCTCTTTGAAGAATTGAACATTGTCTCTGGGGGAAACTAGTTTCCCAGCTCATCACAGCGGGGTGGGGGAACCCTCCAGACCTGCAGTGCATGTGAACATGGGAAACTGGCCTGAGGATCCACTGGGTCTCACTCCATCCCTCCCAGGGCCCTCTGCCTAACCCCGCCACATCCATCTCCTCCCTTTCTACGGCGTTTGCCTCTGAGTGTGCCCTCCCATGGCCCGCCTCCTCCTCCGTGTCTCTCTTCTTCCTTCCTCACTGCCCACAAGGTCACTGCCTACCCTTCCATCTGAGACGGGGCTCATACTCACACTCCTGAAAATACCAAATGGCTCAAATACTGCACACATGCTCTGGAAAGTGGATGTGGGGTCATAGAAACCCCCCCTCCCCCGGGCGGAAATGTCTGAGAGATAGTACAGGCTCCTGAGGAGCAGACACCGTTTAGCTCACGGCTGCGTCCCGGGACCTACTGCAGAGCCTGGCCCTGAGGAAATGTCTCCAATGCTGTTTGGCTGAGCTCAAGGTCTTCCCCACTCTCCTCAGGCCTCACAAGCAACCTACGCTTCCTGTACTCTGTACGGCCCTCCCAACCTCCTGATCCTCTTAAATCTTTTCCTCCTCTACCTCCCTTGCCTCCATTTGGAAAGAGCTGGTAACCACAGTATCACAGAGGGGCTCAGTCCCAACACAGCAGCTGCCTCACGCATCTCAGCAGGGTGGACCTCCCTTCCCTCACCTCTTCACCCAGGAGGAGGTCAAAGGGGTTCTTCCTTCCTCCCTCCCTTCCTTCCTTTCTCCTTCCTTCCTTCCTTCCTCCCTCCCTCCCTTTCTTTCTTGCTTCCTTCCCTCCCTCCCTCCTTCCCCTCTTCCTTTCCCTTCTCTTCCCCTTCCCTTTCCCCTTCCCCCTCCTTCCTTCCTTCCTTTCCTTTCCTTCTTTTTTTCTTTCTTTTCTTTTTTTTTAAAATTCCTGTAGAGGGGGCATAACCTCGTCACTCCACACATGGATGCCGCCTGCCTGGCCCACAGACACACTTTATTTATTCAGATGCTCTCTGAGGAAACTATTCATCTATGAGACTTTCCCAATGAGCTAAAATTTGGCCTCTGAATGTCACTTTTTTATTTATCTGAGAAAAAGGAAGCTTTAAGAAGTGCTTTATATAACTCTCTGCCCTCTTAGGCCAAGATGAGTCTACCTTCACCTCCCGTCATCAAGAAATAAGTATCATCGTGATTGCCCCTTCTCCTGCTACCTAGTGACACGCAAGCTTTATAATCTGTTCCACGTTTCCCATTCGAGGCTACTGGCACTGTGCCTGTTGCCAACCACATCTCCTTCTAATTTGCCTTTTTCATTCATCCAACTAGTATTTACTACTATCAATGTGCAGAAAATGTATCTGATGGATTGTGGATGAGAAAAGAAAATATCCAAGATGGTTGGCACTAAGGGCTAACAGGAGCCAATGCATCTCCAACAGAGGAATCAAAGGGGAAATGCGAGGAGATGGAGGTAAAGGCCACAGCTTCAGTGCAGATGCAACGGAGGGACACTGCAAAGGCTTGGGGTCATTTCACCTTCTCTTCTTCCTTTTTCCAGGTTTTGTGCAAAGTTAAAAGTTCTCAGATCCTGCCTTCTATGCTGCCTTCAATTTCCTCATTCTGTGCTTAGTTTTAAAAGTAGATGAGTAAAATTATAATTTTCTAAGGAAAGAGACTAATTTGTCTTTTTATGCCACTCTATTAATTTCTTAACGGGCTCAGGGGCCTTCAACAGAAAAAGAGATAGGTTCCCCATATTGAGACAATCTTTCAATGATTTAGCTACCTCGTTTATTTCAAATTCTTCAACACTTTCTTCTCTTGTGAAACCAGTGTTTTTGGGAAAGTTACTAATGATACTGTGAAGAGGGATACGGGGCTTCGCATGTGGGTGAACTACAAGGAGGAAACTTTGAGCTCTCTTTATCTTTATGGCTTAATTATGTTTTTCATGATTTTTCTCCCAACTCCTCCGTCGGCTCACGGAAGGTGGGGACGGTGTAACCTCCACAGAGCAGCGAGCATCACCCACACAGAAGTCGCCCCGAGCCCCCGTCCCCAGCCTGGCTCACCGGTTCCCGTCACAACTCTGTCTTCTTGACTTGCTTGACTTACCGTAGAACCAGAGGGACGCTGGATCGAGCCCCAGAGTCTCACAACCAGACACGTGCTGATCGTGGAAATCCTGCAGCAAAACGCCCCGCAGCAGCTCCTCGCACATCATATACTTCATGAAACCGTCATCTTCCGATGGAACCCCAAACTGCAGGTGGTAGGTTATCGTGGCATTTTCACGGCTGAAAGTCAAACCCAACAGAGACAGCAAACATAACAACAGAATCACACTGCAACTCAGGAAACTGATTTTAGCAATAATATTTTTTTGCTCTGCATGTTCTTCTAAACGCAAAATAGCAAAGCGTGTACTGTCCTAGAAGAACCCTCTTCCACAGGTCCATCATGAAAGTCCAGGAGAGCCTAACCTCCTCCTTCCACCTAAAACCCATCCCCCGGAGTCCACTGGGAGAGGCCACCGAAGGGAGAGACATGACCCAGCTGTTGTCAAGGACGATCCGAGGGCTGGCACACCATCTCCCCCAACATCGGCCTTTTACCCCTAAGGCAGGCCAGGCAAGCTGGTTGTCTTCATGTATTCCCTTCTCCATGTTCTCACACTGTACCCTCTCCCTGCCCCCACAAGCTGGTGTCAGAGCTATTTGGTTTAGCCAGTTCATTATTTAACCTACAAAATGTTTAAGGCGGGGTCCAAAGCTCCCTGCCATTGGCCGAGTGCAGAACTGCTGAACTCCTGCAGGCTGCCTGTGTACAGCATATCATGCCTCCCCAGTTTGTCCCCAAAGTGAGAAACTTTTTCTGCTCCATTTCCACTCCCGAGGCTCCCAGCTTTGCAACTCTCAGGAAAGAGACCTAAAGAAAGGGAGTTCTCATCTTCCTAGAACATATTTCTCCAATTTCCAAAATAAAAATAATCATAGGGCTAACCTCAGCTAATTAGTAGCTTATACCGCTTGTTAAATGCTACCTCAACATTTAGCTTTTTCACAGTTATCCTATTACTTTGGTTCAAGAAGGTCTAGATTAAGAGCTAGCAATAAAAGAATGAAGAGGTGGCCACATCTGAGACTCTCAGCCTGGGACAAGTTTTATAGACACGCCAGTCCAGGAGCCTGAATCAGAACTCTGTTCCTGCTAAGGACAGGCAAAGAGCTCCTTCTTGTGGCCAGAAGTCACATAGGCCAATACTCTTACATTGATGTGGCTGACAATTCAGTGTATAAACTCGACCACAGCCAAGGAGTGTGCCAAACCTTGTGGTTCAAATGAATAATATACTGTCAGCACTCTGGAGAAACTCACAGTTTCAAGGATGCCACTACAGGCAGGCTGAAAAATGCACTTTCAAACCCTAGGCCAGCTACTCTGGTTTGCAAGTGACATTACTTTTTGCCTGTGCTCCACCTTCTAATTATCAGCAATGATGGCAACATCTTGACAAATAGCCACCCTGTACTCCTATGTCCAACCCTATGGACTAGGGTTGACTTATGGAAAGGACGAGAGGCTGACTTTCAGAAGACCAGGCCGGAGGCTGAATAAGAGGACTGTGCTGCCTGACCCAGCCTGGCTAGCCCATCCTCGTCCCACCAAGTCAGGTCACTGGATGAATTCACATAAGGCTGAATCTGGAGGGGAGGAGAGGGATTTTCAGGGCAGCAGAGAACCCTGTGGGCTTTGCCCCAACTGCCCACCATTAGAGTGGGTCCAGCAACTGATGAACCAATGGGCATTTTCCCAGGCTCCTGTTGGGCCGGTCCAGGACTGACGTCAGGATCCCTCTATAGACGCAAACGCATCTGCCAGGGATTTGGCTGTCTCCTGCCCATGTGCAGCAACAAATCCTTGGGTTTTTCTTTCAAACAACTTTTAAAAACAGATTCTCTAACGTTAAGTCTTCGGGTTTCTAGCCATGTTTTACTCAGTTTTCTGATGGGTGTATCCCAATGTCTACCCCAACCCATTATGCAATCCCACCCCCTCTAGACCCATAATATGGGGCTGGATTCTTGGAAAGACCCTTTGGGCTCTGAGCACCTTTCCTCTCTCAACTCTGTCTCAATCCTTGGGCTGCAAGTTGGGGCCAGTGCATGGAGGAAAATGTGTTGAGTCTGATTATGAACTTCTCCATTTAAATTTCACTGGCATTTTAATACCAGTGGTTTATAATTAAAATGAGCAATGTCAAAGGTGTCACCATAAAGTAACACGCACATTGGAGATCCATAAAGAAGAAGGACTAGAGTTGTTGCCAAAGCAACCTGCCACCATACGCATTGTCAGACTTCAGGTCCATTGTGCCCCTGCCCCGTTGTGCTACCACCTGCTCTACATGCTTCCCCTCCCAGGTCTATTCATATCATGGTTTGGGAAATGTACGGTTTGAGAGGGGAACCTTGATGTAATATTGCCTTTGATGGTCACATTCCAGGAATTCTTGGAACAGTGGATAATAAAGCTTTGCCATGCAAATTTTGTCCTAATGATACAAAAGGATAATCAAATAACTCCTCTACACACACACACCCTTTTATCTAAGTGTCTATAGACATACACAAAAACATTAAAGATTAGGAGGAAATGCAAAAAGAAAAATATATATGTGTGTACATATGCTATACGTATATAGTATATAAAGTATATATGGTAAATACTTGTATAGAAGAAATCACACCAAACTGTATGATGGTTGTTCATTTTGTAGAAGGAAGTGGAATTCACTCTGTGTCTGGAATTGATTGGCACACGCAGTGTCCAGGTGTAGTGGGCAGGGGGTGGGGGCAGAAGGTAGACTTTCCCTGCAGTAGATATCTTTATATTTGTAATATTATTCAAAGAGCATGGACTCCTGTATTACTTGCATTCTTCAAAAGCACAAGCCAATACATGGACTATATTATTTATATCACACCACTATCTGAGATCTATTTCTATTTCTACCCTTAGCTTATTTGGGATCCACTATTAAACAGGACTGTTGTACGTGGCGCTGGCCTTTCCTCTCTTCCCTGGGAACTGGCTGAGTCATATAATTAATCTGGGCTTCATGTCTCTCTTTTGTAAAATAATAAGAGTGGAGCTAGTTGGTCTCCAAAGACCTTCCCAGTGCCGACACTATGATTCACTATCTGTGACACTATCTGTCATTGGTTCCCTTCAAGCTTTGAGACTCATGGAGTCCTTCTAGGTGAATGGTGACAGGTGTCACTTTCCAGAGAAACAGGCCAACACAGAATCCTCCACATTCTTACCTGCAGTCAACTATTTCCACCGAAGTAAAATAACGACTCAGAGATGGGGATGAACTGTACACGTCTGTGAGCTGAAATAAACAAGAACAAATAAAACCAACACACATATTACTGCCAGATCGTATTGCATATCCCCTGACAAAGCAGAACTGCTCCTACAAAGGAGATCCCACTCCAGCTGGGAATTAACTTATCCAGAGGCTCTGGATCAAGAAATAAGAAGGAGTGGGCCTTCCACCAACCAAAACTCAAGTCACACTCAGTAAAGAACCTCATTTATAAGGATCAAGTGATCAGGCTAGGATTTTCAACATCTCCTATATGTAGCACTGACACCTTGTGGCCTTAATGGTGAGAGTGTCAGCAGCCCGAGCCCACACAGACCCCAAGGATCACAGGAAGGAGAGAACACCCAGCGGCTGGGAAGACTGCAGAACAAGGCCTGCACGCCACTGGACAAGGGCTTCCCTCTGTTCTCTAGGCTTCACTGTCAAGAGAAATAGCCGTGCTAAGCCACAGGAATAGCACTTTCCCCTGGATGGTGAGTCCAAGTGGGGCTGGTCGACAATTGCAAAGACATGGAGTCCTTCTTTTATGCATGAAATGTTGCAATCATAGAAAATAATGACACTTGTCTTCCCACTACCTAGGTTTCATGTCTTCACATTTTACCATGTTGAGTTCAGCCCTTTAAGAAACAAAGCAAAGCTAAAGCCACTCCTAGACACTATTCCGTTTTTCCTCCCCCTCCCTTGGTACTAACCATTGTCCTGAAGTTGGCTGGTATCCTTCTCATGCGTGTTTCTATAAATGTAATACTTCCTTGTATAATCATAACAATACATAATTTAATTTGTGTTTTTATTCAAATAAAAGGTACTATATTCTACATAATCTACTAAGACTTGCTTTTTTTCACTCAGAATCTCGTTTGAGATTTACCTATAATGGTCCATCTAGACTGAGGTCATTCAGCCTAACTCCGGACTCCTGCATAGATTTCGTTCAGTGATTGCACCGACTTATCCATTCCCCTACTGATGGTCATGTGTGTCGCCTCCAGTTTTTTCCTATTACAAACTATGCTGAAGTTATCATCCTTGATGATCTCTGCGCCTCTCTTCTTGTGCATGTAAGAGTTTCCCTCGGGCATACACCAAGCAATGGACTTGCTGGGTCCAAGAGTAGGTGCATCTCCAACTTAACTAAATCTTGCCTAATTGCTCTCCATTTTACTCTCCTCCCAGCAATGTATACGTGGTCTATTTCCCACAGCCTTGCCAGCACTTAGAGTTACCAGATTTTTAGATTTTTGCCAATCTGAGGGGTAGAACTGTGTTTTACGTTGTTTTAATTTGCATTGTCTTGCTTACTAGTGAGGTTGAGTATCGTTTCATATGCTTATTAACTCTTTAGGATTTCTCACCTTTGGATTGCCTTTTGGTTTCCTGTCTTTCTCTTGGGTTGTCTTTTTCTTACCTACCTGAAGTGATTGGTGTTATATTCTGGATACTAGCTGTTGGTTTTACGTTACAAATGTCTTCTCCCAGACTTTGATTAGTCTTTTCATCACGTTTCAGAGATGTGAATCCTAACCAAGCGGTACTAAAGAACACACGGCTGAACATATTTATGTTGCGTTTCTTTTAAATTTACATTTGCAGGTTAAACGCCTTGTTCTTTAGCAGATAGGTTCTAGCATAAAGCAGGAGGACTGCGCTGGGATCTGGTTACTCCCCAGCATGGACACAGGTCTGGGGCTGGAGCAAGCCCATGGCCAGGCCTCTGAGAGCCCAGCCAGACCCACTCCTGCCCAGCCTGAAGCCTCAGCCCTGACGTTGTTCTGGAAACCTCACCGTATCCAAAGGCACCCTTGTGCTGAGACCAGTGTGCCCAGCTGCACCCACTGCGGCTCAGTGCCCCATTACTCTACCCAGAAGCAAGCAGCGGCACACACCCAAAACAGCAGTGCCCCAAGGGGAGCTCTGCCCACCGTGTCTCCCACCCAATTCCAAATGGAATCTCAAGGAGGCTGCATTTCCACAACACACTCCCACTTAATGCACGTGGTCACAACTCAGCCTCTCAAAGGTAGAGCCCAGAGGACGAGAGCACCTACAGTTTGTACTCCTCGAATCTTGTCATTATTGCTGAGATCTTTACAGGAACCTGACATCAGAGGCGTTACTCTCTCTCTCCTTTTTACTGATAAAGAAAAAGGCATTCAGAAAGGCTAGGAAACCCGCCCAAGGTCACTCAGCTGGAACGGCGTTCAATCTGAGGTGTTACAGACACTGCAGCCCAGCCTCTTCACATTTTCCCCCACTACCCAGTGAGGACGAAGCCAGGAAGGAAAGTGCTTCCTTCTGAATATCAAGGAGGAAAGAAGCATAAAGTGATAAGAACTTTGGGGAAAAAACTGAGTCGTCTTACAGTTTTTTTTGAGCCCTAGAGAAAAGAATGTTGCCAATATGCCAACAGTCGTTTGGAAAATTCAGGAAGTAGGAAAGGCCTTCACAGCGCTGCTCAGAACGACAGGGAAGAGGAGGAGGAGGAGGAGGCTATAGATGGGATCTTTTCTCCAAGCACAGAAAATAATAATAATAATGTTTCTCTCTTCCATAGAGCTTCTTATGGAAGGGATTATCTCTGTCCTTCCTTCCAACCTTCTGTTCCCTCCCTCCCTTTTTTCCTCTTAATCCTTAGGGCCTAGCACTGTGTTTTGCACAAAGTACGCTCTCAAAAAAAATTTCAAGTTAAAATTTTAAGTTAAGAGATGGAGTGGTATACAAGATCACTTTTAGTGTCCACTCTAAGATTCTTTTTGGTGGCATGGTCCCCTGCTGTAATTAGGACATATTTACATATTTGCGGGCTGTTAATCACACTATCTACTTTAAACCCAAAAAAGTAAAATAGGTGGGGCTCCTCACCCCTGCTCTGGTGTCTCCCCACTGTGCCTATGAGGTTGGGTACAAACTGAGCTATGATCCCAGGCTGATTCCCAGAGTCGAGCACAGTACGAATTAGAAAGCAGCTTCCAGAGTGAGAGGGCCAGCTTCCCTGCATTATCAGAGGGGCCCTCGTGAGCTCCCACTCAAGCAGGTGGGCTGAGGTATTGCACCACCTGGCTCAACGGCTCCAACCCTAGCAGAAGAAAACTCTGCAGTGAGATATGAGAGGGACTAGGACACTGTTCAGAAAAACCAAACAAGAAAGTAAGAGAGGGCAGTGTCCCATATCCACTCCCATTTACCTTCCATACCCAGAAACTTCTGGAAACTGGCCTAGGTGCAAGAAAGGGGTTCTTGACCTGACAATAAGACAGTAATAGCTCTAAGTTCCTCATATTTGTTCCTGAACACATTTGGTTGAGAAGCCAGAGGGCAAGAGTCTTTTCACTTCCCTGTGTCTTACTTTCGTCATCTCTAAATCAGATAATTCTTTTAAAATAATGTTTTACAAAGTACTTTATATGTATCTCATATGCACCTGTGAGGTATGCAGGGCAAGCGTGGTGCTTTCCACTTCTCAGAGAAGCAACCAGCTTGAAGAGGCCCCAGGAGTCACGGCCAGTCCCTGTTCCTTCGCCACTGCACAGTGACGAGCTAAACACACCTGTGGGATCTGCCCCTCTTCGGCTCTGTGCAAGAGCTAAGGCTGGAGGTGAATGATTAACACCTGTCTCCCTTGGACATGGAGAGTCCAGTCTGTAACAGCTCACCCACGTGGATGCTGACTCATTTCATTTCTGCTCGGCAAATGCAAACCCCTCAACTGAAAAAGCAACCGAGAGAGGTAGCCAGAGGCTTTTCACTCAGCCACTTGCTCTGGAAGCAGGTAGAAAGAAAGGAGGAAAAGGGAATTGCAGATAAAATATAAACAAGGAAAAGAAGGAGGAATAGAGCCTGGAATAATCATCCCAGAGAACAAACTCCTGTGATCAAAGGAGCCAGAAACGTCATGCACTTAGGGACCCAGAAACTGACCCGGGGGTGACCTAGATGGAATCATCTCCTTTAGGAGCTTTTGGAGAATCAAATGGAAGCCAAATAAAGAGGACTCACCCCCTTCAACCTATCAGCTGCAGAGAAGAGTAGAATGGACGGCAGGCTGGTCTTGCTCAGATTTTCTTATCAAAACTCTTCTGCCTGTGAACCACCCTGTCTTGGACAGGATGATCAGGACTGCCGCAACCAACCCTCACGGTCTGGCTACAGAGCCCTTACATTGCACAGAGAACATTCTCCTGCATTTCCCACCCCATGAATGATGTCACCACCCACCCACGAGGCCACCCAACCAGGAGCCTGGAGTCACGCTCTCCCTCACCCCTACATCCACCCAGCCATGAAGTCCTGTTGAGGGAGAAGACATCTTAAATCTCTTGACTCTTCCTTATTCCCCTTGATGCTGCCCCAGTCCAAGGCCCCCTCACCTGGGCTACTATAATACCCTCTAACTAAGCACTCTGCCTCCAGTATTTTTCCACCATCACACAGAAAGGCTAAAATGAAAAGCTGACTCTGTCAACCTGCATATTAAAACCTTTCGGTGCCTTACCAAAGAACAGGGAAACCTTCCTGATCTGACCCCTCCCTTCCCGTTCAGCCTCACCTCCACAAGTTCCCACCACACGGCGTGCTGAGGCCACACACTGCGAGCAGATCCCCTACTGTTCTCTGCTCTTTTATCTAGAACACTCCTACCTTAGATTTCAAGACTTATCCTGAGTATCACCTCCTCAAGCAGACCCTCCAAGCCTCCATCTGCATCTCAGATTGTTTCGATGCCCCTCCTCTGTGGCTGTAAAACACACTGTATGCATCTCAATGACGGAACATATCACACAGGTTTATAACTATCTGTTTAATTGCTTCCTCTGCTTGGACAGTGAGCCTCCATTGAGGGCACAGACTTTGTGGCCTTGGCACCCAGCACGTTATCTAGCACATCCTAGACCCTCAATGAAGCTACAGGGTGAATCAAATAGAAGACCAGAGAGAGGGAACAGAACACTGTCCTCCAGGAATCAGGCAGCTGGAGGCCAGGGCTCTTCCCTCTGGCTTTCCACTACAGAAAACACATTTCTAAGCATCCGTTTCTGCCAAAATCCACACAGAATCCAAGCTTGAAGCTACTTACTCCATTGCCCTATGCCAACTGTCCTGGCAGAATTCATATTCCAATGTTAAGAACTCAGTAAACAAGGTGTAAGGTATCATTACCCTTTTCGTGAGCAAATGAGGCAATTCCTCTTCAGTAATACAGTCCTCTGGAATCTTTAGCATGACCAAGAATGTTTTATTTGATGATAATTCAAGTATTTCATTTTCATCTTCATCGACGTAAGTTACTACAGAGAATGAGGGGGAAAATAGAAAGCAAAAGTAAAGTAAATGCACACATAAAACAATAAACATTTATTCCATTGGCTGCTACACTTTAAAAAAAAAAAGTAAGCATTTATCAAGGTTAAAGCCTGGACACAGTAAGCAAGGATAAGCAGAAACGCTTTCTTCTCTAGGTAAGACCAAATAAAGACCTGGGCTTGCCTCCATTGTGATAAAAATTTTGATTGTTTTACGTCATAAGAGGTCTCAGATTCCACTGAATACAATGGCGGGGGGGAGGGCTGGCAGGAGGGCGTGGGAAGAACATGAATTTCTTTGTTAAACTGAACCTGCAGCTTAGGTATGTACACAGGTATCAAGGCAAGTGCTGGGAGATAGTCTGGGTGGTGAACAGTGGGTGATGGGGAGCAGGGAGTGGGAGCAAGTGACTTGACTGAATCACCTTCAGTTCTGTGCACGTGAGGCGGAAGTGTCATCATCGATCAGCACAGAGCGGGGACGAGAAACGAGCATGTGAGCCCACATCTTGAAATGTCCCCAGGAGGACGGGGGACAGGCTTGAAGCCATCACTCTAGAGTGTGCCCCACAGGAGAGGAATGTCGACATGCTGTTGGAGGAAGGGAGACCAAACTGCACCCAGAGCCCCAGGGCACACGGGACTTACATTCTTGGGTCAGAGGTCCGTGTGGCTACGTGTGTTCTAACAACTGTGAGCTAATTGATGTGTAAGCAGTTAGAGCTCAAGGAAGAACACACAAAGTCAGGAGCCAGGTGCTAGGAGCTGGCACTCTCGGTACTAACTCCGCTCCCCTGGCTCCACGCCAGCCTCAACGCTGGGCCCACGCAGAGACCACCTCTCTGGCCCTGAGAAAGGCGTGGGTGGACAGAACCAGGTGCTCATGTTGCTGTAGACTTTTCTCTCGAATCCCATGCTTCAAACATAACATAATCAGCCTCTTTTACTGGACTTTGAAAGGCCATAGTGGAATAAATTCAGGGTTTATGATGGAAGGGCAGGTGTAAAAGAGTAAGAATCCTGATACTTATTCCCTGAGAAAGTCTGGAAAGGTGAGGCATTAGGAGCTTGGGAATGTGCAGGAAAGAGTTACAGAGCAGGCCTGACACTGCCAATTTAGAAAGGCCTGCTGAAGGCTGGCCCCAGGCTGACCTCTGGGAACTTGGATTTCCAGAGGGTCACCCCCATTCCCTGATAAGAGTGGCTCCTTGTGCTTCAACTGTTTGTACAAACATTGTGGCTTACACTGAACATCTCCTTTCCTTCTCTGAGTCTGGGATTTTAGTATGTGCCAGGCAGAGACTGCCTATGTGACCAATCCCAATAAAAGTCCTGGGCACTTAGTTTCTAAGGAGATTTCTGGTAGACAACATTTCACACGTGATGTAACAACTCATTGCTGGAGGAATTAAGTGTGTCCTGAAATTTGTGCCTGGTTTCCTCCAGATTTTGCTGTATATCCTTTGGCTGTAATAAATCCTAGTCATCTCTACGACTATATGCTACATCCTGTGAGTCCTCCTAGCAAATCACTGAGTCCAGGGGTGATCCTGGGGACCCCAAACAGAGCAAATTATCCCTGCATCCTTATTTCTTGTAAGTCATTACATTATTTTGTCTGACAATAAAAATTATGCCCTCAGAGCAGAAAACTTGCAAAGTACAGGAAACTGTAGCAAAGCAAGAAAAAAAATACTAATAACCCTTTAATCAAAAGGTTTTTTCCCCCCACATTTTATATAATATCTTTGAGGTCTTAATAGGTAGGTAATTTGTACCCTACTTTTTGTTGTTTGTTGCTGTCAGTGCTTATTTGTCTTGGTTCTTTTGTTGTTGTTTGTTGTTAACATATCAGAAGCCATGCCCCACGTGTTTGAAATTGCTTGCAAAGATTATTTTAGTGGCTGCATAACTATGTTCATAATTGGCTCCCCCATTTTCTGAAATCCCACTTTCAGTGTTTGGAGCTTTCCACTGCAATGATGCTGCAATGAATATATCTTTGACTTCTACACCCACCATGTTTATTTCCAGAGTAGATATCAGTGCCTTGGAAAGGAGTAGAGGATACCAGAGCATGGATACAGGATTCACATAACTGCTGAACTCAAGGGCCCTGAGAAGAGAAGCTAAGTTTGAAAAGAGGTCTCCAATACTAGCTCTAATGACATATTCTTAACTCGTATCGCCAAAATAACGAATCTGTACCAAGATCTGGCTAAATAGTTGTATTTGTTAAAATAACAACAACTGGCTTACCCAGTCAGAAGTTTTTATGTCACTAATGAGACTTCATCTGGGCAGCCTTTTCCACGTAGAAAAAATGTGTTTAAAAAAATCACAGTACATACAAGGTACATTGGAGGTACACAAAAACTGTTCTTTGGCTGGAATATAAGAAATGAGGCTGGAGAGGGAGGCCTTAAATGTCAGACGTCTTCAGGAGGTAATGGAGGGCTGTTAAATGTCTCCTGGGAAGGAGGTGGAGGTGAATCTGCTGGTGGTCGATGGGCTGAAACGGAACCAGGAGAGACTGGAGGCCCAGAGGCCACTGCACACGAGATTGAGAGAGATAGATTTTGACCAACAGCAGCGGGAACAGGAAGGAAGGTGAGAAGGAGAAAGCCCAGGACAGTGGAAACAGAGCTGGCTTTAAAGGGAGCCAGACTTAGGTCGAACTTTGGCTAATATTTATTAGCTATGTGACCTGAGAAAATCACTTAAATCTCTGAAGCTGTTTCCTCAACAGAAATATCTACGCCTATATTGTAGGTGATAATGAAGATGAGAACCAACATGTATAAAGTATCCAGCATGGTGCCCTGTGATAAACGGTGAAAGTTGCTATCAAGACACTACAAGGAATAATGGATGAGACTTGGTCATTACCTAGATATGGGAGAGAAGAAATCAAAAATATTCCAAAATATGAAGCCTGGGTAACAGGAAGACTAATAGCTACTGTATTAAGCATTATGCATTGAAACTCTGCTATACACTTATAGATATTATCTCATGTAATCCTCAAATCAACCCTATGAGTTCAATATTAATGTTTTCCTTTTAAAATGAAGACATTGAGGCTTAGAGAAAATACAGAATTTGTTCAGGTCAATTGAGCTAACAAGTAGTAGAGTCAGGGTACATTTACCAACTCGGACTCAGAAATCATTTATATTTTACAAATGTGGAAACTGAGGCCAAGAGGTTGAAGAATTTGCCTAAAGTTACACAATTGGATGGTGGCAAAGCTGCAATTAACCTGGTCTCATGATTCCCCGTGGCACTATAACAGGTGAGCTAACTGGGGAAGGGATACACACAAATCATAGTTTCACAAAGATAATGATTGAGAAGATGAGTTATTTCCAGGAAGAGCTCTACAGCAGAGTATGACCAAAACTCAGGAAAAATGTGTGGAAGGAGACCTAGGAGTCACCTCCTAGAGAGGATGGCTGCTGCCTTGGGAGTAAATGAGCTTCTCAAGGGAAAGAATGAAGAACATGAAAAATAAGAAGGCTGAAGACAAGCCTCATGCTCCACAATGAGAAGGCCAAAGACCGAAATAGCGAGAGACCTCAAGTCCAGGGGTTCTGTAGACCCAGAAAAGCACAACAGAGTTAACAGAGCTGAAGCCTGCAAATAGGGCAGGGCACAGAGAAAGGCCATTGGGTTGCATGATCAAGCAATTGCTGGTGACCTTGGGAATAATAATTTGGGACCAATGGTTTAGGAGGGAGCAGGAGGTAAGCTCCAAATGCAGGCCTCTCTTTCTAGAAATCTGCCAGTAAAAGAAGAGAGAAAAAATATCTAAATGAAGGAGCAAGATTCTGACGGAAGACTGTTTTGAAGGAGAGAGGATGCCAGCACATTTGAAGAGACCCAAGTTGAGCAGAGCCTGAGGATACTTAGAGAGAAATGGAGCTATCTGAAGGTCCACGGGTCAGACGAAGCTGGAGAGGGTTCTGTGGAGAACACAGGTGAAGGGGTCAGTCTTGGGAAGGTGGAGAAACATATGAGACTTGAGGGAAAGAGGAACAGGTGAAAATGTACAGATGTGTGAAGGTACTGGGCCTACAGATTTGTTATTAACTTCCTGCCCTCAAGGACCTTGGTAGCTTGTAGCTTGTTCACGCTTTCCGCCCAGGACTTTCCCATGAGTCATCCTACACCCGGGAGCATTGCCCTGTGCAACCTGCTTGTCTGCCAGGACCATGTGATGTCATAAGACATAGCTCTTATTCTCAACTCAAAGGCAAAACAAATCCATACAATACAGTATCACTTAGGAAGTCCCCACTTACATCTCAGTTCCACAGCATCCCTACTCACGGAAAAGCCTATATGTTAAGAGAGCAAAAGGGTCAGGTGGGAATCCACAATGCTGGGGGATGTCACATAAGGGTCCCTAAACTGTCAAAACTGATCACCTTTAAATCATATTTCTAATCACCCACCTACTTGTCACAGTTTGATCTTTGTAATATTTAAAATATTTTGCGTAAACCAAGGAAGGGTTTCATTAGTAAGGTGTTACTCAGGGTCTCTCTCCTCCCTGGTTGGGGCAAATTAGTAAAGAAAGTAGAAACCTTCAGGATGCTGAACTTATTCTCCAAATTAGCCAGAAAGAAAATGACTTTGAGAGAGAGAGAGAGGAAGGCTTTTATTCCTTTACCCTTCACACCAAGGAATTTATAATTCCTTAACGAGAAGAAGAAAATCCATTAATACCTTTTCCTAAAAAGCTAGGACAAAACCAGACCTCCAGACTCAACAAGAGTCCCTGGATTCTGCCCATAAAATTGGCCATTTTAAAAAGATTCCATTGTCTGCTGTGAGCCTGGCTGAGTGCTAGCCTCTCCTCCATAGTGAGTATGCAGCCCCAGCTCAATGACTCAGCTGAGCCAGGATCCTGACTTTGCCATCACTTCAATGGCACACCAGGGGCAGAGAGGGGTGGGGGAGAGCCCACCCCAGGAGCAGGCAGTGAGGGTGCCCAGTCTGTAGAAACTAACAATAATAAAACTGATCACAGGTTGGTCTGCCTGAATTACCCAGTGACAGCAGTTCTTAACAATGTCAGTGACAAGATACACCTTCCCACAGGGCACCTGGCCCTGGGTACCCTATTGTCGCCCCCCAACTAGTTACCCTTTCTGTCCTGGGACTTGTTTACCGTCCCCTTCTGTGTCCACTCCAGCTCCATAGTTATTAACACCTCCGCCTCCAAGCCTCAGTCTGGGGCCTACAGACCCTGAGACAGGAGAGCAAGGAGTCGGGAGGAAGGGAAAGAGGAGGCGAATGGCACGTGTGGTCCCCGAGGAACCTCACGTCGTAATGAATCTAACAGCCACAGGCGCAGAGCCCTTGACTCTCCCGGCACTGCCTTTTCCCAGACAGCAGCATTTTCTACACAGTGCTCAGAAGTTCTACAAATATTGGATTCACATCAATGGGCTTGGCAAAAAGGCAATGGCCGATTATTGCAGATTGTTGTCCCAGAAGTGCCTACAGAGTTGCTCTGAGTGAGGCTGAGACTGTCTCAGAGGGGAGCCCTGACCCCCCCGCTTTATACCTACTGCACCCCCCACCATGACTTTCCCGACAGGCCCAAACCCCCGAGGGCTGAGGTGCCATGTCAAATAAAAACATTTCCCTGATTAAAAAAAGGTAAAAGTTTGAAAATCTCTTACAGCATTAACATTTTAAAAGCACAACTTTATAAGCAAATTGAAAATGAAGTTTGCACAAGTGTTCAAAGTTCTTTCCTGAATATTCTCTTATGAGTTCTCATATTCCCCTGAGAAAGTGTGGAGGGAAATGGAAGCCCTTCCTCTGCAGATTGCTCTTGGTGATTTGAAGAAGTCGGATGACTTTTTGAGGACAGAAGACAGCTCTTGGGTCTTGTGCTTTAGAATGCTGAATGTTAAACCAACTAGACCTGTTACATCGTCCTTTGCTAAAGGTCCCAGATGCCAACAGACACATCAGCTGACTTTCAGGATAGCGCCAACTGGCTCTGATAAGACAAGACTGTGTGATTCAACTTCAGTTTCAACATCCACATGTGGGAGTTGATGGGAAGAGGAAGTTATCCATGCTCACCAAAGCTATTGTCCTCAGCATGATGGAGGAGGCGCAGCACCTCTCATTAACTTTTCCCTACCTCAGAACCAGCCTACGGCCTCAAAGAATCATCCATCCCACCTCAACAATGCCCTAAGTAACCAAGTAAACATGGTGCCTGTCTGAGACACTCACACTGGAGGTCGGCACCTGTCTTCAAAGTTTTACTATTCCTTCAGGGACTATAAAATCTTGAGACAGGAGATGAAGGGGTAGGGAGGAGGAGGAACAGGAGGTGAAGGGCAAATGTACCTCCTAAGGAAAATTCCCAGGACACCCTCTGGAGAGACTCAGGGGCTCCCCACTCTTGCTCTCATCCTATGACTGCGTTTGTTCTGGAGAGCCCGACTCAACCCAAATCCTTGCAGAGACCAGACCACCCTCACGAGTATCCCAGCTCCAGAAGAGCCCTCCCCGCCATCACCCCCACACACAAATAAGAACAATTTTCTTCTTTCCTATTTTGAAATTGAAATGATTGCCCACTGGAGGGTGCTATAGTTATGTATCATAAAAACCTTAATAATACTGAAAATCATAAAAAATTAGCAACTACATAAAAGGCTTTAAAATGGTGTGGAAGACTACATCACGTAATATAAAAAAAAAGATGCTCACAAATAATTTTTAATAAATTTTCAAAATGATCTCAATACAACATTAAAATCCTAAAGGTAAGTCACAAGACGATAAAAAAATCTGATCCCAAGTTATTTTTTAAATGCAAGTAAGAAAGAGACTAGAAGAAAATATAATGAAATATTAATATGGATGGGCTTTATAGGTAACTGAACATGTATTATTTTCATATTCATAATAAAAAATAAATAAAATGAGATACGTATATACTTAGCACCATGTAAGTTTTCCTTCTGTACACACACACAACACAAATATAATAGTTATTTCTAAAATAAGTTAAAATAATGACAGCTTACACATACATGTTCCACAAAGTTTTAAAAACTCTTTCAAATACATTATTCATATTATCATTATAATAATATACCATGTATATCAGATGATGTACAATAATTATCTTTACTAAAAAAATTATGAAAAAAAATTCAAACAAGCAGGTGTAGAGATACAATAAAATATAAATTAGTGTTTAAGTAAATTAAAAGTTAAGAAATCTTCAAGATCCAATGGGCAGAGTTTAAAGTAAAATGATGGTGTTCATACTTCTTCCAGAGCTTATAAAACAAACAAATAAAAATGAAATAACACCAAAAAACAGGAATCATGTATATCTCCCATCCATACAACATATCCCAAACCAGTTTTAAATTCATACTATAAATAATGAAATAACAATGAGTATACCTTCCATTTCAGTGTCAATCATAAGCATTAAACAAGTTTTCAAAATGGAACAACTTAGTCATGTTTAAATCCTCTTACCTCCAATAAGACATAAGCTTATGATGACTACAGTAATGAGACTTAGGAAAATAGAGGTGATGACCATCCACAGTTTGCACTTTCCAATCACATTCTTATTACAGGAGCTCCAAGAGCTTTCCTCGTTAGCCTGGAGAACAGAGGGAGATAGTGAGGCAGTCATTTGGTTTCAACAAGCATTTCTGAATACTGACTATGGGCCAGTGATACAGAAATGAAGGCAGCAGGATCCTGACTTCAAGAGGCTACATTCTACTGAGTCAAGTTTACAGTGGGGCAGAACGGAACCTCACAAAGAAGTTAGCAAGAAAATGCTCAGGGGGCTCTGAGGTGGGAAGGATAGGCAAGATTTTGAAGGATGGACAGAGAAAGGCATTCCAAACCCAGGAAAGAGCATCCTTGGTGTTGACTCACAATGGAACTGGCCAAGAGACCGGTCTGAGGGGAATGTGAGTTTCAGAAGTAATGAGAGTTAAGATTAGAGAGTGCAAGGATGGAGCATATTCGAGAGAGCTTTGAATGTTGCCAGAGCAGTTTGGGCTTAATCTGGTGTGTACTGGGAACCTGTTGAAGGTCCTAGAACACACGAGCTGAGTTGAAGATTAAGAGAAAAATGGTGTGTGGTTTAGAATGGACACACCAAGAAAAACCTAAAAACCTACTGCTGTGGCCCAAAGTTGGTGTAATCAGGGCCTGGGAAGGGAAATGAAGGGAAGGACGGGACAGACACCAGGAAATAAGCTGCAGTGGGCATAGTGAGACGGAGTGTGGAGTCAGAGCAAGTAATTACAACCGCCACGGTTTATTGAACACTAACACCATTGCACCTCATTCTAACAGCCCTGCAAGGGAGGATTAGCCCATTTCAAAGACGCAGTTCAGAGAGATTAGCAGGACTAACCCCAGCTGTGTCACTGCAAAGCCAGAGCACTCTCCCTCTTGTCCACAGCCTCCCGGTGTCACTGTGCACAGCTCCAGGTTATGAACGTGCCTGGCTGTCACAGGGTGCCTCCACTCTCAGTGTGGCTGCCTGCCCCTAAAAGGTTCCATGACTCTTCTCCTACTTCCCACTGAGCCGTTAGGCAATTCCCACGTGGAGACCAAGGGAAACAACAGACTATGATGGGGGAAAAGTGTGTTTCTGTATCAGGATTCCAATCCCAGTAATACCACTTAAAAGCAGGGTGACTATCAGCAAGCTACTGAAACTCGCCAGCCCCCAAGCCCTCAACTGTACAGCATATAAACAACAAATCTAGCTCACAGGGCTGTTGTAAAAACTAGAGATCAGGTACATGAAGCACTTGCTAAATAAATATTAGGAACTCAAGAAATGAGAGCAATTGTTACTCAGCGTGTGCACCCGTCCCACAGAGCAGGAACAGGCAATTCCCAAGGCTCGCTCCTGCATCGACACCTAGTTCACTTCTCTCCCATCATGATTCTGGTGGTGGCCATCAGAAAAGGAAACTGTCCACATTAGGAAGGACTACAGTTCAACCTTTCTCAATGAGAGGTTCCCAAGGCCGGTCACACATCAGAATCACCTGAGGAGGTAGGTAAACTCTACAGACCTAGGCCCTCCCTGGACCTCGGGGACCAGACTGTAGGGGAGGTGGAGGCAGGCCCTGGCTTGTCATTTTAAGCCTCCCAAAGTGAATCAATTGCTTTACTAGAGCTGAGACCTCTGGTCTGAAGTCTCCTCACTCTTCAGAAGCCACGTCAAATATCTCCTTTGATGTTTGGGGCGTCCCTACCACCCCACTGCCTGATCTGGTTTCATGTTCAAATAGAGACAGACATGGGCCTTATCTTCCTAGGCAAAGTGAAACGGCACAGGGGGAGAGGAGGTCCTTAAACTTCCCTGTTCTTATATCCCACACTTGGGCCTCATACAGATAACAGGCAATTAATAAATGAGTGTTGCTTGGTTATAGAGGGCTCCAAAAATTTTAAGAATGTACTTTGAGAAAGTCTAGAGTAGAGGTCGCACCATGGAGCCCCTGAGTGCATCTTAGACCGGCTCTTTGGGTCAGGTGTGAGGGGCATAATGAAGGCCCTGGAAATATCTGGACAGAGGAAACCCTCTTGTTTCTGGAGTCCAGGGACAGAGCCACCTCTCACCCCCACCAAAGACTGAGAACTGCTCCAAAGTCACCAAAACCAGGTGCTCAATAAGGCACAGGGGAAAAAATTCTCAGTACAAGGAAGCTTTAACTTCTCAGGGGACAGAAACATATCTTCCTATTTACAGAGCTCCCGACACACGTGCCATTTTCAGTCCTTATACAAGAGACAGTGGGGACCATAAAGATGAGTACAAAATGAAATGGTCTGGAGTCTCAAATGACTGCAGAACAAGGGTCCATGCACCTCTTTTGCCTCTTGTGCCGTCACATTCACTGTCCCCCAAAGATCACAAACTAGGACCCTAGTGGTTTGAGAAGATCACCACTCTGTGACTTCCTGGGGGAACTCAGCTCAGAATCACACTGCCTTCATCTGTAGGAAATGCCTCTTCCTGTCCAGCCCTAAGCTGTCACCCTACACCATGGCCCCCTTCCCTGTCCTGTTGTCAGCCCTAAGGCAGAGGCCACTATCCTTTGCACGATTAATCTTCCCAGACTTGAAGTCATCATAAAACAGTCTGTCAATCACTCCCAACCCAACAATAGAGTACAGGGCTTCTCAGCCGTCTGCACATTAGAATCAACAAGGAATTAGCATTTTTTAGAAGTGCCCCCAGGAGATTCCACTGTGCCTTGATGGTGGAGAGATTCTGACACAGTAGATGTACACTACCTGTGCACATGGATCATGAAAACACACGGCCTCCTTCACTGGCTTCTTCATTCTCTCTTGCCAATTCTAGGTCATGAGGAGAGGCCACAGGCAGGTTCTACTTTAGGGTGCCTTCCAAAGGTTTTTACAAACTGCATCTTACATTCTATGATTGCATCATATGGTCAAGAATCTTTGTGGCTTTTTGATGAACATTCCCCCAGACATTCACATCCCTCCTCAGATAAGGGTCCAAATACACAACACAAGGTCCCACAACAATGGCAGGACCCCCTATCTCTTGAACACAAAAAGCTTTTCTTCTCTTTGGCTCAATCAGGAGTAGATATTATATAGATCAGGGGAAAATTTCTTAGCACGTAGTAAAATCTGTACTTTGTAATCTTCATTGTAATTTAATCCACGTGTTGATCCAAGCACAAGACAGACCGTTGATTCTTGTCCTAAATTCTGAACAACGAGCAGCAATGGGCTAATTTTTAGCTGGCCTGTTCATATAAGTCTTTCCTGCCTCAAAGTTATCAATGTACAGGATTATTATTATTATAATGATGCTGCCATCCCTTAAAACTCCTCTAGGACTTCTATTTGGAAACTGAGGTCAGAGCCCATGTAACGAGCCATAAAAAGAAAACCAGTCTCACTCTATTATCCTTAATTTCTTTTTCACTTTTGACCCAACTACATTGTCGTGTTTATAATGACAGCAGGCAAAGTGAAGTTCAATGGCTTACATTCCTTTCCCTCAAGCCCCAAACCCAGATCAAGAAAAAGAAAGAAGTTCTTTCCTTTTCCTTTAAGCCCGTCCAAGCAGGAAGAGACCCAGGATATGGGATGTCTTCTTCCCATGATCCCAAAATTCTTCCCTACTCCCCACCCCTCTACTCATCCACCTGCTACTCCCTCATCATTCCAGATACGCTGCTCAACTCCTCATATTCACTTAACTTCCCTAACTAAGAGAAATTAGTAATACATAACTTAGACAATTATACATAAATGAGTATAAATTATATATGTGTATATATATATGGTTTATATCAATCATGACCACGACTTATATATGTAAATTACATCTTAATATGTATCTATATATATATAAAATAAATCAACAAAAACATCATAGGTTTGAGACCTAAAAAGCCTGAGTTCAAATTTCAGAGCCACCACTGAGTGAAGCTGAGTATTTTGGTAAATCCTCTGAGCCTCAGGCTCTTCACTCAGTTTTCTCATCTGCCAAATCAGAATACCGACACCTTCCTCTTAAATTTGTTGTGATAATTAAATGCATTTATGTATCAGAAGTATTTGGCACACGATAGGTACAAAACATGTGGTTAATAAAAATCACAGACTTAAGCTACATTTCAAAATTGGAAACCTTTACAGATAGTTTAAGGAGACCCACACATAAAATTCTTAAGAGTCTGAATCTTGTGCTTGTGCTAGCCAACACTTTGAAGGACGCAACATTTATAGACTTTTCAATTTAAAATACACTTCAACTTATTCTATAAAAGCAAAGACGATGATTAACACATTAGATGAGGATTTTTTTCTCTTTTTTAAAGTTTTTCCTGTTCAAGCATTTCTAGAATGTAACCTCTCACCTTCACGCCATTCTGTTTCTCACCACAGCTTTCCTACTCGATGACCTACAAAGCTAATTCACAAGGAAGTCTGGGATATCTGTATACACCTGACTAACGAGGAAGTAATCAGAACATGAAAGAGCAATCTCACCTGGGCAGGTACTAAACAATGACAAAATACTGATGCCCTATGTGTGTTCGGCATGTTCTACTCCGCACTGTTTTCAACGAGGCATTCCCAGGCTACATTCCCAGACCTCAGTGCCTTGCTCCAGGACCCACCTTTTAGCAGTGAAGCTGTCACCAGAACTCGGATCTCTGGATTCAGTCCTAAACCATGGAGTCTTCGGGGTGTCCTGGGTTTATCTAATATGAGGCAAGTATTCCCAATTCGCATTCCTAGACACTGCCTTGGAGGATCCATACAGCAAGTCCGCGGTTGTGACCTCGTGCACTGGGATCAGACCATCTTCCTCTAACTTTCATTCTTCTGTGGTGTTCATCTTTCATTCAAATATAAGGTGCTAAACTACTCTCCAGGGTACCGAGAGGTATCTATAAAGGCACACTTTACAGTGTTTCCAGGAATCAATGCAGAGGCAAAAGCAATGCTCTCAATTTTTGAATTTCCTGCTTAGCCCTGAAATCAACAGTTGAGCAGCCAAAGGGGTGGGAGTTGACCTAGAAAGATCAGGTTGGAAGCATATATATATGCAGGGAGTTCCAGGTACCCAGCAAACCTCAAGCCAGTCTCAGGGGTTAATCAGAAGACAGATGGCTCGAATTCAAAGTCTCTGCTGTTTTACATGCATTTGATGAAAAGAAATAATGCTCCTGTCACTGCTAGGGCTGAATCAGAAAAGAGCTCAGCCTAAACATCAATCACCAAGGCCTTCCTCTGAGATTGAGATGAGGCGTAGCTAGCTCTTTGGGACAAGAACTTTGAAATTATTTCCCTTCAGTTGAGCAGGGCAAGGTCGCCCCCCAGACCCTCTCGTTCTTGCTGCTTTCTGCCCTCTCCCTTCTCTCTTCCTGAGAAATCAAATGGCCAGACCCAGAAAAGACAGCAAGTGTGTGTCTGGGGGATGGTGAGCAGGCATGAGGGATGGGGGGGGGGTGAGAAGTAAGATAGGGTGGAGGGTGGGTAGAAGTAGCAAGGCAGTACAGGAAAGACTGAGGCAAAGAGATTCTGAAGAAAAGGATAAGCCCCCATCTATCACTCTAGTTCTCCCTACTTGAAAAACTGCAAGTTACAGAACTTTTTTAAACCACTCCTATCTCTGAGGGCTCTCTCTCTCAAGAGGGGAGCGGCACACCTCACAAACAGGATTCCTCACGTTCCCTGGGGGCCGGAGGGGTCGAGGGGGCTCAGGCGGGCTCAGTCTGGAGCGCACCCGGGTGTCCGCTCCATTCAGAATCTTCCAGCGCGCACCTGCACCCGCGCCCGCCGTCTGTGCGCGCGGAGAGCTGGCTGGCGCCCCGAAACGGCGAGCGCCAGGCCCGGGTCCTGGCCGGCAGCCTGGCTCAGAGCGCGCTCGGATCACGCCGCCAGCGCCCAGGAGACCTTACCTGGGCTGGGTAGGGCTCCTCGGCTGAAGAAGGGATCACCTGGACGGCTCCATTGAGAGGCGTCTGCTCGTCCGGCAGCCCCTCGAGCACAGAGAGCTCCAGCTCATCTCCCGGCGACGGGGGCCTGGCCCCTTCCATGGACGGGCAGAGGAGGACTAACCAGCCCGGGGGCAGCAGGACGAACACACCCGAGGGTGCAGAGTCCAGAGCGGCCTCCCGGGTGGCTCAGTCTCCACCCGGGAGGAGGGCGGGGCGGGGCAGACCTCCGGCGGCGGGAGGGCGGGGCGAGCGAGCGTGGGCGGGGCGAGCGAGCGTGGGCGGGGCGAGCGTCGGGCACTTGGGCGGGGGAGGCTGCCCTGGATCCTGCAGGGTAGAGCAGCCATGCCTTGCCATGGGCCCCCGAGCAGAGCAGAGGAGGGCTGTTTTTCTGGTTTGTTCTGGGCGCTGCCTGCTCTGCCTTTCCCTGTCGGTGCAGCTGCAAAGCGGAAGGTGAGCCGAGGGCCTGGTTGGGTGGCGGGCTAGGCACGGATGGGCCCGGCAGCGCCATGCCACGGGAGAAAGTTGGCATTCCACCCCAGGAGCTGTCTGTTGCCAGGGCTTGCCCTAGCTTTCGCTGCCGTGCAAAAGTTTATTCATTTAACCAACAAATAATTATGCATCTCCGGCGTGCCAGGCATCGTGCGAGGTTTTGAGCATCTGAAGATGAATAATACACACGAGCACACTCCTTCCTCTTACAAGTCCAGAGTTGGGCGAAGCGACAGTATCGAGGGGTGGAGGGGACAGCAGGCTCTGGAACCACGTTGCCTGGGTTAGTCCTCTCTCGGAGGGTTCCTAACTGTGAGACCTGGGGCTTCATCTCTGTGCCAGAGTTTCCTCATCTGGAAAGTTGGCATAATGTTAGTACCCACCTAATGGGGCTGTTGCCAGGATTAAAAGAATGGATGTCAGTAAAGCGCTCAGAACGGTGACTGACACATAGCGAACGTTCATAACTGTTGGCTATTATTATTATTTATGTTTAGGGGGACAAGTCACGGACCCTCCCTCCCCAACCTGAGGAAAAAGCACACACCCACACAGGATCCATGGTTCAAAACTTCTGGTTTAGTGAGCCCGGAGTTATGTTTGCTAAGCACAGTGTGTGTTGATCATCTCAAGCTTCTGTTCAGAGCAGGCTTGCCACCCCCCACCACCACTTCTCACCCCTGCTCCGAACACACGTATATACTGAGACAGGTTTGAAGTGTGGATAGGGTGCACATAAATAAGCTCCACTTCAGAAAATGTTGACTTGTGTCCAAAAGTCTGGCCCTTCAAAGCCTACCGTTCAGACACCGCCTAGCTATCGGGTCTCTAGTTGTCTCTTGCCTGCTACCAGACCACCTGGACTTGGGACTCCATCTGCCTGCTGGATGGGGTCGTGCTGGCCTGCGTTGACTTCTGCTTTCTCTGCTGTACCAGGCAGATCCTGCAGGAATCAGGCTGCACTCTTGGCTGGGCTTTTTGAGGAGGCTTTTAAATGAAGGAGTAAGGGTTAAGGGAAGCAAGAAGAGGTGCGGAGTCACCCAAGGACTGGCAACAGCAGAAACCCATCAGCACCCCTAGGCCTAAAAGGGACTGCAGCTTGATTAAAAACTGGAGCCACTCAGGAGGGGCCTCCTGACAGGCTCTGCAGTCACAAAAAGTTGCAGCCACTGCCAAGACTGCAGCCCAGCAGGGACGAAGCAGAGAAGAATACATGTTCCAACCTCTCTCCCCACCTGCCAGTCTCCTGCCCATAACTCCCATTGGAAACTGGTGATGGAGATGGGGAGTCAGCTTCCCGGGGCTCAGAGCAGAGCAGAGAATGAATCTGGGGTGCAAAGAGAGAGGTACCTGCGTGTATACCTTTGCCTGCAATAACTGACATCTAGTCTTCCTTCTCAGGTGTTCCCTAGTCAGGAGACCCCTCTGGTCTGACCGGATTCCTCTTCCTGGCTGGCCCTTACCTATCCCACTGTATGTTCCTCTCCCCCTGCCACTGCTTTGTATACGCTGTTACCTCCGCTTGGAATGTTTTTCCTCCCACCCCACCTTCTGCGTGAACAAGTCCCGTTCATCCTTTAAATCCTAGCTGAAATGGACTTTTTTCCAATAAACCTTCCCTGACTCCTCTTCTCCACCAAAAGTTATCCACACTCTTCTCTGCTACCAATGCATGGTGTACCTGTGCTAAATGTCACATATTCAGTCCAATTTAACTCAACAAGTAGTATTGAGGGTTTGCTACGTCTCAGGCATTCTTCAGGGTGCTTGAGATATGTCTGAAGAGATACGGAATAAAACAAAATTGCTGCTGTTGTGAGGCTTCCATTTAATGAGGGGAAGCAAACTTAATAAGTAACATTTCCGGAATATTAAAAGGTGACGTGCTATAGGAAAAAAAGTAAAGCAGAGTAAGGGAGGCTGGAGTGCTGAGTGATGAAGGTTGGAGGAGGAGGCAAGTTGCAATTATGAGTAGAATGATCGACTTAGGCCTCACTAAGAAGGTGAAATTTGAACAAAGAGTTAAAGGTGGTGAGGGAATTCGCTGTGCAGATTTCTAAAAGAAGAGGGAACTCCAGGACACAGGACCTGAGACTGGAGCCTGCTTGACTTCTGCTGTCAGAGGATCAATACAGAGGCCAGAACGGCTGAAGTGGAGGATGAGCAGTGATTTTTTTTCTTTGTCTGTCATGATTTGTGTAAACTCCTTGACGTAGCTATGTATTCCCAGTGCTTAGCTCTGTGTTTAGCCCAGTGCCCTCTATAAGTGTTGATTAACTTGAACGATATTCTTAGCAATGACGGTTTCCTAGGCCCAGGGCCTGAGACCCCAACTAGATGCAGCAAGACCTCTCAAACGCCAACCCCATCCTCACCCAGAGACCAGACCACCTTTCCCACAGTGTAGGAGCTCAGTCTCAGTGGGAGATTCCCTTGTCATGTCAGATGAATTGCAGCTAGCTTCTAAGCCTGGATTCTCCATGAACAGATGTCCAAAATCTCCTTCACTCCCCCAAAGGACCAAAAAGCTACTGTTTCCTGTTTCCTGTCCTAAACCAGATCTCCCCATGCCTTCTGAGCACCGTAAAGCAAGGTTTATGTATTCTCTAATCTGCACTCGGATGCATTTCCAGAATTCCGTAAGCCTAGCACTTGTACACTGTTGACATCCCTATGGTGGAATAGGTTTTGAAGACAAGCACAGTTGGGATTGAATTTAGACTCTCACTATCTGTGTGTTCTTGGGCAAGTTGTTTAATGTCTATGAGCTTCTTTCCTCATTGTAAAATGATTCCTACCCAGTAGAATTAGGAGGATTAAATGAAATAATTAAAGTAAATGTATTTTTATTTATTTCTGTGCCTGACAAAGCAGAATCTCAGTAAATATCTCATTTTCCATGACTATAAGTGTCTTGTAGGCAATAGCCAACCACCCCAACCCTTTGTACCCAGCAATAACCATTGCTTCAATACGTTTTCTTTTGATATTGATTCGTTTTCCTGTCCTGTCACATTTTCTTGATCACTGACACTTGCCAACACCTCTCAATATTACCTGAACTACTTAAATTCTTACCTGTAACCTGTTCCTAATTTCTGGTAACTGCACGTTGCTTTATCTCCAGACAGCTGACCTAGAACGGAGATGAATGTCCCAACCCCTACTTGAGGACTTTCTTCATCCTGCCAGTCTGACTCCAAACCAAGGATTCAGAATGAGTTAGAAGAAAAACGTTTCTCTCTGGAGGTAGAACCAGATTTAGATTAAGTAATTCATGAGGAAAGTTAAGGATTTGTGAATGACGAACCAAATTCTACCTAGATTTGTTTTTGCAATTTCTTCAAAATCTATTTCTATAGGAGTAGCTTTTTAAAGTGTATTTTTCTTTCATAAATAGTTCTTTAAACATGCTTTTTTTAAAGTGTATTGTTCTTGGGCTGGCCCTGTGGCTTAGTGGTTAAGTGTGCGCACTCTGCTGCTGGCGGCCCGGGTTCGGATCCTGGGCGCGCACCAACGCACCACTTCTCCGGCCATGCTAAGGCCACGTCCCACATACAGCAACTAGAAGGATGTGCAGCTATGACGTACAACTATCTACTGGGGCTTTGGGGGAAAAAATAAATAAATAAATAAAATTAAAAAAAAAATAAAGTGTACTGTTCTTGCACAAATAATTCTTTGTAATATAATTTAAAATTATCATGGACTCAATTGTTTAGTTTGTTCAAGGAGCCAAATTTAAATAACATTAAAAAACTGAAACATTCTTGTTGCCAAATATCCTTGGCATAGCTGACCAGTACAGTCACAAGCCGCATAATGATATTTTGGTCAACAACGGACCACATATACGATGGTGGCCCTATAAGATTAATACCATATAGCCTAGGTGTGTAGTAGGCTTTACCATCTAGGTTTGTGTAAGTACACTCTGTGATGTTCACCCAATGACAAAGTCACCTAACAACGCATTTCTCAGGACATATCCCCATCATTAAGCGATGCATGACTATATGAGATTTTCAATTTTGCTTTTCTTGTCATAGTACTTGCTCTTCTCTCTTCATCTCCTTTAAGAGCAAATGATTTCCCAAATGGTTATCATATAAACCAAAAAATAAAGTAACATCATCAAAGTGACATCACCAAAGCACCAAGGTATCTCATTACCTTCAAATAGGTCTATGCCTCTTGAAAACACAACAGTTTGTACCCACACATGGTCAGATGGCAAGCAGTACTACTCTGAACATCAGCAATTGGGTCAACCACTCAGGCTAATGAAGCAGAAAACAATGAGAAATAGTTGGTTGGCTTGTGATGTTCCATTTTGCAGTTTTCAAGGCACTGTGAAGGACAGCATGAGTCCCTACAAATTCTTCCCAATAGTTTGGCATATGTAAATGCTCCTGTCATGGTTTATGGAGACCGTTCCACTCTGCCAACTAAACCAGTCTTAGGATTTGCCTCTATTCATGCCTTTGCAAGAACGAAGTGATGATATTCCCATATCATTCAGGTTCTAAAGGCATCTTGGCATGAAATAGCCAAGTAAGTTAGGTTGGTGTTTCTCAACTCTTTCCCCACTCCTGCGTGCCGAGGAACGTGGTCCACTCACATTAGCACCAGCAAGTGCTTAGAGCAGAAGCACGTATGTGTGGTTTGAAAAGCTCCCTCTGATGAATCTGATGGATCATGCCAGCCCTCCTCCATCTCCTAATTGAGATCACAAACTTATGCAAAGATTTTGGTGTATTTTGTTGAATAGCCATTCTTCACCTTATAAATGACTATAGGTAAAAAGTACAATTCACCTTGTACCTAGGTCACAGCAATACCAGGCGAAATAAACCTAGGTTTTAAGAATTGTCTAATTCTTAAACTGTCTAATTTGCTCTTCTATATAGTTGATTCATTAGCTATGTCCCCCTTTGTGAATTAAGTGGTACACTTGGCCCTCTGAATTGCACTATCCCATAGCCAGTTTACTGAATCCTTAAGGACCTATTCAGACACATATCATTAAAATGTTTTTTCCTTTATCTGAGGGAAACAGTCTTTTAAGAGCAAATCAAAATATGTTCTGTGAATTGGAAAATATTCACTATCTCAGGCAAATTGTATCCAGATTTCAGTCTTTCTATCTGATCTGGAGGATGACACTGGTAGCTCTCTCTCCTTTTGCTGTTACATTAAGATTTTCTGGGCTGGCCCCGTGGCATAGTGGTTAAGTGCGCAGACTCTGCTGCTGGCGGCCTGGGTTCGGATCCCAGGCGGGCACAGAGGCACCCCTTGTCAGCCCATGCTGTGGCAGCGTCCCATATAAAGTGGAGGAAGATAGGTACAGATGTTAGCCCAGGGTCAGTCTTCCTCAGCAAAAAAAGGGGGATTGGCATGGATGTTAGCTCAGGGCTGATCTTCCTCACAAAAAAAAAAAAAAAAAAAAAAAAAAACAAGATTTTCTGAGGTCCCATGAAACCCATTTTCATTATTATGGACCTTACTTAAAAATAGCATTGTTATTACTTGTTTGACTTTGTCCCAGGGGAACAAATGATATCATTCTTCTCCTTTCTACTATTTTTACCTATTTGGTGGTATTGTTAAGTCTGGCCTCTGTTAATGAAAAGATTATTCTGAGATCAAGTGTGAAACCCTTTACATCAATAAATATGATATATTGAGCATGTGCTATAGGTTTACAACTATGCTAGGTCTTATAAAGTCCTGAAAATAAAAGTGTTTCCTATTGGAGTTTATAAAAGAAACAGAAGCCAAATGATAACATTTCTGAAAATTTTCACTTTCAAAACATTCACCCAAAGATTCCCTTGTCTTTCAACTGCTGACTAACATTATTACAATTTCCTTAAATTCCACGTGAATGCTTTCAATCCAACTATCACCATGCTTCGTTCTATCATTTTGGCCAAATTACTAACCATCAGTTTTGTTGGTTGGTTGATTGGTCTCTCTGTACACAATATTTCTATGTGCCATGACTGAAGAAAGTCCACTATAAAAGATTAGACGAAATTGGATTGGAAAGCAACAATATAGATAATTCCTCTGTCAATAACTGAATTTAACTTTATTAGCATTTGTGAAGGAGATATTTTTGTGCATTTAATTTCATGAGAACACTGAAGATCAGGCATGGCTTTTTTAATGGAATTTCTTATTTCAATAAATTAAGTTTGCCTAAATTCTCATAAATATCTATAACTGGAATACAGACATAAAATAAATTATGGCTATCTGAGCATCTCACCCATCTGTTTTCTTATTTTAAAGGCTTAGTTCATGAAATTCTTTTAGGTTTCTTCCATTCCTGAATCAATGGCCCTTGAGGCTTAAGAATGAATACAGCTATATCCTTCACATGGAATAAAATACATATTAATCTCTCTGTCTTCTAATAAATAACAAATTTTCCACAGTCTGAAATTTGAGGAAGCAAAAATTGTGTCTTATTTTATTTATAATTACTATATTCTTTTTTAAAGAATCACATAAATCACATAATCACAGTCAAAAATCTAACTTTTGGGGCCGGCCTGGTGGCTCAAGTGGTTGGGTGCGCGTGCTCCGCTGCAGTGGCCTGGGGTTCACAGGTTCGGATCCCGGGCGCACACCGACGCACCGCTTGTTAAGCCATGCTGTAGCGGTGTCCCATATAAAGTAGAGGAAGATGGGCACGGATGTTAGCCCAGGGCCAGTCTTCCTCAGCAAAAAAGAGGAGGATTGGCATTGGATGTTAGCTCAGGGCTGGTCCTCCTCACAAAAAAAAAAAAAAAAAAAAAAATCTAACGTACGATTACGAAAGAGAAGGGACGTATTTATGAATCCAGGGAACAAAGTTTGACACCCTCGTGTAAACACCAGGAAAGTTTGGTCTTCCACATCCATGTCCCCAGCTAACAATGCCAGTCAAAATCCACTTTCCATCACTTTTTCTTCGACAAGATAAAGGTCCACCTGAATCTCCCTGCACAAGAAGATAATGTAAGTATGAAGTACTTTTGTCACATGATCATCAATTTTGTCATGAATGTGTCTAAAGGATTGTATTCAAAACTCGCATTCTGACAGGTTTTTACTCAGCTAACTATTATGCAATTTGGGGAAGTGTCAAGAAATAATGTGAAACTTCTAATGTCATTTTAGAATTCTTCTCATAATCAAAAAGCAAACTTTATCTCAAGAAACTTGATTCTTTAAACCAAGAGTAACATTAAAATATTCTTGCAAGGGAAACAACTCTCGCATACCCCCAAACAAATAACAATTTGTTTGTTATACTCAATAGTAATAATAACAAGGACTAACGTTTACTTAGCGTGAGCTGTGTGATAAGCACTGTTTTGGGTCTTTTACATCTCACAAAAATGATGTACAAAAAAATAAAATAAATTCAAAGTTTAAATACAATTCCTACAATATTCATTGTTTAAATTATAACATCTGGATTTTTGTTTTCTTATTCTGGAGGATAGGTAAAGCTGTAACTTACTCAGAGGCAAAGATAAAAAAGCATTCCAAATTTGCCCCTGTATCCCACCCCCACAATTTAAATGTAACTAGGTAGATTCTGACTACTAGAGAAATTGGCTTCTTTTTATTTTCAGTGTTGCTACACCAACTCTGATAAGTCTAATTTAACTTGTAAACCCTAGTGGCTATGTGGAACAGGACTATATAACTTACTAGCTGCACGAAGCACCCAAAATAGTAGCTTTAGCATTAGAGAGATAAGGGTTCAAATCCCAGCTCAGGAATTTGCTTACTAGCTGTGTGACATTGGATAATTTGCTTACCCTCTCCGTGCCCCAGTTTCCTCTTCTGTAAAATGAGAATGAAAGAATGATTTGAATGAATTTATGTAAAGCATCCAGCATAGTGCTTGCCACAAAGTAAGAGCTCTGGTGACAGAAATCATTATTATAATAAGATGAATTTTTGTGGCATGGTGGCTAAGGTTGTGGAAAGATGTGGGAACAACTCCCACTGCCTTCTTCATCCTCTAAATCATCTGTCCACTTTTTGGCAATCATAAAGATATCTCCATAGATTGGAATCTGAGTCTCAGAGAAATGTCCCCAAAAGTGACCTCCGACTTTACCACTGTCAGGAGGCCTACCCAGAGGCACACAAATGAGTGTCCTCTGTCACCTCTCCCACCCCTCTTTCCTTTCCACCCTCCTATGAGTCAAAGGGGTAAGTGAATAAAACCCTTATTATTTTAGAAGGTAAATGCTTGCTCTTAAGGAATTAGATAGCGATCGTGAAACACTGTGTGTGTGTGTGTGTGTGTGTGTGTGTGTGTTTTGCTTTGTTTTTTATTTTTTGACTATAAGAAAATGATAGCAGAATGATATGTGCTAACTTCATTCTCTACATGTTGGAGGAAAATACACAGGGACCAGAAAACTTAATTTTATAGACCCAATTATTTAATCAACTTTCCCTGATTTTAGACAATTGGATTATAATTATAATCTGAATTAAAGGATGCACCTGCCATAGTTATTTCCCAGTGTGGTGTAGACAAAACATGAAAGCATTTATGGAAAGGACATGTTAGATGACTTACCCTGCAAGCATCTCTCTTCCCTGACATGACACCTGCACAGAGCATCCGCGAAGTAATGATGCCATAGGTGGAAACACAGAGCGTTTGGTCAACGAGCTCTACCTCTGCTTGCTGCAGAACAGGGGAGCCTTTATTGTCTGGAAAACACGTTGGAAGTAGAAATCATGGCAATGATCCCACTTATTCAGGGCTTTATTAGACAATTTACTCACATTATCTCCTTCTATCCTCATAATTTTTTGAGGTGAATTCTATGATGATCCCCATCTTGCTGACGAATAAATGGAGGCTTAGGAGGTTAAAAGACTTGCCCAGAGGCACATACGGTGAGCAAGTAACAGAGTAGGATTCAGACCTAAGGTCTGACTCACACATCTGAGCCACTGTGCCAAACTCCTCCACCAGGGACCTCCTGCAGTAGGACTGTGAGTCAGCACCAGTTATTACCAATACTCACCGGTCCAGAGGGCCCACCCCTTAAGTGGAGCGGCATAACTCACATATGGGGGTGTCCGGGGAACCATACAAACATAATAGTTTGGTTATCGCCCTCTCACTTCCTTTTAACCTGTCTGGCTAAGATGATTCAGAAAAATAAACACACACACACTCATGCCTGCAAAGGAAATGTCTCATGATAAGCTGGTCGAGTCGACTCTTTCCTCTTGTGAGATATGGTAATGTAATTAAAGCCCTGAGCACAGTCCTGATAGGTTATAGGTGTTCAAGCAGTTAGCTGCCCTGCCTCACTGAGACCCTGAGACCTCAGCAGGCCCAAACTGGTGGCGAATATCAGGACTTCAATAACTAAATGAAAGTGGTGAGCACTTGAGACTTTGCCCACAAAGAATCTTTAGAAAGTGTCAAAGGGCAAGGTTCAAGATTTGTGGAAAATGTGTCTGTCCTAAACCCTTGGAAATGACTTCAAGGGAATCTGGGATGATTGGAAGATCAAGGGAAAGCATAGGACTAACCTTTGTTCGCAAAGCTTTGGATTCTTCCCCTCACTGTATATTTAGAATCATCTATGAACCCTAGACTGCGAAAAATGTTGTCAGGGCAGATGCAAGGACTTCTCTTCCATACTGTCTGACTTTTGTGCATAATAAAAAAGGTGTTCCCTCTGGGTGGAGGAGTTGTAACAAGATATCCCCTCTGAGTGGACCAGTTCTAGGCTGATGCAATCGTCAGGCCTGAATGTGCAGGCTGGGGAGCTAAGGCAGGCTGGATCTCAGCCCTCACTCTCATCTACTTGGCCAGCTGCCCTTGTGAAAGACACATTCTCATAATCTTCCAGACAGCTGTCTGCGAGTTGACACAGTAGGGTGTGTTTGTGTGTGTATCCTTCTCTTCTTTATGAAGATGAATCACTTCTTTGGTTGAAAGGGAACCTGAAAACAAGGAGGAATTGCCCTTCTCTAGTGGAAAACTTAGCAAACCCCTCAGAGTTTGAAAAGGGCCCATACTATCTATCCAATCCTGCGTTGTTCGTAGATTCCCCCTTATGAGGTGGGTCCTGCTTCTTTTGGGGATAAGGGGAGAGTATCATAAAACTGGAATAATAATACCCTCCTCCACCCTACCTCTCAGAGTTGTTAGAGACCATGTACAGCAACCATCTCCCTGAACCCAAAGCACTCCATCAGCACAAGTTCTCATTCTCTGGAGGGGAGGGTGTGAGCGCTCACTCGGACACACACCTGATTCCTGCCTTCGCCCCCAGCCGGTGACCCAGCACTTCTCCCCGCTGTGCACTTTCTGGCCGGCGGGAGGGATGCATATTGGCTGAATGAGCTGTTTCAGGGTCTCTGGCCAGGTGATACTGAGCTGTAACAAGGCGATATCGTAGTCGAAGGTCTGGCTGTTATAGTACTCGTGGACCACAATTCTTCTCAGCGGTGAGATGAACTTGGCATTGCCCTGCACATACATCCCAAGGTGAGCAGTCCACGGTGTGGGGTCTGACAGCCTGGTGGAAAACAAATGAAGCACCGAGTCAGGGGCTTGAAGAACAGTACATGACTTGGAAACAAGCATTCTGCAGAGAGATGAGGACTGCGGAAAGGGAGGCCTGACTTTCAGTCCTATCGCGGTCACTGGTTCTGTCCATGCACACAGCAAGAAGAGCTTCTCCAAGCTTCCTTTGTCTCCTTAGTAAAACCAGAGATGAAGCAAGGTCTAGTAGGGGTGGTGAATGATAGCTATGTTCCTGAAAATTCCCTCAACAACATCCTAAGGAAATGCTGGAAATTTTCCGGTAGGTCATGAACCACACACAGGTGAGGAATGTTAGTGACAAGTTAATTTGTTACATTCTTCCTATTCACACTGACAATGGTATTTGATGAAGACAGGGCCAGTAAGACAGTGGTCTGGGGATCCTTTTGCCAAATTCGAATGATATGAATACCAAGATAGAGTAGAAATCAAAGTGTTATAAGCAGGAATTTAATGAAATTCCTTCTTGCAAACTACCAGAAGCTTTAAAGATCACAGCTCCAGCTGCTCAAGCATGACCATTCACAGAGGCAGCACGCCTGTTAGTCCTTCCAGAATTCTAATCCCGACCCCTGTGCCCTGGCACAAAGTCACCCAGGGCCTCGTAGTCTCCATGTGAGGTGTCCATCTCCACCAGCACAGCCACTGCTCTGGTGGGGTGAAGAGAATGTGGAAGTTTTGATAGAAAAATGACAGAGCCCAAAGAGTGTGGCCCCTAATCTGCTTAGCTGACATCTCACAGGTGGCACTGGGGACCTGGAGGAGTATTAAAGTTAACATATTACTAATGATCAAACAGAAGCATAGCTATTTGGTCACTAACATGAATCCCGAAATTTTGAGAAGAAGCAAATCCTCTCATAAATTCTTTGAAATACTTCACTTTAAAAAATTCAGACTGATAAATGAATGATATTATTCTTGTATCTAAGATTCAGTAGGTTCCAAATAAGGTTACATTTTAAGCAAAGTTATCTTCCAAGCTTCCCTTTAACCCTTAGCTGGAAGGGTGTCTGCCCCGTGATAATCCCATTGCTGAGGCAGACAGGGCCCTTCCAACACCAACCCTAATGACCTTTCCAGGATCCCGCTCCCACTCTAAATAGGAATCCCCATTCTCCAGCCCCCTCCAGTGACCACTCTCCACACATTCCCATGTTCCAGATGCTCCACACCCTCCTACGGATTTGCTCCCTCTGACTTGAATGCCCTATCCTATTTTCTCAGCCTAGTAGAAGCCTATTCATTCTTGATGTGCCCTTTGTGTTCTTCTTTTTTCTTTGTATCAATAATACCTAAAAACAATGTTTGGCACACAATTGATATCAAAGAAAACCACCAATTGAATTCATTGAATGTCTCCAACAGGGAGCTTTTTCCCACAACTTGAAGGCAAATGTATGGTCTGTGGTTAGAGAGTGCCACTTTAGAGTGCAGATTGAGATGCCCTACCTGTTTCCATGGAAACAGTGGGCCGCAGAGAGAAGCCACTCCCTGGAGATGACCGAGGCTCCACAGTAGGCAGATCCAACAAAGTGGAGGCTGACTTGCCATGGCCAACCCCCTTCCAGGGTGTCGGTGCCCCCGATGATGCGGTGGAGGGTGGGGGAAATCCTGCTGCAGCCTTTAGAAGAGGAAAGATCTCCTGATTTAAAAGCAGGCTTAGAAGAAAAACTGGAAATTAAGTTGGGTTTAGAGCTGAACTGGGTTTAGAGCTGAGCTGGGAACTGACTAACCAGGTAAGCAATTTGAAATCTCCTGCTTATCTATAGAAGAGGCAATATGTGGGTGTTTCTGAAACCAGCACCAACAAACCACTCCCTCCATCCTGAAAACAGGCTGTGACACAGTCTCCTTACAATAAAGCACGAGAGGGAAGGAGGGGACCTGCTAGTAACAGCTGTGCTGATATGAACAGCAGCCTGGGGTTTAGGTTGTTAGATAAAGAAAAGTTTCAAATGTAACTGAATTGAGAGTGTCTTTGAAGTTGAAAGCATTTGGGAGAGAATTGTAAGTCTAAGCCAAATGAAAACCTATTAAGAAAAACTAGTTATCAGAGGAATTATTTCCCAGTGTACATAGTATTGATAAGGATATATAATTAACATGTTGACACATGGCCAGTTAGAGACCACATGACTAGTAATAACATATGAGAGATTATAGTGCTCAGGTCATAGCTCAAGAAAGAACCAGCACTTGATATTGATCAGAAGGTAAGGCACAATTAACAAAGTTACCCACTGTGATCCAGTATCTATTAATTTCCTCATAGATTTTTTGTTTAAGATCTTCTTCTTTGATTAGAGTCGTTAGAAAGTGAAAGTTCTCATTATAAACTTCCAGTGCATTAATGCTTGTTATCAAGAAAAAAGGTGGAGTTCACTCTAGAGTTTTTATTTCTGAGAAATGATTTCAGATTCAGTTCACCAATATTTACTATTCTTCCCTGGGCCTGTGGAAACCTCTGCCAGGGAGATGACACCAAGAGGGGAATGAAAATGAAACACAGGTAAACTGAAGAGGGAATGCAAGGAATCAGAATGACTGTATTTCTACTCACTGCAGCCTTCTTCATCACTTCCATCAGGACAATCCATAGTCCCATCACATTTTGCATTTTGTTTCCTAAAGCAAATATCATTGCTACACTTAAAAGTTCTGTCGTTGCATGGAATGCCTAAAAGTAAACAAAAGAAGAGTGTTTTCCTAGCCAGAAACAGATGTGAGTGAAGGACACTGAACTCCGAGAGCAAAGGATAGTTTAGCCACAGGATCAGTATTTGCTGCTCTGGGAAACATGGCAGAGGGAAATGCAACAGCCCCACAGTGACCCATCCTTTCATCTCAGCAGAGCCACTGGAAGGCAGGCAGGCAGGAGCTCCTGCTGAGAATCAACCCGAGGGTCTCTCCTTTCTTCCCCTGGAGGAGCGACGCAAAGCAGTTGGCCATGTCAGTAGCTTTAGGTCATGGTCTCTTTGCTACTACTTTGTCTTGTGCTCCAAGAAAATTTTTGAGCAAAAATCACCACGATACTCAGCCCTTTCATACCGTTGGGGGAAAAATGGACAGTCTTTGTGCATTGCAGCACATTTGTTCACAACCCCGGCGGTGTGTGTTTCTGCAGGGGCTAGCACAGAGTGTGTCCCGTCCGGTATCTGGCAAGTCCCTCTGTATCGGGTGCTTAGTATCCCTTAGCTTTGAGCAGCATTAAATGCACGTAAGCAATGGAAATCTTCCGGTATTCACACACACATACAGACACAGACGCTCCACCCCGGTTAGAGGGACCACCTGTCCCATTTTGTCTGGGGCTGAGAGGATTCCAGGGACATGGGATTTTCGGTGCTAAAACTGGGAAAGTCCTGGGAAAACTGGGACAAGTCGATTGTCGTAACCCAACAGAGGTATTTCGATTCTGATTTAGGACAGTTTTATGGGGAGAACAGCAGAGTGCAGAGGACTCTTCCTCACTTTGAGTGCAGTTCTGCTCATCCTGGCCGTCCTCACAGTCCCGGAAGCCGTCGCAGACCAGCAGACCATGCTGCCCGAAGGAGCCGGCATTGCAGGCGGGCTCCAGGGTCACTAGAACGAGAACAGACAGAAAGCTCATGAACCTGGGGCATCAGCTGGACTCTGGTGACCAGCAGTGCCCTCTACAGGTGCACGTGGGTCAGATGACTGAAAATCAAAACTGCGTTTTCCTCAAAACTCGCCCCTCCGTGAGGAAAAGCAGATGTTTAAACTTTGGTGTAATTCCTAGCACTTTGAGTTTGTCGGGTCTGATTTTTGCTTTTGTATAAATGTGTTAAACTCTGACGGTTTGTTTATTTAATTACAATTAAATGCATCATATGATTCTAGTTTCAGGAGAATAGAAATCATAAGCTGTTATCTAAATTGAACTTTTCTACCTTCCTAAACAAGGTGGGAGTGTTCTGAGATTGGGAATTTTGTCTTATTATCTCTGTACCTCAAGCCCCTGACAAAATAGCAGTTGCTCACCAAGGCTTTGTTGAATAGATTAGTGAAGGTGAGATCTTAAAGGACAACAGACTTGTAGTTTACGTATAAGGAAAACTCTCTTTAAAATTATTTTATCCTGAGAAATCCATTTCCTGAATTAGGAAACGCCAGTGTAAATCCCTCACAATTTTTCCTCTTTGGAATATTTTCACGAATTTCCTATAGACCAGTGACAGGCACAGTATATGAGCAAATACTCTTAGCTGGTATGATTCCTTAGACATTCCTGGTTTTGTGAAAGTTATCATTTTTGTTATCTGCTCCTGTTTTTTCAGAGGTCTGTCTTATGAGGGACAGCACGGAGCCATTGCTACCCTGAAATAGTTCATTACGTTTCTGAGAATGCCTAGTGACTGCTAGAGAATAACTCCCAAAATGGCACACTGAGAAAAAATAATTACCTGGGCCCGCCCCGTGGCTTAGCGGTTAAGTGCGCGCGCTCCGCTACTGGCGGCCCGGGGTTCTGATCCCGGGCGTGCACCGACGCACCGCTTCTCCAGCCACGCTGAGGCCGCGTCCCACATACGGCAACTAGAAGGATGTGCACCTATGACATGCAACTATCTACTGGGGCTTTGTGGAAAAAAAAAAAGGAGGAGGATTGGCAATGGATGTTGGCTCAGAGCCAGTCTTCCTCAGCAACAAGAGGAGGATTAGCACAGATGTTAGCTCAGGGCTGATATTCCTCACAAAAAAAGAAAAAGAAAAAGAAAATAATAATTCCCAAAAACCAGTCCTTAGTATAAAGTGATAATAATCACTTTTGTTTGGAGCATCATAGCAGGGAATAATAACAATGCCAAAACGCAAGCAACCTCAATCACTATTTAAGGGTCAGTATTTATTTTCCTAAGAAATAGAAGACCCTATAGATTTAAAAGGTCAATGAACCATAAGTTGAGGCTTTTATTTTGCTTTGTCAATTAAAAAAAAGGTACAGAGTCACAGGTTATTTTTCATGAGTATAATTTTTTCACAGTTATATTATATTCACTCTAATACTTTAAGAATATGACAGAGATTAAATAGTTTCACCATCACAATTGTATTTGAATTAAACTCAGGATCTTTGGGAGAAAGTGTTGCCAATGGTGTCATAGGGTCCGGTGAACCATCCTCCCCATATTGCTCCCTGAAACTGGAGATAGATTCAGGAGTGATGTGCAGATAGTAATGAGAAACCAAGACGGAGATTCTCTGACCAAAATAGGAATATCCAGTACCCCACCCCTTAGTCATTACCAAGGTGACATCCATGCAAACTTTACAGGTAAAAGAAAAAATGTAATCCTTTCATTCACAACACCAGTGTTCCATAAAGGAGCATGCTGAAAGAGTTCACTTCTCTGCAGATTCTGAGCTCTCTCTAGAGGAAAGATCTGTGCTGTAAAATAGGATGGTTATGGGCTGGCCTAGTGGCATAGTGGTTAAGTTCATGCGCTCCGCTTTGGTGGCCCAGAGTTTGCAGGTTCAGATTCCGGGTGTGGACTTATGCACCGCTTATCAAGCCATGATGTGGCAGGCATCCCACATAGAAAGTAGAGGAAGATGGGCAAGATGTTAGCCCAGGGCCAATCTTCCTCGGCAATAAGAGGGCTGGCAACAGATGTTAGCTCAGGGCTAATCTTCCTCACCAAAAAAAATAGGATGGTTATGTTTAAGAACTGTGGTTGATTGATTTATTAGCTACAGGTCCTCACTCCCTGTGGTAGTATTACGCACCCCACCCTTTCCATGGCCCCAAAGTGTGCAGAATAAACTTCCCTGTCCCTTGTTTATGGCCTCAGCTATATGAATCACCTTGACTGATAGAATATGACACAAGCGCTGGTGTGCCAGTTCCAAGCCCAGGACTTAAGAGGAACCATGTGTTTTTGCTTATCCCCCTTTGCTTCTACCACTGCCATGCCTAGCCCACTAGCTCAATGAGGAAAGAGCCCTAAAGAGTAGACCTGACCCCAACCAAGCTCAGGAGGACCCACGGTTTCAAGCAGAGCCACCCAGCTGAGCCCAGCCTAGATCACTCATATCTCAGGCAACCCACGGACATATGAGCCATAATAAATGACTGTTGTAAGCCACTGAGTTTGGGGCTAGTTTGTTATGCAGCAATAGATAATAGCTATAAAGACCCAGCAGCAACAATGGCCCGGACAAGTTATTCGTTCATAAGATAGTCATAGCAAAACTTGAATACCCACCACAGAAAAGTTCATCACTTTCGTCAAAGCAGTCATTTACTCCATCACACCGCTGGGCCTGAGGGACACACAGACCGGAGGAGCATCTAAAAGATCCAACAGGACAGGCTAGAAACAATAAAAAACAGGAAATCTTGTGTGGGTCCCTAAAAGCCACCAGACCATATTAACAGACATACGTAGTGTTATTAAGGGGTTAAGATGTTGGGAATGTAGCAATAGTAGTTATACAATTTCTCCACCAAATCAAAGCTGTAGGTAATTATTGAAAGAACTAAAAGGAGAATTTAGGAGAGCAAAGAAAGCAAATGAATCCACCAGAAGCTCTGAGTCTCCATTGCATCCAGGTCACGCGTACAGTCAAACTTGTATTACCTCCATCATTGACACGGCAATCTGGCTTTATCATAGACTCGAAGAAAGCTCAAGTTGGAAGATGCCTTCGAGTCTAGCACTCTTAATGCGCCAACTTTAGACGCCCCAGAGAATTATAAATGGCCCTCTGATATCTCTGAATCTTTTACGATCAGATGCATTATTCTGGGGAGTCTGTGCCTTTAACTACATTTTCAAGTGATCTCTCTTCCAAAATATATCAGTAACCACTGACCTTAGAAAGGTGGACCTAGAGAAAATAGTGACTGGCCTCAAAACTCAGGACTCCTGCTTCCTAACACCCAGTCCACTTCAACGAGGCTACTCATCAAAGATCCATTCCCTCCCCAATCTTGAATAATTCATCCCGGGCTTATAGCTAAATATAATAGAAATAATGAATCCTTCCTCTCTGCTATGGTGTGAATGTTTGTGTCCCCCCAAATTTATATGTTAAAATCCTGATGCCCAATGTGACGGTATTAGGAGGTAGGGCTCTTGGGAGGCGATTAAGTGATGAAGGCAGAGCTCTTATGAATAAGATTAACGCCTTTACAAAAGAGGCCAGAGGGAGCTCCCTCACCACTTCTGCCATGTGAGGATACAACGAGAAGTCTGCGACCCGGAGAGAGCCCTCATCCGAACATGCTGGCACCCTGATCTCGGATTTCCAGCCTCCAGAACTGTGAGAAATAGATTTCTGTTCTTTATAAGCTACCCAGTCTGTGGTATTTTGTAATAATAGCCTGAATGGACTAAGACACTCCCCTTGTGCAAAAGAGTGGGGAGGTCAGGTCAACCATTATCTCAATGCCACACGATGGAGAGGGTGAGTTCCCAGAAAATATTCACGGTTTGAAAAAACTATTAAAAATAAGATGGCTTACTATTTACCTGTATCCTTGCTGGAAATTGTAATATTCTGATATTCGGAAGTGTAATATTCTGAATCCGGAAGCTGGTATATTGGTGATTGGCAAAGAAGAAAGAGTCTAAATGAGCTTTCTCTTGAGTCCTATCCTCATGGACTCCTAAGCGGTTAACCTTTACTTTCCCCCTTTTAAGCGGGTTGAGAATTTCCTGAGTCAGTATCTACTCTCTCCAGCTCTAACGACTTCCCTCAGGCATTGCCTTTTCTCCCAACTGCTTCCTGCCCTCTGTGCCAGCGCTTCTCAGTGTGAAGTTCAACATTCTGAGGGCGGACATTTGAACCCTCCTTGACCAACCAGCTCTCCCTATGCATCGTAGATCAAAGTGAGTCACAACTGTCGCCCTCCGATCCACCAAATGTTGGTGTAAACATCATATTTACAAAGCATCATCATTAGCAAGAAGAAAAACAGATCAAGAAATGGTCTCGTCCTACAAATGAAATCAGAATCAAGATGAACAAACAACCAACCAGCTGGGAGAGAATATTTGCAAAACATACATCTGACAAGGGGTTGATCTCCATAATATATAAAGAACTCACACAATTGAACAACAAAAAAACAAACAACCCGATCAAAAAATGGGCAGAGGAAATGAACAGACACTTCTCCAAGGAAGATATACAGATGGCCAATAGGCACATGAAAAGATGCTCAACATCACTAATCATCAGGGAAATGCAAATCAAAACAACACTAAGATACCACCTCACGCCCGTTAGAATGGCTATAATCACCAAGACAAAAAACAACAAATGTTGGAGAGGATGTGGAGAAACAGGAACCCTCATACACAGCTGGTGGGAATGCAAATTGGTGCAGCCTCTATGGAAAACGGTATGGAGATTCCTCAAAGAATTAAAAATAGAGATGCCCTATGATCCAGCCATCCCACTACTGGGAATCTATCCAACGCACCTGAAATCAACAATCCAAAGAGGCTTATGCACCCCTATGTTCATTGCAGCATTATTCACCATAGCCAAGAAGTGGAAGCAACCTAAGTGTCCCTCGACTGACGATTGGATTAAGAAAATGTGGTATATATATACAATGGAATACTACTCAGCCATAAAAAAAGACAAAATCGTCCCATTTGCAACAACATGGATGGGCCTGGAGCGTATCATGTTAAGTGAAATAAGCCAGAAAGAGAAAGACAAACACTGTATGATCTCACTCATATGTGGAATATAAACCAACACATGGACAGAGAAAACTGGACTGTGGTTACCCGGGAAGTGGGGGTGGGGGGTGGGCACAAGGGGTGAAGGGAGTCATATATGGGGTGATGGACAAACAAAAATGTACAACCCAAAATTTCACAATGTTAGAAACCATTAAAATATCAATAAAAATCAAAAAAAAAAAAAAAAAAAAGAAATGGTCTTGTCCTATATTTCAAGAATAATGTAAGGAAATATTTTTCAATTGTAACAATTATATTATTTTTTCTATAATTTAAACTACAATGGTCATAAATACATAATTTTATGTATTATTTATTATATGTTTTGTCCACATTATATATATCTATAATATATTTATTTATATATTGTTATAAAAATATAATAGTAAAGAGCAGAAATAAAGCAGTTTCCATTCCTTAAATTCTCAAAGTTTAGAGTCATAAACTGTTAGGCTCTGCGTAACCATTTAAGGTTGTGTAAGGAGCTGATCCCAGGCTCACGTTGACTGATGTTGTAGCTGCCATATTCCACCAGAAGCGGCTTGTCGGAAAGCCTTGAACTGCTCTGAAGCTGAACGTGGGCGAGGGGGCGGGGCACTCGAAAAATCGTCTGGTGATCCACGTAGAAGCCACAGTACCTGAGGAGAGAAGAGTCAGGGGGGACTCGCAGGAGGGTCTGTCAACGGCGTTCCCATTGACAGTGAATTCACTAAGACTTTGGTCACTTGGGCTTCATCAGCAGAGACGCTTATGGTAGAGCTAACGGGAGTTATCCATTGTATGCTGAGTACTGTGCCTGAGTAACTTCTGCCCCCTCAGTTCTCTCCTCTGCTAAATAAAACAGCAAGGGTGCTATCGAATATCTGGCACCATTGCTTTCCTCACCGACACTTATAATCAGAAGAAATACGGATTTAATTCTCCTAGTCCTCTCTCTTTTTTTGGCATAAAAAACTGCATAACAAGAATTGCCTGCATTTGCCCACAAACCTCTCTATAGAGCAGAGTGGAATCCATAAGCTCAGGTTGAAAATATGCAAAGAATCCCAGCAACACTTAGAGCAAAAGATAACAATATTACTTCAATCTAAATTGAAATCTTATGTGCACTTGAGGGCTTGTCCTTGGCAAAATGTCAAAGTAGTAATGTCTGTCTGTAATATTTACCCACCTCGAGTGGATTTTTCTTACTTCTCAGCACCTAAGAGAAAATGTCCGTCCTGTTAGTGATTCTTATGATATGAGCACTGTGGTTGGTGGAACATGAAGTATTATCACTAGTGGCCCTTGATAAGTTAGGATCTGCCCTGTGTAGGCAAGGCTCTTCCTAGGTGAAACCTGCAAGGCCTCAAAAGGAAACAGCAGACACAAGGCTTCAGGGGTGACTTCCTCCACTGGAGTCTATGAATGCCAATCACTCCAGGCCGGCAAAGTACCTGGGAACCCATAAGTTCCATGGGTGAGACACTGGCATTCAGTGGGAGGAGCACAGAGGTAACCTATGATTTTCAAGTTCAAAGGAGGAAAGCATTCATGTATATTTCAGGAAGAATCTTGTGCAACTGGCTGAAGTTCAGGACCTGATGGGCTGATAGGCCAGCTCCTGGGATACGAGGAAGAGACAGCAGCTGCAGGTGGCCCACCTGGCCAAGTGGGGGCTGGTGTCTGAGAGCCACTGCAAGCCAAGTCAAGCTTTTGGGGCCAGAACCGACTCTAGCTGGTCACCTTGGGATCAGAATCTTGTGTTCTGAGAACATGATTGTTGTCTGTGTCTCAAAGTGATTTTATTTGTGCTTTCTATTAATGCTTACTAGAGTTTTCTTGAAAAGATGAGCCTTACTCTGATGTGAAGGAGGAGTCAGGAGGAAAGGGATCTTTGAATCCATGCCCGGGCTAGAGTTTAGAGGGGAACGGTATATAATGGGGCATGGCAGTGGCTAATGGAATGAAAGCAGAAAAAAAAGTGAGAGATTGGAGAAACCCAGCAAGAGTTAGTTTACCTGTACAGATGTGTGACAGATAAGAAAACTGAGACTTAAAGAGGTGAAGTAATTCACTAAAGTTCAAATAGCAAAAAAGTAGAAGCAGGATTAGATTAGGACACAAATCCACCTGATACTAAACCCTAGCACTTTCTAGCACACCATCAGCCTTCCCCTTAGGAACTTTGCTTTGCAAAACCTTTGTAGGAAGGCCATCCACTTCTTCAGGGTTCATGTACTGCATTCAAGCTGCCTGGAGCATACACACCCCACCGCCATATTCGCTGAACTCAAGATCACCAGGCTTCCTGGTCTCAGTGTCACTTTTTCTTCCTTCCCTTTACAGACCCAATGCCTTTAGCCTAACTAATCAGCAAGGCGTCAGAAATTAGTTCAATTAGAGCCTTTCCTTTTTAGATGAAGAGGACTGATAATGGGAAGGGCTGGTATTTTAAATCCCAAGGATATAACTAGCATCAAAAGAATCTGATAGGATTTCAGCCAGCCCACAAGACAAAGTGAAGAGCTGGCCCTTCGGGGAAAGTATTTACACAGCTTTCCTGGTATTTTTAGGAGGAGGCTCCATTCATACTTTGGCAGCAACACATGGTGGGTGGTAGGGGTTGTCACTTAGGGAAAAAAAATATATCTCATTTTCAAAGCACAGCTTTATTTTAAGCACACAACTTTACAAAAGATTTGTTTTCTGGATCTCTAACTAAATACCAAAATGCAGTATCTTTAAAGCCTTGGGCACTTTCTACAGTGTTTATCCATCTCATGTCATTTCCAAAGCAATTTTATTAATCATATTAATAATAGCTAATATTTTTGGTGTGTGGTATGCATCATTTCATTTAATGATTCCAAAAAAAAAAACTACCTTTATTAAGTAGGAATTATTACCTCATTTTACAGACTGAAAATCCAAGTGGTTAAATAATTTGTCCTAGTTAATGTAGCTACTAAATAACAGGGCTGGAATTTGAACCCAGGTCTTCTGCATCCTATATAATAGACTCTTGATTCAAAAATACTCCCAAAAGGAGTGCAAGCCACATCTTAATAATGGATCCAAGATGCTTTTAAATCAGATAATATCTATTCCAATGAAGATAGGACCAATGACTATTTAGCAAGTAATCTAAGAGTCTAAAGGAAATGAAAGAAGGTTGTTTAGGAGGATCATTTAGAAAGGGAAGGTTTCATTCATGGCATAACAATGAGCAAAGAATTAGCAGGTAAATCCCTTAGGGTAACTTCACAAGGATTCTTATCTTAAAGTAAATGGAGAAGCTCTTCTGCCTCAAAGACAGAGCACCCTATATTTTTTAGTGTAAGACCTATTATAACTTTTTTCTTTTTTTTGAGGAAGATCGGCGCTGAGCTAACATCCATGCCAATCTTCCTCTTTTTGCTGAGGAAGACTGGCCCTGAGCTAACATCTATTGCTAATCCTCCTCCTTTTTTTCCCCTTTTTCTCCCCAAAGCCCCAGTAGATAGTTGTATGTCATAGTTGCACATCCTTCTAGTTGCTGTATGTGGGATGCCGCCTCAGCATGGCCGGACAAGCGGTGCTTCGGTGAGTGCCGGGGATCCGAACCCGGGCCACAAGTAGTGGAGCATGCGCACTTAACCGCTAAGCCATGGGGCCGGCCCCAGACCTATTATAACTTTAGAAGCAGATAACCAACAACAACAACTAAAGGACAAATTAAGGGTGAGAGTGAGGTCCTACTAGGTCAGTTCAGGAAGCCCAGACACCTAGATTTCCCTCAGCCTTTCTGCTCAGCCTCAGCCTGTGTCCCAGCCTCAGGATAGAGTCAGGCCAACCAAGCCTCTCCCACTCTACAGAACTGGCTAATGGTTTCTAACTTTTCGTACCACCAGGACTCCTATTTACTATTTTCCTCCATGGCTCCATGGTTTGAAAGACTTGATCTGCCAAACTACTTTTGTAAAGTATATAATATGCACGTCCACAATGTGCCCAGCAGCGTCGAGCAGTTGTGGAGCAAGGACTTGGGAGCCATAAGACATGGGTTTGAATCTTGGCTTAATCATTTATGAACTGAGTGACCTTGAGCAAGTTATTTGACTCTTGTCTGTAATAAAGTGAACTCTTCGGGGACAAGGAATCCAAGACTTCGAACCTCTGGGCAAGGTCGTTCATCAGATTCATCACATATGGAAATCACTTACATGTGCTCGTTAATTTCCCACCATCCATGGTCACAGCCTTTCACACTCTTCTTGGTTATTGAATAGTTATGGAATTTCAGTGCTATGCCAAGAGTTGGTAGGGGAGCCTGTGAAAAACAAACATAAGTCAGAAAAATGCTTCAGTTGAAGGACATGTTTCAGACTAAGATTTCCTTGCTCACTCAGAACTCATTCCCTTGGCTTGTTGTTTTAAGGGCATTTTATTCTTTGTGTCCTGTGGCCCTTGGTGGGGTAGACCAGTTCCCCTGAACAAACGGAGATGAGGAGAGCATGATAGAGTGGAAAGTGGGCCGCCTGGTGCTCAGGGAGCAGCCGTTAGACCCTCACTTGAGCTGGATGATATGGGACACATTAGATCATCTCTAGGTTTCAGTATTTCAGAAGCTCATTTCTTCTATTAAATGAGCTTAAATTTGAAAACTCCCACTTGTTAAGGAATGTACACACTTTCCTCCTTCAATGACACTAACGACAGAGTTTATTTAAAGCACTACTCAAATTCTTTAGATAAAGGAGAAATGAATCAGCATCCTTTTCATATTAAACCTGGGTATCCTGAAGGCAGTTACTGTCACCCTCAGATCTTCTCAGAAGAGATCAAACAAGAGAAGGAGCTGCCTATATGATACATGCACATGTGAGCACACGCGCGCACGCACACACATACACACACTATACCACTGACCTTCTTATGGCATTTTAAGACATGCACATACATTGTATCTGATATGCCATGATTTTAGTTTTAATTTTCACTTCCACCTAGGAATTATTTAAGAGAGAGTTCTTAAATTTCCAGGGAACAGAGTTTTGGTTCACTCATTTTCAAGTTTTCTAATTCTGTCTTAATTAGATAAGAGATTATTTAGAGCCTATACTGCTTTTAATTTTTCATTTTATTAAGGACTTTGTTGTGATCAAATTTATGAATGCTCCAAGATCATTTGAAAAAAAAAGGGTAATTTCTGTTTGTATATATATCACCATACTAATTATTTATATGGTTTAATGTCCTTCCTAGCCTTATTTCTTGTCTCTCACTAGCACTGTCATAAACCAGGAGAAAGGAATTAAAATATCTTAGATAAGCATTGCCCATTTCTCTATGTGTTTCCCACAGGTTTTGATTTATGAGTATTAACGGCAAGTCTTTTGATGCATAGATAATTGTCATAATTAGATCTTCATGTGGATCGTCCTCTTGATCACTGTAGATCACCTTCCCTTTCTCACTAGGTGCCCTGCTCTCAGCATCGCCTGGCGCTAAGTCTGGGTTCCCTGCTCCCTTTTTGTTTATTTTTGCCTGGTAGGATATTGCCCATCCTTTTGTTGTCAGCTTTATTAAATCACTTTTTTATTCATTTTGTCTTTTCAAGACAACTTACAGGTAAGTTTTAGGTAATATTTTGTAATTCAATCCTACTGTCCTTTCCTTTTTTATTTAATTGAAATATGATTGACATATAACATTATATTAGTTTCAGGTATGCAACATCATGATTCGATATTTGTATATATTGCAAAATGATCACCACAATGAATCTAGTTAACATGGATCACCACACATAGTTACAACTTTTTTTTCTTGTGATGAGAACTTTTAAGATCTACTTTCTTAGTAACTTGCAATACACAATATAGTTTTAGTAACTATAGTCACCATGCTGTACATTACATCCCCAGGACTTATTTATTTTATAACTAAAAGTTTGTACCTTTTGACCCCTTTTACTCATTTTGTCCACCCCCTACCCCTTGCCTCTGACAACCACCAATCTGTTCTCTGTATCTCTGAGTTTGGTTTGGGGTTTTGGGATTTTTTTTAGATTCCGCATATAAGCGAGATCGTACAGTATTTGTTTTTCTCTGTCTTACTTATTTCACCTAGCAAGAGGCTCTCAAGGTCTATCCACATTGTTGCAAATGGTAACATTTCCTTCTTTTTTACAGCTCAATAATATTCCATTGTATATATATGCCACATCTTCTTTATCCATTCATCCATTGGTAGACACACTTAAGTTGCTTCCATGTCTTGGCTATTGTAAATAATGTTGCAATGAACATGGAGGTGCAGATATATTTTCAAGTTACTGTTTTCATTTCCTTTGGATAAATACCCAGAAGGGAAATTGCTGGATCATATAGTAGTTCTATTTTTAGTGCCTTTTTCTTTTAATAGATGAATTTTACCCATTGATTTTTATTGCTCATTGCTCAAAAAACGGACATGCAGTTTTTTAGTTATGCCATCATGTTTTATGTTGTAATTTCTTTCTTGTGAGTATATGCTTCTTTCTGACGTGTATTTAAATATAGTACTCCTCCTCCCTCAACCTACCTTTGAGAGGGAGTGAATTGGGAACTTTATGTCTCATTTAAACATCACAACAACATGGTTAGGCAGGTAATATGATTCCCATTTTGCAGAGGAAGAAAGCAAGACTAATCAAAGATAAGCAACTTCTTTAAGGTTAGGAAATGCAAACCAGAGCTTCAAGTCAGTCCTGCATTTCTCCGGAAGACATCCTTTTCTCAGTGTATCACATTGCCTGGAAACCAAAGGGGACTCAAGAGGAACGGGATTGTCTTATGTTTACCAAAAGCCGAGGGCTCATGAGAACACATATCAGTTTTTTCCCAGTCTTGTCATCTGATTATTTCTTCGCATTAAAGAAAAAATAGATACAAACTGAGAGATAGTAAATATCTCAATCAATGTAAATTTTATAGCATAAGAACATATTCCAATGCAATCTTCCACCAAGAAGCTTCCATCACACCAAAACAAAATGAGTTTATATGCACCACCACCCTCCAATCCACAAAGCCTCTCCATAGGGAAAGAAAATAAGTCCCCTGCCACACTGGTTCCCCTGACACACAATTGCACACAATTTCACATTTGGTCTCAGATCGGCCAAGAGGCACTGCTGATATTGACCTGCTCGACAAATGGAGTGATGAGGTGCAGTTTCACAAAGTATTACAAGCTTTTTCGACAAGTGAACAAAAAAATAAAACTGGTAAGTATACTATTTCCTTTTACCTTCTGTATTTTCTGTTCCCATTGCCCAAGCTCTGCCTTTGCTTTGGGGACTTGAACCAAGTAAGAGGAGGAATTCTCCTGATCTGGATCTGCTATGTTTAAATATTTCTCTAGCCCGTGATAGCCACAGGATGCAGGGTGTGCTTTATCTTTATCTTTATCTATGGCAAAGATGCTTGCTACAGAAGCAGGGAAGAGGGGCTCCCTTCTGAGGAATCCCACGTATTTCCTAAGTGATATGAGGAGGTGAACTTACATGGCCCACAGTAACGGGACCATGTGTTATGCTTATGTCTTATGTCTGGTGGACCTAAACTGGATGAAGCTGGGTTGATGACATCTGTGATAAAACAATTCAAAGTACTGCTCCATTTTTTTCTTCTAAGATTCTATAATAAAATTGATTAGTTGGAAAACAAAAGGAAGGAAAGAAGACGGAGGTAAATGTTCAGCTAAGTGAATACTATAAAACATATAAAACATCTTTAGGGACCCAGAAAAGGAGAGGGTGGTGCTGAATTTATTTATGGAGGGGGCATGATTCCTACCTGGTCTCTTGCTATCTGAGTGGCCTCTGGCAAACGATTTGCCCCCATCTCTATTTCTTTATTAATAAAGTATGACAAGAGTATCTTACCTCTGTCAAAGGTATGTCTTAAAGATTAAATAAAAATGTGTGTCAAAAACACTGAATAACTAAACAAATGTGGACAACATGTTATAAACCTCCTCCCTCCCCTGCAGTCTGTTTTTCATCTCGGCTTTTGGTGAACATAAGACAAGATGAGATCAAGTACCTTGTTTCCCTTGCTGAATGGTGTCCCGTATGGTGCCTGACAGTAGGAGACACTCAGTAACCATCTGTTGAATGGATAAGAGAGCTTGGGAGAAGAATCAAATGGACTTTAAGTTGGAGCAAGAGTTAATCCTTCCCAGATAAAGAAGACCTTAAAAACTCAGCTGCAAGTGAGTTTGCAAAGGGGATTGACTGCTCCTCAGTAAATTTGGAAATCAGGCCAGGCACTAAGAAGGACTGAGGGTGATAGAAATCAATTCTTGTGTCAGAGAGGTTTTATCACAGCTTGAGTCAACATTTTTGTTACTTAAATCATCTAGGTCTTAGTCATTTTTAACAAATTCAAAGCTATTTTACAGATGAAAAGTTATTTTTCACATGATTTCAATTCACAGAAACATGCTCTCATACAACTATAGGTGACTACTCAAAGCCTTCCAGGAAAGAACAGCTTTATTTGATCTGCACACTGAGGAGGACCAAGCTTGACCTCTGGGAAATGGTGTCATCCACCAAGTCTATCCCCAGTGCTTCCTGTGTCCCCCTGCCCATTCCTCACTCCCCCAAGTGGCGTGCTTTTTTCCTTATAAAGATTTCTTTTTATTTAGCATTCCTAACCCTCAACCCCTAGTGACACAGAAAGTGAGTTGAAAATCTTATTTACACCCTGACTAAAACATAATCACAGCAATGTTCATTTCATGTCTTATGGGCTATCGTGGAATCAACATTTATTTTATCTCAAAGGAATTACAAACATTTGACAGAGCTTTTGGGAATGGGGCTGGAGAGCATAAGGAAGACAAATCTGCATTTTGGAGAGACTGAAGAGACAGTGATTTGATGTCTTTCCCTCTTCTCTCTCCAACCCCTCTCATCTCCTCTTCCCCACCCCTCTCCCCAACCCTCAGACTCCACAGTCACCGGAGATCTGAGATTCTGCTGCCCTGAGGCATTAAGAATCTAGCAGTGAGCAAGAGTCCAGCACCCTTATGTTGTAATTATTTTAGAAATGTTTGTGATCATGGTAAAAAGTAATTTAGGATGCATCCCATCAGGACATTGACACCAAGTGCAGATTTGGGCATAATAAAATTATTAAAAATATTTATGACTGTGCACAAATCATATATTCAGCCAGGGCACTCCTGCTCAGGTCCTTTGCCTCAGCTGTTCTATTTGCCTGCCACATCCTCATCCTAGGTATGCACAGGTTAGTTCCCTCATCTCTTGCAGGTTTCTGTGCATATGTCCCCTTGTTGGTGAGCTTTCCCTGACCCCCATTGAAAATAACAAATCCCTGATGCCCTACCCTTCACGTCTCCCACCCACTCAGCTACAGAGCCCCGTTCCCTGCTCTATCCTTCTCCATAGCATTGTACCACCAAGTAACATACCACATATGTTTTACTTGTTTATTTGTTTGTCACCCGTCTCCCTCTACTGTCTGGTAAGCTCCACGAGAGCAGAGCTGATTTGTACGCGTTTCATGGATCCCAGGGTCTAGAAATCTGCCTGACACGTAGCAGGCATTCAATCATAACATGTTGAATGAATACAAACTATATACAGCTGCAGCTACATCTCATTGCTGTGCCACGTGATCCTGTGAGATGTGTATGCTGAAAGAGCAAAGGTGACATCTTGCCCTATCGCCCTCCACATGGTCCTACCCACAGTTGGTGAAAGAAAAATAGTTTACAGACTAAGATTTTTATTACAGAAAAGCAGGAACTCCCCGTCTAGCACCAAAGGGAGATGTATATATTTCACATAAATTTACACTCTGGTTTGCTTATACACTGAAATATATATTGCCTAATCCAATTTATTGTTTCTTTATTATTCCTGTTATAATGCTGATGATAAAGTAATTAAAAATTGACAAATAAGCTCTACCATAATAAAATAATAAATTGCTTGATCCCGTAACAATTTCTTTGCATTTTTTAATACAAACAAACAAAATAATAAATTGAAAAAATAAGCCTATGTCTGCAAAGAGCGATTAATTGGTGGGCAGAAGGTTGAAATTACAAGGAACCTCCATGTCCTAGATAATATATTTCAATAAAGTTTAAATATTATAAAATTAACTAATATTCTTTTTGTAATTAAAAAAATAAAGGTAATTAAATTCAAAAATAAATTGCTACTAAAAATAGGATAACAACATTTTTCTAAGGTAGTGGTAAAACTAGGCTACCTGAAATTTCCAGGTACACTTGCATTTTGGAGGATAGTAGCTTGGGTAATATGGACTTGAAATGTTCCCTTCAAAGCCAGTGAGTTCTTTGACCAACACTGTGTTTTCACACTCTGAAAAAAATATCCAGTAACACACAATGATTCGCTGTTGTGAGATTATGGGAAAGACACTGCACACATTTCTTTGACTACAAACATGCACTTCCTTGATCAACAAGCTTATACATTTTTTGAAACTTAAACTAATATTTTTAAAAAGCAATAGTACCCTACAGACATATAGCTAAACTACTTCTTCAAATTCTATCTTGCTTTCAAATCATATATTTTGACTACAGATCTATAGGACGCTATTACTTTCTTTAAAAACATAGTTTAAATATATTTTTTAAAGCTTCTGAGTTTATTTGTTCAAATGAGTGTATATTTCTTCAACAAGAAATATACACTTAGTTGACATAAGGAGTTGTTCTGTTTAAATAAGACAATCTAAATGTCTCTTCTTATTGATATGGTCATCTTTCTGCTAGAACGTACGTTCTTTGAGAGTATCGGTTTTTGTCTGTTTTGTTTATTGCTATTTCCTTGACACCTAGAATCATTCCCGGCATATAATAGATGTTCAATAAATATTTGTTGACAAATTCCACTGCAACATTTCTGAAATAATCGTATTTTTAACCTTTGGAGTTAGAGATAATTTTCAACCCAACAACATCTCAAATAGCTAGTTCAATTTTGTTCAATAAATCAATTTTACATTTGGTTTTATAATAATTTGAAGGAGAAAATCTATCAAAATAAGCCACTGTCCTAAAATGTTGATGACCCAAAGCTATCACCATCTACTTCAGCCAAATCCTCTTCCCGTCTCACCCCCATCTCTCATTCTGATCCCTTTGGCTGTGTTGATGCTAGTAAAGAATTTACCAATACATGGTCTGTGAGATCGGTTATAAGACAACAAATATTTCAAAAAGACTAGAGTTTCAGTGAAGCCTCTTTTTATTTTGTTTTGTTTTGTTTTACTTCATCAATCCAAGTCAAAAAGAAGAACGAAAGGGAGGTCGCTTTTTTCTCACTGTCTGACCTAGAAAAACCCATGAAATCCTCTGGGTTTTACTTCACAGGTACTTTCCATGATGGCATTCACATGCATTACTATCAATCAGAATTCGCGAAAGACAGTCTAGTGTGCTAGTTACTAAGCTGTTATCTCTCAGCGCCAGACCCACCCTTTTCTATTCTGCGGTGCTGGGTCTGGGACTGCAAACCACTGCTCTCCTACACCACCTGGCTTCCTGATAGGCTCTGCCAATAGGGGGCGCTAAAGGGAGACTGGAAGGCTGGAGGAGGAAGAAGGGAACTTCCTGTCTGTTTCCTTTTCCTGGGAGCGTCACGCTAGCAAAGCTTCTTCACCCCCAAAGCTGCACCTCCTTCCGTAGCAGAGCTGAATTCTGTTGGCAGTTTCCCCAGCTTCCGCTTGAGTGCATCTCCCTCAAAGATATCAGCCTCAGCTGTCTGGCACCCCCTCCTCAAAGGCCTGGGTCCCAAGTCCGTGAATACCTACCTGCCTCTGCACTCAGAGACACCAGCACCAGCTGAGCAGCAACCCCACTTCAGAGGTCTGAGTTTCATTCCATAAGCCCCCTCCTTCGCGCTCTAGATTGTAATTATACCAACCGCTTCCCTTTGGTCCCCCAGACCTAGGGACGGTAGTTGCTTCCTACATGTGTTACATCCGTGTTACCTTACAGTTTTCTTTTTGCCTTTGGAGTTACCTAGTTAACACGTTTATACTGAGTTACCAGTTCTTTACACTAAACTCTGTCTGTTAAAATAATGTGATCTCTGTCTTCTGAGTGGACCCTGAGTCAGGATCCTTGACTAATGCAACCAGTATTACAGCACAGCCTCGGGAGAGATCAGACTGGAGTATCATAACAAATATTTCTAAGGGTGGCTTTTTTTCAATTGGGGAAGACTTACTTTGTTCTGGAATGACCTCGAAATATGCCCGGATTCCTGACAGCCTGCGTATCTGAGGAGACTTAAACGTCACCAACATGAGATTATTTGTAGAAACAAACGACATTAATGTTCGTGTGGGTTCACAAATTCTGAAACCAGATAACAAAGCAAAAGTACTTGAATGATAGGTTACTGAGAAGTGAGCCTCCATCCAGCACTAATTCCACACATTCCTGGGCCATCCACACAGTTCTTGTGAGCAGACTTTGTCAGCCAGGTCTTCATCAACTAGTGGCCACAGGGCATGACAGATGGAGGGGAGTTGATACAGGTACAGAAATTTTTGTCCAGTAACTACTGAAGAATTCTCCTGGATGGCCATCACTGGACCCTCCTTGAGGGCAGGGTATTTAATGGCTAAGGTCATGGGCTCTGTGCTAAGAACACTGTGTTCAAAACTCAGTTCCATCTCTTAACTGGCTGAAAGACTCTGGGCAATCAACTAAATCTTCATAATGCCAGTTTCCCTACTATGAAATGGTAGTAATAGTAATAGTATCCTCTTCATAGCATTGTGATAACAATTAAATGAGATGGTAACTAAGTATTCCTGGAAGAATGAAAAGAAACCAATAACAATGATTGAGGAATGGAAGCCAGTGACAAACTTACTCTTCACTGCATATCCTTGTACACTGTTTGAATTTTTAACATGCACATTCATCACCAAAATATAAGTAATGCATACATACATAAAGTACTGTTACGTACATACAGAAACACTATTAAAAATAATAAGATAATTAATGCTCCTTTTTACCACAGTGAGTAACAAATAGTAAATTCTGACTAAAGCCTGTCATTCTTAGGTTATCAAAATATTAAGCACCCATAAAAAGATGTCTACTCAGATGTAAAAAAACATTAGGGCACGTATATGTGTTTATGTGTGTAATTACATATATATGAATGAAAGGATTTATGCAAAAATATAATGGACATTTGTTCTGGGTGATGGGATTGTGAAATAACTGATATTGTTTTCTCCGAATGACCTTATTTTCCACAATGAACATTGTGTTATTTTTATAATAAAGAAAAAAGTTTTAATTGTTTTACTAATGCTATGCAATCAAGATAGAATATTTATTCTCATACTCTATTGAAACAATAGACTTCCTTGTGATTGGAATGTAAGTAAAATTAAACAAAAAATCTGTTATATTTCAGAAATACTGGCTGAAGTTCCTGCTGTGCTGATTTTGACTCTTCTATGCTACAAGTGAAAAGCAAACATTGTGTCTGATGGGCTCTGGCTAATACAGGGGGTACTCAATAGGGCACGGGCTCAGTCTTTGACCTCATGAGTGTACACAAAAATGGTTAAAAAAAATCCAAGGGGAACCCAGATACTGCAAAACAGAGATGTTGTAAAAAATCTTTTCACTCGCCAACCAGAGTGCCTGCCTAATACCTATACAAGATGGTGCTCCGGATTGGCAAGAGGGCGTCGTAAATGGTCAGGGAGTCGGTGACACAGTTGTCGGCTTCGATCTCAATGGACTCGATGGAGAGACGAATCAGATAGCCCACTATGGCCACCAGCTTGAAGTGGCACATCAGCCGCCCTGAGGTTGCAGAAATCTCCAGAGGGTGGCGAAGAGAAGGGTGATCTGCATAGAAATACTGAGAACAGCATTTGTCTGTGGAGACAGCAGTATTGCTCAGTTTTAGGAATGACTTGTCTAAAAATCTTTATAGAAGAGTAAAGAGCAAAAGAGGTCACGTGAAGGACATCTGTTGTCTTTGCCAGCCTCGAGCCCACTCCCCTCTCTTCTGGTAACAGCACCTAGATTTTACTTTGAGAAACTATCCCTACCCTGTCTATATGGTTTGGTTGGGGTTAAACTCGCCCCTAGGTCCAGAGGTGGGCACATGACCCAGACCGCCAATCAGAGTCAAAGGAGCTAGTTCGGGAGTGGGCATGTCAGACAATCTGAGACTATGAGACTCAGCCCCAGGACTTTGCAGGAACTATCAAGAAATATGTGTGGGTTTTTTTCCACCATGTTTGCTAAACTGACAAATTATAAGCTTGGATCTGCTGGTGGCCATTTATGCCGTCACGTTGGAAGAACACAGCTGATGAAGCCTCAGCAGAGAAAAGCAGAGATGCAGAGTCCTGAAGATATTTTATTTTAAAACTGGACCCAACTCAATATGGCTGAAGCCAGAGCACTCCATGTATGTCCCAGTTACATGAGCCAATCAAGTTTCTTTTGTGCTTAAGCCAGTTTGAGTGTATTTCTGTCACTTGCAATGCAAAGAACACTAACAAATACCATCATTTGAAAGGGAAAACTATAGCCAAAAAGGATACTGATTTGGAGGTGAGGGGAGAGAGGGAAGAAACCACATGATGTAATTTACCAGAGCCTATGGTTGAAGAGTAGTCTGACCGAAGCCCAGCTGCGTTGAAAAAACACATAGAAAAGAGACTGTCAGTCCCCCCATTTCATTTGAGAATTTTGCTTAGTAAAAATTATTTTCAGTCCTGTAAAAGCAATCCAACACTTCTGGGATTTGCTTTAAAATAATCCAGTGAGGGTAGAGGAGGTGGTTTAGGTATTTGGAGATCAACTAGGACGGCCATGAGTTGATAGTTGTTGAAGCTGAGTAAAGGGTATATGAGAGTTCATTATATTATTCTCTTTTCTTTTGGAGGCTTGAAATCATACATAGTAAGAAATTTTAAACATTTTTCAAAGGTAAAAAAAGCAACCAAACAAATATGATAATAATTAGTTCTGAAACAGTACATGTGGTGCAGAATTTTCCACTACAGACTTTTCATTTGTTCATTTACAAATACTTATCAGCCACCTACTACATGCCTGCCAAATATATAATTTAAATCAAAACAGAAAGTTGCACTAACTTTGGGTTACATAATAGTTAAACCATTTCACTGTCAAGACAAATGATAGAATTTGCATTTTGACAGGACTATGGGGCAGGCCGTTTTGGAGCATTGGGCAGCACTATATAATATAGATGCAGTTCTGTCTGGACAAGGCAAGAGACGAAATAAACCTCAGCAAAACTCTTCCTTCTCCAGGACTTGAAGCCTTAGTTTGAAGATATAGGAAGCCAAATTAAATATAGGGAGGGGTATACTTTAATAAATTCAATTTCATGTATATTTTGACCCCAATTCTATTGTCCAATCATTGTATATAACCTTTAGCAATTTCCTTTACCAGTGTAGCTCCAATGTCTTCAGTTAATCCTTTCCACTGAGATTGTGGAAGAGAATACCTCATTACAATATTGACTACGATAATGGCAGTATCAGGAGTGTTGCAGGAAGGAATGTTTAAAGGAGAATTACCCAACAATCACCATTTAGGACCACAGAGTCCATGTCCACAGCCAGACCCTGCAAGCTCCCCACAGAGGTCCGGTTTATGATGCTCGTCTGGATGGAGTCCTTCAAGATGGCGGCCACACAGTCCTCACAGAAGATATGGCCCTTGGCATGTGGCATGACAAACACAATCCAAAAGTGGATAAGGAGGCCACCTTTGTTATTACTGCTATGGTGAAAAAAGAAAGACATTCAGGTATACCTCTTAAGAAGCAGACTTTCGTAGGGAGCCAGTGACCCAACTGATAGATTCAAAGTAAGGCCAGTGAGCACATCCTTCAACAGAATGTAATTTCCTTCTTTAGGAAGTCATTGGCTCCTATTATGGGGACTGGAAAGGGAAAGCATCATGGTATGTGTATTCTTGTGTTGGGTTCAAATCTAGAACTATTAGCGTATAGTTACATCTCCATGGAGAATATACTGTTTCTATGAATATCAATCAGTATTCACTGCTATTACAAATAACACTTATAATTTCTGAGACCTTACCATGTCCAAACACAGTGCTAAATCTGGTTTATCACATTTAATCTTATGAGAAAGTTCCTATTATCATTCCATCTTATATACGAGGAAATTCAGGCCAACTACGACTCAAAATCACACAGTTAGTAAGTAGAAAATCCAGGAATCGAGCCCAATTTGGTTTTCAGTCTGACCCTGGAGCAGGAGCTCCTAACTACACAAATATTGTCACATTTTGTGAGCGAAACATAAGATAATGTTCTATAGTAAATAACTTGGGAAATGGAAGGTGAAGGAAAGTAAACAAATTGCTATACTCCAAGACTTCTCCGTGCCTTTAATGTGCCAAAGTGGATTGAGAATCTCTGCAGATATATTGGGGGTGGGAGAAAGTGAATGCAGTACATAGAACACAATTTTTCCTAAAAATTACTTGACCATGGGATCCTTTTTTCTCAGAACAATTCTAGTGACTGTTTTTTTACTGAACATGTTTTGAGAAATACAGATCTGTGTTTTATTTTTGCCCCCACTCAATATAGCAGCCATGTGAATGACCATTTTGCCCAGGGGCATTAATCCAGGGGGCCAGGATCCCAGCTAGGGGGAGACAGCAGGCTTTGTACATTAAGAGAAAAACTCAGCATGACGGCAGGGCAAAGAGTTGGATCTCTGTTGTGCTAAAAGTGTATTAACCCACAACCAGCCCCAAGAAGTTACTCGAGAATGGTGCTATCTCAGCTTTCACAGTCTTGAAAGGACTTTACAGCAGTGAACGAATGCAGACATCTCAGAGCAAGGGACATACATTACCTTACATCTGCAACAACAGACTGCTTGTAAAATTTGGAGAAGGTAGATGTTGTGTAAACCAGGTTTACCTGAAAAAGAAGACCCAAGGTGTCTGAAGCCTTTCAAATTTGCCTTCCTCTCAACATGCTGTAGGTCCAGGCTCTGACAGCCAGCAAGGAGAAAAACAAGGCTCAAACTAAAGGCCTCTATCTCCAAACCCAGACATTATTCCCTGAAATCAAATAAATTCTTACTTCTTCTAGCAATCTTTGGTTGTTTACTTTCATTCTGCTATCTGTGAAGAATAATCAGTTATCTTCATTCATTTATTGCTGTCTTTGTACACTCTAACCAAGCTTAATTTCTGTATTCTGCCTACTCCAAAGGTTAATTTTCTTCACAATTAAAAAATCAAACTCCTTTAAGCAAATTTTCAAAGTATTTGACCCAACCTCTTTTCTATCAACGCACAGCGTGAATTTATATTCTTAAGGACACATTCCTGTATTCACCACTAGGGGGCGGGTGGTGCCCACAGCGGTGTTGACTATCCCCCTTCAGAACTCTCCAGTTTCCAGGGAAGCACCCAGCCCCTTTAAAACTCCATAACTGGATCTCAGAAAAGAGCTGTTTCAATCACTTTACCTTCTTTGCCCTCACTTTGCATTTCTAAAACCAAACTGACTCTCTTCTGCCTCTCCTCTGTCAAATCTTCTCCTCCTGTACTTCCCTTCCCTAATAATAGCAAAATCACCTACCTATTGCCCAGGAGAAAAAAAACCTTAGAAATAATACAGCATAGTGAAAAAAAATATGAGCTATGGAGTTTAAATTCGCTATGCAACACAGAACACGTTACCAAGACCTGCTGAGCCTCCATTGTATTTTTCTTTTTTTTTTTTTAAATCTGTAAAGTGGTAATCAAAATGCCTACCTCTTTGAGTGGGATGTTAAATAACTATAATAAAATGTGTTGAGTGCAACACTAACTATATGAACAAGGTTCTACACAAAGTCAGCATCGGCTCTGCAGGAGGGGTGGCGGAGGGTGTCAGGGAGGATTTCACAGAGAAAGACACCTTTTGGATGGGTCATGAGTGATGGGGTAGAATTTCACTCGGTAGAGACTGGACAGAAGGCTTTAGGCCAGAGAGACTAGCACTAGAAAGGGCCCCAAGACATGTCAATGCAACGATTGTTCATAATACAAAGAATGACTGGCTTAGATCACAAGGTTTCTGTTGGGAGAAAGTGGTAAGAAATGAGACTGGGAAGATCAGGGACGGATTTAGAAAAGTGCTTGCCTGCCATTCTTAAGAATTCATGCTCCATCCTTAAACCAAAAGAGAAATATTATTTTTTAAGGTCCCCTCCAGCACTAGAGAAATGGCTTTGGGTGGGGGATGAGGAGTACTGCCTGGGATTAGGAAAAGTGGGAAGGAGACTAAAAAAAAATGCCTACATCTTTGGGCTGAATTGAGGAATAATTGATATATATTAAAGGTAAAGGCTTTAGCAATGTACCCAGTGTACTGGATACTAGAAGGTACTAGAAGGCCTTCAATAAATAAGAGCCACTATGCCCACTATTGTCTTTGCTTGCCTTCTCTCACAACCCTTCCTCCTACACTGCAGTGTGCCTGTCACTGCTGCAGAGTCACCACTGGGTGGGCCACCGTCTCTGTTACTGTGCAGATTACAAACTGGCAGACACTTTCAAGTTGGTAATATGTAACAAGAGCCATGAATAGATATTTTTCTATTTGACCAGTGATACTTTCAGGAAATCACCTAAGGAAGTAATCAGAGATATACACAGTGCATGTGGCAGTGTTGTTGTAGCATTATCTGTAGGTGCAAAACTTGGAAACAACTTAAATATCCAATAAAAAGGGATTTGCTGACTTTGTAGCTATTAAAACGTGTGATTTTTAAAGACTCTTTACTTGCATAGGATGCAACCTAAGGTTAAGAGGAAAAAATCGGATCATAAAACTGAATATCTACTAATACTCCAATATTACCCATCTCCTATGTCAATGTGGTCCAGAATAAAAAGGGCTCAACCTCTGAAGATGACATTAAAGAAGATTTTAATGTTCTTTTTTATACTTTTCTGAATTTTATAAATTTTTACAATAAATACATATCAGTTATATTATGACAAAGTTTTTCTAAAAAGTGAAGAGATGCCAGGGCATCGAGGTTGAAGCAAATGTGTACGGATCACAGAACTAATCAGAATGCATGTCACTTCAGTACTGGAAGGCATTTTCAAGATCACCTGATCCAATTCCTTTATTTTATAGATGAGAAAAACTGGAGCTCAGAGGGCCATTTCTTTTACTTTTTGACAGAAAACAATAAATAAGTAATTCTATCAAATAAGCAATTCTATCTGACAGCCAAGATGAGTGAATCCCACGTTTCCCTCTGACTGCTTCCTTTGTCCACCCTGGTCACCTGGGACACTTGCGACCCCTCCATCCCCATCCCCTCACCCCCACACCTCCCTTCTCCAGCCTCTCAAGCCCCCCCACCACTCACCACTTGCTGCACAGTCCGTGCCACTGACAGAAATTCCTGGGACTCCTTCTGTCGGTATTCAGGGAGAAACTCGATGTCGGTGATGCGGAACATCCCCACAAAGTAGAAAGCATCTTTGCCTTCCGTCTTACCTGTGAGACGGGAGAGAAGGCCGTGAGGAGGCCGTCCCTTCTATGTGGCAGTGAGGCACGCACATCTATATCAGTATCGGGATCCTAAAATGATTTTATTTCAAGCAGCTACGTACTTTACTGCTCACAGCTTGTGGAGCTCTGAATGTTGCTAATAATATCTCTTCCATCAGCAGTAAATCACCATATCCCTTTGAATACTCTATTCTTTCTAGTAGCTTCTGGCAAATACTTAAGAACAAGATTAAAAGGTAGAAGATATACCTCTTTGACTTTATACATGTCCTAGAGTTGCTAAGGGGCCAAAAAGAGCATACACAATTTTCATGGATCCAGAGTCTGTGGAAGGTAAGGAGGTCAGAAAAGTATACCATGGAGCTCTGAGGTGACGTGAGCACAGTGGGAGAAGAGGGCAGGGCCCCCCAGCTGACCCTCACTGAACGCCTGGGCGCTCATCCCCTGTCTGACTTGTGAGACTGATGCCCAGGGTGCCAGACCAGTCCTCTGCTCTGTGCAGTGCAGGGAGAATTCATCCTTCCGACGAGCCACAGAGTGAGGTCCTTGGCCCAGTGTCAGGTCAATCTTGCTCAAATATTCCCCACAGTGAGGACCATGGGATTGGGGTTGGCCGTCAGGCTTGCCCAGAAACCACTGACAAAATTGAGCAAACACATTGCCATGTCTGAGTTGCCTTAGGGCACCTGAGAATAGCTTGGGGGAGATGAGGGACTATCCTTTCACCCTTTCCTTTTTGTTACCAAGGTCTCACGGCTATGTGCCACCACCCCTATGGCTCCCATGGCCGTGGTACATTTCTTTCCTGTGACACATGCCCCGTCATGTTATAACTTCTGTCTGCGTGTCTGTCCTTTTAGACAAACAGTAACTTCTTTTTATCCCTCAGCCCCTAACATAGCGTAGCAAGTGCCTGACTGTTTTGAAGCTAAATAAATGTTTGTAGGAAGGAAGGCAGAGAGGAAAGAGGATAGAGGAAAAGAGGGAAAGAATGTTCCCTCTTAGCACAATGCCCAGCACCTGGAAATGCTAAATAAGTGATGGCTGAGTGAAGGGAAGCAGCCTCCCTCCTATGACCTAACCAGGGTCACGTGAGCCCCAAGCAGCGCAGTGAGGCTGTGGAGGGCGGGGGAGGGGGCAGGGTAAGGGCCAGGCCTGAGCTCCTTTCCTAGATTTGCTCTTTCAAGTTATATGACCTTGGACAGATCACCTTGCCTTATTAGGCCTCTCCTATACAACAAGGGTTGTTTTGTTTCTGATTTTACCAGGGAAGTGCTTCTTAGATTTTTTTTCATTGCAGACTCTAAAATTTGAATGAAAACTATAACTTCTATCTAGAAGTTCGCACATCCTTCTCTCATCAGTAAGTACTCAAGAGTCAGGATCCCAACAATGCAAGGGAGATCAATTTAGTCTTGAACCAGATTACATTTACCTAACTCTTCCGTTCAGCCCAATACACAGAACCCTGCACGGTATCCCTGATGAGCTGTCCGTGCTCCTCATTTCTCAAGGCCACCCTCCACGCCCAAATCACATGTATCAAAACTAACCTCTGTTGTCTGTTGAACAATTCTCGTTTGTTAGTAGAAATCTCCCTTTGCTCATACTGGTCTATATGCCTGACATGCCCTTCTCTGATTTTTACGCAGCCAACAAACTACTTCTACACAATGATGTTCCAAAACTTGATACAAAATGCCAGGGCAGCGCAAATGCATCAGTTGAGGGCCTGCGGACACTGATGGGAAATAAGTTGGTTTGTTCTGGGTGGGGGTTGTGTGTCTTTTGTGTTTGTCTTAATTGCCCATTGACTTGACTTCCCCACTAGTCCATAAGCTCCTTGTGGACAGATTCTTTCTTGTCTACACTTTTCTCCCTTGCCTGTCACAGAGCCCACTCCCAAGACGTGTCACATGAATTTTCAGAACCGGTTCATGAAATTCTGAAACTTCTCTGGACTCTATCCCTAGGCAGGCTGGAGGCCTGTCTTCTTTGATTGCAAAGTAACTGCTTAAGCAAAAAAATAAATCAACTCACAGTCCCTCTCCAGCACTGAAGTGTGAGTTTTTTGAAAGGAGAAAATACATCTGCGAGCTTTTTGAAGGTAGGAGATGCATCTCGGTATGCCTGATGCCTTATATTGTGCCATGCAAATTACAGGCGATCAATTTGTGTATATGTAAGTGACCTGAATTGTTCAAGACAATATTCACTAATTCCTTGCCTATAAATCTTGCTTTCCAACCAAACTTTAATATTCTTGAGAGTACACATATCTTGTATCAAATATATTAAGATGTGTAGGGTGGGAAGTCCAGCATAAGTCAACAAATGCTGGAGTTACTGAGCTGCATGGGTAAGTACTCTCTAAGGAAGAACCAACTTACAACTCCTGTCCAAAAGGATCAATCAGATTGACAATAGCATAAAAACAGAGGAGAGAAAGACACATGAGTGAAATAAAGCCCAGGCAGCTGGAAATATAAGGTTGCCTAGAAACGGGCAGCGGGTGGAATGAAGAAACGAAACAGCTTAGCATTCCATTCATTTTTTAAAGCTAAAATGCATTACATTTCTGAACTAGTCAAAAGCACCTGAGCATTCTCCTTAGCTCTTCTTGTCCTATCCCCCATCTCTGCTCCTCCTGCTCTCCTATGGGAAGAAAGCAGAGGTGGTAAAAGAAGAAATGGGAAAGACAATTCTGGTTTCTTCCTCCTTAAAACCTCAACAGTCTTCGAAGTGGCTATCGGTCTGGGAAATAGGAAAATTCTATCAGAAACACCCGGGGGGCAGAATGAGCCAGCATTGCAGATGCTGAACTCAGAGGGCCAGCCCTAACCCCAAATGAACCCAGAGTTTAACTCACTGATGTAGAGCCACAGAAGGGTCCAGGCTATGACTGCTAGGATGAATAAAAATACTGTGAAGAGAATGATTTTATTTTGGACATTCCAAAAGGGAGCTTTTTTCTTGGCTTGTGTCTTGGGCTTGGCTTTGCCGTTGGGTTTTTGCGGTGGTCGTCTCCCTGGCAGCTTCCCGTGGGCGCTGACCACCTGAACTGAGATATTGGATATCTTCAAAAAAAAGAAAGATGCATCAACAATGAGAAGTAGTCTAGAGCTTAAACAGAACCACCCAGTCAGGAGAATCTTGGTGTTAACGGGCCTAAATATGTCAGTCAAATTATTTACATAAGCCTAATAAATTCACTTGCATTGAATCACACAATTGAGATCAGAAAAAACAGACATTATGTGAACTCTACTGAAGTGGTTCCCAGGTCCTCTCCTCAGCTCTCAAATTCTGCTAAATAGATGCTGTAGAGGAGAGGCCCAGTTTCTTGGAATGTAGACTGGAGGACCAGAAGGTCAAAAGGTTAGGATTCTATGTGGGTCAATTCGTGTGGATACAACTCAGCTGTGGGAATGTGTGTGTGTTTCCAATGTTTGTATTTTACGGCTTTTCTCCCACAACCAATTTCTTCCGGACTGAGGCAGGACTGAAAATAAGAATATAAGTGAGCTCCTCATAGAAACAAATTGATTTCCTAACTATGGCTTCATGACCAGGTATTAGGAAGAAAATGTTAAGGTCGATGCTCTGGTTTGTGCAGGGCTGTAGGATAGAGGTCAAAGTGCGTGTTTCAACATTGCCTCTCAGGTACGCACTCTTAAGGTGGCCACTGAACTGATCCGTGACTCAGTTTCTCAATCACAAATGAAAGAATAATTAAAAAATAAGGAATGAAATAGAGGACTCCTATTAGATTATAAAATTATTGGTTTTAGTGTATGGACGTGCAAAGTGTTATGCGCAAGAAGAAAAAATGCATTATTTACCTGTTTCCCTTCCTCGTTTTTATTCTCATCTACCCCTGTCATTTGATGCTGTGAATTCTTTAATAATGTATATGAGAGTTTAGCTTCTTTGAAGGAGAGATTTATACATGTCAGGGTAACTAAACTCCAGTGATGAAATAACTTTTAACCATGCATTCTTTTAAAGGCAACCATCTAGAACACCAACTCCAAAGAAATCATCTCTCTTTTGAGCTCTCGTGAGAGTTCTCTCATTCTCTCCTACTCTCCCTGACTCTGCCCTTCAAAGTACACATCTTCCAGTCTTTAATCCTACCAATTAATGGGATAATATGTGGCCAAGTACATTCTGAATTATTCATGGCTCCCTCATTCTTTTTGCCAAACACCCTTGTCAACCCCTGGAGTGAAATGTAGCTTCTATCCCTCCTGGTGAAATTGAACTAGACCAGACATCCTGCAGGAAAGAGGATGGTGTTTCTAAAGAGAAAAACATTCTATGGTAGGATGAGTTGACTATGATGTCAAGCTACTTTTAAATATTCCCCCAAAGAAGTAAAAAGAGAAAACACACAGCAATACTAGCACATGTAGAACTGACAGGGCCAAGGCTGGTCTTTCAATGCAGGAACACATTATAGGCAGTCTCAGTTAGCACTGATTAAATTTTAAAATGGAATTTGTGCAGAGATCAGTACAATTTCCCTGGAGTTTTAGAAAACCAGTTGCAACTCAATTGCCAACTGCAGCCCTTTAAAACAAGCTCACATTTGTGAATTCCACTAAGTACTGTGCAAAGATAAAGTATTTTATCATTGCTCCCTTTATTTTTATTAAGTAACATGGCCTCATTTTGCTACCAGGGTCAACGATAAATGGCGTTAAGGAAGAGAGAAGGCTTCCCACGCTGTACTTACATTCACATCAGCAGGTGTGGGCGAAGCATCACTGTTTTCTTTGTCCATTTTGCGTGTTTCTGCGTGTGAACATCCAGAGGTGTCTCAAAGCCAGGTTTCACCCCCTTCCATTCTCGCTCGAGAAGAATTGGTGGCCGCATTCAAGCTAGCTTTCAGAGGAAGGGAATCAACTTACCTCCACGGGGTCCAGTTCAGAAACTGAAGCTGCCTCATTGCTGTATAGTGAATGTTAAAGGGACCTCTCAGTCAGCTTTGCACCCCAAACTGAAGGTTTCTTAATGTGTCTCTAAGATGAGTCAGGCCCCTCGGAGCCGAGCCTCAAGGCAAGGTTGCCTCACAAGGACACAGTTCAACAATCCAAAAGTATTTACGTCATTAAAACTTTTGCCTGCATCTTCTAAAGAATATTAAGAGATCTAATTTATAACCCTCAGCACCACTTCTTAGAAATCCCCACACACCCACTTCTCTTGCTTGCATCTCATGCCCACTCCAGAAGCCTCAGTCTCCAATTCTGCTCTCAACTCTGCCCCTACACTCTCTGAAAATCCCTTTCCAGGAGGGTTTTTTCCCTTTTTTCTCCCCCTCCTCTTGCAATTCTCAGTAAATCGAGTCCTTTCTGATGTAAATCTCCTGTTCCCATCTCTCCCCTTCTTCCCCATGTCAACCTGAATGAGGTTCAAGGGTGGGAAGAGGAGGGTAATCTTGAGGGGCATTGGCAGAATTTTCCTTAGCAGATGGGGAATGGAAAAGGCTAGGACTGCTCATACTTTACACACCTTACACGGACACGCTGCCGTGTGGGTGCTGGGCGTCAGTGGGAAGTGGATCAATCGCCTTTAAAGGGGAAAGCCTGCTCTGCTGATCTAGACACACACTCTGGTCCTTCAAGGTCAGGTCACAAGAAAGCGAGTGAGAAAGAGCCTACTGAAAGCAGTGAAGGATTAGTGAGTAAGACGGAGGACAACAAATGATGTCATATTGTGCACATTCACTCCCTGGCTTTTGTTGTTTGTTACCAACACTGATGAAATGACTAATAATGCCACAGGCTTTATAATTATAAGATTGGGAAATCTGAAAATGAAGTCCTCTTTAACTGCCTATCCTTTCTATATTACTTCTCTTATTTCTAGAACTATTCATTTCTACACAATGTAAATAAACTATCTGCCCTGAGCAGTGAACTCTCCTTGAAAGTCAATCTTTAGGCAGGCTCCTCTGAGCCCTCTTTTCATCAATGCCTCATCCTTGGGCCCAGTCTTCAGCCTGCCTAGCCCAGTTGTAGTAAGAATCCTGCTGTCAGTTTAGTGAGAAGCCCCTCCCCTTGATATCTGATCAAGTCCCTCATTCCAAACTCTTGATGTATAAAGCCTTGGCCTGCCTTTAGCAAGAATCCCCCTACCCTTGATGTTTCTTGTTAGTAATTTTCCATCCACTGCTCCCCTCACTCTGCTCAGTGGCCATAAATCACCAGCCAGCTTTGCTGTGTTTGTAATTGACCTAAGTCTATCCTAAAGTCTCTTTCCTCTATTGCAATAGTACTGATTAAAATCTGTCTTTACAGCCTTTTCACTAGTGTCCACCTCTGTTTCTCTTTGATACCAACAAGAATGAGAAGGTGCAGCAAATCATAGGAGTCTGCACTATAGGTACAGAAATTTAAAACAATCATCAAACCAACTACAAACTGCTTTTTATTATCACCCTTCGTCAGTAATTCTAAACAATGTCAGTAATAAAATGCTCCTCGCTGAAAAAAAATGTTTGGTATAAGTTCTAAATAATTGCAACCATTACAATTGAGTTTTAATAATGTACATGTAAGCTTCAAAGGAGCACATTTTTATTACTCACTATTTAATAAATAATGACTGTCACGTAGAAGTTACGTTGGAGAACTCCCATTTGTCTAGTTGGTCTCAAACACAAGAAGACTCCGTGATAAATGCTTATTTCAAGAGTAAGTTTCTAGAAGTCTGGGGTCATTTGAGCTGACTTGGGGCAGAATCCTTGTCTCCACAATCCATGTGGAATTATATATTCCTGCATTTAAACAGAGGATTCAAAGTAACCAACAAGAGCACAATGATTGTAAAAGTGAAGAAACAGAACTTCAACTATTTCATTTCTGTTTTCCATGTGACCGTTGGGAGTTAATTTATATTGAAATTTTAAAACAGGTATACAGAGCATGAACTGCCTGGTGTAGTATTCTGTATGCAATAATTATTTTAATTTTATTTTTACTAGCATAATTACATATACAAAGTTGAGTAAAATTTTTCACTGCATTTTTTCTAGGCACTATTAGTATTCATTTTATCTTATGATTATTACTGAAAATATTTTCATTGTATAGAGGAAGGGGCTATTAAAAATGATCCACTCTAGATAGACCTAGATATGTGATAACAGGTATAGCAAATAATGATAGAATCTCAGTGTGGGTATGCATTTACGCTATAGAATTCTTTCAACTGTATGTTTATAATTTTTCTTGGTAAAATGCTGGGAAAATTATCATCTCTGGGAGTCAAATACTCTAGATAAGCCATTGGTTTTGAGAGATAATGGCAAAGAAAGCTGGGGTGCAAGATAAAATCTTGGTGACCGAGCATGCAAGCATCTCCTTGTTTCTTTTACTGGCATGGAAGCCCTGGTACGGAGCCCCTTCCATCCCAGAACATACAACCAAAGATAATCACAATGACCAGATGTAGGTTGGTGCTTCCCCTCATAAGCAGCTTGAAAGGCGGTGAAGAGGTTTCTATTCCTTTCCCAGGAACAAAGGCCCCTGTGCTGAGAGAAGTGGGGCAGGTGACTGTCTACTGGCCAATCAAGCAGATAGTGTGCAGTGACCTAGATCGACAGAGAAACACCTCTCCATTGGATTCAGCAGTGGTTGCTGGGAGCACTTAACTTACCCAATACATCAATTCAGCACACAAAAACATCTTGAATGTTTCAACCTTCTGTCCCACTGGTAAGCCCAGCGGATCTGAAGGCCTGGAGGTAGGAGCAAGTCATCCATCTAACATGAGCAAGGGCTGAGCACCTGTCATGGAAGGCGCTTAGCAATGGAGGTGACACTTCCATCCTTGCCTAACCAGAGGAGAGGCCAGCTCTGCCACAAGTGATAAGTTCATTTTTGCTACTTAGGACCCACTTCTCTCTATTATGATAAATGGCCACGTGCAGAGTTGCCATTTGATCCCCACTCACCTCTGAGCTTTCTGCACAAGGGGAGTGAATCCTAAGGAATCACAAGGTTGCACAGGAGCCTGGGAAGCCAGCCAGCCATTTAACACTGTCAACCATAACGTCCTGTAATAAAATGACACGACAGTGATCCTGGCTTCCCTTTCTCTGCTGACTCACAGGGAACGTGATCCTAATCCTTTTTGTCACATCACATGGATCTTCTTAAAAAATGAAATGATAGTGGGGCATCTTAGCAAACCCCTAGATCTGGACTATTATAATATCCGCTTAACTGTTTTCCTCCTCTGGCCTCATGCCTCCCATGTGTACATCACTACCAAACAAATCTTCCTAAAGTAACTCTCTACTGTCACCTCCATCCTTGACCATGGCAGCCCATCTCCTTTTATTCAGTCCCCCTGGCCTGATATTCGAGGTCTTCCTCAAAAGTGGCACCAGGTTACCTTTCTGAGTCCTCCTGTCACATATACTGAATCTTCTCTGTCAAACTATGCATTTTCCATCTTTAGTCATCCGTTCATTCACCCATCCACCTGTTGACTTAACATGTATTGCATGCCTACTATGTGACAGATGCCAAATATTTTTTAAATGAGTAAAATACATCACCGCCCTTAAAAAGCTCTCGGTAGAGGAGGTAGACATGCAAACTACTGATTACAACATTAAGTAATAAGTGCCATCAAAGAGGTGCTGACAAAATGCCACAGAATCATAGAGGAGACTATTAACAGCCCTCTCTTCCGAAGCTTGTGTCCCAGGTCCACACTACATTATTCAAATCCTAAGCATTTTCAACACCCTACTTGCAGCTCTCCTGCAAGCTTTTCCACCTCCTCACTCTCTTCTTCCCCCTAATGCAAAACCTTTATTGTACCTACCAGTACTTGAGGTAGGTACAATAAAGGTAAATAGTGTTATAATAATTCATCAAATGCTACTATGTGGCATCTCTCATGTTGTCATTTTGGTTATTTACCTTGTCATATGTGTATCCTATCTCCAAGCTCCTTGAAGACAAGGTCGTTGTATTAGCCTGTTCAATGTAATAGGCTTGGGGGCTGGGGGTGATAGCTTCTTCAGGCATTAGTTGGGTCTAGGATTTTATTTCACCTTAGTTACAAGCTAATAAGTTAGCCTGTTACTATTACATGGATGGTAGCAGATGACATGAGATTCATGGCTTGGCAAGCAGCATAAGGATCAGCATGTTTGCATGGGTTCCTTTTTTCCCGTAAGTCCCACAAAGGTGACTCAATATGGTTCAGATGAATGCAATGGGTTCACGTCACAGCTGAGGAATGCCGAGCTTGGGAAATCTACCACTTTTATAAAAAGCCTGCCTGTTGTCCAAGGTAGAGACATTACCTCATCCTTCAGGGTTGCTTCCCGGAAACACACCCTGAGAAATGGCCAAGATAGAGAGCAGTCAGGACATCTCATTCTTGGCAGACACAGTGTATTCGTTTCCTGGGGCTGCCGTAACAAAGTACCACAAACTGCGGGATTAAAACAGCAGAAATTTATTGTCTCACAGTTCTGGAGGCTAGAAGTCCAAAATCAAGGTGTCAGCAGGGCCATGCTCCCTCTGAAATTTGAAGAGTAGAATACTTCCTTGCCTCTTCCTGCCTTCTGGTGGTGGCTGGCTCTCCTTGGCACTCCTTAGCCTTCAGCTGCAGCAGTTCAGGCTCTGCCCCCTTGTCACATGGAACTTTCTCTTCATGTGTCTCTGTGTCTCTTCTCTTCTTATAAGGACATCAGCCATATTGGATTAAGGACTCCCCTACTCCGGTGTGACCTCATGTTAACAGATTACAGCTGCAATGACCCTATTTCCAAATAAGGTCACATTCTGAGGTAGTGGGAGTTAGGGTTTCAACACATCTTTTTGGGGGACACAATTAAACCCATAACACCCTGCAAGGTCTGCAGGAGTGGAGGACTGTCACTCTCAACAGAGTAAACTTGCTTCTAATGGACAGCACTGCTAGAAGTCTAGAGCCTGGTCATAGTCTGGGGCAGCTGCAGGTTGCAACTTAACCATATTCTCTAGATGTTGTCCTGAACCCCCTGCCCATACTCATCTGACTCCCTGTCCCTCTATGGTGAGGAAGGGGATGATGGTACAGTATGACCGAGTCATGGTCCAGAAGGAGCCATTAGTACTTCATCCACAGGCAGCCATATCAATTTCAAGGGGAGAATGTTTGGAGGAGATTGTCCTGCATTAGACCAGAAATGGGAGATTAAGGGGGTGGATAGCTAATGCCTCTTTCCTTTCTGGTTCAATGGATCCATTAAAAGGACCTCCTTTCCCTTTTCAAGTTCCTGATATAAGGAGTGCTCAATTCAGTATAAGTGTGTGGTTGTGCTAAGGGGCTCTTGGGTGAACTAGTCCGGAAGCCATTCTACCATACAACCATAACCAGACAGACCCTAGAGGCCCAGCCTGTCCCAAGCTGGTCACTAGCACTCTCACAGAAAGCTATGATGTATGTTTATATTGAGCTGGCAAAGCATCTGACTCCCTGTAGGAGCTGGATCAGCATGATGTTTGACGAAGGAATGAACCTGTTATACTAAAAGGTATTGACTTTGGAAATTATGCAAAGGTCATTAGATTACAAAGAAATATTTTTTTAAAACCAACTTTAAAAATCAGATTAATCAGATTGAAAGAATAGGATTGGGGAAATGACAGAATAATGAAAAATGAGAACAATTATGTTAGGATGAAATTAAACAGATGAATCAAAATGACCTTGGCACAGGGAGGCCTGGAGAAAAAGGAGGAATAAAAACAAGAGGAAGAGAAAACGAAGGAATAGGAGCAGTTAAGTCATTTTAAAATGAGTATCCCATGGCTTAAATGGGCATGGAAAGCATCTCACTTCTTAGCAGAGTCAAGCCCTGCCCTGCTCTGCAGCGTTGGCTTCCCCACCAACTTCATCTCTGTTATGCTGTTTGATGCTCCGAGCTACTTTGAAGTTTAGCGCCTTGTCATCCCAACTTCCTCATAGGATTTGTGCATATTCTGGAATCTGAAATAAATACTATTCAACTATCTGCTTATTATCCTAAATCATTCCCAACGAGAGGCCCCGACAGCCTTCATGTAATTTACAAATGGCAAATGTGAAATGCATCAGTATATATCTGGTCATTTCTCTCAAAGATCAGATGCTTGGAAGCACAGCTAAAATCCAAATAAAAACATCAGTGATGTGGTAAAACAAAATCCTACCCTCCTCAAACCCTTCACCCCCCCAGGAAGAGAGAAATATTTCAGAAGTGAATTAGATCCTTTCTACTAAAAGTGGTGTAGCTCTCCATTTCCTCCCCTCCTTGAGGGAAGTTACAGAGTGCTGAAACGGGGGCTTTTTTTCCCTTTTTTTTTTCAATGACAAACCAACTGCAGCTTCAGGTTTTATTCTAGCCAACACACACAACGTGTGTGTGGTTTCTGGAGCATTAGCTACTAAATTATTTTTTATTCATTTGCATCTTTATTTGATTAAGGCTTACCTGAAACCCCAGGGTATCTGAGATGGGTGTTTATTTGCCAGGAGGTCTCCTGGCTGTCACATAGTTATTGATCTCATTTGAGAATTCTGAAGTATGGTTGGGAATGTTCACGGACCAGCATCAGGATGCAGGAGCCTCCAGCACGATTCTATCACCTTTCCCCAACAGGCTAAGTGTATCTGACTTATTGAGGGTATTGCTGCCGTCCTCTCACTTTCTCGTCAAGCATAAAGGGCATATGAGTGGATGTCTCTGCTAAGTAATCATTCAGTGCATCAATTTGCTCCAATGGACCAGAAAGAGTTTTATCTTAAATGGTATTTTTGCACTTCTTTCACAAGTTAAATGTCACTAGAAGTCCTTGATAGTGCCAATTGACAGATATGCACAGCTGCCAAATCCCCATTTTCAAGAGTCAGACTCTTCAGTCTCACTAGTAAAATGCCTTAGTGTCTTAGCAAACCAGCGAAGGATGGAATCAGTCTACTGGGCAGGCCTCAAACCATGAGAGTCATTGTTCTCCACAGTAATCCAGAGCCCGGAGGCAGGACTGCACAGGTAGGGGCTCTGCTTCCCAACTCTCCTTATGATAACCCACGTCAGCTGAGGGAGTGTGTTCCTTACACATCCCTGACATGTAGAAGGTGCTCAGTACATCTGAGCTAACATCTTAATTAAATACTAATTAATAACATGTACTAACTACTATGAATTAGTGACTACAATGTTGCCAAGGACCTGGTTTCTCTATCCTCCTTCATTTTACCACAGAGGGGAATACTCAGACTGGTTTGCTTCTCACAATTAAACTTTCTGTCCAAGGAGAGTGCCTCCCTTTCCTTACCCTAATCTTGGCCCTAATTAAAAGATTCTAAACAAAAAGATTTACATAACATTTACCAGCTTTGCAGGAATAATTCTGATCAAGAATCATATGTTAAAGTTTCATATGTAAAATAAGCCACCTTGAGTATTGGTTACTTGCATACACAAGGGTGCTCTGAACTCAGGAAGGAATTGAACACATCTTTTGAGCCGGGTCCAGAAAACCAAACATATCTGCATTCTCCTGAATGACACACAGGTGAGCTCGTCATTGTGTGCTCCTACTGGAGAAAGACGCAGTGCAAGATGAGTGCAGGGACCACATCTTCACCTGTGTATCCCCTAGAGCCTAGCACTGTGTCTAGGATGCAGAAGGCAGTGTTGCATAAGGGAATTCACGAACCTTTGGTCATAATGTTCAGGGTTCAAATTCCAGTTCCTTCTCTTACTAATTGTGAGACATTGGGCAATGGTTTAATCTCGCTGATTCTCACTTTCCTTATCTGGGAAATTATGTAAGTACTCACTTTGCAGGATTGTTATAAGAATTAGAGGAGACGTATTGTACAGAGTGTCTGACACTTAAGAGGTGCTCAGAATATCTTTCAATGAAATTTCCTTAGGTCATTATTTTCCCTTCAATTGTTCTGAAGCAGGATGTCTTCTCAGGCAGAGTTGCTCACTTTGCAATCTGTGTGAGCCAAGCTCATCCCATCATAAGACTGATGCACTGTTCTCCCAAGAAATTATTGATCCAAGAAGATGGATCCAGAATGGATCTTTAACTTTATCCTACAGAAGGCCATCAATGTCTGTTTCATTAGAATAAAGGTCAGTTGGGCAATATTCACCCTAAACCCATTTGAACCATACTGAGATTTATCCTTGCTCTTCAAAATAGGTTTACATTCTCAGCTCAGGGCCGTCAAAGCTGACACATTTATTTTGAGAATATATAATAGGCTCATAGCCACATCACATCTTCAGTTTCGCTGAGTGACAAATCAATTAACCACATTTCGCCTCAGTTCTCTTGCCGAGACATTCAAGTTGAATTCTCAAAATGATAATTTCTGTTCTGGTCTCACATTTGGCAATATTTTTTTACCAGTTGATCCTTCTGTCTTAACCAACCCTGTGTACTTCAGAGTCATTAACAAGCATGAACAGTTCATGGATTTAATGCACTCTTTGGCAATGATGAAAAATGCTGGAATTTGAAGCAAGGACCCAGCAATCATAACATTTCTTTGCAGCTGCCCAGGAAGAACACCAAGTTCCATCAACATCCTCGTATGCAGATGGTGTCTTCCAAAATATTCACAAATATATTTTTAAGTGATAATGCTGATGAGAGTGTAGAGAAATAACCGCACTTATACTTTGCAAGTGAGACTGTAAACTAGTAGTATGGATGGTAATTTGACCATATTAATCAAAAATCAATATTTAGCCTCTAGGAAATTATCCTAAGAAAATTATTATAAAGGTATATCTATAAGGATGTTTTATAGCATTAATTTTAATGATGAAATTTGGAAACATTCTAAAATTCAACAATAAAGGATTAACTAAATGACATGTGATACATTCATTCAATGGATTTTCAATGAAAATTTATTCAGCTATTTCCATGCAGCAGAGCTTTCTATGTAGAATGGACCAGCTTCCTCTTCCCATTTTGTTGGGACATCCCCATGACTCACATCCTCATGTTTCCTGAGGCAATTTCTGTCCTCCTCCTTTCTGTGAAGCTTTAATGGCAGACAGGTTGTAGCTAAGAGAAATTAGTTTACCGCCAAGAAATAACGGAGGTGGAGACATTCTAAAAATGTTAGGCTGATTACATATACATTTTAATATCCTATGATTATATGCACTAAATTGTGGGCAGTGGTTATCATGGATAATGGGATTAAAAAGAGTCTTTCAAGTTTCCTGAATTGTTTGAATATTTTACAAAGTTTTATCAAGGGGCAAACAATCTGTTCTGAAATATTAAAAGGAAAAATTATCATGCTGGCCCAAGGCACAAATACCTTGAAGCTAGAGTGAAAGTCAATAAATTAAGAATGCTAAACATTAAGATCTGTGTTATTAATAAAACAGCAAGATAATAAAATAGCTACAAACCAACATCGAGAATCACTGTGGGCTTCCGAGGAGAATTGCCTCAGAGACTCACCTGTTATGGATTATGTCACCACTACTCTTGCAATACAAGGCAATTTTGACTTAATCATATATTGCAGAAAGGATTAATATTAGAAAATATTCAATTATCTTTCTTTTGTTTGTTGGGTACACATGATGGCAAAGGACTGTTTTGGCCTTAAAGTCCCATTTCTAAAATTTATAGCAGGTCAACATCACGTGGAGAAAAACTGAGAACCAGAGGCCTAGAAGAGTACTACTCGGTTGGCCCCCTGGCCAGTGGTTTTAATGGCACTGTAGTGTCCTTGAGGACACACAGGGTTTGCATGATGAGTATTTAGAGTTGACTCTGCCTCAATCACCATTGCTTGTAATTAGAAAGAATACATCACATGCTAAGTAGGTCTGTAATTTGAGAGAGGAGAAAGGTTGCTCTCTAAAAAAAAAATGGACTTGACTGTACTCTGGATCCAATCAAACCATTAGATTATTTCATGGAGCTGAAATGGGTAAACTATCAAGAATTGGCACCTGCCATTTGAAGCGGTGCTTAAGCAATGCTTGGGAGCAGAGAATCTTACCTTACTCAGGGGATGCAGCAGAGCGGCCTCAAACACTCATCCAAAGTCCATATGAAAGATGGCCTTGGATCTACCTCCTTCAAGAGGCTGCCCATGGTCTGTTTAAATGAGGAAATTTAACCTTCAAAACATCCGAGGCATACAAAACAACTTGTAAGTACGATGTTCTCATTTCTGCCAATAATACTACTGTAATTTAAAACGTTATCTTTGTGCTTTACAGTTGCCATAGAGATGAAAGATTCATAGTCAACAGGATTATTTCAATTTCAATGACTGATGATGTTAACAGTTTTGCTAATCTGAAATAGGTGATCTCTCTATGACTTTAGAAGAGGAAAAGGCAAGGAATGGAAATTAGGTTCAAGTTTTACTCCAGGCTAGCTCTATGAGAGAGTGCCTTCCCAAAGAGCCCATCCAGTTAAAAAAAAGAATTCTTTCAAACGGAAAGAGTGGGTCATTCTAACAGATGTTTAAAATACGTTGTTGGAATTGGTTAGATGTTATTTTATTTAGAATTTTTCACATCCATGTTCCCAAGTGAAATAGGTCTATAATTTTCCTTTTTTATCTTTGTCGGGTTTTGTAATCAGTGTTAAATTAGCCTCATGAAGTGAGCTGGGCTCAGTGTTTGTCTTTTCCTAACAATTTCTTAAACTTATCCATATCTCTGTATTTCCTCCAAACAGGACATTTTCCTTATCACTTTCCTGCCTATCCCTTTTTTCTGTGCTTCTCCACTCATGCCACACGTGCTGTATCGGTAAAGTTGTCCCTCCATTGCCGTAGAGGATTGGTTCCAGGACCCCTGTAGATAAAGCAAAATCCATGGATGCTCAAGTCCCTTATGTAATACGGTGTAGTATTTGCATATAACCTAAGCACATCCTCCCGTATACTTTAAATCATCTCTAGATTACTTATAATACCTAATACAATGTAAATGCTATGTAAATAGTTGTTATACTGTTTTGTTAATAGAAAAAAAAAAGTCTATTCATGTTCAGTACAGACAGCCATCGTAGGTCTCTTGATCCGTGGTTGTTTGAATCTACAGATGCAGAATCCATGGATACAGAGAGCCAACTGTATTGTCTAGAATTTTAATTTTGAATTGCTGTAAATATAATTTTTCTGCCTTTGTTTAAACAAGAATGAAATTTGCTAACTTGCTTATCCTCATTTCCCATATCAAATAGCATTTTTCTGGTAATATATTTTTCTTACTGGAATACTTAATCTAACTGTATTTTCAAAAAGCCTCTTGGTTAATATTTCTCCTCCACTTTTAACTAAAAATCAGTTAGCTATATGGAAAATTGTGTGTCCAATTTGTTTTTTCCTTCAGCATCTTGAAAATATGACTCTATGCATCCAAGGTTACTGCTGAGAAATCTAATGTTAATCTGATTCTTTTTTCTTACATGTAGTGAGCTTGTACTCTTTAAAAGCTTTGAGAGTTTTCTATTTATTTTCAGTGGTCGTACATTTCACTATAATGCTTCCCACTGACGGCTCTTATCGTTTATTTTTTGGCACCTTATAAGTCTGTAAAAACCAAGTTCTGAGGTTGACTCCATGGCGTAGTGGTTAAGTTCGGTGGGCTCTAATTTGGTGGCCAGTGTTCGCGGGTTCGGATCCCCACGCAGACCTACACTGACTCCTCAGCTACGCTGTGGTGGTGACCCATTTACAAAATAAAGGAAGACTGGCACAGATGTTAGCTCAGGGCTAATCTTCCCCAAGCAAAACAAGAGGAATTGGCAACGGATGTTAGCTTAGAGCGAACCTTTCTCAGCAAAAGAAAAAAAACAAAAAACAAAAAAAACAGCTAAATTCTTAGGTCTTTTATTTTAATTCTGGGAAATTCTCAAAATTATTTCTTAAATTCTTTCCTCCACTACGTTGACGTTTTTCCTTTCCTTCTGAGATTTCAATTATATGATTTTTGACCCATATCACCTGACATTTCTTTTGTATTTACCATCTATTTGTGCCTATCCTTTTTACAGAGTGCCTTGTGTTGGTATTCCAATTTATAAATTCATTCTTTTTACCCATTCTACTATCAATCTTTATTTCATTTATCTTATTTTTTATGTTCCAGATCTCTAGTTGATTTTTTTCTTCATAGTGGATTATTACTTTATGTTTCCAAAATTTTCCCTTATCATTTTTAGTATATTTATTAGGCTAATTTTAAATGATTCTTCTGTCTGGTCTGTAAATCCTACTTCATCTGGTAAGGATGGCCCAGTGTGTCTCTTGGTGACAGTGGTACTCACACTCCTCAGGGGTCTTCCACTTGCTGCCTGAGCTTGTATTTCCCTGAGGTTTTCTGCTACCTTGACTGCAAATGCAAATTGCCTCCCATTTTTCAAGAGCCTCATCTCCAGGCTGTAATCATCTGATGGGACTGAAGGGGTGGGAACCTGAGGGGGTGGGTGGGATCGTGTTGGGAGCAGGAAGTGCCCAGGTGCTGGCACGGCCCCCAGTGTTCTCATTACCTGCTCCTCACTGCGGCTGGGCTCTAGACTGCCCTAGGTTTGGCAGACTACTTCTTTCTGGCTCTGAGCTGATTTTTTCTGTTTTTCTGCCTCTTAGTGTCTCTGGCACAGCAGTGGTGGAGCCAGGGCAATATGGGAACAGACTAGGCATAGCCTGAAAGCTCTCTGCCAAAACTATCCCCTGCTGATGGAGGCCATTTCCCACGTCCCCGACTCCTAATCCCAAACAGGGACCTAACACAGGAATTTCCTCCCAGTGTCATTTCATTTGTTGGGATCCGCCAACCTACCTCTCTTACTGTTGTGGCAACTCCAACATAAGGTTTGAGGAAGGAATTGAGCTGCCATGTTCATGTGACATCTTTCCAGGAGTGGACAATTCACCAGTGGTTGTCAGAGGGTCACTAGGACCCCTGGGGGATACAGTAGGTCCTTGAGATGATGCCGGGCTAATTTCCTTTAGTGTAATCCTTTATTCCTGCGTTTTTTGTTTTTTTTTTAATATTAAGTCTTTTAAAATCTTATGCTGAATCCTGTATAGATAAGATCAGCGACACTCTTGTTGAAGCAGGAGTGGGAACCCAGGATTCTGCCCCCTCAGCAGCCCTGCCGTCCCACCCCTTCATGGGTATCCTAGAGCTGCAAAAGTTTCATTTATTTTACCTTTTCTTGTTAATTAACAACTCATTATAGTGATAAAAGACCTTATTTCTTTTCTTACTAAATGCATCACTTTCTTTGTTATTTCTACTGGTAGGAAAGAATGAGATGAATTGGTGGTCCCCAGGCTTATTTGCTTTCTTAATTTTTCTATAGATGAGAAAATCTTTAAAACCTATCCCATCTTAGCTAGATCTCAGTCTTACGCAATATCCAAGAGTTTTAGGGGTTTAAACCCTATAAATGATTGTAAAAGAGCAACCTACATTGCTTATAACTCCTGGCTGATGAAAAAACTGTATAAATGTTGGCATCAGACCCAGGGTCTGGCCTGTAGGGGGAAGATTATTGTTAGAGAAGTGAAAACTGCTTTTTCCCTCAACCGTTCATCCTTTGTCCATTCGATAAAACCACCCATCCATCAGAAACTTCCTGGACATCCTAACAAGAGCTCCTTAAGGATTGGCTTTGGTTTGCTTGTTCCTGTGTGCTGAACAGAGTTTAGCATCATAAGCACAAGGTAGTACTCAAAAAATATGTAGGGGTTGGAACTGACCTGGTGGAATAGTGGTTAAGTTCATGTGCCCCGCTTTGGTGGCCTGGGGTTTGTGGGTTTGGATCCCTGGCAAAGACCTATACACCACTCGTCAAGCCATGCTGTGGCGGTGTCCCACGTACAAAATAGAGGAGGACTGGCATGGATGTTGGCTCAGGGACAATCTTCCTCAAGCAAAAAGAGGAATGTTAGCAATAGATGTTAGCTCAGGGCCAATCTTCCTCACCAAAAAGAAAAAACATGTTGGGTTCAAAGACCTTGTTCTTGAGCTCATGGCTTTAGGCTCTCAGAAAGGGCAAAACTATTCCTAAACTTTCTACTGGAATTGCCAATATAAACAACCTTGTAAGGGCTTCCTCACGGCTAACCTATATTTCTACAGCCACAGCTTAAGCTTAATTCCACAGTGCTGGCCTCTTGAATGAAATGAAAACCAGCCCTGCCTGCAAAGACCCTAAGACAAAGAACGAACTACACAATTTAAGACACAAGACTAGTTTGTTTATTAGGTGAGTTCTATAAGTTGAGGAGGGGCATTTCTGGCAAATAAATAAATAAATAATCAGACAAACGGAGACTTTGGGGCCAAGAAGGAGCTGAGAAAGAGGAGGGAAGCGGAGTCTTTGCATAGTTCTACAGGAACAGAAGGTGGCAGCATAGGCAACGTGGATTCTGAGCAGAAATGCAGCACTCGCAAAAACCAGGGACGAGAGGCTTGGAGAAAGAGGAGAAGGTCAGAAGGTGACTACCTATTTCTTTATCATTGAGACGGTGGTGTGGAACATTTGTCCTCTGGATGGGGGCGAGATGCGGCGTCTCACATGATCTGCCTGGGCATCCCGTACCCGGTCATGCCTGCCTGGGAGGCTCCCTTGTTGCTGCCCATCTGCAGGCCTATGACGTTCTGTCCCTGGCGAAGCTGCTCCTCTGAAAATCCTCTCCGATTCTGCTGGGCTTTCCTGGGCAGAGGGAGTGAGATGGGATAATGTCATTCTGACAGTTATCAAACTCTTCCCAAGATATGCAGTTAGACAGGGTCTACCAGAGGACACCAAATAGAAGAGTAGGCCCTCTACTGAACTACAGTCCTGCCATGAACGCACCCTGGGCTATGGTCCTCCCCTGAGGTATGGCCCTACTCTGGGCTCTGGCCCTACCCTGGGCTCTGGCCCTACCCTGAGCTATGGCCCTACCCCGAGCTATGGCCCTACCCCGGGCTATGGCCCTATCCTGAGCTATGGCCCTATCCTGAGCAATGGCCCTACCCTACGCTATGGCCCTGCCCTGGGCTATGGCCCTACCCTGGGCTATGGTCCTACCCTGAGCTATGGCCCTACCCTTGGCTATGGCCCTACCCTGGGCTACTGCCCTACCACAAGTAGGCCCTACCATGATACATGAACTCTCTACTCCTTAGAAGCCCAGATGGTTCTCTAGGATTTCCACCAAAGAATCAGTGGATGCCTCTCTGGGGACTTGACTCCCAGTTAGCTTTCTTGTCACCCTCTCTCTCACAGTTCTCTCAAGCCCTTGTGAAAATTAAAATCAGTCCTTCTTACAAAGCATGTCATTAATCCCATTCCACTCTTCCCTGTAAAGGGCCAAGGATTAATGTTCCATTTTAGAGTGAGGGCCCAAGAGTTAAGGAGGGGACATTTCTAATTTGTTTGTGGGCCAAATAGACCACAATAGGTCACTAATAACTCTGCAACTAAACTGGCCAACATCTAGGAGGATTTGAGATCAGGTTCATTTAAAATGACAGAAGCTGGTGCCTTTTTATAACTATCAAGAAGAGGAAAAGGGGTTAGGGAAATGAAGAGTCAAATATCTGCTGCACGTACTCTCTTCTTTTCATCTCCGCCTGAGCTACTGGGTGGGGTGTAGGTGCGCTTGCTACCCTCACCCTGAATACAACAACAACAACACAAATCTCTTTAGGAAAAGGCCCTTTACTGACACAACCATATACTTTATTAACCAGACCAGGTTACTTCTGAGAATGAAAGGGAGTGCTATTAATAAATACACTGGGACAGCAGGCATTAACCAGGACTGTCCCAGGCAAATAGGACATATTTTCTCATCATTAAGTGCAAAAATAAATGAATAACAAGTAGATTCAGAGTTACTTGGGTCACAATAAAACCAAGTTCAGACATCAAGCCACCTCTGAGAAAAGCCATTCAGTCCTGCTCAGTCTCAGGAGACATAGAACCTGGGCCGAGCTGGAGGACCCAAGAATCTAGTCAGAAATGCCCAACCATTTCTGCCCTGGGTGGAATGTTGGCCTGAACAGCAGCCTCGGTCTTTCCTTGCTCTGGGGGACTGAGCTGTGGGGCCAGGAGTGCTTGCTGCTAGCAGCTGTGTGTCGAAATAGCCTCTGGGGAGCCACAAGACTGCAAGTGCCCCTCTTGTTAAAGTCATCCTCTCCTCCAGGGGGCCCGGAAGGGGTTTTTACCTGTGAAACCAGGAGGGCTCTCCCCGGTAGCAGCCGTCATCCTTGGTGACTGCAACGCTGCCTAGAGCCATCAGGGTCCTCTGCACGGCTGCCATGTCTTTCCCTGGAAGCCAATGAAGAGATTAAAGCCAAACGTGCATCAGGGCCAAGAAATCTAAAGGATGGGGATGGCCCTCTGGGAAGGAAGTTCTGATAGAAGGCTGTAGGTGATCACATTCAAGGGAGAGAACAACAAATACTTCTGCAAGTGGCCTGAAGACAACCATGGCCAAACTCCTCAGACAGGAACAAAGAATTAACACTGGCTAATTCCTCTCTATATGGTACACACCCGAGATGCCCAGTCTCTCATCCATTCAGAGTGGCCATCTGAATGAAACATTCCAACACTTACCAGCTCAGATGCCCTGCCCTGAGCAGAGGCCTGGCCTTGGGGGTTCTAGAGGCTGTGGTCAGGGGAGGCCCTGAGGGGAGGCTGGCAAGGTGGTCTGCAGAGGAAGAATTCCCTCAGGACTGGAAAGAGAAAAGGAAACTGGAGAGAAGCTGGTTGGATGGATTAACTGTGCCAAACCCCAGCTGGCTTCTCTCTCTCACTTTATCCCGGTTAGAAGGGTCTAAAATCACCCATGTGCATTAAATTGAGTATCCATTTGGCTATTTGAGCTGGAGGCCTGGCAAATGAAGAAAAGCAAATCAACACAGAAAGTACTCGATGTGACGCAAAGGATGGGCCCTTGATTTTGTGCTGCTTGAAAGGAGCTAAATGGAGACAATACTTAACTGGCTTGTGTGTGAGAGAGAGGAGAGTGAGAGAGAGAGAGAGAGAGAGAGAGAGAGATGTGTGGTGCCCCTCGCACAGTTGGAAGCGGAGCCTTGTTACCTGAGGAGCCCGGTGACCCTTAACCCACGGAGAAGGCAAGTGGCCCCCACAAGTCAGCCTGCTCCTCCCAGCCCTCCTCCTTTCCTCCCTTCCAGTTGACCGATGTGTCCTGGACTGGGAAAGATCTACTGCGTGGTTAGTCCTGCAATTCACAGCCCATCGCAGGTCCATGCATGGCCCAAGTGTGGAGTGCAAAGGCCAAGGGCCCAGGGTTACAAAGGAGGGCTGCATTCAGCCTGGTGGGGAGCTGTGACAACTAAGGGCAAATATTAAAAGGCCCTCTTCAGACTGAGTGAACCATCTGTGGTCTCTCCAGCTCGGCTGCTGCAGCTCAGTCCCTGGGGAATACAGAATTACGGGGGAAAGATGGACAGAAAGTGAGAATGGAGCATAACTCTAACAAAATAAATAATTAAGGCCCACAGAGGAAGTCCAGTTCAGGATCTCCATTTATTCAAAGAGGACAGAGAGAGAGCAGAGCCTTCTTCCCTCACCTCTCTCCTCCATTCCATTAACCACAGGGCCATTTCCTGGAGGCTGAGGCCCTGTGGGATTGGCTGATGGATACAAGGATGAAATGCTCTCAGTGGAGAGCCCCCCAGACTCAAGGGACAGCCGGCGTGGTGCAGAATGGAGTATCTGGGCAGCATGTGGAAGGGGGAGGGCACAAGGAATACGGAGAATTAAGAGAGAGGAAATACAGAGGTGGTTGGTAGAACAACTCTTCTCTTCCACAGATGAAAGGCATTTCTGCAATTGTCACTCTATAAAGGGATCTTTTTTTTTTTTAATAGAACTGTAGTGATGACATTCTGAAGCATCACTCTGGAAGAGATAGGGAGAAGGTTTGCTCTTAAGAAGTGAGTTGTGAAAGAGAACCTGGGGAAATGATTAAGCCCAGGAAGGCTTAGAAGGTTAGGGTATATCTCTCATGTCTACTCTGTACAAATTGTGCATAGGAAATCTGTTTCTGGTGGTTGGAAAGAGGGAATCTGGCATGTCCAGGATCTGGGGAAATGTGGAGCCTGGCACACATGGAGCTCAGCCACAGAAACTACCCTGGAGCCGTGGGTGCAGAAGCAGTGCTGTTAAACCATAGGCCCAGCCTCCTTCCCAAGTAGTTAGCTCACGTATATACCACATGAACCCAGAAAGGAGGGAGCGAACTAAGTTGGGGGCAAGGGAAGATATCCAGGAACCCAGAACTATAAATATCACCCGCCCTCATCCCAGACAGTGGAAAAGGAAGCGATTACATGACTGGGGCAGAAGATGCTGGAGAAGGAGGCATTATTTGCCAGGAACAAATTTTTTGTCTTGACAAAACAAAAATTTTCCTTGAGAAAGTTCCCGAGACAAGAGATTTGATATAAATTAGAGGCTAGACACTTCATTATACATGACGTCGACCCCATAGAATTGATATTATTCCTCCCAATGTATGGATGGAAGATTAATTCAGGGAGGTTAATCAACATGCCCGAGTCACCCAACAAGTAAACCAGAGCTTGGCTCTAGCTCAGGTGTCTGAACAAAAAGCCCGCAGAGTCATCTCCCATGGGTCCCCATCGCAGGCTGGTCGGGGAGGCACTTTCCTCAGTGATCAGGGGTGATACAAGGGATGGTGATGGCTGCTTCGATGCAAGGCCAGAGGGAATGCACTAGGGAGATAAAACAGGGGCACAGTTCTTGGGGGCCACAAGGTCAAGAGCACCAACCCCAAATGGCCGTAAGTCTTTGAGCGTTTTTGTCTGGAATAATTTCTCCAGGTCCCAACCCAAGTAAGATTAAAGCAAGAAAAAGCAGTTGGGGCCTAGAGTTCCCCATCCGTGTGCAGATCAAGTTAATTGTCATCAAGACTCTAAATAACCTTCTGAACAGAAATTTGCCTCTGTAACCAGTTCACATCTAGCTTGTTTTCTTCACGTGTCTAGTTAGTTTTAGGAATTCCAGCCCACTTGGGCTGACGAAACGGCAAGAGGGCCTCTTTCTAGCCTCACTTCTTTTGCAGGATCGGAAGCCCAGATTAAGTGCTGTTGGTGGAAGGGGGCCATTTGTGGAGGCTCAGTCCTGTAACTGGAGGTCAAAAATTGAAACATCTGAATGAGCAATGCGGGTGAGGAAGATCTGAGAAGTGTGTCAGGTTAACGCAACTTAAGTTAAACTGCTCCTATCCCACCCAAGTGTACCATCTGCCTAGAAGACAGCCTGCTTCAGAGCAGGGTTTCCCAAGCTTCTTGGACTATTTATGGGATGGGTTGGGGCATCTCTTCAAAAATATGAATTTTGAGGTCATTCTCCTGAGAGACTAATTCGGCAAGCCTGAGGTAGGGCCTGGGAGTTTATATTTTTAACAAGCTCCCCAGGTGATTTATGCCACCAGGCAAGTTTGAGAAACATGGGTCTCATCTGGTGCCTCCCAAACCAGACGGATCATCAGAACTACCTGAGAATCTTAGAAATTCAGATCCTGGAGCAACCTCCTGAGATGATTCTGATACAGCCAGATAGGTGGGCAAGCACTGCTTCAATGCTTTGGTTTTCAATCTTTAAAAACATCACAATGTCTGGGACATGGAAGTACTAAATGATATTTGTTAAGATACAACTCCTTCCCTCAAAGAGATCTTCCACAAAGTCAAATAGTAAAATCAGTCATTACAAGGGCTCTGATCCAAGCTGGGAGCCAGCTCAGAGCCCTGGCAACTTGGAATCTCTTTGCTCCCTGAAAGCTATCCCTAGATACTTTGGCAAGACAGCCTGAAAACCACTGCTCAAGGTTATTCTTCCAAGAAAAAAAGAACGGTCCTAAAAGAAGTACCAACTAAATGCTGGGAATTTTCTAGATGCCAGGAGAGGAGAAAGGAGACTGAGTCCTGGTGGTGATCTAAAAGTGGGACCACTGGCCATAAGAAGGGAACTGAAAGGGGAGAGGCCAAATTTACACTAACAGTTCAGAATTTTCATCAGGCTACCTGGACTCTTCCAGCCCCCTATCATGGAAGGAGGCTAACATTAGAAGTTGTAAAAAGAGATGGTGGCATAGTAGCTTTCCTTGTCTCACCTAGCAAACCTTTCAGAAAGAGTCACAGATAGCAACTTACACTTTTACTTGCCAATAGAGTATGCCCTGTTTCCTGTATTATCACAGAGCAATGTTTCCCCAGGTGTGATCTTGCACTCCAAACCACTAAATGATCATCTCTGGGGAGAGGGATCAAGGGGGGTCATTGTAAGGACCCCCCCACCCCAACCCAAAGAGTCTTAATGCCATAAAGTTTGAGTACTATTACCATAAAGATACATGAACAAGGATTTTGTTCTCTTAAATTTTTTTCTTTTCTTTTTTTTTTTTTAGGAAGATTGGCCCTGAGCCAACATCCGTTGCCAATCCCCCTCTTTTTGCTGAGGAAGATTCTCCCTGAGCTAAAATCTGTGCCCATCTTCCTCTTCTTTTTTTTTTTTTTTTTTTTTTTTTTGGTACATGGGATGCTGCCACAGCATGGCCTGATGAGCGGTGTGTAGGTCCATGCCCGGGACTTGAACCTGCAAACTCCAGGCCACCGAAGTGGAGCATGCAAACTCAACCACTACACCACCAGGCCGGCCCCTCTGAAATTTTTTTATACCTTCATGAGATCTTATGCATGTCTTTGGAAAGAAAAAAATAAATAGAAGTGTAAAGAGAAAGAAAAAAGGCCAGAGAGAAGTCACGTGGGTGGGTAAAGTCAGGTTGGACACTCTACTTTCAATACTAAAAATCAGCCTTACAGTCAAAACTCTTCCGTTCAGAGCTACTTCCATTTTATATCAGTTTTGACTTATCCTCGTAACTCTTGGAATACTGGCTTTTTCAACTTTCTGGGACTTACAGAGAAAGCAATCAGTGGATGAAGAAATCATTTCTTATTTCCCTGAATGATAACTTAGGCATAGTCCCCAATTCTCCACTCAAGGTAGAGAAAATATTGCTACAATCAAGGGAGAAACATCAGAGGGTAGGTTGGGCTTGCTCTGTGGGTTTTATGAATTTCTGTTGTTTGCCTCCCTGGAGAAACTCTGCAGGGCAGTGGTTCTCAAAGTGGGGTTCCCAGACCAGCAGAAGTAGCATCACCTATGAATTGGTAAGAAATGTAAATTCCTAGGCCCTGCCCCAGACTTAATATCTCAGAAACTCTGGGGCTGGGGTCCAGCAATCCGTTTTAACAAGCCCACCAGGTGATTCTGATGCACACGGGCGTTTGAGAACGGTGCTGAAGGAAAAACCCACCAAACACAATTATGAGCAGCACTTGGAGTAACTGCTGTGAAGGCTGTTCTGACAGAAAAGGAGGCTTCCAGCGGCTGGCATTTGTGACGTCTCAAGTCCCTCCTGGTACCTCACAATATCCCAAAACGTCTCTCAAACTGGGTGAAATGTCTCTCGCTCTTGCTGTTGAGGAATGGCACATACAGTGACACCTCCCCAGGGACTATATTTGGACCTTCCAGGCACTCCACCCCCGGTGTAAACCACACCTCCTCCCTAACTCCCACTCACCCACGAGGGGAACCAGGAAGGCACGACAAAGCCATGTGTCCCGGATCCTCGTCAGTAGGACTACTGAGAAGGGTAATCAGATTTGACTGATCTTTGAGTCTTGCCTGCTCTGACGTTCTAGAATTCTACATGTCTAATGCTGGCCACGTGGTTATGTGAAGGGACCAAAAAGGTTAGCTGCAGATGAACATATTATGTATAATATTAGTATTATATATATAGTAATATACTGTAGTATTTAGTAGGGGGAAATAAGCCAACATTTATTAGGTGTCTATTGGCCAGGAATTGTGCTAGGCTTTTTACACATTTAATCCCTACAAGAACCCTCTGAAGGAGGTGCTAGACCTACTGACAGAGAAGTGAACTGAGGCTCTGAGAAGCTAAGCAGCTTGACTAAGGTCACACAGCTGGGATATAGCTAGAGAAGAGTTTCAGCCCATCTACCTGACTCCAAAATTCATGCTCTTTCCGCTGTACTAAGATCTTCTGAGTCTGGAATTGGCAAAGCAATATATGATGGAAAGACAACAAGAAAGTAATGATCACCAGGTGGAAATAAGTCAATAAGGTGACCCATAAAGCCAGCCCCTCTGTATTGGAGAATGGTCAATGAGGTGAAGGGACCACAGATGACCGAGAGGGCAGAGGTCGTCCAGGCAACCCTATCAGCTTCTGTCCATTTGTTCCAAGACAGAATATGTGCCTTCCCAGCCTTGCTCCTGCTGCCCTCATTTTCTATTAGTCTTAAAAAGACCGGCCGATGACTGTAGTAATTGTTACACTGCCAGCATTTATTATGCTCTACTATTGCCAGGCAATAGGTTGAGCACTTTTAATGCACTATCTCATTTACTCCCCATATCCATCTTGTGAAATAGTTACTATTATCCCCATTTTACAGCGGAGAAAATCGCAGCTTAGAAAAGTTAACTGCTAAGTGGTGGCGCAGAGGTGTGACCCGGGCAGTCTAATTTCTGACTCAGGATCCTGCGCTCCACTGCCTTCCAGGTTAAGCTTTCTCTGCAGTCTTTCTGACCAGGACACACACTAGCTCTCACGTGTTCTCTCTCTCTTACACACACACACACACACACACACGCACGCACGCACGCACGCACACACACCTCCTCTTCTGGCTCCTCCCTTTCTCTCCTTCCTTCTCCCTCCACAGAAATGATGAAGTCTCCTCCTGTACCTCTCCTCCTAGTCACAGACAGCTGAGACGGCCCCACCTCTGGCCTTTCCTGGCACCCACGGCAAATCCGAAAGTAACCTGCCAGGCATTCACCTTCTCTCATCCAAGAGAAAGACCTCCCCGTCCCCTTCCATTGCCATAAGTGGCCCTCACTTCTTCCCCATCACTGAAAGGACTGGTCACCCCCAGCTTCCTCCCAGAGGAACTTCAGTCACTTTGTCTACACTGCCCCTGTGATGGGTTGTTTTCTGGACCACACAACCCTGGGTTCCTTTTTAAAGCCCTGAATCTTTTATTCTGGATGCTCCGGAGTCTATTCCCAACATTTCACCTTGCATCTAAAAGGGGTTTCAGGATAGTGGGTACTTCTGGGGCCTCTGCCTGTCTAACTAACTGAGGCCTAAATGAGAAGGCATTTGCAAGCCCAGGCTCCCTCAGCTTGATTCATCTGCGACACAAAAGCGGCATGGAGTCACTGGGCAACCGTGGCAAGGAGAGCCCTACTTGGGAAGATGCCGAGCAGGGGAGACGGGGGACTGAGAGCTGTGGAGCATAAAATGCCTGCAGAGGAGGAAGAGAAGCAAGGACGGCTGGGCCCACAGCAGCCACAGCCACTGCATCCTTGGTGCATGGGATCAGAAATGAATGCGGGTGAACAGAAAACCACAGTCGGGGTGGAATTGTAGGGAGAATGTGGGACTAAGCTAAGCAAACGGCTAGTCCGAGAGCTGTGTACACAAACATGTACACCCTCACGTGCACGCAGACACACGCCAACCCTGCCCTGCGGTTTCCCTCTGATTCAGGCTTACTCATCCCCAAACTCATTAGCGACAACCAGCTCTGCAGAAAGAACCCAGCCTCACTCGCTCAGTCCAGGCTGCTGTTCTCTGGGTCTCACTGCTGGGTTTGCCCAAGGCCACCGCCCCTCCCCCTTTATCTGCTGCAAGCAACCCACCTTCCCAGCTCCCACTCCACTGTATGGTAACCAGCTCTGGCCTGGGCCTCAGACAGTGATCCTGGGGGATGTTAATCCCCTTCAATGCTTAGAATGAATCTCCCTGAACCTCAGCTCAGTCCTCAGTTGCCCCTCCATGGATGGGGCCACCAGGCCATGGGGCCTCTAGAGGCCATTTGGACACTCACAAGCATCTGCTTTCCTATTGCCAGCTATCCCTACCTATTGCATGTCCTCCCTAGGGCAGGTCAGCCCAGCACCCTTGGAGTGAGCCTCCTTCCTTATTTCCTTTAAAGCTCCATCCTTCTTCTGCCCTGAGGATGAGAGCCCTCAGTGTCTGCCTTGTTCCCTTCTTCCAGGAGTATTAGCCTGCCCTGGAGCCCACCTGGCCATCACCCTGTCTCAGGCTAACACAGTCACACTCATGTCCCTCAACCTTCCTCTTCCCGAAGCACCAGGGCTGGGCAGGTGGTGTAGACCTCCACTTGCTCTGTCTATCAGGTCTATCAGGGACCATTACTCGCTACACCCCGCCCCCCTCTCTGCCAGCACCTCCTGGGTGGAAAGTTCCCTGCTTGGTCTCTGAAAAAAGGGGAAAGGCAAGTAAAACATCCTCAGTAACATAAAGACAGGAAAGCACCCTCTGGATCCCCACCTCCCACCCACCTTCCAGTTCCTTCCTCCCACACACTTCCTGTACTTGGGGGGCGTTTCAGGGCCGCTTCCATTCACACAAACCCCTAGTGCAGGGGCTCTAGCCTTCTGTCCCACAGAGCCCTGAATCCTCCTCCTCCTCCTCTTCATCCTCATCAGTCGCAGTTATGACTCAACAGCACACGCATGGTACAGGGGAAGGGAACAGCCTCCCGGCAAAAGCATGGCAGACTGGTTAAGGGCCTGTCCTTTGGCAGCCGGGAGTCCGGGCTTTAGTCCTGGCTCTGCTATTACTAGCCAGCCGTATCATGCACACGAGTAATCGTGGGCAGGCTTCACTTTCGTCACCTACGAAATGGGGAAATTAAAAACACTTATCTCATCGGATTGTTAGGAGCATTGATCGGCATTATGCAGTAAAGCACTTGTACCACGCCTAGTGTACGGGAAAATATCAGCAAGCAGTAGCTATCTTTATTAGCCGGGGAAAATCATCACAGTTTTGATCTAAAAGGCAGGGAACAAGTCTCAGCTGTGACAAGACATGGGGATTTGGAGGCAAGCGTCCAGGAAGTCCAGTGGCCTGGCCTGAGGCTCTGGATATCTGAGTTTCTAAGTAATGGCAAACACAAGGTACACTGACTGGCACCTCAGCATTTTAACTACTCATCTCTGAAGGAAACAGGAAATGTCAGCTCTCTGCCTGACACAGGGGGGCGTGAGGATTAAGGAGGCAATTGTTTCTTTATAAGTTGTTTAGTAGAATGGTCCTCTGCTAGAAATCTATTTCAGCCACTATCTGAATACCCCTTAAAATACCATTGTCCTCGATCACAGGAGAGTTACCCCATTCTCGCTGTCAGCAGAGCCATTTGAGTCACTGCCTCTAAGTATTGGGCCACTGATGACAGCCAGTGACCACGAGCATGAGGGAGAAGACTCCACCTGACAGACCTGTCAGGACTGGTCTGCATCTCCCGGTACCCACGCAGGCCTGTGTGGACCAGTTGCACGGATGGGCATGCAAGTTCAGTCCCTGGGGGATACTAAGCACTACGATCGTAGGTCCCAAATTCTCTAGCAATGTCTCCATTCACATCATTTTCCCCAATAATAGTGGATTGTTAAATATATCCAGAAGTGTGACTTGATTATTATGCCTCGTAAGATTTCTTAAGCAAGTCAATTCACAAATGTGAACAAAAAAATCATTTGTCACATTCTCTGAGCAGAACACATATCTGGAAGGTATTGTCACCAAGCTCTCAGATAATAGTTTAATAAAATGCTGGGGTGTTATTTATTTCTCAGACTGAGTGACAAAATTGCACCAGGTGGCTTTGTCTATAAGCCCCACTGCTGGTGAGTCAGACGCACACATGCCCCCCTTCCCCCCTCTGCCAGTAGCTGTCATTTGTTCCTGTGGGAGGGGTAACAGGAATGAAAGGCATCCATGTAACCATTTTAGCCTCCTCTCCACGGAGGCTTCTGTTTATGTGTTACTTTGCTGAGATCCCTGCTGTGTCCTGGGCTGTGTGTTCCCTTAGAGGAGGGTACCCACAAAGAGGGAGGCTAACAGCACCCCTGGGATGACAGCTGATGCTCCCGCCCCACCACATACACACACACAGCACAAACACACCCCCACAGGCACAGGGAAGAGCACTGGGAGCAGGTTTCACAAAGAGATGCGCAAAGGGCAGGGGAAGGGGAGAACAATCGCAAAGGCACGAGGGCTGTCTACCTTCCCATAGATCCACCGTCTGAAAAATGTCAGTGGTCCTGACGCCATAGACCTCCGCAGCTTTTAGGAACTGGGAGATTTGCTCCATCTGCTTAAAAGCCATCTTTGACTCTGAGATCTTGGGAATGGGCTCTTGTCCTGGTGGGTATAGACTGTTTATCAGCTTGCACAGGACCTGAAGGGAGATGGGGAGACAAAATCAGTGTTTCACTTTGCATTTACCCATCACTAACGCAGAGTTAATCCTGCCTCCCACAGGGCACAGCTCACAGGTATGGGCGCAGGCAATCTTGTGCCCCAGAAAGGCTGGGTGGCCAGATTCCCATACTGAACCCAAAAGTTCCTGACTGCAGGGAGTCCAGGAGCCTGAGAATCCCCGTCCCTCCTTGCTCCTCCCTTCCTTTCTCTAGCTGAGGGGAAGATGTGAAGGACAGAGAGCGATGTGTGGTGACGAGGCCGTGATTCCAGACTTTCAATGGAGGCATGAGTTAATAGCTCCCAAAGAGGTATTTCTTCTACCAAAAGGCAGATCAGAATCAGGCTTCAATAACTCATCCTCTATGTGCCAGTGATGTGTAAAAGAACTGAACTGGGTACCCTCTTCCCAGATACCTATAACCCAAGTCCTGGCCAACCCCACAGAAGTGTGTGATAGCAGTTATGTAACAGAAAAATCACAGCCTGCGGAAAAAGATGGGCTCTGAATCAGCAGAGCCTGCCATCCCCAATTCCCCAAACCACAGGAGCATCCAGTCAGAAAGGCCGTTATCAAATAAGGATTCTCTTCAGTTTCACGAGAACCCTTCCATTCAACAGACAGACACTGACCACCCCCAGGGAGCATAGCTCCCAGAGGGATGCAAGATGGTTAGTTCCTCCTCCACCTCTCCCTTTGTTTTACTATGTAACCAACCTATTCCCCGGGGCGGGGGGGGGGGGGGGGGGGGAATGGCCCCAGGTGAGCTGCTGCGCCAAGAAGGCTGGAGAGATCTCAAGGAAATAGTATCTCTATTCTCACTGGAAAGAGCAAAGGGGGCTCTGGATTTGCCAACAACTCATTAGGAAGCTGCGATGTCTGGGATGGGTGGAGAATCCTCTAAGATAGCTGGGAATTGTGCGGGGAGCCCAGATCTCCCGACTCCAAGGAAATAAAGGCATTCCCGTGCCCTCCCCGGGAGACACGGGGCTTGACAGCAGCAGCTCCTCCGGCAGCCGCACGTTGACAGACAAGGCGCTGGAGGGGTTCCGGGCCCATCGCCCCCAACTGAGATCGTTGCCGGCCTTACCGTCCCGTCCATCAACCATTTCTGAAAATGGGCCCTGCCGGGGGGCGGGTGCTCTATGTCCTCGGCGCACTGCAGGATGATCCAGTCCACCAGCTTGTTCTCCAGGTCCGCGTCGTACTTCTGCTCGATCTTCTCCTGCACCTCTCGGCTTAAGCCGTAGCTCGGGCCCCTGTTAGCCATCTCTGCAAGAAAGGGGGGACACGTGCGGCATCCACACAATAGCGCAGCAGCCCCGGCTCCCTGCGAACGCGGCTGGGATGTGGCTGGGCGGCCTGGCCCAGCAGCGGCAAAGCGGGCAGAAAGCCGGGCGTGGTTTAAACCAAGGAGCCAATGAAGCCACTGGGGGCTCACCTACAAACGGGAAAGAAAAGCGCAGCCACGCGCCGGTGGCTCTAGAATAAAGCCCCTGCCGGTCCCGGGGGGCTGGAACCCCCCTCTCAGTCCCGCCCATCAATGAGACGCGATGATGTACAAGGACTCACAATCAAGGCTGAACCCTCAGGCAGCAAGGAGGCTGGGTGATGGTCGTTTCTTCCCCCTCTGGTAGCACTTTGCAAAGGCAGGAACCCTGAGATGGGAAGAGCAGGTAATTAGGCAGGGAGGAAGGCCGCCTTGCCCTTCAGTTGCTGATGCTGCATGGCGCCTGGGAGAATGGTACACTGATTCGATTTTCTCCCGGCTGAGGAGGGTCAAACTAGGGCCGTTGCTAAGAGCCATCCAAAAAGCCAGCCCTCTGCTGTGTCAGTCAAGCCCGCCCACCTCCCTCCCGCTGAGAGCCTCTTTCTCAGCTGCACAATTCTCCCCCTCCTCTGGGGGACACAGCCGGCTGTAGACAAGGCCGGCACACAGCTGCAGCGGGGATGGGGCCTGAGAGGGTCCATTCTGTCAGCTGCCCATCTGTCGGGAGTTGCCAAACCACTTTCCCCCTGCCCTGAGGTAACAGTTGTCCAGCGGGACAGGAGGGGAGGGGCTGAGAGCTGCAGCTATTAACTTGTTCAGCTACCAGCCAGATTTGTTCCGGAGACTTCCATCCTATTGGGAAACTGTTGTGCGTCAGTTTGACTTATTCAAGGAATGTAGCTTTTTAATGCTATTTTTAATCAAAAGACACTAAGAGCAAGTTTTATAAATTAAACAGAGCTTAGGGTACTAAGAACTCTTGGAGTGAAAAGTTTTGACATAGTATAAAGATTTCATCTGTTTAATTAAGGACCACGAAGACACAACCGACATGCTATCTGTGGTAACTGAATATTTGGTATGAGCAAACTAGACCTCGGGAGAAACCACTGGACCTAAGTTGGTCTGAAATTTTTATCACTTCTGAAGGCCTTGGCAGCTGGTCCTCCTAGGCTGAAAGCCGCTTGGGGGTAAAGATTGAATCTCATCGGTGTTGAGTCCATCTCTGGGTACTTTTCATGACAAAAACACCCCAAAATTTGTTCTTTGGTTTATTCAACAAATATTTTTTGAGTGCTTAATTGTGCCGAGTACCGTGCTGGAGAGGAATAAAATATAATTCTTGTCCCTGGAACAGATAGATCAATTGATTCAGGCACGTTAGATAAAGCAATTCTAGTACATGGGATGGTGATCTTTGTCCTTGTGGGGAACTGATTAGAAGCTATGCAGGAAATGACTCCTCAAATAATACATGTATTGAGAAAAATCTCCTGCATGCTGGGGCCTGGACTAGTGAAAATTTAATTACTTAGCAGATATATGGGCCATTTGCCTGAGAGAAGACTTAGTGATTGGTAGTTGAAGGCCTAGGAGAGAGAACTTGGTGAAAAACAAAGGGTGTGAGAGAATCAGAGCTTTTAGGAGAGAGCGGCAGGTTTAGAAATCAGCAGAAGGGCTGACTAAAGCAGGTCTCGATGATGTGTGGAATGGTCAGTTGAAGAAGCTCTAACGACAACAGAACTGTCTCCAGAGATGTGGAGCTTAGGGCAAGAGTTTACAGCCAGGATATTGTCAGCAGAACTTTGGGAGTCACTGAGTTGCATCTTGGTGGCAGCAATAAGGTCAATTCCAACTTGGAACTAAGAAAATGGAGGCCCAAACAGGAAGCATGTTACTTTCTCCGGGCCTGGAATTGCTCTCAGGAAGATGTTGATTTGCTAGATAAAGCCAGAAACCATTGTAAAAGATGTACATTTGCCTTCCTTTTTTTTCTTTCTTTTGTAGACTGTGTTTTGCAGATCTTTTATACCCAAAGATTTCCTCCCATTGTAAGCAAATAGCTGGGGTGCTTTAAGTGAATGATTTGAGTTCACAGTTCTGGAGAGGATACAGTGGCAAAGAGCAGGGGCCACAGCAAGGCATAGATTAGAAGGGTCCAGAGATCCACAGGAAGTCTTTAGAGAAAAAATGCTGATCCCCTGGGGGGTGACAGTGGAAATCTGCTTAAGTCGACATTTACTGAGTGCATACTTCTAGTATTATAGTTAATTTTTTTCAACAACTTTTTTTAAGGGCCTATATATCTGAAATAAAAAAAAAAAATGAATGAGACATGGCAAGATGGTCTAGTAGCAAAGTGAAATTTGTAAACAATAAATGCCAGCCAGGTGTTGTGCTAAAAATCTGCACAAGGCACTCAGGTGCCGTCATGCCTAAGGAAAGGGGTAGGGGATTAGGGAAAAGGTTTACAAATGAGATGACTTGAAGTCTCGAAAGATGAGTATGTGTTTGCCAGGTGGATGGGGTGAGGCAGGGGGGTTGGGAATGTTGCTGGCAAAGGCAGCTTATTTAAGAAGGGAAAAATGTCTAGCACTGACAGAGCATAGGGTTAAAGGGAAGAGACACACAGAAAGAAAAATAAGGCTGGAATGTGAAGCAGGCTCCAGATCATAAAGCAGTGTTCTTGCAAATGTCCATGGTTAAATTATCAGGAATTTTGAGGGCTAGTTGTTAAACTGAGCCACTATAAGCAATTAAATGATGTAAACTTATACTTAAATTGTGTAACAAACAAAGGTTAAATACTCAAAATGGATTACTTCTTAATTTATTTTGCTACATTTTACTATTACCTATGCTTTTGAGGATATTTATGTTTATGGTCTATGTATGGGGTAAATACTATATAGTGGTGTGCTACTGGCCACTTCTTTCCAGCTTCGTCGTATTCAGTGATGTCACAGTGGTAGCTTGAAACCAGCTATGATGGGAATATTTATGCCATGGATGTTGGCAAATGCTACATATCAGGGCATTTTTTTTTCCTGGAAAGCTGGTTGTTAAATATATACCGGCCTTGCCACTGGTATCATGCAAAACAGTTTGAGTTTTTCCATAGGGAGAGAGAACCATCAGATCTGATTTGGGTGAAGGAACAACAGACGGTCAGAGTGACTCACAAGTTTGACTTACGGAACAGGGGTAATAGTGGCACCATTTATTGTAAGGGGACTGGGAGGCAGCAGGTACGTATAGGGAGAAAGATAAAAGGGTTTGGACTTAATGCATTGGGGAGGCCACGGTCCATCCCAGTTCATTAGGCAGTTGGTTTTATGGGTCTGGAGCTCAAGAGAAAAATCTGGAATGGAGGAATATACTTGAATCATTTGCATGCAGGTAGCAGTTAAAACCAGGAACATGGGTGAGGTTGCTCAAGGAGAATAAGTAAGCAGCAGTGTGAAGAGTGAGAGAAGAGAGCCGAGGTCAGAACTCAAGGGAATTTAACCTTACAGGTGGGTAAGGAGGAGCAGCCAGCACAGGAGCTGATGTAGCATAGTCAGAGACACCTGGGGATGAACAATTCCGAACAAACTCCTGACCTCAGTGGTCCTGTGAGAGGGAGGCTGGCACACAAACTGAGAATTTCGAAGCAGTTAAGTTCTATTGAAAAGGCATGAACAGAATGCTGTCCATGAGAGAGCACAGAGGACCCAGCAACAGACTTCTTGGAAACAGAGATGAGGATGAGTCAGGAAAGGCTTCACCGAGAAGCCCACATTGGAGCCTCCTTTTTAGTAGAAGAAAGTTTATCTGTCAGCAAAACCCTGAAAGCCCAAGAAAAGGGAGAGCCCAAATGGGAAAGGATCATTTCCTCAAAGGACACATTTGGTTAAAAAAAAATTGCCTGCACTTTTCTAGGTATATTCTCTAAATGTACTTAAGCATCCCATCTTTTCATCAAAGCAAGTTACACATACTACATGATTATGTCTCTAAACTAAAAATTACTTTAGATTTGCATTTAAGGGGATCTAAATTCCACTCATCTTCTTCCTTCCTCCACAAAATAAGAGCTCTTTAGTTTTTTTGCACCGTTCCAAATTTAATGAAAACCTGACATATTCCCTCTGGGCACTGCCCTAGGAATGATTATGTGAGTGGTGTTCTCCTTGTGCTCTCTCTCCGTGCTTTATAAAACTCAGCCTTGCCCTAAGCTCTTTTTTGCCCCTCCTCCACACAGATCTTCCTATTGGTCACTCAGAGAACAGCATACTGTTTAGATTTGTGTCTGGATATGCCTCTAAACTCAATAGATGCAGCAAAAGCAAATGTGGACTGTGGCCTCAGTTAGCCTTCCTTTCCATTGGTGTTTGCCTTGTCCCTTCCCATTGCCCATGCTGATATTGTTTAGAGGGATCATGCCCCTTTTTTAAATAATGCAGGAGTTTCAGAGAATAAGGCACTCAGGGCAGCTTGCTGGCTGTCCATGTGTTTTCCATGTCACTGAACACAAGGCATGGAGTGGTTTTAGAAAAAAAGACCTTTAGGGGAAAATAGAAAAGAACACTAAAGTAATTAACAATGTACTAGAATATACTAAATCTGCTTCTAACTCATTTGGAATTTGTCATGTTACCCTCTCCAGAGCTAGATTAAATTTTAAAACGGCTTTTCTTATCTTTAGATAGTGAAGGTTCCTCCCCTCCCCCTTTTTCTAACCACTGAACATTTGAAAGCATATCCCACAACTAACATTGATTTGGGAACTTGAGGTTAGGAAGGTCCGACCCAGCTCAGCTTTAGAAGCCTGAGCCACTTCCTTGCCTCCACTTTCCTTCCTAAACCCCCATGAATTGTCCATCAGTTTCTCACTGGACTGTGCTCCGTGCATAATGAAAATAAAAGCAAAAAGGTAGTGACTACTATGTATCATTGTTCTAAATGTGTTGTGCTTATTTAATCCTTACACTTTATTATCTAGGTTTATGTTATGACATTTTACAGATGAGAAAACCTCAGGGAGGTTAAGTGAATTGCTCAGTCACAGGGCTAGCGAATGGTGAGCCAGGATTCAAACCCAAGCTCTAGAGTCTCTGTCCTTAACCACTACGCTGTACTGCCTCTACAGATGAATGAACCTCAAATCATATTTATTACATTTTATTATAATTATGTCCAACCCTACAAAACACTCATGGCAGGGGCCCTTTCCTCCTCTTCCTAATTGATGTGCCCAGCAGTGCCTGGGCAGAGACTGGCCACCCTGCCATCCTCTAACAACCCCCTCTAGCACCGGGCACTGTGGCAAACACAGATGATTCACATATTTCTGATTTGTAAGTGATTTTTGTTTGTTATAAGAGATAACTCATAGATTGTAGTTTTAATGCCCTGTAGGATATCAACCTGTTTTGTATCTGTCAGGGGTCCCCAAGACCACCCCCAGGTTTGCTGATGTCAGGCGGACTCACAGGACTCAGCAAATCGTTCTACTCACAGCTGTGATTTATTACAGTGAAAGGCTACAAAGCAAAATCAGCAAAGGAAAAGGCACATGGGGTGAAGATCGGGGAAACCAGGCGCAAGCTTCTAAGAATTCTCTCCCAGTGGAGTCAGAGAGGATGACCTTAATCCCCCAGCAACAAGTTGTGACAGCACATGTGAAATGTTGTCCACCAGGGAGGGTGTTGGGGACTCAGTGCCCAGTTTTTATTGAGAGCTGGTCACTGAGGCAGGCTCCGCCTGGCACCTACCAAAATTCCAGACTTCCAGAAGGAAAGCAGGTGTGCAGGACAAACCATATTGTTTGTACAGGCAGTTGAGGCAGAGTGAGCCACTTTTAGCTGTTCCAGGAATGGTGGACTCCTCCTAAAATCCAAGGTCCCAGTCGCCAGCCAAGGGCTAACACCGTAAGCAGGTCTCTCTGAGGATAAGCAGTCAGGCCTCCTACGTTAACTCTTTGCAGACAGGAATTTTACCCCAACATTCTTTCTTTAATATCTATACACGTTTCTTGAATTGTCCTTTGAACCAGGTTTACCAGCTGCTGGTTCCCTCATTAACAAGTTAAATAAATCTTTGACACATGCTCATTATAGATGTGAATACATATATATATATATATATGTATGTTGTACTGTCAACTTAAAGAAGTTTTGACAGATAACCTAAGAGGGCTAAATAAAGTCCAGCCAAACTTATAAGCTAAACGACACCAACTCAATACTATCAAGGCTGATTACCGCACAAGTTTATTTTAGTTATTTAAAATCTTTATGTTTGCGTTTCATCTTTTCTTACTCTCTCTACACTTCAGAAAGTCCTCTAATTTGGATAGCAATCCCTTGGCTATCTGTACTGAAGGCACATATTAATACAAAAGGAATGCTTCTGCAGGTAGGCAATAATAGAGAAAGATGAATTTCCTCTATGGAACATGAAATATGAAAATACTACATCATTGTTTAAGAGGAAATTTTCCCATTTAAATATATTACATATAGGCCAAAAATTAGAAATGATATCTCTTATATCACTGTAAAGTTTTGAGCCTTTAAAAAAGGGTAACCTTAATTTTAAGCTCAAATATAACTTGCAGAATATAATATATAAAGTAATATCCTTATTTTTTGAACTTTATTATGCTTCAGACATTTCTCTAATCATTTCACATTTCAATAAACACTTTCCTATATTTTGTGAACTGCACTTAAAAATCAGAAGTAACTTTACAAATCTCCATATACAATGATATCAAGCAAAAAATTCCAGCTTTATTAACAATTCTAAGTAGAAGAGAACATAAGTAAGAGCTGGCATGGTTAACATAAGCATTAGAAGGTAAACATCTCCTGAATAAAAAAATAGGAAATATTTTAATGAAAAAAAACATCAAAGATCGAAGGAAGGAGAAAATTTTCCAAACAGCAGCTGGTCCTTTCTTCACAATTTGTATCACTTGTGCAAATACATCATTAAATAAATACTCACGTGATATTTACAAAACAGAGATAAGAGGAAAAAACTTTTTAAGTATCAGGGTCTTTCATTTGTTATCCTCTTGCAATCTTCTGGGTCCATTAGTCTACATACCAACTAAAAATGTGATTCTAGTTAACTTCAGTTGAAAGCTTATCAATTAAGTCATCAATAGTGTACACAAGAAGCTGAATGTCTGCTTTTTCCTTCATTCGGTGATCACTGTGTTTTCGGAGGATGACATCCACATCTGTGCTGATGACTCGGTCAGCAACCTGCACAGACGTGTGCCAGGGGATGAGGTCGTCCCTCATGCCGTGGAGCAACCTGATAGGGCAGTTCACAGGAATGGGGCTGTGCAGCAAGCAGTGGTGCTCAGCCTCCTTGATGAAACTGTACTGAACGTGATACACCCCTTCCTCACTGTACTTGGATGGCATGCTCCACACGCCTTTCATCTCTATTTCCTTTTTTACCTATTGGGAAAAATGAGGAAAATAAAAGTTTTTATGCAACATTAACCCATGCAATAGTCTTAATCGAAGGAAAGCAGTCCCTGAGGAAGAGGAAAAGAGACAACAAAAATGTAACAATGATAATTATAATTAAATACTATGTGCAAGGTACTGTGACAAGTATTTTACACATAGCATCGCATAAGATCCTGATAATAATTCTGTTATTATTTCATTTTTACAAAAGAGACTATTAAAGTTTAGAGAAGTTAAGTCACATGTTCAAAGGTGAAAGGCAGTAACTGTTATGGCTAGGATTCAAACTTAGATTGATCCAACTGTATCAGGTAACATCTTCAATCAGGCGTTGCTTCATCCCAACCGAAAGCAAAATTGAAGGGAGAAAAATACAGTAATGTCTGGAATCAGTCCAGGTATCATTCATATTACATAAAATCAAATCTTAGCAAGAAAAACCGTTTAGAATTCAAAGTCATAAAACTAAAAGCACCTCTACGAGAAGTTACGAAAAAGGGGCGGGGGCAGGAAGAGAAGAATCATCAAGCACAGAACTAAAAACGAAAAATAAGCCGGTGGTTGCTCTGGCACAACCAAACACATGCAATTTCAGGCTGACTATAAAAAAAATGTAGTTTTTGCCTTCCAGAATCTTACGGAATGAGAAAAAAATTTTGTTGTTGTTTTGGATGACAATGAAGTCTTCCAAATACTTCCTGAAATCTGAGCAATGATATCATTTCTACTTATTTCCTTAAAATGAAACACTGGGTATCTTTTGATTCTTGAAGAATTTATGTAGGTGATAATTTGTCTTAATTTTTCTAATTAAAGTAACATATACTCATTATATCAAACATGGGCAATATAAAAAGTATAAAAAGAAATAAATCACCCATAATCCTACCTCGTGGATATAACAACCATTAATATTCTGGCTTATTTCCTTCCAGTATTTTTTATATGTATTTGGTTTTTATATATATAATATATAAAATGTTTTTATATATATAATATATAAAATGTTTTTATATATATAATATATAAAATAGATATCTTTTACACATTCATATATAGTTTTCTATGCCACTTTACTTATTTAATACATATATTTCTGCATTTTAAAAAATTCTATCAGGGGGCCAGACCAGTGGCGTAGTGGTTAAGTTTGCACGCTCCACTTTGGTAGCCTGGGGTTCGGATCCCAGGCACAGACCTACACACTGCTAGTCAAACCATGCTGTGGCATCCCACATACAACATAGAGGAAGACTGGCACAGATGTTAGCTCAGCAACACTCTTCCTCAAGCTAAAAAGAGGAAGACTGGCAACAGATGTTAGCTCAGGGCCAATCTTCCTCACCAAAAAACAAAACAAAAAAATTCTATGAAAAGATTTTAAAGGCTGCATAATAGTCCACTATAATTGATCTAAGATAATTAACTTGACTATTCCTGTACTGCTGGATATGTTCATGAACATCTTGGAGCATAAAGGTTTATCTGTTTATAATAAATTCTTTGAAAAGATTCTCAGAACTTAAACTATAAATCAAGATGTAAATAGTTTTAAGACTCTTGCAACCATATAATATGAAGGGCATTTCAGACTAGAAAAACAGGTGGACAACTTATCAATAATAAAAAAAAAAAATGAAAAAAAGCCACATATACCATATTTGAAAAATTCTGTATTTAAGTTTTTAATAAAGATATTATTTTTCCATGTTTAAAATTGTTAATTTATTGCAAATATGAAAAAGAAAACAAGAATTTAAACAGTAAAATATGTACATTATAATCTATATATATCTGGGCATTTTAATGTATTTTTTAAAATTCCAGAAGGATTACTGATTCAGTGAAAAAGCTGTATATCTGAAAGCTATACTTCTAAATATGTCTCCAAATGATTTGAAATTAATGCAATTCTAAAAAACTATAAAATGTACATCTATATTAACATCATGGGGTTCTCTGCATTAAAAAACAACGTGTGAACCAAAAATTTAAAGCAAAAATGATATTCATTCATATATCCTCAAACTATTCAGGATTGTTCTTGAAATTTGTAATTTCAGTAATTAGAATTTAGTTTCATTGGTTATTAGATGAAGTGGGAACTATGCTCATTACTGGAACACAGTTCATAGTAGTTGTATTTTATGCATCTTTGCCCCCCAACGAGCTGTTATCTGCCATTGAGTTGCATGAATATTGTCCATTTGAAGAAAAAACTTAACTTTGCAAAATGTTATATGTCCCAAAACCTCAAAAACAAAAAGTTCAGAAATAGCAAAAATAGCATTAACCAAAGAAAATACACAATACACATAAGCTCTACACCAAGAAGAAACTGTATCAAGGCAATGTGGTTGAGAAGTTTAGGTTCCAAACAGCTGCACATCCGGGCTGCCCCAAGGCAGAGTGGTTAAGTGCTCGCGCTCTGCTGGCGACCGGGGTTTGGATCCCAGGCGCACACGGAGGCACCTGGGGCTAGGTGTCAGGCCAGGCTGTGGTGGCGTCCCATATAAAAAGCAGAGGAAGATGAGCATGGATGTTAGCCCAGGGCCAGTCTTCCTCAGCAAAAAGAGGAGGATTGGCATGGATGTTAGCTCAGAGCTGATCTTCCTCACAAAAAAAAAACCCAACAGCTGCGCATCCTGTCTGACGCCCTCTAGTGTCCAAAGGAGACAATGATTAGAGTCAGTCAACAGGTAAGTCAAGTTCCCACACAACGATAAATGCTGGGTCTTAACATTCCCACGGCTCAAGAAGATAGTAAAAAGTCTCCAGTTCTGCTCCCTTGACACTGTTGGGGCTAGCTGTTTGTGTGGAGAAGAAGAGTCCCTAGGGTCCTCTTTTCTTACACATGCTTTTAAGTTAACAAGGGCTCAACATGTTTCCGTTAACAACCACCTGCTGGTCTGATTTAGGATTAGCAAAGATATGCCCTGATTTGCAGGCTATAGATCTTCTCAGTCACTTGGGGGTATCTACCATATCCCCCCCCTCTAAGCGATGTGGATACCCGCACATAAAAAGAAATGTACACAGATCTTGTCACTTCCCAACAACCAAAAAAAAAAATTGTTTAATCAATTCCTTTCCAATCTGCCATGTTCTTGAAATAACTTCCTACCATGAGAAGCACTTGAGTTTAGAGGATGGAGTAAGGGGTCCAAGGTGTAGATGCAGAAAGACAGAAAGACACAGTGGTAGAAAAATTTAGCAGCATGAGGACACTGAGCAACTATGTATGAGAAACAAGCAACAAAGTGAAAAAAATTCAGAAACAGGAGATAAGAGCAAGGAACACCAGCTTTGTAATTTTAGCCCTGACAGGAAATCATATGAAGAACCTGACTATGCAGACAATGCCGTTGCTTAAGGAGCTGGGAAGAACGTGAACTAAGAATAAACTTAGATAGAATATATGGCACTGGATGCAGTGCAGACCTTGAGGCAAAAGTTAATGACATTCTACTGTTCAACACTACCTACGCTTTTTTCTTCTATTTATTTCTTCTCCTCCTCCTCCTGCTCCTCCACTGTCTAGAGCAGTGGTTCTCAAACTTCACCTGAGGGGCTTGTTGAAACAGACTGCTGGGGCCGGCCCGGGGCGGAGTGGTTAAGTTCACGTGCTCTGCGTCAGCGGCCCAGGGTTTGCAGGTTCAGATCCCGGGCACGGACCTACGCACCACGTATCAAGCCACGCTGTGGCAGGCGTTCCACATGTAAAGTAGAGGAAAACGGGCATGATGTTAGCCCAGGGCCAGTCCTCCTCAGCAAAAAGAGGAGGACTGGCAACAGATGTTAGCTCAGCGCTAATCTTCCTCACAACAACAAAAAAGAAGAAAAAAAAACAACCCAGACTGCTGGGCTGCACTCTCAGTTTCTGATCCAGAAGGTCTCGGAGCAAGCTCAAGAATATGCATTTCTAACAAGTTCTCAGGTGATGCTGCCACCTGGGGACTACATTTTTTGAACCACTGCTCTAGACCGTTTTTCTTTCTTTAATTTTCTGGGCCTCAGGCTTGTCAGGATCTAGTCCCACAGGTGAAATTTAGAGACCTAGGAAAAAGATGCCCAAGAAGAACTCAATTGAATGCAAAATACAAAAATTAACATATACAAGAATAAACAGCTATTACCCACTATTCCTTTATCCTTGCAAACAACTGAAGTGCTTAAACATATGTCCAATAATAAAGTATAATAAATTATTTACTTTCTCAGTTATTTCAGAAACCTCATTTCTACCATGATTTGCTGAAGAACACGCTAATAATGAAAAGCACTTTTTTTTTTTTTTTTTTGTGAAGAAGATCAGCCCTGAGCTAACATCTGCCAATCCTCCTCTTTTTGCTGAGGAAGACTGGCCCTGGGCTAACATCCATGCCCATCTTCCTCCACTTTATATGGGATGCCACCACAGCATGGCTTAACAAGCGGTGCATCCGTCCACGCCCGGGATCCGAACCCGGGATGCCAGCAGCAGAGCGTGCGCACTTAACCACTATGCCACCGGGCTGGCCCTGAAAAGCACTTTTTTTTTTAAAGGTGAGAATTAGGAGTAGAAAAAGAATGCCAATTAAGTGTGTAAGCCAGGAATGTGTGCTAATTCTCGTTGACTGAGAGTATGTACTTGGAGAGCTCTGCTGAGACAGGATCTGAGGCTTTCAGGCTAAAAAAAGAGGTTCATGGGGCCGGCCCAGTGGCGCAAGCGGTTAAGTGCGTGCGCTCCGCTGCGGTGGCCCAGGGTTCGCCGGTTCGGATCCTGGCCGCGCACCGACGCACTGCTTGTCAAGCCATGCTGTGGCTGCGTCCCATATAAAGTAGAGGAAGATGGGCAAGGATGTTAGCTCAGGGCCAGTCTTCCTCAGAAAAAAGAGGAGGATTGGCATCAGATGTTAGCTCAGGACTGATCTTCCTCACACACACACACACACACAAAAAAAGAGGTTCATAATCCATTAGCCAAGTCTAACGTGCTAAAAAAAATAGGTACGATTTCCCACACGCCACAAAATAAGAATAAGAAATACAAAGAGACATCATGATGTATAACCCAAATAAGTAAATGTGATTAATAAAGAAAATGTTACTAAAAAAGAAACTAAAAGTGTGATTTCATTAATGTGGCTAATATTTGCCAGAATGATTTGAAGGGACTGTGAAGAAAAGGAAAGCTTAAATAAGAGACCTAATAGTTAAAGGCAAAGAGATACACACAAATAGTTACAACAAGATACAAACAGTTACAAAAAGATACATAGTTAGAAAAAGGCAACTTAGAAGATGGGCCAGCATAAGTCAAAGGACAGATGACACTTGAACAAATATTCAAAGAAAGAAGGACAGGAGGTCGACCCTGAGGTTGCCTGTGACGTACCTCAACAGGAAGCTGATTAAACTGTGTCACTAGGCTATCTACAGCTGTAGCTACACCAATAAGGGCGACAACCTTCTGTGGCCGAGCGATTGCAGCATGAAGCATAAGCCATCCACCGAGGCTAGATCCAACTAGTATCTAAAAATAAAAATATGTATAGTTTTAAAGAGGCATGTCTTCTTTTCTGTAAGGGGAGTAGTTTAATAGAATGTATGTACTTTTTTTCTTTTACATTCAATGGCTCCCAGATTTTTACTATTTTTCACAAAATAGAATTAAAATTATGATTACTTTTTGCTAAAGTATTAGGTCTATAATAAAGAATTATAAAAATAAAATTTGTAAAATGAAAGGTAACATGGTACATTTTATGAGAAAGTGAAAATGATAGAACAATTTTAACTCAAATATCAAAATTGACTGTTAAACATTTAAAATATTAAATAAATTTTTGTATCTAAAGAAACAGCTCAGATATCATGAGGTTATAGCCAACAACTGCCATCATATTGAACAAAAACAGTCACCTGTGGTCCTACAGCTACGTCATCAATTATAGAAAGAACATCTTTTCTCCATCTTCCCACTGTGCATTCTTGGAAGTTACCATCTGAATTTCCAACTCCTGAGTAATCGAACCTGGAAAAAGGGAAAATATAGACCTATGTCTAGGTATCTATGTGTTTGTTTCTCTGATTTTGAAGGAAGATAGCACATTAATCATTATTACAATGCCTAAAACATATTAAAATAAAACACTGCAGGGGGCTGGCCCGGTGGTGCAAGCGGTTAAGTGCGCGTGCTCCGCTGCGGCGGCCCGGGGTTCGCTGGTTCGGATCCCGGGCGCGCACCGACGCACTGCTTGGCAAGCCATGCTGTGGCGGCGTCCCATATAAAGTGGAGGAAGATGGGCACAGATGTTAGCCCAGGGCCGTCTTCCTCAGCAAAAAAAGAGGAGGATTGGCGGATGTTAGCACAGGGCTGATCTCCTCACAAAAAATAAAAAATAAATAAATAAATAAATAAATAAAACACTGCAGTCAATATATATTTCAGCAAACCCTTAGCAAAATCCTACTTTATTTTCTTCATAACGAACGTTGCTATTCATTTGTGGTCTGTCTCCCACACTAGAATGGAAGCTCCATATTCACACAGACTTTGTTTTGTTCACCACTGTTTTCCCAGTGCCTAGATGAGTACCTTGCAAATATAAGTGTCTAGTACATATTCACCGAATTAATGGAAGGGAAAGAGGAGACCAGAATCAAATTCATCACTGGCCTACCCGCTTAGTTTGCTTCTCTAACTTCCTAGTTCTCCAGGCTCAGAGTCTGTCTCATCTCTGAATTTCACCTCTCCTTCAAGGTCTCAATTCAGTAAATCATGAAGCATCCTACCCCTCCTGCAGATGACCCTAAACCCTAGTCACAGGGAGCTACTCCCAATTCGTGGCGAAGCCCTGTCATAACTTTGAGCCTCTGCCTGCTGCTCCAGCACCTAGAAAGCCTTCCTTCTCCACCCAAACTCCTGGTCATCCTTTAAGCCATGTCACCTCCTTTGAGGAACTTTCTTTGACAAATATGCCTGTTTGGTACCAGTCAGTCACTTTCTTTTGTACGTACTCAATCAACACTGCTCATATGGTGTGTTGTAATCAAGTATTAAATATCTGTCTCCCTCTGTCTAGAATGTCAGTTCTTCACGGGCAGACCGTTCTATTCAAGTTTATTTTTCCAGGGTATAGAACACTGCCCGCTCTGTACTGTCCTCATTCACTCTCACTTCTCACATTCATCCCTTTCTCCTCAATTAGGTAAGACCAGTATCTTGGTACAGGTCTTTGTCGTCTGAAACTCAGCCTATCTCCCAACCGCATCTCCATGCCTCTATTCTCTCTCCAAATGGGTCCACTCTATACCTGTCAGGTTTTCTTCTGAAACATTGTATTGATATGGCATTAACTTCAATGGCTCCCTGTGACATGCAACATAAAAATTTAGTGCTTTAGCCTGTTTTTTTAGACCATTATATTCTGGTCATCTCAGACCAACCTTTTATCATTTCATCAGAGGAAACTACTGCTTGAGCCAAACTGATCAACTTGTTCCTAAAACAGGATCTTAGTTTTCTGTCTCATCTATTTCCTTCACCTGGAATACCTTCTCCCCTCCCCCTCATTACTAATATCCTCTGCCTAGAGCTTAGTCCAAATGACCTTTTCTTGCTGGAAAGCCTTCCCAGATAGGTTGAAAAAAAAAATCTATACCTAAAAATGAATCCTATAGACATTTCATTATCAGTCACAATCAATTTATTATTTATTATCCTGCTCTCTAAGACACTCTGTGTGTATATATGTGTCTCATCATTCCTATGAGACTGTAACATCCCAGAGGGGAAATACCATTATCCTACTTTTGTCTCCGCATTCTTCATGGTGGCTAGGCATGTAAACCTCACACACTGAATATTATAATACACACTGAATATTATAATACATATTAAATGAATATAAGTGAAAGGTAAAGGTAAAAAGAATTACTTTATTCAAATTTAAAGCTTTCATGTTTTTCTGATTCTTAAAATCTGGTGAAAATTAATAAATCCTAGTGATTTAGTGTATTTATAAGAATATATATGTGATATATAGTGTATACGTATTTTCTTAGAGATATGAAGTGAAATGATTTTGGATCCTTGGGAGATAGTGCAACAAGGCAGCTGCTGAAGTCTAAATCAGTTATTGTTTTTCCTCAACAAGAGGATGTAGAAGATGGACTGGGGAGAATAAGGGAGAAAGACCCCAGCTAATCCTTCTTCCCCCCCTTTAGTGGGCAATTGGGTATCTCTATTTGCTGCATCTTTGACAGCTGCCTTCCAAATATATGGCGAGGATACAAAATACACGTAAAGCTCCTTTAAAAAGGAAAATATAAACATTTAGTGATATTAATAGGCTACAAGTAAAAAATATAGTTCATTCTTGCTGAACCCTAACCAACAAACAAAGATAATTCAAACACATTCAGCAGTTTAGGACTTTTAAATACAGTCACACAACTCTACCCTAGCAGCCTCAATACTCTGCGACATATTCCCAAATCCAGAATTTAAAATTCTATTAGAAACAACTATGAGAGAATACTAGCCCCAAAACGACATGTCATATTCCTGAGCTCTGACTCAATCTTATTTTAGGCATGGTGACAGGACATTAAGACACCACTTTCATACAGGCATACGTATTACATCTTGTATAATATACAAAATTAACCATTTCCTCATTCAAAATCTACATTTTATACCCAAAATCACAACAAAAGTTAACTGAGAAATTGGAGTATAAACAAGATAAAGTCTCTTATAATAAGGTAAACTGCAATCAACAGTTAATAGTGATTAGATTGCAATGAAGTTTGATAAAAGCAAAGAAAAAGGAACTTGATCAAATAAAAAATTGTAGTGAAGGGCTATACTTTATAAGGATTTAGAAAGATACACTTAGGCTACATTTTAATACAGCACTACTTAATAAGTCTGCACATATTATAATTTCATCATGATTATTTAATACATCTTTAAAAAGAAAATGTATTTTCACAGCATCTAAAATGCAGAAAACCCACAAATGTCTTATAAGGGGACAGGAACCGGTTATAGCTCTGGTAGTCTCAATTTAAATTCACAACCTGGGTAAAATGGCAATTTCTTGATTCAAATTCTTTTGGGGACAAAAAGGAGAATGATGGCAATTTTCCTGATATTATCACATTCTGCTCAGGGTAGTCCCCCTTTCTGGATAGCTCCTCCTTCTTACCCAAATCCTAATTATTTTTCAGTATTCCTTTATTAAGTTTTTTCTATCCACTTCAATCCCCAGTTTTCTCTCACCATATACAAATAAGCATACCGCTCTTTTGACACAATCCCATTCTGACGAGTATTTTTGCCTCATTTCTCACATGTATTTTATCTTGTGTTTTCCCACCCTGATTAAAAGATCCTTAAGGGCAATGACCATGTTTCACAATTCTTTGTATATTTCACAGCACCCAGTATAGTGCTAGAAAGTCTACTTGCAAAAGATACTTTGGTCTTGAGAATAACAGCTCAGAACAGATTTTTTAAGAATTCTAAGCATGAAAATAAAATAATTCAGTTAATTTTATAAGAAGAATAAGACTAAATCCATAAGTGACATAATTTATGCTAATATACTGAACAAAGTCTAAAAGTTTTTTCTATTTATATTTATTTATTATTTTATTTCTAAAAGTTGTATTTTCTAGATCTATTGAGTGAATATTAGTGAAACTCCTCTTCTAAAAATTTGGATGAATAGATTTTTAGGCTGTTAGTGCTGGAATAAGAATTCAGATTGTCTTTAGTTCAACCTCCTCCTTTTTTATGATGAAGAAAATAGGTCCAGTGTTTATTAGCTGACTTATCTTGTCACAGTTATTGCTAGAATTGATTCTAGAACCCAGGTTTCTTGAATTCCAGGCCAGGGCTCTTTCTATTAAACCATACTATTTCTTCTGGCAAATTAGGTACTAAAGAAGTGATTGTTCTAAGTAAACAAACCTAATAACAACAACGTAAACTCATTATTTTACTAAAATAATTACCAATATGAAATATTAGGAACTGCAAAATCAAGTTTTATTTAAACAACACATATCTCTATTTATGCTTATACCCATTCAGATTACAGGAGTGAGGAGGAAGAGAAAACTCAGTAGAAACATGAATTATACAATAATAATTTTACAATACTTTTAAATACATATATTATCTTAAACTACATATTTTTAAAGTAAGAAAATAAACAATGGTCAAATAAAAGTCCTTAAGTCCCCAATGGAAAACCGCAATATAATTATAAGAAAGCCAACCAGTATACTGGTTTGTTCTCATATGATTGTATCTAAAGAGCTCAGTTACCACTAGTTTCCTTTCCTGCCAGCATTGTCAGTGTGGCACAAAGACCTTTAAAAAAGATCTTTTAAAGGTTGCATTTACAAGAACCTTAAATCACAAGATGCAAGTTTACAAACCATTAAAATAAATTAATCTATAAAAATGCTGGCAGTTGCTTCAACTGGTTAGAGCAGAAGTAATTCTCTATTGCCATGCTAAACGGTAGTAATATTGTCCGTGAAATGTGTTGTTCCTACCTTATATAGGCGTGACCTAGAGATTTACAAAAATCCTCAATCGCCAACGCTTTTGTACCATTCATATTAGAAATATAGCCAGGGATGAAGATAATTCCTGGACTTTTGCCTTTTAGCCTCTTATAAGCCAAGTTTGGAAGGTCCGGTCGACTAAGGAAAGAGATGGACGTCTTTTGTCTGCAAGCTAAACAAAGTACACAAAACATATAGTTTGCAAATAGAGTTTTTGGAAAACCATATTTATTTTCAATCTTAACTTTCTTAACTCGTCAAATTGATGTCAAATACTATTTCCATTTAATAGGAAAAACACAGACAAAGTATTCAAGTCACAAGTTTGTGCATGATATCTTTTAAAATCATGGCAAAATCTGTACCACCTTTGAGCAAGGTCCAATCTTGATTCTTCCAAAATACACAATGAGGTCAAGGCAAAAAAAGACAGAGACTCGTCAAAGATGTTTTCCCATTGCTGCTGTATCATCTGTCCTAAATAGTGTCGTCAATCAACATTCAGATTTACCTACACTAATTTTAGCCCTCTCTGGTGAGATTTTTGTCTTTTTTAAAAATTTTTTAATGTTTGAGGAGTTTCACATCCTCAACTTTTTGGTGGGAGGGGGACAAACAAGTTTGATCTGCCCTTGGGAAATTGTTTCAAAGGAGGATGTGCTGTAAGCCTTTTATTACTGACTCCCTCTGCACCCACAAATCATGGGCCATGGTAATAGCCGATCATGATTCTGTATCAGCTGAGGTGGGTTCGATGAGCAGTTTCTTTACAAGTACCTTGAATAGATATATGACAGTACCATTTTTGGAAAAAGATTTCTCAGAGGACTCTGCAATCACTGTGTTTTATTTGTTGGTTTGGCTTTTTGTGAATTGCACACATAAATCTTAGTGCAATTTAAGTACAAACAGCACAACTGGTAAACCTTACAAGGTTACTCCATTTCATTGTGTCTAAAGTTCTTTCCCTACTATAAAATCAATACCTGCTCTTAAAAAAAAGTAGAAAAATATTTTAAAAACAAAAAGTCATTTCTAATCCCACCTCCTCCCTCCAAAGAAATTAGTTTGTGTATTTCCTTACAGTCTTCTTCCGGACCAACAAAATCTCTTCTTTTATATTACATGAAACTTTCCTCCATTTTATTGTGGCTAATGAAAATTTCTGTCTCTTCCATGTGAGCTGCTAAAGTTTTCCTCATTTTGGATTTGAGAAGTTGATTTTTTAAAACTGGATTGAAGGCCTTAAAGCTATCCCTTTTACATGTAAGCTTGTTTCAAAGTTTCAATGTAGAGGGAAATATGCCAAATTTAAAACTTTTAGTGAAAAACAGGGCTAGCAGGAGCCAGTTATGTTGGTTGGCAGATTATATCAGCAAAAATGTTCATTTCCTATTTCCTTAGCTCAGCAATCAAAAAATCCTTCCTATCCTCTTCTCGATATTACTTCCAACACAGGAATTTCTCCCTGAGACAATTATAATTTATTTAATCTTGATGAGTTATCAAGTGCTTACGGTCTTAACATTAGCTCAGAGCCTGGGGCATTAAGTGCTCAATGAATGTTTGCTAAATAGATGAAAGAGTATTATACTCTAGTCAATGAATTGACACACTATACTTTGCTAGAGGAACATATACATAACATGCCTTTTGGTTGTGTACAATTCAACATAAGTTAAACTGATTACATATGTTTAAAATTTTTAACTCAAAACAAGAGTATCTGCAATGACAATTCCCATTCTATGCATCTGACAGCTGTGTGGCAAGGGTGTGAACACAACAAAACCCAAAAATAAAAAGACATAATTCAGAAAGACTATATATATGGGGCGGGGGGGTGGGGGGAGTAGGGTGGGACGGGGAAGAATCAAACACAAGATAAACAAAACATTCAGGTGCTCTGATTTTTGCCTCAAATTCTCGTTTCCTTTGTAGAGTAATGATTAAGGTTTTCACTGGGCCGGGAGCATCAAGAAGGCAAAACTAGACATTAGGCTTAATGACGGTGTCTACACTTTTACAAAGAAAATGTTCATATTGTAAATTCCCTCAAGTCAAGGGAGGGTAGGTCTAAGCATCTTAACACAGAGTTACGATCTGTAAACCCCTAAGAACCCGCAGAGGAAAGAGCCCTCCACCAGAACTGCCGACAGCGCCCAGAACTGGGGTACTGAGAAGGGGCGAAGAGCATTTCTGCACGGGGCGCCAAAGAAGCCCTGGACAGGAACGGACGGAACCCGGGATGTTCGACAGAACGCGTCCTACTCCCGCCTTTCGGACACTGACCTGGGAGCCACCGTGGCGCCCGCTCGGGCTTCTGGGCAAACAACGCGCTGACACCATGGCGGAAGCCGAAGGAGACGGCCGCTCGGCCCAAGCTGAGACAAGGTATCCGAGCGGCCACGGCCGCCGTGCACGCCCCCGCCATCTTCCCAGCGCCCCCTGCGCCCCACGCCGACCTACAGAGACGCGCAGAGCCCACAGGAACCCAGGCTGCGCATGCGCCGCCGGCTGGAAGACGGAATTCGCTAAAGAGCGCCCAGGACCATTGTCAACACCCGGGAGAACGCGCCTGCGCAGAGCGTCGTCGCGCTGGCTGGCCATTTGCTGTTGGGCTGTTGGTTCTCCTTCTAGGGAGTCTTTGCCTGTGACAGTTTGGAATGTTCTTAAGTGGCCTTGGTAGGCTACTTTCTCATTGGGCAGGCAGATATTCCAGGGCTGGAGGCACGGAGAGGAACTGTATCCAACGTTCCTAGATAGGAAACCATATCATCATCCCGAGGACATTAGGGAGCGGAAGCATACAATACCAGCCTTGCTGCGTTACAAGCGGCTCTCACCCCTCTACGGGTTTACCTGTACCGGAAATGCTTACCAGATCTGACCTTAATCCTGCTTGGACAAATACCTGGAATGGAATCGAGCATTCATCGCTCCTTCGCCCCCTTTCGATCTGTTTTTGTTCTAGCTTTTTGTATGCCTGACTATTGAATTCAATTATTCTGATCTTGCCTCATGCTATATGCAAAAATAAATCCCAGTAGATAAAAGATCTCAACGGAAGAATAAATAAATTAGGAGAATATTTTAGTCTGGGGATAGAAGTGACTTTCTTCAGCAAGATTTGAAATCTCAAAATCATAAAGAATAAAAATATGTTTGACTGTATACGAATTTAAACTTGTTGAATGGCAAAAGTCACCTCGGGTCAAATGAGTGTCTAGAAAAATTGATTTTACAGCATAGAGAACAGAACATTAATACTTCTATTCAGCCTGCTCCTAGAAATGATAAGAAAAAATATATAATTCCAATAAAATTGGCCAACAGCTGTGAATAGGCGGTTCATATTTGTAAACATGATGTTCAACCTCAGTTGAAAAATGTGAAGTAAAAAAATAACATGCCATTTTTCCCGCCCACCAGATTGGCAAAAATTAAAAAGAGCAACTTTTGGCGAGGATGCTGGGACACCCACCCTCAGGTAAGGTTTGCGGGACCTTTTGTCAAGTAATCTGACCACATCTATTACAATTTAAAATATGCATCATTTTCAATGCCCTTTAACCCAGTGTCCCCAGTTTGTGACTATCCTATAGAAAACAATACTAGTTCATAAGGATGCATATTATCTACTACCACTCTTAGAGGTAAATAAAAGAAAAAAAATGGAATGGCCAATAATAGAAAAATCGTTGAATAAACTGAGGTACAAGGGTTTCTGGATTCCAGCTCTGACACCCTTCAAAGTAATTCCTGGGGGCCTCATGCCTACAAGTAAGGCCTTATCTAGTTGGTTTTCTACATAAAAGTTACTGTGGCTTGTATAATACTTTGAGTAAAGCCACTTTACTATCTTGGTAATAAATTTTGGAGCAGTGATTGGTGCTGGAGTTAAAGGCAAAGGTTGGATATGGTGAATCTAGCGCATCTTTGGAGTCTTGAGAACCTGTTCTCTTGGAAAACAATGGAAAAGTTGGATAAATAGAAACTGAATAGATCTCTTTCTTGAGAGGTGTAATGCCAGAAGCAGACAGCAAGGATAGCTGCTTGATTTCAGGTCATACTCCAAAAGATGCTGAGCTGTTTTGCCAGTTCTCCATTCGGCCTGTGGTAGACTCCACAGGGACTAAATCACTAAGGTGATGCCCAATGGACATCACTTCACCATCCCTTATCTCCTAACAATAAACACTTCTCCCTGTGGTTTTTGGATAATTGCGGATATTCTCAATCATTCTTGTCCCTATTCTCTCCCTTTGTTTTTGCAGATCTTCCTACATTTTATGTGCAGCAAAATGAAAAACTCTGACTTGTCCTCATAGTGGGAAAACCACTACAGAAAGGGCAGGGAACCCATGGATCCTTCTCTCTATCCACTCCTATCAGTCTAACAAATCAGGGAAAATTGTGGTTAGTGTCACGTGAGGGTGCTTTTACTGACAGTGAGGGGCTTGAAATAGACAAATTTGTTTTCATTGATCTAATGTTGCCTTCATTAACAGGAGTGAAAGGACATAGTGTTAAAAGGGCAGTTTCTTTCTCTGAAATCTGTGGCCTTAGTTCGGGGAGACAAATGAGTTCCCCACCAAGTAAAGCCCTAGAGCGTTACTTCACACCCAAATGATTCTTTCCCTATCAGATAGAAGGGTAAGCAAACACAGTCCTTGCAGTCCCCGATAATAATTGTATCTGTGCAAACAGACAGTAAGATACCAGATTTTTCAGGGGTTATCTCATTTTGTAAGCAACAGAAATGTGACCAGAGATACTGCTAATTACTTCAGTTTATAAACTACAAATCATGTTAGCACACAACCTTTATGTAGGTTCTCCTATCACATTGTTGCTGATTAATCCATCCCCCATCATGTTACCAACAGGTAACTTCCTAATGAGAGATGAATTTATTTTCAAATGTGAAATCTAGTCAACATTTTAATCCAAACTCAACATATTTTAACATACATATTTAAAAGGTTTGCTACATCATGCAAGATATAAAGTTGATTAAAATATCTTTATAAATTCCTATGAAGAAAGTAAAGTACAGTACAGAAAAGTTATATCTTTACATTAACCAACAAAATTTTAGCAATTGCATATGTCTCTCTTAGATCATTACAGAGTTTAGGGGTGATCTCTGAAAATACAGATTATAAAAATATCTTCTGCAATCATGATTTTGTCCTTCACTGTTCAAGTAAAATCATGTGTCATCCAGTTGCAAAATCTTATTATTGGCAACACGCATACATGTATACAAACCACACTACAAATTAAAAAAAAAATTGTACCCAGTCAGGCCTGACAAAGATTTTATAGACTCGTCTAATCTAATCATTTCACCTTGTACTAGTAAGTAACATCATTATTTTCTACTTCTATTCATTTACCAAGTTTTAGGAAAGAGTTCATTCATATTTACAAACACACACAACATGACAAACCAGGATAAATGGCATTTTGAAAAACTGTTATAAAAGAGACTTGCCTGAAGTCATTTCATTCAACAAAAATTAATTTAACTCTAAAAAACAAAGGCTAATTATAAAGAAATACATAATACAATAGGACATTACAGAGAACATCAAGTTGAACTTCATTTGCCTTTTTATAGAACTATACCACTTCTGTAAATAAGCATTTTAATTGGTCTGTTCTTTGGTGAAAACAGAGCTCTGATTTCATAGTTACATCATGTGAGGCTGCGATGAACAGGTATGCTCCACAACAAAGAGAAAGCAGACAATCTAAAGGAAATCGACTACTAGTTGCCTTTACTTTCAGCACTGGGAATGGAGAAATCTTCAGCAAAACAAGCTCCTAACACTAAATATTCTCTTTGTGTAAAATCGCCCAGGGTGACAGAATGTCTTTCTAAGACTGCTTCTTTCTAAAACACACAGCTTTTTCTTCTTTCTTCTGTTACAAAAAGTGGTTTGCTATATATGTATGTAGCTTATGCCGGTGGCAACTCTTCAAAGTCAACTTCCTGCACACTTGATGGCATCAAAATATCGTTTAGATGTAGAGTAACACTAACTGCAGTTCATCACTTGAAACTACTACTATTAAACAGAAGTCATGTCAAGTCTTTGGTTTTGGTGGAGTATTTAAAAATTTGGGCAAAACTCCTCCTAAAATATATTCCCCTCCAACCCTTTATTGCTTATATTTATAAAATAACCTTCAGTAAAATGCTCCTTTTTAAAAAAGCCAGTTGATTACCAATAATGTCAATGCCAATGACTTGGGTGCTAAAATAATTTCATATTTCCAAGTACATATGCAGATATTTTGTAAACTGTTTAGTTTATTTCACCAAAATCAACAATTGATAAAAAATAGTTTATAAGAAATGTTCCTATAAGTGATGCTATTTACCAAAATAGTGGGTTTTTTTCTCATAGGCACATCAATTCTTTTGCTATTTATGATCAAGCTTTGAATTATTTATGCTCAAGCTTTGACTTAAAACCCTTTCTTCCTCTTTTACAAATGACTTCTGTTAATATGAAAGGAGTTCTGAGTATACACAGTTAAAAGAATGGGTCTGTTGCGTCTTTCCACCTGGGATTGAATATGGCTTCATTCTTCTAAGAGATTATTGCAGTCTGCCCTGAAGTGGACTGTGGTGCCAGTTCACTACAACAAGAAGTGGGTATAACCTTCTGCCCCAGTAACTATAACATCCATCCAGATCCGCATGGCTTCCGGTGATGGGGCCACCATATAGTAGATTCTGTCATGCGTCTTGACGCTAAAGGTGAGTAATGGATTAGGACTCTAAAAATCAAAAAAGGAAAAGAATGTAAAACAAACATCTTGAAATTATGACATTAAATAAGACAGACATATGCGAGGGCTTCTTCTTCCTTAAAAGTTCCAATTTATAGAAATGTACATAGGCATTACTTTTGCTCCAGTATAAACTGTATCCCTGCCCCCAACATCTTTTCTCTCAAGGTTGACTATCTTTCTGGCCTTGCTGCACAAGAAATCTCAGAGAGAGCTCGTCAGTCCTCTTGGCAGCTACTCTGTAAAGCTGTCGCAGGGTGCCTGGCTGATGGTGGGTGCTCCATAAATAGTAGCTGTAATTCTCAACCCTGCCAAGATCCTTCCTCATGAGCCTCCTCATAACTAGGTGTAACTCCTTCTTAGAGCCCCAGCAGAGAGTCACTTGGCAGGATCTCCCAAACCAATATGTCCTCACTTCGACATGACTTTTTTTTTTTTCACGAAAAGATCAGCTGCACTAATTACTTTACTTCTATGTTTACTTTTCCAACACCATTCTAATCATATCTATCCATTGTCAGAACAACAAATCTAAATTGCTTTGAAGTCAAAAAATATCTTTTCCGGGTCCGGCCCAGTGGCGTAGTGGTCAAGTTAGCACATTCTGCTTTGGCAGCCCAGGGTTCGCTGGTTCGGATCCTGGGCGCAGACCTACTCACCGCTCATCAAACCATGCTGAGGCTGCGTCCCACATAGAAGAACTAGAAGGACCTACAACTAGGATATACAACTGTGTACTAGGGCTTTGGGGAGAAAAAAGAAAAATAGGAAGATTGGCAACAGACGTTAGCTCAGGGCCAATCTTCCTCAAAAAAAAAAAAAAAACCGGCAAAGAAGCAGTTAAAAAAAAAAACAAAAACCCATCTTTTCCCCAACATAATTAATTATGCATTCAAATTGTAGGAATCTGAAAATCAGTGTTTACCTTATTAGCATTCTTGAGGTGATCATAATATACTTCTTCAATGGCTTGAAAGTATATTACGCCTTTTAATTTAGCTTCATGCTTGTCTGCAATGATAGATGAGTGTTAAAATAAATACTTTATGACCACTGATGGACAGGAAAAATTATAATTTCATTACAATCATCATCATCAAAATATTAATGTAATATTTAAATTATCTACAATTAATTCAGGTAATCTAGGTTAGTGCATTAGCCCCATTCTATATTGGAAAAAGAAAAAAAATGGTTGGAATTATCAGCCCCAAACCAAAGGGACTTTGCCCAAGGCTCTTCAGCAAATTAGCAGTCAAAAGACAACCCAGAACTACTGTGAGGTTAGCACACACAATATAAACACCATTGACATGGATACAAATTATTGCCCCGTGTTCTCCAAGACAGTCATTGTAATGGAAATATTAATATGTAGATCTGTTGTAATGAAATTTGTAACAAGTGTTTTTTTGACTCATAATTTAAAATAATATTCTATTTATATTTCTTTCGTATCAAATTTCTTGTCCAGCATGCTTGATTTTTTATCCTGTTCTCAACAGAGCTTCATGTCAGTAATTTAATATCCTTTCAATGCATCATTTTCCAAACTGTTTCCAAAGATTTCATTAGATTTGCATAAAAATCAAAAGAAAAACAAACAACCAAACTGTCAACCAAATAAACAGCATCACTCAGTGATCTAATAAGTTCTTGAAATATTTTGTAACAAACTCTGCAGGAATCATAATGCATGTGAGTATATTAAAGTATTTCAAAAGCGTGGATGAGGATACAGAGAAAGAGACTCTATCATACCCTGTTGATGGAAATGCAAACCTCTTTTGGAAGGCAATTTGGTAACACAAACACAATTATAAATGCAAAAATCCTCTTATTCAGCAATGCCACTTCTAAAACCATATTGTAGAAGAGCTACTCAGGCATGTGCACGTGGATTTGTGTTTGTTACAGCACAAGGCTGCAAAAGGTCTCCTTAAGCTTTAACGGGGAACTGATTCAATCATAGACCAGCCATACAATGAACTCTACACAGCCACTGCAAAGACGGTGTGTAGATCGGCACGTGCTCATTAGAGAAAAATCCTGAAATATTGCTTTGTGAAGAAAGGTATAAACAGAGTGAATATTTGATCCCAACTGTACTAAAAAAGAAAGAATACATATACATACTGAAACATACATAAAAGTGAATAGAGAAAATCTGAGGAGGATATTTCAGGCTTCACAGTGTTGAAGAAGGTCAGAAATTTTGTGATGGGAAAGAGACTTACTTTCATTATATATACTTAGTTGTATTTTGAATTTTTTACTAAGTGAATGTCCTTTTTTTCCAATAACAATAAAAAGCTAGTCTGAAAAATAATGGCCCTGAGAAGTTCAGCAGAAAATAAACCTGTTTAATTGCACTGAACCCAGCATTTCCGTAACTTATCTGACCATGGACCATATTTGTGTTTGTTTTTGCTCTTCCTTGGGAAACATTGTTTTAATTAATACCATGTTCAGTGGGTTTCCACCAGTTTCTCTAAAAGAGAAGGTCAGTATATCTCTCAAAAATTTGCTGGAAAGGATTCTGCAATATTCACGGGAATACAATAATACTTTGTTTTCTGAAAATAGATGTAAAATAAAATCTGGAGATAAAAGTAAGTCTTGTCAGTGTTTCCAGCAGGCAGAAAACTGGGGAATGAATTTTGTTTGTAGGACACTTCATATATGAGAAAGAACTGTGGAAAATACAGGCCTTACGAGGACGTCGTGAACTAAGAGAACCAATAATGCTATTGTAAAGTGATGAGATAATGCTATTCATTCTGTCTCAATAACATTATCCCATCAATTGACATATTTTCTCTGCCTCAGTTTCCTTTAGAGACTCTTCTAAGGTTACCCAGTTAATATGTAGGAGGCCAAGCAAAGGAGCCAGGGTCAGAGTCAACAGAGAGACCTGAGACTCGAGCTTTCAGCGCTCACATTCACAGCTGCTTCACACACACCATGTCCTGTTACCTCGCTGACAAGCTGAAGGGGCGTGGTGCCTGTGGGATCACATCCAGCCTGAACTGCAATCTGCCTGACTGCCCGTGGGCTGATCTACTGCTGCACGTGGTGCTGCTTTGGGAAAGAGTGGGGGTGCGGGACAAAGCTGATGATGGCTGTAAACAGAGCCAAATGGGGAGCGTTTGTCAAACTAGGTCTCACTGGTCAATTATATAATATGTGCATATTAAAAAGCTGAATTAAATATAATTTTTGTCTGTTTTATGTATTAGGGTTCTGAGTAATTGTTCATATACCAGAAAGGTTTTGGTATTTAAAAAACAAATTGAAAACTGATCACAAGAAGTTGAAATTTGGAAAAATGCATTTACATGGTGAGGAGTGTAGGTTCTGATATGGGTCAGGAGGAAGGGGCACTGAACCATTCACCCGACTGACAGATGAAAGAATGAAATAGGGCTCCCAGAGAGAGAAGCAGAGAAGAAGAGTGAAGTTGTTTTGTCTGAAGTTATTCTAAAATTTTATTTTTGGAAAATTCTAAGTGAGCACACAGCAAATTTTGTTTATGTATTTTGCAGACACTAAGTTGGCATTTCTTATTAAATAGGCATCTTTCCTATTGTACTAACCAAAGAGAACATCTCTGGATTCTTATAAAACCCAAGGTCAGAAGCCCTAAAGAGGCAAGCAGGGAACCTGAGAAGGTCAGGCCATTTGCTTCAGGCCGCTGGCCACTGTAGTAACCCCACCCGAAGAGCTCCTCACTTTCCACGCGCCCCCTACCTCTCCTCACCCCAATTCTGCGGCTCCAGAGCCTTTCTTCCTTTCCTTTCTTCCACATGCTTCTTGCTTTCTCACACCTCTCTTCATAAACATATCCTGACCTCACACTATAGATTAAATGACTGGACTGTTACTTTTATTTATTACATTGATACACTTTATGACAATTCCTGACAATGCTCATAAATGCTGATACAGTCACCCCAAACCAGCGTCTCATCATAACCTTTTGTATAAGACTACACTTCCTCAGCAGTTGAAAAGAAAGCAGAGCTATACTCGTGCTGATAATGGACACAGTTCATATGTGATCTAAGAGTAAATAAGAGGCTTCTTAATAAGTACATCATTTATACAAATATTCTTATATTTATATAGTAAGATTCAGTAGGGTATGTTTCTCATAATCCCTCATTCAAAGAATCCAAAAATATTTCAGTCACTTAATAAATACTTATTCACTAGTTCACTGATGAGCTTTACTCTCTATGCTTAAATGACCATTCTAGTTTATAAACTATAGTTGAATGACTGTCAGCCAAGGATGCCTAACTATGTGTGACTTAAATAGGGCATATGGCCATAAATAAATAAGTAGAAACCTTTTTTCTGGCCTTGTGGCTTAAAAGACAATACTTTGGTCTTAAAATAAATTCCATTTAATATTGATATTCAGATTATAAATCCACATGATATGAATTTCCTCTCTAGAAATAATAAAAATTATGTTATTTAAAAATTATATCAGTCTATTTAAAAATTATGTTAGTCTATTCTAGTTGTGATGTAAACTCAAGTCCAAGTAAAGTAATATATATCTACAAAGTTAATATTACCATTAATTCTATTACTTACCAATCTACCTATTTACACTGAATTTTATTGCCTTTGCTCTTTTTTTTTTTTTTTTTTTGGTGAGGAAGATCAGCCCTGAGCTAACATCCAGTGCCAATCCTCCTCTTTTTGCCAAGGAAGACTGGCCCTGGGCTAACATCTATGCCCATCTTCCTCTACTTTATATGGGACGCCGCCACGGCATGGCTTGACAAGTGGTGCGTCGGTGCGTGCCCGGGATCCAAACCTGCGAACCATGGGGCCACTGAAGCAGAGTGCGCACACTTAACCGTTATGCCACGGGGCTGGCCCCTGCCTTTGCTCTTTAACAAAGGGTTCTGGATTTGAATACACCGCTTAGATTTTTTTATCACCCACCTGCATAATAAGAGAAGGTGCGCTTATTCCGATCAAAAACAAACCAACGTTTTTTCCAAGTTTTAATTTTTCCACCCATTTTGATGAGGAATCCTCGGCAGGTCTTCTCTGTGATCGATACGTGATAACAGGTATCAATATTGTGGCCAGCAGTCTCCACATGGCTCCGTAAGTCAAAGTCTTCCTTCCGGATGGGCAGATAGCGTGTCAGAGGTCGAGCCTGGAAAAGCGCAAACCCATCTCATCTATAGCTAATTATTTGTTTCGTTTAGGTCACAAATGTTTAGAAATGGAAATGAACTGAAAGGCCTACGTGCTACAATGCCCATGTGATTTTGAGAAGTTAAGATAAACATTATCATTTGGAGTCTAAAAAGTGGATAGTATTTTAAGAAGGATGCTACAATATGGGGAGAAAAGTAGATAAACTCAGGCCAATAGATTCTATTTCTTGAAATATGCAGATGAGACAATGGAAAAATGTCATTTATCTTAGCTTTCAAAGATGTATTTAGCACTTAAAAACACAGGAAAATGAGGCATGAATTTATCTGGGCTGCTTCCTACAGATGAGGACTCCTCCACTGTAAAGTTTCCAGAAGTTCTCTCTGCCAGAGAACTTAACAGTTCTCCTTAAATAATCTCAGACATGACATGATTGATTGAACATTATTTACTAAGTACAACCCCCACAAGATCTCGCAAAGCTGTACACATCAGCTTACACACTGTCTGATAGAAACTGAAGGCAGAGATGTATGTATGTTTTCAAAAGCAAAGCTAAAATAAGGTAAGAAGTGGAATCAAAGCTGTACCCAATGAGCTATCCAGGACCAGCCACAGAAAAGATGTACACAGACGTCTTTTATCTTACTATGGCTGGAGTAGAGCTTCATCTAATCTAGGAAGCACAGATCATCATGGGTAATATTTCTAAAATGGTGTTTTATTTTATTCTGTTAAATTACCCCCTACCCCTTTGCCCTGGGGAAAATGACCTAATCATATACTTGGAGGCAAAACTTATAATTAGGATTAAAATAAAATTGTGCTTTTGGGTTTGGCTTCAGATACCAAACAGGCCTGGATGACCTTCACTGCAAATCAGAATTTGGCAGGGGTTTGGCATTATGAAATAAAACCAACAAATTTTACTTTGTATTTTTCCTTCAATATTTTGCCTGATGCTGTGGTACTTTGTAGACAGATGTCACAGACTTACTGATCCTTCAAAGCACACAAAATCTTAAAGACAGCCTCTCTCTGCTGTACTGTCAAACTGCCAGCAACTATCGAGAATAAGGGAAATAGTACCTTTTACCTTTAAGTCTAGTAAACCTTGGGGAAACTGATTTGAACTTTAAATTACATGGTACTTAACAAAATTTTATTTTAGTTCATCAGAAAACATACATTATGTAAATAGCTCTGGTGACAAGAACAGAGAATCAAACTCTATGATGACCAAGATAGGAAGTTAAACAAAATGGGTGGTTTTCCCGAGTTCTGCTTGAGTCCAGTAATCTTGTGCACGTGTGTGTGAACTGGTGTAGCATAGGGGACATGTGTGACAATACAGTGGTTACCACTCCCAAGAACTAACGCTAACACTATCTAACACTAACACTACCACCAAGAAATTGAGCTGGTAAAAGTATCCTGTTCTGGAGTGTTTGCTTCCAAAAGATGGCTTAATCGGACCTCTTCTCTTCCTCAACCAAAGGTTTTAGTTTGGGTGTTGCATTTGTTTTCAGTAGTGAACCCAGCTGCATCTTTCAAAGCTGCTCAACAAACATTCCCCTTTTAAATATAGTCCAAAAATGGGTAGAAGAAAAAGTGCCTTTCTCATCAAAATGTTGACTAGAGAAAAGTGTCATTTGGTTAGTAAGTCTCCAATGAATGTGTTTATTTTGAAATAAACACACATTTTTTTTCGCTCACTAACGCACATCTTTCTCTTAGCCATGGCGTGTCAAGGGCCAGTGCGCAGCGCAGCAGAAGGCATCCTCACGGTGTGACTATCTTCTATAGAATGACCACCAGGGGGTAACCTACTCTAATCGATCCGGAGTGACAACCAACCTGTGCTCTTTGTTTCTCCCTTATTTTTACTTCCTTTTCAATTAACTTCTGCCTCTGGCTAGTTTCCTCCTGCAATCGTTTTTCCAGGAGTTCTCGGCGTCGTTTTTCTTCTTCTAGAGCTCGTTTCTTGGCTTCCATTTCCCGTTCCTACATATCATTATGCAGAACAAATTTTAAGACACATTGGTTATACTCAAATGAGTCCAACTAATAGCAAAAAGAAAATTCTCACCGGCCAATTCTTGGTTTTAAAGCCGAGGCTCTTACAATATACAACCTAGACTAAAACACCTGTAATCACCACTCACCGAGCTTTCAAAATCATCCCATGCAGAAATGCAACCACTACATTTAATTAACAATTGAACATTAAGTGAAAATCCAGCTTGTGACTAGGTCCAGTCATTTCACATTGATGACCACAAATCTCTCATTTTAAATAAAAAGCCTGAAAAACTGTCACCCAACACTAGTCACGACATTGAGTCCTTCTTTCAATGGCCATCTTCTAACTGAAGGCCATCAGTCCTTCCAATTCCTGTTGTTGCTCTGCGGATTCCTGGCCGAAGGTCGCAGAGGAAGCACATGGGGAAGTTACAAGAGGAAAGGAGGTGCCCATTAAGGCAGGATGCAAAGGCATTTGGGGGGATTCCTAAGGAAGTTCAGATTCTGCCTTGAAATACATTCACAATAACGTGGGATTTTTACTATTACAATAGTGCAGTTAACACAAGCTGGCAAAGAAGGGAGAATGCATAGAGACATGACATTCCTCCTTGTTCCTTGGCAGGCAAACAGAGTGGTCATCAAAGGGAACATACAATACAGGGCATTCATTTCAGTCTATGTCAACACTATCTATATTTTAAATTACAAAAAACTGTAGTGCAGTGAAGAACCTTAGAAACATCTCTCCTAGACCCTTACTTTTCAGATAAGACAATGAGGGGCCGCCCCGTGGCGTAGCGGTTACGCGCGCGCGCTCTGCTGCTGGCGGCATGGGTTCGGATCCCGGGCGCGCACCGATGCGCCACTTGTCAGGCCATGCTGTGGTGGCGTCCCATATAAAGTGGAGGAAGATGGGCACAGATGTTAGCCCAAGGCCAGTCTTCCTCAGCAAAAAGAGGAGGATTGGCATGGATGTTAGCTCAGGGCTGATCTTTCTCACAAAAAAAAAAAAGAAAAGAAAATGAGGCCAAGAAAGGTTGAGTGAGTACTCCAAGATCACACTGCTTATTGAGTCCCAAGGGCAGTTTCCTGGTGTCGAGTGCAGGGTATCTTGAACTACTACATCACTGACCCTTGGCGTAAAGATATTAAGCCTACCCTGGATTCAAGCAGCCGTGTCTTCTCTGCATGAGCCTGCTTCAAAAGTCTCTCCATTTCTTCTATTCTGGCAATATTTGAAGTGCTGGCACTGAATAAAACACAGAAGCCTTTCAAGAATATTGTTTCAGATTGATGTTTCCTCAAATACACATACACACACATAAAGTGCTTTACTCATAAACAAACAAACCAAAACCAGATCTTACACAGTGTGTTCTCAAAATGCTTCCTCCAAAGTCTAAAAATTACAGCCTATGGGAGGCCTTCCTGTTAGTTTAATTATTCAGAGATGCCAGGCCAACAAGACTATCACCAAAGTTCTACGTAGGTGACACTTAAAGTTTAAAGTCACTTTATTTGGTTTGGGAATATGTGTCACCAGCTGCTTTTTTTGTGTGCCTTTATATATGTGGACATTTTATTTTTTAAATGAGGAAGCCAATTTAAAAATGACTTCTCTCATAGGTGCAATAGAAAGGTGGTAGCCAGTTTTGTCAATAATACCATACCATACCAGTGTCCACCACAGCAATGAGGAAACCGTACTAAGGATTCAAGAGCTTCAAAAGAAATGCATTTTGAGAAAGACAGCACACAAACAAGTGAAGAAAATAACCAAAGGGAGTGAAACCTGCAAGAACAGTTAGAATAACTAAAAGAGAAGAACTTGGAAAAGTTTAACACTAAAAAAATTTTACTTTTAACCTGTTTACATTTTATTTGACTATTCCGGGAAAAAGCAACCACGGCCTAGGTCAAAACTTATTTACTCTGACGTTCCAGCCATGGAGAACCAGTGTTATTTCTTATGCATGTATACTTGTATAGTCATTTAAATATATGTCTTCTTTTCTAGACTCTCTTGGGGACAAAGAGGCTTTTGTGCCTGTATCCTCCACAGCATAGAGACAGGCACACAGTAGGGATTCATGTTTGTTGGACACATTCATATAAAAATGAATAAGATAATTTTTAGCATAGCCTCCCAAAATCATATTGTTGGTCAACTCAAACCTAGGATGTTTCAAACACAGGGCAAAGAGTTCTTTTGGAGAGATAAATGACTGCAGTAACACAGGACATATGGTTTATCTTAAGATCAGTACTGTGCACACAGATGTTTATAGCAACTTTATTCATAACTGCCAAAACTCGGAAGCAACCAAGATATCTCTCAGTAGGTAAATGAATAAAACGTGGTACATCCAAGACTATGGAATATTATTCAGCACTGAAAAGAAACAGGCAATCAAGCCATGAAAAGACACGGAGGAATCTTAAATGTATGTTACTAAGTGAAAAAAGCCAATCTGAAAAGGCTCAATATTGTATGACTCCAACTATATGACATTCTGGAAACGGCAAAACAATGGAGAAAGTAAAAAGATCAGTGGTTGCCAAGAGTTTGAAGTGGGAGGTGGGGATGGTGGGAGGGATGAATAGGCAGAGCACAGAGGATTTTTAGATTGATGAAAATACTCTGTATGATACTATAACGATGGATACATGACATTATACATTTGTCCAAACCCTAACGTAAACTATAGACTTTAAGTGATAATGATGTGTCAGCATAGGTTCATTAATTGTAACAAATATTTTATCACTCTGGTGGGGAATGCTGATAATGGGGGAGGCTGTGCATGTGTGGGGGCAGGGGGTATATGGGAACTCTATACCTTCCTCTCAATTTTGCTGTGAACCTAAAACTGCTCTAACAAAAGATACATCTTTAAAAATCAGTACTGCTAGCTCAATTATAAAATGCATCCATCAGGAGAGGAACAGTCTTACAAATGTTGGATCCTTAGAAGCTTAACCATAAGGCTGTACTTTGCAGGGTTACCTTGGGCCAATTTTTGGCCAGGTGTTTTCTCCTGAGAAAGACAAGAATACCACAATTTCTTCTCATTAGTTCCATGAACTGCTAGGGGAGGTACAAAAGGGTAAGTTCTGTTCTCTTCAACCAGCAAGAATTTATATTCCTCTTTATTGAGAATACCCGACTTGATGGATGGAAAAGGGGCAAACTTCATCAGCTCAACTGAGAAAGGCTAAGACAATCACACAGACCATATGATAGCACAAAATTATGTATATATTCTACAGTGTTATGTGTGACATCAGATATGCATGTCCTATGTCTCCAATTAATTTGCAAATAAGTAATTTGAGTTTCACTAAATCTCAGGTCTTAAAAACTCACTAATTAAAAACAAAACAAAAAACCGGGGCTGGCCAGGTGGCGCAGCGGTTAAGTGTACGCTCCTCTTCAGTGGCCGGGGGTTCGTAGGTTCGGACTCTGGGCGCACACCGATGCACCACTTGTCAAGCCATGCTGTGGTGGCGTCCCATATAAAGTAGAGGAAGATGGGCACGGATACTATCCCAGGGCCAATCTTCCCGAGCAAAAAGAAGAGGATTGGCATTGGATTTTAGCTCAGGGTAATCTTCCTCACACATACACAAAAAAAACCCACTCACCAATAGTTTAACCCCCATCAGTCCCTTATTCTTTCTCCCACATCCCCATTTTGCATCTAGCTTGTGCTTGAATATTGTAAATTACAGGAAACTCCCTATGTCCATTCCTTCATTGTTTGGACAACATTGTCAGAATATTGATACATTGAATCAAAATCTTTCTTTCTACAGCTTCTATTCACTGGCCTAAGGCTGACCCTGAAGCCACGTGAAACCTATCCAGATGAATTGGTTGGAAATAACTTGGTTAGAAACAAATGTTTTCGGTTCACGGTTTTTCATATATTTGTAATTTGGGCATATCCTGGGGGCATGTTTTCAAACATCTATCCACCTTTAAATATTTCTGTTCACTTTTTAGAACTTTTCATGGTGTTTTCTATTTATTTTATGATATTTCTAATTAATTTTCTGCCAATTATACTCAATCTGCTTATTTGGCAATGTTTCCATAAACGTCTTAATTTTTGCTCCAAATGAACTGAATTTTCTGAAAACAGTTGATAGAAAGTACATGTTAACATTTACCACTTCATGTCTTCATAACTTTTAGGTACCTAAAGCAACCTATATTTTAAACTATACTTTATATACTTTAAAAGCTACTTTGGTGATTTTGTTTAAAAAAATTAATTTTTATCCATGGACACCTACTTGTTTTTTATAGCCAGATTTTTGCTATTGTTAATTTTAATATTTACTTGATATGTAAACCACTTTTATTCAGCAAAACTTTTGCTGCTTTATGATACTATGTTGCCACCATTTGATATTTTTTTGTCCTGACAGAATTGCACCTACAGTGAAAAGCAAATGCAAACTGCAATGGAATTCAGAGAGAAGTCTAGGCTTATCAATATCACGGCAAGTGAAAGTGTCAACAAATGAAATGCCATTTGGCCTAGTACCTCCCATGCAAAGGGTGAGTCTGAAGTCACTAAGATAAGCTTTATAAGGCATTACCTGTAGCACAGGACACTCATCACTGCTTTCTCAGCCCATCCAAATTACTAGAGCAGTAATGCTTCTTTCTAGTGCTCCAACCCCTGACCTTCTTCATAAGGAAGGCACAAATTTCTGATCTTCTGTGTGATTGCTCCAAGAATGCTGATGATACTGAGTCATTGGGCCATGAATGGGACAAAGATGACGAGTTTTGCTACTTTCTCTACTTAGTCATGTTCTGCTATTTTATCAACCGATGATTTCTTTTACATCTGACCAACTTTGGTAAAAACCACATTCATAAAGAAAAACAAAACTTCCATCAAAGTTGAAGGAATCTAAATAGCAGATTTGAGGTTTTCAGTGCTGAAAAATATTATCTTTCAGCAAAATTTGAACTTCTTTTTAGAATTTTCACTTTGGAGGCAAAAGCAAAAACAGAAAAAGGACGAAAGAAGAGCAAACAAGAACTCCATCATATCAGAAATAAATAAGCAAAAAACAAAACATGCAGCTAAACAAAATTCTCTATAAAGACACGTCAATTTTTTCCAGTCTGCCTTCAGTGCACCAAGATTGCCACTAAATGAAGAGCCAGTGTCCCAGAATATTTATTTTCCATTAATCTTCTCAAGTATTCTTTTCAGCTTAAGCAAAGTATTGCTCCTTATAAAATGTCTACTCTTTCTCTATTCAGTAGTTCCTTGAGTATTAGAAGAACAGAACAAGCCCTCTCCTCTCTAATATTCTGTAACCATTTTTCACATGGTGTGACATATCTGGTCCCGTTGACAGTTGGCTGCCCCCCTCTGAAATCACTCTAGTTTTCAGTATCTCTTCTGAGAGAATTTTCTGGAATAAAATGCATACACTGGATGTTGGCTGTCTAGGGTAGAAATCAGAATACTAATCTTTGCCTAAAATGAAGGGATTGGAAGCATCTGAAATTCTGGTTAAAGAATCTCTTAAAACCAAGTTCAACCACGGATTGCCCTCAACCCCACACCCAGTCTTGTTCCCCCTCCGCACACACACGGCTGGTAGTTAAGCTATCACGAGAAATCAGCTTCCTCAACATTTTCTCAAAGTATGAGCACAAGGTCAGGGCTTAGTAAATTAATAACTGCCATATTAATAATAAAGTATGATTGTAGGTGGTATTCAGAACACTGCCTTCTATACCCCAGTTCAGTGACCTTAGCAGAATAGAGATTTTATGCAGAATGGATAACTTTTGGTTGCTGTTTTCTAAGACCCAAGACCTGTTTTCTAAGCTTCATGTTTGTTTACAGTGTAAGTAATGATGCTGAAAAAGCAAAAGCATTGACTCCAGTAACTTTCTGGTAGACACAAAAATGATGTCTCAACAAAAAGTGAAGGGCAAATGTACCCACAACTCTGAGTAATTCTATAATTCTATGAATGGCTTTTTGTGACATAATAAACCACAAGACTAAGTTTCTGTTGCTAGAATTTCAGCATGGAATTACCTCTTTAATATATGTATAATTTCAGGGTATTTTAATACATCATTTTAAAACAATCTTAAAAAGAAAAAAATTTTAGTCTTTTATTTCTCTATTTATCTTCAGAAAGTTCCCATTAAGAATGTGTTGTCATAATACACATTCCAAAAATTAGTTCCCTATTACTCTCTTGCCTGATGTTTTTCATATTACTTTCCATCATAATAACGGGTACAAACTTATCTTAGGGTAGCATGGATTTTTTTAGGGTAGATGGTAGCACTCCCACCACAGCCAATTTCAAGCTACCAACATGATGTCACTTATCACAGAGTGAGGAGCGGATGTGCACATTTGGCTCTTGCCAGCCAGTATGAGTATGAGCTAACTCCAGCCCACCATTGACTGAGAGTACTCTATAAGCATTTGTGAAATGAAGGAGCCTCTACATGAATGAATGAACAAACTATATGATTCTAGGGCTAGGACCAATATGGTCAAATGTACAGAGATCTGAGACTTCATCACCCACTCAATTAAAAAGAAGCCCTATGGGGTGTATCAAGAGGAGAGAATGAATAGGGAGTTGGCTGGATCTAGAATGCCAAGCTCTGGGGTCTGACTTAATTCACAAGGTGGTCGGGCATCATAAAAGCTTTGGAAGAAGAAGAGTACTATGACTAGATCTGTATTGTAGATGTGCCTTTAGCTATAATTCCCTAAGATCACCTGTGCTTGCCTCAAAGTATGAACACAAATGTGAATGGTTAAATCCTTGCAAAAATTTTAATATGCAGAACAGCTAAAGCCTTCCTTTTAATGAAACATAAGGGCAAGAAACCCTTCAAAGTTCTTACTCCATTGTTGGAAATTATTTCTTTATTTAATCAAAAGCAGTCTTAATGAAGCTTGGTGTCAACCAACAGAGGCAAATCAATTTTGAAGCAAAGTATATATGTGAACTCAAATAAAAAGAAATAGAGTAAATGAGAAAAATGGATTACAGGGTATCTGAATGGCTAAGTGACACAGGTTACAAAGAAATTACTTGCAAAGGCCACCATGACAACCAACCTCTTCTGCATAATAGACTCTTTATGTCTCAGAAATTTGGGCTTGTACATATACCTTGCCCTAAATTGATGGTTTTACTTTTTGAAACCAGTAGATGCTTGTCCAAAACAGAAACCTTCCCCATGAATAAATCTTACCTAGAGATATTGTCAGGTGAGCAAGCAGAGATGCTAGTCTCCATGCTATCAGAGCTGTCTAGGCTCAAAGTATCAAAGGCCTGGTCCTTGTAGCTGTGGTCTGGGTAGTGGAAACTATTCAAGTAGACGTTTGATTCAGATGCTGTGCGGTTGTAAAATTCAGAAGATTTCTGCCTTTGTCCTTCGCTCATCTGTTGGTGATTATACCCTAAGAAAAGAGCCATAAATATGTTAGTATGCCTCATTTTTCAGTCTTATAAGACTCAAACCAGCAACCCAAAACATCTGCCTATGAAACTCGGGCCTTGGTTTAATTTGTTTTGAAGCCAAGAAGATCAAAGAAACAGCATCATGCTCAATGCACGCAAGAGTTTCAAAGAAGTGGTCTTGGGAGTGACCTTTTTTGTCAGAGGATCACTTGACACTTTCTGATGTCATGCCTACATCTCAGCACACCTGATAATAATACATCAGCATTCACAGAAACACACACACACAACAAAACAGAAACACATTGAAAGGCTCTCAGAATCCTCTCAAACTAGCTGGGCTCATGTGAAGCCAGATGACCCCTAGAGATAAGCAACCCCAGGGTCCTAGGGCAGCCACTTCTTCAACGGTATTCAAATTTAAGGAGTATTTGCTGTGGTCATAAAACAGCAGGTGGATCATCGAGGGGTAGGATTTGAGAAACTTGTATCTCACTCATATCATCACTAACAGTTTTAATCTGGTTAAGATCCAAACTGCACATTTTTGTCATGCTTTGTTTCAATTTCTCTTGTCTGCCAATTACTTTTTTAAAACATTCATAGTCAACAATCCTCCCAATGGCTGTACTCCTCTTAATTACTATATATACAGCTCTCTTCTTTTTCCACCTTAGCTGTCAGCTTTCAGCTAGTTGGTGATACTAATTGTATGAAAATGTAGGACTTGCATCAATAGGAGAAAAAGTGCCACTAATAAGAGGTGTTTCCTGACCCTGGGACTTGGTCAGCTGGTGCATTAGGTCATCTGCTTTAGTTGGTGTTATTGCTATGGCTTGCTCTCTGGTAGCTGATTTTGGGCATCACAATTTGAATTATTCTTCCTTTCAACTCTCTGTTTACCATATACTCGGGAAGCAAGGATTATGCTGATAAATAAATCCCTTAATTCATTAAAAAGATGTTTCTCTAGCCAGTACTGTAGTTTGCAATCTCTTTCTCCCTGAGCAAATTACTACCAGATCTATTAAGAGTTTACCACTGGAAACTCTTTTCTTTCCTTTCAATTTCACCTCTTTTCTTGTGCTTTACCTAGGAGGCTTTCAGTGAGGCTTTTAATTGGTAATGAAATGGCCAAAAAGCAGGCCAGAGGGCAAAGAAGGCAAGTGATTGCAAACAGCTTCCCCAGCTGTGGATTAAACATTTCCATTTAAAAACAGAAGCCACATCCATGACTCTTTAACCAAGTATTATACACCAAAAGTTTCTGTAAAATGATTTTAGTTCCATGAGGAGTTTGCATGCCATTAGTATTTGGAGCAGTTTTAGATATCTAAGTGAAAATATGTTAGTTTAGATGAAGACATTTCTGGGAAAATAAGTTTTCTTAATATAAGCTGTAATTATAAATTATAAACACACACACACATATATGTCAAAGCTACATATCACTTAGCTAAGGGAAGATGCAAAACATAGAAGCACCCTGTGAGCCTTTAGACAGAATATCACTAATCGTCATGGTTAATGTATAAAGCATGACACGAAGCCAGAACATACATAAGCATCGAGCTTGTGCCTTTTTTTTTAAGAACGGCAAAATAACTCATTACTCAAACATTTACCTTTGATACTTGAACTTTTGGAATTACTAATTGCTCCTTTTAAATTGTTTCCAATTATTCATTATGAAAAGGACGGGGACAAAAAAAAAGAACACCAGAAATTATTTGAAAAGGTCACACACATATCTTTCCTTATGCTTTCAAAAAAGGCTTGCTGGCAAAGAAAACTTCCACATTGGTACCAACTCCATGGAAGACATTTCCTTGTTTTAGTATGAAAAACAAATCCCTAAAAGACGTAATTTAAAACCTACAAGAACTGCCTCCTTGGCAATGACATGTAGACAACCTCCCTCCACCTTCAGTTTTTCCTAACGAGGAAAAGACAGTCCCTACGATGCAATTAACACTTTCTCAGAAAAGCAGAAAAGGGGGTGAATATATTTCTTCTTAAAACTGTATGCCCTGCTCCTCAGATCTTCCAGGACTTTTTTTTTCCAAAAGTATCACAGAATAAGAAAATGAACTTACCATCTTCAGGTGAGGGAGACAGTAAACTAAAACGACTCAAATTTTTCAGATGCGGGCACAAGAAACAGCTGCATAACAATGAGTACTGTGCTAAGGATTGTGAATGAAAATTCCCAGATCACCTCGCTATTTGTTGAGGTTTGGCTCTATGTCCGAGAGAACGCTCCATCCTTCCAGTGGTAGGATAAGCACCTTCCATGTTCATGGCAACTTAAATGAGAAAGCCTGCTGCTAATGAGCATATCTTTCCCAATACAGGCTTTTTGTTTCCTGGGGATCTGAGTGGAAATGTTCTCCCTTATGGAGCTGCTCGTTTCTCCCAACTGGCAACACTTGACTGATCACAGTGAACTCAACTGTCACCTGACTTAGCCTCCTCTCTCCTGAACAATTGCAAAAAACAAGTTACTCCTGCGATTACAAATAAGGGCATCAGCCTCTCCCCTGTGACCCTGGAATTGCACAAGTGTGATTCTGGAGAGCTGGTTTTGGGATTCAGGTTACGGCCTGGCCATCCAAAGGTACAGATAACACTGACGGAGGAAACAGTCCTTGACTGAAGGAGGGTGCCCTGGTAGGAAGCCCAAGAAAGAGTGCTGGCGCAGTGAGGCAGCCCCAGAGCAGGTGTAAGCTTTATCGGGGAGGGGGCCACGTATGTCCTGTTCACCACAGCATCCCTATTTACTTAGCATACAGATGTCACAAAATAGTCACTGAATGGATTCACTTTCTCATCTATAAATTCCAGCTGAATTAGTGGCTAAATAAGGAAGTGGAATGTATCCACTGTGTGGGGTGGGGCAAAGCAACCGGATTGGGAAAAATGAGACTTTCCCAACCCCGGAGACTACTTTTTTGTTTTTGTTTTTAAATTATGTAGCAAGAATAACATTCAGCAGTGGGGCAGCAACTAAAAAAGGCCTTGTAAATGCTCTAGATCCTCCCTATCCAGCCAGAAATAGCTGTTTGCAGGGGTACTTTATAAAGTGAGACCTGATAATATCTAAGGCTTGTCACTAAGCATAGGACATATACGGAACCCAAACCAACTCATCTCTCTCCACAGCCCGGGAGACCCAACAGACTGGATGTACAAGGCCCATTTATTATTATTATTTTTGGGGGTTTTTTTTGGTGAGAAAGATTAGCCCTGAGCTAACATCTGTTGCCAATCCTCCTCTTTTTGCTGAGGAAGATTGGCCCTGGGCTAACATCCGTGCCCATTTTCCTCTTCTTTATATGTGGGATGCCTGCCACAGCATGGCCTGATAAGCGGTGCGTAGGTCCACGCCCGGGTTAAGAACCTGTGAACCTTGGGCTGCCAAAGCAGAGCACGTGACCTTAACCATTATGCCACCAGGCCAGCCCCTATTATTATTATTTTTTAATGCCAGTCTCCATAAATTCTGGCTAATTGGACCTGAAAAGTTCTTAGTGAGTTGACCATTGAGGGATATGTAGCCTTGCCAATATCTTGCAAATGTGTGTTATATACTTTAAAATGGTTACCTAGGCCTTAATATACAAAATGAGATGACTTAAAATTATAACCTGGCTTTAAGAGGATAAAATTATTCAGTATTTCTGACAATTCAGCCTTTCATAGCTCACCTGCTGAGAAATTCATTCTTCCTAACCATAGTCCACAGCCGGAAGATGAAGGTACAGGACAAGTCAGGAATGAAGAAGGAGAATGATGGAGAAAGGGAAAAAGATACAAGATCAAAAAGGATGACAAGGGGACAGGAAAAATATACAGCACTTCCAACATGCAATCACTGATGGTGTGGGTAACAATACCAGGTTAACAAGGTCAGATGTTCACAGTTTTAGATTAAATCTGAGTTTACAGAGAAGAACTCAAGAAGTTAAAAAAATAATAAGCTTATGAAACATGCATACAGTTAGGATAATTATATACAGTTAGAATACAGGGAGAATAAAAACAAGATTATAGCTATAAAACAATCCTTTTTTCCAAACAGACAGTAACAAATAGTTTTTAAGAGCTAAGGTTTATAAAAGGCCATTCAATTATTGGAAGCACAGTTCATCAAACTTTATAACAAGTCAGTCCACTAACATCCTACATCTCTACTGCCTAGCCACAGTAATAAGCATCTTATTTATTTAAGCCAGTCATTTAAACTGTTCTTTATTCTCCACTGTCTGTCTTATAAAATAGGCTCAAATCGAATGAATAAGTAGGAGTCTCCCGAATCCTTCCATCCTCCCACCACTAGCCTCCTTATTTATACCTGGCCTTTGTTAAAGGAGAAACATCATGTTTTACACTTAGCCTATATACATCACAATGCCCACTCTTTTCTTTACCTAGATCCTAAGTCTTACAAAGCAATGCTTCTAAAGCACTCATGTTTCCTGCATGGTCTGACCTTGTAATAAAAAACCAAAACAAAGAGGGTCATGCAGCTGCCTGTGAATGAACAGCAGCTGCACCCAGCAGTGCGTTTCTAGCAAATGTACAACAATTTCTGTCTATTGTGTAAAAGGAATAATCATTAGACTGAAAATCCACCATTGTACAGTTTTAAATCTGATCGTTTCTTAAAGACGACTTGACAATGACCTTTCACTATTTGCAGGAAACAAAAGCACCACACAAAGAGGCTGTCATACCTTTCTTGGACTTCCCTGCATTTAAGAGAAGACAAAAGGACAAAGATTTCATTCATTCTAAAGCTTACAAAGGAATCGTTCACAGGTTGTACAAAAGCCAATAACCATTACAACTTTAAGAGTTGAGTTCCTGGGCTCTCTGCTTTAAACTCTGCTCTTGAAGAGCTTCGTTTGCACTATTCACGTTGTCAGTTCCATTAAGACAGTGCTGATTGAAGGAGGGCTTGTACTTACACCATTGTCCTTGACGTGTCCATTATGAAGAAGCAGCAAAAAAACAGTTCATTTAAGTTAATTGTATAAGTCAAAAAAACTGATAAGATCTATTAAATTTGAGTTAACGAAAATGTGGAAGGTCCAATTTTTTCAAAACCGTGGAACTTTACTTGCATTTGCTATTTTAATGAAGCTAACAAGTGCTAGTGAAACAATTCCAAATGAAATTATGATTTATCCTTCCTGGTCTTTGTAGTCCACCTGTATGAGCTTAGTTAGCAAGTCCTGTCTATTTTACGTTCTATTGTGGCTCTAAGTTACCGCAGTCCCTGGTCCCTTCTCCTCTGGGTGGGGGCGTCAAAGGTGGCAGGCTGGCCTCATAACACACATCAGATCTGCTTAGATCAACACACACATGATGGTTCTCTATTTCCTCAGAAGCTGTCTCATCAGCACCACATGAAACACTTTAAGAGGAATACCTCTTTAGAGCTACAGTCTTCTTGGGTGTACAAAAGACCTACCAGTGAAGAAGAGCACAAAAGATAGGTCAAAGACAATAGATTTTGCAGAGGGTACGTTCCTAAGGTGACCTAAGGGAATTTCAGTTTTCCTCTATGAACCTAGCATGGGGATTCCCATTATTTGAGGGGAAAATGGAGATTAAAAAAAATAGAGATCAAATATCTCTTCAGTTTCACCATAGTCTCCCAAGAATCCTCTTACATGATAATGTTAACAGCTCTTGATTTTTACAAATCTATCCATTTAGCACAAAGGTTTACTTTTTCTTACTCTCTATTTTAAGAAAATGCTTCCAACATAAAGTATGGTGTTGTGGCCAATTTGAGCTTTGATATCTTCAGCCAATGGGGAAAATACATTTAAAAAGAGGTCTATAAATATAGCAGAAAAATGCTTCAACAGAAAATAGACTTTGACCCACAAGTGAACACTGGTAAATGAGAGCCAAAATATAAAGACTTATTTATATTATTTATAAATCATAAGAGATATTTTTATCTTATTGAGAAATTATGGTAAAGAAAATGAAAGAGAAGTTCAATCAAATGCATTTGATTCAAAAGTTAGTATTATAAACCTCTCATACATTATAAATTTATCTTATATATACTACAACCTCTATTAACTCTTTCTATTAAATTGAGGTATAATTGACATATCTATTAACTCTTAAATCACTTCTAGTAAAGATTTGAAAACTTCATTCAAGTGATATATATATGTATATCACTTATACACACAAATATACACGTTATATACATACACCAAAATATATATATATTTAAATATATATAAAATTTTTCCTTTTCTTTTTTTCTGATGGGAAACCAGTGATTATCCATTAGCAGAGAGGCTGAGCAGTCAGAATTGAACCCCAGTCTACTTGGAGGGAAGGGTTTAAATCCCACTAATGCCTGAATGAATGCCTTGAGAAGCCAAATATCCACCATTCCATCGCATCTCCTTTTACAGCCTGGGCATACCTCCATCACTGCATTTACCACATTTTACTGAAGTTGTTTGTTATGTGTCTTTATTCTTCACTAGACTATAAACATTTGAAGGGCAAGGATTGTGTCATTCATTTGCATTCTTGGCACCACGCTTGCTCAAAAGTCAGGGCTAATATAAATTGTTGACCTAAATTATCGTGTTAGCACAATAAATCTGATCCTCTCAATGAGAAGCTCACTTCTGGAACTGCATTATAGTAATTTCTTCTAGGCCCACAAAGACAATTCAAGAACCCCATTATAGAGTTTGGAAGATGGTGGCATAGCAGGTCTCTGAACTCACCTCCTCCCACGGACACAACAAATCTACAACTGTCTGTGGAACAATTTCCTCCGAGAGAGATCTGGAAACTGGATAAAAAGAACCCCCACAACAAGGGACAACACTGACAGGAGTGGAAGAGGCAGAAATACAGCCCCACTCAGGAAAAAACACCCTAGTTGTGGTACTTCACAGCCAGGAGTGATCTCAAAAGTCTGGAGCTTTTCCTGGGGGCGCAGGGGATCTGAGCTCCCCAGTGGGCATCCCAGCACAACCGAGGTGAGATCCCATAATACCTGGCTTTGCTGGCTTTGAAAACCAATGGGGAGTACCCCCAGAAAAACTCTCTTCAGAGAAAGATAGAGAAACTTCAGAGAAACAAAAACGTGCTCTTAAAGGGCCCATGCACAGATTCACCTGTTCCAGATACCGACAGAAAAACACCAAATAGAAAAGTGCACAGTCTACTGGTAAAAGAATCTCACTTACTAAGCTCGGAGTGCATGTTGGAGAGACAGGAGGAGGCTGGGCCCACCCCCCCAGGGACTGAGACACTAGTGGCAGCCATTATTGTAATCTAGTTGGGTTGTGCTGACACAGACATTGGAAGCCACCATTAGGTTCCCTCCTCTAGCCTGTTAGTTCAGGTAGGGATTTGTCCCATCCCTAGAGCACCATAGACAATCTAGGGACTGGCCCCGCCCACCAGCAAGCCCGAGGTGAACTTGTTGGCCCAGGTAGGCGGGGAAAGTTGTTCCACATCAAGGGGGGTGTATGTGCGCAGAGGCCTGTGTTGGCAGGGTGTGTGGGCCCTCAGGCAGTGGGGCATGTTGGCCGCGGCAGACTTGTGCCGCTGGCCATCTCAAACAGCCACACAGGGGAGATGCCCCACTTTCCAACACCTGAAATGACTGTGTGCTGCTGCACCTGGGGCCGGCCCCACCCACGTGCACTCCTTAGAGAGCTGACAACAGCAGCATGCTGCGGGGAGCTGCACTGGAGGCCTGAAGCAATTGTGAGCCCCTGAGCCTAGCAACCAGCCACACTGGGGGCCTGACTCACTTAACAGCAAAACAGCAGTAGTTGTGTGCTATTAAACTTCACAGCCAGCCATGTTGGGGGATGCTCTGCCCAATAGAGCCACTGTAGCAACCACACACAGCTGAGCCTTAAAATCATCCAGCCTGGGGGCCAGCCTAGCCTACCCATGTGCCTGCAGCAAGAGCAACCCCACCACAACAGAAGGGCACGTGTAGCCCACACAGGGGACACTCCTGGGACATTTGGAACTGGTGATGACAGGGGACCACATTGTGGGGCCCCATAATGCATCTCTTACATAAGACCACATTTCCAAGATCAGGAGACATAGCTCATCTACCTAATATAGAGATATAACCACAGAGAAGTAGGCAAAATGAGGAGACAAAGGAATATGTTCCAAATAAGGAACAGGACGAATCCTCAGAAAAAGAACTAAATGAAACAGAGAGAATCTACCTGACAAAGAGTATAAACTAATAGTCATAAGGATGATTACTGATCTTGGGAGAAGAATAAATGAACCCAGTGGGAACTTCAACAAAGAATTGGAAAATATAAAAAAGAACCAATCAGAACTGAAGAATAAAATAATGGAAATGAAAAATTCACTAGAGAATCAACAGCAGAGCAGATGACACAGCAGCACAGATCAGTAAGCTGGACAAAAGAGTAGAGGAAATCACCCAAGTTGAAAAGAAAATAGAAAAAAGAATTAAAAAGACTAAGGACAGTCTTAGGGACATCTGGGACAAGATTCAAGCACACTAACATCCATCTTATAGGTGTCCCAGAAGGAGAAGAGAGAGACAAAGGGGCAGAGAACCTATTTGGAGAAATAATAGGTGAAAATTTCCCTAACCTGAAGAAGGAAACAGACATCTAGGTACAGGAAGCACAGAGAGCACCAAACAAGATGAACCCAAAAAGGCACACACCAAGACACATCATAATTAGAATGTCAAGAAGTAAAGATAAAGAGAGAATCCTAAAAGCTGCAAGAGAAAAGAAATAAGTTACAAAGGAAACTTCATAAGGCTATCAGCTAACTTCTCAGAAAAAACATTACAGGCTAGAAGAGAGTGGCATGATACATTCAAAGTACTGAAAGGAAAAAACCTACAGCCAAGAATACTCTACACAGCAAAGTTATCATTCAAAATCGAAGGAGAGAGAAAGAATTTCCAGACAAGCAAAAGCTAAAGGAGTTCATCACCACTAAACCAGCATTACAAGAAATGTTAAAAGTACTTGTTTAAGTGGAATAGAAAAGACCACAAATGGGAATAAGAAAATTATCAAAGAAAAAATATCAATGGAAAAGGCAAATATACAGTAAAGGTAGTGGATCAACCACCTAGAAAGCTAGTATCAAGGTTAAAAGACAAAAGTACTAAAACTATCTATATCAATGATAGGAGATTAAGGGATACACAAAAATAAAAGAGGTAAAATATGATATCAAAAACATAAAACGTGGGGAGGGAGTAAAAACTGAAGGGCTTTTAGTAACAGGTCAAACTTAAGAGACTATCAACTTAATATAGATTGCTATTTATATATGTTATTACATATGAACCTCATGGTAATCACAAACCAAAAACCTATAATAAATATGCAAAAAATAAAGACAAAGGAACCCAAGCATAATACTAAAGAAAGCCATCAAATCACAAGGGAAGAGAGCAAGAGAAGAAGAAAGGAACAGGGAAAGATTATAAAAACACCCAGAAAAAAAGTAACAAAATGGCAATAAGTACATACTTTGAACAGCAACTTTAAATGTCAATAGATTAAATGCTCCAGTCAAAACACATAGGGTGGCTGAATAGATTAAAAAAATAAGACCCATACACAGGCAGCATACAAGAGACACACTTCAGACCTAAAGATACTCACAAACTGAAAAAAAGGGATGGAAAAAGATACTTCATGCAAACGGAAATGAAAACAAAGGTAGGGTACTTATATCAGATAAAATAGACTTTAAAACAAAAACTGTAACATGAGACAAAGAAAGGCATTACAAAACGATAAAGAGAAAAACCCAACAAGACAACATATCACTTGTGAATATCTACGTGCCCAACAAAGGAGCACCTAAATACATAAAGCAATTATTAACAGACATAAAAACAGAAATTGACAGTAACACAATAATAGTAGGAGGCTTTAACACTCCACTTATATCAATGGGTAGATCATCCAAGCAGAAGATCAATAAGGAAACATTGGCCTGAAGTGACACATTAGACCAGTTAGACTTAGTAGATTTATACAGAACATAACATCCAAAAGCTGCAGAATACACATTCTTTGCGAATGCACATGGAACATTCTCCAGGATGGATCACGTATTAGACCAATTTATTCTTCAATAAATTGAAGAAGACTGAAATAATACCAAGCATCTTTACCAACCATGACAGTATGAAACTAAAACTCAACTACAAGAAGAAAACTGGAAAAGCCACAAATATGTGGAGATTCAACAAAATGCTCCTCAACAACTATTGGGTCAAGGAAGAAATCAAAGGAGAAATAAAAAAATACCTGGAGAAAAATGAAAATGAAAATATAACATACCAAAATTTATGGGATATAGCAAAAGTGGTACTAAGAGGGAAGTTTGTAGTAATACAGGCCTACCTGAAGAAACAAGAAAAATCTCAAATAAACAATCTAACAATATACCTAAAGCAACTATAAAAACAAGAACAAACAAAGCTCAAAATCAGTAGAAGGAAGAAAATAATAAAAATCAGAGTGGAAATAAATGAAATAGAGACTAAAGAAAATAGAAAAAAATCAATGAAACTAAGATCTGGTTCTTTGAAAAGATAAAACTGACAAACGTTTAGCTAGACTCATCAAGAAAAAAAGAGAGAAGGCTCAAATAAATAAAATCAGAAACAAAAGAGGAGAAATTAAAATGGACACCACAGGAATACAGAAGACTATAAGAGAATACTATGGAATGCTATATGCCAACAAACTGGATAATCTAGAAGAAACGCATAAATTCTTAGAATCACACAACCTTCAAAACGGAATCAAGAAGAAATAGAGATTCTGAATAGACTAATCACTAGTAAAGAGATTGAAATAGTTATCAAAAACTTCCCAAAAAACAAAAGTCTAGGACCAGATGGCCTCCCTGATGAATTTTACCAAACATTCAAAGAAGACTTAATACCTCTCCTTCTCAAACTCTTCCAAAAATTGAAGAGAAGGGGTGCTTCCTAACTCATCCTATGAGGCCAACATTACCCTGATACCAAAACCAGACAAGGACAACACACAAAAAAAGAAAATTACAGGCCGATATCACTGCTGAACATAGATGCAAAAATCCTCAACAAAATACTACCAAATTGAAAACAACAATACAGCAAAAAGATCATACACCATGCTCAAGTGGGATTTACTCCAAGGATGCAAAGATAGTTCCACATCTACAAATCAATCAATGTGATATACCACATTAACAAAATGAAGAATAAAAATCACATGATCATCTCAATAGATGCAGAGAAAGCATTTTACAAGATACAACATTCAATGATGACAAAAACTCTGAATAAAATGGGTATAGAAGGAAAGTACGTCAACATAATAAAGGCCATATACGCCAAACCCACAGCTAACACCATACTCAATGATGAAAAACTGAAAGCTGTCTCTCTAAGAAAAGGAACAAGACAAGGATGCCCACTGTCACCACTCTTATTTAACATAGTATGGAAAATCCTAGCCAGAGCAATCAGGCAAGAAAAAGAAGTAGATCCTAATTAGAAAGGAAGAAGTAGAGGCCAGCTGGTAGAGTAGTGGTTAAGTCTGTGCCCTCTGAGTCAGTGGCCCGGGGTTCACAGGTTCGGATCTCGGGCATGGACATACGCACCACTTATCAAGCCATGCTGTGGCAAGTGTCCCACGCATAAAGTAGAGGAAGATGGGCACAGATGTTAGCCCCGGGCCAATATTCCTCAGCAAAAAGAGGCGAATTGGCAACAGATGTTAGCTCAGGGCTAATCTTCCTCACGAAAAAAAAGGAAGAAGTAAAACTGTCAGTATTTGCAGATGACATGATTTTATATATAGAAAACCCTAAAGAATCCATCAAAAACTATTAGAAATAATAAACAAGAACGGTAAAGTCGCAGGGTACAAAATCAACATACAAAAATCAGTTGCATTTCTATACACTAACTACGAACTAGCAGAAAGAGAAATTAAGAATACAATCCCATTTACAGTTGCAACAAAAGAATAAAATACCTAGAAATAAACTGAACCACAGAAGTGAAAGACTTGTACTCTGAAAACTATAACACATTGTTGAAAGAAATCCAAGAAGATACAAAGAAATGGAAAGACATCCAGTGCTCTTGGATTGGAAGAATTAACATAGTTAAAATGTTCATACTTCCTAAAGCGATCTACAGATTCAATGCAATCCCTATCAAAGTCCCAATGACATTTTTCACAGAAATAGAACAAAGAATCCTAAAATTTATATTGAACAACAAAAGACCCCGAATAGCCAAAGCAATCCTGAGAAAAAAGAACAAAGCTGGAGGTATCACACTCCCTGATTTCAAAATATACTACAAAGCTATAGTAACCAAAACAGCATGGTACTGGCACAAAAACAGACACACAGATCAATGGAAGAATCCAGAGCCCAGAAATAAACCCTCACATCTATGGATAGCTAATTTTTTACAAGGGAGCCAAGAACATACAACAAAGAAAGGAAAGTCTCTTCAATAAATGGTGTTGGGAAAACTGGACAGTCATAAGCAAAAGAACGAAACTGGACCATTATCTTATACCATGCACAAAAATGAACTCAAAATGGATTAAAGACTTGAATGTAAGACCTAAAACCATAAAACTCCTAGAAGAAAACATAGTCAGTATGCTCTTAGACATCAGTCTTAGCAGTATCTTTTCAAATATCATGTCTCTTCAGGCACGGGAAACAACAGAAAAAAATAAACAAATAGGACTATATCAAACTAGAAAGCTTCTGCACAGCAAAGAAAACCATCAACAAAATGAAAAGGCAACCTAACAACTGGAGAAGATATTTGCAAATCATATATCTGATAAGGGGTTAATATCCAACATACATAAAGGAGTCATACAGCTCAACAACAAGAAAACTAACAATCCATTTAAAAAATGGGCAGAGGATCTGAACATTTTTCCAAAGAAGAGATACAGTTGGCTAACAGGCACATGAAAAGATGTTCAACATCACTAATTATTAAAGGAATGCAAATCTAAACTACAATGAGATATCACCTCACACCCATCAGAATGACTATAAATAAGACAAGAAATAACAAGTGTGGGAGAGGATGTGGAGAAAAGGGAACATTCATACACTGCTGGTGAGAATGTAAACTGATGCAGACACTATGTAAAACAGTATGGAGATTTCTCAAAAAATTAAGAATAGAAATACCATATGATCCAGCTATTCCACTTCTGAGTATTTATCAAAAGAACACAAAAACACTAAGTCAAAAAGATATTTGCAGCCCTATGTTCATTGCAGCATTATTCTCAATAGCCAAGACTTGGAAACAACCTAAGTGCCCATCAACAAATGAATGGATAAAGAAGATGTGGTATATATACACAATGGAATACCACTCAGCCATAAAAAAGATGAAATCTTGCCACTTGTGATGACATGCATGGACCTTGAGGGTATTATGTGAAATAAGTCAGACAGAGAAAGTCAAATACCATATGATTTCACTCATAAGTGGAAGATAAAAATAACACAAACAAACACATGGACACAGAGAATAGAATGGTGCTTACCAGAGAGGAAGTGGGGAGGGAGGAGAGAGAAAGGGGTCAATAGGACACATGGATACAGTGATGGATGGTAATTAGTCTTTGGGTGGTGAACATGATGTAGTCTACACAGAAATTGAAATATAATGATGTACACCTGAAATTTATATGATGTTATAAAGCAATGTTACCTCAACAAGAAAAAAGAACTCCATTATAAATGCAATGTATTTTTACAAAGAACTGAAATATGCTGCAAGTCAAAGTCTACCTGCAACCTAACAACCACACAGAATAAAAGCTCAAACCAAGTTAAAAGGCTGAGGGAATTCTGTCCTGGGCCACTAGTTCTTCATTTACTGCATCAGCCCCATGAGTCTTCAGCACATGGTTCAAGAATCGCTCAGCCATGAACCAGGTGAGTGACTTAGTTAAGTGCTCAGGTAATCTCTCTGGATCTCAGGGGTCTCTCTTTTCTTTCTACCAATCAAATAAGAAGGTTAATAATTCTCCAGGTGCTTTTCTGGTTTGACAGATCTTTTGAATTTATAGAGTACAATGGATATGTTTAAAATGTATGGGCCGGGCCGGCCCCGTGGCTTAGTGGTTAAGTGAGCGCGCTCCGCTGCTGGCGACCCGGGTTCGGATCCCGGGCTCGCACCTACGCGCCGCTTCTCCGGCCATGCTGAGGCCGCGTCCCACATACAGCAACTAGAGGGATGTGCAGCTATGACACACAACTATCTACTGGGGCTTTGGGGGGAAAAATAAATAAATAAAATCTTAAAAAAAAAAAATAAATAAAATAAAATGTATGGGCCTTATGTATTTACAGGAAAAGTTACCTTAGAACAACAACGAGGAGACAGATATCCCTCCCCAGTAGGGGGCACGTTAAGAGTAAAGTTGAGGACCTTGGTTGATCCTCTCTCTAACCATCTAAGCATCCTCAACCCTGCTCTGACCCTCTCACCCTGAGGAATTCTAAAGCTTAACAAAAGACATGACATTTGATTGAAAAGGCACATACCTCTGAGCATCCTCCGAGATTCTGAGTCTTTGGTCATGGTCGCCAGCGAGTGGGGAAGCACACTGCCACAGCTGTTGCTCTGTCCCAGGGCCAGGTGAGCCTGTGAGAACCAGGAGGAACACTTCAGGCAAATGGCAGGCCCAGTGGTCCTTCAGGACAGGGCCACATCCCTGTTTCCATAGCTCCTATCTAAGCACAGAGGGCAGGGAAAGTAGGCCTTTGCATCCTGTTTATTGATGCTAAATGGTAAAGGCCAGTCGCTGTCCCTCCCAAGGAGCTCCATGGCAGTCTCAATTTCACAGCAATTCCTCCAGTGGCAGCAATTCCAAAAGTGAAGACAGATGGGGAAAACACTGTCCAAAACCACGGAGAGAACAACTCCAAGTTCTTCATGCATAAGGAGCAGAGGGCGGATGCAGGGACAAGAAGGCATGCACATCATGCACAGGGGCAGAGAAGAGCTACACTCGTTACAAGGGCACCAGGTCCATCTACCCCTAGTTATCCAGTTGGCTGAAAACTGGAGAAACCTATAAACGCCCTGCTGGTTTTAGCACTCTTTTAAAATAGCAAAATCCTCAATGTAAAATATACTTGGAACACCGGTTTATAAAATAGATTAAAACAAAGTTACTCTGATTAAGGGCGAGGGAAGGGCGCAAAAGTCTGTCCCACTCAGAACCTCCTTCTCACTTGCCTCTCCCTCTCTTCCTTCAGTGACCCCTCAGGCATGTCAGCAGAACAGGAACGAGGTCTCAGGTGTCAGACCACAGGGGTTCATATTCCAGCTTCACTGCTGACCAGCTGAGGGCACTTGGGCTAGTCACTTAGCTTCTTTACACCTTAGTTTATCCATATGTACAATGGGGATAATAACTAGTACCTCTACTGAAGTGTGTTGCCGGATTTTAAAATGAGACAATTGACGTAAAGGGCTTAGCCCAGTGTCAGGCTCATAGAAATGCCTCAATAAATATTTGTTGCTATTATTCCTGGAATCCAGAGCTTGTATCCCCCAATTTCCAGATCTGGGATGCAGCCATGGGAGTCTGTCACATACGTGAATGCCATCCACCATTTGGTGTGGTGGTAGAAAGTACCCTGGGCCAGGTTCTTTGGTCCCAGAGCATACAATTCTATATGTCCTCTGAATAGGATAGAAAATGCTATTTAGTTACAACATCTGTCCAATAAGCAAATTTAATGGTTTATTATTTCTCATTTTCTTTAAGGACTTTTGCATGTTGGTCGACATAAGGACAAGAAGGCTCCCTGATCGTGAAGCCCGTGGTTCTCCCCATGTCCTACCTTCGGGGCGGTGCTTCTCCCCATAGTAGCACTGCTGAAATGTGGGGATATGGAAGGTGTGGTTTTCTTTCGAGGCAAAGTGTCACTCAGATAGAGGCCTTCTTTATGCTGTTTTTTCCTTTCTTCCAGACTTCTAAAGTGCTTTAAATGCAAATGTAAAGCAGAATAGCAAAACTTGACTAATTGAAACAGGTCACTGAAGAAATTAAGAAGTATGCATTTACAAAGAAGTTTTGGAACTTTAACACAGAATTTAAAAAAATATTCAACTTATACTTGTGTTCACTAACAGACTTGGCTAGCATTTGGTATGATACATAGACACTGGAAAAATTCATTACTGAACCTAGAAACTTAAAAAAATAAATCCACCTTTCACTTTCATCGTTAGTGCCTGCTGCCTTGGGGCCTCAGGACAACTTACAAATTATTATGACGTCGCCATGTGGATGGCGGAACAGCCAGTGGACAAAGCAAGTAAGTAGTTTCTCCCCTTGTCTGTCTGGACAGTTCTGTGTGATGGCACAGATCCCAGTGTGAGGAGAACAACAGAAGGGAGAAGGAAGAAGACGAAGAGAGAGAGAGTAAACAGGGAAGTTGTTTTAAAGTTGGAATAATATTTTAACCACATAAACACACTCCAAATCTACATAATGTTTCCATATAAGGCATCCTTCTAGGTTACCCTTTTATTTAACAAAGATCTTGGCCAAGAAGCCCCTATAGTAATCCCTCACATTTAAAAATCCTCCTGTTGCCTATATCATATTTTTTCAAATTCCTAAGGCAAAATTTTTGCCAACTTGAAATTTATCCAAATTTTTCTTGGCTTCCCCTCAAAAATGTCTTTGATAGTACAGTTTTTCCTTATTGAAGGTTCTTTAGGTTTGATCATTTTTATACTAAGCTCAGGCTTTTGAGACATAAAAATTAATGCAAATCTGAGTTACCAAATTTATTATCAATCTTCAAACATGCCAATCATGAAAAATATCCGCATTTTAACTTTACAATTATCTATTTTTATGAGCTAATATTTATTAACCTAAAAGTAGGAGGAGATATAGTCCTTTAACAAAAGGTAATAGATAGCAAAGGTATCTTCAAGAAATGTAAGGTCTGGGCATAGCAAACCAGGGCTTGTCTAATATGGGGATCTAGTGACCACGACTTCTTAGGATCTTCTGGGGCCAAAATCATATGGGAATTTGATAATAGTTGAAAGGAGTCTCAAAACAGATTTTTTTAATGAATATCCAAGGACGAATATGCACAGAATGTACTAAAAGGAGGGCAACATTTAGAATAATACATTATTTACTTAAAAATCTGGTCAATAAAAACTGTTATTCTATGGACCAAATCCACTACTTGTCGTGTGACCTTGGACAAGCTAATTACCTACACTGAGCTTCAGTTCCCTAAATGTCAATAGAGTTAATTCTTATTTCACTAGATTGTTAGAAGGAAGAAATGAGATGTTTATTTATAAAATATTTAGCAAATTTTGACACATAGCAAGGGAATGATGTCTATTATGATGGTTTCAATAATGTGTCAGAAAAAGATTTTGTGTTGACACAGCAACTTTCTATGCTATGGATTTTATGGAAATAATTATTATTACTTTGAAAAATATCTGAGATAAGTTGGTTATCTTTTGGTTGAATGGGAACTGAAGCATGAGGATGTGACACTAGTTCCAACATATCAAAAGCCAGGAGAGGACAATCAAGGTCTCAAACCTTATAATAATCCCAACTCCCTAAGAATATAGTAAATGTCCTTTAAAAAAACAGAAACAAAAAAAAACAGAAACAGCAAAGGAGTATGTACCTTGTCTTCGTCTTTTTAAAAAATACCTTTGGAAAGTTGAAGAAAAGATTCCACATAAGTAACTTTGTTGTCAAGGTAAAATTCCCAGACTCTGAACACCAGCCCCTAATTACCTGTTGCTGCTGCTGCTGCCTTCTGTGTTTCTTAGCTGGTAGAGGAGGAGGTGTGTCATTTAAAGGGAAAGGATGGACAGATGGAGCCATGACTTCAGGCCAAGGGGCTGATGGAGGTTGAGTGACAGGATGAGGAGAAAGAGTGGAAGGAAACATAAATCCAGAACAGACAGGTGATCTTTGCTTTATAGGAGAAAGAAAAAGTATACATGTCCACATGAAATGAAAGAAGAAGACAAAGAAATAAAATCAATAATCTGATTGTTCTGTTTTCTTATATTTCAATCAAGAAGTCACAAATGATGGGCAGTATCTTTCAATTTAGCCTCTCGTTAAAATCCCACACTGTGACCACCTGGGATCAGTAGAAGGTATTTTAATTCACTGCTATTTGCTCCTCCCCAGATGTTTTAAAAGGTCATAACATTAAAAAAAAAAACACCCATACTGCAAAACAAAATAGTGAAATCAAACTGGAAAGGTGATGCAAACCAACAATTTTAGAAAGGCTTTTAGTTTCTAAGAAAACTAGGTTGGCTTAGAGTGCTAAGATGTACAGTTTATTTTTTTTTTGAACTTACTTCTCCTAGTACTCTACTCTGTACCATATATTTCATGATTTCTAGTGTTATCATTGGTAGAGCAGTACCCCCAAACTGGTATGTTTTTCAAACTCAGCATCACTCTGGCCTTCTGGTCAACCAGAGTTTTATTTGTCACACAGACCCTCGTTTTTGGTTAACCATGGGTTAAGTTTTGACGTGAGGAAAGCAGTGAATGAATGAAATGTCATGCCAACACACCTCTTTATTTTGCGGCTGGCTCACCAGCACAGCTGTGGTAGGCGCAGTGGCGACAGCATCAGCATCAGCAGGGAACTGAGTGGAAGGGGATAGATTCGTGGAATTGCCACATGGCTCATTAATTTCATTTACACTGATATAGCCCTAAAAGGAGGAATTCAGAAGTTAAACACAAAGAGAGCAAAAGCTGAGGCATGCGAGAGTATTAATGCTCCCAGGACAATGAAGTTAGCTTTGAGCGGCACGGCCAGATATCTGTGATATTATCAAATGTTTCATGAAGGGAATAATCAGCAATTGAAATGGATTTACAGTGCTTAATCTTGAAAAATGATATTCCAAACATTAAAAATAATTTTTCTGGTGAAATCAAGATGATTGTATTATAAATAATCCAACACGTTTGATTTTAAAATATCCAGAGGTATCAGCATTCATTCTGTTGACTGAATGAGATTGTTCACGACACAACATTTAAAATAATCACACACACAAAAAATCTGAGATATGAAATTGACGATGCAATCATCCACTCCCTAATTCAAGAACCTTTTCCACAAATCTTTATTTTTAGATTTTCCCCTCTTCTTCTGTTTCCTGACAAATTACAGTGAAAGTAAAAGTGGGCTGAGAGCTTCTGGTTTTGCACTAAGGCATTTATAAAACGGTAATCTATTTGTAACAGAATCTAGCTTTTAGGCATCTCAACCAAATGAGAATAAAAAGGACACTGTTCTCTCTCGTGAACCTTCTCTAGCAAAACAAATGTGTGCACACACACACACACACACACACACACACACCCCTAAGGTGGAGTTGCAACTTAATGGTGTTTCAGTTCAATGCAGCTTCCCCAACCCCCAACTCTACCCCCAGGACAGAAAATTTCCAGTCACTTTTAAATTTCGTAATTCAGTTCTGGCTTCAGCTTAGAGAAAATACCCAGAAATCAAAACCTGTGAGAATCAAAACTCCTGAACTTATATTTGAGGAAAAGGCACTTGTAAATTTTCATGGAAAGCAATTATACAGACCAGTCATGATTTTTACCACACCAATAAAACAGTATGAAAAAAAGAATAAAGGGTATAAAATAATCTCTCTTTTAAAAGTAAAACTGAGTTAAACTTAACATTGAGTTCTTCTATTATCACATCAATCGTTTCAAAAAGTGGCTTCAGGAGAGGCAAGATATTGTTATGCTGATGAAGCAAAAATTCCAGACCGGAAAGAAAGGTTTTACTGAAAATTTATAATTATGACAAAGAGGAGAAAACTAGAGTTGAATGTTTATAAAGTGGAGGTATCAAAACGCTGCTGAATATAGTCTTGCACTTCAGAAAGGGGCAACAGATACTACAGAAACTTCTGTAAGATTAAATTGAAGAAAGGAAATAGACAACTGGGTTGTCAAATTTCATTTTATCTTTGTTAATGAACGAGAATGAAGAGAAACAACTTTGAGTTATTCTTTTGCTCACTTGATAGAATGTTTCAAAACCAAGGTTTGATTCCTTATATGAGTCATAGACCATATAACTTAATTGCTTCAAAAATGTATGCCATTTGTCAAAAGTGGGACTTGTTTAAAAGAGTTAAATATAAATTCAACACTCCTTAAAAAGAAGAGAGAGAGAGAGAGAGAAAGACAGGAAGAAATACAGAAAGAAAGAAAATCAAAACACCTCGTAACTCACGTTTGCTTTGTACATGATAGAGAACACATAGCTACTTAACAGGCAAGAGTTGCAGACACATGAAACTAGCCAAAAAACCAAAAGGGCTTTTGATACCCAGAAGTCTACAGAGAAAAAGAATTCATTAATAGAAAAAGTAAGATTTTACTCTTCTACTAGGAGGTGAAGAGACTTAGAGCCTATCAGTTCATCTGGATTCCACAAGTCCTTCACACACTGTTCAGATCTTCCTTCTTATGCCTGTTCTTTCTCCATTCTTCCTCATCTCAGTAAAATGCAGTCACTATCCACCTCATTCTTCAAACTAGAATAATGGCATCATTCCTGACACCTCCCTTAATTTACTTCATCTCCACATCCAATCTATCAGCAAGAACTGTCAACTCTACTCCAAAATATATCCTTATCCAGCTGATTCTCTCCATCTCTCTGCCATTGCTTGAATCCAAGCCACCCGCATCTCCAGCCTACACTATTGCAATCACCACCTACTCATAATCTATGATCCACAGGGCAGCCCAGAGTGATTTTTAACAAATGGACAAAAGATAATGTGATAATGTCACCTCCCTGCTTAAAACTACTTGCTTGTTTCCCATCCACATAAAATAAACCATATTTCTTTAACATGACCCACAAGGCTTGGCCCCTGTCCACCTTGCTGACATTATCTTAGTCCACTATACTCCATTCACAACCACCATCTGTTCACTGAATCTGCCAGTTCCATGTTCTGAAAAATAGAGAGAGACTATGAAACTGAATGATCTAATAAAGTTTTTGCAGAAATGTTTCATAAGGTACATATTAGTCACACCTATTATGTGAAAAGCATTTACTTCACATACCTACACACACACAAAATACTTTCTATGGAGGAATTCCTAACTCTGCTATTTTTTAAAAGTAATTTATAAATAAAGGGTTTTTTTGTAATTATGCAAATTTTTATGCAGAAGCAACCTTTTTCTTTAGCTTTTTGAAAAAAATAAATTCAAAGAAAGCTATTTTCTTTCTCAGTCATGGTTATAATTTTCCAACCTAGAGTTAAAATATTCTACCATTGTAGCAGTGTAGCTCTCTAACAAGATATTTGGGAAAGAGTGGTGATGGGGACTGGGGAAAGATGGATGTTTGGGATAAAGAGTGCGTATAGCTTAGTATAAATAGGATTTTCCAGTTTAGGGAGATAAAGAGCAGAAACAACATTAGGGCAAAAAAGAGATAGAGAAAAGAAAGAAACCAGACTATCTTCTCAAATATTCCAGGGCATTTTCACATTCTATAAGACTTAGGAGAAAGAGAAGTAAAGTAAGAAAGAGGAGAAACTGAGAAAGGAAATTGCAGGAAGGAAAAAAGAGAATTTAAGATAATCTTGGTCTGGATCCTAAATTTTTTGAAACTCCAAGTTAACCCACGATGTTGCTGTCAAGCAAAGTGCACATACACACACACACACACACACACACACACACACACACACACAGTGCCTCTGCATTGAACACAAAGATAATCCCTGAAATCCTCAAAGTATAAATAATGAAGGCAAAAAAACCATCAAAGCATTGAGTACTTTCGTTAAGTCCTTTAAGTTACTTTTTTTCCTATTCAGCTAATCACATAAAACGAAGGTACATCTCCTGATTTCTAAGGTGATATGAGGGACATGTAAAATCATAGCTTACCTCTTTTAGAGTATTGGGGTTGACAGGAAACCCTTTCCCCCCAGAGAGGCTGGAGTATTTCTTTTCCAAATTACAAAGATTTTCCTTTTCCTGAAGAAACACAAAATCTATTAAGCTTAGTCAACTTGGATTTCCCTAATGACTAATGATGTTGAATATTTTTTCATGTGACTTATTGATTCGTCATATATTTTCTTTTGTGAAGTGTTTGTATTCAAGTCTTTTGCCTATTTTTTAAAAAATTTATTAATTGGGTGTTTATTATTACTGAGTTGTAGGAGTTTTTAATCTATTCTAGCTACAAGTCCTTTGTCATTGCCTCTTCAAGAAATCTTTGTTTACTCCAAGGCCATGAAGGTGCACTTGCATTCCCATATTTTCTTCTAGAAATTTTATCATTTTAATTTTTATGTTTATGTCTATAATCCATCTTGAATTCATTTATATGTATGGTGTGAGAACGGATGGTGTTGAGGTTCATTTTTGTTCATGTTTACTCGGGTGATCCAGCACAATTTGTTGGAAAGACTTTCCTTTCACTACTAGATTGTCTCGGAGCATTTGTCAAAAATCAATGGACAGTATATGTGTGGGTCTAATTCTGGATTCTCTGTGTGGTTCCATCGATCTACAGAGGCACCTCGAGTGAACTCATAATTCTACATGAAGGATAATTTTCTCTCTCTTCTCACCCTAAAAATAGCTAAGTAGCTAAGAGGGGAATACTCCAGCTACATTTATTCTAGGTGGGACCATGCTACAACCTCATCCTTTAATCCATCACTCTGGATTTGATTTGTCTCCTGCACCCCGTTCTGGGTCCATCTCATATTTTCATGATCCCAAGAGTCACATTCCTAGGTAGTGGCCTGCATGCAAGGTTCAGTCCTGAAACTAGACCCATCAGCTTTAACTCTTGATGTCTTATCTCTGAAATTAGGCCAGGGACTATGTCATAAAATTAGGCTGCGGGTTGGGCAAAGGAAACTCTTTACACGTAGCCACTTTAGGTTCTGGGCAGATGGAGACATAGTTCCTTTGGTGAAGATGACCTTGCCACCCACTCAGGGGTTCTATCTAGCCAATTAAGCCAAACTAAATCCAATGTTGCATTTGCCAGGAAGAATCACAAGCAAATAATTGGAGTTCAAAACACCAGAGCAGCTGAGCCAAGATGTTTGACAGCAGTCAAAAGAGCAGAATATATTTTACCTATTTGATGAAAAATATAATTTTTTTAAAAGAAGAAAATCAGAAAACGTATAGATTTTCCACAGTTTGTATTTTCACACTGTGGAAAAAGCATGAAGAAAACATCCTTGCTTATTTTCTGAATTATAGTTAATCATTCACAGAACAAGAGCTTATTAATGTGGAGGATTAAACAAAAATGTGTATAAAAAAGTCTTCCTTAAATTATAACTCACTATTCATTATTAAAATGCATTTGCTTTGAAGGAAGCATCTTTCCTCAAGTTGGAACCTGTGTTTTATTGTGACCAGCGCTGAAAAGAAAATACTTACTTTTTGCAGCATCATTATTAAATTATTCTTTTCTTTCACAAAATGGTCTTGTTCTCTCTGAGCCTGCTGGACAATGTGATTGGCTTGCTTTTTCAATGCAGAAATTTTTTCCTGGAGTAAAAAAGATGATCATAGAAAGAGGCACGTTAGACATTCAAAGGTTTGCTAGTCTGTCCTGGAAAAGGGAGAAGAGGTGTTTACAACTGGAACAGCAGGGACCCCATTTTCGTTGATCGTAGGCAGTGATTATTACCTAGGGACTGTGAGGCAGTTTCTTTGACCCGCCAATGCTTGTACCTAAGTCCAATACAGTTCAAGTGATTTAAAAATCTATTTGAAGAACCCATAAATCAACAGGAAATCTTGCTTTAGACTATAAATGAATTTTTGACATCATCTTGGGAGACGCCTCATGGGAAAAAAACAATGGAATTTCTTACTTAAACTGAGAGCTTTAGTCACCTTCTTCATCTTCCCTTCCCTCAATTTTATCAGGTTAGTACAGAGCACTGGGGCGTGATTTTAAACTCTGGAACAAGAGCTGAATTCTGGACATCTGGGTGGTAGGGTTTGGGTGGAGTCAGTAATCTGCATGGCATTCCACAGGGCTGTTTTTCTAATGGTAATAAGCTGTAAGCCAGCTTTGAGAACTATTGAGCAACGGAAACAGAGAAAATTCCAAAATAGACTTTGTTCAGAGAATTACTCTAAATCTAGTTACTATGATTGCAAAAGGAAGTAATTTAAAACACATACATAAATTTCTGATTTTCTCTTCTTTGGTTTTCACACGAAAGAAAAAGTTGGATATTATTCACAAACACATCTACAGCACTAAGTAACAATGACTCTAACATGTCTCAGTTTATCTAGTTTGGACCACCATTTGGCATATTGATGGCAGGCTCGATAATCTGCAAAATGTGATATGTGATTTAACACACAAAGATATTCAGACATAAAGATAGGCAGATAGACAGACACATGCTATAGCTATATTAACGATTATTACTGTCACATAACAAGGGGTATATTTGGAATTTTTACATTGAACCACATCTGGCAAAAGTACCTTTCTAGTAACAATGTTCCGTTGATATTCAGCCACTTCACGCAGGAGCTGTTGGGTCAGGTTCTCCTTTTCCTCATCCAGACGGCTCTCATGCTCAAGCTGCTGGAATTCCAGGTCTTCAAAGTGTTTGCTCTCTACATCCAACAGGTCGGCATCCTTTGGAGAAAAAAGAAGGAAAACAAGACGCACCAAAATGGCTGCAGCCTTCTCAGTGTGAAGAAAAAATTATTAAAAGCAAATAGTCCAAAATATCTTTCCAATTACAACACTAACCAGAGTTAGAACATGATAATCCTCTCTTTTGAGTTAAACTCCAGAGCAGTGACCGTTAGAATGGAACTGAAAGGGACTGTTGGGTGGGGCAGCACTCATTTCATTATTGGCTTTAGACTGCTCTGTGGACGTAGGAATTCTTGCTAAAATCTACTAGGCTTTAAAATGGATCATGAAGTAGAAACAGAATTCAGTAAATAACTTATACATTATCTGCAGACCAAAGGTGTAACATAGTTTCTTGATAAAATTCCTATTTTCCATAAATTTTCAAATGAAATGTTACTTTAGTATAGAGATTAAATTAGAGATTCCAAAGTTATTGACTGTAAAAAAAAAAAAAGATTCAAAAATTGGCATACGTAATAGACCAGTGGTCTCTAACAGGGATATGTGTACCCCAAATGGCACACAACACAATCCACTGGTAGATCTTCTTTAGTTTTTCCTTTTCTTTTACAATTTCTCAATAAATATTCTCTAACGTACATACAGGCAGAATAGTATATGTACAACATTTCAAATAAATATATATTTTTGGGGCATGCATGCAGTATATATATTTGTAATATAATAAGACCTATATAATACATACAGTCATGCATGCTCAAATAATTTTATTGAAGGGAGAAGGCATCAAAAACATTTGAAGATTGGGGTTCTTAAATTGAACTTCTGTGAATCCCTTAAAATTGTTTACAAACCTCTTTACTGGAAAGAGTGGAACCACAGCATTCATCAGGCATAAAGAGTGACTCAAAAGGTTAAGCACGGCTACTCTGGGAATAATCTTTAGGACATTTAAGAAAGATCAGATATCATAAAAATCAAATGGTCTGGAATAAGCATTCTCCAACCTATGAGATGTCTGAAGACAGGAACAAATCCGTATCTGTGCAGAGATTGGTGCATGTTGTATAAATTATTCTCCATTCTATTTTTTTAAAAAAATCCCTCCTTATTTTTGGAGCCTTTCACAGAACTATAAATGTGGTATATATGGAAGATTTTTTAAAACAAAAATTCATAAATAATCTATGGTCAAAAAGAAGAGGCAGCTAGGGTCTTTGGCTCACAATTTTACATAGGTAAAAAGAGCCAGGACTTTTTTTTTTTTTCAATCAAAACATCAAAAAGAGATGGATATAAATATATGATAAATTAGATCTATATCAGCATTTAAACCTACCACCTCCTCCCCTAGTTTTTAAGTGATAAATTAGCCTTTTAATCAAATGGAATACATTTCTATCTCTGGAATGAATTTTATCCTGGGAATGATTCACAGAAGGACTATTAGCTACCATGTAATTACAACCAACACTATAGCAACAAGATTATTATGTCAACACAGACAGTGGATTCTCAAAGCTTAAGAGCAGGAAAACAATTTGAAAAATATCTTCAGCATTTCTTAACTCTTCTTTACACTTTAATTGGCCACACGGAAAGTGGTCTTGTTTTCAAATTATTGGCTGACGTGTCAAGTTTATCAGACATTTCATGCTTATAACTTCTAAAGGAATTAATGAATTTGGACCAAAGCTAGTCACTACTGAAAGAATTAAGAGATAACTCAACTGTTATATCTTGAAACAAAATATCTGCAGTCTTGAAACAAAACATCAGCTGACATATTTACTCATACAGGCATCCATACTAGAGTTTTTAACGTCTTTCAACTAAACTTGGTTTGTGGCTAAAGGTTATTGAGATAAAAATTTTAATAAATCTTTTTTTTAGCTTATAAAGCATCTTCATTCAAAGTGGGATATGGCTCACAAGATATACACCATGCTAATCAGTCGCTTACTCTACATCTAGTTCATATGCAACATGTGCTGTTTTAACTGCATGAAGGTCACAGAGTTACTCATTTATTTGTAGCAAATATTTAAACCACTGCATGAAAATAATAGCTCACTAGGTAGGAAAGTTGAAAATTAAAGCTAAGCTCGGCACTCAGATTCCGCTGGTGTAATCATCCGATCAAGTCATCTAAACCATTAAAATGTGTGTATATAAACTTGTATTGTGAAAGAAAAACAACTTGAAAGGGGAAAAAAAACTTTTAAAAGATTTTAGATAAGAATAAGAATTCAGGGGATGGAATTTGGGGGCAGGAGTACTTTAATTGAGCACAGAATAATTCATACAGGAAGCTGAAAGTCAAGTGTATGACTAGTTGAATGAAAATTTTAACTAACTTCACTCACTAAAAGAATAGTACAAATCTCTCCTGGCAGGCAAGCTCCAAGGCCAGGTGTGAAAGGAAAGAAAGCAGCTGCACTAAAGAAAATTGAATGCAGGTCCTTTTTTCTTTCCAATAACTTTTTGAGAATGTATATGGCAGAAGTTTACGTGTAGATCGTTATGTTTTCTTTGCCTAGCAGAGGAACAGAAGGAAGAGAGTAAATGTGGTATGGCCAGGAGAGATTACAGTAATATTTTCATGACAGCTCAATGCCAACTCGGAAAGCAAATTGAAACGGGGCTCAGGGTTTGTTAACATTTCTCCATCTTAGGCACTATGATCAAACACTTTAAATGCATACTTTTGGAATCTGGAAAAAGACAACGGAAACCACCTAGTACAACCTCCGCATTTTATATACGAGGATATTGAGGCCCATAGAGGGTGAATGACTTGTCCAAGATTAAAGGATAAATTGATTGTAGAGCCAGTGAGAAAAAAAGTTCTCCTAAATTGTATTTATCACTGAATACAATTAAAAAAAAAAATCAAGAGACCAAAATCAACCATTCAGCTGAGTAAATATCAAAAGCACAAGAAAATTGTCCTAGCCAGGTGTCTCCTCCATTTAACAGTGGAATCTATCCTGGCAAATGAAAGACACATTTAACTTCTGCTTTCTTTTTCATACTCTTTTTATCTCAGGGAACAATTTGATTGGTGAGCCCATATCAACTACATAGAACCACAGGCCCTGAAATCATCATCAGATGAAAACTGAATTCTGACTCTAAAGCAATGATTTACAAGTAAGAAGCCCAGTCATAAATCCATAGTGTTGCATGCACAAAATCATTCTACAATTTCTGCTTAAGTATTTGAGACAACATACAGTTTAAGAAAATGATTTTCTTCCTAGTCATTTATTTTCTATTTTGTATGACTTGTCACCTAATGAAGTCAGTTGTAATAAAATCAACTTTATTAAATCTAGTTTAAATGCCTTGGGGAAGCTTTGTAATGAAATGGTATTCTGAAGTGTTTGAAATCCGATGGGAAATGAGTTGTGATAACACAGGAAGTTCCTAGTATGAATGGCCTTCTCATGAAACCAATGAACTTTTTACTGATTAAGCCAAGGACTTCATGAAGAGTTACTTTGGTCGTCATCCCTGGAAAACAGAATTAGTAGATCTCTTAATATCAGGTGAACAGAAGCTACCACAAGCCAGCTTTCTCTCCTAAGGAAAGGGGTTTTATGATAAGAATTTTCCACTTTGCTGGGAGAGGAAGAAGAAGGAGTCTTTGCTTTCAATTAGTGGAATAGGCTGTCTGCATCATTTCCTTTCCTCTTTTGTAGTCAAAATCCTTAGAACATGTACAAATTTATGAGTTATCCTATAGAATCTAGATTAAGCATACGGTAATTATTTATATCAGTCTGAGTCTAGGTTATTAACAGAACCTACCAATATTTATTTGAAGCAATGTTTATAAGGAATACAAACAACAACTGAATAACTAAAGGAAAGGAAGAACAAAATATATGAGCATGTTTCTGACTCTAAATGAAGTATTATGACAACTGTATAAAATCTTTAGCAATAAGGAGAATTGAACACAGTATACAAATACAAAAATCAGTTTCCCAATCTCTTTTGTGAACTGGCATAAACACAAACAAATTATAAACTAAAATAATTTTACAAATACTATTATTTTCCAATAATTTTAATCACAAGATTTCCAGAGAATTGTGACACTGAGGGACATGAAGTTTTACCTTCTTACAGCAAATTCAGCTGTACACAATAAAATTAGTAAGGGGAAGAAACATTGTTGGAACTCTCTTTGAACATTGTAAGAAATAACAAATATTAGAATTATTATGCTGCAGTTTAACCTGTCTGCATTTGGGACTTATTATTAAGATGCTTTCAACCTTTGTAACACCGAAAAGTTTTAACTGTATTTTTTCATAACCTAGTGATAGTCAAAGTATCAAATATTTTTGTATTAAATGTTATCTTAAACATTTTCGAGGGTGTACTATCTAAACTGATTTTTCAACTTGCCCTTTCCCAAGAAGGTACAGACATAATAACATGAATAAAGCTAGCCTTCCTTTCTACTCGATGTGGAATCATAAATTGTTAATCATTTGGGACTGGTTACTACCATGTGACTCCTCTAGACATCCAAGACTGTTCATGACCGTTTCCCCAGGGTCACAGTTTATTTGGGCTGCTGTTTAGGGCAAACAACCCAGTTGTCAAGAGGCTATGAAATATTAACACTGGCCTTGCCAGTGTTCATGAAACTATCCCCTTGGGAAGTCATATTTTCAGAAGATAACCAGTGTAGTCACGCTTAAGGATCAAAGAATAACCTGATAAAGTTCAGCTAGAAGGTCCATGCTCCACTGTGTTTTTAAACATTATAAGCTTGTATGAGAAGATGTTGAGGGCATTAGGAATGCCCTGCATCCTGGATCTTGGTGTTTGATTCTTGTGATTGTGCTAATGAGTTCAATGTCACTAAGAAGCAGAAAGAAAAAGAAAAACAAAAGGATGAGTGATGGTGTGCAGCAAATAAGAAAACAGAATAATTTTTGGACAAGAATATAAAATCAAGCATAGAAAAAGAGGCATTCAAGGGCAAACAGTGCTCATGATGCAGCAGAGAATGCAGGGAAAGATGTCAGTGGATTTAAATGCTACAATCTTGGTGTCGGTTACGTGTCAGGAATAGCTCTCTTTTGTTACAAAGAACCACCCCAGAAATGTTTTTCCGTTATAAATTAGGTAAAGGAGTCTAACAAGGAATTTTTTAACTAATTGGCATGGAATAATATGTACTGTCAGCATGCATATTTCTATTTAAAAAGTATCTAATGACCAGAACGTACGCAAATTTATGCTATGGGAAGTAGGAAGTCACAGATAAGTGGAACTTAATTGAAAAACAAAAAACAAAAAGCAACTGGTGCATTCCTGTTTGCTACTGACCCTCTTCAGTTGTTGCTGTAACTGTTCCCTCATGGACTCAGGACAATTGTCCAGCTGGGTCTTCTGCTCGGAGTAAAGCTCCTGAAGCCTCTCTAGTTTTTCCCTTTCAGCATCAAGCTTTACCTTCTCCTGAAGTTCAGAAATCAGAAAATAGAAGAACAGAAATTACCTTCACACCCCAGGCAGGCGTTAGTGAACATTTCTCAAGGATAACACAAACAAACAAGCATACACAAACTCTAGTTATCCTATGAGTGTAGAAACATGTCTTGTTAGTGACTAGGATGAAGGGGTATAAATGGAAGTCAAGACAAGGAGGCCCCATTTCTTCATTCTCAAAACACGGTCCACTTCATTGGGTACTGGCAAGGACCCCCATCCTTCCTTCCTTCCCTCCTTCCTGCTACCATGTTACAAAAGCAGGGGAAGCAAATGTAATGTTGGTTAATGGTCAACAAAGAACAAAAGAAATGCCAACCGAGTTCACAAGATAGCTTTGCAAAGAGTCACTTGGCAGAGAACTAGACAAAGAAAAGCAGGCATTTACCTCAAGTACTGTGGTAGTCCAATTTGCTGAAGGCATCTGTTAGGCAAGCTTTGGAAATTATCGAAATTTTGTTCTCAGGTCAGAGGCAGCCTAGGTGCACTAGTTCATACCTCAGTCATCTGAAACAGTTCTACCTATTTGGCAAACTTCAGAGCTTAAGCAATTAGAAAATCTGATTCCAAGCAGAGCATCTAATTCAGGGGCTGAGAGAGCTAGTAAAAATGCAAGACTGACAGCAGCAAGGGAAAGGTGTATTAGGCAGCTCAGATACACGGAAAGTGTGACATTTACGTGGAGATAAAGACTTCCCTACAAGGACTGACATAAAAAATAGCTGAAACACAGACTGAAAAAAAGGAGAGGAGAACACTCAGGAGTCAGAGAATAAAGAGAAATGAGAAGATAGCACTAAATCCCTCTCAGGTCACATACTCCAAAGTGACCCTGGACAGTCTCCAGGGTACAACAGACAAACTCTGTGAAACAGGGATTACATGGCCTCACAATCAAGAAACAAAACTTCAATCTGTTTACTGTCGGTCTTCCCAACTTCTGTCCCATTGATGGTACTCTGAACCCTTAGACCTGCTTCTCTCCTGTGTAACACTCTAGGCCTAAACAAAAGTACGCTATGAAGTGCTACCACGACTTGACCCTCAGTAACCAAAATGACCACCACCTTACTTTCCTTAGTTCACTCTATGTCAATTGGTAGATATAAGATTGGCTTCTAAGCATTAAACAGAAGGATTTTTTTTTAAAAGATGAAGCTCTGAAGTAGTCCTATTAAAATTATACTTTAATTTCTTCATCCAAAAGGCCATGACTTCCTGTGTAAACATATATTTAGATTCTTTATAGAAGATGTATGGTTTAAATCTAATACTATATGACATCAATACCTATACCAGTTCACATGAGTCTCCATTTTTGGCTTAAATTCTAAAATTTCAAAGAGATTTTAGAAATGTATATTTGGATTTAGAAATGCATTTTTTTCCTCAAGATGATTAAATCCAGAAGTCATAAAACTGAGAATCCCACCTCATATATTGATCTAAAAATGATTCTACAACTTAACTTTTAGCTGACCATAAAGTTTCTCCAGTCTTGAATGGCAAGGTTGCTCACTGTGCACATCTATTGTGCAGGAGCTGGAGAAAGCAACAGCATCCTTCACAGAACAAAGGATTCTCAAGTGTTAATTCATAGTAAAACTGAATATACTTGTACCAGTTAGATTTAGTTTTTAGTTTCAGAATTAATATTATTTTTCCCTTAATAAAACCAGCAATACAAAACACCTATTGTCTTTTGGATAAGAAAATGTGTTATTTCCTCTGTGTTTGGATCAAAAGTTGACCTATTTACACAGCAGAAGAAATTTATCCAAAAAGAGTTCTATTTCTAGCTACTATATCACCAGATTTTGCAGCAATTCCAGTTCTAAACAGAAAGTTAAACAAATAAGAAAACTATTCATTCGAATTAAATAGCATATGTGCAAAGCCCTAAAATTTAAATTTATACTTGATAGAAAACATTGATACAATATTTGATAATATGGAAAGGCACTGGCCTAAAACATAGGTCTCAAATATGAAGAAATAACCGAATTACTCTTCCAATGCTTCAATTTTTTTACTGTTTATAATAAGCACAAATAAACAACTAACAAAAAATACCTTATGTTTACACAGTGCCTTCTTTCTAAGGTGCTCAAAACGTTTCCCAATTCCATACAAGGGAACAGTTAGACGCATTACACAAGTAGGCACCATCAGAACCTTGCGCAGCTTCTCTGTGGTTTATCAGTAAGGCTGTGGCCACTACCTGGGTCTCGGAGCAAAAGCTCAGTGGGGTCAAAATTGGGGCAAAGGAAGTAAGGGGAGGGATCAAAGAAGGACTAGTGGCAGGTGGGCCCGTCCATAAATCACAGAGGACCACAGAGGTGACATCACTCCTGTAAGAGCCAGAAGTAGAACTTTGAGCCAGAAAGAAATTAATATTTAATACTCTTCTCATCTATTTATTGCCCAGGAAGTTTTAATATTCCTCTCTTCTATTTATTGCAAAGGAAAATTAGCTCTAGGCAAGCAGTTAATTAGAGCTGAAAGTATCACCTTCTACAGTGAAGATAAAATAGATGGATCTAAGTTAGGTGGCATTCCAGGATTCAGGGACTCTTGCTTTTTACACGTAAAATATTAACACTAGGTGTTATTCCCTTTCTCTAGACTTAAATTGGTAGAGTCACCTATTCTAACTACTATAGGTACAGAGATATTTCTAAATACCAAATAGGGAGAGAGTACAACTTTTTTTTAAAACTCTTGTATCTATTTTCAGGAAATAAATAAATTACAATGCATTTTTAATAAATTTAACAAATTTAACTTTGCTGAAAAAATAAGATTACAAGGAATTGGAACATTCCAGGAAAATCCAGATATACAAGGGGATGTTTATAAAACCAAGAACAGAATGTGACTCCTCTGGAGACATGGCTGCTTCCGTTAGCACTGTTCTCACATTGACTTGTCCTCTCTTGATGTACTGGTAAATCCATTTGGGTCACAAATTCATTGCCAGATTCTGCCTATTTTGTATATTTAAGACAAAGTTCCTAAAGTGTATATAAGGCCAAAGGTAAATTATTCACAGGCAAATAAAAATAGAAATCAATATATAAAATCGGGCTTATATTTGCTTTGATAGTGAGTTGTCATTCACTCACTCAATAAATATTTATAAGGAGATGAGAGGTAGAGAAAAGATGGAACTTGATCAGTGTGCTCTTGAAGCAATCTATTTAGCTCTGTGGTTCTTGGCCCTGACCGTACAACAGAATAACCTGGGGAGCTTTTAAATACACTATTTCCCAGGCCTCCACTTAGTCAGAAATCCAGGGACATAAGGCTAGCAAACGAGCATTTTAAAAATCTCTCCAGATATTCTAATACGCAGCCAGGTTGAGAAACGTGATTTAGCCACCCAGGACAACGGGAGAGGCTAAGTTAATTAACTACAATTTGATTTCTCTAATGAAGACACAGGACGTTAATCCAGGATCCCCCAAAATTGTTGTGAAAACGTTTGACTTCAGCACTTTTACTTCACAGTATAAAAGGCCTCTCTTACAAGTAACATTCCAATTGTAAAATTTTTACATTCGGATTAAATGCCTCAAGGAAACCAAATGAAAAATAATCTGTGAGAGATTCCAATATCCAACATGCATTTGCAGAGGAATGATGCATTTCAAGTTCAGATGCAACATGATGCTCTTCTAATCATACCAATAATCAGGAGTGGTTATATGTTTACTCTAAATAATTTGAACTTGTACACAAGAGTTTCCAATAATCTTGAATGAATTTAATAATCCAAAGCTCATCACAGGACCACTTATTTTGCTAGATCTGTGGTTAGAAGACAACAACTTTCTCTCTTTTAAGTTGTATTATTGAAGAAAGGAACTGAAATTTAACTTGCTGGCTGTATTTGAATTTCACTACTACACAGAAAATTCTTTAATAACAATGAAAAAATCATTTACTCTACCAAAGTGTGAAAAACTTGGTAAGTGGATGGTTCAAGGTTACCCTGAAAAGATGCTTGCTTTATCAACTTGTAGGGCTTCCGGATAAAATAGAAGACACCCAGTTAAATTTGAATTTCACATGAACAACAAATGATCCTTTAATGTTAAGTATGTCCCAAATGATGCATGGGACATCATTATACACACACAAAAAATTATTCTCTGTTTCTCTGAAATTCAAATTTAAAAGTAAGCATCCTATATATATATGTTTTTTGCTAAATCTGGCAACCCTATTAGCTTGATAAAGATTTTCTTAAAAATTAAGATCCACCTTTGTAAGTTCCAAAATGTTTAGCACAGAACCCAGCACACACTAGGTACTCAGGCCATGTTTCATGAAATACTAGGTCAAGTTTGGAATTGATGGAGAGATGTGTTCAAATTCATAGTCCCTAAGACAACATTTTTAAGGTTGGTCCATCCAAAGTCCTCTCCACACACCCTGAGAATCCCTTTCCTTCCGGTTCCTAAACTCTGTGGGGTTGTCCAGGAGGCAAACATCCTCATAGGTTCATAGATTAGGCAATTGTTTTAGGCCCCAAATCACTTATCTGAAATTCTTAAGGACAGATGTGTTCCAGATTTCAAAATATTCTGAATTTTATCGAGGTAACACAGTTCATATAGCATATATTATATGGCATTTCCAGTGAGGTCTGGGGCAGTACCCTGTAATCAAACCTGTTTCTCTCTGCAGTTACTTGTGAATATTTACACCAAGTGTGAATATCAGTCAAAGTGAGGTTTTGCAACCAACTAAGTTTTGGTGCCAATCTTACAAAAGGACTTTTTTTCCCCACAAAACTTTTCAGACTTTGGAACTGCAGAGGAAAGATTATGGATCTGTGTCAACAAATGCTGACTGTTGAGAACTCATTCTCTGCCTGCCTCTAAAGACGCACATCCTTATATTTCTTAGGATTTCTTTTCCTTTTGCTTTGACATTTTAATCACACAATTGATGGATACTTAGTGTAGGAAAAAACTGGAAAATCAGAACACTAAGGATTTATGTAACCAAAAAACCACCAGAAAAAAATAACCCTAATCTGGAATCCTGTTGATTTAATCCCCAAATCCCCCGATATATTTCCTCTTCCTCTAACCAGGGAGCTGCCTTTGAAATGTAAGAAAGAGGCTCGGGAAGGGCTGGGTCCCTTCTGAACACCAGCTGTGACTTGGCCTGCGCTCTGCACTCAAGAGGCATTAACACTTTGCTGAGGAATTCAGGGCCAGGCTCTCTGTCCTCCCCTGGCTCTGAGGGAAGGATGGGGAGGAAGTAACAGGTACTTTGGCAGGATAATAATGGAGAATAAAATTTAACCATTTAAGATACAATGATACACGCTTATTGTCAAAAAATTAGTCAAATAAATAAAAATTTCACTCAGGAACATATTACATGGCATAGAGTGATTTAAGCTTCAGGTCACACCTTTAAGTGTGTTTAGCTATAAAAGTGCACAGGTCAGGATGGCTACAAAATACTGTAATTTATCTATGTGAGGACAGATCCTTAAACAAAAGGATGGTTTGAGCTTTATGATTACCATCTGGGTAAGGGAAAGATTCTTCAATAAGACTACAGAAGCGGAGCCTTTCCTTAACCATTTTACTTAATTTCAGTACAACTGACTTCTCATTTTTTTATATTAAGGAACAGAAGTGAGAAACAGATAACGCAAAAATAGAGGAAATTAAAAACTATTTTTAGTTTTGATTTTAATATAGCCAAAAATAGACAAAGACAGAAAGAAAATCCACATAAACAAATGCATATGTCCATACTTTCTCAGCAATTGCCCCAAACTGGGCTTTGCCTCGAGGTGGGGGAGTGGAAGGGAAGGGAAGCCAGTTCCACAACCAGCCTTTGCCCAAACTGAGCTTCATGGTTCTGCGGCTTCCACCATCTCAGTCACCAAGCCCGTTAAACTAAAACAGTTTACTAGAGCAGAGGTCAACAATCCTCTCTCCTTTCACTCACCCCAAGAAAACATGATAGCCTCTTTGCCTACTGCTTCATCAAATAAACACCCACTCTGGCCTTACGCTCGAGTCAGATACTCATATTTGTTCAGAGTGTATCTACGTTCACAGAGACTCTATCTGTGATGTGGCTATTGTCTGAGAACACAACAGGCAGGTGGCTTTTAGCTCAGGGCCAAATGGAAACAGGCTTACTGCTGCTTTTGACAGCGGTACCCATAAGGGCAGTGAAAGGTCAGCCCAGGGAGCTGCTGCAAAAATGTTCAATAAATATATAATTGAATACATTGTATTTCATGTTGAATATATAATTATGTGTATAGTTTATATGGTAACATATGACAAATGGTAGTCATCTAAAATATGTATTAATTTATATATATATAAAATATATATATAAACTTGTATAAAAATATATGTAAAATATGTAGTAATTTATAATACATAAAATAGAATCATAGTTCCCCAATCAGCTAAAAGAAATAATACTGAAGACTGGTCTTGAGAGCCAAGGAAACGACGTCAGTAATTTCACACTAGGATTTGAACTCTGAGGTGTTGGTGAACCTTCTTCCCGTGGCTCCAGGCCTTATTTCCAAAAAACCAGGGCCGGGCCCACAGGATGTGCTATCGACATGTGAATCGGAGCTTGACCACCAGGGATATCTTTTCAGGTTTTGGTTTTCTCATTCCGAGGTTTATATCTGATAGCAGCAACAGGTGTATGGAAAAGGAAATGAGATCCAAAAGGGCAGAGGCCGCTTCCTCCTTCTGTCTTACGCTCCGGCTGGCCTGGCAGTGTGATTACAAGCCCACTGGCATGTGTGCTTGGCCAGACCACCCCAGCTGTCCTGAAACGTGGCCAGGCGGAGCTCTCGGGCAGGTGTTTGGCTCAATGTTTCTGTTAAGGCTCAGCTTGAACTCACCATTAGCAGGAGATCCAAGGACAATATTCCCCAAAAATACTGGGCAGTATTGTGGCACCTACTATGAGCTGGATAAACAGTGGATAACAGTGCCTTCCTCTATTTCACAGGCTAGAAAGGGAAATAAACATCTAACGAGACCAAAACAAATGTAAATTATAAAATGTGATTTGTAAAAGGACTAAAAGAACAACAGGGAGAACAAATCTGAACCGGAAAGGTCTGGAGGGGCTTTTCTGAAAAACTAACACTGAACCTCAGCCCTGAAATACAGAACCAACAGGGCATGGAATATGGGGAAGGGAACTCCAGGCACCACAAACAGATCTGCAAGGGACCTTGGTGGGAGGAGGGGAGGACGGATCTTTAAACAGATAGGAAGAAGGTCACTGTGAGAGTTGTGTGTAGAAAGGGGAGAGTGGTGATAGGAAGGCACATGCTGGGTAAGGAATTTAGATTTATATAAAATACAGTGGAACACAAACCACGGTGATATGATCTAATTTATATATATTTTTTTTAATAGGGTTTTTTTTTTGTGAGGAAGACCAGCCCTGAGCTAACATCCGTGCTAATCCTCCTCTTTTTGCTGAGGAAGACCGGCTCTGAGCTAACATCTATTGCCAATCCTCCTCCTTTTTTTCCCCCAAAGCCCCAGTAGATTAGCTATATGTCATAGTTGCACATCCTTCTAGTTGCTGTACGTGGGACGTGGCCTCAGCATGGCAGGAGAAGCGGTGCGTCGGTGCGCGCCTGGGATCTGAACCTGGGCTGCCAATAGCGGAGCACGTGCACTTAACCGCTAAACCACGGGGCCGGCCCTAATCTATGTTTTTTAAAAAACCACTCTGGCTGCTACGAAGAGAGTGGACTGAAAGGAAGTAAATGAAAATGGGACTAAAGAACAGATGTTGATTTAGAAGAGAATCTGTTAGGGGAGATGCAGGGAAGTTGAAGTAATTGGGAAATATTTTCGTAATCAATTGGATGTGGGAGTGATGGAGAAAGAAGTGTCAAGATCTACTTCCTGTGTGTCCTGTTTGGACATAGAGGGGGATAGAGGTGCCATTTCCTGGACGGGGAAACTGGAGGAAGAATAAGACTGGAGGCGGGGAGGTGTGTGGAAGGCAAGGCGAAGGGTAAGCTCAAGAGTTCAGTTACGGAGTGTTCAGTTGGAAACGCCTGTGAAATATCTGAGTGGAGACATCAGGTAGGCTACAGGATATGAGTCAGAAGTTCAGAAAAGGGCTGTGGGCTAAAAACATACATTCAACAGTCACCAGTATGTACAGGTTATTGGAAGCCCCGGTTACAGAAGAATGTGAGGATTACAAGAGAAGAGGGTCTTCTTCTCAACAAGAGTTGACAAGTGTTAACAGACTTATTGTGGTGATCATTTCGCAATGTATACAAATATCAAATCATTACGTTATACACCAGAAATTAATATAATGTTATATGTCAATTATACCTCAATTTAAAAAAAAAAAGAGTGAATGATTCAAGGCATATATCTTAATTCAGACCAATGAGAGCAAGCAGAATTTTCCTGTCCACTTCTGGGCAAGTTTAAGCTTGCCAAAAAAAGAAGAGAATTCAGATCAGAGATAAACACTCCAACAACTGATTGGATAGAGGCAGAGGAACAAGCAAAGGAAACTCTTTGATGGAAAAGTCAGAGAGATAACTAAGAGAAAGAAAAGGAAGCCAGAAGAGTGTGGGACATGAGGCAAAGGGACTGGTGAGGGGGGAATGCCAAGAAAAAGATTTGTTCCCTGTCTTGAATGCTGCTCAGGGGTCTGATCACAAGAGGACTGAAAAGGAGCCAATGGGTTAGGCAGCAGTGAGGTCTTTAGGAGTCTTAACAGGAGCGAATCTCAGGGAGGGGTGGGCCTAAGACAACTGGAATGGGAGGAACAGTTAACTGGGAACTGAGGAAGAGGACACACAGCGCACTAAGAAAACCGTTTGAAAAGTTTGGCTGTGATGAAGAGAAGTGAGATAAGGGAGTTTATTTTTAAACCATAATAATTTTTAAGAATAGTAATGTTGGCACGCTGACAGTAAAGTCCAGTAAAGAGGGAGAAGTTGGGTGGAGTGGGGTACAGAAGGACTGAATGCCTTGAGATGGTGGGATGAGATGACACCCAGAGCATATCCAGAGGGACTGGTCTTCGAGGGGAAGACAGAACCTTCTTTAGTTGTCAAGAGATGGGATGCTTCAAATTTCTCAGTGAAGTAGGTGGTGAGATCATCTTAGAGCCAGTGGGAGGAAAGGGGACCAGAGGTTTGAACAGAGTGAAGGTATGAAATAGCCATGTCATAAAATGGTAGAAGTTGTTTATTTGAGAAACATGAGTCTCTATTTGAGTTTGGTTCAAGAATATGTAGCAACGTCATCTAGCCCGGTCTGTTTCCATTTCCCTCATCCTCCTCTGGAACCCCTCACCAAAGCCAGTTTCTGCCATTTTTCACACCATGTGATACAGACAATAATCCCACCTTCCAAGACCAACTAATTCCCCAACAGCTGCGGGAGCTGGTCCTATACTTCAACACCCGCCATCCTCTCTCCTATGCAGAGCCTCTGTCAAGCCACAAAAATGATTATAGAATGATGGAGGTGGCCTCCTTGCTTGTTTCTGCTGTGTTCCTGGATTTCCACCTCTACCTTAGGTCAGAGAATATAACACAGCTTTCCCTGGGAAGTGAGATTCAGCATTGACTTGCTTCACTTTTGTGTAGAATCTGATGCTAATGGGTAGATGACACGTGGGCCATGCCATATGTGGGCTCCACACAGATAAATAACTACATGGATGAAGAAGGCAGAAAGGCTCACAGGGAACACGATACTCCATCCCTATGTCCCACAAGTTTTCCAGTATGACATAAATAGTAAAATACTAATAAGCACCCCAAACGAAGACATCTGATGCCTCCAACGAAAGCTTCTTGCAGTATCAGTGCAGAATCTTGGAAAAGCATAATTCTCCTGTACTGCAGAACTAGACAATCAATCCTCTGACTTGGTTTTGAGCTTTTCAAGAAGAATATACCTACTACTCAAATGGATTTTTTACTATTTCAAAGTCTGGAGCTAGAAGGAACATACATAAAATTTAATACGGAAAAGCTGTGCAGTTTAATCTTGATAAGCAGGCAACCAAGAAACTGATGTGTAGCTTTTAATCTGACTTGCATTTCTGACAATATCTTTTTGAGCTCATTCTCTGGCACCGAGATCAAATGCCCTTATTTATAGGTCTCAAACAAAGAAGAGCCTAAAAAGGAAGCCATGTTCAGCAGAAATCCTTTCCACATATTACCACGAGAACTTAAACTGAAATTTTTTCTTTTTCTCAGCTTAGCGGAGAACGTGGTAAGCAAGGAAGAATGTGTTAAAGTTCGTTTGCTTTTTCTTTCCCAAACTGGAATTTTATTTTTTATTTTAGGCTTTGTTCAGTTGTAACTAACTCAGAATGTGAGAGGAGAGTAAGTATAATATTTCCCAGAGAAAATAAACAAATAAACAGACAAACAAAAAACCCAACTATCACCCTGAATTCTAAAAACCACAAGTAATTTTTCATACTTTCCCTAGTAATATCAGCTAACATTCAGGTTATGGGCTGAACAGAATAAGTCTGACCTTTTCCAAGATGAGTGTCAACTGTGTGTCACAGACAGTTTGCACTTGGCAGTGAGAGGATCCCCTGAAAACTTCAATGCATTTTCCAGAGAGCTATGCACTTGCATTGAAAACAATAGCAAGGCAACACAGATGAGATGAATGGCTCTCATTCATCTTTTTAATAAACAGAAAAATGAAAAGAAATGAGGCAACCATATTTGAATATGCTTAAGCCATCTCTAGAAGGCACCAGTGGTGAAGCTCAGTATACTAAAATAACTCTTTAAGAAACACAGTAGAATCAGAGGAGCAGAAAGGCTGATGGAAAAAAGGAATTCACTCATCTCAAGGAGGATAAGCTGCCTCAAATATCAGCTTGAAAATTCTACAGGCTCTCCTCTCTCAGCATCCACTGCTCAGTACCTGACAGTTTTTAGTTTGTGACAACTTACCTCATCTTAAGACTTTTCTCTAGTGTAACTGTCTCCAGGAACACGACACACAAATCCAAAACCATGGTAATTCATACATTTAAGTTCAATCAAATAGGACCGCCATATTGCCCATAAAAATGGCATGCAAATGTAATTTTCTTTTACCTTGGTCTTTTCACCAACAATGTTCTTTTCCAGTTCTGCTATTTTCCGGTTTAGATGATCCAAAATCTCCTTCTCTTTCATAAGTTCAGTTGTTTCCGATTTCTGTTCTCCATCCAAAAGAGCACATTCCATATCCAACTGAGGACACAAAACAAAGCTCAGAGTCGCTTCACCTCCAGGGAAATTCTCAGCTCCCACTGCAGAGGTGTATTTTTAACAGCTACAAATTTCAAAAAGTACTACTGTATCAACCAGATTGTGGGGCCTACAGAATACTCCAGAGAGCCCATGTGAGGCTCAAGATTCTTATATAAGAAAGCAGAAAGCCCAGAATATATTTGCTAAGAAAACTAGTTATCTTGTTTAATTTTTCTATAATAATCCCTTTTCTGCTTACTTCTCAAGGAGATTTTGCCTATTTGCTTAGATTCAGGCTCAGGCATAAACCATCTTGGGAGCAGCCACGTCTTTGTTTGTTTGTCCCTGGAACACAGGAGTGAAAATTACACTTAGCCAGCAGGCAAGTTCTGCATTCCTAGCAACGCCAGCCGGAGGGGTTTCCAGGGTCTGTGTGTAAGATGACAGGTGAGCAGTCCCCTTCCACTTACTGGGCTATCTGCATCATCTGTGAGTATAGACACACAAGTCTTTCCTAGGCAGAATTAGTTGCTCCTCCTCACTCCATTGAAGTCATATAAAAATTGCCCCTTTCTTGAATTATAGTTATAGAATATGTCTGTCTCCTCCCTGGTTTGCAAGCCTCTAGAAAGCTAGGTCTATGTTTGATTTATTTGTAAATCCCCCATACTGCTGATGTGACACCCAACTCCTAGTCAACAGGCTCAGAAAATGTTTGCTGGGTTTGAACTCAAACACGTAAATACACGGTACCTCAGCTGATAGATCTTGTAGCAAGTCAGAAAGTGTATACCAGCTAAGAAAGTCAGTTATACATAAAGTACATTAAAAATGGCTTCATATGCTTATCTCATCTGATTTACAAAAAAAAAAAAAGAACCAGAAGGAAAAGAGGAATGTAAAAGAAGGCTTTTTTACCCTACACCTGTACCCTACACCATCGAACAAATGTTTGCTCACGTTGACTTCTATGCATTCTGCCTCCTGATGGGCATCAATATTTTTAAGCTAAAGGACAGAAAGAAGAAAGGGAGAGGGTAACAAGTGAATTCGTGCTGTATACCTCTCTGGAGGATTCATCCATCTGGTCATTTATATCTTTGATTTTTTGTTCAAGTTCCTCAAGGTTGTTCAGAATAGCTATCCGGGTCTCTTCCATTGCAGCCAGCTCTTGCATCTTTTGTTCTTCACTTATACCCTCTGGCGTCTGCAATTAATCAACACAGAAAAGGGCTATTCACACTTCAATTCCAGAATTTCCCAATTAATAAACCAGTCGTAAGTCTAGTGTTTCACAGTCTGCATGTCTGCTCCGGTTCTAAAAGCATCCTTGTGATCGTTTCTTTGGAACTCTGCTTTTTCCCATAGATCCTCAGCAGACAAGTTCTTAGGTTAGCTCATACAAACCAACTTAAAATTACAAATTCATATCCTTTTAAAGCTGAAATAACCAAAAGTTTACACAGATGAGGAAGCTGTGGTGCATAGAGATCGTAGTGACTTCTCTAAGGTTATAAAGTTCGGCACAGCAGAGACTAGAATCTAGACTTTTGACATCTTCCTCAGGGATCTCTTGGGCTCACTGTCCCCTTCATTACAAGCTCCATATTCTCTCACATCTCCAAGTGAGTACATTTTCTACAACAGTCTCTTGAATCTCTAGCCATATTATTGGGTCCCACTGCTAGAGTTATCTGTAGATGAGCATTCATGCTTCCAACACAAGGTAGAAACACAAGAACACATTGCACTTGGCCCCCTCTCGCCAAAATGTTCCAGAGTTAATAACCAGGACAATATAGGCTTTATTACTTGGGTGACCCCAAAATGATTTAAAACTACACACAATGTTAATTTATGTTTCACTTTTTGTGTCAGCACACTACTTCCTGTCTTTATCCTACAGGACTTTCTTCCTCTATAATGTTTAAGACAGTAACTGGGCCAATGGGCTTTTGTGACACGAAAGAGGATGCTGGCTATCATTCAAAACATTACTTCAGGGAAAAACTGAGTTCCTTAACAAGGAATGAGAAAGTCAAGAAAGAAATTCAGTGAGACGGGGCATACTTACTCCTCTGAACAGAGTTATGACCAATGCCCAGGGAAGAAAGGAATATTTTAGATCATACACATAGCCAAAATGTGACTGACTGTTATTTTAAGAAGAGAATATAATGAATTGAGAACAGCTTCTTCTTTCAAGAATTTCAGGTTAGTTATATCAGATGTCACCTGGTAGAGACCAGTCTTTCTGCAAGCCAAGGGATACCGAGACTGATATATTATTCAGTTAATCTTTATCTCTCTTTGGAAAAGAAGTAATTTCTTTGTATCGGTAAGTCAGTAATTATACAATTTCACAATTGGAAATTGAAAATAGCAGCCCAGCTAAGTATACTATGGAAGACTACTCACTAATCACTGAAAAGAATATTCAAATAAACCAAAGAAACCATTAAAATGTGTCTACCTCACTAAGCTCATTTAATTTATTTAAGAATCCTAGAAATTACTTTAAGAAGATAGTCATCATGTCATATTCTTTATTCATATTCTTTATTCTTTACCCTTCTTTGCTGCTCTTTAAGGAGATTAAACGATTGAGAAGTCACGTCTCTCAGGTTGATTAGAACAAAGGTGTGCAGGCCTTCCGAGCTTTGACATTTATCTTTTTAATTGTCACCTTAAATCCAGGATCTCATCGACTAATCAAACAACTGCTGCCCTTTTTACGGCAGACAATGACTCCGACTGTGCTAAGACCTAGGTGCCTGTTGTAGGGCAGAGGAATGCCTGTACAGTGAACGGCGTTCCAAAATCACTGATGAGTAATCCCAGCAGGAAAGCCACAACAATGCCAGCATCCCGTTGGGGCAACATTTCTTCTTAAGTTTCAACTTCCAACATGGTTTAAAAATATCTCTCCCACTGGTGGAAGCAAAGCATTAAGAGAAAAGAAACACTGGACAATCTGCAAAACTATAAAGATAGGTAATAGTGGCAATTATAAGTATCTGTAAAACTCAAAGTTTCTACAAAATCTATAGGTACATATAGATATATTCAATATAGAATAGGTATATTTAATAATAGACAACTTGAGAGGCTGTTTACAGCAATAAATCCTATCTAGGAAATGACTGTTTTTACTGTTATTTACGAAAAGCAAAATCATCAAAAGGCATTCTAAAACTCCAGTTTGTGATAAAATAGGGTGAGGATATTGTAATTTCATTTATATCCAAATTAAAAAAACCAATAGAGAGCCAAGGGTGTGGTACCCACTGAATAGCTTTAGTTTTATGGTGACAGAGAAAGCTGAAATTTTAATCTATCTGGGATTTTTTTTTATAGTAATGGATAGGATTCCACTGAGAGTGACATGTTTTAATAAGCCCATTAAACATACCACCTTTGAGGTAACTTGATCCACACAGAGAAGGGGAGAAAGTAGGGAGGGACAGGACACTTTGCATCTGCCCTTTTTTTTTGCAGATCTCTTCTTAGAAACCTGTTGCAGAGGAGGGTGCAGATGTGAGGGCTTTCCACTGCAGACAGAATGATTACTTGAAAGAAAAGTGTAAAAAAGGTCTCATCATAAGGAAAAAAACTTTTTTTTGTAACTATATGAGGTGATGGATGTTAACTAAATTTATTGTGGTAATCATTTCACACTGTATGTCAGTCAAGTCATTATGACGTACACCGTAAACCCAAACGGTGCTGCATGTCAATTCTATCTCAATAAAACTGCAAGGAAAAAAGAGAGGAGCGAGCTACTCTCAGCTTTCATCTCCGGTGGTAGTACACAGGTTCACAAAAGCCAACTAAAATTAGCATATTTCCAAGGTCATCTGCCCCTTTCAGGGTTAGGTAAAGCAAGTTCCAGAACGGTACATCTCAGGTTTCCTAAAATCTTTGTTTCCTTAAATCAGCTTAGAGTGTTTTTCAAATTCCTTTCTTCTCCGTCAATCCTTAGATCGATTAATAACAAACACTGCACTTTGTTAAGTAAATAATTCAGTGAGCAGATTACTCAAAGAGAAAGGGCATCTAAAACAAATAGTCACGACTTTTTTAAAAAAAAAAACATTCTTCTTGGGGGGCTGGCCTGGTGGCGTGGTGGTTAAATTCACATGCTCCACTTTGGCGGCCCAGGTTTGTGGATTCAGATCCCGGGCATGGACCTACACCACTCATCAAGCCATGCTGTGGTAGTGTTCCACATACAAAATAGAGGAGGACTGGCACAGATGTTAGCCCAGGGCCAATCTTCCTCAAGCAAAAACAGGAAGATTGGCAACAGACGTTAGCTCAGGGCCAATCGTCCTCACCAAAAAAAAAAAAAAAAAAAAGATTCTTCTATTGCCTGTCTCAAGGTAATATTTGTCTGTCTTCAAAAAGCAATAAATGAAAAATTGGCTCCGGGGAACCCATCTCCCTCTCACTTGCCCTCATCTAGGCAGCTGTGTGGTACCCAGAGGTGCACTTGATGTTTTCTGCCTCTAAAGGAGGCACAGTCTTATATCCCTTGCCACAAGGGCTGCTGCTCCAAGCTTCAGAGGCCTCCTATTCCACAAATGCATATTTGAACAATGAAAACAACTGTCACGATCTGCTCCTTTACACACCAACAGCTCTCATCACAGCCCTCTTCAGGAAGAAAGCTGTCTCCCAAAAGTTAGTCCTTAGAGAGGCACACAGCTCACCGTTTTCACAAAAATCTGGCAGACCTCCATGAAGGAAGACATGTGAAAGGATTAAGATGTAAAGGTAGTGAAGGATTTCTAAGTCCAGTGGCTGATGACAACAGCTCAAATTTTCAAATGATGGTCACGTACTTTGCCCGAACATCAACAACGTTTGATTCCCCCCGACAGATGCTAGTTTCTAACAGTTGCAACTTTCCGGCAATAGAGACAGATGTCCTATTCAGAATTACTCTCCACGGAGAATTAGTAAGGTAAACGTGGTTATCAGGAGAAAGAAGGGATTGAACAGTGCAGAGTCCTCATGTATACGATGGGAGAACTCAATAGGTAGGTAAGGACTTCTGACTAGGAACACTCAGTGAAAAAGTCTTGTTGCAGCCAAACAAACAAAAATAAAAACAAACACACAAATTCCTCTGAATAATACTCCAAGTGATAAATTACTTCCAGAACTTAGCTCCTCAATGATGTCTTTCCCTTAAAGAATCAGTATGTGCCCTTCTCTTACAACAAAAATTTAACTAATGTTATCTTTTTTATTTTTTGGTTCTTTGGCTATAATTGCCAAGAATCTCTGAGTTGAACTTAATGGTCAGAGTTGCTTAAATAAATTAATTAATCCTAATAAATAAATAAAGAATTAAATAAATTTTATTTAATTTCTTAAGAATTAAATAAATTCTTGTGACTATGGTACATGCTTTTCTCTCCTCGGTGTTCTAATTTTATTCTAATAAAATTTATATCTTTTATTGTAAGCTTTCTTAAATTTAATTAAATTTTCAATCTTTAAATCCTTAAAATTAAATCCTTTCTAGAAAACAGGTAGGGGAATAATCTTTTTTTCAATTTCATAGAAAAAACTTCTTAACTTGTGTGAAAAAAATAACATCAAAAAGTTTTCCTTGAATTCCATTTAAGAAATCCTCAAATTTGGAAGACATTTTTAAATTAGCAGAGAACCAGAAGACTAAGTAATAATTATGACTACATATAAACCTTAAACTCCTATACGTCCAAAAATATCATAAATGAAGTCAAAAGGAAGACCGATCACGATAAAAGACTAATTTCCTTACCACAAATAGCTCCTACTACTCAGTAGAAACAAGACAAAATATTTTTAAAAAATGGGCAAAGAACATGAATAAGTGGGTCAAAATACAAATGAACAACTAAAAATATGAAAAGATGCCCAACTTTATGCATACGTAAAGATAAACAAGTTAAAACACCTAGTAACTTAGCAAACCGAAAAGTTTTTGGAATACTCAGCCGTGGCAAGTGTATGGAGAACGAAGTGCACTCATAAACTGTTAGTGAAAACGTCACCTGGAGATACAGTCTTTTGAGAGTATAATTCGGAAATATTGGTTAAAGTGAACAATATAGAAAATCTTTGACCTAGCAATTCCACTTTTAGTAAGTGATCCTACAGATACATTTGCACAATTGTGCAAATATATATATTCCAGAATATTTGCTGCATATAGATTTTATCAGTAAAATACTGGAAACAATTTAAATAGTATTTCCAACCCATAGAATACTAGTCAGCCATTAAAAAGAATGAGGTAGAGCTGTGTGTACTAACATGCACAGATGCCCAAGACATGTAGTGAGGGAAAAACAGTGCAGAACACAATGTGTGTGTTTATGTGTCTCTGTACCTAGAATATACGGCCGTATATGCACAGAAATATTAGGAAGGCATGTAAGACACTTTAACTGTTTATCTCTCAGGTGTACAACTGGAAGGGGACAGGGAGAAGAGAAACTTTTATTTCTTTCTACTTTTCTGTACTGCTATATTTTTTACAGTGCAAATTTGTTACTTTATGGTAAACATCTAATTTGCTGCACCTTGTTTGGCTAATTACCTCTTAAATTGAAGCTTCACAGAAAACATTTTGGAAAACAAGCATGATAACACCTCTAGTCTCTAGGCCAACCAGACGCACAGTCCTAGGCCCTAAGTCCTAGCCTCCGTGCTCCCTCGGCTGTACCTTTGGTAGGATGCTTAGATAAGCAGACTCGTTGGAAGCTTTCAGAAAGGCAGAGGAGGGTGGTGGGGGAGTCCTGGTGAGGTCCCTGAGCAGTTCGTCGTTCCTGACGCTCCTGGGGGAAAGGAAGCTGGCACTGCTCTGACTGAGGGTCCCGAAGACCGCCAAGTCCGCATCGTGGACAGAGCCTTTCCGGTGGCTCCTGTATCTGGTGTCAGGGCTCACCAGGGCTTCTTCAAACACGGACTCCTCGTCGGAGAGTTGCAGCTTCTCCAGCTCCTTATTGATTTTCTGCACATCCGCCACGGTGGTGCCAGCGGACAAGCGGCTGTCCGGCTTTGTGTATTCAGCACAGAGACTGAGGATCGTCTCCAGACGCTGTCTCTCCTGGAACACAGAGAGGAGGGGAAGGGCGGTGAGTTTGTAGGAAAGGAGACTCGAAATAAAAAGACTGAAGAGGCTGGGACCACTGGTAATTTCATCCCACACAGAAATCCACAGACACTCGGCTGATGATGGTTTTCCATCATCTTTGATGGATAGCTTTAAGGATCCAGATGAAACCCAGGTTAACAATGCCTGATTGTCCTCCCAGACTCAGTTCTGGCTGTCCCCTTCATTTATGCATCCCAGTGCCGATCCTAGCACACAGCAGCACTCAGTAAGCCATTTCTTGATTTATCAATTCTCCAAACACTTCAAAGGTTTTCTTTTGTGAGGAAGACTAGCCCTGACCTAACATCCAATGCCAATCCTCCTCTTTTTTGCTGAGGAAGATTGGCCCTAGGCTAACATCCGTGTCCATCTTCCTCTACTTCATATGGGATGCCACCACAGCATGGCTTGACAAGTGGTGCGTCGGTCTGCACCCGGGATCCAAACCTGCGAACCCAAGGCCGCCAAAGTGGACCGCACAAACTTAACCTCTATGCCACCGGGCCGGGCCCTCAAAGGTTTTTGTAATCTCCATTTTCTAAAATCTTTATTCTCCCTTCCCTCTCTCTGCCTACCTTCAACAATATCTAGCTCTTTCATCAATATAGACTTAATATTTGTGCTTAAAATTAATTCTGCAACTTCCTATAGAAATATTATTCTACTGTTAAACACACAAAAGGATAAATGCTACTTAAAGAATCTTTTAATTTAAAAGACATAACTAGGTCTTCAATTTTTTCTTGAAATGCTTTAAAATTTTCAAAACTTTTTATGTCTCATCAGCAGGTAAAGGTCTTTTCCACCAACTTTTCACATGAGTAATTAAAATTATAATAAAGTAGGAATGTTGTGGGAAAATGAAAAACATTTCACATCATGTCCAGATAGAAAGACATCAACGTATTTCAAATACTGACATCATTAAATCTTTGATTCATTTAGCTGGAAAATAAAGTGATAGTTCATTTGTTTAAAAAAATCAATCTATAGGCCATTGATGTTATAATGGTACCACTTACTGACACTTCACCAAGCTCCCCATGCAAAACAGGTAGATATTTATGAGTTTTGACTTTAAGTAAATTTACTATATATTCGTGAACAATAGGATATAATTTATGAAATACTTATCATAAGCCTAGACAGCACTGTTTGGGATGGGGAACCTCAACATCTTCACCTCCCACATTAATTCCAATGCCAAAGTGAAAAGAAAAATAATAAAATAACAAGAAACATCTGCTGTGATTACATCTACCACATTGAAGAGAGAATTCAAAAGCCTTCCATAGAAAAACATCACTAACAAAATAGAAAGTTTTTAAACAGCACTGGACTGCCGTTTTTAATTTCTAATCGCAGCTAATTTGTAAAGACAAAATTCTGAAGGCAGTTAGCTCTGTATTCGTTGAAGGAGTATCAAATAGAAACGGTAAATAGCAACAGACCAACATAATTTCCTGGTTTCCCTTCAATACATTAATTAAATGACAAGATAGAAGTGATCTAAGGTGTATCTGACTTTTATCTGTCCTCTAAAGCAGCCCTCCCCCCCTAAAAATGCAATAGTTTGATCAAAAGCACAGTTCAAGTGGTTCCTATAGGCCCCACCTCCCCTTCGCTGCCTGAACTTCCGCACTCCAGCTGCAGCTCGGTCCTCATGGCCTCTCCCCACGCAGGCTCGCATCCCAGGAGCTTCTGCACCCTGTCCATCCAGGAGCTCTGGTGTTTATTATCTCCGCAGCTGCTACCAGCTGCCAAGCCCTACCCACCTCAGCTTTATGGGGAGGAAGTAGGGGGGACACAGTATTCATTGCCTTATTTTAAACTTCTCCAACAATCTAGAAAAGTCTACATGGGAATATGCAAAAACAGCCTGCAAGGGCATACGTGAGGGGGACAGGAACCAGGTGTTATATTTCACCCCTTTTCAACAGCATCTGCATTAAAGGCTAATGTCCAAAGAAAAGTTCTTTCCACCATTTAGGTGAAATAAATTAAAGCATCTAAACTCAATCTTTACTAATCTTTATAGATCACAGTGTGTATGCATTAGCCTTGACATTAATTACATTTGGGATTATCTGAAAGTGATCAATTTCCATTTACCAGGGCTCCAATGAACAGTGTGGTCTTCAAAAGCATGAAAGGTACTTCTGCCAAGCCTGTAATACATAGCAAAATTCCTCCCACATCTCCTTCCCAAAATAGTCGCTTTTGCTGCCAGTGCTATTGCTTAATTCCAGAGGGAATAAATGATCCCAGCCTTAAGATGAATGCTATTTCAGACAGTGAAACGCAGTATTCAAAGGCTTGTGCACAGGAAGTTTGGTCTACTGGTATGTGTTTCTCCCTATTCTTATCATCCCATTCACAGCCAATCTGTCCAGGCTTGAATCACACACACATGCAGCACTGCTGCTCACGAGTCTAGGAGAAATCCATGCCACCCCGAGACACACTGGCCCCATAAACGCTGCACCAAAGAAAAATAAACTGATGACGAGAAGTGCGTCAGAAGAAAGTCTGCAAGGCATTTCAGAGAGCACAAGAAGCCTTTTAAGGAAAACCCTGAACAAAATTTACCCTCATAAAATAATTCTCCCTTAAGCCCTCTTCACTCTGGAGTCTTGTTCCTTCCCATTCATCGCTCCAATATTCTCCACTCTGCGTGACCTAAAACCAGGGCGACCGCCCCCACCAGGAGACTTTTGAGAATCAAATAGGGCACTATTAAAAATTATGCTGGAACATCAAGCATAAACTGGGATTGGCAAACTGAGATGTACAGCTCCCTAACTAAAACTCAATTTTCTTTGATGCTTCACCTGGCATCTGCTGAGCTGGGAGGCCCCCTCTTTGAGATCTCCAATTCCTACCCATTTTTCCAAACCAGCATTCTACTGTGCATTTTCTTGAAAAGCCACCAGTATAGACTCTAAATATCAAAATGGACCAAAGTAGAGATTTACAAAGTAGGTCACTTTGAATCAAATTATTTTAAATACCTTTTCATTTTTTTCTCCCTCTCCATTTTCCCTTTCTTCCATCTCTATATACCACATATATCAAAGAAAGTTTTGAAGGGAACATAAGATCTTAAAAAATATACCTGAAGAAAATGGTGTGCAATTCTTTTTTTTTTTTTTTTTTCGGCCTTGAGCTAACATCTGTGCCAATCTTCCTCTATTTTGTATGTGGGACGCTGCCACAGCATGGCTTGATGAGCAGTGCGTAGGTCTGCACCCGAGTTCCAAACCCGTGAACCCCAGGCTGCCAAAGCGGAGCACGCAAACTTAACCACTAAGCCACTGGGCTGGCCCCCGTGTGCAATTCTTTCCCTAAGCAGTTAAAAAAAAAAAGTTGTGGGCTGAGTATATGTTTTTTGCCCTCAGAACTTGCTTTCTTTTTCAGAGGAATGTGTCTGGCATTGCCTCACTACAGTTCACAGCCCGCATCAGGGACCTCACCCATCTCCTAAACCCATCCAGTCCCCTTGTAATCAACAGCAGCCAGTCTAGGCCACAGGACTGCAGATATGATGCAGAAATAGATCATGTAGAAAACCAATGGCTGATACTTAAGCACAGGTGAAATCTTTGTTAAAATCTTTCTGTTATAATTAAATACACTGGGTCACTTATTACATAAAACAAAGGGTCAACCTTTAATGGTTAGAAATAATTTAGTTGAAAGGAGATTTTTTCTTTTTAAGAGGCCCTGTTGTAACTGATAAGTATGGCTTTACTTCTCTCTTCTGCTAATTCTAAGGACTCAATGTCTCCATAATCTTCAGTAAAGATCTATTAAATTACTCTCTGTCCAGTAATATGCTGGGGATACAAAGATGAAAAAAGACAGCATTTCTACTCTCAAATTTTTAACAGGAGGCACAAATGGCAATCAATTAAAGAAATAGTGATAACAGAGGTTTACAGAAAACCTATGGATTCACATATGAGGAAGCAATACACAAAAATTACAGAAAAGGAAATTTGAGCTGAGTGCTCATAGATAACTATGAGTCTGCCTGGCCTGTTGGATAGGAGGGCAAGGCATTTCTGAAAAGGAACCACAGAAGCAAAGACAGAGAGTGGTGGATTATCTTAGCATGCTTACAGACCAGCACCTACTATGTGGCTAGAGAGATTGAGTTCTTTGGAAGAAGAGGGACGAGGTACATGCAGAGAAATGAGCCAACTTTATTGCTCTTTATATCAGGACCCAAGAGATCTTGTTAGCCCTAAGTAAACTTTTAGAATAAATTCATGGGGTGTACCAGTGAGAGTCAGAGACCCTGGTCTAAAAGTGGATGGCAAAATGAGAAGAGCTGGAGCTGACAGCAAGTAAGCAGAATTTCCAGGACTCCACGAACAAATTCTGATGTCTCAACTAGGTCAATCAGGAGGAAAAACAGAAGCAATGGCCATAAGTCTTTTAGGTAGACCTATTTGTTTTTAGAGATAAATCCCTTGGGGTAGTAACTGGGACTTTTATGACCAATTCTACTCTTTCTGGGCACAGAATAAAACATTATTCTCTTCCCAACCCCCAAAGTGGATATGACTGTCAAACTCACATCAGCCAGTGAAATGTGAGAAGCAATGTATGTCACTTCCGCCTGAACAGGCAGCCCATGATTCATTGCACACCTTGCTTTGCCATGGCAGAATGACACTCCAGATGGTGTCTGGCTCCACCAGCCTGGACCCTGAGCGAGGAAACACATGGAGCAGGGGCCTCAATCAACCCATGCTGGCCATGGACTGTGAACAAGTAGACCTATGTTGTTTTAAGCCTCCGAGATAAGCTTTTTTTACACCCCCAGAAGCCATTAACAAACCTTGCTTAATTCAGGCAGGTAACTGGCCCAAAACTTGGAGACGAGGGACTCAGGGATCCTACTAAAGGAAGCTCATTTACTTACTGTGTAATAAAGAATTTGGTCTTGCCCAAAGAGACGTCTGGCCTTGGCTGTTGGCTTCTGGAAGGTAATCTATGTCATACTCAATAGAAGTGCTGTTGTTTAGGGCAAGGTTGGCCATACCTGATAATCTTAGGGTGGGGGCTTGACACTCCAGAAAGAACAACCATGTGGCTTAGTGTGGGGGCTTTGGGTCACATGGTATCAATTACCCTGGAGACAGAGATTCACATGTGGACAATCAATCAATCATGCCTATGTGATGAAGTTCCAAGAAAAACTCTGGACACTGAAGCACAGGTAAGCTGCCCTGGCTGCCAGTACTCCATGTGTGTTGTCACAGCCATGCGGTAGGGTAACACACCCTGACTCCACAAGCAGAGGACAGCGGCAGCTTCACCTCTGGAACCTCCTGACTCCGCCCTATGCGTCTCTTCCTTTGGCTGATCTTTAGCTGTAGCGTTTCCCTGAAATAAACGATAATTGTGACTATCATAGCTTTCAGTGGGTTCTGTAAGTTTTTCTATTAAATCATTGAACCTGAGGGTGGTTTTGGGCACTCCTTGAACTTGCAGTTGGTGTCAGATGTGAGGGCAGTCTTATGTGGAGACAGTGCTCTTTAACCTTGTAACTGGCCTTCACACTTACCCCATCACTGCCTCAGTATTGTTTTTGTCAGCTGAGGACAAATGATCAGATTAAGAAATTGTATATACAAGTAAGGAGTTTTTATTGTTTGGTTTTACAAATTATCTTCATGGAAGTCAGTTTAATGTCTAGCTAAAAATATTTTATTTTATAGACTGGTGGAGAAGTCTACCTTCAGGCTTGTGGTCAGGAAAGTGCTTAATTCTGCCACTCCTAGTTTAAACAGATGTGCAAGTGTACCCCATCAGAAAGGCTGAGCTGGAAAGAGGCTCGTCTGACAAATGAAAGACTAATGGCTTTGTGTGGCCGTATTTGCTCTGGAGGCAACTGCAAGTTATTTGGAGAGTTACTAAGAATGTAATAGCTACTAACTAATCGATAAACATTTGTTATGTGTAAATTACTATCAGGATATTGTATCACATACACCTAGTCTCTCTCCATAGTAGTGGATAACCAGGTATGAGAGAGAGTAAGACATATGCAAATAACTAGAACAACATTTACCCCTCAGGGATTTTCCAGTACCCGCTCCTCAAATACACTCAATACACTCAAATACACAAACACACTGCCTACGGAGATCAAGGCCATCCTGTTTAAACCCCCCAAACTTCCCTCCTCTAACTGTCTTTATCTAGTCCTCCTTTCTTACTTCAATGTACCATGGTGGCTAAGAGCTTGAACTCCAGAGCCAGACTGCTTGGGTTTGAATGCTGGTTCTATAGCTACTTGTGTGGCCCTGGGCAAGTCATTTAGCTTCTCTGAGTCTTAGTTCCTTGTGTATAAAACAGTGGATTACTGGAGAATCCACCTTATAGGGTGGTCATGAGGATTAAAAACACAAAACATATACATATATATGGGGAAGCAATACACAAAAATTACATATACATATGTATATGGCTGGCACTAGAATGGTGTCTGGGACACAGTAGACACAATATAAATGTTGGTTCAGTTATCTAGGGAGAGTCCCTCAGTCTTTCCAAGGCAAAGGCCTCTGCCTGCACCATTGCACCCATATTCCCTTCCACCATCCTGTGGCTTTGGTCTATCAGTTATCCCTTCTCGTACACTCTTATTTTCTCTCTATTGACTCCTTCCTCTCTGTCTGAAAAGGTACTCAAATCCCCTCCTTCCCTCAATAAAAAACTAAACAATAAATTATCCTTATCAGATTATGCAGTAAATCTGCTCTTCTCCTTCCCCATTTTCCTTCACACCCCCACACTTCCAATCTCAAAGAAGTTGCCAATGCTTGACACTTCATTTCCCATCATTCCCAGCCGCTTGCAATCTGGGGCAGTATGTCCTGCCTTTGTGCTGATAGGACACCCTGTAAGAAAAGGGGCACCTCCCACTTCTCCAGAAAAATAACGAGTAAAGTGACCAGAAACAGGAGAAGCACTTTGAAATAAAGATATCAGGACTGTTCATGAAAAAAGCTTAGTGCCTCTCTCTGTAACCTTATATCTCAACGATTTGTGGCGTAAATTGACTTCTCTCTCCCACAGAACCACTGGACGTTCAGAGAAGAATCTGTGTCTAAGTTTGATTAAGTGGAAGGAACACAGATTTGGATTTGAAGTTCTGGCACTTACCAGACCTATAACACAGACGTTCTTAACTTTAACTTTTCGAGTCTCTACTACCTGGTCTGTAAAACAGAGATGATAATATTAGCGCCTACCCTGGGGCTCTTGGGAGAAATCAATGAGGGAGAGTGTGTGTGAGAATGTTTTATATACTTTAATTGTAAAGTCTAAAATGGGTGCCTGTCACATAGTAGGTGCTCAGTGTTTGTTAACCATGATTAGAGACGGTTTCCATCAAAAATTCAAAGGGAAATAGGTAATCGTCTTGTGGGTCCTGGGGAACCATCTCTAATACTGGTTAACAAGCAAACCTAAACACCAAACCCAATTATTTTCAGGCAAAGGAAATACAGGAAAAATATGTAATGTGGCCAAATGTCTCCTTGAAAATTCACAAATCTATGAGGTTCCTTTGCCAGTCTGGAAAAAGAGAGAATTCCCTCACTGCCCCAAATTCCCTCCCCAGTGGGTCATGTGCCTGAGCCCCTGGCAATAGAGCTCTGCCCAGTCGCCATAGTAACTGAAGAAGGAAGGAATCTTTTCTGTCTCTCACTGCCTTTTGGTCCCTCCATCCCCACCAATACAGAGCAACATATATTCCCTACGGCATATTAAGTCAAGTGGAGTAGGCTCTAGAAAGAACTACTTTCCAAAAAATCCATTCTCCTATCCAGTGCACACACTTCACCCTTGACATAAAACCTAGGTTTCTATTTCACATGGCCCCTGGCTCCGCCTTCAACTCCAGAGACCATGAACGTCCCTGCCCTGTGAGTACAGACATCATTCAAATACCTGAGGAGCTTATCACATCCTGCCTTGCTCATACTCAGACAAAGAAATTCAGTTCTTTTAATCTCATTTCATAAATCAATTCCTCACATTCCTGATCGTTTCTTTAAAAATTACTATTACTCACCAGTGTGTCAACATCTCCCTTAAATCCACTTGCCTCTACTACTATTTCTAGCTGTGTCGCTGCTTTAGAAGGAGCTCGTGCTTTAAAAAAATATATAAATATAAAATAAGTATATATTTAATTCTTCACACATTTACTAAATACATTTATTAACATATTTAATAACATAATATTTTATAATATATAATTATATAGATTATATATAATACATATATATGCTGAGGTAATGTTTGTTTTTATTTTCATTTACATCAAACCCCGTGTCCTAAAATATTAATACTTGATTGGATTAATCCTTTTATGTTTTAGCCCAAGAATGTTTTCTCAACTTGCTTTCCCACCTCCAGTTATTACTTGCATTTGTTAGGCAGACTCAAGTTAATCTGTGACCACAACGACCTAACAAAGATCTAACAAAGACCTGGCAAATCTCTAGTTAGGATCTTCTGTATTGTAGCCCTTTTCCTGATGCCTTTTTGCATCATTTTGCCACTTAAAATCAACTGGCAGACATGCAAGTTATGAAAAGTTTTACTTTTATAAAATATTAGGCTTGAGGTAAACTATTCTTAAAATATTAAACGATATCATTTGAAAGAAAATGCCCATTATGAATGACTCCGTAACATTACTGCCTCAACTCAGATAATTTAAGGGGGAAAATAATGCACTTCTCTATAGACTGAAAAACACTGGCTATCAAGAAAGGAAATTCATGTGATCAGGATAATCATAATTTCCACATAGTGTCTAAGAAAAATATGCCAGATGTTTTTCCTGTTACGTGCACAGTGTTTCAGAAGGCAGTCGACAGGGTGCCTGAACTCTCTCTGTTAAAGAAATTATGATATTGCTCCACGTAGTTAAAGAAAACAGAACAAAACAAAAATCCAATAGTGCTGCCATTCGTTTGCATTTTCACCTTGGCTTAACTAAGTTCCAGAGGATCTTTTTGTTCGTTTGTTTCCTCTGAAAGATCATAGTCTGTAAAACACAATCCACTGAAATACTTTTAGAATTCTACGTAATATTTTATTTTGTTCAATCAAAACCAGCGCACGAGAGGTATTAAGACCTTAAGCTAAATCTTCACATTTGAAAATCTATCTTAAAAAATATAAGGAACTCTTTTTTTATGCAAAAAGAAGTTGGTAGTGGGTCGGCCCCGTGGCTTAGCAGTTAAGTGCGCGCTCTCTGCTACCGGCGGCCCGGGTTCGGATCCTGGGCACGCACCGACACACCGCCTCTCCGGCCATGCTGAGGCCGGTCCCACATACAGCAACTAGAAGGAGGTGCAACTATGAGGTACAACTATCTACTGGGGCTTTGGGGAGAAAAAGGAAGAGGACTGGCAATAGATGTTAGCTCAGAGCTGGTCTTCCTCAGCAAAAAGAGGAGGATTAGCATGGGTGTTAGCTCAGGGCTGATCTTCCTCACAAAAAAAAAAAAAAAAGAAGTTGGTAGAGTAAAAAAGTAGGAAAGCCTACACGTAAAAAAAGGAGGGTGACATCACATATCAACTGCAAGTATTATAATACAACTATCTATGAGAGCTACAGCACATGGAAAATACTGTGTTAAAATTTTAAAAGCATGCTACTAAATTTTAGTTATAGAAATGCAAAATAAGCAATGATACTTCTTCTTTCTATATTTGAGATGTTAAGAAAGTAGCTACATTTTCCTTTCTCCTAGGACAACTTTGAAAATTATAATCTCTGTCTAACATGATATAGGTCTTGGTCTTCGTGATCTGATAGAAAAGACAACCTTTCAAAGTTCCAGCTCTGTTATTCTAAAATCAAAATGAAAGAATACTGAATGTCTGAGAAACTTGTTCCTTTTAATTCCACTTAGCATTTTCTTAAAATTGTCTTTTCTCAAAATCTAAATTACAATCCCAGAGCTGGGTATGGTCTTAGCAATTTTGAGTGAGAAACATCAAGTCTTCCAAACCAAAATTCTTCAACAGAACATGTCCCCCAAGAAAGATTTCCCCATTGCGGTCAATTAGGCTTCACTAGAGCAAAGTTCTTGGCTGTTCTGAACTTCGAAAAACTAACCTCACTGACTTCCGCCTCTGGGAAGACGGTGGAGAGGTACTTTTCCCTGGTCCTCCCACTAAGTCCAGCTAAGAACCCTGGATATTTTATACATAAGATAAACAGAAGAAAATTCTGAAAGATGGAGAGAAGGCAGCAGATCAGCTAGGAAGCTAGGGACCCCAGGAAAAACACAGAAATGAGTTCTCTAGGATTTCCTTTTGCCTTATATATCCCAGACTCGGAGCTGAAGAAGAGGCGACAACCTGGCTCAGTCTAAAGAGAACTATGCAGAGTCAAAAAAGCCAAACTCAAAAGGTTACCTGGCATATGATTATATTTCTGTAACATTCTTAAAATGACAAAATTATAGAAATGGAGAATAGATGAGCGGTTGCCAGGGGTAATGGAGGAGATGAGGGTAGGAGGAAAGTGGGAGTGGCTATAAAAGGACAACAGGAAGAACCCTTGAGGTTTTAGAACTGTTCCGTATCTTGACTGTATCGCTGTCAATATCCTGGTTGTGATATTGTGCTATAGTTTGCAAGATGTTAGCACTGGAGGAAACTGGGTAAAGGGTACTCAGGATCTCTCTGAATTGTTTCTTATAATTGCAAGTGGATCTACAATTACCTCAAAATAAAGAAATTAACTTTTTTTAAAAGTGCCTTCCAATAGGTCGTAACCTGCACATTGAGAAGGCTGAATCAAAATTCTTCCACTGAAAAAAGGGATGAATGTGTTTGTATCGTAATACTTGTTTTGGACTTTTTTTTTGAAAAATCAATCTCAAACTTTAAAAATATTCTTCACAGCATATAGTCCCATAAACTTTTCCAGAACTGGAGAAGAAAAATTCACATTATAAGAATTCACCAGCACAGTCACTAAACCTATTATTTGATGAGAAATTTTTAAAAGGTAGATCAATAAATGGATTTAATGTAGATATACTAAGTAATTTGACAACAAATATGGGTATCACTTTTCCTATGAAGACTCAATAGGCCTCCCTTATCACCCCACTCCCATGTACCTGTTGGTATTGATATACTATATTTTCAATTTCCATCTAGTTTGTACCTTTTCCTATGAATTTTATTTATGAGCTTTATTTCTTATTTAACCACAAGACTTCATGTACTGATTTATCATTTAAAAAAAAAGATGCGACTTTCTCCATAAGTGACATAGTGGCATACAGGGCCTCCTTTTAGTCTGAGTTGCCTTCTCTATTTCAGCATTTAGCCCGAGAACGCTCAACTATGCTAAATAAGATTCAAAACACAATTCTGAATCCCTCAGGTCTGAGGAGGGATTTTTAAATGTGTGGCACCATCAAGAGGCAACAGCTTGTACTGCCACTGTAACAAAAACCTGGGGTTTGCTCTCAGGTGTAGAGGAGGCCGCTTTTAATAGCAACTGTCACAGACTATTGTAACACAGAATTACACTGAGACTTTGGCGCTGTTTTCCAGTATGGAGTGACTGGATTATTGCTAAATGCTATTTTTTCCCCTCCCCATTTCCCTTCCACCCATCTAGCCCTCCAACGGAAGAAGAAACAAAGATGTGACAGCTGTTTTTATTCTCAGTTAACTGGGGACAGTTGGCAATCCTAATTTGCTAATGATTAATTCCTTTAATATTTACTGAACATCTACATATATACCAGCAATTTGCTATTTAAAAGGTATAGAGAGGAAGTCTTCACTCTCTAATGACAAAAGGTGATCTGACCATAGACAAGAGTCTTCTTTATATTACCCACTAGTCAAAGATTTCCTCTTATTTTATTAGAAATGAAAGAAGTTAGCTTAGAGAACGGATAGTTGATTTAGGCAGTAGACAGCAACACCAATCTAATCCTGTGCTGTCCAATGTATTATTTCACCTTTTGTTTTTTTTTAGTTTTTCTTAACATAAGAAAATTTAAAATTACGTGGCTCACATTTATGGCTTGCGTTGTATTTCTTAGCTAGACTCTATAAACCATTCAAACAAGGCATAGCAGTGAAATAAGGCAGAGACTGACGGAGAATGACTGGCTGTTTTAAACACTAGAGCTGGGCCGGCCCCGTGGCTTAGCGGTTAAGTACGCCCGCTCTGCTGCTGGCGGCCCGGGGTTCGGATCCCGGGCGTGCACCGACGCACCACTTCTCCGACCATGCTGAGGCCGCGTCCCACATACAGCAACTAGAAGGATGTGCAGGTATGACATACAACTATCTACTCGGGCTTTGGGGGAAAAATCAATCAATAAATAAAAATTCAAAATAAAATAAAATAAACACTAGAGCTAAGGAAAAACAAGGCTCCACAGAAACAAATCAGTTTAAGGCTTATGCTAAATCTGAGGATTAAATCAATTAATATAACAATGGACATTCTGACTCTGACTATAGGAAGAGAGTCATAATTTCTAAATAGCCCTTTACAAAGTCTGAGCCACCAAGTTTATTTGGTTAGTAAACCAACCTCTCACCCCATTTGCAGTTTTAACTGGCTCACTTCCCACTAGTGCAAACTTTTTTTTTTAAATTAAAACTACAGTCAGGATGTAGCAAGAGGAAGGGCCACATCAGGAAGGAGATGCCTTTCAAGTCAGCCTGGAGGACAAAACAGTTTTCAACACTTAAGCTTGCCTTCACATTTCAAACACATTCTTCTTAGGGAAAAAAAAGATTAATATTATGGCTAGGCAACAATAGGCATTCTTTTAACATTGTCCATTCTGCTCCCAACCAAGAAATGCTGTCAAATTTACAGTACAAAAATGTCTGAATGCCCAAATAGTCTTTTGGAGTCAGGAGTCAATAGGCAATAGAGACAGCAAGAAGCAGGCAGAGGAGCAGAACACATCTACAGATAAAGTAACTTTCACCTGACCAGGCTCACTCTTCTTGGGTTCCCAGACAATTTTTCCTAATTACAAAACTAAATTATAAAACCTGTTTACTCTCTGTTGGTTAAAATGGTATCTGTGTCTTACCACCTTAAGGAGATTAGAGAACATACATATTTGTTTTATAAAATTTCATAATCCCTTAAATATGCTCAATTATACTTGTACTTAATTTTAGAAACATGAGATCTATGGTCTACTCAACAGAGTAGGTTTTTGTATGAACCTGGAGAGCACAGCGCTTACAAAGAATGCTACAGAATTTTCAAAATAAAGAAAAATAACTCATAGCTCATTTTCACCTTTTCTTTTTTTTGTTTGTTCTTTTGGTGAGGAAGATTGGCCCTGAGCTAACACCTGTTGCTAATCCTCCTCTTTTCTGCTTGAGGAAGAGTGGCCCTGACATAACATCTGTGCCAATCTTCCTCCATGTTGCACATGGGACGCCTCCACAGCATGGCCTGATGAGAGGGATGGAGGTCCGTAGCTCCATGCCTGGCATCCGAACCTGTGAACCCCAGGCTGCGAAGCAGAGAACATGAACCCAACCACTATGCCACTGGGCCGACCCCCTTCACCTTTTCACTTTTAGTTGAAAATTGGAAGGGAATGTCTACATTTCTGAAAGTAAAAAGAATGCATTTATGCTGAGATATTTGCATTCTTTTGTATAGAGCTTCCCTGTACTCTGGAACTAAGAGCATAAACTTAAATTTGAGGTCTCTGGGAACTAGAGGTACAGACTACAGCTGCAGAAGAAGCAAAGCCAGAATGAAGGTCATGAATGGGTATCAAAAACATTCATTTACTCTTTTCAAAAACATATATGCAATGATTCCCATACTCTAGTCATCTGGCTAGAAGGTGGATGCACAATGGTGAGCAAGACAGACCTGGTCCCAGCCTCATGCAACTTAAACTTTTTCAGTTATAAAATACTTTCAGAGAAGCTATCAGAACAAAACACCTTCCAAACAGTAGAGAATTGCTGACCCAGACATTTCACCTGTTCAAATAATAACTACCATGGAAATATTAACATGTGTCTTGAAAGAAAGCCAACCTTATCTTCAGGGTGGTGGAGCATGTGAAAAGTTAGAAAGCCTTATTCCATGGTGCCTCATGACAGCTGGCATCATATTACAACATGTTTGAGAAATGAATACCAAGTGTGGCCCTACATCATTCTAAATGGCGACAATGCTGTTTATCAAGGCACCACAGATGACTGTCATCAGCTGGAAAGAAAATATTGGATTGCTACAGAGCAATTTGTGGGAATCTATTGGTTCTCCACAATAGCATACAGACGCTTTTGGCAACACAACCAAATGAATACTCTTAACAGCAGTAGGGTTTGCTTTAAATTTTTTATTTTCCCCTTTTCTTTTTAAAATGACTTTAACTGCCCTGGACCAAAAGATGAACTTGATGGCCATCACTACCTCTGTATTACTGGGAGAGATGCAGGTATCAAATGAGATGAATAAAAGAATATCCTCTCTACTTTATGATGATTTCTCTAGCCTCTTGAATATCTAGTTTGTCTAAGGATCAGCATCCCAGCCCACTAGAGACACCTTACCTATTACGCTTACTTGGAGAACAGCTCAGAACCAGGGAATTTAAATGACCACTGAGCAGCCCACAGGGATGTCACAAGATCTGTGAACTGAAGTTCACACACTTCACACACACAGGACCCTCTTAAGCCCTCACCTGCACCTAGTAACTCTTAGTTTGGAATATTTCTAAACAAGGCTTGATATCTGTTTCTAAAATCATAACAACAACAAAAAAAAGTCTGGCATAATGACAAAAGCAAGAATTGGCAGCTGAGAGCAAGAAAGAAGAAAAATTATCAAAAACTAAACATCTCAAATAGCACAGCAGTTGGAAGCTATTTAAGGTAGACTCAAAGAGAATTATTAGACCTCATTAATAGGTCCTTGGAAGTTCATAATTAGGATTCAATCTTTAATACTCAATGTAATTACCTTGAGTTTTCAAATAAAGACTGAACAACAAAAAAAAATCCAAATGAAACACTGGTATAATCACAGCTAAGCTAAAAATGACTACAGAAATTATACTTAGTGAACCAGCTTTACCTTGCTTGGTTTCCTCATTAATGAATTCAATAAATCTGTGCCATCTTTTCATTCTACATATGTATTAGAGTCATGTTTATTTTTTGAAAATTATGCTTGGACAATTTGGAGGTCCCAGTGAAATGTCCAAGTGGACTCATCCTGTAGAGTCAATTAAACTGCATTGCTCAAGCAGTGCGTCTCATGGGCTGGAAGCCCATGCACAGCTTTCCCTGGCTCCTGGAGCACATCCCAAATGGCTGTAGAATTTCACCTTCATTGTCTTGCCATTCTCTGGAGTTTTTGTTTTCCTACTCTGTCCTCATGCTTTTGTTTCTGATTCTCGGCCACGTTTGATAAGGGTTCTGGTTTGCACACAACCAGCGGTTGTCTCCACGGGCGGCAACAAAGACTGGGAATCTGGTTTCATGGTCTGACACTTGGTGATCTGTCAGGTAGAATTGGAACCCAGCCTTGCTCAGGTGACAGATGACTGAGCATTTGTTTGTTGTTGTTTTTAATTTGTTTATTGTTTTTCTATGTGTAAGCTCAAATCAGGACCATACTGTGTGCCCAGTGGAAAGGCAACCAGTCTTTTGAGATCCGGAACGGTGAGATTTTCTGTTCTAGTGTTCGCTCTCGATCTGCAGCTGAAGCTGTAGAACTTGCATTGTAAGTTCTTTAACTGTCTGTCTCTGTACCTGAGAAAAAATTCACTGTGTGTGCGTGAAATATTTTCCTAACTCCTGAGGATAATAATAAGTTAAAATAAAGGACCTCTGTTCTGATTGGTTTATAGAGACCAATAAGCATTTAAATAAATCTAACATACTCAAAATTCCAAGAAAATAAAATGAAATTCTAATAATTTAAATGTGTTCTCCTTTTAAGAGAAAGACTTTAGAGAAACTGCTGACTTCAGTAGTACTTTTTTCCCTTAGAAAACAAGTTGACATGATTAAAGTGCATCCTTACACCAATTAGACTGATTTGATAATTTGGTTTAAAAGCTGTATGTCTTTGCCTTCTTTTGTCAGTGTATAGTGTAATACAACTGTAATTTCATTTTTTAAATAAGTTTGGATTTGTTTTATCATAAAAAGATTAGTTTATATGAACATCTTAAATGTCTTATATTAGTTTACTGAAAAGATAAGCTAAGCTTACTTCCCTATAATGTTTAAGATGAAGAAAAATATAAAATTTGTGCTCAACTAAACTGAATTATAATTGTGACAGACCATTTTATATCAGTAGTAATTATGTTCCCTGATGCGTCAGCTTAAACATAATTTCTAACATCTTTAAGTATTTCCGTCTTAAAGCGTCTAGTTGTTCCAGAATGTGAAGGAAGATCGTGAAGAACAAAAGTTGATGGAAATTTAAAAATTGTAGGTTTGCAGAAAAGGAGCTTTATTTGACTTGGTTTATAATGCTTGCAAATAGTTAAGTCTATAAAGACATAATAAAATGTTAAAATTTTGGCAAAGTTTTCACAACCTTGATGGGTTTATTTATGAAGTATTTTTTTTTAATGTAATGCATGACAAGTACTCTATTAATGTAAGACTAAAATGCAACTATCTCTACTGAGATGACAGATCGATCTTGGAGAAATCAGCCTATGCTTACAAGAGGGAGTAAAAGGTCGTTTTTCTAGATAATCTGCCCATAGAATGGAGTTTTGGTATCTCACAAGAGTAACTTTTCATGGCTTGTGTTAACTGGGATATATCCTTGCATAGCTAAAATGACAAAAAATAGTTCCTCCTTTCTGAATGATTTAAGATTTCTTGTTTATTATAAAATAACCTACTGTCACTTTATTAGGTAACCAGACTGCAAACATTCATTGTTCTCAGGCATTCACAATCCACTATTACTCAGGTGATGAAATATCTGATTAATATTTGATTTTGCCTTTCCAAGATTAGACTCTAAATTCAGAAAAAAAATTTTTTCCAAGGTATTTTTTATACCTGAACTATCTGTAAGTTTCCCCCAGAGGACCCCTGGGCAATCACAAGGATTTGTTTGTTAACCTTACAAAAAGAAGGGTGCTAGAAATAATTATGTTTGTTTACCACGCCCCTTATTTATAAATAGCTTAACATTTTCAAGAATCGCATAGGAAGATTTGTCAAACCAACTGAGAGGCTCAGCCTTCCCTAGGCTAATTTTGCACAGATAAAATATTACAATATAAATAAAGTTCAGAGATTGCCTACTTTATAGAAAGGCCCTGGATATACGTCAATGTCCTTACTCTGTAACCTGTTCTTACCCTCAGGGGAAACATTGATTAAATAAGACCAACACCTTACATCCTGATAGAAGATTTTAAGTCTCCTTCTTGCTGATACTGTCTGTTAACTACAGATTAACCACAGACACTTAGTCTTCCTCAGGAAGTAGTCTCTGCTTCCCTCTCATGCTTACCTCAAGACTCTGCTTAAGTTACAGACTAGAATGTACCCTTAACAAAGAAAGACAGTCTCCGAGCCTTGTGGATAGAACTTTACCAGGCACTCTTCAAAGAAGAGACTTACGGGTAGAGGCTTCAGAGCTGACATTATGTAGACGGTCCTAGGCAGCTAAATCAGAATTTCAGGACTTTTTTTATTCCAGAAATAGATGACTTCATGAAATCAAATTAATGAGCCAAGATGCAGAGGACTAAGAATTAATTACATAGAACTGGTTGAACTGATACCAGAAATCTCCTTTCTAAATGAGGATATGTGTTTTGGAAAATTATTGGTATTATTTTTAATGTTCTATTTTCTGATGGGAAAAACCTTTTAGTGCTCATCTTGATCTATTTCTAACCCTTAATTTAGTTGATTCTGATTTTGCAAATGAAATGGAACATTCTTTTAATGGTAGCTTGTTCTCCTTGGTCCCTCAGAATTCAGGAAGAAATATTTTTTCTGAGTCACTTTACTTTTTTTTGGGGTCAGGAAGATTGGCCCTGAGCTAACATCTGTTGCCAATCTTCCTCTTTTTGCTTGAGGAAGATTGTCCCTGAGTTAATATCTGTGCCAATCTTCCTCTTTTCGCTTGAGGAAGACTGTTGCTGAGCTAACATCTGTGCCAATCTTCCTCTAGTTTGTATATGGGATGCAGCCGCTGCATGGTCCGAGGAGCGGTGTAGGTCCACGCCCAGGATCCAGGCCTGGGAACCCGGGCTGCCAAAGTGGAGTGTGGGAACTTAACCACTAAGCGAGTCACTTTACTTTTAATGGCAATAAGATTATTTGCACAGGCTCAATAAGAATCTGTCCTCCCTTTTACTGGGATGTAGACTACACAACAGAGGCCAAACCTAGAGTGTCATATTTAAAAATAAGCCTCATTTCATCAGATACAAGGCCATTATTAAGGAAAAAGGGTCATAACTTCATATTTGGAGCCAATATCTGCAAAGGCTCTCCCAAGAAGTTGAACTAGGACCTGTTTGTAGCTTACAGAGTACCAACCTTACAGGCAGTAAGGAAGGTCACTTTTTGGATTGCCAGGAACCTTAGCATATTTGAGGAAACTAGAGGAAAGAGAAATTCACCAACACTTATATGTGCTAAAGATGAAACCTGGTGGAGATGAATTTCTTGAGTTTGGTTTCCTATTCTTGGAACAGAAGAGTAAATAAGAGCATTTAAGGAAGATCTCTGGAGTAATGGAAGCCTTTGAAATGCTCTCCTAGATTCCTTAATAAATTATCAGATAGAAGTTAATTCTCTGGCTTTATAACAACAGTTGTTCAGCACAGTGTAGTGCTAGATTTGCTATCTATACACACGAAGGCTTTTATATGCTAATTAAAACTTTTTCTGAACTTATGTCAGTGAATCAAGCCCAAACACAATGCCTTTTTGTTACCATGAAAAATCTTTGGAGATTATTTATGACAATAAAGGGAACTGTCATACTGGAGCACTGTCTAACAGACCCACCCATGGAATACTGAATTCTCTAGGGGTATGCACATTAATTCACTATTATTGATTAGGATATTTGGAAACTCTGTAAGGATAGACATTAACTTATCAAAAACTATGAGTGATGCAAATGATTCTTTCTCTAAAATTTTAAATAAATTTTGTCCTGTATAGATGCAAATAATTTCTGTTCATTATGATCCAAAGGTTACAATTTTGTTGTCCTGTACAGCATTAACTACTTTTGTATGTGACTCAGCAATCTTACTCCAGCATACTTTGTTTTAGTAACTAAAATACTTTTGATACTCCTATACTTCAGTAAACCAGCTTTACCATCCTGCTGATTCCTTCATCAAGGAAATAATTAATCATTAATGAATCCAAATAATCTCTGATATGAGTTCATCCCCCCCCCAAAAAACAAAAAAACCTCTGCTTAAAAGAGAATAGAAAAATGCATCAGTTTGTTCTCATTCATTAGTGGGACTCATGTTTCTTCCTTTCTTATTATTTTCAATATTTCCCACAATAAGCATAAATCCATTTTAAACAGAAAAAGATAACTCAATAAATTTTGTGAGTATGTGTGGTTTGGAGTCACTGTATGTACTAAGACATGGGTGAAGGTTTGTGGTGAGTGTGTAAAGCGCAGAAGAAAGGTTGAGCATCACTGAAGCAACCTTTCAACTTTCTAGACAACTTTCCATACAGAAAAATTTACTGCCTAACTCCTGATGAGTTGTGATTTCACTGATTATTTCCATCATACGTTTGCACACGCAAATTTGATGATATAAATAATACAAATGAGTGTTTCCTCATAGTCTTAAAGAAAAAGTCTGTAAGACATAAGAAATTCAGTAAAATTCACAACTACCTTTGTTAGGTTTATCAAGAATTTATACTTGTGAGAACTCTGCAGAGCAACTTATTATAACATTAGGCACATGCAGGCCCTCAAAATACCCACACGTGACTAATAATATCGATCTGGGAAGAGGAGGAATAGCAGGAGAAAATCTAGGAAGGAACACCAGTGGCTGGTGCACATGGAAATTCTACAGGCCCACATATATCTTTGGAGTTTGTCTCCAAGAAGCTGTTCAATGAAACAGTGAGGTCAAGTCGGATGAAGATTACCAATCGCTCCATCTCCTGCTCCCTGAGTCTCTCCTCCCTCTGCCGCCGGTGATAATCCATCAGATCCTCGCGTCCTGAAATGGAGCTAATGCTGCTTTTCCGTTCCCGAAGGACAGGCTGGGGAGTTCCTGAGGCCTGTCTGAGGCTGTCCAAATCTGCATCATCAAACTCGACAGATCCACAAGAGAAGTTCCTCCTGGCCACAAACACTCTGTCCGGCTCTCCGGGAGGAAGTGAATGACCCGGGCTGGTCCCCGAGTAGGGAGCCCTATCAAGGTCATCAGAGGTACAGGAGGAGGTGGAGGCCAGAAGCATCTTCCGCGCCACTCGAGGACTGGCAGGGATGCTGAGGGTGGAACTTACATAAGGACTGCCCTCAGACGCAGAGGTTTTATAGGGTAAAGCCCCTGAGCTCAAAGAAGAAAAATTCAGGTAATTGTCGTTGTCTACTATGCTATGAGGTAGATCCTTTTCCCCCAGTTTCGTTCGTTTGGAATTGCCCAGAGAGTTTCTCGGAGGCAAGCTGAGAGGCGTCAGCTGGTTCTCCGTGGCCCTGTGCAACCTGGGGAGAGACCGGCTATAGGCTCCCATATGGCTCAGGCTGCCGCCCGAATACTTCCTCGTTCTTCCACTGATGTTTTCAGACGTCAGCTCTTTGTGTCTGGCAGACCTGGGCTGAAGCATCAGGTTGTCCTGCATGCTCATTTTCCGGGCTTGCTTTGGGCTTGACGGCATGCTTGCCGCCCCTGATCTGCTGATGGGAGGGGGGCCAGTGTCACTCAGCGAACTGCCATTCCACATGGCCAGGAGCGAGCCAGACACTTTTCGGCCTTCCAGCCCTCCGAGAAAGTAGACATTGTCATGGGATTTATTCCTTGAGCTGTATTTGGAATAGGGGGGCTTCTCTGAGAGCCTCAGGGTCCTTTCACTGTCCCGGCCAGTATAAGGATCAAAGTCCGCTCTCCCAAGTGGATACCCACTGAGGGAAGGCGAAGTGCTGAGTAAAGGAGTGGGAGGTTTCATGGAAATACTTTTGTCAGTTCCATCGCAAGAGAACTGCTTGCTTCCCTGGATTTTGGCCAAGGAGGGGCTACTTCTGACACTGGTTCCCAGGGGAGAAGGGCTTCTCTTAGCAGGCACAGGTTGTGAGAGGGTTAAATAGGAGCCGGAATAGTCTCCATTGGCTTTAAATCTCAGACTGGAAGAATATTTCTTTGGGCTCAGGCTCTCCATCATGTTTTGGAAATCGTTCTCGAGGGAATTTGCCGCCAAGTCTGCCTCTAAGCTACCATTCTGTAAAGCCAGCTGCTTTTGCATGTGGCTGTGCTCTGCCATAATCTTGTTGGAATCTGTAAAGGAAAATAAATGAGAAAGTTTTACTTAACAAAGAAGATTTAAAAAGACCAATCACTTGTCAGCCTACATCTGAACAAACAGCCCTGCAGTTTGACCTAACGTAATGAACAAACACAAACTCTGTTTGAGTCATAAACCTGGTAAAAGTCTACTGCAAAATGAAGATGAACAAAGTCCACAGATTTGGGATGTATTTTGTACAAAAGAAAAATAACCCAACCGGACATCAATGATATTTGAGAGGAACAAATCCCTATCCAAGTACAGGTGCAGGACGAGGCTGGTACATAAAAAAGACAATTTCCCTGTAGTGTTCTAGTCCTGGCGGACCGGACCACCTGCTTCCTGAGCACTTAGCAAACACCCAGAGGGGGAATGTAATGCATCTGCCTTTAGATGCCCCTGCTAGAATCATTAACTGCTCAGAAGCAAAATCCTGAGGAAACAAAATTCACATTCTGACAGAGAAAGAAAATGTTATGTTAGACACTGAATAATAACACGAGAGTTAGAAGATGGATTTTTAAAAGGGGAGTTCCCTAGGAGAGTTACCTTCTCAACAAGAAGACTTAATAAAGTTCCTGCAGCCATCAGAAAAAGGAAGGCAATCATAGAGGAAAGAGTGCTCCCCAAATTACTGCCAGAGTCAGGGTGGAGCATTTAAAAGCCTGAAACTGATGTATCCTTCCATTGCCGGGTACCCCAAATGCATCATGCTCATCCGTGATCTCAAACTCCCCTCTCACAGAAACATCTTTCTCCCTCTTCTGTACTCATCTGAACCTACCCATTCTTCATGGCTCAGATTAGGACTCTATCTTCCATGATGAAAATCTTTTTAAAAATTTATGCAGCCATAAGAATACGTTTTGGACTCCGGTTTGAACAACATTAACTTAAGAAACTAAAGTTTCAGTCTATGAAAATGTCTTTTAATTACAAATTATCACAGCAAATGAGAAGGTTTATATTTCTAACCTATAAAAAGATTTCTTTTTAGATTACCAGTAAAGCAAAAACACAATTGGACTCATGCACTGCTAAAACTGTTCTCCACCTCCTCAGGCACCTCAGATGCTAGTTATTGCATCTCTGATCTATGCATAAACAGTGTCATTTACAGTTAGGAATTAATTTCATAATGTGCTTGTATCCGTAACTGCAGCACAAGTTTAAGGAAGAGGGTCATGTCTAGTATTTCTATCTCATCTCCGCCTTCTCCTGACTCCTACTGTCCCATAGGTGAGACATTCAATGAACACAGGTTTTCAATCACAGCCTTCCCCATTCCCTCCCAGCCACAGATAAGGATCTTCACCTTGCTTGCTCAGCCTCACAGACTTCCTGGGCAAATTCAGGCAGCCTAATAAGGAACTGCTTCTTATCCACACGGTGGGGCCAAGAAACAGTCTGGCTGCTTAAATCCGAGGGATGGGCTGAGCACCCATCACCCCGTAAAGCTGCAGCTCCCCCCAACAAGATCTGCCCTGGGTTCCCTATCCTCCATTCCAGAGCCCTGCCCTAATGGATGAAAGCATCATTTATCTTTTGAAGTGGACCTCAAAAAAAATTGAGGTTCTCCATTAAAATTGGCTCCCAGCTGGGATCTGGTCCTGCCATTTGGCTCTTGCTGGGTCTTTCATTCCTCAAGGATGATGGCTTGAGGAAGCTTATCTCTACCCTCTCCTATCCCTCTCAGCATTGGTCTACTACTACCAAATCTGACCTTGAAAGCAACACAGCTGGTTTGAGACATCTCTCACCATGCGCCCTTGGAGGACTGAAACCAAGATGACCTCTTGGTCATTGGCCTTGGTCTATTCTATTCCCAACTAACTTCACCTCTGGTTGGTTTCCCACATTGAAATTCCAGGAAACCTTGGCCAATTCCCTCAAGTTAAATATTTTTGCATTGAGGAAACAAGGAAATAGGTGGATTCTGAGGACATTACAGTGTTATTTATTATGGAGGAGAAAACACCCAAATGCCCCAACAATCGGGAAAAGTTAAGCTACTTCATAGCAGTGAATATTACACAATGATTTAAAATCACATTTTGAAGTATATTTTACAGCATAAAAAGTACAATCATATAATATTAAGTAAATTTTAAAAACCATATATACAATGAGTGCAATTTTCTTATACAGTCATGCATCGCCTAATGATGGGAATACAAGTTCTGAGAAATGCGTCGTTAGGCGATTTCATCATTGTATGAACATCATAGAATGTGCTTACACAAACCTAGATGGTACAGCCTGCTACACACCTAGGCTGTATGGTGCTAATCTTTTGGGACCACCGTCATATACGCAGTCCATCACTGACCAAAGCATCATCATGCGGTGCCTTACTGTATACACACCCACCCATACGCATGGATTACATACCAACGCTCAGGCCAAAATCTTGCAAGTTATCATTGATCTCCTCTATCACTATCTCCTCTATCCTACCACCTCTATCACCTCTATCACCTCTGTCCTCATTTTATCCATCAACAAGTCCTATCAACATTGTCCTTTAAACACATCCTCAACGTGATCATTTCTTATCATTTCCACTGCTATCTCCCTATTACAAGCCAACATCTTCTCTTGCTTTGTCTGTCTATATGTCTTTTCCACAACAAGAACAATAACAATGGAAGGGGGTTCCTGTTCTGAACACAGTCCACCCACCGGGCATGAACTCGAATCCTTCCTAATGGCAAAAACGTCTCTTGGTGGAAATCTGGCCCCATTTCCAAGGAATCCATCTCCTTTTCCAACTTCCTCAGAGTCATTTGCTTCAATCCAGCACCTTTCCTTGCTGGTGCTCATGACATAAGCATGGCTTCTTTTCCAAGAGGGATGAATCCCACTGGCACAGGTGCAGTTTTTGTTTTTTGTTTTTTTTAACAAGAAAAAAACAGTTTATTATCAGGTTCAGTGCACATCATGGGGGAGAAACCTAAGCCAGAAGTAACTCAAAATGGCAGCTCAGAATTCCACCTTCTATAGCATCTTCAACAAAGGACAATAAAGTTGTAGAGAAATGACAGGACAAAGAAGAGCAGTTTTAGGCTTCCAAGGCTGACAGACTGTGGGAAGGGAAATATATGAGAGGAAAGTAATGGAGCAACGTTTGTTTGCAGATTAAACAAGAATAGAATACAATAACAAGAAATCACACCAAAAAAAGTTAGTAGCGGTTTTATCTGGGTGGTATTACTAGTGATTTTTAATTCACATCTCCCAAACTAGTTTGTATTTTCCACATTTTATACAATGTATTTGGCTTGCTTTGACAATTAAGGAAACATAAGACACTTAGTGTAAAATACTAGAATACAATCTGTAGCAATACCTCATTTTTAAGTTGATTAGACTCTCATTTTCTCTTGGCTCTTGCCCAATTTTCAAGCCAGATACTAACTCTTCCAAAAGAGATAAATTAAAGAACTTCTTGATCAGACTAACTTAACATGTAAATATTTGAAGACTGCAACATTTTTCCGACTCTTCTAAATGACTCAGGCAAAAATGTTAATGACGCAAATTTCCCATTCCATACTTTATGCATCTGAAAAAGGCAACACAAAATCAAACACAACACCTTCCCCAATATGAATAAAGTGAACATGGTGGTTACAAAAAGTCTCGGGGGGGGGGGGGCGCCTGGTGGCACAGCAGTTAAGTGCACGGGCTCTGCTGCAGCGACCTGGGGTTTGCAGGCCCGGATCCCGGGCGCACACCGACGCACCACTTGTTAAGCCATGATGTGGCGGCGTCCCATATAAAGTAGAGGAAGATGGGTATGGATGTTAGCCCAGGGCCAGTCTTCCTCAAGAAAAAAGGGGAGGATTGGCATTGGATGTTAGCTCAGGGCTAGTCCTCCTCAGAAAAAATAAATAAATAAATAAAAGTCTCCGGATGTTTGCTGAACATAGCTTAGACAATAATATTAGTATCCTCATTTCTTAAACAATGTAGTTACTAGGATATTTCATTATTTGAAGTAGTTCTGCTTATTTCATAGAAAAAAAAATTAAAATCTCAACTGGTAGTTTTAAGTACTTCATTCATTAACCAGGTCTTAAGTGCCCACCACGTATCGGACATTGACTCAGCAGGCATGTGCTGTTCATTAATCTTCCTGTTCTTCTCCTTTCAGAATCACAGTGGTGTTGCTCTTCCTCGTCCCTGTGACATTAGGTGTGGCTATGTCTCTTGCTTTGATCAATGACATATGAGAGAAAGTGAAATGTCAGGTCCAAGCTGAAACATGAAAAGCCAGAGCATGATTCACCATTTCCAGCCCTGCTAAGATGACTAGCACGCATCCAAGTTTGTGTAGGCTTCGTTAGCCTGCACCCTTCCATGACGGCACCGTGGAAGGGGGCTCTTGCCAACCCAAGGCTGTCTTAAGCCACTGAGATTTAGGAGTTGTTTGTTACCATGAAGATGTTAATCTTCATTAAGTACCATAAACCAGGTTTTGAGCTAGGCACTGGGCAGCGTGTGGACAAAGGCACTATTTCCTGCCCTTACATAGCTTACAGGCCAAAGGGAAAGATGCACATATGAACAAATGCTACACACTGTGATACACACCTTCCTAGAGGATTGATTGACAGACTGGTAAAAGGGCATGGAGTGGGGCTAACCCTCTGAGAGTGGTAGTCTGAGGAAGTTATGGCAGAAACAAACGACAATGAAATTAAGTCCCATTGAAGGAAAGGGTATCTGATGGATATTATCCAATGGTAGCATAAAGTCACTTCTATACCTCAAATGCTGTGATTTTAAGGGTATAAACAAAATTCCAAGCCCATGTGAAGTCTGACTACTGGTACATCCAGCGAATATGCTGTCTCTGACAGAAAAATTAACAAAAATTGTGTAGGAAAAATCAACAGTTATTTTCTATATCATGGTCCTTAAAAATCTAGGATGTAACTCTCCTGAGAAGAACTGTATTCAGTAATCACGCACTTCTGGCTCACAGTTATCTAAACCCTTTCCCATCTCCATCATCATGTAAGATATGCTCTCTAGGCCCAAGCCCTACACCTACTCTGAGAGTGGTGTAAACTGGACAGCAATCCTCCAACCATTTAGGACATTTTAGACAAGGATACAAAAGGATATCCATAAGTGAGATGTTAGAATAGACAAGAAAAGAATTAAAGCCAGTTAGTGGGGAAGTCTTTGGTTTGAAGATAACGCATGCAAAATGAAAAACAGAACTAAAGTTAAATGGAGGAGTATTCCCACAACATGCAGAGACAGCGACCCAGAAAGCAAGCCAGAGCAGAAGTGATTAAACAGAAGTCAAAGCTAAGCACTGAGCCCAAACTCTGCATGTTAAATACTTACTCTAACAGTACAGAATTGACGCTTAACATCTCAGGTCAAAGGATACCTAAAAGTTTAATTTTTGACTCAACAGTATAAGATATTGATGTCCTTTTAGATGACAAAATGTATTAATATATTTGAATCTGTTTGCAGTTGCAAATGCTACTTACTCATCCAAGTGAAATATTACCAAACTCAGTTCCCACTTTATTTGGGAAATAAAACTACAGAGTATCCAACTACTACAGGTTTCTCACTATTCTATAGGATGGTGACACTTGGCCATCCTCTCCTCCTCACATACACTTTTTTAAAAAATCAAATAAAGTGTAATTACTGAAGCAATTTGGTTGGCCAGACAAAATACAATACGAAAATATTCCAAAGTAGCATTGCCTGAAACAAGATCAGCTTCACGGTCTCTAAGTGAGAGACAAGCAGGACATTTGCAAATAATAAACCACATCTGAGAAACAGCCATGCAACATTTCTCCGCCAGACATATTTGTAGAGGAAACAGGATGTACAGATGATTTGAATGGAAGGGCCTTCCAGAGAATATTTAAAGGGATATTCATGTTTGATATCCCAATTTTTCAGTTCAACCTTATTAGGTCAGTTAAGGGTGTGTATTTAAAGATTTATCAAGTACTAATGTGGAATTCACTCATTTTCCTGAAGCTTAGTGTATCTTCCATAACTGAATGCATACGTATACTTGTTTCAACTTGACATCTCGTAATCACACAAATCCATTCGACTCAAAAGATGAAGACTCAGCCTCACAGGTGGCCTCTCTGACCCCGGGAGTGACAATAACAGCTGTTGATACCTCTTTTCCTTCCCCACTTCCAGAGTATTCTTTCCATTGCAGGTGAGATCACAAGAGTGGAGGCCTAGAAGTGGAAAAAGCATAGGGAAATATAGAACAGTAAGTAACCAGAGGATGAGAGTGTGGGCAAGGAGAGCAGAGGCAAGAGGGTAGAGAATACAATGGAAGAGTCTGGGTTTAATTCCCCAGCAACGAGGGAGGGAGTGATGTGAGGGAGCACTACAGACAGAATGCATCAGAGACACAGTTGAGTTTAGGAAAAGAAAGAAGAAGGAGGAGCTAGGCTGGTGGGAGGTGACTGGAGCACAAGAGGTGTTGCCAAAGTGACAAACAAGAGGGAGGGCGGTGGGGAGAGAGGTCTGTGTTCACATGTGTAAGAGAGGGGGTGAGGAAGACTCCAGGGTCTCCAGCCTGGCTTCTTGGTCTACACTGCTGTGTTTATTTTGAGTTTCCTGTAGATTTTATGTAAACAAAAAAGAAGTCTTGGTGAAATGATAAAATCACTGCATTATGTTTTTGTGGAAGCAGAACAGTCCTGAGGGCTTTAGTGGTTCCCTGTGTTACACACACAGCCCCGGAATGGGCCTGGAGAGGGGAAGAAGGCATCTGGTGCCCATCTGAGAGAAAAGACAGCAGCGGGGAGTCTAAACAGGAAAGAAGTTAATGTGCGTTGAAACATTTGGGCTTACTTTCCAATCCATAAATTTAATCCCCCCAGAGCTCTTGTTATTTTATCACCTGAAATGTACATCATCTCATTGTCAATTAGGAAATGCCAGAAGTCATGAAGAGATCTCTGATGGACACCACAGAAAGTCACAGGACTTTTTCCCTAGAGACGAAAATTACTCGAAAAACTAATCTCAAAGATCATGTTTAAAAGTTTCTCGGTAGATTCTTTTCTCTTTGGCACAATTCTGGCATCTGTTTTAAACTATAATTCTCCAGCTCCGTTTATACCAAATAACACAGTGAAGCAGCTCCATTCAATGTGTAAGTCACCAACAGTGAATTTATAGCACTGTGACTGCCAGCGCTGTAGTGATCTTGGTTTCAAGAAAATGAAAACACACCCAGGGAGCAAAGTTATAAAAAACAAACAAATTAAAATGAAGTGTTTGCTGTGTTGTGTTGTGTTGTAGGAGAAGGACTTAAAGTCTGGCCTATATAAACACAACTTTCCAGGTAATTTATACCAACAGAGTTTGGAGGAGTCCTAAATTACACAGCATGTTACTTGTCATTTGACATTGCCACGCAGAGACACTTCTTAGGATCACCCAATATAGAACGAATTAATCAGAGGGAGACTGCAAGAGCAAGTGATGGAAAAGTGGAAATCATTTCATATTGCTGGGAAAATGCGAGGGATGTAGATTACAGAAGCAAATTCAGGAAAAATGTTCTCAGAAAAAAAAAAAATCAGGAGGGTATAGGTTAAAATTTCCACTTTATAATGAAGTTTGAGTCTCTACTGTGTCCTGCAGAGGCGCTTAGAGCTGAGGTGCTGGCGCTGGGAGCATACTTTGTCACAGACAGTGGTTGACGCCTGGAGTTCAAAGGCCTTCCAGAACACTGGTGGTCCACAGGCTGGTCTCTTTCAGCACTGATGTTTACACTACGGCAATGTTGGAAATAAAGCATGTACTGATGACATGTAATTGAATTCAGACACCAGCTTAGAGCAGTCCCTCAGAAGCAGTGCCATTCTGGGAGGGCATTTCTGCAGCGACCAATGGAAGCAGATGGGGCCTGAGGGGAAGCTTTTAGAGGATGGAAAGGGAAAAACTAAGAAAACTATTTCAGCCCCAAACTTCAAACTTCAGAATGGGGAACAATGGACACAAAACCTCCCTCTTTTTCCACTAATTCCAACATGAAAACATGATGGGAGGGGGGCTAATTAGAAACTTCTGGAACAACCACATCCTTCTCTAGCAATATTCTCATTTCAGAAATCCAAAAGCAGCCTATTTTCCCCATCCTCTGTTATCCAAACACCATCTTTAGTTAAACCCTCAGTGCTGTCAACTCTCCCTCTGCAAACATACCATCCCTTTTCACAAATATTTCCTTGCATCACTAAATCCTCCTCGGCCTCCTCCATCTCTGCAAACAAGCCTCAACCCTCCACATGGCCCCACACCCATCAGCAAACACCTCCTCCCAGCAAATATTCCCAGATCCTCTCTCCTTCAAATATCACCTCCCACACACAGTTTCTGCAAGCATCCCGAAACCTGGGCCTTCCCATTGTCTCAATGTCCATCTCCATAGAACTTCCTCGTCTCTCACTCCTTCATCCCGGCTTCCCAAACTCTGTTTCTTTAAACTCTTCCACGACACTCAAGATTTTAAATCCCAGTGCAAAGAACAAAAAAAAAACCTCTGTTAGTAGACATAGCAACCCTATTGTTCTTTTTGCAAATAAACATGGCAGCAAATGGATTCCCACTCCTCTTCCCTTGTGCCATGTTCTTTGTCATTTAAAGGTCTGCCTGTTTGAACAAAATAATTATTATCCACTAGATACATGTAGGTAGGTTGATAATCTCCAAGGACTATATTTTCATCTCTCAAAAAGATCCAAAAAAAGCAGTTCTACAGGAATAACTGTAATTTCATGGCAGAATAAGAAGGCTGTTTTATTCTTGCAGTTAAGCCTATTACAACAGATGGCTGTAAATCTTACTGTGTGTAGACACGTGCACACACACACTCACAGACAGATACATGCTGCCCACATGCCCAGAGCAGTCTAAAATACACGAAGGCTTTTTGTGACTGCCAGAGGAGGCGCTTCAGAAGCCAGGCAACCTGAGGCATCCTCAGAATTTGCCAGGTGTCAGACTGAGGTGTGGCAAGGCTGGGGAGGAAGGTGAGGGCCACTGGAAGGTTGATAGGATGTCTCAGGACACTGATTACACAGTTTCTTTCTTGGTTGTCTTCTGTTTTCTCTTTTAAATTCTTACTTTATTACATTCTGAAAATATCTATAAGAAGAGGTAAGGGAGACCATTAAGAAAAGAACAAAAGTAGCAGATGATGCTGTGGGGAGGAAAGGAGCACAGAAGGGAGTGGTGAGTGATGGCGGATAATGAGAACTTTTGATTTAGATGGAAGAAGTGGGGACAAAAAGCAAAAAAAGTTTCAGCTTCTTCCTATCACAATAAAGGCATCTAGCCCCTTCCCCCCACCTTCCCTTCTGTCATCTCTAGCTGCATTGACATCTAAGCTCTGTCAAAAAGAGAACTCCAGATGGTACTCAAAGGTTCCAAAAGTAATCACAATCAAGAGAAATAACCATTCTTCAAATGAGGGTCTTTATCTCCAAATGAGTGATCAGAGGCTAGACTGTTTTGTATTAGGTATTCTTAATAATTTTAGAGGACCCTTGGTGAAGAGGTAAGACATCAATTACAGAGATTTAAAAAAATTTTGTACTAGTCCCTTAAATAAGACTTGTCTATAGGAACTTTAAATATTCTTTAGACTATCCAAGGAATTTGGCTGCATGTTTCCTGTGATAACTCTCTTCAGCCAGTGAGGAAGGCAGGGGAGGGAGGAGACAGAGCAGAAGCAACCTCAAAAAACAGTTGAGTCATTAAAATTCTCTTCCCACGTGCAAAATTCCTAATTTCTCCCTAAATAATCAAAATACGACTTTTATGAATTGGACGCACATTTGTGTTTATATCATTATTAAAGCAGCTTTAGCAATATTTAAGGAAGAGACAATATTAATTCAATAAGTATTTACTTATATAAATTGAATTCAACACAATGATGTGGTAGGAAAGGTCTCAAATTAAAAGCACACTCTCTCCCATTACAGAAAGTACAAGGGACAGAGGAATATATTAAACACCACCACAGAGATGCTATCACCTAAGTCTAGGATATGGGAAAGTCTACAGAAGAAATAACCAATGTCTTCAACCAGCAAATGGCAAGGAAAAAAGAAGACAAAGAGGGATTGTTCTAGATTAAAAGAGACTCAGGAAATATAACAATTAAATAGAATGTATAGACCTTGTTTAGATCCTGTTTTGAACAACCCAACTACTAAAAAAAAATTTATGAGACAATCACAGAATTTGAACACTGACCGGAAAGTAAATATCGTAATTCCTGCTATTTTTAGGTGTGATAATGATATGGTTATATTTTTTAAAAATCCTAATCTCTTAGAGTTACATTTTAAATTATTTATGAATGAAATACTACAGTGTTTGGAATTTGCTTTATAACAATCCATGTTTTGGGAGAAAGTAATGTCTATAGATGAGAAAAGATTAGCATATGCAGATAATTGCTGAAGCTGAGTGATGAGTACATGGGATTTCACTGTATTAATCTTTTAACTTTTGTGTATGTTTAATTTTTCCATAGTAAAATATTAAAAAAATAAAAGATGTATGCATTCTGAAAATCAATATGAATAAAAACATATGAATATATACTGACAAAAATTATAGTAGCTCACTTTACAAAGAAGGATGGGGTCATATTACCAGCTCCTAGATGACTTTTTTTTAAAGTATGATATACTAACCCTCTATCATATTGAATTAAGCTCCTAAAAGCTTATATTTTTTTCTAAGTACCTGGGAAAAATGTGAAAAGAAATGTATTGTCCAGATTACAAGTATCAGGCCTTATACTATACACTTGCAAGATAATGCTAGATGCGGTAACTACATTTCACCACTCTGTGTGCCCAAATAAAAACCATCTCTTCAGAAAGCTGAAATGCAAAACTATTCACAAAGCCTGGCAAATCTTCCATATCCCGAAGAATTTCAGCCTCAAAAGACATTAAAACACACATACCCCTTACATATCTATGCTAAGGGAGACACTGATACACTTTGTAGATTCTTAAATTATGTTACTGCTTCTCTGAAAGTGGGAGAGTTCGTTAGGTAGGAAATTATACACTTATATTTTCAGGGTTCTTTACAGAATCCTAAAAGAGTTGTAGTTCAGGATAAAATTTTCCCAAAGAAATTAAATGTATCAAGATGTTTCTTATTCCTGATCACTGGTGTAATTTATCCCTGGGTTTAGGTGATTCTGACCAGTCCCCTGTAAACTTGGAAGAATCCTCCTTTATCATGTGATCACCACAGGGAAGATAAAGCCAGAGAAGTGGAGGGTCACGAATAACTAAATTGGAGGTCTTGAATAGCCACCTCCTGAAGCACAGGGTACCCCAGGAAAAAACACCCCTCAAGCTCAAAGTCCATTTCAAGCAAGAAAAATATTGACCCTGGGATCACATGGGAATAAAGATGCTCTCTCTTGACTCTGAACTGCTTTGGGCTTGAATTGGAAGCTGAAAGTCTATGGCAGTAAAACCCTGATCTTTCCACCATCTTGTCCCCACTCCACACTACAGATCAAAATACACTCTCTTAAGAGTCACCTTTTATTTTTCCAAAGTAACATTACCTAAACCCAAACATACTACGTTCCTCATTACCTTCCCCAATATTTGTGAACTGGGAATAGTCAGAGCACAAGCAGATTCAAGAGAGACGCAACAAACACAACTTGACCACATCTTCCATGGTCATAATATTTTCCCCTTTAACTTTAAAATTGAATGGATGGGTTTTAAAAATACTATAAACAAAAAAACAATAATTGTACCATCTCTTCATTACTTAATGGTTGACTACGCAGAATGAGTGTTATAAGACACTTCATTTTTCCCTTTCCTGCTACCTTTTGATCACTTATTGCTTGGAAGGAAAAGGGAAAAGAGTGGAACCAGCAGAGATTAATAAACAACTGACTAAATTAAATTTAATCAATGCTGTTTTTTATAACTCTGGCCAAAAGACCTAATAAAGGAAATGGTTACAAGAGGATGTTATTTTTATTGTAATGGCCAATCTAGTACGAAGAACACTGGACAGGCTGCCAGGAACATGAGTCAGGAGACCCGTCCTAGGCCTGGTTCTGCCAAAACAACCAACAGAAGTAAGAGCTGGGGCAAGCCACTTTGCCTGTCTTCACCTTGTTTTAGCAGAGATTTCCCCATGTTTAAAATGGGGAGAGTGAACTAGATGTTCTTCCTGCTCCGACTTTCTAGACTCCCAAAGATAGTGGTTAAATAACACAGGCGTGCCAGTTACACCACGCAGGAAATGGAAATGACCACAGAACAGAAACATGTTTTAGTGATAAGGTGGCAGCTACCTAATTGGGAAAAGACTTCACCGGCACTGTTACCCGTGACATTCCAAGGGCATAAGAAATTGTTTCAGCATAACATAGCGGGAAAAAGGCCTAGTCAGAGTGATGTTAATGCAATATAATATGGGTATTTGATTCAGCATGATGTATAAGAAATATTTTGTCTGCATTCCCATGGCTTGTAATTTCCTTAATAAATCTTACGCTGTTTTGGAAAACCTACTTCTGCAATGACATAAGGAGAGTGGCAGCCAGACATCACTTCTCAGTCCCCTCTGAGTATCTCTTGGCTCTGAAGCACTGCTCAGGCTGGGTCTGAACTGGTGCAAAGAATGCAGGAGCCGGCTTTCCTGTGCTTTTACCTGCCCTTGTCCTAGCAGTACTGTGGTCAAGAAAGAAATCTAGGACAAATCTTGTAACCGTTAGCTTTTTCGCTATTCCATATGCTAATCCCACCAGTATATTGTCACATGCAATGTGCAAACAAAATATTCTAAGATGATCAACACCAAATTTCCATGGAACTCGAGTCTTAGCAGCAAGTCTTGGAAAAGGCTGACCCTGCTGGAGGTAACAATATTAAATACTGGCATGCACAATCTTTTTCTTCCTCTTAATTTGCAAAGTAAGGAAAAGCAGTTCATCGAATACATCAACCTTCACACACTAAAACACACACTAAACAAAACAAATATCTCCTGTAAAAACGTCTCAAAAACTTTCCATGTAACTTAGCCCGTTACTCTGCAACTTATTTATCTGCTTCTTTATATAGCAAGATTCTCCAATGCCCAGCTTTCCCACCATACCCCAATAAAATGATTCTTATGCTTGGGTTGCTCTGATTGACCACCAGCTGCTATAGATAACAATCTTGCCTTTAAAGCAGATACAGCTCAAAGTTTCTTTTCAACATTTCAGAAACATCCCTAAATATGAACACAACTGCGTGGAAAATATTCAAATTCCTGGGTGACAGAGACAAGTTCTGCCTTACGAAATGTTTATTTTGAAGGGATTTGAAAACCTGAGCTGCCCTTGTTGGTTGTACTTTCAAAAGACAAAAGTCACATTAATCAAATGCCAATAAATATTTCCAGCCAACAGTTATTAAATAAAACATAAGTCAACTCATGTCTCTTCTCCCACCATCTGAAAAAAAAAGTAACGAGAAGGACTCGACGAAAGATGATACTGAAAAGGCTGCGACATCTCTTTCCTGAAGCACCTACAGGGAGCAGCCCCTTAAAAAAGTCATCACTTTCGAATCATTTCTAAATACACTTCTCTGCTCAGCTGTGAGGGGCACCCATTGGCTGGCTGTCAAAATGATAAGAACCTACCTCGGCAGAGTTCAGAGCTCTGACCTCTCCCACAAAAGGCATACCAAAAAATTCTCCTACATTGCCAGAACCTCCCAGACTTGAAGATTATAACTACCGTGGCAGGACCACTAAGCACACAGAACCAGAATCCATAATCACTGGGCTAATGGCTAATCGTAGTAATGTAAATGTGAGAGTACATGTATTTGTAATTGATCAGGCCATACGTGCACAACTTTTCTGATAACCAAAAACTCCTTGAGATGACTCCTTTTTATAAACAGAGCCATTCACAAATGCCATGCTTTTTAAACTCGCCTAGGAAATTAACAAAGACTTTTTATTACTCTCATTTTCTTCCCCATTAGGTAAACAGATGGAATGGTAGAGACTGTGGGGTGTAAGAGAAAGCGCAATGGAAGAGGAGTTAGGAGATGTGGCCTGCAGATTCTGCACTGTCTAGCCAAGTGAGTGGACTGTGGGCAAAGGATTCAGACAAGAGGATTTCTGAGGGTCCTTTTACCCCCGGACTTATTTTGTCCTATGTGCCCAAATAATAGCCAAACCTGAATTGTCTTCAGATTCCTAACCCAAGTTCTATGCAATCACATTTACCTTAGACATCCACTCCTCAGCTTATGAATTTCCACCACAATTGCCCCAATGCATGCTCATTTCCTTATATGTCAGGTATCTTTTTTAATTCCATACTCAGGAGGTCTCTCTCATTCTCCCTTCTGTCCAAGACCCCCTATCCATTCACACACTCTACTCGTAATCCATAAGGCAGGGAGGAACAGAAAATCTCAAACGTTCTGTTTTGTACCTGGATTCAAAAGCAGCATCTGCTATGTATGTGGAACCATCTGTTGCCCACTTTGCCACGGGAAGGATGGTGCAGGCATCAGATGTAGGGTGTCACAGGTCACACAACGGAATTATCCTCTTCTTGGGTCTGACACACCCGGGCATCTGCTCCAGTCACCACGGCTAATGCCACCCTTCCCCCATCAAAGAGTTTATTTACTTCCTCACAGAGAATGGTACCTCTAAACTCTCACAAAAGGTCAGGTCCAGTTTTTAAAAAATTACATTTGCCTGAACATCAGTTTCTAAATTCTCTATCCTAAATTGTACCAGGAACCATGACTGCCACTGAGACTTCACGAATCACTCATCTCTGGGTATCTCAGTCTTTACATCTATAAAATGAAAGAGTTGAAGTCAGTGATCTCTGAGGCTCCCTTGCACTCTAACACTCCAAAATTATGTGATTTTCAGCCAATTCAAAGTCCTCAGTGAACACAACAAGTTCCTTCACATTTATGGTACATTAAGACTCTTAACCCCAAGGGCAAAAGAATCTGCTGCAGACAAAAAGGCTTCTGTGACATGGTCTCTTTGTGTTGAGCAAGAACACAGTTGATTTCTTGAGAATCCAGATTAGATTAAGGTCCCTAATCTTGTTAACATACGCCCATGAGGAAGTACTCTAGTGAGTATCTAGAGTTTGAGGCTGGATAATTCTTTGTCTGTGTGTCCTGTGCATTGTAGGATATTACACAGCATCTGAGGCCTCTACTCACTAGATGCCAGCCCCAATTGGCAGTGGGGTTGTCCCCTATTCCCAATTGGGATGACCAAAAATGTCTCCAGACAGTGGCCAACATCCTCTGGGGGGTACAATCACTCCCTCTCCCCCACTGAGAACCACTGCTGTAATGTATTTTAAAGGGCTTTAAAATAAAGCATATCACTTAAAAGTTGTTTTTGTTTCAAATGGGTGACATTTACACAGTTAATAAGTACACCAAGACCTAACAGACACTCAGATTTATAAAGCACATGTATTCCACTTGGAAGATGTACAAAACCACTGTCTTTCCAAGTCATCCATGGCACGGCCTCCCTGCTAAAGATTGAGAATTAGCACACAAAGCCATAGTCTCAACTGCTCTCTAAAAGTATTTAAAAGGAATAACATTTTTCACATTAACTTCTCTAGGGTACTCCAGAATCAACCCTTGCTTACAGACATCAAATTAGGGCTTTGAAGAAAATAATGAAAACCAGCAGTTGGTTTAATCACTTGCCTTTTTCTTCTCTCTCTTGTGCAAAAGCCAATAAATAAAATGTTTCTGATAAGGTTGCTAGAGTTCCGGCTTGGTCCGGGTTCTTTAAGATAGGAGTGAGCAAGCTCTTAGCCTAATTTCCCAAGTATCTTTTCCTCCCTCACTTCATAAACATGGATCCAAGAGTCATCACCTATAGTGCGTCCTCAGCCCAAAAGAACAGCAGCTGCTGCATGAAACAGACTGAAGCCTGCCAATGGACTGAAATGATGACTACTCTTAACCAAACATCTCATTTTTCCATTTGTGAGAAAGGCTGGGATTTGCAAACTTCTGGGTCTTGGGAGGTGAAGCCTACACTAGTCAGCTAAGAGCAAAAATTCAACTCCCCCTTTGCTGTTAAAGGAAATGCCAGTTATAAACGTTTTGGGGACTTTACAGAGTTTCTTAAGTACATATGTTTAAATTTCCATCTTAAATATGTAAGGCAAAAAAAATCCCCAAATCCTCTTAAATAACTAAGTCCAGGATATGACAAGGGAATCCTGAATAGACACAACTGTTACTTTTCAAGGAACCCTAGCTCTTTATTCAAACAAATATTTACACAATTGAGGGCAATGGTACCAGGGATATAAATAGTGGACAACTCTAAAGGTTTATTTATCCCAAATCCAACTATTCTGTTGCTATCCTACCAGGAACCAAGAATTCAAGTGCTCTCAGGGCAAAAGTTTAACCCTCTGAAGCTGTGAACTTCATTCAGTCCTCTCCCAGCTAAATTCAGATAATGGCAGAATCTCAGAGACGTATCTCAAACGCCCAAATTAAACCAAACTCGGAAGCTTAGAGTTACAAGTCCAATATTTGAAAATAAATATCTGTAACTTACACATTCATATAAGCAAGGGAAATGTGGCTGACAAATATTTACACTAAAAGGACTCCACATTTTTACGCCTCTTCTCCTAGTTCCACACCCAGCTGCGTCTGGCTGTTAGACTAACTGTGCATTCTAGAACTCTTGAGAGCTACTTCAGAGCAGCAGAAGGACGACTTCTAGCCATGAGGGCAGGGCCAGCAGGAGGATTTCCAGCCCCGGGCACGTCAACCAACATAAAAGGCTGCGGGCGCAGTTCCCTCTTTTACATGAGAAAGGTAGATGGGGAGGCGCTGGAAGCAGGTTCGACTTCCGAAGCTCTTCCAAACAGGAAACCCCAACCCTGGAAGTGACCGCCTGTCAGCCTTTTAATTTCCTGGCGGTGGCGGGAGTTAGCCAGGTTCTCGGCACTTTGATAAGTGATGACTGCTAGAGCTGAGTTATTAAATGTACCAGCAAACATTTCAGCAGCGCCTCCCCCGTGCCGGGCGCGGGTGAAACGGCTTCAAAACACTCCCCAACACTTTCCGCCGCTATCTTTAGGGGTGCGGAGACCGCCATAACATAAACTTTTGGGTGGATCCAAGGTCAAATCGAAATCCGAGGCTCTGGGCGGTTCAAACTCTGGAGCCCCACTCTTGAAACAAAGTGGAAACAGAAGCGCAGTAGCCAGATATTTGGGGCAGGGGGGTCCTCCCTGAACCCCGCGCCCCACACCAGCCCGCCGCGGACCTTCTCCTTCCTCCGCCACAGCGACAAAGCAGCTCTATCCCGAAGACCCCGACCCTCTCTCCTTGGGTATTCCAGAGTTCTCCGCGAAAGTTGCCTCCGGTCCCCCCAGATCCCGCCTGTTCCCCACAATCGCTCTGCGAGCGTCTCCTCCACCCCGACGCTCCCTCCCCAGGAACCTCTCACCCGGAGGTCCACCCTTCCTCGGGGGCTCCGGGCCCCCAACGCCGCGCAGCCCGGGCTTTTGTCCCCACAGCCTGCAGGGGAAGCAAAGCAGCTCCGCGTCCCCGGCGCCCACTCACCGCCTCATCTTTCCTCCGCGCCGCCGCTCTCCGGGGGCCCCGCCGCCGTCTCGCCCGGCCCCGGCCCCGGCGCGCGCCCGCCCTCGGCCCCGGGCCCGGCCCCGCCGCAGCTCCCCCGCAGCCGGCCGGCCACTCCGGACTCGCCGTGCGCAGTCAGCGCGCCCCTCCTCGGCCCGGGCGGCCACTGCCTCCTCTCCGCCCCCAACCCTCGGCCGCGCAACCGGCGGCGACCAACTCGGCGGCGGGGGAGGCAGCGCCCCCGGGGAGCCGCCCGGACGCGCGGAGTCGGCGCGGCCCCCTCCTCCCGGCCGACCGCCGCCCCCTCCTCACCTGGCGCCGCGGCGCGGCCGGGTCAGCGCGGCCAGGGACCAAAGGCGCGCTCGGTGCGCCCAGCCGCCCGGTGCGCTCCCCCTCGGGCCGCGATGGTGGGCTCCGCGCCCCCCGGTCCCGTGCCCCCGGCCCCCTTCGAAAGCACCGCGGCGGGCACCGAGGGACTTGGAGCAATGCAGTCGGCGACCCACCCAGCGCCCGGGCAGTTTGTAGTTGGGACTTTTACTGCTGCGGGGGGGGCCTGGCTGTTCGCCCCATCACCGGGCGCCGGCTTCTCCAAGCCGCGTTCACGGCCGCACAGTGGAGGCTTTTGTGGCAGGCTTTTCTTATGAGCTGGAAGAAGGGCGGGAGGGTACACGTCCTGGGGTGATGATTTCCTCCCCAGACGGTGCAGTTTCTTCTGGGAAACTCCAGGTGACCGCACCTCCGCCCGACCGTTCGCCCGCGGGCAGGTACCTGATGCGTCAGAAAAGCAGCTTTGCAAGATCGTTGGGGAACGGCCTCCTCTAAGGGCTGAGGATTTTAAAATAAGTTACACTGATTTCCTTTCGGTTATTTCTCTTTAAAGTTTCTATTTTTTCCAACGTATATTTCTGAGTTGCTGTAACCAATGAAAACAACGTTGATGTGAACGCCCTCCAACGGGTGCTTCCGCGGAAGGCAACCCAGTGGAGCTCGGGCGGCTCGCAGACTATCTTGGCACGCGGGAGTGTGAAGCTCTGCCAGGTTCTGAGCGAGAATCTGGGGTTACAAAGATGAAAGCCATCGGCCCTCGAGGAACTCACAGCAGCAAGAAAAAGCACAATGAAGTGCAAACTAACTTATGATCAGTATGGCTTTGGGCCAGTTGTTTTACCTCCCGGCACCAATTTCTCCATCTATAGGTAGTAACAACGATACTGATGTTGCAGGGTGGTTAATTAAGCCTCCGGACAACGTATGCAACGTACCTGAGCAGGAGTGGCGCTCAGTAGGCACTCAACAAATGACTTATTTAATACACTTTTCATTTGTGCAAGTAGAAGTCTGACTTTTCATTTTTGGGAGAGGCTAACCTATGAGCTGTTGGTGTTTTATAGGAATTTCTTTTCCTGTCCTGGCTCTTTGCCCCACAGAAACATACAGGGATCAATCCAGGAGTTCTCTCTTCTCTCCCACACCATCAATTTCCCCATTTATTGGATCATCTCCATCATCATAAAATCATGTTACTTGTCCCATCTCAAAAACAAAAAATTCTCTTGAATCCACTTCCCCCTCCAGCCACTTGCCCTTTTTTTCTGCTCAGCCACAGCAAAGCTCCTTTAAAGAGTTGTTTTAAAAAGTCGTCTCCAAGTTCTCTTTTCCTATTTACTCCAGTCAGACTTTGGCTTCTACCCTGTCCGTGGAACTCTTCTTATCGCGATCGAACTACTAAATCGGAAGGTTTCTTAGTCCTCATCTCACTTGAACTATCAACAGCAATGAACGGTTGACCCCTTTCTCCTCCTGGAAACCATTTTGTGTGACTTCCCCGACATTTTCCCACTTCCCACCCTGCTGGTTGCTCCTTCTCAGTCTTCTTTGCTGGTCCCTTCTCTTCCCCTGGCCTCTGAGCAGTGGAGTGCCAAGGTTCAGACTTTGGACCTCTGTCTTATCTGTCTACACTCACTCCATTGGTGAGCTCATCCTGTCTCATGGGGCTAAATACCTTCTATGTGGTGATGACTCCTAGATTTTACCCCCAGCCTGGCCATCTCCCCTGAACTGCAGGTTCCAGGCAGCCACCCCCTGCGGTGGCTGATAGGCTACTCCCCCTTAACATATCCTGAGATTCCTCCCTCCGTCCCCCAACCACCCTGCCCAACTGCAGTCCTCCTCATATCAGGCCTAAAACCCTGATGCCGTCCTTGACTTTTCTCTCTCTCTCACATTTCAAATCCAATCCATCAGGAAATCCTTTTGTCTCTACTCTCAAAATAAATGCAAAATTCAAGTACTTACCAGCTCCACTGTTGTTACCACCCGGTCTAATCAACCATCACGTCTTGGCTTTGATTACCCTTGTTTCTGCCTTTGGCCCCATGCTGGCCTTTCTCAACACAGCAGCCAGAGATCCTTTTAAACATTAAGGCAGCTCATATCACTCTTTTTGAAACCCTGCAATGGTCCCCATCTCAATCAACAAAAGCCAAAGTCCATAGAAAGGCCCTGAAAGACAATATGTGATCTGTTGTTCTCTGAGCTTAGCTCCTACTTCACTCCCTCAGCCCCTGCCACAACCGCCCCCTTAGTATTCCTGGACTAGATTCCTAGACAGCTACGCTTCCCTCTCAGGGCCTTTGTGCTAGCTGCCCTCTCTGCCTGGAGCCCCTCCCCACCCACCCCACCCCACCCCACCCCACCCCACCCCACCTAAGTATCTGTATGCCTTGCTCTATCACTTCCTTCAGACACTGCTCAGATGTCACCATATTCCTCAGGCCTACCCCCACCACTCTATTTAAAATAAAAAATAGGTTCTCCATACCAGTAAGCTTTCTTTATTTTTTGTTGACAGAATTATCCCCTTCTATCATATTATGAAATGTACTTTTTAGATTATGTTTATTATCTGACTCTCCTCACTGGAATGTAAGTTCTCTGTAGGCAGAGATTTTTATCTGCTCTCTCCAGTGATATATCCCCAGTGCTCCTGGCATGTAGTTGGTGCTCAAGAATGAATGATGGCTTTGACCCAAAGCACTACCGTTGCAAACATTTCCTTGCCCGGAACAACACCAGCAATACTCTAGACTAGATGGACATCTTAGAGACAGTTGTTCTCCCTCAAAAGGTCTGAGGAGTATGTACACCAACACAACACACCTAGGATGGCCATAGTTAAGGTGATGATACTCATGTCTAAGAAAATATAGCGAACATTTATTGAGAACAACAATTACTGTACGTACCAGGCACTCTTCCAAATATAATACAATATTAATTAGTTTAATCCTTATGACAACCTTATGTGGTAATACTGTTACTACTCCCATTTTAGAGGTGAAGAGAGTGAGGCATGGTGAAGTAAAGGGTCACTCAGCTAATAAGTTGGTAGAGGCAGAATGTGAACACAGGCAGCATGGTTCTAGAGTTCATGCTCTTCAATGCCCCCCCCCACCTCTTCTCTAAGTAGAAATGATATCAGGGAATACTTCTGTCTGATGAATAATTCCTAATCACTAGGCAAAAATTGATCCTGATTGGCTTCCTCTCGTGGTCTTGTTTTGTCTGTTGACATCTCTGTCTCTTTTGTGATAGCCAGGCTCCTTGAAGGATAGAGGGATCGTTTTATTAATATTTGTGTGAGCCATCCTCCAAGACTTGATACATGGAAGGGGCTCAAAGAGTATTTATTTAATGTGATTTTTTAAGAGACTAAACCCAGCGAAGCATCTCACTGCTGATGAGTTAGGATGGTTTTTAATAGCTTTTATAATGCCATAGCCACTTGGAGATAAGAGATCAACAAGGATGCAAGGGTTACATTAAATGTGAAATGCAGACCCCAACATCTGAAAATGTATAGCCGTCACTCAAAATTTAACACATCCTTATTGTAATAATTATTATTACCAGACTTTCTTTTAGTTATGATGACATTTTAAAAAATAGAAAGAAGAAAAGATGAGCTCTTTCCTTCTACTTTTTCCATTTCCTGAGTTCTTTAAAACAAAGTCCTCTATTGAATCACAAAACCGAGCCACACCTCCCTCTCTCTGCCATCCTGCACTAGGATATTCTGTTGTGAACTATACAGCAGAACTTCCTTCCCTGCTCCCTTCCCTAGGATATGTAGTGGTCACGGTGCCTTAGCTTACCTTTCTGTATCCTTCTCCCTTTCAGGTGGGGAGAGGTGAAGTGTTGCACAGTGATATATGAATTATTTATGGATTATGTCATTTGGAATTAATTTTGCTATTGTACCATTTCATTAACAAAGACTGGTTAGTCTTGCTCTTGTGTCCTGAATCTGTACATCTCTTCCTCTCTCTGCAATGATAGCCTAACAAACCTTTGCAGCTATTAACTTGGTCCATTCTCAACTCCAGTCCAACTCGTGGAACAACTGTTTGTACTGAAGTTCTCTTTAATATTATGCCTATGTAAAGAGTCAAGAAGTTTTTATTTGCAGGGTGCCGTGGAACGATCATTGATTTTGGAGTCAGGCAGACCTGGGTTTAAACTCTGACTCAACCTCTTTATGAGCTGGGTAATTTGAGTGCATTGTTTACCTTCACCGAAAAACAAACTTTTATTCTGGAAAATGGGACTGACAACACCCAACTCATATTTCTATGAATTAATGTGATAAGGTAGGCACTGTTCTTTGCACAGGGGATAGATAGCGCAGGGAGCACACCAAAGTGTAGTTTCTTTTTTAAAAAATAAAAATGGTAGATACTTAAGGTGTGCAACATGATGATTTGATGAACATACACATAGTGAAATGATTACTACAGTCAAGCCAATTCACATATCTTCATGTAGTTACCTTTTGTGTGTGTGCGATGAGAATACCCGAAATCTACTCTCTTATCAAATTTCTAGTATTTAAAACAGTATTATTAACTATAGTCATCATGCTGTCACATTAGATCTCTGCACTATTTATCCTTTAACTGCAACTTTGTACCCTTTGACCATCACCTTCCCATTTCCCCACCTCTCTGCCTCTGGTAACCATCTTTATATTCTCTGCTTCTATGTAATTGACTTTTTTAGATTCCATATATAAGCGAGATCATGCAGTTCTTTTTTTTTTTCTTTCTGTGTCTGGCTTATTTCACTTAGCATGGTGTCCTCATCAAAAGAGTGGTTTCCAACCACACTTGCCTTTTCCTGTGGAACAGTTGCCAATGACATCAACCATTCTGTTGTACTGCCCTGTACAAGTTGAGTTCCTCATCCTGAACTCCTTCTAGAATTTAGTTGCCAGGATAAATTTTCTCTCTCTTAAAACTCAACGTACCTTCACTTCTTAAAAAAGCTATCTTCATCTATTTTCACATTGGATTTGCAATCGTTACAAAGGAGAACTATTTAAACAATATTTCCCTTTGTAATCTGGTTGCCAGAAAGTTTAAAGTCAAATTACTATTAAATTATTGTGCTATGGAAATAAAGATTTTGCTTCCTACTCCTTTTCTTTTTTTAATATCTTCGATGTATTTTTGTTCCAATAACCTTATTGGATATTTGATTTTACAATATGTTCTCAAATATATATTTAAATATATAAAGTATACATAACACATTAGCTCTTCAAATTAACACCAGAAAAATAACCAAAATCAAAGTGGAAATTTATCTCCACATGCTGCTTTACGTTCAAACTATTAAAAGATTGGTTCTCTAATTATGAGAATAATCTAAATATACTTGGAACATCTGATTAATTTCTGCATCAAAATGTTCTCCTTCTGCCCTGCCTCCAACCTTTTCTGTGTGTTTGTATTGGAATCAGGCAAGAAAAGGATGCTCTGTGTGTGTGTGTGTGTGTGTGTGTGTGTGCATTTGTCCCCTTTAGAGTAACATATCCCAGCCGGGTTTATCTGGCCCACTTTTCTAATCACTTGAAGACCCTGAATTAGTCTACTTTTCCTGCACGGCAGACTTAAAACAAGCAGTTTTCTTTGTAGCTTATCTCCTTATCACAGAAAAAAAAAAAAAAAAAAACAGTACTCTTTCAGAAGTATTGGAGGGAACTCAGCTTCTCTTCTCTGTTGCTCCTCTTCACTTTTCCTTTCATCTGACTTTCACCATCCCTCCAGTTATCTCATACCTTGATTTCAAATTCCCCCGTAATAGACTAGACAAGAAGAGAAGAGAAGAGAAATTTCTTTAGAGCCACGTAGGGCAGGGATAAGTGTTCCAATTGATGTGTCAGATATATACAGACCTCACTGCACTAGAGACTTCTGACAACTCAGAGCAAGGGCCAGGATTCAGAACATGAGGAAGGTTAAGCACAAAGACAAATTTACTAAGCATCTCCTCTGTTCCACACCGTGTACTTAGATGGGTGGAAGACAGAGATAAAATAAGACATCTGTGTCTATATATAAGAAGTTTACTGCCTAGCATATAACTGTAATGTGATAATGTAATATAAAACATACTATAAAAAAGTGATACAAAAGTGTTCAGAGAAGGGGATGTCTCTGCCCAATGGGTCTATCAGGGAAGACAACATATGTGACCTTCATATTGAAAAAAAGGGCTTTCTAGGCAGAGGAGATAGCATGAACAAAGCAGGGCAACAATAAAGCCAAGGCGGGTTAGGGAAGAGGGGACTAATGCAGCCTGCCTGAGCCCACAGTACATGGAGGGAGGGTGGGAGATAAGACAGAGGGAGTTGGGGCCAGATTGCAGGGGAGGGGAGAATGGGGCTTTGAATTTTAGATTTCATGTCTAATACCATTTTAATTGTGTCATTTCCTTGCTCTAAACTTGCACTGGCTCCTCCTTGCCTGACAAATACAGGAAGAGCCAGTGGCTGTGTAGGAAGTGGAAACTGATTATATAGGGCTAGGATGAAAGAGAAAGATGAGCTCCAGTCCCAGAATTTAAAGAGTCCCATAAAGCGGTACCGGTTCTGTTTCCTACTATGTTAAACAAAGATATTGGTCCAAGTCAAGACTGTTCAATTGAATATTCATTGAGGGCCCACTTAAAATACGGCATCTCTCTGACCACTGCTGACTGCCATCGTTTTTTTTCACGTTATATTGAGTCCATAGTCACAGATCCTAAGATTCTCACAGAAATAAGTATGAAACAGGTTCCTTTTGGCTGTTGGGTCCAGTGCTGATCTGGAAATTCAGTGGCTTAATATTCCAATGAACCGGTTGTGTCACCAGGGCCTTGGGGTTATTTGCTTGACCTTCTTTAATATTTCACATTATAGGGTTAATTGCACTGTTTCTCTCAGGGGAGTTGTTAAGTGAGCTAATGAAAACATTATTATATAGCACCCAGCTCTGACTAGAGATTTAGTGTCAGTGCTCGAAAGTTCTAAATGGTTGTTTAAAGCATTTACTTCTGACGTACAGCTAGTGATGTTTGTGACTAGTACAGTTCTCTTAGACTCATTTAAATTTCTGGCTATTTTCAAGAAACAGGAGTTTCTATGAGTTACAAATATGCCTAAAGAAGATGACCGAAATTCATTTATTGTGTTTTTCAAATGGAAAAAGAAATTCTAGTTAAAAGTCTTTCTCTTATTGTTCATTTCAAGAGGCTGATTCTCAAGGTATTAGTATTCTATTTACAAGATTGACATAAGAATTTCCAGAACTTTAACATAAGTAGATGGATATACTGTACCTTTAATATTGATATTAAAGTTAGCTTTATTAAAAGCTTATCAACCCAACAATGCACAAGAGGAAAGTTACAGATATTGGCAAGGATTTGACGTCAAGAAGGCAAATATGGACATGTTTACAGGGTGCAGTTCCCTTCCGTATCCCACACTTGCTGGTAGAGTTTTCTGTGGCTCTCCCTCTGGTTCCTCTCCAAAAAACCCAGATACGGTCTGAGGACCCCCAACACCTGGAGTGCTGGTGGGGGGAAATCACCCAAGTGCTTTTCATCCCTCTAGTCTGTTGAGCGTCGATAGGTAATACAATCAAGACAAGCCCTGATGTGGTTTATTGTTTTCCTGTTGCACAAGCTAGTTTTGTCCCTGATCCTTTCTGGCTCCTGAAGTTAATCAAAGCGACTAGCCAGGTGGAAAATTCCTTGCACAGGCAATTTTGAAGGATCCATGTGGGTGGAGGGCAACATCACCCCTAATGAATAATTCGTTGGGAATTAGTCCTCAAAAGAAAGTTTTCTCTCATGGGCTATTAACATTTCATGTTAAATTCTCTATGACTTTGTAAATAGTTGAATGCTTTGATCCTATTGGAAATACCAGTCTCTTATTTTCCATTTCAACTGCTGCCATCTTCAGGACCAGAAAGAAGGAGGGCTGAGGGGTGCACATGGAGGAAGGAGGTAATCCCACACTGTACACCTTCAGAGGGCACAGGGGACGTGTGTCTCCTTCCCCATGTGCACCTGTCAACCCTCCTTTTTTGTTATAGTCTATAATTAAATAAAGGTCACCCCCTATATTTGGTCGTTCAACCCCCAATTTGGAAAATTTTTTCAGTCTCTCATACTTTCTCAAACCCTATTACCAATCTATGGCCAAATATATTATTTTCACCTCTTAAATATCTGTCAACAGTATTCTTTTCTCCATCCTCTTTGCCTTCATTTATCATCTGGTATTCTTAACTCACTCCTAGAGAGGACCAGGAACAAGCCCGGTGTCCAGGGGGAGATGAAGTTTCGTTAGGCCTGGGGCTGGAGGGATGTTGGGTGTGTGCCAGGCAAGGCTGACCCAAGGCAATGGAAGATGGAAGGGCCTGGAGGGAAAGCTAAGATCCACACTTGGAGAGAGAGTCAGGAAGTATCAATTTCAAGTCCCTGTGTATTTGACCGGGAGAGGGGATGGGGTATAGGGCAGTTGCTGAGTGATTGCTCAGTATTTGAAGCTTGCACTTAATGCAGGGGTGTGATGGCTGGTTGGGACAGGAGGAGGCAGACATTGGAATTATAAGCTTCTAAATCAAGCCTCTGTGCTCAATAGCACTAATTAAAACATGTAATTATTTTGTCTTTTTTTTTTCTTATCCTCCCACTAAATACTAAGCTTTGTGAGGTCAGGACCCTTCTCTGTTGTTCACCAGTATATCCCCAGTGCTGTCCACAGTACTTCATGCCAGACCAACACTATGAAATATTTGTTGAATAATTACATGAATTGGTCTTGAATACTGAATATCTCATTTCATCACTTCAATGCTTAATAATTCTTCAGTGACTCCTCCAAGACTTTAGGATAAAATAAATCCAGAATCCTCAGTTTAGCATGAAACCAATAAAGTCCAGGTTGTTTTCACACCTAGTAACGCTTACCATTTCCTCCCTCCTCTCCCTGCAAGGAGAGAAAGTTTCAATCATAATAAACTACTCGCAGTCATTCCCATGTGTTGTAGTCATTCACCTCTTCCCTCAAATCCACCTACGGTCAATTCAAGAATCACACTCTCCAGAAAGCTTTTTCCAACTCCATTCCCGGTCTTGATTAGATGCCAAAGGATTTCATATTATTAGATTGCAAATTTTCTATTTTATCTTCTATGTCTGCTCAAGACATAAAATCCCTAAGGTAAGAGGGTGTAATGGTTAATTTTGTGTCAACTTAGCTAGGCTATGGTGCCCAGTTGTTTGGTCAAACACCAGTCTAGATGTTGCTGTGAAGATATTTTTTAGATGTGATTAACATTTATATCAGTGGACTTGGAGTAAAATAAATTACCCTCCATAATGTGAGTGGGCCTCATCCAATAGTAGAGACCTTAAGAGCAAAGATTGAGGCTTCCCGAAGAAGGAATTCTCCTCGAGACTGCAACACAGAAAGCCTGCCTGAATTTCCAGCCTGTTGCCCCTTGGAATCTGGATTCAAGAGTGTAGCATTGGGCCGGCCCGGTGGCTTAGTGGTTAAGTGCGCGCGCTCTGCTACTGGCGGCCCGGGTTCGGATCCCGGGCGCTCACCGACGCACCGCTTCTGCAGCCATGCTGAGGCCGCATCCCACATACAGCAACAAGACGGATGTGCAACTATGACATACAACTATCTACTGGGGCTTTGGGGAAAAAAAGGAGAAGGATTGGCAATAGATGTTCGCTCAGAGCCGGTCTTCCTCAGCAAAAAGAGGAAGATTAGCACGGATGTTAGCTCAGGGCTGATCTCCCTCACAAAAAAAAAAAAAAAAAGAGTGCAGCATCAACTCTTGCCTCAATTTCCAGCCTGTGGGCCTGCCCTGCAGATTTCAGACTTGCCAGCCCCCACAACCACGTGAGACAATTCTTTAAAATAAATCAATCTCTTTATATATATATATGTATATACACACACACATATACATATACACAGAGAGAGAGAAAGAGAGATGGAGATTTATTTTATATATGTATATATTTCCTATTGATTCTGTTTCTTTGGAGAATCTTGACTAGTACAGGGGCTTTCTATTTTAACTCTTGTGTCTAGAACTTAGCACAATGAGTAAATGAAAAATTAAATCGACTTTGAAACCACTCTCCTTTAATAGAAGAGGACTTAGCAGTGTGGTGATGATCTACTGATTGTAGAGAAACACTAATGAGGTTAACTGACACCTGGTCCCCAGCAGATCCCTGAGCACCCCTCCCCTGCCGCTGGTTATTTGATCATCTGAGACACAATAAAAAATAATGAGGAAAATATACATTTTATGAGTCCATTTATTCTGTTTTGAATGCCAGGGAACACATTACAAAGATTCAACCAGCGCCACAAGCCCTGTGAACAGAGTAGTTGGGTTAGAGCCTTGTCCCAGGATCAGCTGCTCTTCTAGAGAGACTATAAACTTGATACATTTCTCTATGTGGTCCATCCCACCCCTTTTTGTGTGGGCTTTGATTTTTGAATAACTGATGAATCACTAGAAAAGACCTCTCCACACCAGCTGTTTTGGCCTGCCAGTCATCTAGCATCTGGTCTAAACAAAGCCTCAACATGTGTTCAGTGAGGTAAGGAAGCACAACCAAGGCTCTAAGCAAGGACTGCTGGACTCCTGGGTTTATGCTGGAAAATGCCAGATCACTCCCAGTATGTATGAGGGATAGTGGCTATTTGTAAACATTTACTGAAAATCTCTGCAAATGTAGTGCACACCTAGAGAATTCTCACCGAAGTGTTGCACGTCACCAACACCCTCCTCCTTGGGCTCTTCTTTCTGGGTATTGTCCTCCTCCATCAGAATCTCCTGAATCTCAAAGGAGAGAAACTGGGACGGAGGCCAGCCTGTAATCAGCAAGAAAATAGAAGTACCGTGATTGAGAAGCTCAAAGCTGAGGTGGCCTCTGAAAACCAAAGGATAATAGAGCCAACATCTGGGGAACACTAACTGCCCTTAAATTTGCAAAACAGACGTCCTGGATCATCCTATAATTCCACTGCTGACTATCCTTTAGAATGACAAAGTTTAAACACCATCACCACCAACCACCACCAGCAAAAGCTTACTTTTTTTGTGAGGAAGATTGGCCCTGAGCTAACATCTGCCAATCCTCCTCTTTTTTGCTGAGGAAGATTGGCCCTGGGCTAACATCCGTGCCCATCTTCCTCCACTTTATATGGGACGCTGCCACAGCATGGCTTGCCAAGCAGTGTGTGGGTACGCGCCCAGGATCCAAACCCGTGAACCCCAGGCCACCACAGCGGAGTGTGCGCACATGACTGCTTGCGCCGCTGGGCCGGCCCCCAAAAGCTTGCTTTTGGATAGAATGATTACAGATTTAAAAAAACAGAGGGCAGCAAACAAGCAATGGGCAATACTTAGATGGAAAGAAGAATCAGTTACTTGGCATAGTTGTTCTCCTTGAGGCTTGCTGTTGCTTATTTTCTATCTTTCATCTCATGCTTATTATTTACCAACCATCCTGTTAGACACTTTGCCTTTATTATTTCTTTTAAGTTTTACAGAATCTTATATTATAGAAAAGGAAACCAATGTCCTTGTTATTAAGGTCTCCCCAAAGAGCTCCCAACTTTAAGTCAGGCCTCCCACAGCTCTCGTATATCCAGTTGTCACTGCAGACTCGGGGTGCCCCAGGAGGTGATGTGGTCCCACCCACCGTCAGGTAAGGGGTCCCACTTGTTGTCACCTACTATGTCAAATATTTCTCATTTGATTTTCACAATGACTCTAATACTGTGTGTTATCATCCCCATTTTACAGATGAGAAGCCTGAGGCTCAGAAAGAATGAGAGAGTTATCAAAAGTCACATAACTTGTAACATATGTTACCTCATAAGATAACAACCCCCATCTCCTATTCAAATGCTTAAAAACTAACAAGGTTTGTTTAAATTGCTCTTGATATATTTAGGAGGATGGATTTTAATGGTGGTAGAACTTGAGGCAGAAAGACCAGTTAGAGGCCTATACAATATGTCGAGGGAGAGATACTAAGAGACTAAACTAGGGCATTTGTTTCAGATAAGATAAGGTTCAGACCAGTATATATATATATATATATCTATATGACATCATCAGGCCAAGATGATTTATTGGTACTGGGAGGTGGGTGCAGGAGAGAGTCTGGTGTGGTTTGCGTAGGTGGTGGATGATGGTGCCATTATCTAAGAATGGAAATACAGGAAGTAGAGCAGATGTGGAATGAGGAGGGGATTCAATTTTGGAAATGTTGAGCTGAAATATATCTCTAGAGCATCCAAGTCAAGTGCAGGATAGAGACCATGGCTAGAGTTGTATGTTTGGAGGATGCAGATCATGAGAAATTTTGCTTTTCCTCCAAACAGGACGGATAGAGCTAAGCTGGTTCATAGGCTGAGGAAAGATAGAGAGAGAAATGGTAAAGATCTAGGATGGAGGGGGACTAAGTGATGGAGCAAGGTCCTGAGAGAAGAGAGAGGATGAGGTCAAGAGACCAGTTGGAGGGTTGGTCTTGAATAGAAGAAGTGCTCCTAATTTCAAGAGAACGGACAAAAGAAAGGAGATGAGGGTAGATGCCCAGATAGCTGTGTGGCAGGAAGGGTTAAGAGTGGAGGATTTTTACATATTGAGGGCCTCACTTTTGTCAGTGAAGTACAAGGCCAACTCTTCCATTGAACGTCTACCAGCCTGAACATTTTTGTAGGAGATAAATGCTGAAATATAGACTTCATAAGCTATATTAAAAATAAATTTGGGGCCGGCCCCGTGGCTTAGCGGTTAAGTGCGCGCGCTCCACTGCTGGCGGCCCAGGTTCGGATCCCAGGCACGAACCGACGCACCGCTTCTCCGGCCATGCTGAGGCTGCGTCCCACATACAGCAACTGGAAGGATGTGCAACTATGACATACAACTATCTACTGGGGCTTTGGGGGAAAAAATAAATAAATAAATAAATTGTAAAAAAAAAAAGAAATTTGAAAAACTTTCATGCTACAAATAATACCATCAAGAAAGTGAAAAGACAACCCACAGAATGGGAGAAAATATTTGCAAATCATATATCTGATAAGGGACTTGTATCTAGAATATAAAAATGTATGGAATTTTATATAGAATATAAAAATACAAAATGGTCACAGTTTATGAATAGATATTTCTCCAAAGAAGGTATACAAATGGCCAAAAAGCACATGAAAAGATGCTGAACATCATTAATCATTAGGGAAAAGCACATCAATACTGTCATGTGATACCACTTCACACCCACTGGGACGGCAATAATGAAAAACAAGTGTTGGAGAGGACACTCGTAAGGTGCTTGTGGGAATATAAAATGCCACTTTAGAAAACAATCTGGCAGTTCCTCAAAAGGCTAAAAATAGAACTGCCATAAGACCCAGCACTTCCACTCATAGGTACATACTCAAAAGAAATGAAAACTTATGTTCATGCATAACTTGAATATAAATGTTCATGTCATCATTATTCACAATAGCCAAAGAGTGGAAACAACTCAGATGTCCTTCAACAGGTAAAAGAATCAAAAATATGTGGTATATCTATGCAATGGAATATTATTTGGTCATAAAAAAGGATGAAGTACTAACACATGCTTCAACATAGATAAACTTTGAAAATATTATGATAACATAAAGTGTGATTAAAACATATTATGTGATTCCATTTATATGAAGTTTCCAGAAAGGCATGTCTATAGAGACAGAAAGTAGGTTGGTAGTTTGCCTAGAGCTGGTTATGGAGGAGTGGCGGAGGAGAGACAGTGAGTGACTGCTAATGGGTACGGGGTACATTTTTGGGGCTGATGGAAATATTCTAAAATTAGATCGTGGACAACTCTGTAAATATATTAGAAACCATTGAATTCTATACTTTAAATGAATGAATTGTATGGTATGGGAATTATATTGATAGAGGCAAGAACTGAAGAAGACTGCTGAGGACTGGATAATGACAGTAATAGCCAATATCTTTGAGGATTCACATGCCCTGCACTGTGCTAACTGTTTACCTACATTATCTCCTTTAATCTCTACCACAAACCCATATGTATTAGGTACTTTTTCCTCATTTTACAGACAATACAATTAAATCCAGAAAATATAAGGAACTTGTCCAAGGTCAAATACCAACAAGAAAGAGACAGAGACAAAATGTAGACCTATTCTGTGTCGGTCTGGAGCCTGTTTCTAAACACCTGCTTTTTAATTTAGCCCCAACTTTCTAGATTCAGCACAAATGCCAATGTCTTTAAGCCAATCTCTTTTTCCCCAGCACTCCCACAACATTCTGTATCTCCCAGTCTTAGAGTGGTAGATGGCACTTTTGTCTCTGCAGTCCTAATAAAGAGCTGCAGAATACACGCAACAATAATACGGAGTTGTAGAATAAAAACACCAATAAATGAGCCCTCTCCTTACCTCCTCCACACTCAGGAGTCCTAGAAGCATGACCACTGCCAGTACAGAGTGATTTCCTGATGTCAGAACACTGACCAAGAGGTAGAGTGGCCAAGAGCTCAACCCCAAGAGAACGCATCTCTCCATTCTCCTCTATTTGGAGAGATTACGGGGGAGAAGAAAAGAACAAACGCTGATCTCAGCTCTTTGATAGAGAGGCAATGCTCATACCCACCCCCTCTCCGGATAGTTCTCTCAGGTTTTGTGATCTTGATGCTACCTTCCAGCTGTCCTCACCTATTAACTGCAGAGACCTAAATGAGTCCCTAGCATGTAGTAGAAGCTCAAGAAATTTGACCTTCCTTTCCCAGTCCCTGCTCCTATCCCCACTTGGCACTCATCAAGAGCTTACTGTTTACATTCAAACCTCTAGTCTACAGTGGAGTAACTGTAAAAGAAGAGACACTGGGTCACTAAACTGGTCTGCTCAATCTTCTGTGTGCTCGGTAATCACTGCAAATTCTAGGGACCATTTAAACTGAGACATCAAGTGCCTCCTGAGGAAACTGTGATGTCTGTTCACATATATCCTAGCGCCATTTTTTTTATGATGTGAGAAGCAGCAGAGAAACATAATTCTTTGTAATAAAATGTCCTAATGTTTACGTGGGCTTACAACGTGCCAGGTATTGTACTGAAGTCTTTGCAGATATCTTACCATTTAATCCCCATACAGCCTATTGTGGTAGGTTCTCCTATCTGACAGATGAGAATACAGATGGTAGAAGAGGAGGAATAACTTCTCCAAGGTCACCCAGTCAGTCAGGGAGGGGGCCAGCAACCTCTCCAAGGTCTAAGTGACTCTAAAGTGAGTCTCTCCATCTCTCCATTACACAGCATCCCATGTCCTTTCTGTTATTACCATGCCCCCTTTCATGGCGGTTGTTCTCCTAAAAACAGTATGGAGGAACATAATTCTAATGTGTAAATGTGTTTACAAGCAATCATCCAATATCAATGCAAAAAGACTAGATTAAATGTTAGAAAACAGAACCCAACACTGCCTTAAGAAAATATATCATGACCAAGTGAGATTTATTTCTGGAATGAAAGGATGATTCAGTATTAGAAAATCTATTAATATGAACACCATATTAGTAGATGTAAAAGTAATAATCATATAATTATCCCCTAGATGCCAAAAAAAAAGCTTTTAACAAAAGCTTCTGATAAAGACAATCAAGAGAACAGGAATCACATATTTCCTAAAGCCAGTGCTGTACTTAATGGGGAAACATTAGAGGCATTTCTACTAAGATTAGGAAAGAGTCAGGAATGCTCACTATCTCTGCTGCTGTTGAACATTGTTCTAGAGGTATTATCCAGTACCATTTAAAAAGAGAAAATAGTAAGAGGCACAGGAATTGGGAAAGTGAAGTAAAACTACTTTCAGATGTTGTGATAGTTTACTTAGAGAACCTAAGAAAATCAATGATACACTAACACAAACAATAAAATAAATGTATTCTTTTTTCAATGCTAAAAATAATGTTAACTAAAAAATAATTTCAAACTTCAGGAAAGCTGCAATAGCACACTTTTTTCTGGAACCATTTGGGAGTAAGTTTTGAACATACTGTCCACGACTAGTGAACAGTTTAGTGTGTAACCCATCAAACAATGAAACCCCATCTCCAGATAACCACAATATAAGGATCAAAATCAGGAAATTATCATTGACACTTACTGACATTGAATTCCCAAACTCCATTCAAGTTTAACCAATTGTCCCAATAATATCCTCTATAGGGTCTAATCTAGGATCATGTGTTGCATTCAGTTGTCACATGTCTTTACTCTTTTTTCGGCCTGGAAGAGTGCAGCGTGGGTGGCCTCTCCTAAACTAATTTATCCTCACTCCTGCCCACTCTCCGCCAGGGGGAGGGAAAAGGCAGAGACTGACTGCAACCAAAACCCGTCCTGCCAGACACATAAAATGAATAATTGCTTGAGTGTGTAGAGAGAAGACTGGAAGTGATGTCATGCTTTTATCTTTTATTTTTACCATAAAAGTTTTAAAGCAGCCTGTAAAAATAGAAATATGTTAAACTGTTACTCTTTGATGAATTCCTCCCAGATAGAATATTCACAAGAAAAAACTGTCTCCTTTCTAAAATGGTTCTAAGACAATCTCTCTTAGGTTAGATTTAACAATATAGCTCTTAGATCAGCATATTCTCAGGTCTGATTGATCTCCAAGTAAATCTCAGTTAAGGAGCCTGTTTGTAGATTAAATTTTACACAGGCACCTAGAGAACATAACCATCCCCATTGTGTTGGTTAAAAAAAAATTCTAATCTAACTCTGCCTCAAAATTCTGTTTGGAATTCTTGGAAATCTGTCAGATTACCAATAATTCCATGGGATGGTAGTTTGAATTTCTTTAGATGTAAAGCCTACAACTACTTTTTCCTAATTATATTTTTTATGGTAATCAAATCATTAGCTTTCATTCACAGTGATTGTCTGAAGGTTTTTGAAAGCATGATGGACAGGAACACAGGTAACCATCGGGCTGGGCTTGTTTGATGGACCTTTGTCTCCATTATGTTTTCTGGTACATTATTGGATATTCATTATTTCTTTAGCTCAGATAGCTTTCTCGAGCTAGAGTAAATACAGTCTTGTGCCACATAACAACGTTTGGGTCAACAACGGACACATATACCAAGGTGGTTCCATAAGATTAGTATCATACCACCTGGGCGTGTAGTGGGCTATACCACTCAGGTTTAGGTAAGTACATTCTATGATGTTCACACAATGACAAGATCGCCTAACAACGCATTTCTCAGAACGTATCCCCTGTCATTAAGCTACCCGTGACTGAAATCATATTGAAAGTTCCCAGTTCTTTTTAAACAGCAAATTCTAGATTTCCTTGAGTGCTTGGGGCCCACGCTTATTGAAATTGACTCAGTGGAAGTATTTATGAATATCGACATCCTATTTTCTAGTCATCTCTTTAGTGGTAGAATACCACCCCTCCCCCTCTTTTTTTGCTACCTTTCTTTGCAAGAACCATTTTTCTCAGAACAAGCTAGAAAGAAGTGAGGGGGGAGATTATGGGAGGGGTCAATTCCTCCTTCCCGCTTCCTGGAGGCAAGGCAACACCAGGGAGCTTTTTGAAAATACAGATTCCTTAACCCCACTCCAGACCTTCTAATCAGAATCTGTGAAAGTCGATCCAGTAACATGTATTTTTAAGAAGTTTTCCAAGAGATTCTTCCTTGACTAACATTGAGAAGTTGTGTTCTACACATTAGTTTACCAGAATGATCCCTAAAAAAACTTAAAAGAGTTTGAGAAATGATGCTCTCTCTATCTCCTTCTTAGCAAGCCGTGGCTCATATTAGCATATGCATTTAAGGAAATGTCCGTTTAATTTTGTTTAATCCAGCATTTCCCAAATTTATTTGAGTGTAGAACATACCTTTTTTCTTGACATAACACATATTGCTATAGCACACCCAAGAGCACAGACTTTGTAGAAATATTGGTGTAGAAAATATGACTCCCCACGTCACCTTCTCCTTATTAACAGAGTCAGCATCTCTTTGATGTTTGGCAACTCAGTAATGAATGTACCCGCAGCTAGTCATCAGGACTATTATACAAGGTTTCATAAGGCTTTCATGTCCAATATTATCCTCTGGCTTTGTCTCTGCTCATTCCTAAACTTTAGATGTTAAAAAAACTGACACTACTTATGATAATTAGTATGCACTGATTGCTTACCATGTGCCAAGCTCTAAGTACTTTGCAGGCGTTATACCATTTAACCCACAGCCCTATGAGTAGGTTTTATTATTATAACAATTTTATAACAGGATTCTGAGGAACAGAGAGATTAAACAGATAAACCTAAGAAAACACACAGTAAGTGTTGAAGCAGGTGTTATGGACATTAAATCCAGGTGTTCAGACTCAGAGCCTGTAGGATTAGCCACTCGTTATTCTGTTAGAGCTTTAGTCATGGGTCTTCCTCTACATGCTCCTCCTAGGCAGTCCCACCCAGCCAAAGCTTCACCTTGTCCATGGCTTCCTAAGCCCTTTCTGTAACTCCTGCTCTGTCTTCTGAGAGAGACTCACCTCACTAACTGCTTGTTAGACGTCTCAATGAAGAACTATAACTGAAACCTTAGACTCAACGTATTTCTAATAGAATCTCATCTTTCCTTCTCTAGTTTTGCCCTTCCTCTTGTGTTCCCTCTTTCCAGTCATTCATGTATTTCTTCACATGACATATGTGAGCACCTACTGTGTGTTTGATACTGTGCTCTTTGGGGATGTATATAAAAACGAGCAGGACTTGGGTTTTTACTCCTAGCTTCTATTGCCCCATAACTTCAGCGAACACATGCTTCCTTGTGCCCTCCTCCCCTTTCTCCATTGTGTCCTTCCAGATTAATCTCCAGCAGCTTCATTTTTTTCTAGCAGCTTATTTATCCTTTAAATTGTTCTTAAATTATATTCAATTGCGAAGGAATTTGATTGTCCTGGATTATCTCCCTATGACAGGTCACTGGCACATCAAAGGTGGCAGATTATATTCTAAGGATGGCCACACCATCCCACATGCTCTTCTTGCCATGTGATATCGACAGCCCTTCATCATGAGGTGGGGTCTACATTTCTTCCCCTTGCATCTGGGTGGACCTGTATCTGCAGTGGAAGGGGTACTATGTGCTTTCAAAAGCTAAGTCGTAACAGGCAACACAGCTTCTGCCTGGCCCTTCAGGGTTGCTTGTGCTTGGAATCCAGGCCCTAAGCCAGGAGGAAGGGGAAAGACTATACGGAAAGTATCCCAGGTGACGGTCCCTACTGAGGACCCAGCTGGTACCCAACCTCCAGGCTAGTGAGTGAGCGAGATTTCAGATGATTCCCAGTCCAGGCCTTCAAGCCACCCTAGCTGATGGTGAGGGGAGCAGAGACAAGATGTCCCCTCTGAGCCTTACCTAACCTACCTCCCTGTGAGCAACATAGATGCTGTCATTGTTCCAAGCGACTGAGTTTTGCTTCTTAGGTAGCAATGGATACCTTTGTTTTAACCAGCTATTGACAGGGGCAAGGTCACATAGCACAAAGCACACTGCCTGGAAGGAGTTGCTGCCAGGGAGGCAAGCACCATGATTAAATGTCAATTACGTGCCATTCTTTTAAAATTTTTAATCCTCTATAACATATAAGAAAGTGTTTTGGATGGAGTATACACGGAATAAATATTTACTGAATTGAACTGAAGTGTGCTGTGATAGTAGGCACATGCATTTTGCCATTAGGTATACTAAATTTCAAACCACAGCTCTGGATGCTACAGCTTTGCAGTAGAGAGTAAATTGCCTCCCCTATCTATCAGTTTCCCCTCTTCTGAAGTGGATGTGAGGATTAAAATATCTAAGGCGTGTGAAAATGATTCATGGTAGATCTCTCTCCCTCCTCACTCTTTCTCAAATTTTTAAATAGGAGAAATAAGGATAAAACGAGAAAGACTGAAGCCTGATTGTGAAGGCTTTTGAATGCATGATTAAGGTTCATTTTTCAGTCAATGGGGACTCATGAAAGAATACAGAGATGTGACACATGTAAGGCAGTTTTTAGGAAGAGTAAAGTAGCTGTAACGGGTAGGACGAGAGACCAGATATACAAAAACCAGTTAGGAAACTAAAGTCAGCGTCTAAGCATGTGAGGGTCTAAATAGTATCCAAAAACTGTAGTCAGGGGGATGTCAGGTCAAGATTAAATGGCAGGATGATATTCCGAAGGAAGTTTCCATATACTTTGAGTTGGAGTCTGCAGAGGGAAATGTTGGTATAAAGGAAAATAGAAGTCCAAAGTTGATCTTGAAGATTTGACAGCATTTATTAAACATTGTTCACATTGGATACCCTATGATCCAGCAATCTCACTTCTAAAAATCTGTCTTGTAAAGAAATAATAGCAAAAGTTATACCTGCAAAGATATTTACTGCAGCCTGTTTGTGATGGCACAGTGTTGAAAAACTGAAATAACCATGAGTAAGGTGATGGTTAAATAAAGTATGGTATATCTATACAATGAAATCATGCAAAAATTGGGTAAACCTAAACAAACTGACCTGAATGGGTTTTAAGTGAAAAGAACAAGTTGTAAACCAATATACATAATGTCATCTGATTTTTGTTAAAAGCAGAAGAAAAGCCCAAGTGTCAGAAAGGAAAGATACTAAAGTTTATGCTCTTTTCCTCTGGGGACTGGGAATGGAAGGGTGTGGGGGTAGGGCGGTCTTAAAATATTTACTTTGAATAATTTGTATAATTTTACCTTTTGTCATTCTTTTTTTTCTTTATATAAATATATATTTATATAAATTTTATATAAATAAAAACATAAAAACATTTAAATTCACAAATTTCACACCATTACAAGCAAGCGGTACCATTAATAGAAACAGTAAAGCCTGAAAAGATTGTTGGATTTGGGGAAATAGAATGATTCAATGTAGATGAGTATGTATTTGGTAGAGAGGGTTGAACTGTGGTTGGACTTGTGGTAGTTGCTGGCAGCGGTCCAAGGTGTGCCTGGGCAGGCCTTGTGGCTTCTGATTCCGGCGGGGCTCAGACAGGAGATGGGGTCGATCTGGTAATGCCTGCTGCTATGACTGCAGAGTCCTGAGTCACGTCGTGGGAAGCAGCAGCAGATCTTTTCTACTTCTGCCTGGTCCCAGGGTTGGAAGGAATAACTCTCTGACTCAGCCTTTTCACCCTAAATGGTATCTTATGCCATCTTTGAGATTCCCTAGTAATTAACTCTAGGCCTTCCAATCTAATATGAATGTTGGTAGGTAGTACAGCACCCTACTGGTGAAACTAGTCTTCACGACTTTACTTATCCCCACCTTGAACTTATTTATATTTTTAACCTGGGATATATCTATATCTACGTCCATATCTGTATTTATATCTATATTCACATCACCTATATATCTGTCTAGATAGGTGGATGGATAGATATAGATAGATATCCCTGTCTGCATATTCTCATATGAAACGATAGGTATTTATTCAAATTTAGCCTTGAACAATACTGGCCATGGGACATATCAACTAAAGGGTAAACACACTGTAAAAATGGATTCCACCTGGGGTATTATAGTGGTATGTTATAGAGCCAGGGTTTTATTACAGGATTACTGACTTCTTCAGATGGATTTAAATTGATGGCTCTAAGAAAATTTTTGCAAAAGGGCCCCTTCTAGCTTATTGACCCTAGAAATGTGCTTATCACTGTTCCTGGGAAGATCCCTTTTCCCTTCATGGCTTCAAAATGCTTTGGGCAAAAGAAACAGTGTGCATTTTGTTAAAGGAACATTACTTCCAAAGCCCAATAATAATTTTTTTTTTTTAGTACATGAAAGCCTCTTTTAAAATCTGTTCAATGTTTAACACACATTGCATTAAATAAGTACTAAATAATACATTTGAAATGTAAAAAAATGCATATGCAGAGTGATTTGCAGAAGTGCCTATAATATTCGTGATTCTACTATCTATAATTTCCTTTTATTTATCCTATCTCCTGTAGATTCTGAACAGATGCAGGGATAACAAAAAACGATGTCACGATGCCTTTTTCTTTTCTTTTTTTTTTTCTTTACAAATCTAGAAAAAAGGCATGGAAGTATAGTTAGTTGCCTAAGATCCCACAGCCCTGACACTGATATTCTCAGATCTGGGATAAGTTGCCTCTTTCTGCAATTTTCCTTATTCATGACATTTAGAAACAAAGGATTTATACACACACAAGAAGTTATATATATTCATTTTTTGTCACTACTATGAATCCATGGGCTATCTCCTAAGTCAATAGAAAAAGTGCTGCATTTCAGGTAAAGAATCTTAGGTTGCTTTAACTTTGTTTGTGTCTTTTTTTCTGAGCAGAAATACCAGCCCCCGATTTCCTGCTTGTGCTCACGCAGTCCATGCTGCCGAGCTATTCCAAAAGGATAATGGAAGTTCCTTTAGAAATTACTTCATGCATTTTCTATTAATCTAACAGAAGTATGGAAGCGGGAGGAAGAAGAGAAGCCGCTTTTCTGATGATCAGGAATGATGCTGAGACCGTGGAGGCCTGCTCCAAATTTTAGTAGCTTTATGTACATCATTTAATGTAGCTGGGGGGAACGAAATTACAAATTTTTCCATAATGGTTTGGCTGAAAAGTTGAAGTTGGGAGTAAACCCTGAATCTGAATCTCTTAGGAATTAGAATCATATCTAATCCCTGATTCTTTTGAATAGTTCTGTACATTGGTGATAAGAAGATATAAGACAAAATGAAGTCAAAACAAAACAAAACAAAAAAGCTATTCTGAATTTAAGACCTAGTGAAACCATATGGCTAGTCTTCCAGAATCTAGTTAAATAAAATACAAATAGAACTCTTAGAAATATAAGACGTCAAGATTTTATTTTTTTTTACAAAAGCATAATGGAGGATCCGGGAAGCCAGGATAAGAGAGGAGTACATATCATGCCTTCGTTCAGGGAGGTGAAACAATCCATCCGCTAGTGTGAGTTGTTTTTCAGTTGTGGTGACGGATTGGAATAATCCATCTGAACCCTTTCACCCAGTTCCCCTTTACCAATTGCAGGCCTTATGAGATGGGGCAATATGGGCTATGAGAGAAGATAAATAGCTCCTCAGTGGTTTCCATGACCTTTATCATTAGTGTCTTGGCTCTAATTAATGCTGATGATAGCAGAAGAGAAATGTCTTAAATTCTGGGTGAACAGTCATTTAACTACTCAGAAAAACATTTGGAAATTAGAAACGAACTTGTAAATATTTGTCTCTGCTTATTTGGATCTCATAAGTGACCGAGTTCATTTTTCCCTATCTACGAGAAAAGACCAGGTAGATGCTGAGTGGATTGTAAACTCCAGAAGATCGTTCTGATGTGTTCATCTTTATACTCTACTGTGTTTGGCACTTGGCAGGGTCTCAAGAAAAGTTTACTAGGTTTCATTGAATTAATTGAGGAAAAGAGGAGGTATAGTCTTTTAGAAGCCAAAACAATTTTAAAATCCTGGTAAGAAGTTGATCTGAGTACGTCATTCAATCTGTGTTCATAGACCAACTAAAAAGTGGGAACTAGCGAGGGGAAGTCAAAAGATAATCCATTGACTGAAATGTAATTTGGGGGTATCTTTGTGAGCCACACTTCCTGTCACTTGTGAGAAATATCACCAGCATCTAAATCAATCTGTGCATGTGAGGATATTGGGGAAGGGAGCAGAGCGACTTCCCCTGGCTCCATGTTTGCAAGTCCAAGTGACATCAGTCGCTGTAACCCTCTTGGCCTCTCTCCCCTACTTGACTCACTCTGTCCTGGAGGAGAAGAGGCAACTCTCTCATTGGTGCATTTGGGAAACAAGCTGGATCTGCAGAGTTTGGAGCCAGTTGACCTTAGGAACTGCACATTCTGCTCCGCTCCTTCAAGTCCTAAGTCGTGCAGAGGCAAGTCCTCTAGCGGGAAGTTGTGCAGTGGCCGGTGGGTAAATCTACCTAATTCTGGAGTGCAGTTTTGGGAAGTCTGCTGTTGTCATGCACCTAAGCCATGCCCTCCTTTATCAGCTTTATCAGATGACGATAACATTTTTATCTCTTCTGCCAGACTTCCATGTGTACCTTTTCATTGTTTTCAAACTTGATTGGGAAAAGAATGTTATTTTTTGGTCTCTTTCAAGCCCTGTAATGCTACCTGGCTCCAGCAACTCTCCAAAACTGTATACTTTGCATCTGGTTATTTGATGCATATTCATTCATTTATTCATTCAACAATTCATTCGGAAACAATTATTGAGGTCCTAAAATGTGCCAAGCACTATGGTAAGTCCTGGGACCCCCCCCCCCATAAGTAGCTCACAGCATAGTGTGTTTATAATGCCATTTGACAAGTGAGTGAGCACATAGCTTCCCAGGACGTAATAGTCTGGGCTGAGTTGCTCAGTTTTTTGGTGTTTTCTTAACCGAGTCATAACCGAGTAGGATTTGGCCAGAAGGTAGCCAGGTCTACCTGACTTGCTTGATCTGCTCTGGTCTACCAGATCAGAGCTGAGGCTGGAGGGGAAGGCAGGGGCTCAGTTCTCAAAGATCCTCCCTAAAAGCCAGAGCAAAGGCCCTGGACTCTGCCCAATAGGTAACAGGCACCTGTGTGAGACATTAGAGGGGGGATATGGTCAGATTTCTGTCCTGAATAGGTCACTTTGGTAGCTTGGAGGATCGATGTGAGGAGGACAAGCCTGAAGAGAACAGTTTGCAGATTGTTCTAGGTGAGAGATTATAAGGATATGATTTAGCAGCACCTCTGCTTATTTTTGCTTTTCCTTTCCTTTGTTCTCTTGGCAGTCTTGATATTTTGTAGGATGAGCAGTTAGGGAGATATTACCACCTTTGGTGGTGATGATGATGATGAAGAAAAAGAAGATGATGATGGCCAACACTAATAGAGTTCTTGCTATAAACTGCCACTAGGTAAAACACTTTTGTGCATTAGCTCACTTCATAGTCACTGAAAATACAGGAGGTAGATGGTATTATTCTTCTCCATTTTACATATGAGAAGACTAAGGCTTACAGTGGTGTAATAACTTGCCCATAGGTGTACAGTCAGCAAGCACAGACCTGGGATTTCAGCTCCAGCCTGTCTGACTTCAGCTTCCATTCTGATAACTCTGTGCTTTAAAGAAAGCTTCACAGCACTTTACCAAGCACTTTCTCACCCACTGTCTCTCTAAAGCTTTAGCAGGATCCTTAGGTTAACCTTAAATTCACTCCAAATGGAGTTGCTTACTCTCCTTTAACAGAACCATATGCTCATGAAAATAGTTTGTGATGTATTTTGAAATCACAAAATATATCGCTTATTATTTGTACATAGATTATCAATTTAGTGCCTTCTTGGCCAAATTTTAATAGTCAAATGTCTTCACCTGACCATCAAACAGATTCATACAGAATGAATTTTAATGTTAACTTTAAATAAAAAAGTAAATATTCCATAAAAATCAGAAGTGATTTCTGGTTTATCTTTTGCTATGGGTTATTCATTCAATGTTCAACAAACACTGAGCACCCAGTGTGTGTTAGGCACTATTTCTTGTAAGACTTTGGAAGATAATCAATGGCTTGTTTAGGTTTGCTGGATCGTGCAGAGCCTAGCTCAGAGCCATCGTAAAGACGTCCCTAATATCTGCTTTCAGAACAAATAACTCCAGTGAAAGACAGTAAAGGAAGTACACAGTACAGTCCCAAGCATCAAATAATTAAATCAATTAAATTAAATCACTGTACTACCTTAAAATTCCTGGTTCTATTCTTTGGAAATCTTCAGATTAGGTTTTTTTCTTCCCCATCCACATTAATGAGGTAAAAGGTGATCGTGTTGCTTTACATTCACTGAGCATTAGCTCAGATAAATAAGACATCTATTTATCCAGAATTGTGAGTGTTTCAACATCTGTGTTAGTGTTACTTCCAAACCTCCCACTTTTGAATAGAAACCCTGAAGTACCATAAAGAACAACTTGTCGTTCTCAGGGAATGGACTTTTACGTGTTACAAGTAAAGGAATTAACGATGAAGGATGTCCTTGCTGGAATCAGCCCTACAGTGAGAAATTACAGTAGCCCTGCCTTGCTCCCGGAGTTAGGCCCTGTCTCCCAGAGGGTTCTGGTTCATCTGATCTTCACTCTCTGCCCACACCCCCACCCCCTCACTGCATGACCGCACCTCCCCGGGCAGAAGTGCCAAAGCAATGTGGGATGGCAGAGTTCCTGCATTCCTTTCTTGGCCATGGAGCAAAATTACAGCACTACTGCTGGGCTTTAAGGATTTCCTCTTGTTCTACTATTATGCTTTTTTGTGTTCCGACTCTACCTATTCTAGAGTAAATGTAGGGTCCCATTCTCATTTTAGCTGCCAGGACTCCTTGGTGCTTAGGCAAAGGAAGGAAAAATGGCACAAGTGTTTAAAACTGGCCATATGCCTCAGAAAACTACACTTTCTAGATGTGAATAAAGAGTATGTGGGTAAACTTATCCCCAATGTGTCAGGTTCATCCCTTTGAATAATTGACTAATTCCAGCAATTACCACATTGAAAGAGTTTTGCCTGACTGGTGTATTTTTAAGGCTTCATTTAGAATACTGTTCGACAAGACAATCAAATATTTAGTTTTATATTGTACTAATATTAATAATAATAAACGTACTAAAGAGAGATGACAAAGATGAACTTTAGGGTAACCCAAATTTTGTTCCAGAAAACTCTTTCCTAAATTAAGCTTCTTAAAACAATCAAAGAGAAGTCAATTGATTGTATTTCAACGTTCCTTTCCTTTTCCAGCTGTCTTATAGACTAATGATTTAAGTGAACCAAAAACTGAGAACATTCAAGTGAAAAAACCTTCATAATACTGTAGCACTTAAGGGGTTATTTAAAAGGAAGTGTGGTTTGTGTGTCCTTCCAATGGAAAATGCCTATTTATCTTACTCTACTCCAAGAATTTCCCACTATACTTGGCTTCATTAGGAGTTCAAAAAGATGAGCATCTTTTGACACTATTAAATATCTTGATGTATCCCTGCAGATCTCTCCTTTTGATGGTGTAAGAATCTTCATATATCACCAAAGTAGAAATGTGTTGACTGAGTTAAGAATCTGGATCCAGTTTATCAGAGAAGATCTCAGGTTTGTGTATGTTTGTTGAATTGTTCTACAGTGATTCGTGTTTGTGACAATTACCTAGATTATGGAAATTTGTGGGTTTAAGCAAGTCTTTTCCTTTTCAGTATTTCTGTTTTCTCGTCTATGCATTGTTCATAATGCTAAAGCTAAGAAAGCTTCTTGGGAGTATGCCATGGGATAGCCATTCTTTTAATTTATAGGTTAGATGTTAAGTTCTTAGTGTAAGCACATGAGGCTATCAAGGGATGGTATAGGAGGGTAAAGACTCTAGAAGTAGAAATATAAGGAATAAATCTTCCATGGTTTCAAGAACACCCAAGCTGAATGAATTATTTATGCCTCTATGACTGAAAAAGCTAAACTGATCGGTGGCTTTTCTTCTCCACATTGTGCGTACTCTAATAAGGGTTTGTATCTGTTAGGATACTCTCAATCACAAGTCCATCAAGTTAGTTTAAACCGTATAGAAAGTCATTGACTCATATAACTGGACATCACGGATTCACTGGGCTTCAGTTCATGGACTGAGATGCATTTCGTCTCTGAGCTCTGCTAAACACAGGCTTCATCCTAAGGGCAGTTTTCCTCATAATTGCAAGAGAGCTGCCACCTGCAATCAGGGCTACATGCTTTTTTCTTCCATTTCCAGTTTAAAGGAGACTCGCTTTCTGAGGCATCCCCTAAGGACAAGGATACTTTTTCCCTGGAAATCTCTAGCAAAAGCTCTTTGAGCCCCATCAGTCTTATGTGGGTCACATGTCCACTCCAGAACCAATCATGGGAAACAGTTATGGGATAATCCTTTGACCTATCAGGCCACTGAGGGACATAGGCTGTGTCTGCAAGGGGTGGACACCTAAGCGGTATCACAGTTCCTTTGGAAAGGAAGAAAGGACAATGAATGCTGTAGACCAGTAATGTCCACTCCAGAGTTCCTGGGAGGAACATGGCTATACAGGAAGTACAAAACCATCATGACCATTAACACACAGTAAGATTGGGCAGTTGAAGCTAGCAAATGAGTCAGATAAAAAATCCATTTATAGGGAGAAGTAGTGACCCTTATTCCTGGGGAAGCCCGTAGCTGACAGCATGCTTGTGAGGCTGTTTCTGGTCCAGACTGCCAGGGGAAAGTGCACACACCAGCAAATGGGTTGGAGGATGAGAGGATACAGCTAAGGATTTCTTCAGCTCTCAAGGAAAGGAAAGAGCGTGGTTACAAGTTGTCTGCAAATGGGGAAGTAAGAGAGCAACGATTCTGTGACCGACTGCTCTGCTCTCAAGTATCATTTGTGTCCGAGCTTCTTGCATCACAGCTACATGTGACGATCCTTCCACGTGCGTGAGACAGAATTGTAAAGGTGATGAGACGGTCAGTGACCAGCTTCTGACATCCCAAACGGGATATTTGAGTCTGCAACAAAGCAAGAGGCTCGAAAGCCAGATTTTTTGGAGAAAAAAGTATTTTTGAAATTTCTTTCTTTCTTTTTTTGTTTCCTTTAAGACATCAAGAGGTAAGGCCTGGTGGATTCGATCATACAGTTTTAGAAAAGGGATGTTTGAGTTAGGAGGAAAAGGAAGTTGAGTCCTGCTGGACTGTCTGGAGAAGAGGGAGAGAAACGTGTGGAGAGCAGGCCGGCAGTCAGCCCTGTGCCTGGCCTCCAGGGCTGCAAGGTGGTGGGGGTGGGGTGTGGCAGGGCACTGTTAGACTGAGGAGAAGCCCAGGGTCTGTCCTGCTTCCTGTTCTGTTTGGGTTGCTGGAAGGAGTTCCCCCCACAGCGCCCAAGAGATCCCAACTCCATCCTGGGGTAGTGTACTAGTTTCCTGGGGCTGCTGTAACAAAGTACTGCAAACTGGGGGGCTTAAAACAACAGAAAGTCATTGTCTCACAGTTCTGGAGGCTAGAAGTCAATAATCAAGGTGTCAACAGGGCTGTGCTCTCTCTGAAACATGCGGATGAGAATCCTTTGTTTCCTCCTGGCTTCTGGGGGTTTGCCAGCAATCCTTGGTGTTCCCTGGCTTGTGGCTGCAGCGCTTCCGTCTCTGCTCTTGGTGCCACATGCATTCTCCCCTCATGCGTCTGTGTCTCTTATAAGGACACCGGGCATATTGGATTAAAGGCCCACCCTATTCCTGTATGACCTCATCTTAGCTAATTACATCTGCCATGATGCTATTTCCAGACAAGTTCACATTCTGAGGTACAGGAGGGTAGGACTTCCAAATATCTTTTGAGGGGGACACAATTCAACCCTTAGCAGGTGGTCACATGAAAGTAAAAGTAGTGCAGATTAGACAGAGACAGTCCTGGAATTTAGCTTTGTTCCCGAGTGGCATAGATAGACTCAAAAATTCCAACTTGCCCCAGGAGGGGAGGTGAAATTTTGCTGAAAATCACCAGGTAAGGGCAAAGCGGCTCTGGAGTGGGGGGTTGCAGAGTCAAACAGCTGACCTGGGAACCATCGGGGAACAGTCAGACCTCGAGTGGGATGCACAGCACCCCTGAGGACTGAGGAAGGCTTGAATCATCAGGAGAAATTCCGGGGCCCAGATGAACTGAAAGAATGGACCATAAATTATGAATTACACCAGCTGTGGCCTTCAGCAGCAGATGCCAACACAATCGTCAATCTAGGGAGCAGCTGGGATCAGCCACTCCACAGAAGAGACCAGCAAAGATCCAAACAGCACAGTGTAGCTCCTAGAACCAGGCCTCCTCTCAACTACCTCGATCTACACGTCTGCATTCAGGTGGCATATCGGAGATTAACAGGGGGAGGAAATGGGGCTCTGAAAGACTGAGTATTTTTGTGAGTAACCAAGCTGAGACCAAGGTACCTAAAGAGACAGATAAGACTACTGGACTGAACTAAATCTCCACCCTGTCCTTCACCATCCTCCCACCCCCGACTCCTATATGTACACACACACACACACACACACACACACACGTGTGCATTGCTACTCAGAGGCAAGGGGGCTGGTGAGGAACATCAGGCCAGTCACAGAGAAATCAAGAACATACACATTTTCTTCACATCTCTTAGTGGTATATGAACCCAGCATACATTTCTCCATTATGTAATGACCAGGTCATTCCAAGGATCCAGAGGATGTTAATGCATACTGATCACGATTTCACATTTGTCCCCAATTTAAGTTTTCTGTGAATGTGTCTATCTAGGTGCAGGTGTAAAGAGACAGGCCTTTGCTAGTTTTATGAAAGCCTGGAAGACTGTTTGGTCAGTGTGGACCTGAGGGCTAGCGAGAGAACTTTTGCAGACTCTACCCCATAGTTCTAGATGGCAGAGTCACTGGCTACTCTACAGATGATGCTTGAGATTAGTGATTAGGGGCATTATTTGCCTTGAACCCTTATCATCTACAGATACATGATTCTACAACTGATTCAATGATAAACGTCTTTTCTGCGAGCATTGTGACATGGCGCTGCTTTATTTGAAATTTCTGAGTTGAGTTGCTGCACATGAAATACTATCTAGAAATCTCTAAAAACATCAGAACAAGCATTTTCTCAGGCATACCAGCCCAAAGAACAAATGGGGTACAAATTGCAGAACATCTACCATATCTCAGCTCTCATTTGTGGAAACTGTTGGAATTTCAGTTCTTTAAATCAATAACCAATATCTCTGGTCTGAAGTGGAAGGGGTGATCAGGGTATTTCACAACTCACATCTTCTTCCTCGTCCCTGAGGACACCTGGCTCATAGGCTACTCTGGAAGTTGTCCTGGTTGAGCACCCCAGCATCACCTGGTGATCCCATGGGCCACTAGTCCTACTGCTGCTCCTCACCATCCAACAGCGACATCATCTTGGAGGCGTCTCCCAGGAAAGTGAATTTCTTGGTGATCTGAAGCCCTTTCTTTGCTGCCATACTATCCACGGCATAAATCTGCTTTTCTACTTAACCAGATATATTATAATTCTGTGTATATTTGTTTTTCTCCAGGGCTAGACAGCAAGTTCTATGAGGGCCGGGGCTGTGTCTTTTATTTCTTTATTTATACAGTCAGGCATCGCTTAACAACTGGGACACATTCTGAGAAATGTGTTGTTAGGTGATTTCATTGTTGTGCAAACATCATAGAGTCTACTGAAAGGGAACAATATTTGCCACCTCGAAATGTGTCTCTTTAACAGAGGATTATTTTAGGCTGATTAGTTTTAAGAAACAAAAGACTCAGAAAGTTTTTCTTGTTATCTTCCCCCTTAACTGCCTAAAAAATTTAAAAACCCTGTCTCAGGAAGCGAGCTATCACCTTAGCATGGCATGAACTAGGTGGTAGACAAGGAGAAACCTAGAAAAGCCTGTTTGTTGAGCTTCCCTCTGTGTTCTTCTGTTTCTGTGTGGCTAAATAAACACTTGTTTTTCAAATTTGCTCCTTTTCCCCTACTTGTGAATTGCCTTCCTTCCCTTTGAAGCCCCTGACTCTCCCCTCCCCCAACATCTTGTTTTGTTTTTAGCTGAGGATGTTATTTAAGGTGAGAGCCTTGGCTGTTTTGGTGAGTTACTTGGGTTTCCTGGGTTTCTCCCATGTACACGTCATTAAACTTTTGCTTGTTTTTCTCCTGTTAATTCGTCTCATTCAATTTAATTCTTCGACCAGCCAGAAGAACCTAGAAAGGTAAAGGAAAATTTCTTCCTCCCTTACAGTACTTACACAAACCTAGATAGTATAGCCTACTATACACCTAGGCTATATGGTACTAATCTTATGGGACTACCGTCATATATGCAGTCGGTGGTTGACCGAAGTGTCATTATGTAGCTCATGACTGTAATGCTATGTCAGGTACGGAATATGTGATCAATAAATGAAGGAAAGGATAAATGAAGCAGGAAAAGTTTTGGTGATTTTGGTATTGGTCCTTGTCACTGATTGGGACCAAGGAGGGGAGATAAGAGTGAAAAAAGAGTGCAAATCATCAACTTAATCCCTCAGGCTTCCTCTTCTGCAACTTGCCAGTCTTTTCTAGAGCTCATAGGAAAGGCTTCTGTATCTTGACTTTGGTCTTTCTTATTGGATTTTCTCTGCAATGGGAAAAATTCCCACTCTTTAAGATGGAGTGAGAAAATTCCAGAAACTTGAGGTGGCCTGGAGACTGCTCAGTGGGATTTTCAGTTCTGGGAGACAAGGCTACTTTATACGCCCACTGAAGCTTCCTGAGTTTCCTTGACACTCTTAGAATTGAGAGGAGTCTGAGAGGTGTCTCTTCGGCACCTGCCTTTCATTTTTTGAAAAGAAACAGCTGCTTGTATCCTGGCAGAACAAGTTGTTTTCAGTGTTCAGTAGGTCGTTCAAATTTTCTGAGTCTTAATCTTACCTTTAAGTGGGAGAAATGACACTTACTGTCTTGTATTTTAAACTAGAAATAATGTATACATAATGTGCCTGACAGTGTTTGGCATATAGAGTTGGTGTTTAACCCATGCTATTATCATTATATTTAATATTCCCTTCGCATCCTGTAAATTTCTTTCTCTTTCCTTCTTTGGTTGGTTTATGTTGAACAGATGACATAGCCCCTGTGACTTCTAACTTGAGTGTCTATAAAGTATGGTAAATTTTATTTGGATTCTTAGAATCCTTAGTGAATCCAGGCTATTTATATAGATAGAAAAAAAAGTATCTTTCACACTTTATATATATAAATAAGTTTATATATAAATAAATTTTGTGTATATAAAATAAAGAGGATATTTTTTTCCCTGATGCACAGCACAAAAGAAATAGAGAAAAGCAGCCTGAGAGAAACTAATACCTAACTTTACTACCAAAGGTTCTGGCTTCAAAAAGTAGACTGGAAAGATAATCAGTATAGTTATAAGTAACTGGGCCTGTTTTTATTTATGGGGCTTGACATACCACTCCAATTTGCCAAATATAGGATTTCCTGACAATTGAAATTCAAACTCTTCCTGTGGAAATTTGGGCATGCCCAGTAAAGCCGTTACCCCATGGAATCTATATGTCTTTTCAGTACTGACATTTTTGCCTGCCAGTAGTCTGGAATGGGAATAAAACCTAGAGTTTCTGACCACTAGACAGCCTCCCCTAGGTTACTGATATTTTCCTAGGTAGAGTAATAAGACGGACATGTTCAAATGCAACTTTAAAAAATGTAGTAGCACTTGGCAAACGAGGTCTTATTTTTATATTGTTACTGCTGTTGTACCTAAGAACAGATTCACTGTCAGGGAGCCTGTGATGGTTAATTTTTTGTCAACTTGGGTAGGCCACAGTATCCACATATTGGGACTGGATGTTGATGTGAAGGTGTTTTTCAGAAGAGTAGACTTTGAGTAAAGCAGCTTACCCTCCATAATGTGGGTGGACTTCATCCAATCAATTGGAGGCCTTAAGAGAAAAAAGACAGACTTCCCCTGAAGAAGAGGGAATTCTGCCATCAGACTGCCTCTGGAATTGAGATGCAACATAAATTCCTCTCTGGCTTTCTAGCCTGCTGGCCTATACTGCAAATTTTGAACTTTCTAGTCTCCATAATTATGTCACCCAATTCTGTAAAGTAAATCATATATATTTATTTATTTTATGATAAAATAGATCATACATATTTACACTGAACCCTTCCTTGAGGACACACCAACCAACCCTGAGCCGGAGGCCTGGTCACTGCTCCCTTAAAGCCAGTGACCGCTCCTTCGTGGTACTCTGCCCACCTGGCTGGTGACATGGCCATCGGTCCCACTGGTGCTCAACTCTATCTCCTGCCCACGGGCCCCCTCCCTGGGCCTGTGACACCCTTCATTCTGGAACTCTTCACAGTGCGTGTTTCCAGAGAGGGCCCTGCAGTGGGTGTTCTCCAGGGCAGCTGCAAGTCTGCTGTTCTTGGAGACAAGGAGGGGAGAGGGCTGTGGCATATAATATTATATATTATATTATTATATATATTATATTTTATAATAATATTATTATGTATATTATTATATATTATAATTATATGTATTATATATTATATGTATTATATTATTGTATGTATTATATACACATATATAATACAATATGCATAATTACATGTAATACAATATAATATATAATATACATTATATATGCTATATAATATATATAATTAGATATAATATATATAATACAATATAATACTATATATAATATATAATTGTATGTATTGTATTATTTTATGTATTGTATACACACACATATATATATATTGCATGTATATAATATATACACATATTCCAAATGTTCTATTTCTCTGGAGAGCCCTAATACAGAGCTTTTACACATTCTCTCCTTGGAATCATGGAAGAGCCAATCTCTTGGCTCAGGCTCCCTGGCCCAGCGTCTTGAGTCTTAGAAGAACTTTGAGTCTAGTCCAGCCCAGAGAAATTGTGCAAAATCCATCAAGGTGTAAGACATCTGTTTCTTTGGATCCTATCTTGGGAGAGTTGCTGAAGGCAGATCTGATTCAGCTCAGACTCACACTGGAAGCTCAGAATCATTTGGGATCCTAAAAAGAGACCCATGTGAGATGTGAAAGGAGACTTTCCCTGAAGTCTCCAGGAAAGGAGAACTTTTGTGAAACAGATCTTTTGTGAAGATGTATTCTCTCAAAGATACATACATCTGGGTCTGAGAGGTGGCCAAAGGGCAACTGCTTGTGGGTGCTGCGGGTTACTTGTAGGTGTGGGCTAGAGTGAGGCACAACACAGTGTTAAACAGATCTGGGATTGAAAAGAGAAGGGTCTCAGACTGGGCCAGGGCTAGCTTTCCATGCATTGCTATGTTCTGGAATGGAAATCTAAGGGGTCTGAGAATTCTACATTGAACCTCATTTTCCAAGTAGTTATGAAGGTAGTTTTATCAAGGTTGGAAGATAGAACGTATTTACTGAACCATTTTTTATCTTTATTTTTAACTTTTAAATATTTAGACATTGTGGTATTCATTTTTACTCTTGACCACCTGTGTCAATCATTACAACAGTGAAGGAATTTGTGACTCAAATAAAGGTTTACACTTGCTGATCACTAAGTCCTCTGCCAACTCTGTAATTCTACATGTAGTAGCTAGAGGTGGAAGAATATGGTCAGACTCTCTCTGGAAATCTCAAGAGAAACAAAGGAACAACCTCAAGCCAATAGGTCAAGGATGGTTTGACGTTAGTGCAAGTTTCCGTTTGGTTAGACTTTCTACTTGGACGCTCGTCTTCTTCAAAGCTTCATGACCACTAAAGCCTGAGAGACATTTCATACCATGCCAGATGTGGTTGCTAAATGAGGTCTGACAGCCCTCATCAACTTTGCCTGGTTTCCAGCTCAGTAATTTATGTGATAACCATGGATGCATCTTGAGAATTAAATTTGCAAACCCCATTGAGGTTTGTCTATCTTTGGAGTACACAGATAAAACAAAATCAAAATGAGCCATGGTACAATAGTGGGTATCTTCTAAAGGATAAATAACATCAGGGTTGAGAAAATAGTGGGTTTGTTTCCTGAGAGGAAGCATAGTATATCCACAGAGAATCTACTAATTATAATTCTAGGACACCCACTTTTGTTTTTTCGACATTTTAGGCAGCTTCTCAAAATTCCCTGTTATATACATTTTCCAAAAAAGAAAAAACAAACAAACACACTAGAATTTGAGATGAGGCTCTCCTGTACCCAGTGTCCCCTAAGTGGAAAGCAGTCAGTGTAGTGGGATAGCTCTGACTATTACATGAATTAAAGATGCAGACAGGCCTTCCACTTCAGATGATTAGACGTGAAAGAGGCTAAGTGGCCTTGAATTCAGATGGGTTATCTACTCTGCTTTTTTCAGATTCTCATGCAGAAAAATTGGTTAGAATTCCTCATCTCTGAAGTTAAGAAGATTTATCATTGTGAACTAGGATAGACATGAACACTGGAAGGTAAATTGGAAGGGAAAAGCAACAAGATCTGTGAAATAAAACTAACTTCGAGGAAAAGACCATTTAGTTTAGTGACCAGAGTTTAAGATGTGTAGGAATGATTGCGGCACCGCGTGTAGCTGATGCCAGAATTTCCTCGAGATTCAGCCAGTCTGCACTGGTGTCAGCCTTGCGGAAAATGACACAGGAGAGCTGCAACTCTGGTGACTTACTGTTGGGCATCACTGTAGCACTAGCAAAGGCATAACTACAAAGAGATGTGAGACTTTGTAGGACCCATCTCAACAGCGACAGTGTGTGATATGGAGAAAACACGGCAATTGTGGTCCAATCTGACTCTCACCTTAGAGATGGGAAGCGGGACTGGACACTCGGGGTAAAGTCAATCCCTAGAGTTCTTGGCTAGTGGGGCGAAGTAGGAGACTTGAGTTGATCACAGTAGGATAAAATGGACCTAGCACTAATAGCTCATGTTGGGGGAGAGGGTAAAATGAGAGACAAAAGAAAAACTATGTGACCATATTTTGTGAACATATTCGAACTAAATTTAGGAAGTAGATTGTATCATTTATCTAACATGTGGCCTCCAAGAGGATCTCACTTTCCTGGTTTCAAACAAGGGCCACCATATCTCCATTTGCAAGGCCACTACATCTCTTTCTGATTCTTTACTGAGTAGAAACACAAACACACATGCAGTTGTTTTTTATTTCATTTCAAGTGAGAGTGGCTTCCAAAACTCATTTCTATGAGTCAGCTTATATTTAACAGGAACCACAGATTTCTATCAAAGGCTTTCACAATCTCAATCAATCTCAGAAAGAGCATAACTGTATTAAAAAAGATGAGAAAAACATTACTGAATAAAAATAAGGCGTCATAGCGCATCAAATAAGGAATAAAGGCCTAATGGACTACAAAATTCAGTTTGTCTGGTACTTAATAACTTAAATAATCTATTACCAGCCTATCTTCTCTCCTAAGAGACCTATTACTAGTAAAGTGGACAAAAGTCACTATCCTTTCTACTCATTCTGAATCAATTCTTATAATTTAGTCATCTAAGCAGTGTTATTATTAGTCTGTCTATAAAATCTGAGAAGCTACGGTCCCTGGCGGTCCAGATAGTCTGAGCCTATTTTTATATGCTGGGCTACCTCCACCTGGGGAACCATGGTGCTAAATATAATTGGCTATGAGATAAGAGTTTGGAAAGGTACAATAGAAATGCTCGAAAATATGCGAAAAGAATTTCGGTCAAGGGATTCAAATTGTTCTTCAGCCTAATCTGAAGAGTAAAGAATTAAAAGGTGGAAGTGATAAAGGGTTTAAATGTGGCGTCCTCAGAAAGTGACCTTTCCAATGATTCACTTCTATTATGGAGAAAGGATAAAGAGCAGCAGCTGTGCTAATTTTAAATAGCCATGGAATAATAAGCCTGTATTAAACACTTTCTATGTGTTGGGCACTCTGCTTAGTTTGCAAATATATGAATTTAAATATATATTTATGTATGTATATATTACATATATAATTGTCCCAAACCAATAAGCAGTAAAACCAGCCCATGCCCTTAACCAATCAACAACTCTTGGGTTTTGCTGTTTTTTATATGGTCCGTAGAAAGAGAAAGAGGTTTTTGCTCCCCCTTATACCTATAAGACAGCTGGTATGTAACCTTGTTCATTTCTTGGGTACAAGAAACGCTCCTGCTCCTCTTGTGCATAAAATAACATAAGACATCAAAGCACAAAACTTAACATCATGGGGTACAAATACAAAAATTTGTTTTCTAATTTTATTCTAAAGACTGCTCTAACCTGTTCATAGTTCTTTATCTACTAGATGGTTTTTCCAAACCTTTAGTCATTTATTTGCACCCTTCCTGGTTTTTACCATACTATATTACTACCTGGACCATTATTTTGCTTTAAATTAACTCACTATTTAATATTTAAATTAATACAAACAAATTTTATATCACTAGTATAAAATAACTAGAAGCAAACAACAAAAATAAATACATAGAAAATCATACAATTTATTCCATTCCAGTTAAATATTCTTGCTTGAGAAAGTTGTAACCTGAAACCTACTCTCTCTTTATTAAAAAAGGCAGATTGGGAAGTGTTAGCGAGGTGGTGGAAGACGCGTAGCACCTCTCTGAGACTCACTTCTTGATGTAATCAGAAAGACAGAAAGAGAATTGAAAAGAACCTCACTTTGTGACTCGTTGTTATTTCATGCCACATGAGTGTGCCATTTAAAATCATCTCTCCCACTGTCAACAGCCAGTACTCTACCTTTTAGGAACCATTGATGTGAGCCTATTACCTATTAACTTGGGGTATTAGTTATTTAAGCTATAAACCCATCACAATTACTGCAGTTAGACTTGGCTAGGTACTAATTTCTGCACTAGGTTTTTTAAAGCACACACCAGGTTTAAAGTTGATGCAGTTGGGGTATTTTTCAGCCAATGGAAAAGAGGCACACACTCTCTAATGAGGCTTGAAGCATGGTGAAAACAGAGGCCTGCCCTGAAAGCCCTAGGTACTTTTCTCTGCCCACATAAATGCTGCCCCTGGTTTAAGGGCAGGATTCTCAAGCTTCATGTGCCTAAGAATCATTCAAGGAGCTTGTTAAAATGTGAATTCCCAACTTCACTCCCACGGAGTCTGATTTGGAAAGTCTGGAGTGAGGCATCTGGTGATTCTGGTGTACAAGGTAGAAGAGTGACATCCTGAAAGACCCAGGAAAAGGGAAAGTAGGTTTCAGTTTGGAGGGTGGAGGAGAGAGTCAGATGGCCTGGATGGAGCTGGTGCTATGAGTGCAGGTCACAGGGATGCCCCAGGGGTAGAAAGAAATAGGAAGTGAGAGGTGGATCCAGCACAGATATGGCCTGGCCTTTTAAGTGGGCTTCAAAAGCTTTCTCCTACTGGAGTGAGAAGAAATAAGGCTAAATAGAAGTGTCTCTAGGGACTTTTATACCAATGTATACCAATCTGTAAGGCTTCTAGAACTCAAGAAATGTTTAGGATAAAATAATAGGTTATATTCTACTGAGATCTGAAGGGAAACAGTTAGACTAATGTTTGGAATAAAAGACAATGTTTAGTCAGAGGGTTATCACATTATGCTAAAGTATTTGTATTTCCTTAAAGTGTACTGTAAATTGCTATGAATAATGACAACTTTCACATTTGGTACTTTAGGTACCAAATTAGTTACTTTAGGAGCCTCACATCTGCCCTGCAAGGTAAGTGGTGCAATTCCAGTTTTACAGAGAAGGAAACTGAGATTCTGCAAGGTTAAGCTACTTGTCCAAAGTTACATAGCTGCCTCTCTTTATGATTATTTTAGAAAATGTTTTCCCAGTGATAAACTTATATTTAGGTAGCTGTTCGAATAAATAGTTCTATTTTTAATAGAAGCAGCATAATTGGGCAGGGAAAGCAGGCTTCGCTCAGCTGCCTCCCCTCTCAGTTATGTGAGCTATACTTCTTTCAGACCAATGGGATGTGGCTCAACTGTTCCCTCCATGGGGTAGACGCTCATTCAAACAGGAGGAGGTAAAAAAGCACATATATTGATGAGATAATTCTAATAAACTAAATGAGCAGTCATCTGAGTGCTGTAATGTCCTCTTCAGCAACAGTGTCTCCAAACTTGAGGCCAGTCTCTCCCATTTCCTAAGTCAGTTATGACTAAGCCCAACCCACGTTAGGGGCCCCTTTGGATAGATGAGCTGATCTTTGCCTCCCTCTCCCACTCCCACGTGTTCTCTGAGGCCCTCAACTCTTGTGCTATTCTCCTGGTCTGAGCCACAGCTGGTTTGATGTTCTCACTCTCCTCACCAGTTCTCACCTCTCCTTCTGGCCTGCACAAAGACCGGGTCAATGTGCTTCTCATCATTCACTCATTCACTTATTCATTCATTTATTGACTGCTGGCTATGAACCAGACTAGATCAGAGGGCGGGGATACCACAGTAAACCCCGTTCTTGCCCTTAGAGAATTTAGAGTCTAAGAGGGAATATTGCATAAATAATAACAACGGTGTTATGGGAGCTGTGAAAGAGTAGGCTATGAGAACATACACCAAGGGCACAGGTGGAGAGGGAGGGGAGTTTAAGCTGAGACCTGAACAGTGAATAGTAAAACTTAGGGAAGTTTTGTAAAAGGAGAATTTTCCTTGCAGACAATAGCGTGGGTAAGATGTCTGGGAGGGATGCATAGAGTGAAATTTTATCCACTGTCATGATTTCAATCACCACCAATATGCTGGCAAGTTCCAACAACCCGTTTCCAGCTCATATGTCTCTCATCACATTTAAATGTTGAAAGATGCCATAGGAAGCTTTGCTTATACATTAATTTTCCTCAAAATAGGAGTAGAGATAGGATACTAGGTGGTTGTAAGTTGGGAGTTGGGTGGGGAATATTTGGGTGGAAAGGTAAGTGGCAAAGACTTTTATCCCATTTCCCCTAGTCAACCTTGTTGAATGGGATTTCATAGCAGGTATATCAAGACAGATTTCATTTCCTGAACCACCCATTCTCAACCCATCCTTCTGTCATATTATCCATTTCTGATCATAGACTTTGGAGTACTTCTTCTGTTTATTTCTTTCCTTCCCCTTCTGCTTTTTGTATAGTCTTATACGGTCTAACCATATGTCTGAACCAAGGGAGTCAGTGTCTCTTGGTTTTCAACCCCTGCTTACCCCTGGCCAAGTTTTCATCTTGTGTCCTTGTCTTGGCATATTCAGACAACCTTCCCAACTTTAGCAAGTTCTTGGGCTCTTCCCTTTTCATTTAGGGATCATGAAGCTATCACTTCCTAACTCGTGTTTTTGGCTTTCAGGGAAAACCTAAATATGGGTGGAGTTTTGTACCACCCTTGCCTCCCATGATTCCTTGGATCAGGAATGAACATGTGTTGGGTCAGAACTTCTAATTCTCTTATCATTTTGGCTAATGGTTTTGTCTTGAAGATTTTTTAATATTTCTTTTGTTCATAGTGACACATCACCTATAATGTTATTTAATTGGTTCTTTGTTATACTTAAATTCATTTTTAAAGAAAATAACATCGTTATAAATAAAAACTAGTATCACTCACAATAAATAGATCATCTAAAAGTAAATACAGTGAAAACAAAGCAATGTTATTAATTTCAGCTACATTAAACACTGTGAGCTAGAGATCCGTTATGTGTTACGGGAGATTAATAACTGTTAGAAAGGTGATAAAGATAATTTAGCATCTAAATCCAACTTTCTCCTTGTTGTGATGAGATGTTACTTTGTGCAGCATCCTTTGTCCTTTGTGACCCCAAATCAGATTCTCCCTTGGTCGTGTGTTCCACTTTTGGGAAACACTGGTCTGGGCCATGTCCTCATAGCTGGGCTGTGATTGGGTCTGTTGGAAGCAAACTTATGTTCACTTCAGGCTGGCACATTGTGGGAGTCTTATTAAGATCTCCCTTTGAGCACAATATGGAACATTTTGAACAAAATATACAGAATAAAAAGAAGCCCCTTAGTAGATGGATATGGTTGGGTTGTCTGAGACAGACCTGGCTTAGTGTCCCCCTTTCACTTGCAACAGTGTCCCAGTTTGGATGACAAATTACACATTCACCCTAATTAAGTGGCTTAAATATCACACTCACATAATGAATCATAGGCTTGGGAATACATAACTTCTTTATTCAGTTCAAAAGCTGATGGCAAAGAAGAGAAAGTCCAAACCAGGTTGGGGCCTCAAATACGCTTTATAGTTTTTCCAATTGGTTTATAGTCATTAGCAATTTCTGGCACGCTTCCACCTCCCTCTCCTTTAGCTGTTCTCTCCACATCTTTGGATAATTTCCAATTTTGTGTACCATACTATGCTTTGGACTTTCAGTCAAAACATTTACATTCTAGCAGAAGGAAAAACATCATAAAAACACAGAGCCTGATAGGTTTGCTTGAGTCTTAAACCGTGACTTTTTTTTTCTCTCAATTATTTTACATTTGTTAAAGATTAACCAAAGACCGAAGGAGAGGAGACCCGAATACATGGAAAAATGTCACTGCCTTTCCCCCTTTTCAAAAATTTCTGAGCTGCTGAGACACCACAGAAAGTATTGTACATTTTTTCTATGCTTGAATGGAAAGTTTCCATCAGCAGGAGTTCTTTTACTCACATCTGCTACAAACTACCGTCATAAGCTTGAGTGCTCTGCTAGATTCAAGATGATTGAGGACTTGGCCTCTCCTTTAGAGAAGCTCCCAGTCGAATGAGGGATAGTTATGTAAATAAGCATCACAAAGCAATGTGATAAAGCTATTGGAGAAGCATCCTGCCCATCTTTGTAATGTTTTCCCCCCAAAACCTCCTTTTTAGGGCCACATCCCTTCACCCCTAACTATGGCTATGAAGTCTGCCCAACTGTCCTCCCTCTCTCTAAGCTTTTGGGACAAGATTTAAAAATTGACAGAAAATGTAAAAAATTAATTTGTCTGACTCCAAGCTATATTCATTAACTTTCTCTCCAGAAAGTCCAAGGCAAGTGGTATTGGATGGAGCCCCAATCTGAATCCTTCCCTTGGGGACCTGTCTCCATGAAGTTGCTTGGAACAGTCGGGGTGAAACCAGGCAGCAAGTGACGGTCCTAGGATGATCCATAGTAAGTGAACTCTTATCCTAAGCCTGGAGATGGCCTCATAGGGTCGAAAAGGCCAACTGAGAATGTCCTAATGAGGTCATTACTCCTCCCTCCTTCATTGATGCCTTCCAAAGTTTAGCAGCTGCATCATTAAACCTTGGATTATGAAAAAATCGGTTCCCTGGTTCTTCCACTGGATCATGGAATAAATTTACTCAGATAAATCAGACACCAGGTGTTTATGCTCTGCTCCCCCATTCCTCTTCCAGAGTACTGTTCTTACAGAGTACTAACTTTTGTATTCACTATAACTTTTCTAAAGACACAATCCATGTACAGCATCCTTCCCTTCAAGAAAACTTCTTAAGTTCCATTGATATCAATTGAAAACAGACAGTGATCACAGAAAGATGCCCTGGGTATACAGATGAGGTTCTAGATGACTGGCAACATCCTCAAAGAGGATATAGTGTTTAAAAAAAATCTATCTAGGCTGAAGCACACTAGTGACCTTGGAAATGGAATTGGAAATAATAGACAGCAAAGAGGTCCTAGTTTCTTGTCTGAGTACTGGAATTCGGGTTCTGAAACCTCACAGGGACATGGTTGGTAGCAGGGTGAGAAGGAAGAGAATGGAGAGTGCTAAAGGAATATTGCAAGTCTCCCACCTTGGGGCATCATTTTGAACACACAAACTGGAAGTGGAAAATCACCAGCCTACACAGCATGAAGGTGGCAAAAATGAATACTGCTCAGCATCATTATTTCCTCTCTCTCCTGGACTTTATCACAATGGCAAGGTCCAATGTGCTTAGAGTGAGCAAAAGATGTTTGTTTTTAATAATTCCGCTGCAGATAGAGGTCAGAAATGTAGGTCTAATATCACACTTTGCTTGGATGAACCTGAGAAAGGTAGAATTATAGGATCTGAAAGGTAGAAAGAAGTTAAAGATCATCAGTGTTTCTTAAAGTGTGTGTGTGTGTGGGGGGGGGGATGGCAGGAATCTGTTAACTGCCTGTATCACAATCAACAGGCTGTCAGTAAATAAAAAAAATTCCTAGATTTTACCACAAAACAACTAAATCAGAATTTTGGAGGAGCTACAGATCAGAAAACCTATATTTTAAATAACCTGCCAGTTAATTCTTATATACATTAAAGTTTGAGACTAACTGGCCTAATCCACCCTTTCATTGATTGATGTAGAAGCTGGGCCATTTCTCCAACAAGGCTAACTGGTGCAAAATATGCATGAGACCAGAGTTCTCTTGACCCTGGTCCAATACATTTCTTTGTGATTCGGTGAAGAGACTTGGACTCTGCTCTAGAAATGATTACATCCTGTTTGCAAAGCTTCCAGTTTTGCAGGTACCGTGATTTTATCAGCAAGATGCTGAAGGGTGTACATTCTTTCAAGAGGCTTTAACTTGCAAGACCAGTTGCTTAAATCCCCTGAGAATTACCCTGATGACTAAGGATGAGACACTCTGGTTGAGTCTCTTCATGCAGCCAGGGTCTTGTTTGACTCCACTCTGTTCCATGGTAACCACAAGGTACAGCTGCTCTTACAGATTCTCCTGTGTGATAGCAAAGATGTTTCCCCTGGCGGTTTCACAGGGCATGTACTTGAGCCACATGCCCAGGATGACAGCTCCGTGAAATCTCCTGTGTGTTTTCTCATAGGGCTGGTTTGGTGCAGGAGCAACTGTCCACTCCTACACAGACTGAACACATTTTCCAACCTTACCTCCCAGTTTATTTGGCCTCTCATTTATTTCATACTATATACTAGATATCTTTCTAAAATTTATTTTGGACAAAAGATTCTATTGTCAAAATCAAGGCATTTGTAAAATGTTGTATTAAAGAGTAAAACTGACTTCTGCATTTGGGGATTTTCTGTGTGGATTGCTGGGTGATTGCTATGGACTGAATTGTGTCCCCCCAAATTCATATGCTGAAGCCTTAACCTCCAATGTGACTGTATTTGGCGTTAGGGCTTTTAGAGGTATTGACTGGTAAAGAGGTCATACTGGGGGAGTCCTAACCTGATAGAATTAGTGGCCTTATAAGAAGAGGAAGAGAGCTCTCTCTCTCTCTCTCCATGCACTCAGTGAGGATAGGCCATGTGGGCACACAGCAAGAAGGCAGGCTGTCTGCAAGGCAGAAACAGGGTTCTCACCAGAAACTGACCCTATTGGCACCCTGATATCAGACTTCTGGCCTCCAGGACTGGGAAAAATAAATTTCTGTTGCATAATCCACCAGTCTATGGTGTTTTGTTATGGCAGTCCAAGCAGACTGGATAGTTATGAAGAGAAAGCCTGGTTTCAGAAATGCACATGGAAACACATAGTAGTCTGGCCCCAGATGGCTCCCTTTCCTGGAACACATATTTCCCATCTCAGATACTCTCTTTGGTTGGTGTGTATGGCCTCTTCGACTAATCTGTTATTTGGCCTGTTAGCTTCCAGCTTCTCTTAGACAGCTCCATGGCAGTGTGATGCTGACACCCCAATAGGGTTTCCTTGGGACTGTCAGGAATGACTTGATACAGTCAGTCCTGCCTTACTATGTTCTTTTTTTTAGTCTTAACAAATTTTTAAAGTGCACAATACAATCTTGTTAACTATAGGTGCAATATTGTACAACAGATCTTTGGAACTTATCCATCTTGCATAACTAAAACGTTATACCTTATTATATCCTTAAGGCAGTTTCTAACCTCTTTGTACACTCTTTGATTACGTCATGACTATTGTCCTCAAACCCCTACAAGTGAGTAGACCAAGGAACTTAATTTAAGGTGACTCTTACTTCAGGTAAATTATTTCATTGGCCCACCTTTCTTCCAACCTTAGCACCACCAGAAAGCTGAGCTACCATATGACTGGTTGACCTGCCAGGCCGTGCCTTAGAAACAAGGAAGGGGAAACTTATTAAAGAAAAACCAGGGACAAAGACCTGATATATAGTTACAAATTGGCATTAAAGAAAGAAACTCTGTCTTAAGAAACGAGAGAGTGAATGAGTATATAGATTTTGTGGAGAAAAGAGGAGGAAATCACATTTGTAGCTGGGAAGTGGCCCATTGCCAGACTACGGATAGGCTCTCGAGAATTACTGACATGCCACAAAACCACAGGCTTGGAGGTAGCATTCTCATAAGGGATGAGGTTGAGCATAAGGTCACCCAGAGGCAGGGGAAAATATTTATTTTACTATTTGGAGTTGTTTCTCTTTCTTTAAACAAACTCTCCTTTAATTCCATAGCAAGAGCTTTCTCCTGGAACTTCTGGTTTATGTGGATTTATTAGTGACTTTCCCAAGAAGACCCAGCATCACACAAAGGTTCCTGAGCATTTCACCAGGTAATGATTAATGTTACAGCACCACTCTGCAAGACCATGGTTGACCAATTAGTAAATCAGTCAGGGTTCTTTTATTACCTTATCTGTAAAGGATCGTAATTTATTAATGTAGCCTTTCCTCGATTACAGCTGTCAGTGCCTTCTGGAAATTATAGACTGAGCCATTCTTGGGAAATGTAATTTAAATACACTGCTCAAAGATCAAATATATCATTTATGTGTATGTGCTAATGACTTTCACAGAAATCTAAACCTTCATTTTTGGAGTTATTTAGCATTAGTAATAGAGTTGTAGATGAGACCCTACATAAAGAATTTGCCCGTTATTATATTAGTCATGAGAATTACAACCATCAAATTACAGTAACTTGAAAAGACCTCAGAGTTCATAAAATAAACTCCATTAATTTTGAAAATTAAATATTTGAAGATCAGAGAGGGTAGAAAACTTACTCAGGCCTCCTGAATTTTTAGAACTTTTAAGTTAGAGCAACAGTCCACACAGATCTTATTTGTCTTCTTGAAATTGTTACTCACGTGAGACGTACTTATTGCTCAAAAATATGTGTTTAAACGCCTGTTTCTGACTGAAGAGAGAAAAGTGGCAGCGTACGATGTGGAGGTGGAGGACAGCCTCCTCTTTCCAAGCAGAATGACATTCCAAGCTAATGTCATTCATCCAAAGCCCTCACGCTTGATTGCACAAACATCCAACACTGTTTAGAAAAATGAGAGGAGATCATCTGTGGACGGGACAGCCGGGTGGGGACAGAGAGGCTCTGCGGTTTGCCTCTTCCGAAGGTGTCAGAAGTGCTACACCGTAAAGACAGTTTAATCCACGATTTTGAACCGATTCCCTAAAACCCAGGAAACAAATCAATTTTTCAGTTTGGCCCCAGCCTTTTCACAATGGCTATACATTAACATTGCCAGGGAAACCTTTAGAATCCCCAATGCCCAGACGGCTCTTCAGACCAATGAAAGCAGAATTTCTGGGCTGGGTCCCAGGCATTGGTAATTTTTAATACTCCCCAGGGGACTAATATGCAGCCAAGACTGAGAACAATTGAGCTAGGCATAAAATCAGGCAAAAGGAAAAAAAAAAAGATTATTCATAAAATGTTCTTCCTACCAAGGAAATAAAGCAACATTTCAGTTAACTACATTTAGTGAGTTATTCCCAACTTTGCTGGCACTGTCTTTGGTCTGTGGGATTCATTTTTCTTTTAAAATTTAAATAAGTCAATGTTTAAACCTTAATCTTCAATTACCAAAGTGTATTACTTTCCCTCCCTCTGTCCTTTGTCTCAAGATGGACTGTGCTTTAAGAGATTTTCCAGTCAACAATAATTGCCATGTATTAAGCTCCTCATGTTTGCCTAGCCCTGTCCTACGCATTTTGTACCCTTAATTTCTTCCTCACAACAGAGCTATGCGTTAGATATTGTTATCCTCATTTTATATAAAGAAGAATTCGGCCCCAGAAAAATTGAGTTAGTTGCCTAGAGTACACAGCTAGAGGTGACAGCAGATCTGATCCCCTGAGCCATGTTTTTTTCTATTCTGGCGAACCATGTCCTGACAATAGCATGGGGTTGTAGAAAAGTCCTGGACTGAGAATCAGCAAATGTAGGCTCTTGTCCTGGATCAGCTACTAACGTGATCTCAGACAAGCCCCACACCCACTCTGGACTTGAATTTCTTCATCTTAGAAGAGAAAAGGAGAAAACAAAACAAAACAGTAAAAGAACATGAAAAAGAAGCCAGTCACAGAAGACTACATTTTGTATTAGATAAAATTCCATTTATATGAAATTTCTAGAAAAGGCAAAAGTATAGAGACAGAGAGTAGTCTTGTGGTCACCTGAGGCTGAGGGTGGGAGAGAGGAATGAGGGAACCGTTTGGGGCGACAGGAGTGTTCTTAACTGAATTGCGGTGATGGTTGCATGACTGTATAAATGCTTCTATGAATACAGTTTGTGGCATTTTCACAGTCGGTAACTTTAACTGCTACATTTTTAACATTTTGGCCTACTTTTTAATGCACATGTTAAGTTGCTAACTCTTGACAAACGTATGCCTCTAAGTAACCCTCACTACAATAGAGATATAGAACATTTCCATCATCCTAAAAGTTCCCTGTATCCTTCCCAGTCAACCCCCTACTCTCCATCCCTGGCCCCAGGCACCACAGACCTGCCTTCTGTCACTATAGATTAGATTTGTCTTTACCAGAGTTCCATAAAAGTGGAATCAGACAATATGTTCTCTTTCGTGTCTGGCTTCTTTCACTAAGCGTGTTGTTTCTGAGATTCATCTATGTTGTTGCATTTATCAGTAATTGGTTCTTTTTATTGCTGAGTAGTATTACATTGTATGCATATATCACAATTTGTTCTTGGCCATTATGAATGAAGTTGCTATGAATATTTGTGTATACATCTTTTGTGAACTTAAGTTTTCATTTCTCTTGGGCAAATACCTATACCCAGGAGCGGATTTGCTGGATGGTATGGTAAGTATATATTTAACTTGTTAAGAAAATGCCAAACTGTTCTCCAAAGCAGTTGGATTATTTCAATTTCCACTGGCAGTGTATGAGAGTTTCAGTTGCTCCACGTCATCCCCAACACTTAGTATTATTCTATTATTACTGTCTTTTATATTATTTCCTTTAATTTAGCCCAAAGCTGATATTGTTCTATTATTTATATTAACAAATTTTTTTTCTTAATGAAATTTATGACAAAATTTTGACGTTTTCTCAAAATAATAAGAAATGTGGCCTACTCTTTAGAAGCTCAGTGTGCAAATGAAGTCCTACTGGTTGTTATCAGAGTTGTTCGAAAATTCAAATAAATACTGCAGTTTAGCAAAATTCTCCTATAAAAATTTCAATTATATGCCTTAAGATGCAAGTGGCATAAACTGTAATTTTAAGTGAGGAATAAAAGTTTAATTGGGCAAAATCTGGACATCATAGAGTAGAGTAGAAACCAATTTGTCAATTGATGTGGGACTAGTTTTTGAAGGTTTAGCTCTATTATCTGTGTACTCGTGCTGCAGATGGGATGTGATAATGTCCTCTGAGCTGGGAAAGACACATCAGAGCATTGGGACCTAGCATGATTTAATTTCCTGCACCCCAAGCTTCTTCCTTTATTTCTGGCATGTTGACCTGTACCTTGGAGGCTAATCATAGGAAATAAAAAATTCGTTAAAACTTAGCTAACTCTCTTCTACCTCTAGTAGTTAGGCGATGGTGGTAGGAAGAGTGTTCTGAAATAGAATCCAATAACATCTTCCTCCACAGGCTTTAAAAAATATCTCCTCATAAATTCTTCTAAGACTTTTACAGAAGAGACCATGCATTCTCCACGGAGGCAAGACTACCCCCAAGGGGGTGAAAATTAGTTCTTGGCCAGGAGAGCGAAAGAAGTTTACTCTTTTTATACGTAAAGCACAGCTATACATACAGTACATAATCAGATATAACAGCGTATCTGTGGTATTAAATTTCATGAGGGAGAAAAAAAAGAAAAAAAGTCTAAAAAGGCTCTTTAGGGGTCTGATAATGAACAAAAGTTTAGAGACAGTGGAACAGACTGAGGACAAGAAAGGCCATATAAAGAGTTTCAGGGGGCTAATTAAATCAAGTATCTTCTAATGACTATATGCATTTGGCCTGGGATTGATCCCTCAGAACCTCCTCGTCTGAAGATAGCTCTTGGCCTGAAATTATTAGCTTTGAAACAGAAAGGAAGAAACCTAAGATTTGTTAAGAAATACTTGTAAATTGAAATTTTTTGTTCTTTATCTCTTTTTCTTTTAAAACAACACTTGCAAAAAAAGATATTGACATGTCCATTTTTTTATGAATGACGAAACTAAGATTCAATGAGGTGAATACTTTCAAATTCTACAAAGAATACAAGGCAGAGTTGAGATAAGATTCTGGGTTTGTTTGGTTTCGAAGCCCATGGTTTCCCACACCCCATATGATAGCCATTTCTTGCTGGTTGGTGGGATGGTGTCCCATTCAGTTCACTGAAAATTGATTCAAGTGCCTGAGTCAGGAATTGACGTGTTCTCACAGTTCAAATTCCAGGGATCACTAGCAAGTGGGGGTGGGGCTGTCACTGAGGTATGTGTGGGGGAAGGTGGCACGGTGGGGAGGTGGCGGTCCTCAGGGAGGCTCAACTGGACAGGAACTAACAGGAATCCAAGAGGTTTGGCTAGAACAGAGCCAATCTCAAGACTGCAGCAAACCCATTAGTCACAAGCTTACATTCCATTCTATATTGGTCTGTGAGGGAGAGGCACTCTGATCCCAACCAAAAGTTGAAGAATTACATGAGTTTTGGCTAGTTGCCTATTCTCTCTGCTTCACAGCAAAAGGTGGACCTTTTGTCCTCCATGTTCTCCTGTTTTCTACTCCCAAGTAACACGTGCATCGAAGAATCACTGCTGAGTCCAAAATGAGGTCGATGGCTGGGTAATGATGAACATGTGGGCAACATTTCTGCTTTATTTTTGTGCCTAGAGATTAGTATAGGACTTTTGGTATAGAATCTCCTATACACATTTACAGTTAAATCTTTAATCTCCTTGGTGCTACCTGATATTACATATCTGCTTTATTTTATATTTCTGCTTTTCTGTTCTTTTTCCAGTGACAGGTTGCCATTTTAACTGTGATTAATTATCTATCTTTGGGAGCAATGCCTTAACCCTTAATGTTTCCTGGGAGGACAAAAACCACATGTCCCCATCACCCACCTTCCTTATATCATACTCCAACCTCTGGGCAAAAAAAATTCAGTGCAAGAAAGACTGCTTGATTCCCTTGGTGGGAAAGAAGAGAGGATAATGAGCTCAGAGTCAGAAGATGGAGGTCCTGGTGCTGCCGTCACTTCCTCTTCTTTAAAAGAGAGATAATGCCTGATGTTTCTGTAACATTACCTCACTGCTGTAACAAATGAACGCCTGTTCAATATGAAAGAAACCTTAGGATACATTCACATATCACCCACAAGCAAGGACCAGCTGTGGTTGCTGTTATTTTATTATTAGCCAAATTAATAAGCCTAACATCTGTCCTGAAGGACAAATACCAAGCGTTTCACAAGAGGTTATGAGTCATCTTGCTCTAGCTAGCCTGGAAATAAATTAGACTTGAGAAAACAGGAAATAAATATTCTAAGGTATCGTGGAATACAGCAGAGGCACAATGGAGGCATTGGCAGTTATTTTGGATTCTCAAGCAAGACTTGAGGTGCAAGGGCTACTTGGGGGGCATCTAGGACAACAGAGAGGAAATAAGGAACCTCTTGGAAGGTACTCTGCCCTTGATCTTTCTCTTCCCTGCTTGTACAGTGATGTGCCCCTGAATGGCAGGGTTACATTCTGAGAAATGCGTTGTTAGGCAATTTTGTTGTTGTGCAAACATCATAGAGTGTATTTACACAAACCTAGATGGGATAGCCTACTACACACCCAGGCTATATGGTACTAACCTTATGGGACCACTGTCCTGTATGTGGTCCATCGTTGACCGAAACGTCGTTATGCAGCACATGGCTGTACTACACCCCTCACGGGCCAGAGCCTCAGGAGTCAGAGTGCAGTGACTGCTGGGCTAACACTTGGCCCAGCTGCTTCCAGTATGTATGTACAGTGCTCTGTGGAGCCTTAGAGAGAGCTGGTGGTGCTGCACATTTCGGGGTGGTAGCTTGACGGACTGGAGAAAGCCCAAGCTAGGAGCCTAAAATCTTGGTGTTAGTCTCAGAACTCTGCTTCCTAGATATTTGAACATTCTTTCTTTTTTTGTGTGTGAGGAAGATCAGCCCTGAGCTAACATCTCATGCCAATCCTCCTCTTTTTTCTGAGGAAGACTGGCCCTGAGCTAACATCTGTGCCCATCTTCTTCTACTTTATATGGGACCCTGCCACAGCATGGCTCAACAAGCAGTGTGTTGGTGCGCGCCCGGGATCCGAACCTCTCAGAACTCTACTTCCTAGATATTTGAACTTTTAATCTAAGGTACTTAAATTTCTCAATCTTGATTTATTTATCTTAAAAACTTTTTTAAATTGAGGTATAATTCACATACTGTAATATCCACTCTTGTTAAAGTACATACGTCTAAAAACCGTATCAGTGGTTTTTAGTGTATTCACAAGCTGTGCAACCATCAAGACTTTCTAATTCTATAACTTTTTAATTGCTGTAAAAACACCAAAACATTCATACCCACTAGTCACACTCCATTCTTCCCTCCTCCCAGCCCCTGGCAATCACTCATCTACCAACATTCTGCCTCTATAAACCTGCTTGATCTGGACATTTCATACACTTACAGTCGTCCCTCAGGTTCCATGGGGGATTGGTTCCAGGACTCCGACAGACATCAAGATTAGGAGATGCTCAAGTCCCTGACATAAAATGGTGTGGCATTTGCGTAAATCTATGCGCATCCTCCCGTATACTTTAAATCATCTCTAGATTACTTATAATACCTAATACAATGTAAATGCTAGTAAATAGCTGTTATACTGTATTGTTTAGGGAATAAGGACAAGAAGAAAAAGTCTGTACATGTTCAGTACAGACGCAACCGTTGTAGGCCTTTCCATCCGTGGCTCGTTGAATCTGCCATGCAGAACTCTCAGATAGGGAGGGCCCACTGTAAACAGAGTCATACAATATGTGGCCTTTTGTTTCTGGCTTCTCTCACTTAGCATAATGTTTTCAAGGTTCATCCATGTTGTAACATGTATCAAAATTTCATTTCTTTTTATGGCCAAATAACATTCCATTGTATAGATATACCACATTTATTAATCCATTCACCTGTTGAAGGACATCTGGGTTGTTTCCACTTTTTGGCTCTAATGAATTATGATGGTATGAACATTTGTATTCAAGTTATAAATAATATTCCACTGTGGTTCTTTAGTCACTCATTCGTTCAGTCATTTATTGTCACTCATCTTTCATGGAACACCTGTTGTGAACCAGCCTTATCTTAGGCTCTTGGGACACATTGATTCATATTTGTTGTGTAAATAAATGGAGGCATACATTTATTAATTAATATATACAAATAATTATGAGACTGTCAGTTAAAAAAAGCAAATTTAGGTGAATGGATTATTTATGAGATTTTTAATTTTGAGAAGTCTTTGTCCACATAGGTAAAAGAAGAGCAGAGCATAGCCTTGTTAGAAGCATGCTTTTCTGTATTCTGTAGGGCTTTTTCTTATTGTAATCATTTTTATAAAAATGGCATTATAAATTCATCTGTTTTTTTATAATATGCAAAAATAGAAAGGAGAAAGGCAGAATTCATGACCCATCCCATTTCTTAAAGGCCTGGGTTATTTAGCAATTTGAGCAACTGGCACAATGTGATTTTGTACGTTTCTTAACACAATTATACAATAGTGCGCAGGAAAAATTTAAAAAGATTAGCCTCTAGGGCCGGCCTGGTGGCGTAGTGGTCAAGTTTGCATGCTCTGCTTCAGTGGCCCAGGGTTCGTGGGTTTGGATCCTGGGCACGGATCTACACACTGCTCATCAAGCCATGCTGTGATGGCATCCCACATACAAAATAGAGGAAGATTGACACAGATGTTAGGTCAACAACAATCTCCTCAAGCAAAAAAAGGAAGATTGGCAATAGATGTTAGCTCAGGGCCAATCTTCCTCACCAAAAGAAAAAAGAAAAAAAAATAGGCCATGTAAATTATGTAGCTGGTCCTCAAGGGAATGAACATTTGTTAAGTGTCTACTTTGTTCTGGCCACTTAATCTGACCCCATAGCCCTTGCATTTTCAAAAAGTAATGTTTCTTTATTTTTAATATGAGAAGATTAGACTTCCTATTCTTTAAAGTTGCTTCTACGTATATAATCCTCTACTTCTAGGTCCTGTAAAAGGCAGTGTGATTGTACCAACTATTTCTTCTTTTTCAAGATTCTTCTTAATTGTTATGTTTTCTTGGAAATCTTCCTTGATCCAGCGTAATTTAGTAAGCTTTCATCTGCTCCCCCAGACTCCCTCTGTGTTACAAGATCTTTTTATGAACTGGGTTATATAGAGTAAAACTAGTTTCTATCTCTCCCCTGGCATTTTGTGCTCCTTAAAATCAGGTGCTTTGTCTTCATCAGCTTGTAACTTGGAAAATGTTAGTATTCAATGCTCCATAAAGGTAGGTAGAATAAATGATTAGTTGAAAGACTAAGGGTCATGTAAAACTTTAAAGTTTGAACTTCAATTTAGCAGGAACTTTAAAATGCACTATTTTAACAGATTTCTGTGAAGAAGCTAGAAGGTGCTTCTTAAAAAAAGCAGGATTAAAGAGTTTAGTGGCAGAAATGAAAAGTCAGATTTGCCAGTGCGTTACGTTATCAGAGATGGGAAAAACTAAGGCAAATGCACAGCACACAACAGAGTCCCTGGGATGTAGAAACTGAAGACATACAATGAGAAAAGAAGTTAGGACATTTTCTCAGGTAACTTCAATTTAAAAGCACTCTAGCTTTAAAGTGATTGATGTATAATAGTCTAAGAATCTAATAAACAAAAACTAATACCTACCCATGATTTAAAAATAATCAAAAGGTATAGAAGGGTATAAAACTGAATAGTAAAAGTTCTCTTCACCCCAAGCCACACTCTGATTTCGCAAAGATATACCCCAATAAGAGTTTCTTGAATGTCCTTCTAGAAATGCTTTACGAATAATATATTTATACTATCTTGTTTTCACATGCATAGGATTCTATATATACATAGTTTGTTCTTTGCCTTTTCATTTAGTAATATTTCTTAGACCTCCCATGTCGGTGCCTGTAGATCCTCTTTATTCTTTTTCGGGAGTGTATAATATTCTACCAAATAGGTTGAACACTGTTAATTAAATCAACCCCTTCTGAAGAATATTTATGTTGTTTTAAATTTTGGAAAATTACATAAAAGCACAATGAAGATCTTCACATAGGAACATATCCAGAGGATAAATTCCCAGCAGTGAAGGTGTTGGAAGTCTCTATGATCTTTTTGAAGGAAAAACTAATTCAGGGCTCAACTTAATGACTTAGAGACAACTTCAAATTGTTTATTCTTGTCCCCCAACTGATTTTAGAAATATTTTCCAATTGGTATGACTTTTTTTTTTTTTTGGAGTAATTCCTGGTTTTAAAAAAATAATTTCTAAATAATCAACTGAAACCTTCTGCTTCCCTAATGTGAAGAATTGAAGTAAGATTTAATTTTCTTTTCTAATACTTTTTTCCCAAAGATAAATTCAGAGACTACTATGATTTTTACATTTATACAAGTCCGTTTTCAAATTGCGCCGCCACCATGGTAGATTTTGGGGTGAGTTTTTGGCCATGTGGGTTATCTCCCGCCATAACAGAGTGTGAGTTCTTACAGTCCTGACTCTGCTCTAGCTCACCATCCTGGCCCTCATGGGGCCCAGTAAACTCTCCTTTGCATAACAAGAGTTCAGTAAATGTTTTATAATTGTTCATTTTTATTGGAAAAATGAAAAATACCAGAAACTAGAATTGTTCAGATTAAAGAGAAAATAACATTTTAAATAAATGCTTTGGTCATTTCATTGCAGTTTTGTGGTCCAGATAATTTTCACTTCATCTGACTTGACTACAGAAAGCAATATGAAAAGTAAGTGCAAGCAAGCCTAGAAAATGTGAAGATTTCCCTGCACAGAATTTTTTTTTTTTGTTTTTTTTTTTTGCTGAGGAAGATTCACCCTGAGCTAACATCCGTTGCCAAGCTTCCTCTATTTTGTATGTGAGCTGCCATCACAACATGGCCACTGATAGACAAGTGGTGTAGGTCCATGTCCGGGAACTGAAACCAGGCCATGGAAGCAGAGTGCGCCAAACTTAACCACTAGGCCACTGGGGCTGGTTCCAGAATAATTTGATTTTCAAATATTTTTAGGTCTTGCTCCTTTGGTTTCTTTAGCTTGATAGTAACAATTAACTTTAAAAAAAATCCTTTGAAAAAATTAGAACACTTTCAGATTTCGAATGTTCCTTGCTTCTTTTTTTTTTAAAATGGAAAATTTGGGAGCCAATTACTGGCACCATGCTTGTAAAAGCTCCCCTTGTTACCTGTTTTCCATTTCTTTACAGCTGTGTAATCACATCTGAGCGGCCTTGGGCAACCACTTCATCTTTCTGAGCCTTGGTTCTGTTGTATGTAAAGCTAAGAGGACCTAAAACGTCCATTCCAGTTCTAAAATTGTATGATTCCAAGGTGGGGGTGGGGGTGGAGAGGCGTGGTGGAGCAGACATGGTGAAAGGGGAAAGATTATAGGATGTACCCCGGAGGCTGATTCTTCTTAAAGTTGATTAAATGCAAGGACAAATATTTCTCAGTTTGCACTTGGTAGTAAATAAGTATTTATTTCTGACATATTCTTCTATTATTTCAGCTTGTCAACATATTTGGTAGATTTACAGAGGTCTCCCGAGCATCAAAAAATGCCGCAGAGTGGATGAATTTAAAAAGGCGCAGATTGTAGCAAATATAGAACCAAGGCATTTCTGTTTCCGTCTCATGACAGACTGTCTCATCAAATCCTTACACATGGACTAAATTTCTTTCAAGTACGGCAGTCAACAATAATACGAAACAGAAATGCTGTGGTAATGGCTGGGTATCTAGTGACCAAGCATCTGAGCTAAGAATTAGAAAAGGGTGGGGCTGTTCAATAATCCACAACAACTACTGTGTGTGTGTGTGTGTGTGTGTGTGTGTATGAATACCTGCCTAAATAGAACTTAAGCCATTTAAGCCTGCATATCTTTCTCTTTCATTCGTTAATTTCTTGAGTGTCTACTACTTCTTGGGCACTGGTGATATGTGGTCAGTGGGGGAAACAGATATTGAATACATAATCTCACCAACAATTAGATAATGAATTGTGATAAGGCTAAGAAGGACAATAAAGGGTATAATGAGAAACTGAGACGGGGTCACTCATTTAGATTGTGGAATCAATGAAAGATATCTCTGAGGAAGTAGCACTTAGCTAAGACATGAGGCATGAGCAGGAGGTAGTCAGGAAAAGATTTCAGACAGAGGAATAGACTAAGCCTGAGGTAGTGAAGAGCTAGGGAGAGTTTGAAAACAAATGAACAAAACTAGTTGTGTAAAGCACCTAGAGGAAAGCAGCAGAGAATAAGGCTGGAAGGCTTGTAGGCCTTGTAGACCTTGATAAGGATTTTTAATTTGAATATATTATTATTTTTATTATTTCATATCTTACTAATTAGGGATGTAACATATCAGATTTGTGTTTTTAAAATCCCCCATAGGCTGCTTTGTGGAGAATTCATTAGAAGTGAGAAAGTGTGGATTCAGGGAGATTTGTTTATATTTGTCATTATACAACAGTCTATATAAGAATGATGGCGACTTGAATTAGGTGACAGCAAAGGAGCTGAAGAGAAGTGGATAGATGTTTGACATATTTTGAGGGTAGAATCAACAGGGCAATGTCTTAACACCTCTGAAATGTTTTTTTAAGATATTAGTTTGCTTCATCTTCACTACTCTAGAAGATTCTGGAAAGATGGAGAGGTATTTTTCCATTTCCCCTCAAGAACACAGGCCTTTATTTATTAAAGCTAAGCAAACTGAGGCATGGTGAACTATTCTCCAAGAGGAGGAGGAAATGCAAGTATTGGAGGAGGCGGTGTGGGTAGGAAAGAAAGTGGGGTTTCCCAAGACTTGAAGATGTGTGGAGGCGGGTGGTTTTCTCAAATGCATACTTACTTTTAAACAAATACGGTGGGATCTTTGTTCTGCTCCCGTGTAGCTCACTGGAGATGGATAGATCTTTGATGGAGGCCATTGTGGAGGCCGGTGTGGAGAGCTTTAACTAAAGGTCACCAGTTCCAACTTTCCACAGAGAGAATAGAGGCAACTGTATTCAAATGGACACAGGGCTAGGATAATGTGCACTTCAGTGATGAACTGAATTTCCTAGTTAGGGTACCATCCTCTTTTCAGCCATTTCTATTCTCGTATCATCTTTGGGAGGGAAAGGCACTCCTAAGCATTGCTGAGATGCAATTTCCCTTGAGTGGAGGGTGGAGGCCTAAGCATATCTTTCTGATTCAAAAAAATAAATAAATACTAGTATATCTGAGGGTTGAGGAGCTACTCTTATTTCTATACGTGACACTTATGGCGTCTTAAACAAAACCAGACATTAGTTGTTACCATTAATGATGATAGTGGTGGAGAGAAGGCGGTTTTTAGAATAGTGTTGACAAATAAAATTTGAGAAAATGTTACTGAAAAGAGGACTGTGGCTGGAGTAAACATGGAGACAGCTGGAGAGCATGTGGTTCTCTTCACATCTGGGAGCCATCGAAAACAATGGCAATAGAGGCATTCCATACGGTTCACCCCTCAGCCAAATGCCACAGCCCCTGCTTTGTATCCCATCTTCTGGCACCAGACCAAAGTGGGCAGGCCTTCAGCAGAGATGAGAATGGTAAAGGTTGACCAAATGCCTTGCCATTTATGGATCAGGGACCAAGGTTCATTCTGTATATTACAGCCGAGGTGGATCAAATCCAATCACTTTAGCTTTACAGAGTAATTCAAGATGCAGTGAAATAGGCACTTGTACATTTTGGTGAGAATATAAATTGTTTAATCTTTCTTGAGTGTAGACCTGGTGATATCTATGCATAACCTTAAAATGTACATTTCTTTCCCTCTCCTCACTGGAAATGAATTAATCATAATCTTGATGCATTACATACACATAGTCTTTTGTTTGTTTACTTTCTTGCTTATTTATTTGTGATAAATCCTTAGAATGCGTCACCCAAAACAATTGCTTAGATCTTGATGGTAACTGACATCTAACACTAAGATCTCTGCATTACATCCTGTGCTTCCCTCCCATCGGAGGGAACCTGAATCTCATAGTCACCACCCCACGCTTTCCCTTTTATAGAGATTTTTTTGCAGCATTTGTATTTCCAAAATTTTATTTTTTTATATATGTGCATATATTTATGTAATATATATATATGTGGGTGTGTGTAAAATAAATAAATATAAATAAATAAAATATCTCTATGGACTTATTTTTTTCATTTAATAGTATATTTTAAGATATCCGTAGTTTGCATCTTACTTTGATTCACTCATTTCAGCTGCCAAATAATATTACACTTTATATAGCATGGCTCATTTATGCCCTCTTTTGATGGGCATATGGGCTGTGTTCAGTTTTTACTGGCTTAACTCCAATATCCCAACAGAAAAAAGTCAAAATGGATGAACATGCATTTCAAAGGAGAGGAAACGTATGTGGCTAACAAAAATGTGAAATGCCACTTAACATCAACAGAGATCAGGAAGTGTAGATCATGATTATAATAAAATAGCATTTTATAACCATTTGATTGATAAACCTGAAAAAATCCAACACCACCAAGTGTCAGAGAGGCTGGATCTTCAGCATCACTTCCACATTGTTGGGGAAGTTTGAGTTCGTGCAACCGCTTTGGAAACCAGTTTGCATTATCTTGTAAAGGTGAGCATTCGTTTACCCTCTGACTAGGATGTCTGTACATTGCCTAAACCAAAACACTTATGAGAATAAAAAGGGGCATTAATAGGATGAGTCCCTGGGTCAGCAGGAATTACCTGGACTGACCTGGGAAAACTGAGCCATATGATCATTTATCTAAGGCCGGAAAATCCACTCCCAGGAGACAAACCATCGTGTCTGCTCAATAGGAGTCCTATATAGGAAAGTTCAGAGCAGCCTTCTCCACATGAACAAAATCCTGGTCATAACCTTTTACTCAAAAATATCTATAAATTTATTGTAAGGAAATGATACTAGCTAAGAACAAACATTTGTCTAGAATGTTATTCATCAAAGTATTTTCATAATACTGGAAACTATCCAAATATTGACAATTCAGGTTTGGTTAAACGATTGTGGTATATTCATAAAATGGATTGTTAGGCAGCCAGTTAAGATTATATTACAGAGGAATATTTGTGGGAAATGTTTATAATATATTAAGTGAAAAGCATATTACAAACCAGTATGCTCACTGTACCATTTAAAAAAATGATTATGTACATTAAAAAGAGACTAGGAGGATGCATTTTACAGCATTAATAGTAGATATTGGTAGATTTCTGGGAAATGTTTAATTTTTTAATTTGCTTCTCTATGTTATTATGCTTCCCTACAATAATCATGCATTTTTTTTACAAATAAAAAGAAGCAAACTAATGACAAACGAATTCCATCATTCCAGAGCACGGTTTGGGCTAGAAGCTGTTCTACTACTGTTATTCTCATTATACGTCATTTTATGTCCAGAGTGCCCTGGATAGGGAGCTTTCCTTACACTAGGCTTGCTTCACCAAACAAAAGTCTCTACGGTATCCATGACAGGACATCTCCCTCCGTCAAAACACTACTTAGGTGGCCACAAACATCAATCAGTTCCCTGTCAGAGTCTGGCTCCTTAATTGCAATCCCTCAGCAACCTACTGAGAGAGTCCTACTGCCTTAAGTGCTGTGAAGAGACTACTAATTATGTGGATTAGAAACTTCTGGAAGGTAAAGACTAAACTTTTCAAGGACTTTGGAGCTTGGTTCCTTATCAGGGGAGAGACATTTACCTGAGAAGTTTGAGTAAATCTGCTTTAGTCAGAATGGAGGCATTTGGAGCCTGCCTGGAATCAAATGGCAACAGAGTAAGTCCCCATATTGCTACAATAGCAGGGGTCTCTCTCTTGGCCACTCTCTAAATGGAGAATAGCCTTTAATTCTGATAGGGGATGCTGAATAGTCAGGGCTATGCTATGAGGTCTTCAGAATTATGAAAATCCAGAGTCTGGCTAATTTCTGAGTAGGAACAAGACTTCCACCTCCTAGTAGCTGACTGAGCTGAAACACCTCTGAGGTGATGGTAAGATCCGGGGCAGTTTGAAGTATCCTGTCCCCCTACCCCTCATTAGGCTCCTCAAGCTCATGGAGACACTATAGCAGCTATTCTGGTGATGGAACTCCATTCCAAAGTTCTCAGATGGCTTTGGCTGGATAGACTCTGACTGACCAGATCATGGACTTCACAATATGGTGGTGGTGAGAATCAGAGAGGTCGTTGTTTCCAAGATTTTTCAGGAACTCAGTTTTGCATTGTTCAGTTGGCTAAAGATAAGGGTCAAACAAAAATGCTCATAGCACATAGCCCCAGTGACAGTAGCTTGGCCAATCCTGGCAGAGTTAGTAGTCATTGTCACAATGTTAACCACCATTTATTGACCCATTCCCTATAGCGTCAGACATTGTATGAACTAAGTGCATAATACACATTATCTCATGTAATTCTTAACAACCCTGCAAAGTGAGTTATTATCATTACCATTTTACATATGAGAAAACTGCATCTCAGAAAGGTTAAATAACTTTCCTGTCTACAAACCTAGTAAAGCAATTTGAAATCAGGACCACCTGCGCCCACAGCTGTACTCTCCTTTGTTAGAGTACATGGCTTCCCATGTGTATATGGCACAGCATTTAATTCTTTCTCTTTTTTTATGTGTAATGTGCTTATTTGTACTTATAGCAAAACTATTTTATTCTTATAACCTCTAAAATCATCCAGATAGGAAGACACATGCTAATTGTATAACCAAATATGAATGATGTTTCCTTAATTGTTGGTTGACAAAATGACAGCCTAGTTCCCATAGAAAGTATATTATCACACCTTCTAAGGAAGAGGGCTAATAAGAAGTTCTATTGAAGACAGTAGTCTTTTCTTCAAAGGAACTCCTAATCTGATGCCAGGAATCTGATAGAACCTTGAACTACAGGCATAATTTGTTGTTTAGCAAACCCTTTCTGGTTGTGAGGAGCATTTCTTTGTCCAGAAACTTGCAGAGTGATGACTGGGAAAGACAAAGCTCAGTCTGCAAAAGAGTCACAAAGGGATTTGACGCGTGAACTTTGACGTTCCTTTCTACAGATTTGTCTCCAACAAGGGGAAGAACCTAACGCTCATCATGACCCTTCTCTGCCCACAGTCTTGCAATGCTTTCCCTCTGCCAACAGAGGAAGAAGAATAAGATATTCCTTTATTGAGCATCTATCATCTATCTGTCTGTTGGGTGCTTTCCCATATGTTATCCTTTTAATCTTTAAAGCATCGCTGTGTGGTAGGTTTATCCATTCCAATTCTGCCTCCTCCCGTCAGTCTCTTTTCAGAGAGAAAGAATAAAAAGTAGATAGATTGGAGAAGCAAAACAAGAGAAGAATCAAATGTTTTAGAAGGGCCTTTTCCTTTAGAAAGTGTTGAATTAATGTCATTTAAAATAGTATTGACATATCTTTTCTCTTTCTGGACTTTTCTACCTTTAGAGGATGAAGGCCTTGCCCTTTAATAGCGGGACCGACGCTCATGAGTTCCAGACCTACTTCTGATCTGGACCGAGTCTATCACTACGTCGGTCTTAGTTTTCTGTCAGAGGAGGGTGAGCATGCAGATCTACCCCCAGTGCATTCATAAGACACAGAATAACACCTACCCACATTGCCACTTTGAAATGGCGTTAAAAATAAAAAGGCATCATTCTCTCCACCCGCTAGCTTCTTTGCCTGAGTTCCCACATCTAAGGCTGTAATATCCTTTAACCACATCTAAGGCTGTAATATCCTACCAACTGTCTTCCTGGAAACTAGTGACCTGCTCAGGCCAGAATGCATGAGGCGATCATATTGGCTCAAGTGAGGAGCCTATTTGTGACTAGGAGTCTTGGCCCATTTGCCATTCATGCTCCCATTCCACTCTTTGTCAGATTAGAGGATTCCTCACCATCTATTTCTAATATATTTACTGAAAAATTTACTGCTTTATTCTCAAAGGTTTATTTTGGGGGTCTACAAAGTATATATTTGTTTAAAAACTGTAGAGAAAAAGTATTGTATCTTCAACTTGATGTTTTATTTTAGAGAAATATGTAATAGGGTTGGATCCACCCCAGAATAGTCCGGGTGGGCTGCCAGTGGCTCTACCCTGGGCTGGTCCTTTCTTCTTGACTTTGGCTGTGGAATGCATCCTCTTTCTCTCATGGTGGCCTATGTCTTCTTTGAGGTGAGGTGGACCTGAAGGGAAATGGCAGGGTCAGAGGCAAAGCCCCAGAGAACAAGGGAGACAAAGCCCAGAGTCAGCCCAAGGCCACAAGCCATGTCTTTGGAAATGAACAGAAGCAAATTGAGCACAACGGTTCCAGCTTGAAAGTGCTCTGATCTGTGGCAGGTGCTCGGCCACAGTCACACATCATGAAAAGTCAGGAAGAGAGTCTATTGATGACACAGTGGAGAGAGCCCTCGCTTCCAGCCTTTGAAACCCAAGAGAAGAAAAGTATCCAAAGAGAAAGAAGAATATTTCACTTATAAGGACCATTTGATTTTAAATTAACTGCTCTTGAAAGAAATTCTGATAGCGTAGCATGCTATAGAGAATACAATAAATATCCACAAATGGTGAATTATTGAACTATTTAAACAGAGAACACATTCACCTTGAGCAACTGGGAGTCATGAGGATAAGAATTGTAAGCTGGAGTTTTTCAGGTTATATATGGAGTAATGTACCTAAAGGCCAAGTAGCTCAGCTCCAGTAGACTATAAAGGCCAGGAAAACAGGAGAAGTAGGATATTCCTCAGGAGTGGGAGAAACACCCGTAGTGTGAAGTGTGACATCCTGATGGATTGTGTCCTTGTCTTCCCCATGCTGTGTCACATCAGATCACTGGTTCTGCCTACTGTGGATGCTATCCACTTATACCATACATCTAAGGTCTTTATTCTAGTCATAGCTTTTTTCTGGCCTCAGAAGAACTCTTTATTTCTAGTCTTTTCTTTGTTCCATTTCTGAGAACTCTCTAGGGGTACCCTTAGTGGATATAGAAGCCTGGCTTGGCTTGGGAAGTTCTTTGAGATGGGAAAGCATTTGTTAAGCATCAGCTAACTATCTTCTAGGGCAGTGATTCTTGAAGTTTGGTCCCTATACCAACACCATCAGCATCACCTGGGAACTTGCTAGAAATACAAATTTTTGGGTACTCAGACCTACAGGAATCACAAACTCTGGGATGGGGGTCAGCACTCCATGTTTTAACAAGCCCTCCAGGTGGTTCTGAGACCACTATTCTGAGACATGATTTTCTCCCTTGCATACCTGGGGATGTGTTCTTATTGGAAGTCTAGTAGTGGGAGAAACAATCACACGTGTCAGGGTCCTGTTTAAATACTCTGTTCTGTCAGCTAGTGTAGTTTCTTTTCCTCTATTCTTGATCAGGTACTGCCAGGAACCTGAAACAAAAATTGGAGTTTCGTAATGTGGGAGAATCTGAGGGCTTAGTGCCGTACAAAATATAATGTGAAAATCCTTCCCCAATAGTTTACAGGCCCTAAGAGGCAGATCATATAACTATCTCTGCAAAGGCCAACTTTAGATACTAGATGAACCACTTCCCAGCATCACTTGAATCAGCACTTTGCCATTACAATCGCACACGAAAACATAGCTACTTGTTAATGGTACAGATGTCATTGGACCCTCTCCTAAAACAAAACGTGCCTTTACTGAGCAGGTTACTAAAGTGTAGAAAGGATGTCTCCTTGGGTTTTATTTATACCATACTAGGACCTCTTAGATGAGCCAGCACCATGGAAAATGTCTACAGAACGTAATTGTCAGGAGGGATTTATGGCGGTTGTTTGTGGTTTGCTTGATTGAGACTCCAGAGGCGGCTTTAATCTTAAACAGGCAGTAGTGATTGAGTCTCTGCCTTGAGCCTTGGGGGTATTGCTCAACACGTGTCTTTACAGAACTATTGGTTAGTCCTGGTGAAGTGGGTATGGTGGGCCAGTCTTTCTCCTGATTTAGAAGCATGTGCATGATGTAGAGCTGGAAGCGTCTTTAGACATCATCTAGACCTAGTGTTCACAGACTTGGATAGAAGAGGCATGTCTCTGAACCTACGGGAGTTAAAGACTCTCAACACAATTATCACATTGTATTGGAATCATTAGTCTGCTAGGCTGTCATCACTACTAATCTGTGAGATCTTTGAGAGCACAGACTTCATCTTAATCATCTTTGAATCTCTAGTACTTAGCATAGTGCCTGGTACAAAAGAGGTTCTTAAAATTTTTTGATGAATAGTGAATGTAGGAACCTTGGATTTAACCTCTGGATTTGCTTCTAGAGGCTTTCAGTCAGTTAAAGCATTGAAATGACCAAGGTTTATTAGAACAGGCATATGGGTTTTTTTGGGAAACCTGATTATGTAGTTTGTTTCGCCTATTTATTAAACATAGAATTATAGTACCTTGGACTTTGATGTCACCCTTAGATCATCTAGTAATGATATTTTAGTTCACTTCTCTCATTTTAGGATGGCAAACTGTAGTACAGGCAAGATAAGTGACTTGCCTAAAGTTCTACTGCAAATTACTGGGTGGTAGGGCATGGCTAGTGCACCAGTGCCCTGAGTTAGTGCTCCTAATGCTCTGTCTTATCCTCTTAGTGTAATCCACTTTCAGAACTCAGGCCTAATTTTATGAAAGCAACAAGGCTTATTTATTAGACCATTTTCTTCAGGCAGGTTAAACATAGTTCAGAATCATAAAGTCTTAGATTTCAGAAGAGGCCTCAGAAATCATTGGTCCAACATCCCAACCCAAGGCAAGGATCTCCTCTACAAACTTTCTGATAGAATGATGTTTAGTTATTATTTGAACTCCTTCAGTAGTGGGAATGCCAATACCTTGTTTTGGAACATATCTAATTGATAACAAATTCTTCCCTTTATTTAAGTGAAATAAGCATTGCTGTACATGTCAATGCACCACAGGCTGACATCCTGAACTACACAGAATGAATGTAGTATGTCTTCATGGCAGTCTTTCCTAAACCCGAATCTAATTTTCCTCACCAACATTAATCTCTTCTCCAAGTAAAACATTCCTTGACTTATTCCTCAAAGACAAGGTTTCCAGAACCACCACCATTCTGTTTGCCCATCTTTGACTACCCTTCAATTTGCCAATATCCCAATTTAGATGTAAAACACAGATCCAAATATTTTAGGTATGGTCTAATGAATAGAGAATGCAATAGAATTTACTTCCTTTTTTGCCCATCTAGATTTTTGTTAAAGCAGTTTAAAATTGCATTAATTTGTTTGTCTGCCTCACTGCTGCTTCTTGTATTTTAGGTCAGTTAAAAATTCTAGGTCTTTTTTTGAGGGGAGAAGAAAAGCTTCCTATTATATTCAATTTTCATAGATAAATTCCAGATGGATTAAAAATATATACATAAAAAAAACAATGAGTACTAAAGGAAAATGTTATATTTTATTTAGAGATTTGAGAAGATATTCTAAGCACGACTTCCAAAGACATAAGTCATACAGGAAAGACTGCTATATTTGAACCAAAATTTAAAACTTCAATATGGAAAAAAAATCATAAATAATATTAGAAAATAGAAAAGTGAGAAGTAGATTTCCAAAATATATAATAGGGGTTAATAGACTTAATATCTCAAGAACCCTTGTGAATCAACTAACACAGACCAAAGAAAAAGGCCATAAACAACTGAGTAACAAAGAGAGAAATAAAATGGCTCACAGACATGCAATGAAATATTCAAACAAACTAGCTACCAAAGGTGCTGGCAAATTTAGACTGGTAAACATCAAAATAGCCAACACGCTGTGTAGAAAAGTATCTGGCTATACAGGCTTTCTCACACCCAGCTAGTGGGACTATATATTTGTATTACTTATTTTAGGATAATTTGGAAATATATGATGAAAGTCTAATAAAGCAATAACCTTTCTTCCTATTATACTACTTTTCTAAATTTATCCAAGTAAAATAGTAAAGATGTGTGTGAGGAGTGTCCTCATAGCATTAATTGTGATATAATAGGGAAAAGAAAGTTCTAAAAATAGGAATGGTTGAGTAATGCATGCAATGTCCAAGTGATAGACTGTTATTATGCAGTTATAAAATACACGTTGGGGGCCGACCCCGTGGCGCAAGCAGTTGGGTGGCGCGCTCCGCTGTGGCGGCCCGGGGTTCGCTGGTTCGGATCCCGGGCGCGCACCGACGCACTGCTTGGCAAGCCATGCTGTGGCGGCGTCCCATATAAAGTGGAGGAAGATGGGCACAGATGTTAGCCCAGGGCCATCTTCCTCAGCAAAAAAAAGAGGAGGATTGGCGGATGTTAGCAGAGGGCTGATCTCCTCACAAAAAAAAAAAAAAAATACACGTTGTAGAAATATATTTACTTCACAATATAATGAAGTGAACCAATATGTTACAAAAGGGAGTGGTGACATTTTCGTAATTTATTTGTATATGATACATATGTACTAAAAATCTGGGAATTAACACACCACAAACACATTTCTTCTTATTTCTGTGTTCAGAAATACCAATCTTATCAGTCCAAATAAGTTAGGTTTTGCTGTAGCAAGAAGTAAGCCTCAAATCTCAGTGATTTAACACAACAAAAGATTAGTTCTTGCTCATGCTACGTACCAACCTGCTCATACCCACTCAGAGACACAGACAGATGGAGGCTCCAGAAGCTTCCATTAGCACTGAGGCAGGTATAAAGGATGAGACAACTTGTGCACAGTGCATGACACTTCTGCTCTTTTGTTGAATCACAAGGCCACGTCTCACTTCGAAGGTGGTAAGGAAGTACAGTCTTACAATGCGCTTGGAAGGAGAGGTACAATTTTTGCAGAATTCTAATGACTACCACATTGACAATTTTTTCTTCTATTTGCATGTTCGTATTTTCGGATTTTTCTAAATCAACATATGGAATTCCTGATTTATAAAAATTACTGTTCAGACATGTGTCCTTAATCATAAGTTTGTGGAATGTTGGCTATTACATTTATTGCCTGTTAAAATATTTCTCAATCTTGATCTTGATTCTATTAACCAACATATTTTCCCTCCCAGTTTAGTGCTTTTGGCAGTTTTGAAATATGTCATCTAAATCCTCATCCACGTGATGCCAGGCAAGGTGAGCACTCAGACATGCCCGGGAGACTACTCCTTCCAAAGGACATGGAGCCACTACCCAATTCACTTTAATATGTTTGCTCAATTGACTCTGAATCCACACCACTATGTTTTCATAAAGTCTTCAGTTTACCATCTTGTTCTTAATAATATGATAATAAACTTTGTCAAGAGCTTTACTGAAATCAAAATTGAATTCCTCTCTGATATTCATCTGATGTAGTGTTTTGAGTTTGACAAAACCTGATTTTAACAAAGCTCCTTTGGAACAAAGGCAAGATATTCTGACCCAATTGCCCACAAATTGGCTATTTAATGTTCAATTCTAGAATCTTGCTAAGGATCAACAGCACGTTTGTCAATCTCTAAGTCAGAAGACTACTTCCTGTCTCTGGAGTGCAGGTACGTTCATAGTTATGTGTGCTTCTCTCAGACGTGTTTCTCTTCCTGTGTTTTCCTTGACTGATCTGCAGGTTTGTTCTGAATAATCTGGACATGGAGACTTGAACACGCTTAAAGGAGATGTTTGTCTTATCTCCTAACCTTGATCATGCTTCAGTTCATTCCTAGCAATGCTTGTTCTAGTCTTTCCTTTTAAAGAACTTGTCACTGCTAAGAAAAGTAGAAGTAAATTCCAAAGCAAAGTGGACATTTTAGATGCAATTGCCTGTTGAGGCTACCCAATTCAAAGAGAATGATTCTAAGCAAAGGTAATCAGGAGTTGGCTCTTCTCCTATTACCCAATAGAGGATTTGCATATATTCATTGGAGGACTCCAGGAATGTCCTTCCGAACAGTAAGGATTTTCCCATGACCTTGACGCTGAAGCCACAGACCTCAGAACTCCCACAAGCACAGTTTCTAGAAATAAACATGTAAAGCAAGAATTCTCAAAAATTTGAAGTACAGAGAGCTTTGGAATTTCAGAAAGTGCTGTCCTGGAATAGCCACTGGGGACAGAGGAGGGGAAAGTAGATAGGAACTAAGAAGAAAAACAAAAAAACAAAACTGGAAGAAAGACAAAATTATATTTGACATAGTATGTAAAGATTAATTCAAACTATGCAATAATATGAAAATATATATGTAGATAATCCTGAAAAAGAGGACATTGTGTGTAGAAGAAAATTTCTCTTCTTTCTGAATATGCTGAGAACAAAAACAAAGCTCTGTATATCATCTCATATGTGCTAGGCCCTTGTTCAAAATGGTGGGAAAGTAGAGAGGGTCATTGCCCTCTCGGATTTACCACTGATCAGAAAGACAGACAATCACTAAGCAGGAACAGAAGATCTGCTGGGATCAGTACTTGGTGCTACAGAAGCTTTAATAGAATTTTACCTAGTTTAAAGGGGAGTAGAGAGGGTCAGGGAAGGCTGTCTGGCATAAATGGTGTTTAAACTGCAACCAAAAAGATAAGCAAGAATTTGCCACGGTGGAGAGGAGGGTGGAGAGCATTCCAGACTAAGGAATGATAAAAACAAAAACTTAAGAAAATTAATTAACTATGAAAGCTTGAACTTGAACTCTTGAGCTCAAAGAGTGGTCAAAATTTCTGGGAGCTCGTGCAGGCACAGAGCATCTCTCGGTTTTCCCACTCTCACTTTATGTTTTGCAGCTGGGGAACATGAGCTTTGAGATTAGCTCAAGGTTTGACACAGTTGCTGGGAACCTGGTGTCCTTTCCAACACTGACCATTTAACTTGGAATAGGAGGCCCCATATTTACCTAAAGTAATTTTCAGTAGAGATCTGGACATTCGCTATCAAGTGCAAGGGCAGTCATTGCCTGTCTCCACATTCTATTATTATTGTCATTTGGATGCTAATAGTGAATAGTGACTTTTAGCTTTATAGTTTGTCTCTCTCACCATATCTTGGCCCTGGCCTTGGATCCTGTCCCATTCCCAAGATGCTAAATGAGTGAACAGAGTTTTTGCCTCAGGGAGATAGAACTTAAGTCATTCTCTCCTTGCTTATCAATTCAAAATAGGCAGGTGGCACCATGGCCCTTTAATAGGGCCCAAAATAGGCAGGTTGCATCCACAAACTGGGGTAATTTGGTGCTAGAGGCGATACTGCCTCTGTCTACAGCTGCCACTTCATACTTCACATCCAGAGGACTGCACTTCATCTGCACTAAAGGGAGTATTTGGACCACTTGAGAAAAGCTTGCGAAGTTCTCTGGATTCTTTTCTAGACAGAAAAAAAAAAAACCCTCAAAACTTCTGTGCTTACGAATTTGAGAGTTGAGAGTGTGGGGAGCAAGGAATGTATGTGCATAGCAGAAGGCTGGGGAAAACGAATGATCATTTCTACCATGCACATGAGCCTGATCTTTATGTGAATGTCCACAAAGGAGAGATTCAATTGTGATTTGATAAAAAAACTTAGAAAGTAGAAGGAAAGAATCCTAGAATGAGCTTTTGGGATGAGGCCATTGTTATTGGGGAGATCCTGATAAAACCCCCCAATTAAGTTCAGTACTGGGGCAACACATGAGTATTCCAAACTCTCCTGGCAACACTGCCTTAAGAGGGCCCTTGATACAGAATTCGTTACAAAATTTGGAGGAAAGGGAGAAGGATGAGAGACATATGGGCCACAGGTGTGGGAAAGGAGTTTTCTTGGGAGTGTCAAAGTAGATTTGGGTGTGAAGAAAGCAGGTAGAGAGAGACAAGGAGATTTTAAAGAAGCGATCACCATGGTCAATAGCTCCCCTTTCATAGTTCTTCAGAAATAAGTAAAGAAGATATATTTTGACATTTTTTTAGCAATTAGGCTTTTCTTTAATTGATATCACTCAGTCACTGGGCCACAAGGATGTCGGCTTGAATCATAAAAGCTGAAAAATGACTTCAGAGCAAATTCCATACATTATTATGGTGACAGAGATAATGTCAATGGAAAGATTCTAAGTAACTACACAAATATAAAGGATGATCACCATGCGTTCATTGATCAAATACTTACAAAGCATCTACTATGTGTATAGCTCTGCTTGGCCCAGGAGGAAAACCGAGATTTAGTGTGCTGTAAACACATGTGTAGAATAGATGATCTACTTGTGAAGACCCACAGATAATCCTTGATTAACGCTCAATTAATATACCCACCTATAAAAACACTTGTCAACATCCCTTACAGATTTTGTCTCTAATTCTGATGCTATTGCTACAATTGGGTCCATGCTCTTGCCATCAAAGCTACAAGTCTGCCGTAGCCCATCATGGTTTTACCTGAAGAATCTCTATGAGGTGAGAGTTCTGGGCAACCCGAGTTAGAACTATGAATGTGCTTTCCCCTTAGTGTGATACTCTTCAACATGATTCTGAGATGCTGTATTTATTAATAATATGTAGTATGAAGCCAACAAATATCTGATTTATAAACAAATTTTTGACAAATATCTGACTTATAAATAAACTTTTGGCTCACATTTTGTAAACCAAACACATGTCAGAGTCCTTGACTCATGGCTCCATCTCTAAAATCTAAGTAGCTAAATATAGGGCTACATAACCCAATCCTTCATTGGCCACAGCTAATTGGGCTACTTACCCTGAATATTCCAATATATAGGATGTCCAGGGACCTATGTAGCTAAGGCAAAAAAAGGATGTGGGTCAGAAAGTTTTTAAGAATATAGATTTTGGGAACCTGAAAGGTTGTAGATAAGTAATCAGTGAAAACTCAAGCAGAAATGTCGTATTCTAGAACAATGGTTCTCAAAGTGTGGTCCCTAGACCAGCAGGGTCAGCATCACCTAAAAACTTGTTAGGGCCTCCCAGACCCACGGAATCAGAAACCCCGGGAGTGGGGCTCAGCAATCTGAGTTTTACATGCCCTCCAGGTGATTCTCATGCTGCTTTAGTATGAGAACCAGTCTTTTTTTTTTTTTTCTCTGTTTCTCCCCAAAGCCCCAGTAGATAGTTGTGTGTCATAGTTGCACATCCTTTTAGTTGCTGTATGTGGGACGCCACCTCAGCATGGCTGGACAAACAGTGTGTCGGTGCGCGGCCAGGATCCGAACCCTGGCCGCCAGCAGCGGAGCGCGCACACTTAACCGCTAAGCCACGGGGCCGCCCCCAAGAACCAGTCTTTTAAAAGTAGCCAAAGAGAGGCTGCATGAGTGGCCTAATGGACAACACAGAAGCTAAAGGGAATCACTAAAGAACTTTGTGTGAGCAAAAGAAAATTGTAGGTGGAGGAGAATGGATCAGATGACAGAAGAAGACTAGGGAGAAAGCATGATCTCCAGAGATCTCTCAGTTCCGGTTTTTGCCCAGGTATGACTACACAATTGTCATGGTTTCTTTAGGGATTCAGAATGGATCTTGGGTTTCTTAGGACCAAAATGGCCTATCTTGAGCCCTGAGTAGTAAATAGAGAGGCTTGGTACTCTAAGTACAAAGGCCGTGGACACCATAATGAGAGCTGAAGCACATTTCTCATGAGAGCATGAGTTGTCCTCCAGTTTCACTGAAACTGTGGTCAAGTGCAGTGTTCTAGAAAGGGCAGTTTCAGCCCTGAAGCTGGGTTGGACACTTGTCATATTTTCTGCAATCCTTAATACAGCCCAGTAAGGTGGATCTATAACAGTATCTAAATTAGTTTGCTAAGGCTCCCATAACAAAGTACCACAAATTGGGTGGCTTAAACAACAGAAATATTGTTTCACAGTTCTGCAGGCTGTAAGTCTGAAATCAAAGTATTGCAAAGTTGGTTCCTTCTTAGGGCTATGAGGGAAAGATCTTCTCCATGCTTCTCTCTTGACTTGTAGATGGTCGTCTTCATGTTCACGTGGTGTTTTCTCTGTATTGTGTCTGTGTCTAAATTTCCCCATTCTCTGAGGACATCAATCATCTTGGCTTTGATTACCTTTGTTAAGACCTTATCTCCAAATAAGGCCATATTCGGAGGTATTGTGAGTTAGGACTTCAACATATGAATTTTGGGGAGGACATAATTCAACCCATAACAGTATACCTATTTTCAAAATGAGAGGTTATATGACTCCTCCAAAAAAGTAGGTTGATTGTGTGGATGGCATGCAAGCCCGGAGCTCTCCACAAGACTCTGCTGACACTTGTGCTTATAAAATATATTTTCTAGGGCTTGTCATGTGTGGTCTGGATTTGCCAGAAGCTAGTCCATTTACCTGGAAAAAGAGAGAGCAATGACGTAGAAGAACATCTAACATCTATATGGGGTAAAACCTATGCTTCACACTTGAAACTAGTTGAAGGATTTAGCACACAGGATTTTTGCCCAGTAGAATAGTGCCATATATTTCTTTGGGGGGGGGGGCTCAGATGAATTCAACTGTTGTGATAGGACTCCTAATTCTTTTCTATTTTGTTAAACAGATGGCATCAAATAGCAAATTGAGAATATGATGCATATGGGCGTTACCACAAGCCAGCATCATTTTGAAGAAAATAAATATGGCATGTAATTGAAGGAAATCACATCAAGATGAACAGAGAATGAAAGATCTGTTTCCAATAATCTGGAACCAAAGTGTCTTTGATCTTTTTGTTCTCCTAAGTATTCATATTTGAGAGAGGACTAGTCTGATTTATGATACCGTACTAAATGTCCCTTTGTTAGAAAACAAGAGAAAAGAAATACCATAAATTCTAAGCCTAAATTTTAGAGCTGAATATTAACTTCGAATTATGTTTTGTGTGTTTTGGATTGTCTTATATAGAAAGAAAAGAAAGAAAGAAAAAGAGAAAGAAAGTATAAACTTATTTAGGAAATCATAGTGGTTTGACTTTAATAATTAATTCCTTATTATTGTATAGCTGAGAGACCTTTCACTAGCAAGAACCACTATGTTCGTAGAGGACTCATGTTCTCAGAACTTCCTGTGACATTTGGTGCTGCCTTCTCATCAAAGCCCTTCTGTCTGGGCTTCCTGTGTCCTTGCATGTGACTGCCTCTTGGCTTTCCCTTTTTTTTTTGGTGAGGAAGATTGGCCCTGAGCTAATATCTGTTGCCAATCCTCCTCTTTTTTGCTGAGGAAGATTGGCCCTGGGCTAACATCTGTGCCCATCTTCCTCCACTTTATATGTGGGACACCGGCCACAGCATGGCTTGATAAGCGGTCCGTAGGTCCGCACCCGGGATCTGAACCCACAAACCCCAGGCCATGGAAGTGGAGTGCTCAAATCCAACCACTATGCCACTGGGCCGGTCTCTTGGCTTACCTGTTTATCTTCTCTTCTTTATGCTGATTCGTGGCTTTTCTTCCTTTGGCTCCTAAACTGTGCACACTTTCCAAATTTTCTTAGCTTGACCATAAGCTTCTTAAGGCTAAGATTCTATCTTCTATTTCCTTAGCAATATACTTAAATGTCTTCAGCCTAAGCATCTTTGGATAGAATGTATCTTCTCTAACTGAGAAAGAATCAAAAGGAGCAAGGATAATAATTACCAGTGGCTCCAGGGCCAGTTGCCAAATCTAAAGGAAATGCTATGGTCAAGCTTCCCCATGATGAAGGGAAGGTGAAGGTTATGTGCAGCGCCAAGGGGGAACTGTGGCTGCTTTGTACTCTCATGCTGGCCTAGATTCTTTGAGTTCTGCATCCAGGTGTATGAATCATTACAAATCCCTTCCTTCTCATTTTCCAGTTTTCTAAGATAGGGTGCAGTTGATGTAGTGTTTTGGCAGGAAAAGACTTACCCTCAGGAAGCTGGACTTTCTGGGATGCTAATGGGAGATCCCAATTGGATCAGCTTGGAGGGTGAGGCATAATTGTAGGAATGTGCACTCAGATAGTAAATGAAGATTTGCTTTACAAAGGAGATATCACAGCCTATAAATCATAAATAATTCAGAAACGTTATAAGAGTAGAAAGGGACTTTCTGTAAATTGAAATGTTGCCCTATGCACTGTACTAAAGAAAGATTTTGCTTTTCTAACTTCCTCCCATTTCCTGCTCTCTTTCCTCCCTGCTAGTCCCACTTAGTTGACAGTGACTTAGAATAGGACTCAAGAAAGTTTATATAATAAAGGGGATTCTTGCCCAGATCCACTTATACTCCATTTACATAGGTAATTCCACAGTTCACATTTAAATAAGGCCTATTCTTCAAAAGTGCCTTCTCAAATAGCAGTTTTCAGGGTTTCTCATTCTAGTTATTCATAAGCATCAGGCTGGGGGCTTGCTCTGCGTTATTACACTATACTTAAGGATCTCCTGCCTTTGGCATTGCTGTGGGGGAACTCAATATCTCTGAAAAAGACCTAATATGTTCCAAAACTTGCACTGACTCTGAGAATTCTTCAGGGCTAATTTAATAGCAAAGCCATGAGGCACACTTAAACACCTTATTTGAGAAAAGAGTGCCCACTTCTGTAAACTCAATGCAAATTCGGGGCTCTCATTAATTTAGCAATAAGATATAAATGGGCTTCTAAACACGAAATTATAGAAAAATATAAGAATTATGCTAATTTATTTACTAGAGAAAAAGATATCTAAAATAATTATTCTCTGGGTCAAATTTCAAGCCAAAATTTCACTATATTCAGTTTTATAATTACATTTCTTGCTCGTTCTACTCAACTTTCCTTTTTATTTAGCCTTCAAAATAAACTGGATTCCATGCACATGAATTACATGACATTAAAAAAATGTACAATTAGAAGATGGTCTGGGAGAGGCTGCCAAAAATCTGGATTAGCTATCATTTAAGAGTTTCCAACGCCCTTTCTAACGCCTTTTCTGCTATCAGAGTGCTTAGGGCTATTTCAAATTCAGATCACACCTTCAGCACCCATACTCTGCATCTTCCCACTCTTACTTCTTGACTAACTAGTCTTTCTAAACTATCATCTACGTGCCCTTCTGTTCTTTTCTCCTATGCTTACTCATCTTTTTAATCTATGGGGGGAAATTGTCTTGACCAAATAGATTAGACCTGGGTTCTTGGGGTTTCTTTTCTAAGGGTATGACCCCACCATGCATCTGGTAAAACGATAGGCTAAGTCATTTTCCTTTGATCTATCTGCTCCTTGGTTTCATTTGTGAATGATGATGTTGATGATAAAGTATCTACTCATAAGATTGTTCGGAGGATGATATACCTATAAAGCCACCAGAGCAGCGCCCTAAAACAGAGTCAGTGCTCAATAATTGATAGCTATGATTATCATCATTATTGGAAATTCTTATGATAAAACCCCATATTTTCTTTATATTGTATGCAACAATATTAAATATAAATCTTAATTTGGTTCCCCTGTTTCTGCAACTCATTCCTTCTGGCATGTCTCTCCCATCAGATGCAGGCTGAAGCCAATCCCTTGAGGGAGTATTTTCACGTTTCACGGCCATAGTGTTTCTTTCTCAGCAGCACAGAGGGAAGCTGAACTGGGAGTGAAACCACACCCGAGCTGTGGAGCCGATAAAAGAGCTGGATAATGAAAATATTTCTCCTAAGGCTAGGTTTGGCAAAAGCCTCTGTTTAAATTAAAAACACCATGAAGTTTGGGCCCAGTAAATTGAGTGTTCTTTGAAATAGAAAGAAGTTAACATGACAAAAGATGTGCCAGAGTTAGGATATACACATGATTAAAATTATTTCAAGTCAGCTTTATTTCAGCTTCTTTTCCTTCTTTTAAAAGAAAAAAACAGAAAAAAAGCCATGAAAACCTCCCCCAGCCCTGGCAGCAGTGCCCTTTCCCAGGACCGTGTATTTCTTCTCACATTTCTGGTCCTGGCACTTCTGTAGTCAGCACATCTCAAACCAGATGTGCCAAGCTACTCAGCACTTTCATCCCCAGCATCTTCCTGCTGGTCTCCATCAATTTCCTGGTGATGGAGAGTTCATTAGCATCAGAGCTTACGATCAAATTTGTTTGTTTCTTTCTGACTTGATTAATTCCTAAACCGTTAAATTCTCCCTGAAGGGTCACTAGTCAGAGGGTAACTGTAGCCTAAGAGCAAGTTCAAAGAAACACCTGCTGTGAAATGCATTCCAGAGGCACGTCGTCACCCGGATGCCGCTCAGCCTCACAGAGATCTCACCTGAGAGCTCCAAGAGCCCTCAGCAGGAGGGAGGGGCAGGCAACAATGATGGGCTCTCCCAGGCCCCGACTTTCTCTTCTCTGCTGAGTCTGTAGTCCCCGTGCCCACAGAGCAGCAATATGCAGAGGGCTGCATCCTCATAGTGCCACTGACAGGTGTCCTAGACCTTGGCGAAATGGAGAGGCCACTTTTGTGCTGAATATATACCAACTAAGCGCCATTTGCAACTTTCTCTCTAATCAGGCCAGTGTGGCTCCTTCCTGCTACCTGCTGTCAGCATGGCTTTTCCAAGGAGGAGTGAGAAGACAGTGCATAAACAAGTGTCCAACTCAAGAGACAATGGGGCAGCATTTGCGATGATGCCCTGCTGTTTGGGGGTATTAGGAATAAAGCTGAAGCTGCAACGAGGCCTCATATGAAACCCGTGTTTGTAATAAGTCTCAATAGTTCACTGAGAACAAGCACAAAGCCTTTGCTAAGTTCCTGAAGGGTGAAGCAGCCATGTTTATTTATTTAATCTACAAAAGTGTACTAAGCAGGCACTCTGCCAGGCAAGGGATATACAGAGACATAAAGATAATAAGCCGTTGTCTCTGCCCAAAAGGGAAATTCAGGTGAATCGATCATGATAATCCAATGGTGCGGATGACATGTGAGGTGGTGCAGAGAGCACCGAGATGTGGAAACACACTTTGCAGAAATATCGGGAGGCAAGGAAGGCGCTATCTAAAATCCAACTTTCTCTAAAGCTGGTGTGAGAAATCACTATGTCCTGGGTCCTGAAGGGACTTCTAAATACACGTTGGGATCCACGGTCACGTGACCCTTGGCTGTTCTCTCGTACATTCGTATCAGGCAGTGGCTCTCATACTTAAATGCGCATTGAAGGCACCTGAGAAACTTGATAAAAAATGAGATTCCTGAGTCCCACTCCAAGACTTTCTGATTATGTTGCTCTGGAGCAGAGCCTGGGAAACCTTGTTAATTTTTATTAACACGCTTTTCAGGGGCTTCTGCTAAAAGACTGCACTTCGAGTAACGCTGTCGGAGCATTGAATTTCCTGCTTGTCTCCTTCACCAAGGGCTTGTCTCAGATCTTTACAAGTTCAACCCTAGCAGCAAAAAGTAGTTATTTATCTATTTACTGGGGTTGTTTGCTTCTGTGCTTAAACCCAGGAAAGATATGCTGGGATTCAGAAGCGTCTGATTTGCATGTGAGTGGGAGTGGATAAAGGAGGGGTTCTCAGCCTCAAATAAGAGTTCTCATCTCTCTGTGGAAAAAACCCGAACTGCATTCCTCGTTCATCCCAGCCCTTCTCCAGGGGTGCAGGCCTGCAGGGTCTAAAGAAAGCATGCAGGGAGGGGCTCTGCGAGGTGTTTCTCTTATGAAATCCTGTCTTTCCCTGAGGCCTGTGGACATACAAGGCAAACATGAGCTCTCAGGGTGCAGCTAAGCCCTTTGATGAAGAAAGCTACCTGGGACGTTCTCTTGTGGGAACTTCTACCTGTGAACTTGAACGGAGAAATATGCTAACAAATCAAGAGGAGAGTTTAGACTTGTCCGGGTCCCTGGCACAAACTGCTTTTTAAAAAGTGTGTCATTCCTCAAACACTGTATGATCTCACTCATATGTGGAATATAAACCAACACATGGACAGAGAAAACTGGACCGTGGTTACCAGGGCAGTGGGGGTGGGGGGTGGGCACAAGGGGTGAAGGGAGTCATATATGTGGTGATGGACAAACAAAAATGTACAACCCAAAATTTCACAATGTTAGAAACCATTAAAACATCAATTAAAAAAGTGTGTCATTCCTGGTGTCCAGCTAGGACGGGGCTGATCTAGTCACTTACCAGCCTAGAGACCAGAGAGCAGACAGAGCTTTAGAAAGCTCTCCAGGTTCGGGGTTAAACCTGTCACTTTTGTCACATCGACATGCTGCACACTTGCATGGGTTTACACATCTTCCCCTGTTCTTCCTTCTTCTTACTTCTCCCTCCCCTATTAAAAATCATTCTCTTATTATAGAAAGTATAAAAATGATTTATTTTTAAAAATAAGTTGGAAATATAAAATTCAATCTTTTTGAAAATTCAAACTGTAGAACTTTTCCAATGTCGCATTGGAAAAGACTTCCCTCTGAACAGGGTCTCATTTTGAATAATAATACTAATAATATCATAGATTTTGAGCCATTTTAAATAATTACTTGTTCTCGCTAGTGTGAATATGAACTTCCGTTCATAGTTCAGGTAAGAGAGAAGTAATAATTTCTTATAATGATGGTAGCCTTCTATTTTAACAGAGCATTTATCTTTTTGGGGGGCTGGGAGTATTCTGTACAAAATTCAAAAGGTCATTTGCTAAAATGCACAAAGTAAAAAAAAAAAAAGTAATGAAAAAATTTATCTTTATAGAAAAGGCAGTTAACCATTATATTTGAGGTAGGTGAAACCAAAACGTACGCTTCAAGCATGACTGTTTTGGGATTAGGAGATGCTTTTCAAGAAGAAACATACTCTTTACTGTTACAGATTGAATTATGTCCCCTAAAAGATGTTGAAGTCCTAACCACCAGTACCTGTAGAAATAGGTTATTACCATCAGGTGCTGCATAATGACATTTTGGTCAACAACGGACTACATATATGATGGTGGTCCTATAAGATTAGCACCATATAGCCTAGGTGTGTAGCAGGCTGTACCATCTAGGGTTGTGTAAGTACACTTGATGATGTTCACACAATAATGAAATCACCTAGCGATGCATTTCTCAGAATGTATCCCTGTAGTTCAGTGATGCATGACTGTATTTGGAAATAGGTTCTTTAAAGATGATCGAGTTAGGATGAAGTCATTAGGGTGGACCCAATCCAATATGACTCGTGTTTTTACAAAACGGAGAAATCTGGACACGGAGACAGACACGCAGGGAGAACACCATGTGAAGACGGAGGCAGAGATTGGGGTGATGCACTGCAGGGCAAGGAACACCAAAGATTACCAGCTAACCACAAGAAACCAAGGAGAGAGATATGGAAAAGATTCTCTCTTGTAGCCCTCAGAAGGAACAAACCTGCCTACAGCCTGAGCTTGAAATTCTAGCCTCTAACTGTGAAACAATCAATTTCTGTTGTTTAAGCCACTCAGTTTATGGTACTTTGTTACAGCAGCCCTAGGACACTAATACATTTATCCAGACACAACATCTTCTTTCTCAAGGCCCAGGATTGCTGAGGTGCCAATCTGAGTGGGTTGAGCTGTACCAGAACTGCCATCAAAAAGGGGACCGCTACACACTGGTGTGTGAAGAGTCTGGGGGAGGAGGCCCTAGGCACCAGGAGGCTGTTGGGCTCCATGTCTTTTCTCACCTCCACTAAAGTCACCTCACCAGCCTCTGCTCTAGCTTACTGGATTAGCACCAATTACTGTCTTATTCTGGGGTCGCTCTTCACTGTGGGTGATCAGATCCCTTATTTAGCCCATTGGCATTAGGATTTTTATCATCGCCACCATTTGCTCATCTTCCGAGAGAAGACTTACAGCATATACTGGTGAGTTCCTGGGTTGAGAAGTCAGATTTTTACTTTTGCTTTCCAGTTCCATCTCTGTGATGTAGGAATCATATAACATTGGCAAGTCACTGCTTATCTCTGAATAAGTTTTTGCACTTGCAAAATGGGTACAGTGATATGAGATCTCTCACAGTATTCCTGTAATACCAGAAGTTAAGGTATTTTGTATACTGTACAGCATTTTCCCAAGTGTGTTTCTATAGTTTTATAACCCGGTATTGTGGTGTGTGTGTGTGTGTGTGTGTGTGTGTGTGTGTGTCCAAGCCAAGAAAATTGTTTCTCGAAAAAAAAAATAGCATGAAAGTCACAGATTCTCAGAGGACAGCCACTTTACATTTGCATTAAAAGTAGTAACAAATAAATGTCAAACTAAATTCACAGAGTCTTACTAATTGGTAATCTCTAAGGGAAAGGGTAGACACACATGTACACACACCAGGAAATCAGGAGAAAAAGTAATGAGCAAACAAAGATCTAAATACTTGCTTAGGGATGATAAATGTTTCCCCAGACAGAGTTTCTACATCCCGAGGGAGCCTGGTATCTGGAAAAATACATTGATGATGTAATGAGAACCTTTCCTAGAGGAAGCACCTTCCGCGGAGGGAAACACGGGCCCCTGGATGCAGCCAATGACTGTCAGCTGCTGGGCTCTGGCCCATCTTTCTCATTACCTCAGTTTTCCATTTATGAACTGATGATTCCACTCCTTTCTCTAAAACACTATATAGGAATATTGGAAAGTGAAGTAAATTTTGTGAAATCATATGAGAGGCTAAAAAGTAAAGTAAGTAAAATCAACAATAGAGTCTATGGGTTAGTTTATCTTTATCTTCTAAACTGTAAGATACTGTGGCAATCATCAGTCAAATATATCCAGCCCACCAGGGGTCTGCATCTCTGTCCATCTAAACCATATGTGTTTCATCAATTTGTGTCCATCTGCATGAACACTTACTGAACAAAGCAGCTGAAGATCATAGAGTTCAGAGACAGAACAGAGCACAGGGAGTTGGCAGACAAACGTTCTAAAGAAGCAGATTGTAGGCAGTATTGCACATTCAGAACACTAAGAGGGTGTAGTTTTTACAAGTGCATTTTTCAGCCTGGGAAACCTTGGAGATGAGACAATCCAATCCTCCAACACCCCGTTCCCTGGAGGTTGAACATGCTTAAGCATGCCATCAACACTTTAGTCCTAGGCCCTATTATTTGGGAATCTATTGATGAGACTCCAGCAAAATCTTGATCTAGAGCTACAAAATGTTCAGCTTGGGGAAAGACAGATGATGAAATATTTGGTTGGCAGAGGCTTGTGAGATAAAAGAGCTTGTCATTACAATCTCTGGGATGTCAGATATGGGGAGAGGATGGTGTCTGCCAGTGCCGGCGAGCAAAGGTTCTGACCTAAGTGAAGATGTTTATCTGGACATTGGGCTCCTTCCCAGACCATGAGGCCCTCATAATTTGGACTGGCTTTCTCATTCTCCTTTTGGCTGTGGTGCTTTGTAAGGAACTTGGAGGGGACAAATTCTTCTCTCTTCCATAGACCAAACCACATCGAAACACGTGGGGTTTCACGCACAAGATTGAGGTCACTTATATACTAAACTCAACTCAAGCCCACAGGATAACTGATGAGTGCTGCTCTTAGGTCACAAATAAAAGTCTTGTTAAACGTGGATCTTTACTAACAATTTCCATCTGGCAACATTCACAGCCACGTGTCTGACCAGGGGTCAGAGGTGAAAGGGAGGCAGCAGTTCACTAAAGGCATTGTTTTCATTGGCCCATAATTCAAGACTCAAGAAAGTGCTCATTGGTGGCCAGAGGGCTCCTTGGGCATTTGTGAATCTCTTTTCCAGGCAAAAATGAGAGTGGGAGTGGGTTGGACGGCATGTGGAAGCATTCCAGACATGAATCTAAGTATTGTCTCTGAGGACCTCTACATGTAGGCCCAGCAAGACAATGCAAAATAAGCTGGCAAGGCCCAGAAAACTCTAGGAATGTGAGTGGATTTGGGTGATGAGGGTGCGCAGGAAGATATTTAAATCCCTGGTAGTTATATGGACCTTTATTCAGCACGGGTCCATTAACATTGCTGTGGCAGTGACTCCTGTACTTGAGGACAGATCAGGGGGTGAGGGTGAGGGACTGACTGGCTAGCTGGTGGGTGGATATATGGCTCTCCAGAGCTCCCCCACTGTCCCTGAATTCTTGTGGCTGCTCAGTTCCATTGTTTTCATTCATGGGTTAGGGCTTGGAGTAAGAGCGAAAAGGGGTCCTCTTTAGCACCGTAGCTCTCACCAACTGTCCTCTTACATTTGCTTCCTCTACAAACGCACCATAACATTAGTCTGCTATTTACATAGAATAATAACTTCACTTCCATGTGAAAAACATTTGTTACAAACTTTATATACGTAGGTAACTCAGCCATTGAATGCAGGTTGACTCAACAGGATTTTATGTTAAAATCTCTTAGTTCTCTAAATATGTCACCACTTCCTCACTCTGCTCCAGGCAGAAATTCTATTTTATTCCTGCAATCTAGTTTTCCATCAAAATCACCCAAAACTAAATATAATAATTTGCGTGGATATTTCTCAGATTATTAACACAATTTATTTCCCTAAGCTCTTCCTAATAGGGGAAGGCACACCCATTTGCTGCTCTCTCCTCTTGCCTTTTGCTAATTTTCTTTTGGGTACTTCCAATCAGGATCAGCCATCTCCCTTTCTGATTCTCCTCTTCTAATTTAGCTTCCAAGCCTCACCCTTTAGCACATCCCACCAGCTCTTGTCAAATTCCACCTGCTTCCCCTATACAATCCAATTCATATACTACTCAATCCGGAGCTTAGAAAGTCAAGCCTAAATCACTACAAAAGTTAACATCTCTAGAGACAAATTTCATAGTCATATTTAAAAAATGATATTTTGGAAAAAAGCAGCTACAACAAAACATATTTCCCATTGCTGGTAAAAGCAATGGGCCTCTGACAATAGTTAAGGACATAGCCATTGAGAACGGGCTCTGTGATGGTCATAATCGTTACCATTGTTGAACTTTCTCTAAGTGCCAGGCACAGTTCTAAGCACTTCATCTGAATGATTTCATTTAATCTCACAACAACTAAATGCGGAAGTCACGATTATTATCCTCATTTTCAGATAAGCAAAATATGTTTTTTATGCTTCTCCAAACTAGAAAGTGGTGGAGTGATTTAAACCCTGGATTGCAGTAATTAAAAACAACCAACAACAACGCCTTTGCTCATATGAAAATGCTTGGTTCCGATTCTGAGTTATGCTACCAGAAATCTTTGATTTGCTAGTTTAGCAGCAAGAGTCTACAAGGGGCACACTTAGTGGAATGTGGAACGACAGATGTTTACAGATGCGCTTTCACTAGCAGGAGGGGTTCAGACCAGGAGACCCTAGGACTGTGAGGAGTTGTGCTTCACTCAAAGCTGAACACAGCTTCCTTCTACTTGTCTGCACCCAGATCCTTCAGAGCATGAAGTCCTGGGGAAAAGAAGACCTTCATAGACCTGGAAAAGTCCCTTGACCTTTTTGCACACAAATTCCCTGTCTCAAATCAGAGACGACCATACTGGCCCTCTACCTGTCCTGAGTAGCCAGACAGGGGCTTTGAGCCAGATGCCACAGTGAGGTGACCTTCTTAGTTGATGTGAAGGGACTCCTTTGCTTTAATACACCTTTTGGCTTGTTAACTCCTAAAACATAAGGATACCTGTGCCCCTGCAGCCCCCAATACCTAGTGAGGTCCCATAAGAGTTTATCAGATAAATGCATGCCTCATCCTAGTTTATGCTAAGTTGGGAAAATACTGCATTTGTCCAGGCTGGAATATTCCACACTTGGTAAGCACTTTTAGAGCAGGTGTTAACTTGGAGTCTTCAGAGGGTCTGTGAACCCTTTTAAATTATGTGCAAAACTTCGTATCTACACGTGGGAATTTTGATGAGAGTCTTTAGCATTCACGAAATTCTTAAGAAAGTTCTTAAACCAAATTATTTAATAATCACTGCTTCATGGTTTACAAAGCAGTTAGCTTCATCATTTTGTTTGATCTATACAACAACGCTACGAGAAAGACATTATAATGACCCCTAATTTACAGAAGAAGAAAATGTGAAATTGAGAAAGATGACACAGGTATTAAACAAAAAAGCCTGGTGTTCTGACTTTAGACTTCTATTCTTCCCATTTTCCTTGTGTGTGTGTGTGTGTGTGTGTGTGTTTGCAGAGGAAGAAATGACAACAATGAAATGTTAAAGTGGATTCTGCACTACTGATTGGAGGTTGGCCTTTTTCCCACCTCAAGATTCAAAGAATGGGACCATGTCTTCCCACCCACCTTCAGTTCTCAGGGAGTGCTGGATATAAGCTGGCTCTGGTCTTCAGCTCAGGCCCTGATGCCGCCATAGATTGTCCAACCCAGCAGAGCAGTTTGAGAGCCAGGAAAAAAGACACTTCACCATTTACCTTTGAGCCTCAGCCTCTTTATCTATATGGTGTAGTTTAAAACGCCTTACTCTGACCTGAATATGTTCCTGTCTCCTTTTAAAGGCAGCTGAAAGCATGAGTGATTTCTGGATCGATCATCTTTCCTGGATGCTTTGTACTGCCTGACATCTGGGACTCATTTCCCCATCTGAAGCTGAGGGCCTTAGGACGAAATGATTTCGTGGATGGCTTTTAGCTCTAAAGTGCTCTTTGTATAATACTATTGTGGAAGAAGCGAGGGGGGTGGGGGGAAGGGAAAGTGTAAAAGCAAAAGAACAGCCTCCTGGTTAGGGTTCCTGGAGTCATTACGTTCCCTTGTCTCCCTCCGCTGGTGTTTGGGTTCACCCATTTTTTTCTCACTGCACCTTGAGTGCAAACATCACGACTCTCTCCCACCTCTTTGGGAAACCCATTAGTCACACTAGGGTGCTTTAAACACAGGTGCTGGTGCAGCAAGGCCAGGGTAAAGGGTGCTTCACGTCTGCCCACGTCCCTCACCCTCCTTCCGTGAGAACAAGGTTGGTGAACTCTAACACTCCTTGGAAGCCATTGCCTGAGACTATTTTTGCCTGTTGACAAACGGCAAATGGGAACTGCCCTGACATGTTCCCCTGGGGCACTGGAGAGGGTTGGCCTGATGATCTGGGTAGGACTTTCAACTCTCAGAATCAGTGATTCTCCAATTCCTCCTCATGATTATATCACCAGGGGCTCAGCACTGTTCTCACTCAGCAAGTATGAATGAAGGCATGAAAGACAGAGTCTGACTCATGACAAAGAAGGAAGGTTAGAGTCCCGGTCTGAGAAAGTGGGCCTCATTTCTTGAGCTTTGGGATCAGAGCTGTTCTATTGCAGGATTCCAGGAGATGCCCAGTCTGTTGGATTCCCTATTAAAGGCGCCCCTTGGAGAACGCTGTTAATATAATATGACAGAAACAGTGCCCCTAGAATGAGTGATGCTTCTGCCTTGCTTGTGATGCCTCAACTACCTTCCTTCCATCACACAAAATTTATATCCTCTGGAGGTTGAATCTGAAGGTCCAGGGAGCACTTTCATCACAATTCCCTTATGATACCCAGCAACACCCCAGATCAACATGCACATGCTGGGACAAAAATGTGATTGATAGAGAAGAAAGGCTGGGTTGGGGGTAGGGGTGATGAGTAATTTATAAATGCAGACAGCAAACCAAGTTTAACACAAGAGGCAGAAAAATGTACAGAAGACTACGCTATTTTACCCTGCACACTTTGACTATATATATATTTTTATAAGAATCTTCGATGTTGGAATTATCTTAGTCAGTTGTGTCAAGTAGGGGGGTTGTAAGTGCTTTCAGAGGTTAATGGAATCTTCGTTCCTGTGATTAGTTTGCCATAAAATAACTCCCACTCCCTGGCTGCTGACCAAGGTGCCAAGGGCTTCCCAAACCTTACTTCCCTGGATCTTCCCAGTAACCCTATGAGGTAGGTGTTATTATCTCTATTTTATAAGCAGGAAACTGGATTTCAAAGAGGTCCATAACTTGCCCAAGGTCACAGGACTTAAGTAGAAGTGTCAGAGCTCCAAAGTTGTGCCATTACCAGAACACCAGACTGGCTCCTTTCTATGTAGGCATGATGCTTTCTTGAGCAAACACAGCCATAACTGCTCCCCTACTTGCCATGGGGCAGAAGTAGTAATAATAATAGCAACACACGTGGAGCTTCTTATGTGCCAGGAACTGTCCTAAACACTCCACACTCTATTAAATAACTTACTCCTGGTAAAATCTGACAACGTAGGGGGGAGCTCCATTTATGGATGAAGAACTAAGACATGGAGAGGTTGAGAAACTGGCCCAAAGCCACACACTCAGCTAGTAAGGGGCGGAGCTGGGAGTCAGCCAGAGAGTTGGGCTCCAGGGCCTGTGCTGCCCACCACTAGGCTAGAGCAGCTGTCAGAGAGACAAGTCACTCAAGGAAAACCCATTGTACTGCTCAGACTGGTCCAGGCTCGCGGTAGACACAGTCTGTGAAAAGTTGACGCTCTAAGAGAAAAGAATGCCAGTAAGTCAATGAGTCGAACCTCTAAGTCCTTGGATTCTGTTCCTGCTTGGCCAACACACCCAGTTTGAGGCAGGGTCATAAAGCTAAGGGCAGCTATGCTTTTCTGTCTTTGGGGGGTACCTGTGGAAGTGCTAAGAATCATGCAGTGCTGAGTGAGGGGCACAGGAGGAGAAGAGGATGGGCTCTCAGAGAGAATTATCCTGCATCAAAAGGGCAGGTAGTTTTAATTTTTCCACTTCTCTCATTTCTTCATCATTACTCTCCTTTTTCAGAAAAGCGAAATTAATTCTTTAGAATTCTTAGGAACCAGAGGGCTTTGAATCTGTAATGTTTATGAATCTGCTGAGAGCACTGGGAAATGAGGCTTCTTTTTTTTGCACATGAAGTCATATTTTAGCCCAAACCAAAAAATAAATAAATAAATAAATAAAACCTTGAGAGTCTGTGGGGATCAGAGCTGGGTATTGTGTTACAGAAATTTTCCATTTCAGACACAAACTACATACAGCAGTATGTGAGCCAAAAAAGGCAGAGAGAGAGTCCAGGAGGGCCTGAAGAAATAATACCTCCTCCTGTAATCTGGAGGAGCGCGGCCAGGTTCTCGGGGAGGCCGTCCAGAAGGTCTGGATCAGATCACACTGAGACGTCTGGGATTAGAATGATGACAATAGCTGCATCACAGGGCATAACTTCAGAGATCTCCCTAGGATGCCCATGGGCAAGATACTTAACCTCTTCGTGCCTTAGTTTCCAATATCTAAAGATGAGACAAACACCTCAAAATTTATTGAGAGTACTAAAAATGTTGTATATATTGGCTGTATCATAATGGTATGATAATGCTAGTTATATTATTATTAAACAATACTTATAGCTAGCATTTATTGAAGCCTTATTATGCATGAGCCACTGTGTTGAAGTTTTCTAAACATAATCATGTTTAATCCTCACAACCCAGTGAGATCAGTGTCATTATTTTTCTGGTTTTAGATGCGAGGAATCCGCAGTTTAGAAAAGCTAAGTGACTGACTTGAACAGGCTCATAACCTTGATGGATAGACTCAGGTCTTGAATCTAAGTCTAGTATGGTACCAAGAACTGATACCTTATCCTGCCTACCCGAGGACAGGCCAACCTTGACCTGCACAGCTCTTGTCCTGAGCCGAATGTGGTGGGAAAGAGAAGGGACATCACTTGTTTGACAGTGTGTTCCTTTGACCCCTCATCCTATCTTTTAGCAATGCCCCTTTCAGGTTGACATGGAAGCACCTATTTTAAAAAATGTTGGGCTGGTTTTCCAGGTAAATAAACTGTTCTTGGTTCCTTGGGCTCAATTCTGAAACCACTATTACCTAGAGCAGTGTTTCTTATAGCTAGGTATCCCGGACCAGCAGCATCAACATCACCAGGAAACTTGTGAGAAGTGCAAATTCTCTGGCCCCACCCAGATCTACTGAATCAGGAACTCTGAGGCTGGGGTTCAGCAGTCCATATTTTAACTAACTCTCAGCTGATTCTGATGCAGCTCAAGTTTGAGAACCACTGGCTTCTGGGGTAGATAAAGGAAAGAGTTAAATCAGGAATGGAGGTCTCTGATTTTTAACAGCTGCTAGTGACTCATTCTCCCCAGTCATTCCCTTCTGGGTTTCTGTCCTTTTTAGGATGAAGGATTTGCTCGCATCCCATCTTGTGTGATAAATTTCATCAACAGTGTCCGTTCCTTTCTGAATCCACACGCATGAAGAGACTGAACTTTCTCCACTCCCATGTGTGTGCATAGCCCACTTCTGTTTTTGGAACCGCTTGCTCTTTTCCAGTCTGGATGATTCGCTTCAAGTTACCCTTCATGCCAGAAGAGAAAAATAAGGTTTAATAAAACTGTGGTTCTAGGTTGAATCGAACAATTGCAGACTTGGGGTTAGCTCTCCAAATGAGCTTAGTTTTAAAGGTTCTGAGCTGTGCTATGCACGGGCAAGTGGCACCCTGTCTCCCCCTCCTCCCCACCCCGCTTAAAATTTATGACAGAGGATGAAGCAACTAAAGCTGGACATGGGGAAAATCATTGCTTCGGTTTGTAATGTAAGCTCTGACTCAAGCTTGACTGCCTCCCAGGCTTATGGGTCCCACATCTCTCTCAGTAGGAAAACTAAAACTGAATGCATGTTGCAGAAACAAGAAAATAGAAAAAGTTTTCTTCCCTCTACCTCCTTCTCCAGAGACCAGTGTAACATGGGTCCCCAGTCCAACACAAATCTGCCTTTTAATAACTGTGTAAAACATAACTTTCAATAAAAATTACTCCAGCTTCGCTAGTTTGTTACAAAAGCCTCTCTTGTTATCTGAGATGCTGTTTTTCCTAATTGAAGAATAGTAGGAAATTTTATTCAGCTTTGCCAGAGAATAGAAACTATGCTTATCAATGTGACCCATATTTAGCATATTTGGGGTAGAAGGACATTTTCTTTTATCTCAACAGAGATTCACTAACATTAAGTTCTGGTTTGAGGGGTCTCGGGAGTTCATCTTACATCTCCAAATAAGGTAAAATAAAAATTTAAAAAATGTAAACGTGGTTTCTGTTGCCAGAAACTGTTTTTGAGTTTCAAAAGAGTTTTGCTCAGCACTTCTTGTTGGTATCTGGTCTTACTTTATTTCACTGCAGACAGACTGAAAGACTGTAAGTCATGAGCATGGGGTAGCAACACACAAATGAAGGCAAGATGTGTTGTAAGTATTAATCCTGACCTAGTGGAAGTGGAGGCTGCCCGGCAAGGCCTTTCCTGAGACGCTTCTGCAGAAGTGTTGTGGCTACAGCCTAAATCGAATACAGGAGCATGAAGAAACTAGGACTTTACATGGCCTCCCTATTTGACAGATACTCCAAGTTCTGTGCCCCTAAAGACTCTTGTCTTACAAATTGCATGTGGTTGCTATTATGACCCAACGATAAATATTTTATCTCAACATAAAATTTTGAATAAAAATTTTGGAGAGAGCTAAACCCAAGTCCAAAATCTGGTTTTCTCTCTTACTAGCTGTGTGCCCTTGGACAAGTTACTTAACCTCTCTGAGACCTGTTTCCTGACCTATAAATTGGGGATTAAAATGATCACCTAACAGGGTTACTATGAAGACTGATTTGGATCATGTCCAATGCTGGCACTTAGTAGGTGTTATTATTTTTTTGCCATCCTAAACTCAGTTAGTGCAAACAGTAAATTTACACGCTGAAATAGATATTGGCAGGGTCAGTCCTGGTGGCCTAGTGGTTAAGTTCCACACCCTCCACTTTAGCGGCCCCGGTTCAGTTCCTGGGCATGGACCTACACCACTCGTCTGTCAGTGGCCATGCTGTGGTGGCAGCTCACATAGAAAAAGAGGAAGATTGGCAGTGGATGTTAGCTCAGGGCGAATCTTCCTCAGCAAATTTTATATATATATAACTTATAAGATGGCCTGGGCCTCACACTGATAGGAGCCATTAGCAAAGTATGGCTTGTTGCACCTGTCTCTCCCACGTCTAGTAGATTATAAAACCACTTCCATGGTTTCGTCGTGGTTGTTGACTACCCCACTCGCATGGATTCAATCCTATGAAAATTGTTAAGCCATGGATTCTTCAAGCTATCCCCACAGCAAAAAATACATTTGGAATATTTGGTTAGAAAAGAATTTAATGGCAACTTGATGCTTCTAGTAAACTCGGATTGTGGTATTTAAAATATATATTCTCAAAAAGTCAAGAAATAAACAATGTCAAAACGTTATTATTTCTAGTTGTTTTGTCAATCAACTTTTTATTAAGATGCTTCACAAATTCAATGCTAAAACAGCGGGGAGTCTGTGAAAAAAGAGGATGGCAGGATTTCAGAATACATTAGGATACGTACAGGCATTTCTTTTGTAAAGAAAATGCACATAGATACACACACAAAAGTTTAGATGCTCTGGCTGCCTGGAGGAATGCAGAGAAGCAGAGCACGCATGGTGGGTCTGGGGGAGGAACGCATTAGGTCATCTGCCTGCCCCCCTCCCCCCGCCACAGTGAGATTATCCACCATGTGGTAGTTTATGTTTCTGTGGTTTGCAGAGGGCTTGGGCTGGTTTTAACTAATTTTCTTCAAGGTCCTCTAAGCCAGTTTAAAATTATTTTGTAAACTATTCATTCTATCACATGCTTTGGCAAAATCTTCTGCAATCTAATAAGCATCTGGATACGTTCTCTGAGAGGCAGCCTTCAAAGTCTCCTTTTCTTAAATTTCAGCTTTCTACCTCAAATCTCTTTACCTCCTTGGTGTTTAAATTTTCCCAGGCGCTAAGTGTTTAGACTCAGTCTTGCTACATAATCCACAAGAGACTCTTTAAGATTCATGGTCTGTGTCTCCAATGAGAGGTTTTACAAAATGAATTGAACATGAGGTGGTAATAAATAGGTCATTGAATGCTTGGGGGTTGCAGCTTGCCTTGTTCTTTGCTTATTTTTAATTCAGTCCATACAAGTTATTTCTTGTGGGTCCATTACGTGAAAGACACTGGGCCACAGCTCTTTGGCCCTGAACCTCGCACAAGTTTCTCTCTCTCTGCTCTATCCCAGGGTGATTACTATTTGTCTTACAGACACACACACACACACACTCACACTCACATAAACATCTTTGTCTCCATCTGCATTTTTTTTTAATTTTCTGAGATCACAAGGTTGACTTAGAATAGTTTTTCCCAAACTTCCCATTAAAAATAATCACCTGGGCATTAAAAAATATGTTTTTTTAGTCCCTCTAAGCTGGTTTAAAATTATTTAAAATATAAATAAGAGAAGGCACATATATTCCCTGGCATATATGATTCAATGTTGCCGAGAAAGGGACCAAGCATTTTATTTTTAGGAGGTTTCTCATATGATTCTTGTCAATGGATGAATTTAGGAAACTCTGGAGTAGGAGATGATCTCCTAGGTCACTTCCAACTTTAACACATGACACTTCAGACAATCGTGATGATTTTTCTCAGAGGTCTTAATTGATAAATTACATTAAGTCTCTTCTTTAACCTCTGGCCCTAATGTGTGCTTGCCTCCTGAAATTCCCTAGCAGCTATCTGTGCTATTCAGGAGTTCCTCATGCACTAACTTGCAGAGTTTCTTCAATGCCTCAAACTTTTATTGAAATCTTTAATTTTATTTAACATTTTGAATTTTTTTCATCCTTCCTAAGGAGACATGGTAGACTCCTTGAGAGGAGGGGCAATGTTCTAGATATTTCTTTTTAATTCTTCGTTTGTGTTCACATAATGTTTTACACTCAAATGAATGAGGTTTTGTTTCTAATTTAATTTTCCCTTTAAATGTTAATATTTTGCTGGATGGATAAGGAATATATCATTTCATTCCATATACCAAGAGGTATACAATTTGGGAACCCTAGTTTTATCCTAGCTGGTGCAGCTGTTAGGTACTCATATAACCGACTAATCCTTTATAAAAACTTAATCGGACAGCTGCCTTGATAATATGCAGTTTCAATAACAGCCTCTGTTGAGGAAAAGAATATCCCATTGTAGTAGGTCTCACAGATTAATGATGTTTCTCTGCAAAGAAACGTCTAATGGACAGGAGTTCCCTAAAGTGAGACTCAAGCTACACGTTGAAAAAAATCACCCTCAATTTCTACCATGAGATGGAAGTGTATTCTTTGGAGTTAGCAACTGTTGGTATCTTTGTTGTATTAATGGTTTAATTAGACTGTTTCATTGTAGCAAAACAGTTCTTTAAAGTGCTTTTAACAAGGATACTATTGTTAAAGAAAAACAGCTCTTTCATTCAAGCCGTTAAAATTATAGGAGGGAAAAATGGAAAAATACCCCTGGCAGCATATTTTTCAGTTCAGCTGTGACTTCTCCAGTCTGATCACCAAAAAGCCTCTGCAAGGCAGTTCTTGTTTACACAGCAGTTTGATCTGGATTCTCGTAAAATTAGCGAAGGTTGACAAATTAATTTAACACCACCACCCTCCAGGATGTTGTAAATGTAAAGGAGACTAAAACAAACATAGGAAATGTTCTTGTAATAGGGCAGTGTACAGTTGGATCCAATAAAACATAAAAATCTTGCTTACAAATATAATTTTGTGCAGAGTATCAACCAACGGTTGATATTACTTATTTTTTTATGTGTGCCTACATCATCCTTCGTACACCACTAAAACAGAAGTCTTTGTTTCCCCACAGATTTTTTTTACCAGAATTTCCCAGAGACATCTATTCGATTCTCAGATTAAGCAGGCCAGTGGTTTTGGGCTATCACAGTTTACAATCTCTTTCAAGAATTCATGAAATAAGCATCTTACATTGTTGGTGGTTAATTATGTTAGAGCATTCAGTCTCTTTGAACTTATCCTCAAAATGGATTTTTTTTTTAATGAAAAATCTCACAGGTAATCTGAAACTTATGTCCCAATAGAATTTAACAGGAAAGACTCCTCAGCCTTGTCCAAGTTAATTTAGAAGTACAAATAAGAAGACTCTAAAATTTTAAATGAGAAACTCATGTTTAAAGTCTGACTTTGAAAGACCTAGGAAATATATATTGTGTAAATGTAATTAATCTAACAAATATTCTGATTTGCAAACTGCTCAATTTAACAAGAAAAATGAGGTGACTATAAAGAGGGACAGCAGTTGGCTGCTCTGGTAGGGCCTCACAAGGTCACCAAGGGAAATAGATTTGTGTCATTTTTGCCTGCCCTGCCTTCCTGTCAGAGAATCTCAATAAGCAGACAGAAGCTCAAAGGGCTAAACGTTCCCTTTCCCAGCTCCCAGTCTTCTCAGGCACCCGGCTACATTTGCCTGAGACTTTGAGTCTTCGCTGAGGAATGCAAATGTCCCGGGTGCCTTTACAGATTAAGGTTGGCGCCCCTGATGGAGGATAGAGTCCAGGTATGGTCGTTGGAACTCTAGCTGGTGTGTGTAGTAACAGTGCCAGCGGCAGCATCTCGAATAGACTGTCCTGGGTGCCATCTTGGCTCTGTTTTGCCCCGAGTGTTTTCTTCCTGTGCTTCTCTCCAGCCTTCTCAGACATTCTTTGAACTATCTGACATCCTTCCAATAAATTCCTTTTCTGCTTAAAGCTCCAGAGTTAGCGTCTGTTTGCAGAACCAAGAAGCCTGCAACACCAAGGTTTAATTCCAGCTCTTTAGGACCAGAAACTCCAGTGTGTCCACATGCCCACAGGTGATCGGGCTCTGGGGGCAGCACATCTCACAAGAAACTGAGGTTAGTGTCACTAATTTATCCAACAAGATAAAGAAAAATAGAGGGAAATAGGAGTAAGTAAAAATAAAGCTGTTAGAGCATGAATCAGACCGCTAAAGGTATTACTTTAGAATGAGAAATGGAACTTGTAGGCAAATGAGAACTCTCAGCTCAACTGGTCCTCACATTCTCTTCTTTGGGAAACCAAAGCAGTCAGAGGCTTCCATGGGGAGGATGATGAATATGGAGTCTGAGCAAAGGAAACCAGGCTCTCTTCAAGGGTGGGTCACCAAGTAACAGCTCCTGGGTTCCTCTGCCCTGGCTTTGCTGCAGCTGATGAGTTCCTGCTTCTGGCTCTGCAGTGCCCTTTAAGTCTCGTCTTTTAAAATGTAAAGATATTCAGAACAGATAATACATTAAATCATTTACTTTAGTAAAGTGTTTCCCAAACTTCAGTCATTCATGTACTATCATCACAATTTTGTCATATTCCTGAACTATTCGTTCTATTTCTTTTTTATATCTAAATACCTCCAATACTGTTGTTCTAAATAATATAAACAAATGTGAAAGCTTGCTATGCTATGTATTCTTTAATACTCATGGAAATAAACTCATATATTAAAATTATTATACATTATCATCTTGCATTCCATCCAGAAAGTGTATCAAATGAAGTAGGATTTCGTCCTTGTTTTAAAAATCATGCATAGAAGTTAACATTTTGGAGTCCTTACCTATCAGAAAATGTCTATATTTTGCTCTAACCCTTGAGTTAGTTGGCCTTGGTATAGAATTCTAGGTTGAAATCCCCCTCAGGTCTTTGAAGGCATTTCCTCAACATCTAACACCAGACAGTGATGATGATAAGTCAGAAGGCAGGTTAATGAACATTCCTTGTAGGTTACTTTTTTTCCTCTCTGAAAGATCTTGTGTTCTTTTAATCTCTGGCACTCTAAAATATCATAAGATTGCCTAGTTTGTTTTCCTTTTTAATTTATTTGGCTGGGCATGAGCCCTTTACAATGCTTTGTAAGCATTGTGACTTTTGAGTGCTAAGGTTCTTTTTGATAATTTCTCCCCTTTGATTTTCTGTGCTATTTCTGAGACACCTGTTAGTTACATATGGGACTTCCTAAATTAGCTCTCAGTGTTAGGAGCCTGTATCAGTCAGAGTTTGGTTAGCAAAACGAAAGCTTTCCTGTATGTTCCCAGTAGAAAGTGTTTTAATAGAGGAATAAGCATTGGAAGGGCTGGAGGAAGGAAAGTATCATGAACTGTCACTGACTAGTTCAGTCTGCCATCCCAATGTGCGTGATTCCCTGGATGGTCACCTTGAAGCTGCTTCAAACCTCATGTGCACCTTCTGCCCCTGCATTTGCCTGCAACAGTCTCCATGATTCTGGAGAATAATGGCATCTTCTCTTCTACCATCCAAATCACAGATACACACTCCAGGCTCTAACCGGAAACCATGTGGGAGGGAACTCTGGGAAATATAGTTCCTGCTTCTTTGGGATGCAGAGAAGTCCTTAGCAGGTATGGCTCAGATGCCAAGGAGACAGAGACAATCCAGCACAGAGCCTCACTGGCTGCCTGCATACCCTAAATCTACCATATACTAGCCATATGGTCTGGGAGAAATGTCTAAATTTCTTAATGCTTTAATCTCTCCAGCTGTAGAGAGGGAATAATATTACTAGCTACCTCACAGGTTTGCTGGGAAGGCTGATAGAAAGAATGCATGTAATGGATGTATTCGAGTGCTTTTAGTATATGTTGGCTATTCTAATTTTTATTATTAGTATTTAATTATCTTTTTATGACATTTCCACCAATGACATTTTGCTCTAAATTTTGAAAAGCTTCTTCAGCATTATTTTCTAGTCTATGGATTTTTTATAACAATAATAATTTTAATCACTAAGGGAACTTTTTTATTCAGACTGTTCTTTTTTAATAGTCTTCTTCTCTGTTATAAGTTTATTCTTTTTTAAAAAAATACTTTTATTTTAATAAGGTCTTGGGAAGATCAAGAGGCCAAATCTTGGGACTAGTTCGCTGTTTTGCTTGGAAGCTGACAGTATTGAACCGACAGTCAGTTATTCTGCCTTTATTTTGTGTCAGGCCGTGTGCTAAGAGCTTCACTTTCACACTCTCAGCTAACACACTCCAATCTTAAGACATGCATACTAGTATTATCCCCATTTCTAAAGATGAGATAACTGAGGCAGGCTTGCAGAGGTCAAATGACTTGCCCAAGGTCGCATAGCTAGTAACTTGTAGAGCTAAAATTTAAACACAGATCTATTGGTGACAGGGTTCAAATTCTGAACCACTACTGCTAGACGGATCTCATGATTTTGAATGGCTGCATAAGATGCTCGTGTGTGTGTGTATCCAATCCCTCTCTGATGAACACTTACGCTGTCTTCAAAATTTGCTGCTATAAACAAGCCTTACATAAATTTCTGTGTACTATGTGGAAATTTTAATGCACTCTTCTATTTTTGTCTAAAAATAAGTCCTAGAAGTAGATTCGCTAAGTCAAAAGTTACCCACATTAAAACATTTTTATATAGTTTGACAGACTGCCCTTACAAAAGAGGTTGTAGCATTTCACACCTCCATCACGGCAATGTGTCAAAGTGTCTGTTCACCACATGCTCACCAATACCTGGTGTTACCCAATTTTTGCCAATCTCATAGAAAGCAAATGCTTTCTCACTGTTTAAATTTGCTTTTATTTCATTGTTAGTGTGGCTAAGCAGCTCTTCATTTGATTATGGGTCATTTACCTTTCTTCTTTTGTGAATTGCCAGTTCATTTCCTGCCCAACTTTCTACTGGGGTATTGCCTCTAACTTGTACAGATTTATAAATACTCTTTAGGGATAGTAATATTTTGCTTGTTATTTACGTTGCAAATATACTTTCCTAAGTCACTGTTTCTATTTTTACCTTTGCTTATAGTATTTGTAAAAGAAATTTTAAGTATTTATGTAGTCAAATCTATCCTAATTAACTTTTACATATATTCTTTATTTCAGTGGATGAAAGAATGAAACCAACATGAAAATTGGATCATTAGGAGTTTGACTTATGATCTGAGTTTCTAAAAGAATCAGACAACTCGACAATCTCTTGGCCCAGCTTCAGAAAACAGGTGAATTGTTTAAGACGGTGTAAGTTTTCACTTACGCATTCAATATTTAGTGAAGCCAACTTAAGAAGGATTTCCAATGGGCTGGGTTGAAAGCTACTAAGCTTGCCCTTCTGGCTTGTGTCCTGCTTAAAATGCGTGGAGTTAAAGGCAGAGCTGGATTTGGATGTTAGTGAAGGCTGTTGGGATGGGCGCTGGGTGGGTCATCCCTCTTCTTCAATGCTGAGCTTCCTAACTGGTGCCAGCTGCCGACATCAGAAGACCTCACCACTGTTTCTCCAGTGTTGTGTTCTTTGTTTTTCATTTCTGTTTAACATTGCTCCCAGGATAAATGAAATTCAAGTTATAGCTGAGTAGAGATTTATAACAAGACTGTTCACCAGGCAAAAGTCCCCAGGGTTTGGGAGAGCACGTGAGGACTGGGGCTGCAGGGAATGATTCTAAATTAAGGCTCCACGTTCAAGGGCTGTGAATTAGGCACACGCTCTGATTCAGGGTAAAGTTCTAGTTCTTTCTCTTCCTACCTTTTATTAGAAGAATCTCTCTGGACCCTCCTCTTACCTTCCTTCTCCAGGCAATCAAAACTTCTTCAGCCATGCCTACCACAACTCTCTCTACTTTTGTCCTTTCTCCTCAGGATATTCAGAGAAATTCCTAAAAGGAAGCAGCTTTCTCTTTAAAGTCTGAATTCTTAAAAAGGAAGGATGCAAATCCTAATTTCCTTTTCTCTGAGACAGCTCTTGGACCTCAACTCCTCTGAAAGACTCCGTGAGCATCCATCTAGAACTTTTCTGTAGTGTGTCCAGTTATCATTGCCCTTACAGCCTCCCATCTTGCTGCCTTGGCTCCTTTATTGGTTCATCTGCTCCATGAGTTGTTAGTCTTCCTCTGGACAGAAATGTGAGCTACTCATCTCCGTATCTACAGCACTTAGCACGGCATCAAACACACATTAGGCACTCTATAAGTGTCTTTTTATTGGATCTATGTTAGAACGATGGAAAATATTTGATTCCAACATGCTTTTGTGACCTTGGCTTGGGGCAAGTGGGAATTAATAGCTTCTGATATAAATACATGTGAAAAATAATAGTATCCCAGTTGGAGGCATATCAGATAGTGCAAAGAAGAACAATGGTGACCCACAGATAATCCTCTTAGGGAAACAGCCATAGATTAAGCATAACTAGACATTGTCAGAGTGCGTGTCTGCAGAATCAGAGAAAAAATATGTTTGGAGAATGGGCTCAGTGCACAATGTAACCGAATACTGTTCAGGCCACTGTATCCAGTGATCAGTTTACTCTAATTTCATTGGCTAATCTTATTAGAAGATCATGTAAAATAAGATGTCAATGGGATATAAAATTTAGCATGCTGAGAGTTACTTGAAGACATCTGAAGTTCAGTATAATTAACTGACCCTGAGATTCATTTAGACATCTCAAAAGAATTTTTTACATGCCAAAGGTTCTTGTAATTTGCCTTTTCTAAAAATGATCAAAATATGTTGTAGCAATTTTGGAGAAAGGGGTATGCTATCAATAGAAGTCTTTAAGGCCCATAAATTGGACAGACACTTGCTAATTAATTCCAGAAATTAAATAAGTATCTAGATTTGGTGTAACTCACACCCAGGAATAGTCCAGACAAAGAATTTTTCTTTTTACCAAATTGATCTAATGCCTTTCTCATATTAAAATTCTTTCCATGCATTGTACAGAGACACACACACACACACACACAAAACTTGTAAATTACTTTGGTTCCACCACAATTACAGCAGAACAGAACACTTGGTGCCCCCAAATGCCTGAAGATTTATGGCACGAAAGTCTCCTCTGTCCAAAATGCTGCTTCCTCCTTTTGGCCTAGTGAGCAGTGAAGAACAGGATTATCTGGAACAGTCTCTGCATCTTCTGGAAAGGTCGATTGGATATGCCCCTCCTTACTTTCACTGTCTGGCAGACTCTTGGCACAGATGGGGTACTGTGGACTCCACCTCGCTTGACTATCAAGGGGCAGAGTGAGGACTCTGCGTAGGTGTACATGCAGCCAGATGGCTTTTTGAAAGTAGGAAAACAGAGTTCTGGATTGCCTCATGCTCTGAAACACTGTTTCTCCCTCTAGACAACTGGCAGGGCCAGAGAATCCAGTCCAACGTTAGGAATTCAGCTCAATTCAAGAAGCAAGGATGTGCTCACCGACACTGAAGAAAAGGCTGTGAAGGTGCCAACTGGTGCTTGTTCATTTGGCCATTAGCATTAGAGAATGTGTGAGATTGTCGCATACATCAGTTGCTTGTCTGGTTTGTTTTGACTCAGTGGGAGTACATTGAGGTCTGTATCTGAGCTGAGTTTGAAATTGACAATGATTGTTGGAATCATGGGCCGTTTGGTTCTCTGGCTTCATTCCGAGGTAGTACATTGTTGAATCATAAGCCGATCCTCTTCCTCTCCTGCCTTAACTGAATGTATACAGTGGTCAACACAAGGGTGATTTTTTCTGGTTGTTTGTTTATTTTGTTGTTTCTAAAAAGTGCGTGTAGCCAATATGGTTGTGGACAGTGTCAACTAAGCATTATTTATGATGTTACCCATCCCTCTCCCCAAGAGACTACCTGAGAAGAAGTCAATTAGGTATTAGGAATAGAGTCAAAACTGAGAAGTGCAAAAACTCAGTAAGATTTGTGTTGAGTACAACAGGAAGTCAATCGAGGACACTGCCAGGAAACCAGTCTATTCTCACTGAGTTCATGGAGTTCCCCTGTCACCCAGAAAATTACCAGATATCCCTTGGTGATAATAATTAATGATGTCTTTCCCTCTGTCATCTTTAAAGAGGGACAAAAATGGGCAGGAAAGTGTTGCAGCCTCTGAATACTGCTGAGACGTAAGACCGTTGATGCCCAATTTCTTTCAGTGCTTTTCTTGTTGGACCAGAGGTTCTTTCCGTTACTTGTGAGAGCGGTTCTTCAGGGCCTTAGAGCTCCCTGGGCACGGGGCTGGGGTGATGAGTAAGCCAGTGTGGGCCATGACACCACACACTTCACTAGAACTCCCTGTCATGGCTTGGAGCTTGGTGCAATTAGCGATTCCTTTGAACGGTACTGCCCTGGGCTGCTCTCTCTCGTGCCATATCACAATGAGCAAGCATTATTCTTTCCTTTTTATGGGAGAAGTAGAGCAGAGACAAGTGAACTAACCACAGAGGTGAAAAATAAAAACTATCAATGCTTGGAATGGAATGTCATAATTCTATCAATCATCCTGAAGACCATTAATTTCTGCAAAAAATAAGAAGGGAATCAGAGTCTCTCCAAAGAAAACTGCCCTTTCAGTTCAGGGCCTCGGGGAAAATCTTTGATGCGTTCTTCTTCCTTCTTGTGCCTTCTATTCATTACGAATAGCCTTTCATGATGCTTACAAGAAGGGACATGAGCACAGGCACCCAGTTAGCAATAACCTGGGTGAGTAACCCTGGGTAGGGCTGCTGAGGTGGCTCAGGGAGGGGCTGATGGCGGGGATGCTCTCAGGATGCAAAGCAAATTTAGAGCTCTTCCACAGCCCTTAACCATTGTTTTGTGAACTTCAGAGGAGGCGTTTTGCTTATAATGTCACCCATCCCCCAACACACACAGTTCCCTCTGACTCACTGCCGTGTTCTGTTGTTCTGTAACCTTGGGCAAGTCTGGTCACCTCTAATGGCCTCTGTTTATTTATAGAGGGAGGATGGTAGTCATGCCTGCCTGCTGGCTGGAGCTCGAGTTAGTGACACACAGGTGTGGCAAGGCTGAGTGTCTGGGCCAGAGTTGCAGCAGGACAAGAGAACTCTACATTTCCCGAGCTGAGTGGGCTTCTCTAGAAAAGATGGCTGCCCAGCCTTTCTGGTTTATAACCACCTCAAGGTTTTATTCCTCCCAGTGCATAAGAGATAGGAACGATGGCTCCAGAGAGATAAAAACCATTTCTGTGATTACTTTTTTAAAGAAATTTCTGATCTTAACTTTTCTAGTTTTTCATAGAAGACAGAATATTAAAACTAGAGGACATCTTAAAAAAATGATAAAACCACCCCTGTCTCCATTTTGAAAAAGAGAAAATTGGGGCCGAGAGAGCTGAAGTGACTTGCTCAGTGTTGCACGGGCAGCAGCAGCAGCAGAATCAAACAAGACCACGGCCTCCCGTCTGCTGGGCCATTCTGTCACCGGATGGCAGGACAGCAAGGAGCCCTCAATGCACCAGTCCCTCTGCACCACAGGTTAATACTTCTAGTTCTTTCTTTAGTCATGCCTGGCAATTCAGTCTTTTTTTTTTTTTAAATCACTTGCTCTACTAAATTTACAGTCAGTTACCAATTCATTATCACCAGTGAATATTTATTGAGAACTCCTAATCTTCAGGATAGTGTAAAAATAATTAAAAATACACAGAGACACACCCAAATAGGGACTCTAAGGAAGCTGTGTTTTGGCTCACTTGATAAGTTTAAAACTTTCAAGATTATTTAATCCTGTTTCAAAAGCAGTGTCTAACATGTTTCTGGGAAAGAGAGGGTGTCTATTGCAGAATTGAGGATGACCCATCCATAAATGTTTGTGAGTATTCAGAGTGAGGATGCAGATGGTAAAGAATCGAAACTGAGTCACCACCACGAAGTTTAAAAGTTGGCACCAACCCGCCCAGCGAGACACTGTGGAGTCAGGACAGGGATGCTTGTTTTGGGTTATGTTTTACGTTCTATTTGTTGGACTGCAAGTTACCAACACAATTACATTCTGTAATGATACCTCTTATAAGGGACATTTCCATTTTGCAAAGAGAAACAAAATGAGACGAATTTTCGTAGAGGACAGTAGGTTTCGGGAAGGCTAGACATTGATTCTTGCCTTTATTCAGGATTCCTATCTAGGAAGCAGAGCTAGATTTTTTGGAATACATATGTTTGAACTTGAAGCTACATCTCCTCAGAATTGGTAGAATCAGACTGAGATACTGATTTTCCTTGGGCACAGAGAAGTCTGCCACCTGCTTATTCACTGCAACTTCTCTGGTTTGCCTCTGGGTTTTCTCCTCTCTTGCAACCTGCTCACATACTAACCACAAGTTTTCAGCTGCTTGTCTTGTGAAATCTAACGAGACCACCCCAAGCAGGCTCCATGGATGAAAGTCATCATTAACCAGAAATACACAACTCCAGGTCGAGCTCAAGGCACCATAAAAGGCTTATCTTAAATAAATCCTTGAAAACATCAGCCCAGCGATGACAAAAAAAGAATTCTGCCTAGTTAGAGTTCTCTGCAGGAAATATTTTTGATATTGTTTTGGCTTCAGAAAAAAAAAATACTGGGCTTTGTGGGGGTTACCTAAGTGCACAGTGAAACTGCAGATTCAAACTGTTTGAATCCCATCCTTCAAATACAGAGATCTTATGTGAAAACAATCTCATTTTTCGTTTTGCTTTCTGGGAACGCCTCCAAGGCATGGTGAGTTGCCAGCTTTTTGTGACCTTCAGTTCCTTAACTGCTCCCAAGGGAAACGACCTTGGAAATGTAGAGAGGAGGGGACGATTTTCAAGTTGGTGTGGGGCGGGAGCAGAGGTTCCATTCTCTTTGTTTGCTCATTGCCCAAAGCTTATGGGTTCTCCTGTACCAAGATCTTTAGAGCCTCTGAGGTCCCAGAAATGGTGACAAAAGGTGCAATAAAGATGCATATTAACCCCAAAGCAAGGACAATGACAACAAGAATGTCACATGGGATGGAGATTCAAGCAGCCAGCTAGGAGCAGCTCCCAGCTAGGAACAGTTCCCTGTTCCATTTCCTTGTTCCCATTAGGAATAAGAAAACATTTAGTCGCCTCCAGATGCACAGCAGATGCAGGGCTCCCTGACCCCTCAGAGCATTTTAGGACTGAAATGGAATTCACAGGGCACAGATTCTTCCTGCAACTTTAATTGGTTTCTACAGGGATTGGGACTACACCCATGATGGTGGACTGTAGGAGGACTTCCTTAGCTTTCCTACCACTTGGCAACTGCTCGACCCATGAGCCATCCATCTGGTGATAGAGTTAACCAAGAGAGGATTTGTGTATATCAAGAGACACCATGGGGGCACCATAACCCCAGCCCACGTACACTGTCCCACAGGCGTGCAACAGATTAGAGGGCTGTGGTTTCTTACCTTTCTCCTATCAAGAATTCCTTTGATATCTTACTTTGCTCATGGGCACACGGATTTGAAAGATTATTCCTTTAAAGTAGATTTTATTAAGTAACAATTAGTGTCTTCATTTTCATTACTCAATAAAAATCTAATTAGAATAACAATATTACCACTCTGACCTAATAGAATCCCAGCCAAAAGCAAAGCAATCAATGTGTGAGTGGGTCTCTGTAGCCCAAGAACAGGTTGGGAAGCCATTTGGCACTTGTAATTTCTGAAAACAGCTTGTGTGTCCCATTCCTACCATTTGAAAACCTTAGGAATCCAGAAAACAACTGTGTATTAGGGGAAAAAAAGCACAGGATTTGGAATCCCAAGACCTATGAGACTTGTCAGTTGAGTGATGTTGAGGACACTCACCGTTATTGGATCTCAGGTTCCTTATCTGAAAGGGTATCATCTGAACATGATATTCCCCTTACAAAGCTGTTATGAAGATTCAATAAAACCATACCAGGGGCTGGCCCCGTGGCTTAGCGGTTAAGTGCGCACGCTCCGCTACTGGCGGCCCGGGTTCGGATCCCCGGCGCCCACCGACGCGCCACTTCTCTGGCCATGCTGAGGCCGCATCCCACATACAGCAACTAGAAGGATGTGCAGCTATGACATACAACTATCTACTGGGGCTTTGGGGGAAAAAAAGGAGGAGGATTGGCAATAGATTTTAGCTCAGAGCCGGACTTCCTCAGCAAAAAGAGGAGGATCAGCACGGATGTTAGCTCAGGGCTGATCTTCTGCACACACACACAAAAAAAACCATACCGGGAAGTTTTGACATATTTAGCTTTCTCAAAGACAGAAATTTGACTGCAGAAATAAACTTTAGAAAAATCCTAGTATAATATATGAAAAATTTGTTTCTATGTTACATTAAAATCAAATAAGCAAACAAAGCAATGTTTGTGAACCAGGAGATAAGAGCAATTTTCTCTCACAGCTTCAGAAAGAGATCAAAATGCTGACCTGTGGGCACTTGTGTGTGTGTGAGTGTGTGCACATGTGTGTATGTGTGTTTTGCGGTTACTTTCCCGGAAGAGAGAAAAATCGCTGTGAAATTGAGTTTTATGTCTGTACAGGATCAAGAACACTTGGGTGTGGGGGGTGGGAGGGTCATCAATATATACTCTGAGGATCCAAGTAAATAATTTAGAAAGAACTCCTTCCTTACGAGGAAGCGATATAGATACAGTTGGTTGACAATTTTTCCCAGGGCAGAGTGCTGAAGAACATGGGTGTTGGAGTCAGACAGACCCCAACTCAAATTTCACCTCATCTTTTTGGCTCTGTGACTTGGGCACGTTGCATAAGTTTGTTACAGAGATTCAATGAAAAAAGTGTAGATACAAAGGCAGCACTTCATTTCCTGGTCATAATACGCCCTGGATAAAGGTGAAATGTTATTATGAGTCCTTGTATTTCAGCTTTAACTTTTTATCCTGATGCTTTGGTTAACAAAGGTGACAGTATGTGAGTAGAGGTCATGCAGGGCCTGCTGTGTGAGGAAAGGTGCTGGATGGATTGGTGATGCAATCCTGTTTGTAATGCCTTTGCTGTCACACTGTTAGGTATGTATGAGGCAGGTCGGTAAAAAGAAGAAACTCTTTGTTCAATGATATTTAGCCAGCCACATTTCATAATGGTATTTCCTTATCTCGATCTTGTAAATGCTTAGGAATTTTGGCTGCTCTGGAATTTTGGCCAGACAGCCAATGGAATTTTTAGGATGTATCCGAACAAAAGTGAAATGGGGTTGGGGGCAAAGGAAGGCTCGTTGCTGCACGTGGCTCGTCTGCTGCCTCAATGACGCCAACCAGCCTTTTGGACTCAAGCTCACATGGTTCTCTTTGGGCTGCAGGTACTGGAGTCCTTGATATGAGAGAATGTTCTGCTTTCTCTTGTGTTAAGCCTTTTTCTGCCTAAATCCCTCGGATTTAGGTAAGTGGATATTAGCTGAAGTGAAAAGGGATAGTAATTAGATTCTTGAGTTCCCAGAGAAGGACTGGGAGGTGTCATTTCTTTCCCTGGAAATAGTTCAGACGTTGTACTTTAGTTGAGGCACATGAATTTGAGTCTCTGGAGTAGAAAGGAGCAGAAAGCTAGCTCGAGAATTGCCTGGGTTACTTAGGAAATATCCAGGACAGGGAAGACCCCAGTGACTGCCGCCACTAGGCACTTCCCTTTTCTCCCCACCTGTTCCTCCCCTCACCTCCTTGCAAAGAAGGTCCAATCTAGTCAGTGGCGCCCTTTTGGTTACAGTGGTACCCAGCTGGCCTTGGCACGTCACATCCAGGGGCCAGTGGAGAACCTCTGACTATGTTAGGCAGCCTTGCTTTCCTCAGGGACCCCTCCCCACCCCGCAACTGATGCTCCTGCATGTGTTTAACTCCATGACAGGTTGGGAATGAGGCAGAGCTGAGTAGAATCCTGGCTCAGCCTCTGACTAACTGCATGGACTTCAGCAAATTAATTAACTTCTGGGTTCTAACTTTCTAATATGTAAAAGGAATCATGTCTATCTAGTCTAGTCAATCTCAAGAATAACCTCTCTCCTCTTAATATCCAATATACATGAAATGGGAAGAGAAGCTGGGTATACTCTCAGGGGCCACCACTGTGTTTTTGGACTTGAGCCAGATGCTGCCAGAAAGAGTGGGTGAGACCTGAGCGTCTGTCTCTAAGGCAGCCTGCAGTATTGTGGGTAAATCTGGTCATGCATCTGAATGCCCGACCCCCTTCTCCCTCTTTAAAACCAACTCCATCTCTCGCATTATCTACAAACATACTCTGGATACCTGCCCAACACACACAACATTTTACAGGGATTAATATCATCACAGAAATCTATCAGTTTTTCATAATTTTCCACCACATTCCTGGGAGGTAGCCACAGGCTTACTCAAAATCACACACAAGGTTTGTGTCCGGGCCACACTCTGCAATGGTTTCAACTCCTGCATCTAGTTAACTGCCTGAGCTATCAAAAATTCTGGCCACAAACTTCACCTAAGGGAATTAGCTTCAGTTCCATAAATGATTGACAAAAATAGTGTCAAACATTACCTTGTTTAATGCATGGCCCAACCCCTTCCCTAAGGGGAGTTTAGAAAAATATGGCCTCTCTATCTCCAGGCTTCTAACAATTAGAAGAGCCAGGAACCATTGCATAGACCTGACAAGTGTATATGGTGACAAAATGACAACTGTTCTGCAATTAGAGGAGTTATATTCAGGTCTAAAGAAGAGTGGATCATGTTCATTAAAAATAACATTTTCAGAATGTGTAGACTTGAAGGGGAAAAATTCCATGTTTTTTGGTGATTACTTAATAATCTCATTCTCTCTCAAGAATCACTTAATAAGTTGTTCTATTGTTAGTCTATTTCTTCCCTGTGCACCTCCAGCTGTAGGGGAAGCTTCTCCAAAGTCACAGCTCTTATGCCTGTGGTGACATCAGGTATCCAGTTTGTGCATGAGTCTTTCAGGTTTGTTTGTTATTGAGCTGGGAAGGCCCCTGGGGCATGTACTACTCTCAGCAGGATAAAAATGTGCTCTGGTTAGAAGACAATATGGGCTATAGCTTCAGAGAAGGTTTTTCTATGTTGCGTTGTGTCTATTCTACGGAGAGACTCAGTCAGGCAAGGGCTTTCCTTAGTGGTCTTCCGTCAAAGGTAGGAAACAGCCTTGCCTCAGTAAATGATTGACCTGGCCGCCTGGGGTGATAAGCTTAGGTAAATAGGCTTGATTCTGCTCCAGAAATTTCAAGACTTTTAACTCCCTAGGTCCCAAAGCAGAAAAACGCACTTTGCTCTTTGGGAGATCCTGTCATTTAAGGTTGACGGCTCTCTGCATTGACAGTGTGTCTGAGGAACACCTCAGAATTATATGCAAATACCAATCCTCTCTGGTCTATCTTGAAAACAGAAAGAATTCATGCAAGCAAAATTCTGGAACAAAGCCATATTTGCAGAGCCATGACCGATGGAAGAATTTCAATAAACTGGAAATATGATTTTTTTAATAATGAAAGATAAAAAATTTTACAAACTTTTGAAATAGGTAGAGGAACAAGAATGATTTTTGAAGGAGAGAGAAGATGGAAGAAAAATACAGCCCATTTTCCAGAACACGCTGGTGACAAATGATTGAATTCTCCCAACACGCACCCGCATCCACCACATCTCCTTCAGTAGACCATCATCAGAGATGCTCTGGCTACAAGCATGTGCAAAATGCTTGTTGTGATCTTGAGAGAAGGGCCTGTGAGCGGACAGATCACCTACCTTGATTGCTGCCTGCAATCTGGATTCTTCTCTCAGCTTCCTTCCTGATTCAGCAGTGATGGCCCATGACTGTTCCAATCCTTGCTGAAGAGCTTGGGATGTTGGAAAGAAGCATCGACACAGGCTTCTACTTTTCCCCAAGTATAAAATCGAGGTGTTCCCCTCCGTTCCCTTTCCTGCTCTGTCTGGCCTCTGCAGACAGTGATCACTTGCTTGCAGCCAGGTATGTTGACAGATGTGAAGGAGGGAGCCTGCCCTGGTCTCAGCTGCCGGCTCTGACCAATCATTACACACCAGGCCAGGCTCTGAGTCCTGCTCAAACCTGACCAGAGATCTAGGTGACAAAATCAGACAGCAGTACTGTGAGGGGCGAAAAGCAGGGTCTGTTAGCTATTGACTATGCAGAAAAGCAATTACTTTGTAACTGGATCCGTGCAGTAGACAAGACAAGCATACACGGGAGGAAATCTCTTTTATTTTATTCCCTTTTATTTTAGCAATCTCAGAAGGGAATCTCGGAGGTCACTTTATTAAACCTCCATTTAATAATGAAGTTTCTTTTAGTGAATTCCTGTCTGGTGAGAATCATCTGGAAGTTTTCTGAATAAATATGGCTGTCATTTACAGAGCGTGCACTATATGTTAGGCATTTTATGTCTATTACCACAAATCCTTGTAAAATCCTTGAGATTTCATTCCTATTTTATGGATGAGGGAACAGAGGCTCAAAGGGGTAATGGTCATGCAACTAGTTGGTGCTGAAGTCAGGGTTTGAATTCAGATCTGCTGGAAAACCAGTTCCAGTGTCAATGCACTTTCTGTGATACACTCTGTTCCAGGCTGAAAAGAGCTCCCAAAGATGTCCATGTCCTAATCCCCAGAACCTGTGAATATGTCACCTTACATAGTAAAAGGGACTTTGCAGTTGTGATCAAGTTAAGGATTTTGAGATGGGAGATTATCCTGGATTATCCAGGGGGGCTCAATGTATCACAAGGGTCCTCATAAGAGGTTAGAATCAAAGAAGGAGATGTGATGACAGAAGAAGAGTCAGAGAGAGATTGTAGATACTATGCTGCTGGCTTTGAAGGTGGAGGATGGGGCTGTGACCCAAGAAAGGTGACTTCTTCTACTAGCTGAAAAGGCAAGGAAATGGATTCTCCTCTAGAGTCCAGAAGGAACATTGCCCTGCCAGCCCATTTTAGACTTCTGACTCTAGATTTGAAAGGTAATAAATTTGTGTTGTTGTAAGCCACAATATTTGTGGTAGTTTGTTATGGTAGCAATAGGAAACTCATACATTCTCTCAGAAATACTCTTTGTGATGGTGAGCTCACAATCTGACGTAGCATCCCATTACACTTAAGAATGCTCTTTATTAAGCCAAGCTCTACCTTTTTGAAATGGCAACTCATGGGACACAGGGAGGCCTGTGGAAATGATGGGAAAGGACACTTGGAAGGGACTCAGAGCTTGGATTCTAGTGCCAGCTCTGTCTTAGGCCAGTCAGTTCTCTCTGGCTTTCAGTTTTCTCTCCTGTAACATTAGCACCTGGACAAATGTTCTTTGGTCCCTTCCATGACTAAAGTAATCAGATTCTAACATCTCAGCTATGTAACAACTTGAAAATATTTTAAGATATCCCTATCCCCTTTCTCTCAATCTTTTCCAAACTCAGCATCCCCAGTCTCTCATGTGACATGATTCTGGACCCTTCACTCTCATACTGCCCTTCTCTAGGAAGGATCCAGTGTACCCATCTCCATCTGAAATGTGGTGCTCATATCTGTGCCTAGCGCCTAGCCATCTCTCTGGCTGCCAGTGTGCTAAGTTTCTCTGGCTTGCCCCCCACCCTTTCTTCCCAGAGCCCATCTAACTATCCCTTAGGATCCATTGGACTTGGCTTAGTCTGTTCCTTTTTGTCTGGTTTTACCCAATCTTACCTCTTGAAAGAGAGCACTCAGAGTGAACAAATTCATATGAGTCTTAATTTAGTTTTTTTTCTTTTAATAGAAAGGACCAAGGCTTTCTAGTCTAGCCTAAATTAGCCATCTTTGCTTGCTTACCAACATTTAAATGATCATTCATTCTCACAGGCACGTGAAAGGCAGTGGTATAACTTCTTCGGATCATAGATTCCTTTGAAAATCCGATGAAAGCTATGGATCCTCTACAGAAAAAGTGCACGTGTATCTAAAATTTTGTGTGTCACCTCAGGGCCTTCTGACCCCACTAAAGTAGTCCCCCCACCCCTCTGATGTGTGGCAAGTTAGTTCTACGGGCACAAGGGCGTTGGTGGGGGAAGCTTTTGCAAATGCAATCTAACATCTCCTTCCAGATCCCCTACTTCACAGAGGCCCTAGAAACGAGGCTCCCCGGGCCTGGATGGAGTAAACACCCAATGAGAATCAATGCAGTTAAGTCTTTAGGCCGAAAAGCAGAGATGTTCTCAGGTTAAACAAAGAACAATTTTCAGGGCCTTCTTTTGCAACAAGAGCTCTGCTTTCCAGGGCCTTTCTCCACAGGATAAATCCTATTCTTCAGACACCAGGCCCCTTAGATTAAACCCATCTGCTTGCCTGAAGCTTCTCTCAATCACATGATGCTACTGGACAGAGGCTGACACTTCTGTGTCCCCTTTCCCCACCCACGTTATCCCAAAACACTGCCCAGCTGTGCAAACACCTTGGTCTGACTAGCACTTTTGTTCTACTGGCACTGGTCCAGGCCATCCGGGGTGAGGTTTGAGGCACATGGGCTTCGGCCACCGTCCCTCCCTTGCAACCTCCCACTCTCTCTGAGATGAAAGGTTTCAAGTCTTAAAAATAATAACACTCCTTAGTCAAAGTGAGCAGATTTGCAGAGGGGTAAACAAAGAAACATATTGCTGATCAAGAAGAATTCCTTTGGGAAAAAAACACAACAAAAATCCACGACATTCAGGCATCCTAACCTCAGGGATTCACAGAAAAGGAATCACTTTCCAAGTGGAAGAAATGGAGCCTGCTGTCTGCATTCCATGTTAACCCAACACGGCCGTCTGTGGGACAGAGTGATTCCGGCACCTTTCCCCCTCTAGTTTAAGCTGCTCTGGAGGACGACATGGAGAGAGGATGATCTGGGCACGGAATTCCACAGGAAACATGAAGAAAGTTCTCTTATGAAAAAAGAGGTGATTTTCTATTTCGAATAGCGGCTCATTTACACTCTTATTTAGTTAGTTAAGGACGTTTAAAAAGAGCCCAGCCAAACCCAATTCTCAGCAAGTGTGTGGTAGAATCAACTGCAGTTTTTCAACCTGGAAAGGATCATAAACTTGAGTCATTCCCATAGCTTCCTCACAGTGGACTCTTTAAAAAACCTAAATAAATTTATTTTGAAGGGAAATTTTATATCACTATTGAAAAACCTAGGATCACTTGCTACAAAGAGAAAGTAACCACAAAATACACACAATACAAACAAAATGGTATTAAATTTTAGCTGGATACTATTGTCTTTTTTGTTTTTGCTAGATAAACAGGGTTAGAGAGGTTTCACCACTAAGCTGAGACTTTCCTCTCAATGAATCAGAATGATTAAGTGGTTAATGATATTAACGCTATTTAAGGATGTGGCATCTTCTACCCCACATCATCTCGCATACCACCAGTGGCACGAGTCCCAAGTTCTGAGCAATGCATATTTGGTCTGGTGATTGTGCAACTTCCTCTTTCACTGTCTGAATTTATCTGCTCTATCTCTCATTAATTAGTTTCTGCTAAATCATTCACCAAAAAACACAATGGTTATCAGTCAACCATGTTGAAGGCATTGTGCTGGGAGCTATTTGTAGGAAGTTGGTGCAGAGTCCCCACCTCTAGTACTAAGACTAATAGCTACTCTTGAGCATTAACCATGTGCCAGGCTCTGTGTTAAAATGCTTTCCATATATTTTCTTATTTAGACTTCTCAACAACCCCTCGTAGTAGGTATGATTAGTCCTATATCCTATACATTTAGAACTATTAGTTTGCCTCAGGTCACCCAGCCAGGGTGTGATAGAGTTGAAATAGAAACTCAGATCTGTGCATGTCTGAAATGCCTGTTCTTAGCTTCTGTGCTAAATAGAATTTTTATAACCCAGTTGTAATATGATAAATTAATTCGTAATTAGATATTAAAGAGTTCATACATAATGCAACAGCTCCATTGTTGTAGAAGCAATGTCACAACCCAATTGCGTGTTCAGAAATGGAGGCAGGTCAGCAGTGTCCTTGCAATTACACTATGTGGGTTATCCCTCCTTTACTTATGTTTGGACCCAGCCCTATCTACATCATGTCATTTTTTATTAAAATCAAATAAGAAGGACTGACAGTGGTGCTTATCAAAGCCAACCAGAAGATAGTATGGTAGATTTACTAAACAATGACTAAAAATACAGGCAGAACATTTTGACCATGACTATGTTCTTCAATTGCTATGGTAACTTAAACAGAAATATAATTATCCCTAATTACCTGTTCTAACATTCAACTATGTGAAATGAATGATTAGTTAGAACTAATTTGATCTCTGTTAAATTCATACACAGGACTTTCACCTCAACCCATTATTTTTGTAGTGGGTAGGGCAAAAGAGATAGTCACTGAAATTCAGTGGCCTCAGATATTGTATTAAAAAGCATTAGGAATGAGGAAAATATTGGAATCTTCATTGCAAACAGAAACTGCAGGCCCATTCTTACTTACTCTTTGTATGCACAAACACAGAATCTCTGCACTGTTCTATTTCCAGGCATTTGGCAATCACTCAGGGTAATGTGGGCTGGAGATGGTGGTCAGGCGAGAATATGTATGTCAGCAGGCCCTGGCCTAAGCCAAGTAGAAATAGCTGAAGTGCTGAGGATGAAGCTTAGAAAAGCACAGGCGGCTAGACTGTGTGCACATTCATGCATGGCTCATCCTGGGGATCGCAGGCACGTGCAGCTAACTACAATAGGTACCAGACATGGCTGGAAGGGTCTTCATCCAATATCGTATAATAATGTATTTTATTGAAGCTGAATCTATAACTTTTTAAAACAAAATTAGAAATAGGCCAATAATAAAATGTGCATACAAACAAAGGAAAGGTACCTGCTGAAGGTTTATATTTATTATTAGGTTTAAGCCTATTTAGGTAGTTCAAATCAAATACAAGAAAAGACATCATGTTATCATATCTATTAAACTTTTTTCACAGTTAAAATGAGGTAATCTGGCATTACAATGTTTTAGGTTGAATTAAACAATTTAATCCAGGTTACAAGAAAGAAGGAGAGAGAGATATTTGAACAATTATTTCCCAGGGGGAAAAAAAGCCAAGTGAAATGTGTGTGAACAAGATAGTTAAGCCACAAGATACATTTCAGAGTACCAACCAGCGTATATGCAAAATTTTAATTCTAACCTTTAAAGTGGTATAGTTTATTATTATTTTTTTACTTAGCAAATAACATGCACTGTAATATAAAACAAGCACAGAGGACAAAATATAAAATCTAATAGCGTATTTATCAGATTAACATATCATCTGAATTGAACAAGACTTATTTTCACTGTGACAATCTCTGTATTTTCTAATTCTGATCAGTGAGGTTAAGTATTACAGTTGGCATATACACAATACAAACAATGCATACAAAATCTGTATGTAATACTTATTAATATTGGGGTGTCAATTAGTACATATAATAGCAGCAAGGTACCACTGTCTCCAGAATATGTTCTAAGATTTATCATATTGATATTACAGGTCCATGACCATAGTGTTATTAGTGCTATAAACTAATAGCAAGTGTAAAACTGCAAATGTACAAAGATACCGAAGGCCTACTTAACTTTTAAAAGTGCTGTGCTTCTCATTAGGCTCGAAGCTTGTGAGCAAGCCCCTGCTATTTGAATGAAATACTGGCCCCGGGTTCCGGGAAACTCTCAGACACAGTTCTAGTGATTGGGTGGTAGTGAGGGCTGGGGGGCAAGGGGGACGGGCAGAATAATGCATTTGAGATGAGTAAGGAGCAAAAACCACAGTGATGAGAGTATGTTTGGACATCAGTGAACGTATGTGCCTTTTATTGTAAGTTTTGCCAGCATCCTGTGATTAATAATAATCAGCAGATGACAGAGGATGGCCAAGACACAAGAGGAGGAAGTGGTATTGTGTGAAGGAGATGAGAAGGAATGAGATGGAAAATGCCTCTAGACTATTGATGGGGCTGCCTTCATAGACTGTGGGATTGAATTTCCAGTAAAGAGAAGGAAAATATTTTATCCCAACTATGTGGCTTAGAAACAAGTTTGAACAGTCCTAAGAACAAGTTTTGTTGGAGAAAAAACTAGAACACTATATTAACTGCAAGATAGAAAGTGTTATCTTAGGGGCTAACGAGGTGGCGTAGCGGTTAAGTTCGGGTGCTCCGCTTCGGCAGCCCGCAGTTTGCTGGTTTGGATCCTGGGCGCGGACCACCACTCATCAAGCCATGCTAGGGTTGCGTCCTACATAGAGCAACTAGAAGGATGTACAACTATGACATACAACTATCTACTGGAGCTTTGGGGAGAAAAAAAGGCAAAAAGGAGGAAGATTGGCAACAGATGTTAGCTCAGGGCCAATCTTCCTGAAAAAGACAAAACAAAACAAAAAAAGTTATCTTAGAATATTTTTATAGTATCTAAGACTGTGCTAGTTCAACAACATCAATAGGGTTTTGTACTGTATTCTTCTGAGTTAGGGTCAATTCAATGATAGAGTGCCATTAGTGTCACTATTTCTAGAAGGAAACTGGAGAAGCCAGAGGATCAGGAGATAGTGGGTCTCTTGGGGGAAGTAAAGAATTTGGAATTAAGTGTGAAGTTTCCGGGTACGTCACTTATCACTCAATCAGCTCACTCCTGTGTATCCCAAGGCCACATTTGTGAGTGACAAAGCTATGATGGCAAGAACTAGGGAGCAGCCTGAGGCACAGGGGCAAGATGTACTGGAAAGTCAGTGGGATTTAGAGGGACAAGCAAGTTCTACGCCACACAGAACAAACTTCCTGTCCTTCTGGACATTTGATGTTATCAATCTCTCTTCCTTTCCTTTTGGCATAACATGACTATTTAGCAGGTATTTGGGAAAGCCCACCTCTCAGGAACTCATGTACATGTAAGCAGATTTCTTTCAGCCCTACTCATTATCTGGATTACTGAAGGCGCCACTGTTGGACAAGTTCTGTCATCCCACGCCACACTTTTGAGAAATAAGCCCAAGTAGCATTTCTCTACACATGCCACACAAGGAAGAATTACCACAACTGTACAGGCCCTGAGTATACGGCATTGAACCTAATCATTAGGGACCTGATACTTTGAAGAGTTAGTCAACCAAGGTTTGCAAAAGAGTGCGAAAGTAGCAGACAGCATCTTTATTCCAGATGAAAGAGCCAAGGCAAACTCAGCACAGGATCACTTACTTGCTCAGCCACGGGAGGGGACTCTCATGGCTGTGCCTCACTCATTAGCCCGCTCTGTTTCCCAGAACCCAACAGTAAAAATCTGCAGTCAGCCAATAAAGAACATTACAAAAACTTCAACTGTGGCATGAGCTAATTCTGTAAGATGGCCTGAATTTGGGTAGCCCCTTTGCTTCCCAGGAAAAGAGGCAGTTTCATTTCAGTCTTAATTTCTTCTTTTTCCCCACCTTTAGCTGAGCACTAAGCCTTCTAGCTGGGTTTTAATAATGTCTCTTTGGGGAGAATTTTATTACGGTAATATTCAGAAAAATAGAAATAGAAAATCCTGACACAACACAAAACTGCATTTAATTCCAGAATGCTCCACTACACTGTCTTCTCGAACAGAAACATCAAGTTTTTGATGTGAATACGAGGTCACAGAAGAAGAAATAGGATTCTTAAGATCAGTCATGATCTGGGCTCAGATCTTGTGCTTTTCTTTGAGTTTATATAAAATCCTGGGTTTGGACTGTGGCTTAACTGTTCTCAAGAATTCAGGGGTCTGGACTCAGTGCTAAGGAAAATAAACTTAATTACTAGACAGTCTAATACAGCAAATATATAATGTTTTTTAGTATAACCCTCTTAGATCTGCTATTAATTTAAAATTTAATCCTCAATAATATATCATTCCCTTCCATCAATTCCATCTTGACCTCTCTCCCCAATCCTAAGAATATATTCTGGACCCATGAAACCACAGTGGTACTTCCAATAGGCTCAAAGTTCAAGCCTTTAAACACTGCTCTAATCTAACTGAAATCTGTGATGGTCCCCTTTGCCACAAAGCCATGGAAATGTGGCTATGTGGGAAACGGTCCAGAGAGCTCATGAAAAACCAGTCTACGTTTCAGAATAAATATGGCCCCAAATCCTGTGAAACTAAAGTCCTCTTTGGCTCAATCAAGTAGCTTTACAGCTAATTGTAAAGTTAATTCTGAGAAAATATGAGAGCCTTGTTCAATCGGAAAGGTCCCCAGAACTTGTGAGAATAAGCGATGTAGTTGGGTCACCATATTTATTGTTGGCAGTTGCAGAATGAGCCATGGACCTAAAGTCTATTTTCCCTCTGTCCCACCGTTGAGCTCTCCTTCTTGGCCTTAGGAGCAGGAGCATTCTTTACAAGATGTTGAGCAACTCGTTCTTAGGGCAGAGATTCTGTCAATTCAAGGGTGTTTATCAAGGGTGAATTGTAAATAATCCTCCTCCTACCTCCCAGAACTCCAGTGCAGAATTTCAAAATGGAAGCCAGGCTGGCAACCCAAAGCAGCATGAAGAAGTGAGGCCTGCACTCGCCACGCAGAGCAGGACTCCATGTACGTGACCTTGTCTCATTTTCTGTGCTTTTGTGTCATGCTTGATGACTTTTCTCTTATCATGCAAACACTGAGATGCACTTAAATGTTACAACCCAAGTGAAGTGCAACTATATATTTTACAACTAAAGGAGGAAATCAAGTAAACATTTCACTGAACAGTCAGCAGCCCTTGGGTGTCATTGGCATCCCAGGTAGATACCTGTCAACACGCCTGGCCTCATAGCACCAAGCACCTGGACAAAGCTGAGGCTCAAATAAAACAGAGCAAAGTAAGTCTCCTCTTGCCTCCTTATCTCTTTGCCAAGTAACAAAGGGTTAAAAGAGAGGAAATGATCTAGGCCCTAGCAATTGACCAAGAATTAAAAACAAGACCAAAATGAAATAATAACAACACAAATAAAACCCTGAGGGTGGGCCAGGGACTTCAGAGCTTGTCACTGGAGTTTAATATCAGGACTGAAGGAAAATTGAGAAAGTGAGTGCACTCACGCTCTTACTCCTTTCCAGAGAAGGCCCTAAAGCAGTTGACAATAAAATCCTAGAATCCTCTTTGTTGAGGGGTTCAAATGCAAGAAAAGGAAAAGTTAAACCAGATTCTCCCAGAGGCATTTGTGTTGTGACCTCCTCAAGCTGTGAAAGCAAAAGCTCAGGGCTTAAATCACCCTACAGAGAGGAAAGGCTGAAAGACCAAGAGTTGGGGGTGTGCATGTGCTTTTAGTAGCTCACCTAGTATACCACTTACTGCAGCAACATGCGAAATCCAGCTACGAGCATCCAAGAATAGGAACGGGCAGCTGCTGCGGGGTCCCATGATCTTTATAAATGCACACATCCATCCAGGATTCCGTGTTTATCTTTCTTCCTTAAGAATCCAGAAGCTGACACTTTCTTGGAGATTCTCAGACAGTTCTGAGGAGCATCGATCGAAGTGCACACACTCCCATGCCCAGTTTGTTCTCCAGCTCCTTCCTTTTCAGCCTTCTTCTGGAGGGTCTTCCTCAAGAACTGAGAGTTCTTCATGACCCATTTCATCTTCTGCTCTAGTGCATGACTTGGTAGTGGCCTCTCAGATCTGGACACTGACATCCACACATGAACACTGTCTTGGGCATGACTGGGGGAGCCAGGACGTCTACAGCAGTCAGAGGTCACTCATGGTCCTGAGATGTGTGGTCCTGTTGAGGGGAGGAAGACCATGGCAGCATCTGGCCTGGGTGAGAAAAGTTCAGGAAGCTCCTTTGTGAGTGCTCTTAGGGTAAGAAGCACTGAGGATAATTAATCTATAAATAAATAAATAAATAATAAATAAATAAATAAAATGAAACACAAGAGGGCTCTTTATAGATAACCACCTCTTATCAGTTAAAAGAAAAATCCTCTCTTGAGTTTCAAAGCCCTCATACAGTGGTAGTTAGTAGGCTCAGAACAACCTGCAGAAAGTAGAACAATCAAGACATGAACTGGAAATGTTCCAACACTGGGTATTTCTCACTTGATGACACACAAGTCATCCTAAATGTCCCCGAGGTAGTCTTGTTTTCAAGGAGTTACAGAATGGCTCCAAAGCCACTTGGAGCTCCCTCCTTAAATCCATTGCACTTCCCCACGCATCCTGCATCTGCCTCCACGGAGTCACGGACAAGGTGCCTTCCATCAGTGTTGTGTCCCACGGTGCAAACCTGAGTCCTAGGCAGACAACAACAAAATGCAGTGCCAAGATCTGGCTTGAAGATCCCACTCCAGAAAGGACTTTGCCAAAATGATGCAGGCGCCCACCTGGTAGCCATTTTGGAAAAAGCTACAAAATTAGATCAAAGAATCTGGCAAGCAACAAACATGCATATCTATCTCTTGTTGGGCCCCACACCGAAAAGATGTCCCATCATTGTTCCTTTCACTTTTAAGAAGGGGCCAAAAGAAATAGAAAGGAATCAATGTTTTAAAACTGAGAAATACATTTCTGATACCAAGGGCAGTATGCACTGGTTATCTAAAGAATGAAGGTGACCAGTTACCAGGCACAATCTAAGCAACAACAGCTTGTGGCTGAAATACCTTGGTGACAAATAAGTCTTACTCTCTCAGGGAAGAAGTGGTGACATTCAACACACATAGAGAGAATTGGTGCTTGGCCTTTTCTCCCCTCGAAGCCCAGGCTGATGTTAGAGCCACCCACAGGGCAGTCCACAGCTGCAATGAGCCACTCTTTTGACGAGGAACGCCTTTCTGATCCCACCTTCTCACTGGCTCAAACACAACATCCCGGAAGACAACAGGGAACTGGGCCAATTAGGGGACACTCAATTCCCCAATGGAACGTAGAGACTCCATTTCCATATTGCATTTAACATCATAAGCCATTGGGGAGATCCTGACCCTGATCACGTGAAACATGCTTTCTTCCCTTGGACTTGAGTTCTTTAAAAGTCTCATTTGGGAAAAATGCAATTAAAAGCCCTGTAATTTTATCCAAATGGCCCTGTCAGGAGGGAAAAGAAAATGCCCTCCTCCTCTTACTCATTTTACCATTACTGCCCAGGGGCCACCTTAACAGGAAATCCTTCAGAACTCTAGCCTGGATCAACAAACTCAACATTAAGTTAAATAAAAAATTAAATCAGCATTTCGCCAAAGCTCTATCCTCCTGCAGGAGGTCATTCAATTCAATGACAGTTGTGGCAAAGTCCACCAGGTCCACGAAGTCAGATGTGATGATGTTGACCCCCATGGCTCCAGGCTTCTGAGTTTTCACCCAGTCCAGGATGGCAGGAAGATTCCTACACAGAGGAGAGAACAGAAAGTAGAGTTTAGAAGGACCCCTCTAGAAATGGAAGTGAAACATTTCCGTTAATGTAACAAAAGTATGTCAGTAGAAGCATGAGCCCCTAGAAGTTTGTCTGTTTAAGCTCTGTATCTCTTTCAGGGATGAAGTTGATGTCTATTCCATCAGAGATTTGTACTTGCAGGATTTCTGTGCTGGAAGAGATTATTGGCCTCAAGCACCAAAGAGGTGCTTGAGGTACAAAAACACCTTAGTTTTTCAAGGTGTCAACAGCACCTTGAAAAACTAAGATCAAGAGCCTAATTATTGTATTGATGAGTTAATTTTTTTATCACGAAATTTTTCAAATATTTTGTAACATTTAAAGAAATTTACAGTGAGTATATTCACCATCTAGATTCTACCACTAACTTTTTACTCTACTTACTTAGAACATATCTATCCATCAATCCATCACTCTACCCTTCCATCAATCCATCTTATATTTCTGACAGATTCCAACTGCAAATATCTAAACACATCCCCTAAATATCTCAGTATGCAAATCATTAACTAGGTTTTAATATTTGCTTTCAGTTTTTCTTTTGACCTAAAGTTTACATCCAATAAAATGCACGAATCTTAGTGTACACTAGTTGAGTTCTGACAAATGTATACCCATAACCCATACCCGTATCAAGGTATAGAACCAGCACCACAGAAGGGCCTGCATGCATCTTCCCCACCAATCCCTCTCCCCATCCTCCCAGAGGCAACAATTATACTGATTTTTTTTCCTACTATAGATTATATTTGCTTGTTCTAGAACTTCATATAAGCCATGCAATATGTATTCTTGTATGTGAGGTTCTTTCACTCAGCGTTACGGTTTTGAAATTTATCCACATTGCTGCACACATCAGTAGTTTGTTCTTTTTATCACTGCATAGTATTCCATTGTATGAATGTACTGTTGTTTATCCATTTTCCAATTGATGGATAAATGAGCTGTTTCCAGTTTGGGGATATTATAAAGAAAACTCTTCTATTCTTATACAAGTCTTTCTGTGGACATTTATTTTCATTTCTCTTGGGTAAAGACCAAGGAGTGAAATTGTGTTATTATATGGTAGATGTACATTTAGTTTTATAAGAAACTTCCAGATCTTTCCCAAAGAGGTTGTTCCATTGTACATTTCCATCAACAAAGTATGAGAGTTCTGGTTGCTTCACATCCTCCCCAAAATTTGGTGCTATCAGTCTTTTTAATTTTAGCCATTCCAGTGGGTGTTTAAAGATATAGTGTTTTAATTTGATTTTTCTGATAACTAATGATGTTGAGGAGTTTGTCACATACTTATTGGTCATTTGTGTCTGTTCTTTGGGAAGTAACTGTTCAATTCTTTTATCCATTCTTTCTTTTTCTTTTATGTTGAGTTCTAGAAGTTATTTACATTTTCTGGATACTAGTCTTTTGTAAGATATTGCTTTTTGAATATTTTATCCCTGCCTATAGCTTGCCTATTAATTTTCTCAATGGTATATTTTGGTGAGCTGAATTTCTTAATTTTGATGGAGTCTAATTTATCAATTTTTTCTTTTATAGTTTCTGTGACCTAAGAAACTTTTGCCTACTCCCAAGTCACAAAGATATTTTCCTGCTTTATTCTAAATGCTTTATGGTTTTAGCTTTTATGTTTAGATCTATGATCCATCTCAAGTTAATATGGTATGAAGTAAGGGTCAAGGTTCATTTCTTCCTTATGGATATACAGTTGCTTCGGCACAGTGTGTGGCTTCTTAATAGACCAGTGCTTACTCAGTTGTCTTACAAACACAGTCTGTCAGTCTCATTTTATAATTTGTGGGCTTTCTATGTGATAGCCAGACTGTTTTGCCCAGAGAAGCTCACAGTTTAGTGACATAAACAAATGATGACAATTTAATGTGACACTTTCTATATTAGCAGTTAAGTATAAAATACCCTGGGTGGTATAGAGGAGGCAGCAATGAAGTGTACTCACAGTTTTGCATCACAGTAGAAATAGTGAACTAAATACTCAAGAGGCTGAGAATGCTTTAAGGAAGACACAAACTGGGGCTTACGTTGGGTTAAGTGACTGGAGATTCTTTAGGAGGGATACGCTCTAGGCCAAATTGAAAATAAGCGAAGTTTATTATCTTAATGGGTCCCTTCCTCTTCTTCTGGTAACACTCTTCTTGGTTGTCATCTTCTCCTTTCCTTTTCTGCTTTGAAGCTGCCTTCCCTTCTTTTAGCCAACATCCTGACTTCTCAGTCTTCTCCTAGACAACCTTATCAAGGCCTTGGTACCATTCTGTCCTTCTCCTCTTATCATGATGACTATCAGCAGTCCTGGCTCTCTTCCCTCACTCAGCAGACTCTATAATCAGCGATGGGTTAAAACCCATCTCCTACATTTATTTGCATTTTTATATTAATAGCTGATTACAAATTAATAGACCACCATCACAGGCACTTCCATTTTTAACTGGGACTCCTGAAGACTTAATTACTTCAATTTGACCTCATCTTATTTAATTTCTCTGTGCCTCAGTCTCTCCTTCTGTGAAATGGGGATAATAATTATACTTAATTCATATAGATTTTTGAGGAATTAAATAAAGTAATACATATAAAGTGCGTAGAACCATGCCTGGGATTTAGTAAGCACTATGTCAGTGTTTGGCACGAGAGAAGGAATCAACGTTAGAGTGTCAGGTAGAGGTATTTGGGGGCTGGAGGTGAAAAATTTTCCTAAAGTCATCCTGCTGTTAGGTGACAAAATGTTGTGGCCTGAGAATGAAGAGCTGCAAATCCCGCCTTCCAGTGGAGATAGAGACCAGGAAAACACAGTGGCCCACATGAAGGGCCCATTCAAGTCTTCCTTTAAGGATCACCAGTCAGTGCTTAAGTATGAAATGCAGGCGCCACCTTCTGGTCATCACGGGGAAATGAGAATTAAAGGCCTGGCGGCAACTCCAGTGGGCTGACTCCAGCCAGAGCCAAACCTCCGAGGATCACTGCAGCCTGCGCAGAGAAATGAGGGAGAGGTGTGCCCCTGCAGTCTCCGGTGACAAAGAGCTCTGTGTCAGCTTCAGGTTGCATGTGTCGACCTTCCCCAAGGCAAGGATCAAATAACCCGGATCACGTACAAAGAAAGGGAAATGTAGAACCCATTGTGAGGAGGAGCCACCTTATTTTCTTAACTTCTGGCATTTGCCAAGATGAGAGATCGATACAGAACGCTGAGCCAGATATTGCTGACAGGCCTGTGAGGCACCAAATGCCATGGGCTGCAGAGCAGTGGGTGAGAAACTTCCCTTTAACTTTGAGGCCCATAGAGAACAAGGCTGGTGCTGCGTCTCTGGGTTTCTTTACAGACAGGGATGGCATGCGTATCCCGTGCCAGGCACTGTGGTAGTGTTTTCATGTTAAGACTCTACAACCTTGTGTGGTATTATTAACCCATTTAACTGGTGAGAAAACCACAGCTCAGAGACCTCAGGACACTTGTCAAAGGCCACCCTGTTGTCAAGGGACTGTGTTAGTTTGCTAGGGCTGCCGTAGAAAGTGCCACAGGCTGGGTGTCTTAAACAACAGAAATTAAGTTTCCCAAAGTTCTGGAGGCTAGAAGTCCAACAACAAGGTGTCGGCAGGATTGGCTTTTCCTGAGGCCTCTCTCCTTGGCTTGCAGATGGCTACCTTCTCGTTGTGTCCTCACATGATCATTCCTCTGTGTTCCAGCATCCTTGGTGTCTCTCTGTCCTAATCTCCTCTTCTTATAAGGACACCAGTCAGATCAGATTAGGGCCCACCCTAAAGGCCTCATTTTAACTTCATTACCTCTTTAAAGGCTCTATCTCCACATACAGTCACATTCTGAGGTACTGGGGGTTAGGGTTTCACTATATGAATTTTCAGGGAGCACAATTCAGCCCATAACAGGGACCAAGTCAGACTTCAATCTCAGGCTTCTGATTTCAGTCTGCGTCCCTGTCTCTGGTCCCATGGCTGCTCTGTCCTCAGGCTTAGGCAAAACTTGCTTTCATTTGATTTCAGCAGGAGGGCAAGGTTTCTAAGAATCCTACCATAGAAAGGATAACTACCATAGAAATTCAGTCAGAATGGCTATGTTTTTCATGGCTTCCTTTTAGGGTGATGAACCAAAGTGAACAAGATCTCAGGTCCAAGTTCACCTAAGAGTTGGGGGAGGGAGGGTTAACTCTGCTGAGAAAACCACCGCTACATTTGTAGGAAAATAGACCTGTTTGTTTCCTCTAGGTTAGGCTGCTAACCAGTGCCCAGGACGAGTTTGACAGCACCCCTGTGTGCCTTAGTTAGGACAGACTTTCTGGGTGTTGGGACTGAGGAGAAGGCCCAGTGACAACTGCTTCTTTCCTATGCTTGTTCAATAGCCCAGAGGAAATGACAGCCACATGTCATGCATGTGTCTGGGGACAAGCTCTTGATCAAAGCTGAACTTCTTCCTTCCATTGTTGTGGAGGCCTAGGAATGCATATGAATCTCTGTAATATTCTTGTGACCAGCAGGGGTCGAGTTGCCCAAGTATTTTTCCAGCCTCAGAGAACCTGCTCGCTAGAACTGGGCGAGGGCTCTGGCATGCTGGGATGCTGTGGCTTTGGGCATGTGCTGCCATCATTACCACTAAGTAATTCCAGGAATTTACAAGTACGAAAAGCATTGAGACTTTGTGGTTTCACAGTTGTAACCAGTAAGATCTGACCAGACTCAGGTATTAATAAGACAATTACAGGCCAGTGGAGCAGAAAGGAACAGGGACTGAAATATACTCTACCCAAGTCAGTGTTGAACACTGGAAAGAGCAATAGTCCAACAGCCAGAAGTCAGAGCTGAGACATATTATTGACTCTTATCAGCTACGTGGGTCTGGGTCACTGAACCTCACTAAGCCCATCTTAAATGGGGCTGATAATGTGCTCTAGACATTGTGCCTCTTCGAGGCTGGCTGAATCTAAGAATCAAATGAAATCATCTGCAAGAACGTACTTTATATTCAGAATACAGTTTACAGATATAACTTATCCTTATTTTTAAATACTCCCTCTCCCTTATTAGCAGGGCTCTCGGCACCAACTTTTATTATAGTGATTTTCACATGGCTTTATAGAAATTTACATGTTTATTTTTCCTGCTAGACTGTAAGTTCCTTGAGGGTAGACACTGTATTATTCATCTTGTATCTTTGGACTTAGCTCCTCCTTGGTACTCAATCTTTGTTGAATGAATAAATAAATAATGTTAATCTATAAATTTACCACAGGCATGAGGAAAATGGTGTGGACACACGAACATACATTATAAAAAAGAAAGTTCGTAATTCTGGATCTTTCAGAGATCTATCACTGGTTTATGAAATTCTCTTTTCTAAGTTCAGCACAAATAATTCAGTCTAGACTTAGAAGAGCCACACAGAGAGGGGTTTCTGGTCTTGTTCACGGCCAACATAATCAGGAGTCCTCACCAAGAAAGAAAAGGGCAGGTGCTCATTGTTATCCTAACTCCTGCCAGCTGAACTCCTGCTATCTGAAGTCATGCTATCCAAACTCAGAGCCAAATAGACAGGGACAGTTTTGTGGATGAGTCTTTCACTATCTGAACTCTGGTGCTCACTCCCTGGAACTCAGGAATCAAAGTGACTCCTGTAAACATCCCTTGTGACCCAAACATGTTAGCTCCCTCAGCTGGGATTGCAAGGGATGCCCTGCTAGCCACATGTATTTATAACATTCCCTTTATGCAAAGACACAGACATAGACACAGACATGTACATAGATATAAGGCTTTTCCAAACGACACCTGTTCCTCGACAACACCTATCATTCATTGGTGTCCAGGATAAAGAACATCAGATAATACAAAATTTCTGGGGCTTCTCCTGCCTAATTGCACAGTCAGGCTCCATTCTGTGCTTCGAGTATTTGAAGCTCTGGCTTAGTGGGTGGCACCCCAAGCTGCTTCTGAGGATTCACGGTCGCCGTAGAAGGCAGGACGCCCCACAGCCCTGGAGGGCCATCTCTGAACTGCTTCTTAAATGACTGAGTACTTGGGCCGGCTGCGAGGGCAGAGGCAAGAACATGATGTGACCACTTTCCAGAAGCCAACAGACGGGTGTTGGCTTAAAGTACTTTGCCTTAGTATCAAAATTTAGAGTGTTTATGATATAAAATGTACATTTTAACAAAGTATTTAGAGATCCTTTGGCCACAGTTAATGCAAGCTACCCCAAATGCACAGATTTTTCAAATACAAGGTTTTTTGTTTTGTTGCTATTTCAAATCTTCAAACTATATGGTTTTACCACTGTTTATTCAGAAGAGAATCAAGATCAATGCTTTTTTTTTCAAACCTTACTTGTGAGAGGGAAGCAAATTCTTACCTGTGAACCAGAGTGTTCTTGAGGCCACCAACCAGGCCTCGGGCGATGGTCTTCACTCTGGGGGTGAGAATGGCTTGAGAGACGTGGAAGGAGCCGCGAGGGGCCCGCTCACTCAGAGTGGTCTCCAGGAAGAGGATTAGCTTGCTCACACTTGTCGTGTTTGCCCAGGGCGCTGGAATCTTCTTTCCGGGCCACAGGAAGGGGTATTGCTTGTAGAATGGACAGTGATAGAAAATAAGAACCTGAAACATTGGAAACAGAGGAAGGAGAGTAGTTCACGAACAAGCTCAGTTAACTCCTTGGCTTTATGCTGACTGCTAGGAGGAAAGGCAGACAAATACAAACATACACGGAAATTCAAGTATCATTATGTACTTTTTTATAAAAATCAATAAGCAATGATTAAAGTACTCACTATGTGTCTGACTCAAATACTCTTAAATTATTTTTGTCATGACCACCTGTGGAAGTATGGTAAAATCCTGAACTCTTTCTCAGATTGTTTAAATGAATGCATAAAATAAAAGACAGGATTACAAAGAAAATCAATGAGATGAAAATATAGCTATCGACATATTAAGTTTGTAATAAAGCAATGTATGTGCTTCGCAATAAATACCTTAAATAAAAATATTGTGTTGTAAGTCTAATAAGTTCCATAATTTTGAGTTAATTATGAATATAAATGATATTTCAAAAGATATCTGTGAGAACTGAAATGTGATATGGAAATATCTGTGATTTCTATGGGGAAAAAGTCACAGTAGGGCCAATCCTGCTATCGGTCACTGCAGGCACTTACAATCAATGGGTATATTAATTTTCAGTTAAAGGTTAGTGGGAATAAATATGTAGTTTTTCCCAGGCAAATTCACAGACTTCTTACATTCCACCCATACTCTCTCCCCTTGGGAATCCTTGGACCCAGGTGGAGGACCCCTGTGGCTAGTGCTGTCTGAAGTTATGACTCCTCTGCTCATGAAATGGACACAGCTCTTGGAGTTGAGATCAATACGTTGAACTGATTTGGGAGTACACAGATCTTCCACTGTGCAGACTGACTCTGAATGAGACTGCCTTTCCCAGGAGAGCGAGAGAGTGCGCTACTTGAGGCATGAAAGACTTTGAGGAGGTGATGGGTCTCCAGTGGGACCTCTCAGGATGGTGGTGATTTCGAAAATAATTAGCAAGCCACATCCACAGCATTAATTAGTTTATGAGAGGCAGCTGAGGGACAGGGAATTGCTAATTAAGTTTCTAGAAATAATATATTTTTTCCTTCCTGGGTACCAGAGATTCTCCCTGGAGGAATGTCTGGTGTGCATGTTTACACTCTCTGGACTGCAATCCTCAGATAGCTGGCCCCAGAGCATAATCCTCCAGGCACCCAAGATTGAGGGCTCTGAATGTGCGTCTTGTTTCCAGTGCTCATTTAGCTTGTGACTAAGGTGCCAGACTAACTGCTCCTGAAGGCCTAGAGCTAGGGAGCGCCAGTCCTGATGCCCGAACAGGCTAATAGCTGTTCTTGTGTTTAATGGTTTTGAGTAATGTCTGACTGACTGCTATCAACGGCTGTGTGTTAATGAGGTTAATCACCGGCTCACTGTAAGCAGATTGCCTGGGAGATGGGGGAGATTTCCTGCTGGCTGTGGAACTGGCTAGTTTGGAAGGCTGGGGTCTCCAGCGTCATAAGTAAGGAAAGCTGGACTGTGAGATGGACTGTGGGAGAGGCGGAGCCTGTGTGATCCTTGACAGGCCTGTCAGACTGTTTCCTGTGTCTCCGGGGATGAGAGGACAGTGCTGTTCTTTACTCTGCCTTGGAAAAGATGCAAAAAGTACAAATTATATGAAAGGGGTTTTATGCCTTTCCTCAAGGGCCTTCTTGAGCAATCTGACCCTAAAGGTTATGGGGAGAGTTTGCGTTTACAGTAGGAGGTTGGCCTAGCATACCAACCCTTATTCTACAGACTTCTAGGGGCAGTAACTCTTGCCCCAGGGCCTGTATTTTGCATCTGCTCCCCTACCTGGCTCTGCTGTATCTTTTTCTGAAATACTCTCCCTTCTAATGATCAGTTTTTCTCTTGAGACTCAGATTAAAAATCTCATTTCCTTTGAGAATTATTCCGTGACTGGCCTCCTCTTGTTCTGATCAGTCCTGTCCTGGAGGATCCTGGGACGTAGATTTGTCTATGTACCATTTTTCAATTGATTACAAAACCCCTTTCTTCACATAGTACATTTGAAGCAGTTTTATCTTCAATTGTATATCAGTTGTTTTGTATTTTACTAGTGTTATGTATTCTTACCTTTTCATTAAGACTCTAAATACTGTCAAGGTGTAGATTAAATATTCTAATTCACTGTACCCTCAAAACCCATAGCCACTAATGTACAAAGGTACACCTGTGAGCTGTGATGTAATTGCATGTTGAATAAATGAAATTTGACTAAACGGTTGTGCACTCCTTGCTGTTAAATTGTAGTAATAAAATACTCAGGGGGTTACATGCAAGGCAGCGCATTACACAATGAATACTTAAAGTTTAACCACCAGTGTGGCACTGGCCCAGCAGGGGGGAGATGCCTGAGGACTCTGTAGTTCTCTTTGTTTAGCTTTTAAGAAGAGACATGGCAGGGAAACTTTGGGAAAGGACGAAGAAAAAGGAGATCCTAGAATTTATATTGACGACACTCTCTCTTTCTCTGATATGTCATCACCGTCTCTTTCCTTTATAATTTTGAGTGTATTTGTCGTTGGATGACACAGATTAGCCCATACTTAAAAACTGTGATAGATCATCTCTGTGCTGCTAGAAATTCACTGTCCGCACTATGCATTATTCCTGAAAATACCTGTTACTCCTGCAGATTTCTAAACAACTTAGCATGCAATATGGCGACCCATCCAGAATACTATGTGTGTACAAAATTATAATACTATATTTACAACAGATACCTGTTTATAAACTTAGCTGTACTGAAATTTTTTTTTTTTAATTTTTTATTTATTTATTTTTCCCTCAAAGCCCCAGTAGATAGTTGTATGTCATAGCTGCACATCCTTGTAGTTGCTGTATGTGGGACGCGGCCTCAGCATGGCTGGACAAGCAGTGCGTCGGTGCGCGCCCGGGATCCGAACCCGGGCCGCCAGCAGCGGAACTCGCGCACTTAACCGCTAAGCCACGGGGCCGGCCCTAGCTGTACTGAAATTTAACTTTCCGTGAATTCCCACAGTCAAAAGCCCTCTTACAGATCTCTGTTCCTTTCTCCATTCTGCTAACCCTCTGAGACCCTGTGATACTAGTGGCTCGTGAATCAGGAGAAACTGTTTTTATTGGCATCATCTACACTAGTTGTGAAAATCACCAAGATGTGTGAACTGGCTCTTGCCACTGTGGGGGATCAAAATTGGCCACCCCAAAATGTGTCTCTTTGGCTTGATTATTTTTAAAGACAAAAGATTCTGAAAGAAACTTTGACCTTCCCACTAACTGCCTAAAAGAATTTAAGACAGAAGGCCTGTTCCAGGAAGGAGCTAATACCATAAGGTAACTATAGTATAATGTAAACCAGCTGTGATAGACAGGCAGGCACTAGCAAGCCCATTTTTATCAAAGTTCTGTCTCTTGGGTCACATTGTCTATAGATGGCCCAGAAAACACTTGGTTATCAAATATTTGCATTTCCCTCTCCATGGAAATTGCCTTCCACTCTTTGAAGTCTCAAACCACTATCCCCAACGACCTCCTTTGTCTTTAGCTGAAGATGGTATTTAAGGTGGTGGCTTTGGCCATTTTGGCGAGTTGCACACTTTTCCTGGGTTTCTCTCATGTATACATGTTATTAAACTTTGATTTTCTCCTGTTATTCTGTCTCATGTCAATTTAGTTCCTAGACCAGCCAGAAGGACCTAGAGGGTAGAGGAATTGTCTTCCTCCCCTACACCACTCACTAACAATGTTCTCTGGGCAAGGCGCTTAATCTCTCCAAGCCTCCATTTCCTCATCTGTAAAATGAGGATAATAACAAAATACTGACCTCCTAGTGTCATTCAGAGGACTATATGTGTTAATCCATGTACCTAGCACAGTGTAAAGGCTCAATAAATGTTAGTTGCTATTGCGATTGTTGTTGTTATTATTATTATTTAATATTGCAAGAGAGATACTCTACTGGGTAAAAAAAATCTCTCCAATAGACCTGTGAGTCTGAACAGATGTCAACTCAAGTTTAGAGGGAGGGATGTTGTCACCCACTAATGGCCCTGAGGAACTCAAGGGTGGGTTTGGAAGCATTTAACTGTTTAAGAGATGCGATCACCAACCACCCTGAACCAGACCAAGCCTCACCACAAGAGCAATACCTATGACCTTTGCCTCATTTTTAATGCTAAGATCTTCTCGGGGAAGAGCTCAGGCCTTATTACCATAACCTGCAATGTACGTGGAAGAATGTTTTCCAGCTGATGCTTCACAAGCCAATGCCCGCCTCTCCCTTTTGAATACCCATTTCCCATCCGAAATAAAAGGCCCCAGCTGTCCCGTCTTTGGGAACAGCCCTGACTTTGGAAGTGATTCCATGTGGCCTTCTATTTGCTGCAAATATACCCTACTTCGTGTGACAACTACTTTGCGTAGAGAGTCTGATTTTAACTCGCCAGGAGGCGAACCCACTTTGGTTTGGTAACAGTGTGATAAACAGTTGGCAAAATATAAAGTTTTGGTGAGAAGAAAAGGCTTAGATAACTTTTTATAGATACTAAAAGTTAACTAGTTAACTCCTTAGCCTCTCTGGAGTCAAAGATATTTAGGACTTTCTGGGTGTGCAAAACAACCTGGTGTTTAATCCAGTTAGTCAGGCCAAACCTGAGAGTCATCCTTGAATCCTCACTTTCTTTTGCACCCCAAATTCCACCCATCAGAAAAGCTTGTTGGCTCTACCTTCCCCTAGATTCCCCATCTGACCGCTTCCCACTAGTAGTCTCCTCACTGGTTTCCCCTCTTTCCTTATTCTCCTACCCCTAGCAACCACAGAGATCCCATTAAGACCTAATTCAAGTCACAGCACCCTGTGCTTGGAACCTTCCAGAACCCTCCTCAGAGTAAAAGCCAAAGTCCTTACATGATCCCCCGTTATCTCTCTGACCTGCTCCCACTGCTTTGCTCTCCAGCCCCGAGGCCCTGCTTTTCCTCAGAGGTGTCAGGCACACTCCTGCTTTGGGGCTCTGCACCGGCTGGTTCCTTTGCTAGGAAAACTCTTCCTCTAATCTCCCCACTATCTACCCTGATCAACCTATTTAAAATTTCTACCAATACTCCAATCCACAGAATGTTGGCTCCCTCTTGACTTTCTTTGTCCATTACCCTGATCACTTTCTAGCATTATATATAATGTGTTCACTATGTTTATTATCTATGATCTATCTCCCTCTAGCTGAATGAAAGGATCTATCCTCCCTCCAGGGCAAGGATCTTTATCTATGGATTTATCCCAAGCACTTAGAATGATGCTTGGCACATAGTTGATATTCAGTAAATATTTGCAAGTGAATAATCTTTAATTGATTTTTAATTAAAAACTCTTCCCTAAGTTTAACAATAACTGCCTCTTTAAGATGCTTTGGTTAATGCATCTATGAGTAAGTGAGCAACTATGAACAAAAGGTACTTGTTTTTTTATCCTTTTTTTTAATAAAAAGAGTCTAATTGGAGGCTGACCTTTCCCGAAGCTCCCCTCTCCCACTATCTATCATCCTTTGGGATCAGAGTGGAATATATCTGAGGCTCACTTTCTTTTTCTTGAGTGTGTCTTTCATGAGTCTAGGTCTGGAGGCTTTTCTCAGCCTAAGCAATATGGGGAATGTTCTTGCAGCCTGGATCCCTTCCATGGGCTCTTCCTTGACTCTCTTGCTATGACCCAAATTCTGTAAAGATGGCCTTTTAAAATGTTAACAGCCCTGAGATGAATTGTTTCACATGCCTTTCTCAGCTAATGCTTTTACTTATCAATCAATACCTTGGCAGGGATTATCTGACATTGAGTTGAAAGCAGCATGGAATGGATTATCCCTGAGGAGAATTAGGAAGGTGAAAATAGACTCTGTGGGAGATAGATAAATGGTGTGACCAACTGGTCCAATTTCACAACTGTGCCTTGGGTTGGTTCTGGCTAGCTCATTCAAAGTTAATTTAGATGCCAAACAGGTTGCCAAACAAGTTTTAAATATTTGGTAGGTGTTAATCCCAGTTCCACGGTGCCCCGGGAGCCCAGGAAGCTATCCTAGAGCCCGGGAACCAGCGTGTGTATGTTTAATATTCCAAACAATCTTTGCCTTCTAGTCTAAGAGCCTGGAGTGAGCTCTCTTCCAGCTGGCCATATAGAAAAAGCAGAAAGAGTTCCGTTCTTGCCCTTGGAATCTCATCTCTGCTTCCTCCTACCTGGCACTTCTTCTCCCACAGGGTTTGCAGCCTCATACTCTCCACACTGCAGACTGAGCCCAGCTTGCTTCCAAAGGCCTCCTGGATCCGGAGAACCAGGCGTTTGTGATGGGCCTCCTCCATGGCGTAGAAGTGGTTGAAATCCAGGAAGACAATCTCTCTGGGGTGCTGCGTAAGAAAAGAGTCAATCTCCATCAGCCCGTCCCAGACCTTGATGCCAAAGAGCCCGTGAATGAAGTAGAGCTCCTGGTCGGCATCCCCAGGCTTGGAAGACACACGCAGATCGAAGTAGCGGATCCCAGCTTCCAGCTGTTCCCGGAATGTCAGGTTCTGAGTCACAGACCACTTCTTCATTAGCTTCTTTACCAAGGAGATCCTGGCGAGGCGTTTGATAGCTGGGGTCTGGTCAGGCCCCACTGGGGACTTTTCATCCACCCAGTAGCTGAATGAGTCATGGGAGCCTGCACAAAGCAATAAAGCCAAGGAGAGCAGTTGAGACTGGGAAAGAGCTGGGAAAAATAAGCCAACTGATAAGAAAACAAACAAAAATTAAGAACAAAATACACACAAAAAATTGTAAACGAATACTCACAAAAATTTTCAAGCTTGCTAGGAATGAGCAAGCACAAATAAAAGTAATGTAGTCTTATTACCAGCTTGTTAAGCCGGGGGTAAAACTATAATTCTCATATATTGTTAGTGTAAGGTAAATTAATACCCTTTTTGAAAGCTATTTAGAAATATGTTTGGAAAGAGGAGCTTTAAAATATTCATACCATTTGATCTAGTAATTTCATTTCAGAAAAGCTATCCTGAGGAAATAAATTAATGTTTGGAAAAATAAATATGTCTTCTGAAGAATATTCATAATAGAGACAAAGTGGAGGTTGCTGAAGTGTCTCTCATAGAAGTACGCTTGATGGTGGCATATCCACTTTATTCATGCAGTCATTGAAACAAAGGATATGAAAACTCTGCGTCTGTCTCAATAATGCTGGGATGGGCATTTAAATTCTAGGAAAGGCAGAATTAAAAAAAAAAACTTGCCTTCTTTTTATGGTTTTGTATATACTACTTTACTATGGTAAAAATGAGTCAGTAGGAATGGTTTCTTGACAGATCAGATAAACATTCTGAAGAGCTCAGTACAGGTTATTTACATGTCCCTCTTTTTGAACTCATCCCTTAATGAGCCAAATCTGCTACTAAATGATCAAATGCATGTCCCATTCCTTCGCCTTAAAGAAAAGGGGGTAGGTAGGTATCCTCTTAGAAACTGAGATGATCTTATTGTTATAGGCATTTCATACATAACGTAGAATTTTATACAACTCTACTGTCTTATGTTTTATTATTTCCATTTTCTTGAAAATAAATCATTCTGGGATGGCTTTACTATTTTATCCTCTCAGAAATAAATTCAAAAAAGAAAAAAAGAAGGTGACAAGCGATGCTTTACTTTTATGTAGTCTCTAGAACATGGAGGATATTCATTAACTATTAAGAAAAAGCATATTTATTAATCCTTAGGCAAAGTCAATTTTGCAAGTGAGAAAATTACCAGCATATTTCAGGTAAAAAAAAAATGCCATGACTAATAGCAATGTGGAGCGAGTCCCCCTGGATTTTCCATATTGGTTGCCTCTGTTAATGAGACTCACTGGATACTTGCCTAATGCCCTGCTTCCCTTGGCTGTACAGAAACAGGAAACCTTTATACCTCCTCATTGAGAGATTTATTATGAATACATTATATATAGATGGTGAACAGCCAGTTCTCTCTTCTTTTTAAATTATGTTAGCAGTTCAGCTGTTCAGGATTGAGTGTGTGATGTAGTACGAGGCATGCATCGAACTTGATTCTTCCCTGGGCATCAGGGAATAGCCATTATCTGAGCACGGAGGAGAGACGAATCCCCTCTGGTGTTCTCTTCTTGGTGCTGAGCCCAGTTCCATCTCCAGAGGGAGATGTGCTAACAACCTCCAAGCTTTTGCTCTGTGTCGGAGGATTATGCAGCAATGTGACAGTGATGGGGCTCCAGGGACCATTTCTGAAAACACAGAGATGCACGTGGTACCCAGCCCATCCCACAGAAGAGGAAGGGCATGCGCATACCCCAGGGAACATGGAGTCTCTCTTCACCTCCCTGCTCCCTTTCCTTTCTGACATCCTGTGTCCAGTGCCGCCCCCTCCCTCCCCTTGACAGGAAAGGACAGGACACCGGAGCAGGTTTGCTGAATGTTTTATGGCAGCCGTCCTACCCAGGCCTACAGCCGTGAAGGCCAGCCATCACTCATTAACCACTATCAATATTTTTGCCTTTCTATTTATTTTTTTCCAGGAAGCTTTTGCCTCATACAGAGTGAGTGAAATAATATTCATGTACTTAAGTGCATCTAACTATTTCTTTTTCCAAAAACAGGATAAAAATGCCCTCCCCTCCCCCGCACATAGAACATTTACAAGGTATGCAATCTGCAAACAGTACTTATAAAAAGAAAATCCTAATATTTTACACCCCCAATTCATTATCAAAGTTTCCTCTTCTCCCCGCACCTGATGGAAGTTATTTTACTCTTGGAAGACTCTCTGCAGCGCGGCTTCCTTCTCCCTCTCCCCTGGGATGTATGGATTAAATTCATGCATTCCCCCAGAAGAGGAGAAAAAATCCTGCTCCATTGCTCCTCACCTTATTCCCTAAGAGAATTGCTGCGTGGGAGTTGTTAGGGACGGCAGCTCCATGAGTTCTGGTTTGTTTTATGATAAAAGAGAAAACAGTTTAGGACCTCACTCTGCTGTGATTTCTGTCATGGAAAGTGTTTTTGCCGCTGCTATCCAGCAACATCTATGCACCTTCCCTCATCCCTCTCTATGGCTCCTTTATCTCTGTCTAAAATAGACTTAAGTGGTACTCTTTATCTTAAGAACAAAACAAAGCACTTTCCCTTACGTGTCTTACCCCTTCAAGCGACTGTCTTCTCTTTCTTCCTTGCTGTCAAATTCTTGAAAGTGAGGCCAGTCCTGTGGCCTTTGTCTCCTATGATCCCCTCCCTCTTTCCCATGCGGAGCTGCCTCCTATCCTTCTATTGCTACCCTTGATGCTTATAACCTTTGAATCAACAATTCCAAATGGCTTTATTCTTCTCGGCTTCTCTGAGTGTATGCTAAGTCAGCTCTTTTCTGGAAACTTCCATTCCCTTGTGCTCTGTGATGCATATTTCTAGGTGTTTCTATCCTTCTGTTACCACTCTCCTTTGGCCTACTTTGCTGGCTCCTCTGCCTCCTTCTTGTCCCAAATTTAAATGTTTTCCGAGGATCTCTATTCTCTTCCTTTCCCCCTTCAGAGATTTTATCCACTCTCCAAGTTTACCACAGCACTGATATGCTGATGACCCCAAAAGCTTCATTTCTAGCCCAGACTCTTCCAAGTTCCAAATTTATGTTTCCAACTTACTGCAGTGGTCTTCCACCCAATGTCCTACTCTCACAACAAATCACAGATTTTCAAAGTCTGGCTACTCACGATGTGCCTCTCACTCCCAGAAAAGGGACTTCCTGAATTTCTGCCAATAGTTCACTCAGTTATTTGAACTTGAAACCTTGGATTCTATTTAAACTCTTCCCTCTCCTTCACCCCTTTCATCCAATCAGTTACCAAAAATTTGCCTTTGACTTTTACAACATATATCAGACATGTCTCTTCCTTCAACCTTCAACTGCTACTGCTCTCATTCATACACTCATTACTTGTCATATAATCAGGACCAAAGGAACCCTAACTTGTGTCCTTTCAGTCCAGCCTTTCTCCAATTTTTCGAAACTTATTTTTCTGCAATCCTTTCATTTTCACAATTACTACTCTTGTCTCTTTCTCTTTCCTTATACAATCTACAGGCATTAAAAATGTTTCTATTTCCTCTCTTTATGTATACAAAACCCTGGATAATGTACGTGAGAGCGCTTTGTAATCTAAAGCAGTGATTCTCAACCTTGGATTGAGCACATCAGAATCCCTGGGGGAGCTTTTCAAAAACACCAGTGCCATCAACCCACCCCAGACCCAGCAAGTCAGAATCTCTCTGGGGTGAGAGTTGAGAATGGAAAACTGAAAAGCTCCCAGGTTATTCTATCAGGCACTCAGGCTTGACACCTGTGGCCATAAATGTAAGATTATCCTTTGCCAACAAGCTCTCTGACTTCTGGGGTCACCTTCTCTGGTTCGTTTCTAGCACTTTCAAATCTTCAAATAATAACCTGGTGGACGGCCTTCCCCATATCTTGGTAGAAGCTTTCTTCAGCATTCATTTTGTTCCAGGAACGCCTCCTGCCCTTTGACCAGCTGAACAACCATAGCTTGTTTGTGAAGAAGAAAAATAGTAGGAGGCCTTGCTTTCCTTCTCATGCCTTCTAGTAAGTGACTAGATGAAGCTATTTAAGGTTAATTAGCACCTTTGAGATGTGTGCTGGGTTACAGAGTTCAGAATAAAGTCATCGTGGCAGCAACATTACGAGGAAAGAGAGATTTGAATGGGAAAAGGTTTGTTCAGTGTTCTAGTTATTTCCTCCTCGACAGCATTTGGTTAGAAGATGGTCTAAGAGACCAGGTACGAGGAAATGAGCTGGCCCTGGGAGGACCAGGGACAACCAATTTGCTCTATATCTGGAACACCAATTGCCATTTGATTCTTTCTAAGGTTGTTATTTGAGAATTAGGAAATCTCAAGTGAGCACACAATAGTTTCTGGTTAAAGCACTTTCATTACCCATTTCTTGCAAATTGGAGTAGTAGCCATTTTTCTGAACTCACTTAATTAAAAAGAATTTAAAGCAAGCTTCTTGGGAACCTGGTCTCTAAATAAAACAAAAAGAATTCAAACCACACATCCTGAAATGATAATTTCATTACAGCACAATGGCATTTCAGATGACATGTGACCATACTTACAGCCACGGGGGGAAGAATGAGACAAGTTAAGTGATGAATATAAGAAAGAGAGAAACTTCTTTACCACATCTCTGGATGGCACCTGGGGAGGTGGTGATGGTGACCCCAGGTCAAAGAATCCCTGACCTCACATATTTAAGAAAATCTCTTTTCCCCACTCCCTTAGGTACTACCCCTGCCTTTGGAGCCCTTCTAATTTTGAAGCCCATCAGCCCCCTCCAAGCACTGGATCCCACTCCCCCACCCTGTGTTTGCTCACATCATTCAATGTATTGGTGCCTCTAGGCTATGCATTCTCAAGGGGGTGACACTGCCTCCAAGAGGACAAAAATTGGTTCTTGGGGGATGAAAAAAACTTACTCTTTTTATGTATAATGCATATATGTATGTATATACACAGTACCTAAACAGATATACAGTATATCTGTGGTATTAAAATTTCATTGCTGGGGTGGTGAGCAGCATAGAAATGGCTAAAATGACTCCTTAGTATGCCAATAAAGAAGAAAGGGCTGAGAAATATCATTCTAGGCTGAGCTCCACAGTAACCCAATGGACACTGACTCGTCTGGGCTGGATCTCTGACCCTGCACCTCTTTTTGTCCTTAAATGGCATCTCTCTCAATGCCCCCAGCAACTGTTTCCCACTAGACACCCATCCATGAGGTGACCCAGTACTGGAAGGTTCTCTTCCCATACCCTGCCCCCAGAACACTAATGGGTTGGGAACTCAACTCAATTCCCTCTTTTCCAGGTATCTTTTAAATATTCCCATTAGGCATCTCCAGGACCCACAAGTTATTTCTCTGCCTACTCAGTCCCAAAGGACCCAGACTTACAGTTTACAAGATGCCAGTTTAGCAAGAAGGGAATTTACAAATGGTGAGTCCTGAGCCCCACCTTGGTGAATTACCATAGCTCTGAATAAGCTAACTGGAGAGTTCTCACAGCGGTTCAGAGTATGGGGTCTGGTGTCAGGCTGCCTAAATTCATAGTCCTGGCTCTACTGCTTACTAGTTATGTGACTGAAATGCTCTGCCTCAGTTTCCTCACTTGTCAAATAGGGATAAGAACAGTACCAACATCAATGTTTTGTGATGAAGGTTAAATGATTAACTCAGGTAAGCACTTAGAAGAGGCTCTGGCCAAGAGAATGAGCTCAAACATATTATTACTACTATTATTTCATTATTAAGGGATTTGTGTCATCTTCTACTTGGACAATACTATCTGAGAAACAAATAATTCTGGTTTTTAAATGATGTTGTGAAATTTCATTAAGTACTTATACTTAGGGATCTGCTATAGCAGTTGACTGGAAAAAATGAAGTTTGCAGTTTAACTGATTTGCTTTAGGTTACATCCAGAATTAACATCAAAAGGAGTAAATTCAGATAAACAGTATTATAGATTTTAAGTAGAAATTGGCACTAAAAGTAAAATTATAAATTATCTCTAGTCTGCTCCTACGTCAGTCACTTAGGAATAAATAAATACAGTACTACACAATTTGAAAGTATAGGAGAGAAAGTTCCAAGAATATTCTTGAACTTTTTATTTCCAACATCATAGAATTAGACATCCTCAAGTGATTTCTATAGAAAAACAAATACAGAAAAACCAATCCAATCTATTGCTAAAAGCATGTTGGACACCAGATTTTTGAAGAGTGAAAACCTATAATCCTTTATTTAAAATGGAAAAAACAGTAATGCTTTCCCAACCCATCAAAAAACCCTATCAGTTTTAACAAATATCACAAAAACACTCAAAACCTATAAAACCATCCACAAAGAATCATTCCAGAATATAAAGTATTTTAAACACCAAGCACCAGAATCAAAGACACTTTCAGAAGTTTTTCTGTCTTTTCTTACACACTGAAAACATTAGTGCATAGTTCTTGGGGACACAAGCACAGCCAAGCGTGTTAGTTCGCCTCTCTCAACATACTTTATCTCTTTCCATTTTTCTTTGCATGTGTGGGCTTTTCAGGCCTCTTGGGTTCACCTATTTTATTCACAGGCTTTTAGCTTTTTTAGAAGATGTTTTCACTCAATAATGTGGTAAGTTGAGAGCACTAATGCACAACTTGAGCCTATTGGGAGATGCAACACATTCTCCATCTTCTTGTCTGGATGTACCTGCAACTCAAAATGTTTTTGCTAGCCCACATGTGTGAATTCACTATAAAGAGATTTTTGATTCAGGCAGTGAATTCCAGACAAAACAAATCTTAAAAGTTGTTATAGCAAATGTTTAGATAGCAAGACTTCATCATAGGGATCTCTATAGAGGTGTTTGGAACTAATGTCTCTCAGTTACCAAAGCATTTATGGGCATGTCTATGTGTCTATGTTGACACTAAAACTGGTCTATCTGAAGTGAAATTCAGATAAAACTCTTACTCAGGAGAAAAACCAAAACACACTTCATCTACTTGGAAAAGTATGTTTAAAAGAACTGAAAAATATCTAGTATTTCACAGAAGTATTTTTATTAATATCAAGAGAGCTTCTAATAGATATAATAATCATTCTGCAAAATTTCTTTTAAAGACAATTATTATTTTGAGCTTATTTTTTAAAAAGCCATGTAAACTCCAAATTTTTATCAGGACTTCATCATATTTTTTCGATCAGAACTAAGATAGTCTGGTCCACGGTAAGCTTGGTCTTAAAACATATATTAAACGTGCATGCATTTTCTATCAGGAATTGTCAGTGTCCAATTAGGGCTTGTCTATTTTACTCAGCTTGAACTTTAGGTCATATGATTCATAATTTACATATTCTTTCCCTGATTATCAGCCTATATACCGTCAAGTGAGGCCAGAGTAATGTAGGAAGCCTGCAGGAAAACGGGTGTAGCTGTCTTGCTGGACACCCACCAGAGCTGATGCTGCATAAAATGGCATTGAATGTCAAATGTGTTTTTCTAAACTAATGTAAAATACACATACCAAAAAAATGTTCTGGGCAAATTGGCAAGATCTTAGCTGCAAAGACGCTTCCCCATCCAAAAACAACAAAAGGATATCAAAGGTGCCCAAACACAAAAGACCAAAAGTCTTGCTTCCACTCTATCCTAATAAAGCCAGGTCATTCAGATGACCAGAAGGTGTCTGGGCAGGAATAAAGGCTAAGCTAGATCAAAAGACGGTCAGTGCAAACAATAGAAGAGAGAGCACTGTCATGCTTTATATAGAGAGAAAAGCTGTAAGTGTTTAAGCCAAAGAGAGACAGTAATTTTCTCCCATCTCCTAAGAGAGAACAGACCCCAGATGGAATTGGGGTCATACTGGGAGGCCCAGCTCAACAAAAGCTCTTTTTGATACTGTCCATCCATCTCTGAGAGTTTTGGAGACGACAGCCCGGTGACTTGTTAAACCATTTTAAAGGATTGAATTTTTCTGAGAAAATAAGATGTTTTATGCTTTGATTTACATAGAGCCCAGAAGACTCTGTCTTAATAAAATTTTTATTAAGAAATCTTTCAACAATATTTCTTAGAAAATGAGCTAAAGAAATGAGATTTAGGCCCTCAAACACATTGTCTCACTAAAAGTGCTTGCATTTTAATGGACCTGCAATTTTTAAGAAACTAAAAAAATTTCAAATGTACTAAAACTGAGGCAATCAAAACATTTCCACTCAAGATTGTTTGATCAAAAACTCTGGATATTTTTCTAAGGTTTGGAGAGACCACTTCTTAATTTTACATATGACTAAAAACGTGTCTCAATATGCATATGGAACTTATCAGCAAGGTCAAGTTTCAGAACAGCCATGTAGGAACTGCTGACACCCTCAGCACCAATGTCCACTGTCAGACTCAAACACCTCTCTGGCCCTTCAGAGAGCACTGGGCCAACTGGACTCAGACCCCTACTGTTCGGCTCTGACTTCCCACGGAGGTCATCACCAGCTCATCTCCCTCTCCGGCATCTTCTTGATCAGGACAGCCAGCTCTGGCAGGACAGCGGGCTTCCAGGGATAGCTATGTTGGGGGCACACCAGCAGAGCAGCGGCTGAAGGGGCCGGTCCACAAGGGATGTGAGAGCATTGCTGGAATGAACTGCACATTTGGTGCCAGTTAATGCAGATTTTCACCAGTGACTCCTTACAAAATGGGCAAGATGTTTAAAAAAATGCTCTCTTTGACGCACATAGTAAACTCTTTATCTTGAATATGAACATGTGATAAGAAAAAAAAAGTCATTTTTAGTCCACACTGTCCTCTAAGCAGAGCGAATCCTGGTAACTGCTATCCTTTGTTTGCTAAGCACAACTGAAATATTCATCTTTGGCATTAACGGTTTCTGACATACTCGAAACAGTATTAAGCAGCGGGTGGGGGTGTGCAAGTCTGGAGCCAGAAGCTTGGAAAGATCTAAATTGTTCTGCTGAGAAAGGGGAGAGAGGTTGAGAGAGAGGCCAGGAAGGAAGGCTGAGAATCAGAAGGCGAAAGAAAGAACGAATCACAGGGGCTGCGGGGCTGGGGAGAGGCTTCTGGGAGAGGGGACAAACCTAATGGGACTTTTCAAAAATGTGCTACAATTTCACTTCTACAGTTCTAAGTCATGAATAACCCTGTCTGAAGCAAACATGTGTCTCGGTCCAACCCTGTTTCCAGGCCCCATCACCCCAGGGGCTCTCCTCTGCTGGATCGTCCTCCTTGCCTCATCTCACCCAATGCCTGGACCAGAAACTAACGGCAGGGGCAGACCTAGCTGGGGAGTGGAGTAGAGCCACATAAAAGAGACGAGAAGGTGGAAGACGACAAGAGGAGGCCTCTCTCTGGTTGAGATGGACTTTAAAAAGATCATTTTATGAAAAATCTTTTTCTTGGTCTGCTGGAATTAAAACTCTACCATCAAGGCTAGCAATATAAGCATCGATAATCTAGGGCATTCTAAGGAGAGAAATGATGTATAAAGAGACAAAAGCATAAAGCAGAAAATGAGATGGACACCAGGAATGGAGTGTTTCACAAATGCTATGGAGGTAATGACAGCAGCTAGAAAATTTATTGTTCAGTTAACCTGCACACAGGAGACATCCGAGGATGAGGTAGGGAATATCTTTTTATTAGTTGACTATAGATTTACAACCACAAAGAGAGGCGAGCTCCAGCTTCACATTGCCCAGAGTAGCCCTGCAGCGGTGTAGAATGCAGCATTCTCCAGCCGGTATGTCATGGCTGCGTGTGTTGCTGAGCGTGGTGCACCCCTGCTGAGGCTCAGAGGCTCCAACTTTGCTCCTCCACAACCGTAGATGGGCCCGATGATAAGTCTCCCGTAAATAATAATGCCTCGGTCTCATGTGCTGCATTTGCCTTATTTAAAGGTAACAGATTCCCAGAAAGGGAGAGCGACCCCAGGCTCGAGGCTTGTGAACTCTGAGCAGCCTTCGATCTGTTCTTGCAGTGTGATGATCTACATAAATCTCGCAGGGATGGTGGTATCTAGAATTAGTGTTTAGATGACAGAGCCAGCCCAATCTTTCCTTTCCTTTCCTTTTCCTTGCTTATGTAAAAACAAAAAGAGAGAGACACAGGTGGTGTGTTCCTTTCACACCTCTCCCTTTCCCGCTTACACTGTTGGACTATTTCCCTTGATTCTCCAAGGAGCTAGTGGAAGATACAGAATTGCCAGACTCCACACCTCCACTGACATTTAAAGGTCAAGTCTCTTTGTATTGTACGTAATGATACCTCCCTCCCACATGTGTGAAAAGGATGGCTGTGAGAATTACTAGGAGGGAGGAAGGAACCTTTGCAAGTTCACTGGGGCAAAAGGACTTGATTTACTGCCATTCTGCTGAACACTTAAGCAGAATTGTTTCATAAAATAGAGTTAAGAAAAGTTAAAATCAAAGGAGGAATTCATCCAGACATTGTTTTCCACCTCTTTTCTGTATTGATTTTAATATGGTTACCCTCTCAATAAATAAAGACTTCTAAAAGAACTGGATTAATGCCATAAATAGGATGCGGTTTTCAAACACTTTCTTTCAGAGTAGTGGCTGCTTCTTTGGCTGCTGGACCCTTAGTGCCAGAGACCGTGTATTATCTCTGAAAGAGATTCCACGGTGGGAAAGCCATTTGGCCTAGCTCCATTTGAATTTCCCCATCTGAAGGAAGAATTTATTTTGGAGGAATCACATATTCAGTATGTATTTCTTTAAAAAGTATCTCTCCTTTCCCTCTGCCCCCAGAGCTCATGGAAACCTCTCCTCCAAGAGCTAAAAGCATCCCACAGACATTGTTTACCTCCCCAGCGCCTGCACTTCAGTTCCGTCATCATGAACTTGCTGGTGATCCCGGGCGGGGGCTCACGTCTGAAAGTAACTAATAACAACTTCACTTGATTGAATGTTCATGAGTATCAAATACCAGCCTGGGCACTTCTCTTACATGGTCTCATTTAATCTCTGCCACGATCCTGCAAGGGAGTGATTACCTGCATTTTACAGATGAGGAAACTGAGGTTCAGACCGGTTTTGCAACTAGTTTAGGGTTACAAAGATTGCAAATGGCTGCCTGGGGCAGAAACCCAGGTCTGTCAGACCTGAATCCACACACAGCTACTCGAGGGACGATATTATTGCTTCCATATCCTTACTGATTAAACAAGTCAAATGCATTGCGCATTTACTTCCCGTAACATGGTGATCACAGGGTTTGTTTTTAGAGCTAAACGTCTGACCCTCACCCCGGTGCAGGAAATTGATGGAGAGATTACAGTGATTGTAAACTTTGTAAAGACATGAAGGATTTCATTGTAGGGACACATGAGGGCACTCTAACCTTCTCTCAGTTGAGGACACGTTTTCTTTGCAGTTACACAGCTCAGAGCCTGAATCCCAGCGCTGGCTCTGCTCTGATGACTTGTATGAACTTCAGCTTTTAAAGTTCATACTGGAGTTCAGTTTCTCCATTTGCAAATTTAGGAAGGTGGGTGAAATGAGCTTTAGAGTCTCTTCTGTCTTAAGCATCACGTGATTCCAATTTATTAACAGCTAATTAAAGGAATTTATGACCCTATCTTAACAAGGATTATTAATTACTGCAAAGAAATAAGATACATTTCTTTCATATTTGCTATACTTAAGCAGAAAATGTGCTTATAGATCTAACTCATCATATTTGCAAAAAGCAAATCATTTCCCAAGCCTAAGCGTGTATGGATTTATTTTTGGCCCATCTGAGAATTCCGTCAAATTTCTGGAGGAATTCTTTCCGTCACAGATTCAGCTTCTCACTTGCACGAGGACCGTCCTCTGGGGGGCCAGCGTTGGATCTGCACTACATTAATTGAATGCATTGGCCAGTAGGTCGCTTCTTGTTTAGCATTTAGGTAACAGTTCCCTTTAGTCCAAAGGCTGGCATTTCATTGCTTTGCGGAATATTTTTATGAGATTTATCGTAGGGACTTTGAAAAAAACACCTTCATAATCACCTAGCTTGGTTGAAATTTTTCACAGGGCGGGGTGAGTTTAAGATTCATTTGACAAACTGCAGAATGATGGACATCGAGGGAAGCTCCTCAGCTAGATCTCCGGCAAGAACAAGAGGGGTTTGTTCTCTCTCCTGTAAATGAAGCACCAAGCCAAGGCCTCCGACAGAGGAAAGGGAAGGAGGAGGAGGGACAATCCAACAAGTAGCAGTCTAACTTACACGAAATGATGGGTTTACAGGACATTTGTACGTTACACACACAGCGGGGGAAGTGAAGGAAAACACCCCCAGCCTGGAAGATGAGTGTTCTGACAAGCTTACAAATCTGCTAAAAGCCTCTGCCGATCTTTCCGGACAGAGGCAGGAGGATTTTTTCTCTGCTGGAGCCTTGCGGGGCGATTACTACACAGACCACTTAAACCACTGGACTGCTTTTATTCTGAGTCAATACAAAGCCTCCTAGATGTCTCGTCTTGAAAAAAAAAAGTGACTTGTTCAGCTGGAACAGGTTAGCAGGCGGTCCTTCAGACACAGCGGTCCTCGTGGGTGCTCAGGATCAGAGTCGGGCGTGGAAACAAACGCCTCGGATGAAAAGAAAGCTAGTCTGTATTACAACCAACAAAAGGAATTGAAGTTACAGCCCAACACTGGGTCAATCTCCAACTCTATCAATGTCTTTTATTTAAATGCAATTAAATGAATTTGGCAAGACCAGGGTTTTACAATTCTGGTATTGTTATCAGGATTTCTGTTGCAATTTGCTTAACTTCTCTGTACCTCGATTTCCTCATCTGTCAAACAGAGATAATAATAGTACTTACATCAGTGGGTTGTAAAGGTTAACTGGCCTTACAAAAATCAAGTACAGCAATATCAGGCACCTAGTAAGTGCTTTAGAAGTGTTTTATAGTAGGCTCTTCTTCTGCCTCTTTTTCTTATTCTTATTCTTAAAGCCTTGGGACACCTTGAGAAGACATGGCAATGCAGGTATAAGATTTTGTCTTCCCCTATGCACTATTATTTTCTCTCTGTGTGTCCTAGTTTCTCCTTAAATTAACTAGAAATATCTGCTCTTTATGCTTAAATTCTTTGTAGATATTTCAAGATTCCATGTCTCTCTCCTCTTTTGCTCCCTCCCTTTTCATAAAGTACTTCTTCTGAACCAGCATACAGACACCGAGCATACAGAGATGACAACACAGAGTTGTGTACAGCAGAAACACAAGTAAACAGTCTCAACGGCACACAATGTGCCCCATGATGGAGGTGTGCACAGAAGTACCCGAGCTGTTTCTTGCGGGATGAATCATTCTCGGCCAAGTGAAGTGGGGGTATTGGGAGGGACGGTGTCGTGGCTGAGGAAAGAGCATGTTCAAAGACTGAAGTCATGAAAAGAGACAAAATATTTTCTTTTGGGGTTTTCTTTGGGCCCTAAGTTGTCACTGGCTCCCTAAAGCCCACTCGACAAAGCAGAAAGTGCCCAGCACCACGTTGAAAACCTCTCTCAATCTGGCTTAAGTCTGTCTTTCCAGTCCTTTCTGTTTCTCTCTTCCGTCTCTTCTACAGTGAGTCCCTGCAGCCCTTCCCTGTTTCCTGAAGGTGCCCTTGCTTTCTCATCTCTAATCGTATTCATTTGGTTCCCTCCGTCTGGAATGCCCTTCCTCCCCACACTGAAATCTTACTCACTCCTCAGGCCAGCCCCCAGGTGCCCTCCTGGTGCAGCTGTTCCGGAACTCCTATCTGGAAGTACCTGCCCCTTTTCCAGGTCCTTAGCACAGTTTGCTTGTTTCTTTACTGTGGCACTCTCCATATTCTGCTTTTATTGGCTTTATTTGAACCTTAGGATTCTCCTACAGTATTACAAACTATACCTTGTTAATTTTGTAAAGATTTCCTATGGCATCTAGTATGATGCTAGGTGCACACTAGGTGATCAAAAAGGACTGATAATAATAGTTATATATCCAAAAGTTATTCTTGTTTTGTGCTAGACAATATTCTAAGCACATTGCGTGTATTATCTTATTTAATTCTTAAACAACTTTGTTGTGTAGTGAAGAACTTAACCTTGCCCAAGGAGAGGTCTGCTCTTTGTCCTCGGCTCTGGGAGGTAATCTTAAACCCTGGGAATATCCTGGCTGATAAGAGTATCTTTGTTTAGCTGGGGGTGCTTTAAGGCCACATCAAAAAGTCTAAGGATGAGATTTATGGTGGTGGCTTTAACTCACACAGGTACAGGCTTGACCTCTGGGGGGCTGGATACTGAGGTCAGCCATGCGGAGCCTCAATAGAGACTCTGGACACGAAGGCTTGGGTGACCGTCCTGGGTTAGCGATACCTTGTGTGATTGTCATACATCAATACCAGGAAAGTAGCTCTGACCATGACTCCAGGGGAGCAGACAGCTGGAAACGCCACGTTTGGAACTTTCCTGAACTCGGTCCTATGTACCTCTTCACTTGGCTGATTTTAATCGGTAGCTTTCAGCTGTAATAAACAGTAACTGTGAGTATAACAGTTTTCAGTGGTTTTGTGAGTACCTCTAGTAAATTATTGAAACTAAGGGTGATCTTGAGAACTCCCCAAACTTGCAATTAGTGTCAGAGTGAGGGCCGTCTCGTGGACTGTGCTTCCTGTAACCTTGCACTTGTGAAGTAGATACTATAATTATCTCAGTTTCACAGATGAGAAAACTAAGGGACAGAAAGGTTAAATTTTTTATTCAAGGTCATGTAACTCGTAACTAGGATTTGATCATAGGTATGGTAAAACAGAACACACACTCTGAACTACTTCTCTATACTGCCTCCCATGTGAATAAAAGTTAAAGATAGAGATAAGATAAAAAATATTAAGAACAGACATAAAAATGAACGTGTCCTTAAAGGCTGAGGATGTTTAGGGCAGCTTTTGTACAAAAACATCTTGTATTACAACTCAGGTATTTAATCTCTATGAACATTGAATATTGCAATAAATTTGAAATGAATAGATTATAATTTTGCATGTGAAAATATTTCTGTGGCCTGAGGTAAGAACATAGTCATTTGCAAAGTTATGTATGAGAAGCAGGCCTTATGGTTACTGAATATAGCAAAAGATTTGTCTAGAAAAACAAGAAACTCTAAGAGTCTTTGGGAACAATCTCATTGTCCCTTGCCTTCCATTTTAATTACAGGCGTACCTTGTTTTCAGATATCGCACTTCACAGATATTGCATTTTTTACAAATTGAAGGTTTGTGGCAAACCTGCATTGAGCAAGTCAAACGGTGCCATTCTTCCAACAGCACTTGCTTACTTTGCGTCTCTGTGGCACATTTTGGTAATTCTCGCAATATTTCCAACTTTTTCATTATTATTATATTTGTTCTGGCGATCTGTGATCAGGGATCTTTGATGTCACTATTGTCATCGTTTTGGGGCCCCACGCACTGCGCCCATATAGGACGGTGAACTTAATCGATAAATATTGTGTGCACTCTGACTGCTCCACCAACTGGCCGTTCCCCCGTCTCTCTCCCTCTCCTTGGGCCTCCCTATTTCCTGAGACACAGCAATATTGAAATTAGGCCAATTAATAACCCTACAATGGCCTCTAAGTGTTCAAGTGAAAGGAAGAGGTGCACATCTCTCACTTTAAATCAAAAGCTAGAAATGATTAAGTTGAGTGAGGAAGGCATGTCAAAAGCCTAGATAGACCGAAAGCTAGGCCTCTTGTGCCAGTTAGCCAAGTGGTGAATGCAAAGGAAAAGTTCCTGAAGGAAACTGAAAGTGTTACTCCAGTGAACACACAAATGATAAGAAAGCAAAACAACTTTATTGCTGGTATGGAGAAAGTTTTAGTGGTCTGAATAGAAGATCAAACCAGCCACAATATTCCCTTAAGACAAAGCCTAATTCAGAGCAAGGCCTTAATTCTCTTCAATTCTATGAAGACTGAGAGAGGTGAGGAAGCTGCAGAAGAAAAGTGTGAAGCTAGTAGAGGTTGGCTCATGAAATTTAAGGAAAGAAGCCATCTCCATAACATAAAAGTGCAAGGTGAAGCAGCAAGTGCTGATGTAGAAGCTGCAGCAAGTTATCCAGAAGATCTAGCTGAGATCATTAATGAAGGTGGCTACACTAAACAACAGATTTTCAATGTAGATGAAACAGCCTTATATTGGAAGCGGGGGCCATCTAGGACTTTCATAGCTAGAGAGGAGAAGTCAATGCCTGGCTTCGAAGCTTCAAAGGACAGGCTTACTCTCTTCTTAGGGGCTAATGCAGCTGGTGACTTTAAGTTGAAGCCAATGCTCATTTACCATTGTGAAAATCCTAGGGCCCTTAAGAATTATGCTAAATCTACTCTGCCTGTGCTCTATAAATGGAACAACAAGGTCTGGATGACAGCATATCTGTTTACAACATGGTTTACTAAATATTTTAAGCCCACTGATGAGACCTACTGCCCAGAAAAAAAGTTTCCTTTCAAAATATTACTGATCATTGACAATGCCCTGGTCATCCAAGAGCTCTGATGGAGATGTACAATGAGATTAATATCATTTTTGTGCCTGCTAACACAACATCCATTTTGCAGCCCATGAATCAAGGAGTAATTTCGACTTTCAAGTCTTATTATCTAAGAAATACATTTCATAAGGCTATAGATGCCATAGATAGTGATTCCTCTGATGGATCTGGGCAAAGTAAATTGAAAACCTTCTGGAAAGAATTCACCATTCTAGATGCCATTAAGAACTTTCATGATTCATGGGAAAAGGTCAAAATATCAACATTAAAAGGAGTTTGAAAGAAGTTAATTCCAACCCTCACGGATGACTTTGAGCAGTTCAAGACTTCAGTGGAGGAAGTAACTGCAGATGTGGTGGAGACAGCAAGAGAACTAGAATTAGAAGTGGAGCCTGAAGATGTGACTGAATTGCTGCAATCTCATGATAAAACTTTAAAGGATGAGGATTTGCTTCTTAAGGATGAGCAAAGAAAGTGGTTTCTTGAGATGGAATCTACTCCTGGTGAAGATGCTGTGAAGACTGTTGAAATGATAATAAAGGATTTAGAACATTACATAAAAGTAGTTGATAATGCAGCGGCAGGGTTTGAGAGGACTGACTCCAATTTTAAAAGAACTTCTACTGCGGGTAAAATGCTATCAAACAGCATCGCATGCTACAGAGAAATCGTTTGTGAAAGGGTCAGTTGCTGCGACAAACTTTCTTGTTGTCTTATTTTAAGAAATTGCCACATCCTCCCCAAGCTTCAGCAACCACCACGCTGATCAGTCAGCAGCTGTCAACCTCGAGGCAGGACCCTCCACCAGCAAAAAGATTATGACTCGCTGAAGGCTCAGATGATGGTTAGCAGTTTTTAGCAATAAACTATTTTTTGATTAAGGTATGCACATTGGTTTTTTAGACATAATGCTCTTGTGCAGTTAAGAGACTATAGTAGTGTAAACATAACTTTTATACGCATTGGGAAACCAAAAAATTTTTGTGACTTGCTTCATTGCGATATTCGCTTTGTTGTGGTGGAGTGGAACCGACACTGCAGTATATCTGAGGTGCTCCTGTATTGGTATGTGACTCAGGTCACAGTCATTTGTCTGTGAGCTCACGTGACTGCACTAAGCAGATTTAACTGCTCTTTGCCCTGTGCTTCCACAGCGTTTTGTTCACATGATGCACTTGGGACACTGTAGTAATTATCTCCGTATTTGTCACCAACACCTGAGTGTGAGTTTTTGAGGGTGGCGTCATGTCTAATTCATGTGCATATCTCCATACTTCGTAAGTTTCTGGCATATAGCAAGCACTGAATACATGTGTGTAGAATAAGTGTAAGCATGATTTCTTGAATGAACAGCTGTTTAGAGAGTTGCCTATGAGAGGTAAGCCTAGGTCTCCTGGTCCTCTCCCAAACTTCTCTTTGGTCCATCCATAATTCTCTAAAGAGACAAGAGTTCACTCTCCGCACCTTTTCACCTTCAGCACCATTTATCTCCATTTGTTCTTCTAGTTTGACCTATCTGGGTCAATAAAGAGCAATGTGTCAGAAAACACAGAAGACAAAAATAAACCAGAAAGGATGACTAAAGGAGCAGCTATGATAAAATACCACATTGAACAATTTAAAAGGAAATGTCCTAGAGAGTAGATTTCCTGCAAATTATGTCCATGTAAATTATCTTCTAATAACATCTCCTTGGGGTCTCCCATCTCACACACTTGAATTAGGTCTTTGAGAAAAATGCAGCATTTGTGGAGAACTTGACTCCATACTGACAAGTGCAGAAAGGCTGAGGCATCTTCAGAATATACAAAATATAGCCCGCGTGAGTCCAAGGTTCAAGACCAGGGGACTGTTCAGCAGTTTCCCACACCAAAGAATAATATCTTTAAACCTTGCCAACCCAAAAGGATAAACTCCTCCTATCAGACTGGATTATTTTCCATGGGGCATGTGGGAGAATGTTAATAATAACCATCCAACTGTCAGCAAAATCTGAGAGGTCCATGCGGCCAATTGAAGTTTTAATCAGGTGTCTATTGAATTCATAATTATTCACAGTGCAACAAAGCAACTGTATAAGGCAGAACACTTGGAACCAGAGGATATTGATCAACTTTTTTATGTGCTGAGAAGCCAAGGGGCATCCTACTGTCTGAGGACAGCCATCAGCCTGGGAATCAAGAGAGCCGGTCCTGGTCTACCCCCAACTAGCTGGATGAACTAGAGAAAGTTGGAGTAAATCAGAGGTTTTCAGGGTGCTTTCAGACCAGGAATGTTGTCAAACAAAGTATTTACATGTAAAAATAAATAGAAGTAGAGCTTCTCTGATTAAAGGCCTGTCCCTGATAGTCCCCACTCTTGGTCTTGAAGTGTCCCCGGGGCTCCAAGAGAGCACCAGGGCTCTGCAGGGCACTATGGGAATTCCACTGCCCTAGATATTCTCCAAATCAGTCTCAACATCCAATGAGTTGTGTGAGTCAAAGGGTTTTCAATTCCACATATGGGAGGCATTTTGAAGCCCTCTACATATGGATGGGTATCTATCTTATTTTGAAAGACTTCCTCTTCCTCCAGTGTCCAATAAACCCCAATCCTTACCCCCAAATAAGACATTGTATAAGTAATTCACTAATTAGAAATTCTTCCTCTATTTTGCTAATTATCACCCTGCTCTGTCTCTGAACAGATGGCATCGTCTTTGGTAAAGTGACACCCTACAAGGGCACTTGGTCATCCCCCCAAATGAGCTTTCTCATTTGACTGAACAATCTTTCAGTTTTTAACACAAGAGAAAGAATAGTATGAAGGTTTAGGGGAAAACAGGAAAATGTTTATAGTAGGAGAAAAAGTTACATTAAATTAAATATTCTACTATAAAATTCTCCTGCTTTCATTGAGCCTCTTGGTGTAACCCTGGATGTCAGTGTGTGAAATAAATGGTATTGATGATCTGGCAAAGGAACTAAAAGTTTCCATGTCACAGCTGGGTGGTGATGTAATGCACATAGCTAACCCCCACCCCCACCCCCAAGCTGTCAAGATAGTTGGGGAAATAGTTAAACAAGAAATAGTAGAATTCATGCAGAACAAGCAGAACACTAGATGAGCATTGGAGGTTGCTTAAATGGTACTGGAAGTTCAGGACAGATTTCCTGAAAGAAGTAACATTTTAGCTGAAATCTAAAAAAAAAAAATAAAAAAATAAAGACACTAATTTCAAACTCAAATCATCTCATATTGGATATAATAGTACCTGTGGGTGAGGGCAGTGGGTTTGGCAAATTGCAAAATGTAAGATTTGGCTTTGAAATAATTTCCACTGGGTTCCATCTATACCTTTCTCCCAACTCGGAAATGTTCCACAGGTACCTCAAACTCAGCACGCCCAAACTAAGCATATCTGCTTCCCTCCACCACCCCTAAACCTGCTCCTTCCCGTGTATCCCTATCTCTGCAAAGGCTATCACCCTCCACCCAGGTACCCAAGACAGCTGTGCCTTCTCTTTCACCATCCAGTTCATCGCCAAGTCCAGCTGATACGTCTTCCTCTCTATCTCCTGTGTCTGTCCCTTTTCCTTCATCCACACTGTCACTCTCCTTCTCACGTCCGCATCACCTCCCACCTGGAGGACCTCATCGGCAACTAAGTGGTTACAGTACTTGGTTACAGTACTTCCTGATTCCAATCCATTTTGTGGACTGCAGCCAGAGGGATCTTCCCAAAACACATAGTTGACCTTGTCAATCACCTGCTAGCCACTCTTCCCACTCCTGGGAGGGTAAGGTTAAATCCCTTTAACACAGCTCATTAGCCCTCTCGGTGTCCTGCCACTCTCCTCCTTGGACCCTACAGTACACTGCAATGAACTTCTTTGTTTGTACAAGGGCCGTTTCCTCTCTTCAAGGTCTTCATCTGCATTGTTTGCTTTCCTAGAACACTCTTTCCTAGAACAGTCTTTCCCTTGTTCCTGTTATCCTGGAGAATAATTCCTATGTATCCTTCAGATTGTAGTTAACTTCCCACCTCCTCCAGGAGGCCTCCCTGGACTCCCAAGTCTTGTAAAGTTGCCCCTACTATACTCTTCTTCCAGCAGTGACGTCTACCTCCCCAATCATTCTACATAGGACATTGTGTCATAACTGCTTGATTAAATGTCCATTTCTCCAACTAGACTGTAAGCTCTTTGGAGGCAGGAGCCATGTCTATCCGGATCATCACTGAACCACCAGTGCCCAGGAGAGAGCCTGGCATATGGAAGAGAATGAACACATATGTATTAAACAGAATAAAAGAAACAATGAATTTCTCATGTTACCTGTCAGCATCCTTAACAACTGATGGGCCATTTTGTTTCTCTTCACCCTTAGCCAGTTCTCTGAGGGCTTTTCACCCATTCCTGACCAAGTTTCTCAGTGGCTGCTTTTTGCCTTTGGGATAACGTTTAACATTTAATCTTGGCATGACACATAAGGCTCATTAGCCCACTTTCCCAGCCTCATATCCAAAACTTTCTTTAAATGAAATCTATGCTCTGACCACTCCAGACTGTTCCGGTTTCCTCAAGGTCACTCTCATCTCTCGCTCCTTGGTACCTCTGCATTGTGACACTCTTTTTTCCACCTGTAACACGTGGATATTTACTACTTGCTCTTGTCAAGTAGTCCTTGTCATTCACCTGCTTGACATTCTTCCCACTCCTGTTAAGGTAAAGTTAAATCACTTTAACGTGACTTTAACCCAAGGGTCATCTCCTCTTGGGAGCCCAATCTACCCAGCTTTCCTCCTCCTTCCAGTGACTAGATTGCGTGTTGGTTTTCTGAGTATTTTAGTGTCCTATGCATTCTTCTCCACAGGGTTTGAATTTTGGCTTTCTTCTAAGATCATAACTTCACAAAGAGCAGGGAGAATCGTCTTCATCTCCATATTCACTTCAACTAACACAGTACCTGCCACAAGGGCATTCAATAAATATCCTTTGAATAAACGATTTTCCTTGAGATGAATACATTTTTTGAATATAGGCAATGAGAATGAAAAGAAGCAAAAGCAATAATTTTTTTTTAGCCAAACTGACACAATGTGCTCACACAATTCTTACAATTCTTATGAGGATCTACCTGGGTACCTCCTGCCAGGACGATGACCTGAACTCAAACCCAGGGAGGAGGGGGGACACTGTCTTCACCTTTATCTGTTTAGCATTTTTTATCTGGTTTCAATTGTACCTTAAGAATATCACTTTCAGTATATAAGCCTTCAAATCATACATGTTCATAAAATATTCATCTCAGTTTGACACAGTCTAGGAATTTTTCAGTTCCCCCATTACTCCTGCACTCTAAGATATTTGCATTAGCAGGTACAAATGCTTCCTATTTTTCCCTTTATTTTGCTATTGTCAGGTCTGTACAGAGAAAAAAAAATGTTGGATAGGATATTCTCTCCAAGAAGAAATAATACCTTACAGCCAATAGTTCTAGAATAATTGGAAATTAAAAAAAAGCAACCTTTTATTCTCTTAGAAAATTTCAGCTGCTTAGCAGACAATGGATCCAAGAAAGACTGCTGATGTTTCATAGATAACACAATCTAGACATGCCCCTCAGAGCAATGCAGGCCTCTGTGGCCAAATCCATTTTCTCTTGGAGCAACCTAGAGATCTACTAACATAATCCTCCCAGGTATGTTTGATCGTCATGAGTGTTCAGAGATATAATCCAAACTCTTATAGATGTGAGAAAGTAGAAGGACTGCTGCTTAACCACAGGTGTAAATACTCAAACAGATTTGGTCACAGTTGTCCTCCACCTAAATTTGGGTCTTTTTTCTTTTTTTTTTTGTGAGGAAGATTGGCCCTGAGCTAACATCTGTGCCAATCTTCCTCTACTTTATATATGGGATGCCACCACAGCATGGCTTGATGAGCAGTGTGTAGGTCCGCACCTGGGATCCGAGCCTGTGAACCCCTCAAACCCATGAACCCCAGGCCGCTGAAGCGGAACATGCAAACTTAACCACTACGCTACTGGGCCAGCCCCTGAATTTGGGTCTTGACGGTGTGTTCAAATTCTTTTCACCTGTACAAACACACCCACTTATTACAACATCTATAAATAACCCCTCCTCCGCAGGCCTGGTTTGAAACTCTCATTAGAGTTAGTTAGTATTTGCAAAGTGGTTTGCACTTTTCCCAAAGGCAAAGTTACAGGACAATGAAGCTTTCACTAACATTACCTCTAGTGTGCCTGGACTTATATGCTCTAAGAGGCTGGGGAGATATGTGGAGCCAGCTTGTCTATGGAGTGGAGGTCAGGTCAGATCATGTGCTAGAAACCAAATCCTCAGCCTCAGGAGCACATCTGACACAGCAACATGCAGGTGACAGAGCAGGCTCCGAGGATCTGAACCGTCAGTGGGCATGATTTGCAGGATCTTTATAAAGAGATCTTTATTAGAACGCGGGCGCTCTTGAGGGTGAGGCTAAGGTCATAGCTCAGTGGTTGTGCACTGGTGATGGGTACTATGTGTGTGTGTGTGTGGGGGGTGATGCATATGTTTGGAGGCATCATGAAGCTATTCCAATGGCTAAGGAAGGAGCTACAAACTATGTACAGAGATTTGTTCAAAGGAAGGCATTTTGTAATGTTCCTACTCTTGAGCTGGAAACAAAATGACTGGGTTAGGAGGACAAGTGATGGGGAAACGAGGAGACCAGAAGCAAAGCTAACAATATGGTCCTGTCATGGAGAGCTGAATTTTTCCCAAAGGCTTTGGATGTCTGGAAATGACAAAGTTTGACAGCTGAACATGGGACGGGAGGACAGAGTAAGTAGCTAAAGAGGATTTTCTGGCTCTCTTGATCAGCTGGCCTCACACTGCATTTAAGAGTCCCTTGGTTCGCACTTCCTGGGCAACCTTCCATGTACCCTTCCCTTAACGCTCAGTCCCTGAGGGGATGACCATTCCAGTTCCCCTGATCTGATCAGACAGAAAACACTGAGCCACACGGCTTAATTGGAAGGTTAGCTCCTTGACTAGACTGTAAATTATCCGAGGTTATGGACTGCATCTCACACTCTCTTTTGTTGTCCATTTCAGGCTCAGGCTTTCAATACTTGAATGTTGTGATTAAGGTAAAAAAAAGACACATAATAATAATAACAATTATTATTTTTTTCTGCTTATTTTGTGACAGAAACTCTTCTAAGTATGCCATATGAATTAATTTAATTCTCACACTGACTGAATGAGGTAGTACCGTGATTATATCTGCTTTATAGAGAAGGACACTGAGGCACACACAGGTTAAGTAACTTGTCCAAGGTCACAGAGTCGTAAGGGGCAGAGTTGGGGTTCAAATTCATATACTGTGGTTTTAGCGTTAATACTCTAAACCAATCCACGATTCCACCTCTTACAGACATGTGTGACGCCTGAATTCCTTGCGGCTTTTGTGTGATGGGGGTGAGAGGGGGGAAATCTAGGGAAGTGATGAACCTTCTTAGAAGAGAAACCCACTAATGGGAACACCAAAGTCATAGCCTCTTTTTATTCCTCACCATGACCACTCAGAGAAAAAACGTAAAACAACAACAACAATCTATTCCCACTTAAGGGAACATTTTGGCCCCGTATGATTTTTTCCTGCCTGGGTCAGACCTGGTAGATTCAACTTGGTCCTCGGTTTTCCACAACTCCAAATCCTGTAGGAGATGGGTTTGTTCTAGGGCCAACTCACGGCTCATGGTATCCTCAAAGAGGAGCCAACCTAAACTTCTTGATCCACATGTATTTTGCACCCTTTTGGGGTGGTTCCCCCAAATCTCTTTTAGATGCACCAGACCTGATCCAACTTCCACAGCACGATTTGAATAAGATCTCTTTATCCCGCCCCCGGGGTGATTTCGTCTCCATGTCACACGTGTGGGAAGTGAGTGTGGGACCACAGGAGAAGAGCTATAGAAGTCACCACGTGGTCAAGGCAGAACTGCATGGGAAAGGATAGGATTCCAGAAAGGTAAAAAAGAAGAGAAGGGAATGATCATCAGCAAGAAGAGAACAGAGAACCGTCCGGGAATAGGAGAGCAGGGAGGAGCGTCTGAGCAAGGATTGACCCCGGAAAGGGAGAGGCCGGGAGACAGGCCAGGTCAAGGAAGGAAGGAAGGTGAAGAGGGGAACAAGAAACAAAAGCAGCTGAGGCTGCAGCCAGACAGGAAACGTGAGAAGCTCAAATTTGACAGGGGAAGAAGGAAGGCAGAAAGGATGCAGGTGAAAGAATTGTTCCTAGGACAGAAGTTCCAGGAGAGTTCTGCTTTGACTCTTCTGACCATTTTACTCTGCCTCAGAATCTTCATTTTTAATGCAGCTCAGTGACAAACCTTATCTGGAGCTACAGGAATATTACGTAAAAGTAACAAGAAATGGTTTGGAAATGTTCAGATTGCTTCATATGGCTATTTACACAGGGTGAACCTAACCAAACTATTTAGTTTAGCTGTGATCACCATTGAAAATGATGGTGTCTGCAAGCCACCTTTCAGCATTCTTATTCTCCGGTTCCATACATTAAATTATTCACTTAACAGTCACCAATGATCCAGCCGCTACCCTGTACTGGGACTTAGGTTATAAAGAGAAATAAGTCATATTCTCTGTGTGCAAGTTGTTCATAGATGATGTGGAAGACAGACACCTGAAAATAATCTGCTGAGAAGTACCATGATAAAGATATTAACAGCACATTACTGAGGGGCAGGAGAGGGAGTCCTCCAGCCATTTCCCAAAACACCCCCATCCCTTAGCTCATTTGGTGTATTTCACCTGGAAAGCCCCCTTCCCAGCCCTGGCTCCCAAGCCACATCCCTTAAAATTTTGACCATTCTTTAAATTTCAGGTCAAATGCCATTTTTTCAACAAAGTAGTTCCTAATCTTAAAAGTTGGAATTAATCTTTCCATTCTGTGTGCTTCTATAACACTTTATTTATATCTCTGTTTTAATATTTACCCAATTAGTTTTTCCAAAAATTATGTATGGTGAAGGTATATATATATACAGCAAGGTTGATGCCTGATTCATCTTTGGGTCTCCCAGGCCTGAGCATGGAGGTTTCCTAAAATGTACTCAGGTCTGTTCATTTAGAAAACTAATGTACAGTCTCTTTTTGGAGGCAAAAGTGAGAAGACCCTGCTTCATTCTGGCAATTGAGAGTCCTTGTTTTCACAAGCCAAAAATAATTTCTTATTTTGAAGAGGCATAAGAGAAACGGCCTTTAGACTTAAATGATGCAATCATTCTTCCCGTCTCTTTCTACATTTACAGAAAGAACAGGTAAAAACCAAAGAAACAAACAAAAATCCCTCAAATTAATCAAAGAATTTTTAATTTGGAGAGGATTCTATATTTTATTTAATCTAACATCTTAATTACAAATGAGGAAACTAATTCCTGAGAAATTCAGATCCTTCTTCAATATCACACAACCAGAATCAACAATATCAAATTTCAAGACCCTTAAGTTCAATGGTCTTTCCAATAGACCTTTCTAATAAAAAGAAGGGAAAAAGCATGGTTAAAAAAAAAAATAGCACTAAAATATATAAAGAAAAATAATTCATTGAAAAGCTGTATACATTATAGAAAAAATTTTTCCTATCAGTCCATTTGTCCATAAAGAACATTGTGCTTTCACTAACATCAGCAAAAATGTAGATTTAAAGCTTTAATTTAAAAATCTGACTTTCGCAATTTCCAGATTCTTTATCTTTAACGTCTCCAATCATTCTACACAGCTGGCAATCAGAATTGTTCTGAGGTTCTTCTCCAAGATATTTCAATGTGTTTGGGTGACAGTGGTCATTAACAGGTGGTCTTAACAGGTGTGGAAGCCAAATAATACACCAAGGCTTTGTTGAGAGGTGTATATTCACACTTGTTCTCTCCCATCGCGACTTAGGCAAATGCGGCAGATGCACTCACATCTGACGTAGTTTACTCCTTCCCAGGTCTGCTACTAGTGCCAGAACTTCTGCCTTTCCCCTGCCCTTTCCCATGTCATGCTGCCCCACCCCCATCCTGACAGATCTGACCCAATCTTACAGATGTCCTAGGTCCACAATGCGAACACATATTTATGTGCACACACACACACACAAAATATGTCTAAGCACTAAATTTGAATTTAAACTTACTAGGTTCCAATTCTAAACAGGGATATACATATATACACACACACACAATTGTAGAAAGGGAAATTTATATATATTTACTCAGATATATAATATGTACACATATACATCTGTCTATGTATGTATCTATCTGTTCACAGTGATATGTAATCACTCAGATAAAGACCACCCAGTTTTACAAGTTCTTTCATTCGCTGCAGAGGATGGTCTGTGAAGACTGGTTTTCAGTTAGAGACTACCCCCCGCCCTTACTGCTGCTCTGCACCTTTCAAGGTCCCCTTAGGGACACAGGGACAGTGTATGGGTTTTGAAGCCAGCTACATAAGGGCTTAAATATTAGTTCTGTTATTTACTATTTGTGTGATCTTGAGAAAATTACTTAACCTCTCTGGACAATAATTTCCTTATTTCCAAAATAAGGATGCAGAGGTGTAAGGACTTGGGATAACGTATGTCAGTGGTGTTGCACGGTCGTGCTCAGTAAACAATAGCTATTATGATGAAGGTGATGATGAGGGGGAAGAGGATGAGAGGAAGGAGGAGGAAGATGGTGGCCTCCACTTCCTGAATGCCTTTTGCATTTCAGAATTTCTCTGCAAGTCTTGGCAGAACTTGACTGCTGGCCTTTGGCTGGGGATATGAAGCCTGAGGTAGAGGAAAGAGACCTAGTGGTGTGGCGGGGGTGGGGTGGGGGTGGGGGTCCATGAATGGCCAGCACTAAATATGTGGTTTTCCTGTCTTGATCTTATATATGCGCACACTCATGTCCCTTCCGCTGCCAAGAGAAGGGCATTCGCTGTAGTAAATTCAAGACATTTTCAGCACTCAAGGCTTTTTTTTTTTTTTTTTGCTTAGAAGGACTGGACTTCACAAAACAGGGTGAACAACTTCTGCCTTCTCCATGATGGCTAATCACCAAATTTCCAGTTACAGGAGGAGGCTCCTGCTCTTTGCAAACCCTGGCAATTCATAACTGTGAGATACCCCATAGACTGCAGAATGAATGCCCAGCTCCTTTGTGGAGTCATGGAGTCAGAGTGCATAGCCAAGCCATGGGCAGAGCTACAGCTGTGCTGTGAGCTGTCCAAAGTACAACAGGAAGAAGGAAGCCGCAACCTACCTGGACATGCCCTGAATGACAGAGCTATTCAGGGCCTGCCTAAGATGCCATTCTGTTTGCAAACACACACTTCCTGCCCTATCACCTGACAAAACAATTCCACTGGAAAACCTGAAGACAAATGACTAATGTTAAAGAGGCCTGTGCATCATTTCAGCGATGACTCCACAGGCATCCATTAAACACGGAAAAGACCTGTTCTGAACGTGACCATCTGGCATTTCCCAAGGAGCTGTAGTCAAAGGCTGATAAAACACAAGTGATCATAACTATAAAGAGATTTTGCAACACTCTCCTTGCTCAAAAGCAACAATAGCCCACGAGGACAATGAACATGGAGGGCTTCCAAAAGAAGAAGTGAGGAAGGAAAAGGCTGCATCAGAAGCCAGCACTGCTCTTCCTCGTGCATAGAAAGCAAAGACCTGGGGTTGCATGAGGTCATCTTGTCAGCCACCAAAAAGGCAGATTGCTCCCGGGATGCCTGGGAGTCTGTCTAGGAGTGAAGTCAACTGCTGTGTCTCCAGGTGAGAGGAAGGATTGGCAATAGTCCATCCCCAGCTCCTAGGAGCGCTTTCCAAGCACCAGCATCTAGGACTTTGCCCGGCACACTAGGCCAAGATCACTGTAGTCTGAAGTCCTTGCCGAGAAATCGTGCTTTAACCAGCTTTTGAGTGGAAGGAAGAGGATACATTTAACAAATCTAATGAGAGTGATGTCAAGGTATTAAACCCCCAGGAGAGAGGCAGTGGCTGGAGCAGAAGTGCTTTTCAAGGCTTTGGTTCTAGATCAGCCAGCAGACACCTGTGTATATATAGACAAAGCTTCCAACACCACCACCCCATCACACCTAATGACTGCCTGTGACCAGCACTTGCATTCTCTATTTCTGACTTCTCCAACAACAGAAATATGCCTTTATACTCGGTCGGGTCTGAACTTATTCTCGAATTCTAATCTGTTTTTTGTTTTTTTCTCCAATATGCAAGGTCAGACAAATGAGAAAGGAAATACTTTTCAGTTTGAATTTTGATCCAGGTCTAAAATTAATGACTCTCTATTCATTACCCTTGGTCTCTCCTTTTTCCTTTAAGTGATTCAAGTAAATGCACCCCTCACATACCCTGGCCCCAACAGTAAGAAGGTAATATTCTTAGAATGAGGCTATCAAGTAAAAACAAAACAAAGACACAAACAAACAAACAAACAAACAAAAACCGTGCTTCCATTCTCCTAAATCTCTTTGCCAATGATGCAGTGTGCTTAAATCTCCATACAGCAGCTGCTTCAGTGTTAAGTTTTTGGTTTGGAAATAAACACAGGTTTAGTTAAGGTCACTGACAATTATTTTCTCAGTACAATAAAAAAGCAACACAACCCATTAAAAACACTAAAATGGCAGAATCACACACTGGGAGAGAAGCAGGAATAGAATACCTGGGATTGCCAGATTGGAAAGCGGGACGTTGTGGAGGTGAGGGGGGAGCGAGCCCATCCAGTCGGCATTGCAGACCTCCGATGATGTCTTTGTCCCGCTGGGGTTGGGGGAGCAGATGGTCCCCATCCTGAGTTTGCTCCTCGCCTTCCGCACCGCTAGCATCCCTGTCTGCTACTCAACAAACTGCCTAGGGTCAGCCCAGTGCCACTCACTCAGTGATCATCATTGCCCAGGCTCTAGGCATTTCAGGGCCACCTTTGTCACGCCAGTCTTGCCAAAAGGCCTTTTCTGCCTGGGAGACGGGACAAATAGGTGGTTCCCACCCCCTCAGCACCCGCAGTCCCCACCCTCCCCGGCCCAGCCGCTGTTTCACTCCCTTAATCTGCTCAAACCCGGCTCGGTTAAACTTCTTAGGTTCCCCTCTGGAGCCGGGGAAGGCAGGCCCCTAGGGATAAATCTCACAGGAACTGCCCGCCCGACGAGCAGCCACGCCCGGAGCCGCCACACGACAGGTGCTCACACCGCAAATAGACGAGCCGGTGGGTCTCGACACACGTGAGCGCCCGGACGCACCATCGCCGGCCTGGTTTATCTTCTGTGGATGTCACTGGGCCGGCACCTAAGCTGGCCTGCCTGCTAGCCCTCCCGGCTTCCCGGCACGGACTCCGCTGCCCCGGGGCTCCCGGAGGCGCTTAGAAGTGTAACCGGCGGCGCCCGCTCCCCGGCGGCCCCGCCCCGCCGCGCACTGCCGGGCAGATTTGCCGGGCGAGGCGGCCGGTGATTGGCTGCCGGCGGAGCGCGCTCTGATTGGCCCGCGCCCTCCCCGGCCGCCCGGCGGAGAGGCTCCCAGCGCTCGGCGGCCGCCGCCTCCTCCCTGCGGTCCTCCAGCCTGGCTGTGTGTAGACAGAGCCCGCCGCAGGGGCTGCCGGCAGGGAGGCTTGCAGGCTCGGACCAGTCGACCTCAGACAGGTCTTCTTTCCTCCAGCCTGTCGCGCAAGCAGCCCTCAGATATTAGAACCGACCACAGATGTTTCTTTCCCTCCTCAACACACACACACATACACACACACACACACACACACACACACACACACACACACACACAATGACAACTACACAGAAAGTATTGCATTCTCAATAAACCACAGAGGCAGCAGAAATACGAGAGGTAAAGTGGCTGAGAAAGGTGCTGTATCTCATCTTCGGATGACGATATCAAGGATGGTCTGTTTCAATCATTTCATAATTAAGAATCACATACACACCACTTATTCCCATTTTACAGAGGAGGAAATAATGATACTTTACATTTGTATTGCCCTGTTGTTTGGAATCTTCTTCCGAATTCTTTGTCCCATTTGCTCTTCACAGTACCTCCACAACGCGGGGAGGGCTGCTGGTATGATCCCCCTTCCACAGGTGAAATGGATGCCTGGGCGGGGCACTCAGGGAGCAGTGCACGTGGTGTCACTATTTGGGAATCCATTTCAAATGAGACTCTCAAGCCCATTTCCCTGCTTTCGGCAGTCCCCTACTCTTCAAATGGTACTTTTCCATGGTGGTAAACTATAGGGTCTCTAATGGTAGGAGGACTTTGCACATCAATAACCACAGGAACATCTTGGCAAACAGGCAAAGGACCCTGGCCTCGATGATGGGGCCCTGGAGGCCTTCAGTCCTAGCCGCTCCTCAGGGACTCAGGAGGGGCTTAGGGAAAAGGAAACAGCAGGCTGTGCGGAGAGCAGACTGAAGGCTGCTATACAGATCTGTAGGGCAGCTGACATTTAATCACCAAACGGCCTCACCTCCTCTCCACAGTAACTCCACAGCAGCAATGCCTGCGCCTGGGCCACCTCTCTACACACATACCTCCTGCGGCATGTTGCCCCCTGTTGACATTTTATTAAAATTTCCTCTTCCTGGCTATTCTTAACATTCATTTAAGTCTGCTTTTCAGCCTTTTGAGCTGTATAATGTTACTAAAAATTTTTATTGTCCTGTAGGAGTATCCTTTGGTTAATAAAAAGAAAGTGTACACTATTTGTCATATATCTTCTGATACTGAAAGGGCACTTCAGTATAGCGCTCTCTTTTCAAGTACACCACAGGATATTGAGAATACGTCACCGGGCTGTTTGAGTCAGTGAAATGCCCCGCACCTCCCACCCCCAGAAATATCATGCTGTGAAGGAGGATCCCAAGATTTACTTTTGAAATGTTACGTTTCTGGGCTTCTCTTGAACTTAAAAAAGATTTTTTAAAAAAATTCCAAGACAAAACTTTATGGAAGCTGCCTAAGGCAAACACAATGTGTTCTTCAAGCTCTACTGTGGAATGTTAATTTCAATGCCTTTTTTACCCTTATTTTTCAGCTCTTAATGGAAGGAGCGAGCATATTAACAAAGCATTAGGGGCCGGCCTCAGGGGCAGGTGGTTAAGTGCGCGCGCTCCGCTGCGGTGGCCCGGGGTTCGCCGGTTCGGATCCCGGTTGCGCACAGATTCACCACTTGGCAAGCCATGCTGTGATGGCGTCCCATATAAAGTGGAGGAAGATGGGCATGGATGTTAGCCCAGAGCCAGTCTTCCTCAGCAAAAAAAAAAAAGATGAGGATTGGCAGATGTTAGCTCAGGGTGGATCTTCCTCCCAACTCCCCCCCAAAAAACTTTAGACTTAGAGACATCACTGTATGAGAACTTGAAAACAAGAAAAGTGGAACCACTTCAGAATGAGATCTTTTGCATCTCTGGTAGCTTTTTCAATCAAAACTACTTGATTTACCCAAGAAAATAGTTCAAAAGAAGGCAACACTATTTCCATATATTCCTGAGTCAGTCCTGGAGGAAATCTTGCAGATGAAAACACAGTATCTGATACAGTACTTGGTATGTAGCAGATGCTCAATAAATATTTGTTAGAAGGACAGAGATGCTTAGTAAAAGATGCTCTGCTGGGGTCTAGCTTAGAGCAGAGCTTTTCAAACTTTAGTGTGCAAATCAGTCATATTCTGATTGAGTTGGTCTGAGATGGAGATGGGATTCTGCATTTCTAACAAACTTCTAGCTGATCCTGATGCTGCTGTTTCTAAGACCACACTTTGCATAGGAGGGCCTTATAAAATAGGGTCATGTTTGACAGGTGAGGATATGAATTGCTTTTTCTCTCTCTTTTCCAAGGTTTTATAATATTTTTATATTACTTTTATAATTAAAAAATAAACTTGAATTAAAAATCCCAGCTAAGAATCTCTAAATATTAGAGAATAATTTTTCTGTCATATAATGTAATGGAAACCAAATTATCAATGGGATTTTTATACTATGCCACAGATGTTTAGGGAAAAATAATTTTAAAATAAAAAATAATATTTAGAATTTGGATAGTGAACATTTTCTTACATACTGTGCTATGAAATTTATCAAAGGGAGAAGAGACTAAATTAACAGAAGGACTGAAATTTTAAGGCAAGTCAATTTTAATTAATAATTACAACCAAACAGAGTGCCTATCACATACAAATCATTGTGATAGGTGCTAGGAATGGAAGAAAAGTTAAATAAAAGTTGGTGTCTGATGAACCTCAGATAATACATAATCCAGGAGAAAAGAGACTGAAATATGTGAATTACAAATTGCGATGTGAGGCAGCATGAAGGGATGATAGAGGTGCACGTGGAGGACAATAAAGAGTGTTTAGATGGGGGAAGAGCCAAGGGATGCACTGTTAGAGGAGGTGGCATTCAAGACAGGTCTGAAATTCCGAGAAAAATTTCTGCCCATGGAAAATGGGTGGAAGGTTTTCGCATGGGAAAGAATGTGGAGCTGAGAAAACACAAGCCTAGCTATGACAATGAATGGGAGATGTGAAAACAGAACGTACATTAGAGTGGCAGCACGTGGAATAAGTGGGAAATATAAAATTAACTCACTCTCGTTGAACCTTCACAAAAGCCCAGTGAGTTGGCTACTATTACTATCCCCGTTTTACAAAGGACACCGAAGCTTTGAGGCTGCATAACTGCCCAGGATCTCACAGCCAGTGGGTGGGAGACCTGTGACTCCAAGTCTCGATCACTGTGTCAGTGGCTTCCCGTTATTTGTTACCTATTACTTTTATTTTTGTAAACCTGGTAAAGGCTGTTTATGACAAAAGTATATGAAAGAGTTTAGACTTTTTTTTTCTATAGACAAAAGGGGCCATTGCAGGTTTTTGAGAAGGGGAGTGAAATGATTCACATTGTCCCTTGAGAAGATAACTTTGGCATAAAGTTATCTTTTGGCATAAAGTTATAACTTTGGAATGAATGGTTGGAGAAATACAGTCTTTCAGGAAAATCACTGAAATCAGTTATCTAAGCAAGAAAAAAGTGAGAAAACATGCAGAAGCTCTGGACACAGAGATTAAATGCACAGCCTTTCTTAACTATGGGCTTGCCTCTCCATCCCTACTTCTCATCTCCAAGACTCCATAATTCTAGGGCCCAAGTGTACAGCCTGACTACTTCTGAAATTACTTTTCATCACTTGAAAGTCTCATTAAATTGTTTGTCCATTTGTATAACTAAACCCGTTTCTATGAATACATCTACAAATTTTGTTTTCTTTTCTGGAATTTTTTTCTTCATTATTTGATCAGGGACCCCACTGAATTCCTGAAGAGTTGACTGCAGTCTTTGCCCTCTCTTAGAGGCTATATTATATTTTGAAAGTGTTTAGGATGGTTCATTTCTTTGGAATTATGTCATAAATGAATAGTGAGGGTCCCAGAACAAGTGCCTAAACAGCTTGCCCTTTGGGTATGTCTGGTTGGCAGGGCAACAAGATTTTGGGATCCAGGCCTGGATTTTACTTGATTCAAGGCACCCTAAGATCCTCAGAGGAAACATATTGACTTCATGAAACTGAGGCTGGAGCTTTCTCTGGCCCCCATATCTAAGACCCTGTGCTGCCTTCCCTTCCAATCTGTGTGCTAGATGGGAAAGGAACAGACGTCAAAGAGAATCAGAACCCTAGCACATGCATGGTCCAGGGATGTACCTGGAGGTTAGTGAGGTTATACGATGCTTGGAGTTCCACGGTGGTGTCTCGCACACATTCTTTTTTCCTGGCTAGAGGGTGTGGGGCGGGTGAGGGACTGAAATGAGGAGCCAGGTAAATGAGAGACGGGATGGAGTATAAGGCTGCTTTGTGCCTCGTATCAGCAGAGTTTGTTTATCCCTAGTCATCCAAGCTCCTTTCCCCAATTTAAGCCAAAAAACTATGTGATAAGGGTCAGAGTAGAATGAAGACATGTCACCAACATGGGTGGTGCTGGGGACATGATGACAGCAGCAGCAATTACCTCCAGGAAGAGTGACATCATTGCAGCAACTCGGACATTCAGGAGCCTCCAAGGAAAGGGAGGTGAGGAAGCACACTGCATCGTGAACACATGATGCACCGCAGGCATTCCTGACGTCAACTGCAGAGTCAGGAGCTGGGGATCCAGTTATTTTGTGGATTATGGCTAGAGCCAGAGACCGTGTTACTGGGACTCGTTCCCTTGTTATACCCAGGTGAGTGTCTTTGAGAAACCGAGTGAGAGAGAAGCAGCAGCTTAAACCGGAATATGTGTCACGATATGTGCTACCACCTCTCAACCTCCTGGTCTTTATGGCCCACACCTGGGATTCTGTAATGAGACAAGAGTGAACGGCAGCGGTAGCCAGACAAAAGATTGTTTCTCTCCAATTCGAAAGCTTGGTCTTCAGGAAGAGAGCCTCTGTGCCTAGGACGTAAAGTTTTTCTGGTATACTTTAAAGAAAATTTCCTTTACCACCACAGTGTTACTATAATACTTCTGAGAGAAGTGAATAACAAGTGATGATTGTAAAATTAGTTTAATATTCATTTACTCCTTCTATCACGTCATATTCCTGCACTCTCTTCCACTCTCCCTTTCTACCCACCCCTACCATCAAAAAAAAAGTAATTGAGAGAATAAAGGCCTCATCCAGCTAGTTAGCTGCCTGATTTAATATGTTATGGGGCCACCTTCTGGCACTCAAGGCACACTTCACACACAAGTAAATTTCCTTTCAGTTTCAATTATCCTAAAAATGTCTGCACTTCACCAGCTCCAGTAGGAACCACTGGGAACTTATGCAAAAATACAGATTCCTCAGTCACACTCCAACCCTACTGAATCAGATCCCCTGAGGGTGGCAGCCTTTTTTATGCCTTTTAAATAAGCTCCCCAGGGAATTTTTACGTCCCAAATGCTTTAGATCAAGACTTTGAAATGTCAAACAATTTCTCTTTTTTAACAAAAAGCTAGAATAGGTAGAATGGCAGAGTAAGCAATTCTTATCCCTGTTGTGTATAAATGTATGCAATTAGAGAAGACTATTTTGGCAGAAATAGCTGATCTCAGCTTAACTGGCAGGAAAGCCAACTGCTTTGTTCCACTTACTTTTTTTTTTTTTTTCCAGGATAGCCCACCCCAAGTTTCCTGGATTTATGAGAATGACATCAGCTAGTAGAACGTGTGTGTACTTGTGTGTATGTTAGTAATCACTTGAACTTCAGTCACAATTAGAATGACCTCTGTACATTTATTATCATTTAGTGAATTTGATCTTAAAAAGAAATGTGTTCTTGCGGCTGGCCCGGTGGCACAAGCGGTTAGGTGCGCGCGCTCCTCTGCCGTGACCCGGGATTCGCTGGTTCGGATCCTGGGCGCGCACTTACCCACTGCTTGTCAAGCCATGCTGTGGCGGCCTCCCATATAAAGTGGAGGAAGATGGGTGCACGGATGTTAGCCCAGGGCCAGTCTTCCTCAGCAAAAAAAGAGGAGGATTGGCAGATGCTAGCACAGGGCTGACCTCCTCATGAAAAAAGAAATACGTTCTTTTTAATGACCTGACTCTGCATTTTGGGTTGCTGTGACATCAGTCGGAAATAGCACAATGCCACATCATCCATGGACTAAATATCAGGGTAACTGAGGGCAGGTATTATTCTCTCTCAGCCTTATTATTAAAATTGCAAACAACTTTAACCAACCAAACTAATTCATTTTTTAAAACAAAGTAAATAAATTTCAATGTAAGTAAAAATAATGAATCTTTAATGTTCTTCCCTTATCAACTCTCTCTGAATGTTAGGTTAGAGTCAAAAGCCTTAGTATGTTTCTTGCCCTTTTGATGATTTGGTTTCAAACGATTTTGATCTGCTTAAGTGTCTGCAGCTAACCTCCCACTCAGCCACATGTCCTGTTCCGCCCATCCTAAACTGCTAAAATTGGTCACAGAGGAAGTCGCAGTTTGTCTTAACAATCTATCTGTGCCTACGGCTTCCGCTTCCTTTTAGTAGAAGAAGTAAAAGAGAAAGTAAACTTTATCCCACACATCTTTCTGTTTCAGCCAAGTATAAAGAAGAATGTTCTAGAAGTCAGAGTTTAGGCAATATAATGAAGTGAGGGAAGAAGTGAGTCCCTACAACTGGAAGCGTCTTAGACAAGTTTGGCAACGATGAGACAGTGATGTGGTAGTGGGTATTGAAGAGTTTGATGGAAGATTGGACTAGGTGAACTTTGTGGTGTCTCCAACTATGCTCTGTTTTTTCCCTCCTCTGGCTATAGATACATTTTACCTTTGTGCAATTAAGCCTTTCCTTCCTCTCCTCTTTATTACCTTTCCCTACTCAAATCTTTGACTTCTTTTGCTGGAACTGAGATGGTTGGAATGTCTTATATATAAATATGAACCCAATAATCTAAAATCATGCTGCTACCAGCAAAAGCTTGAGGTTGTGGTGTGGGAGTAGTTTTCTGATAAAGCCTTTATATTGGTCCCACATTCTAGCCTCTGGGACAGCTCAAAAATTTCTCTGCCTTCTCCCCACAGTCAGTATCCAGAATGAGATGCTCTGACCTCAGGAAGCCAGTCTCAGAAAACACTTAGTGAAGTTCTCAGAGTGAGGAGTATGAATGGCCTGGATGGCAGTCACCTTTTGGTGCTTCCAACACCCTCACAGTGGTGGGACTGGTGTGTGTGCCACCCTAGGGCAGAGCTGCTCAGCTCTTCCACCTGAGATGCCCTAACCACACAGAAGAGTAAATGCTCATTGTCCAGAGCCCCATACAGCAAGCACTGATCATGGCATTTCTTTCAAGTTGCATGGTTTGTTTTTGACAAATTCATTCAATTTTGTATATATATATATATATATACACATACATATAAGTAATCCTTGAATAAAATTGATGTTCTAGATGTGCTATGTTTATCCTGTGATTTTGAGTCCCTCTTGGCACACATCCATATCCCTGGACATTCATGTTCTCTAATGGGAAAGTCTCAGGTTTGAGGGGAAGGCACCAAGAATCCAGTTAGACACAGTAGAGCTCTCTTGATTCACTCAAGCTCCGACCCAGTTCAGCAGAGTAGAAGACTGCAGGTGGATTTGAGGCCAAACTTGAAATAGTGTCTATATGTCTAAATCTTAGGCAACATGGGGCAACAGCAGGTTGAGCATCAGGGATATAGGCCAAATTTCTCTTGCCATCAGAGACATGACTGTCTCCTTAAAGAGAGTAGAGGACCAAAGACTTCCTACCTATGGCTTAACTCTTTGCTCTTGACTTGATCAGGAAAACGTTTCACCTGTGGGGCCCAGACTGTCCTTCTGGCACCAAGTGTACAATAGCAGAACCTGATCAGTTCACACAAAGGAGGCAAAAGACAAGAGCCCTCTGACCCTGGTCTAGATCTCCCATGGCTATTCTTTGACTTGTTGAGATCTGTTCTTGCTCTCGGAGTTTTAGACCACAGTTCCTCACCTGGCTACCTGGTGTACACCTGTCCCCCAGTTTTATTGAGATTTAATCGACATATAACATTGTGTAAGTTTAAGGTATGCAATGTGATGATTTGATACACGTATATATTGGGAAATGTTCACCACAATAAGGTTAGTTAACACATCCTTGACCTCGCATAATTACCACTTTGTTGTTGTTGTTAAGGTGAGAACATTTAAGATCTATTCTTCTTTTAGCAACTTTCAAGTATACAATACAGTATTGTTAACTACAGTCACCATGCTGTGTGTTAGGTCCCCAGAACTTACTCATCTTATAGCTGGAACTTTGTACCCTTTGACCACTATCTCCCAGTTTCCCCCATCCCCCATGGTGTTCGTGTTTACTGATTCCCTGGATCTGGCCTTTTCTCTGCACCTGAGAATACCTGCCTAATTCTACCAATCTGAGTGAAACTTGAAAACTGACCCAGAGGACTGTCCAACTTAAGGCATCTGCCAATCCACCCAGATTGAGGCCCTTACCTCTCCTAGCCTGACTGACCTGCCACACTAAGAACATGTTGAAGAACATAGATTTCAAGTGGATGTGTTGATCTGTGACATGGAGTGAGTCACAAAAGTCTCAGCTCACCGTATTGAGTGAGAGACTGTCACCCGTTTTTAGCTTAATTCTCTATTCTTCAAGGCATTTTATCCCATTCCCTCATTCGCCATCACCCGTCATTCCCTCACACAATACCTAATTGAGCACTAACTTGTCCCAGGCCTCGCCCTCCCTCTGGGGGTGCTGAGATGTGCATAGCAACCTCATAGTCTCGAGGACATTCCAGTCCAACAGAGGAGTTCACGGCCTGCATTTCCTTAACTGCGAGTTTAGATCTGAACCAAAGTTTTGATTACACCAAAGCAACAACAGCAAACTAAAATTTTGGTCTCAGTAAAATAGAGGTTGTCTCCAAATTAAGTATTTATCCAACAAATGCATGTTGGCCAAGATGTTTACCAAAAATTTGGGGTGATGGATAAAGTTCTCTAGGAGGAGAAGGGGAAGTGATTGCTGAGCCTTCTGCCCCTGGCTCCTGCTTGGGGAGAACTCAGTAGGAAGGCTGAATAGGAGCCTGCCTCCCTACCACCCAGTGTGCGGGTCTTACCACAGGGACTGCTGTAAATGGGGAACTGTTTTCATCACTTCTATTAAGGCGTCAACAAAAAACACTGAGCTAGGGTTTGAAGAGGAACTGAAGTCTATCTCTTGGGTGAAGTCTGGGGAGACACAACTTAGTCTCCTTTGATACAAAAGAGTTTAATGGTGAGAGAAAAAGTTTGCCCTGGAGTTCTGGGAAAAATCAAAGGGCTCTATTCATTTCCTTAAGAAAGAAAAATGGATTGAAGTTTTGGTGGATCCCAGCCAGAACCTAAGGCAGAATAAGACTCAGAAGTGAAACAGAAACAGTGAACTTGCAGGATGAATCCTCATTTATTTTCTTTTGAACTTTCAGATTAAATAACACCCAAGAGAATAGAGAAAGAAAACTCTCCCAAATAAACAATCTTTGCATCTTGTCTTACTGTCTAAGGGCTGCAATGCTTGGAAAAATAGGCCAGTTTTGAGTCAAATTAAGCATTGTTTATAAGAGTCTTACTTAAGCACTTTTTAAAAAACTTTCTATTTGGAAATAATTCAAATTTTAAAAAAAGTTTGCAAAAATAAAAACAGTAAGCAAAAAAGCCCCACACATTCCCTTTACCAAGATTCTTCTATCATTAACATCTTTATCACCTGCTTTTCTCTCCCTATGTATGTGTATGCACTTAGGCACAAATGCACTATGTATGTATGTATATGTGTGTATTACATATGCGTGCACACATACCCATTTGAGAGTAAGTTATATACATCATGGCCATTTACTCCTAAATATTGCGGTGTGTATTCCCTAAGAATAGGAATATTCTCTTACATAACCACAGCAGAGCTAGCAATACTTTTATCTAGTCATATGCCCATATTCCAATTTTGTCAGCCGACCCAACAAATGGCGGACCTGATTTGTCAGATTTCCTTTATAGCATTTTTTCCTCTCTGGTAAAGGATCCAGTCTAGAATTGAAACCATGGGCCCTCTAGGACCAGTCCAACTGACCCCATTTTATCGACAGAGTAATTAAGAGTTTTTTCAGGAACTGAGACCCCTTGTCCAGTTCAGGCTGGTAGAGACCACCAACCCATCAACTGGGACTGTGCAAATGCCTGATAAGTGACCCTATTGATGTCAAGGGGCTGAAAACTCCACCCTCAGATCATGCTAACACCATCATTTTGTGACCATGTGTCTTATGAAGCTTCACTACCCTTGTGCAGATTATCAATTACCTCACTTCTCCTCACCTCCAATCATCTATCTCCACACTTCAGACTGCCCTGCCCTTCATCCCATAAATTTTGCCCCAAGCCATGAATCAAGGAGGCAGATCTGAGAGCATATGCCTCCTGTCTCCTTGCAGATGGATCTTGTTATAAAGCTGTTTTCTTTTCCCAAAAGCTGACACCATAATAATTGGCTTTTTTTCAGGCATATCGGGTAGGAGAATCCCAATTTTGTGTGGTAACAGAGTTAGATCTTGCAATTAATTTTCATGTCTTTTTAGCTTCCTATAATCCAGAATATTTTTAGAGCCTTTGTCTTCCAGGCATTTCTTATTTTGTGTTTATTTGATGTTACTTAGTGATTGGATTCAGTTTATTCATTCTTTGCCTTAACACTTGTAGGTGATATTGTGTCCTTCCCAGGGTATCACATCCAAGGAGCAGAATGTCCAAGCGTCCCTCACTGGTGATGTTAATTTTGATCACTTGGTCAAGTTGTTTTCTAATTTCTCCAATACATAATTTCTGTTTCTTTTTCCTCCCTTGTAACTACTAAGCATACTTCAGGGAGACCCTTAGAGACAGTGCAAATATCCTGATTGTCATCAAAATTTCCTCCTTAATTTAGTATCTGTTGATGAATCTAGCCTAATCCAATCTTTACTACGATGATTACAAAATGATAACTTTCCAACTCTAGCACTTCTTCCATATTTACCAGTCAGCACTTGGCATCCTACTGTAGTAAGCAAGAGCTCTTTCTTCTTCTCTCTCTCCCTTCCTTGCTTCCTTCCTCCCTCCTCCCTCCCTTCTTTCCTTTTTTCCTTCCTGCCTCCCCCTTCCTACCTATATATCTATCATCTATTATTGGTAAGGACTCATGAATTCCTACTTTTTTTCCAATGGTTTCTAATTCGTTAGTATATTAAATTATATTGCTGCTCAAATTGTCCTAGATTTGACCAGTAGGAGTCCTTTTAAGCTGGCTCCTGAGTCCTTCTGACATACCCCTTGCATTTTTTGGAATACGTTCTTATTTTCTGACATAACAAGATATTCCAATTTCATATCATATCTGCTTTGCCTTTAATCAGACATTTCTCTGAAAAGTTCTGATTTTCTTCAGCAGGAAATGATATTAGTGCCCAAGATCTGAGCACCAGGTGTGCTCATTGCTACTGGAATATCTTTGCTTCTTGATCCTTTCAAAAAACAGATCTGGGAAAGAGAGGCATGTATATATACTTACAATACAATACACACGATCAAAACGAACATCGCCAACGAGGAAGAGATGGACATCCTGGGCCTCCAGATGTGGTACCCTGCGAGGTACACTATCATCTATGTAAATGCACATGCATACACACATATATCGAGGCAATCATGTGTTCACGTTGATACCTCCAATTTGAATCCATCCCTGCATCCACATAGGTTCTTTCCTGTTTTCTCCTATTCCATATCTGTATGTTCCTTCTCCCAGTCAGAATCTGGGCTCCCCAAAACACCGCATTTACACATTTACTCAATCCTGTAATACATACAGAATAGTGTCAGAATTGCTTTGCTCAAATCACTACAATAATAATAAAAAAAACCTATTACAAAGCCTTCCAGGTTTGTTTTCCATTTTCCCACTTCCTATCCCCCCCATCCTACATAAGACTGAGGATATATAGTCAAATATTGTGTTCATAGCTTCTTAGATTAGTATTTTTTTCTTTCTTTTTTCTCTTTCAATGTGATTATAGTATTTATATGAAAGACAAGTAAGTTCATCTTTTTCAGTTTGCTTTGGGTTTTAAGATTTTTTCTTCCTGTTCTTATTTATTATTAGTTTTTAAAATATGTAGAACATTAACATACTTTCATCAGTCAAATTATACAAAGAAGTATACTCAGAGAAGTGTCACTCTCTCCCACATCCCTTCCACTCCTTTTGGTCCTCATTCCTTGTAGCTAATCAACGTCACTGTTTCTTGGGTTATCTTTCCTGTGTTTCTTTTTTGTAAAGAAAGCCATATCTATCTATCTATTTAGATCTATCTATCTATCTATCTATCTATCTATCTATCTATTTAGATAGATATGGCTTTCTTTACAAAAATCTATTTAGATAGATAGATAAAATTTTTTTCGTCTTTCTTACACAGAGGTAGCATATTATATACTCCTTGTGCTTCACTTTTTTCACTTAATAATGTCTCCTGGAAATCACTCCATATTAGTCAACAGATATTTTCTTCATTATTATTTTTATAGCTGTATAGTACTCAATTTTGTGTATTTACCATAGTTTATTTGATTAATCTCCTATGTTTGGACATTTAGATAGTTTTCAATTCTGGGCAATTACAAATAACGCGTCCAAGAATAACTTTGTGCAATATAGTTTGATATTGTTGGAGGGAGAATTTCAGGGTAAATTCCTAAAGAGGAATTGCTAAGTCAAAGGACGAATTAACATGTAGCTTTGTTTGATGTTGTCAAATTCCTCTCCGTAGTTGTTGCACCATTTTGCATTCCCTTTAGCAACATATGAGAGTGACTGTTTCCCCACAGCCTCGACAATAGAGCTTATTCTCAAACTTTCGAAATTCTTGACAAGTGAATGGGGAAAAAATGATGTCTTAGTGAAGTTTTAATTTGCATTTTTGTGTGTGTGTGTGTGTGTGTGAGAAAGATTAGCCCTGAGCTAACATCCGATGCCAATCCTCCTCTTTTTGCTGAGGAAGACTGGCCCTGGGCTAACATCCATGCCCATCTTCCTCTACTTTATGTGGGACGCTGCCACAGCATGGCTTGACAAGCGGTGCGACGATCTGCGCCTGGGATCCGAACCCACAAGCCTCAGGCCACCAAAGCAAAGCACGTGAACTTAACCACTATGCCACCAGGCTGGCCCCCCAAATTGTTCTTATTTTTAATTAGTCAAATTTATCCATCTTTCTTTTCACTGCATCTGGATATATATTTGCATAGTTATAGTTGTATGTAGTAATAATTACAGTATGTATATACTATAACTATAGTACATTATATATTATAGTGTATGTATATTTGTATATATATAGTTATAATATCTATACACTATAACAATAGTGTATGTACATATATATAGATATAGCTATATGTAAATAGAGACAGATAGATATGCACACACATATTATGTATATATATAGTTAGGGAAATAATCCATTTTCTCAAGAGTTTTTATTAAGAATGGGTTTTGAATTTTCAAGCATCTATGGAGATTAATCCTATGCTTTTCCTCCTAAACCCTATTTATGTGGTGAATTATATTAAGAGATTTTCTATTATTGAACCGTCCCTGCAATCCTGGTATAATCCTTAGGTAAGGTTTTCAAGTCCTATCACTATGTCTCAGCTATCAGGGTCTCTGCTGCAGTGGCTTTGCCTCTACTGACAGCCCGCTGACTGAAACCTTTTAAAAATATTTCTCATACTGTCCCTGAAATGACATCCTCTTCTTTAGTCTTTTCTCTCCTTTGTACATACTTTTATATCACATCGTACTGTATTTCTTTGTTTAAATGTCTAGCTCTCCCATTAAACTCTGCACTCACTGAAGGCATGGAGTGGTTCTTAGATATTTTAACATAAGTTTCTTGAGTGTGGAATCTATAAACCCTAAACTGGCCATCCAAAAGAGGTACTCAGGAATAGAGCTTGTCATACATCCATTAACTAGCCACTGAAATTCAAATCAATTCCCATTTATAATTATGTCACAGTAAGATCTATTAGGCAACAAAACATGTCTCTTTGAATCAGTGCAACAGCTTTATGTATGAGAAAAATCCAATGCAACCCAATTACCTATAAGAGTGAAATTAGGCTGATCCCAAGCTAGTGGTATAAAAATGGTTTTACCATACGTGGATTCTCAAATCCCCATTTCTCTTCCCTTTAGCATGACAGATATTTATGTCTTGAAGGGATAAAATGCAGAATAGAGAGGTTAACTCTTGTACATGGTTCTCAGCTAACCAGGTCCACCATCAAATTTCTCTTCACAATTGACGTGACTGTTGTTCCATCCCCTCCACCCTGACTTCCCAGCACTCTTGAGTGATAGCTGAACAGTGTAATACTGTCATTGGTTTTAGTTGGTGGTCTGACTTCTTTGGACAGTAAATGGGGTGTTGTCTGACAGAACTCAGGGCACACATGCATGTGTTTCTAGCATTTACAAGGGTGGCTGCATGTGGCCCCATCCATGTTCTCTTCCTTCTGTGATCTTGGATTTGTTACACTTCCCCTTTATTCTCCTCAGTGTCCCTCCCTATAATCACAATCTCACTGAGACTTTGAGAAAACACTAAGAGGATGAGTGAGCAGACCAGGCAAAGAATATAACAGAGGTTGGAAGGATACAAAGACGCTAGCTGGGGAGAAAAATTCCAATCCTATTATGCCCATTTCTATGTTAATTTGTACCCAACTCATGTCCAGACCCATCACAGAAGCACTAGACAAGGTTTAAGAGGAATTTCAAAGGGTTTTCTGTCCCTGACTTTGCCTAATGTCATATTCTGCTGCTCCACGGTAATGCCTTTCTGGCTGCAGCATGGAGCCCTGTTAGTAACCACAGATTCCAGAAAAAAGCCCCTTTGCAGGAGCTGGGAAAACAAAATGCCCTGTTCCCACCATCTCACCATGTGTTACTGGCTGGAACATCAGCCCATATCTGCCAGTTAATGTCTTCTTCTCCAAGGGTGGTGATGTTCACTCACCATTTCAGCTGTCTTGTCTGGACACTCAAGCTGCAGCTGATTGACATAGCCATGATTGCTGTTGTCAAAAACTCAGGCTATGTATGTCAGCCCTCAGAGAACAATGTTTCTGTATTTCTGCAGATTCAACCTTCAGGTTTAAGCCAAAGCCCCACTCTCCTAAACTCCAGTGCCAAGAAGGCTGTCTTCCAGAACCTCTTCTCCTGCTCAGAGCCTCTGAGACAATGTCCTTTTCAATATCTCTCGCGTTGGTCAGTTTCTCTAAACTTTCTAGTTTCTCATCTTGATTATTCTGCTTTCTCTTTTCATTATCTAGTCATTTTTTTTTTCACACTTTCTTTGCCATCCCACCCTCAGGGGTCAATTATTTCTACTTTTCTGTTTTCTGTCAAAAATTTTTGGAATATAATACTTGGGCATTAAAAAAATCAATATTTACTTAAATGCACACAAAACAGCTCTTGTCTATAATAAAAGGAGATACCAAAGCAATTAAATATCATGATATAATGGAGATTGATCACACTCTGAAGTGGAAATCAGAGATTTGGGTCATCATTTTGGCTCTACCACTTCTAATTATGTGACCTTGGGCAAGTCGATTTCACAGAGCCTCTAACTCCTTATTTGTAATATGACCTCTAATGCCTATCCTGGTCAAACGTTTTATGATTTTAAAGACCTACAATGCAAAATTAATTGGTCAAGCCATCCATATGTTTTTCAGTTAAAACAAAACTTATGCTGAATCAAAGGAAAGACATTTCATCTATTACCCTAGGCACTTGCATACAAGCTAAAATATACCTATCTCTGGACTTACATATATAGGTTAACTACTGCTGCAATAACGCTGTGTAACAATCACACAATTTCAGTGGCATACAACAATATTTAATTTATGCAGCTTTGAAGTAGGCTGGAGGCTGGCTGATCTAGATTGGGCCTGGCTTGGGTGGTTCTGCTCCACTCCATGAGTCTCCCATCTTCTTCTCAGAGCTAACAGCCATCCTGAAAATGTTCTTTTTATGGTAATGGCAGACAACAAGAGAGTGAGTCCAATCATACAAGCACCTTTCAAGCCTTGGGTTAGTCACGCCTATGGTATTCCATTGTCCAACACAAATCACACGGCCAAACCCAAAGTCAAGGGGTGCTCACGATGCAGGTGGTCATTTGAATTAAATGGAGGAGGTCAAGATCAGGGCACTTCCTGAAAAGCATCTAGAGCCCCTCTATTTTGCAGGTCTTGAAAAATTCCTCTGAACTACTGAATGAGATCCCTCCACGGATAAGCTCATTTTATCCAAGTTGGAGATGAATTTGCAAATGCTGACCAGAACTTATTTATACAACCAAAAGTGGGTACTTCAAAGAGGAATTAATACAAGAACACGGGGTCACATGACAGATTAAAAAATTACATGACTGGGGCCGGCCTGGTGGATTAGCGGTTAAGTGCTCGCACTCCGCTGCTGGCGGCCCGGGTTCGGATCCCGGGCGTGCACCGACGCACCGCTTCTCCGGCCATGCTGAGGCCGTGTCCCACATACAGCAACTAGAAGGATGTGCAGCTATGACATACAACTATCTACTGGGGCTTTGGGGGAAAAAAGGAGGAGGATTGGCAATAGATGTTAGCTCAGAGCCGGTCTTCCTCAGCAAAAAGAGGAGGATTAGCATGGATGTTAGCTCAGTGCTGATCTTCCTCACAAAAAAATAAATAAATAAATAAAAATTAAAAAAAAAATTACATGACTTATGCTGTACTGTAAAACTGTCCATCCTTTTACTGAAACAATCTAAACATCCTCTAAATCTACCACTTGTTATCCCAAAACCTCAGCTTATATTCACATCTCCTAAAGAAACAGTAAAATAAAGCCACAGTGATTTTTATATAAATTATTGATGATTAAGTTGTATTAAATTAAAAGGACATGAAGCAACAGTTGTATATATATGAAGTCAGTCTTATTTCTTAAGAACTAATGAGGAATTGAGGGTAATTAAGGCAGGCAAACATTAGTTCATTTTCCCATTTATTGAGCTGTACTAGTTATCTATTACTATGTAACAAATTATACCCCAACTCAGCAGTGTGAAACAATAAGTATTTCTTATCTCACACAGTGTCTGTGGGTCAGGATTTCAGAAGAGGCTTAGCTGGGTGGTTCTGGCTTTCATGAGGTCCCAGTGTAAAGATCAACTGAGGTTGCAGTTATCTGAAGACTTGATTGGAGGCTGGAGGATATGCTTCACGATGGCTCACTCACATGGCTGGCTAGCTGATGCCTCAGTTCCTGGACAGGATGAGCTCTCAATAGTCTTGATTGAGTGTCCTCACAGCATGGCAACTGGCTTCCCTCCAAAGCGAATGACCAAAGAGAGATCAAGGCAGAAGCTACAATGTATTTTATGACCTAGCCTTGGAAGTCACACTCAGGTCATTTCTGCAGTATCTTATTGGTTATACCAGGCCTGGGACTGGTATTCACTCTCAAGATTATGCAAATGCATGACGCTGAGTGTGAATATCTGCTTAAATTTTACACCCTCGGTGCCTCACTTGCTTTACCCTAGTCCTGGCCAGTTACACAAGTCAGCTGTATGTAGTGTTGGAGGGGACTATATAAGGGTGTGAATAGCAGAAGGCAAGAATCATGGGGGCCATCTTGGAGGCTGGGCACCACAAGAGTTAAGCACTTCGGTGCCAAGATTCTGATCAATAAGAAGGGACTCCCACTGATTCAGCAGTTCTCAACTTTGGTGGAACACTTGAATCATTGCGGAGAGCTGATGCCTGGGCCTCACTCCACAGAGATTCTGATTTAATTGGCCTAGAGTGGGACAGCCAGGGTGTTTAAAAAAAACTCTCCAAGTTATTCTCATGTGTAGTCAGGAATAAGTACAGTGCAAATGAACTAAAGGTTCCTTTTGAGACTAAAGTGCACACAGAATTTGCCTATCATACCTGTCAGCAACATCTGTTCTTCCTTTTTAAGGCAGGGGTGTGGGGAGGCTGAGGCCACAAGGGGTATCAGTAATTTATTCACTTATGAACTATTGCTGAAAACAGAGCAGGGCTGGCTGACTAGGTTTCTTCTCCATCACCTACATGCTCTGTTTGAACTGGTTTGTAAAACATTAGTAGGAGCAGGATTAATTCATCAACACTAGTCTGATTTGAGGCTCTTTATCTGTTTCAAAATAGGCAGACTGAAGGAACAGGAAAGTCCCCAGGTGAAAAAGAGAAGAATGGGAATTAAATGAGTTTGATTGGGGTGAGGCTGCCTGTTTGCTTATATAACAGCTTGGTAATAGTTTGATGCATGCATGCACATGTGCACACTCATGCACACACACACACGTGTGCACAAAGGTAAAGCTGAGAATGAAACTACTCTTAGCTCATATAACTTTAGAGGCCAGTGCAGAGTTCTATCTACTAGGCTACTTGGTTGTTAGCTAGTCACCTCTGATCCCTCCTCATCCCATGGGGGAAGAGCCTGGGTGAACATGGGAGGGAGAGTGAAGGAGAATTGGAACCAGGGTTCTTGTGCAAGGTACTCTGTTTTCCTCCGGTGAAAACAAACAACAGAATTTCAGTTGGAAGACTAATTGCATTTTCCCATTATTTGGAACTCTTGCTAGGACTTTTGCATTTTCATCTTCTTGTAATTTTCCTAGGGAATGCAATAAACCTCAGAGATTATCATAATTTTGGCAAATAGTTTAGAACGTTGGCAGATGCCCAAAGAGAAGAGGATCTGGCGTGGACATGTGCTTGAAATCATTGTCATCACCTCAATCAGAGAATTAAAATGAAAAATAAAAACACTGCAAGTATTTTTTTAATGACAGCAGCCTAATTTGTACTTCTTACATAAGCAAGAAAATCCCTACAGATTGCACTGGGTGTGAGCATGACACATCTGCCCACTCTTGTTTAAATTTCAAGCATATGCTGATGAAAGAGGGCGAGTTGCTGGGAATACAGGTCATTCAATTCTGACACTCATTTCTGCTGCAGTAGAGGCTTGGCTAGAGGGCGATTATATTAATACAGTACCATAGCTACCTTCTCAATAGGATTCTAGCAGAGTCTTGCTGTATGGCAAAGTCGCAAAGGACTAGAGTGTATCCATCTCATGACAAGGCAGATCACTTCCAATGGACTCTTGAATGCAAATGTACTTGATAGGAGGTGGCGGTGGCTTGAAAGGTGGGGGTCTTTCCATGCTAGGAACAAAGCATTGCTCTTTCAATGCTAAGAATGTGAGAGGGTGATTGAAAGATATATACAAAATATTTTTTTAAAGTAGGAAACAGAGAAAGAGAAAGAGACATGCCCCACTAGTTCTCTCAATTTTTTCCTGGCATAATCTTCTGCTTGTTAGTCCTACCAGCCATTTGGACATTGTGATAATATCACTAATTAATATTTATAAGGTATTTTATAGTTAGCAAAGCATTTTTATCATAACATTATTTAATTTGTATCTAGGAATTGAATATTATTGTCACCATTTTACAGATAAAACTGAGGCTCAGAGATTTTAAGCAACTTGCTCAAGAGAACCAGACCAGCAATTCAAGTCTTGTAACCAGAACCTATACTATCCACAGCGACTGCCTCCTAATAGAAGTGTTTCTCTTATGTGAGTTAAAACAGTCCTCCAGAGACAAAATTTTAAAATTCTTGGACTAAAGACTGAAGCTTTCCAAATAGTCCCTTTGCTAACCTTACCCCCAGCCTTCACCCAACACTCATTGTGCGCTGTGGGGAATGGTTGAGATGGGAAGTACAGCTCTCCTGAATCCCTGAGTTGATTGGTACTGCATGGATAATGCCAGAATCCCTGCTGTTTGAATCAGTGAACATCCTTAAAGTCATCTTTGTATAAAGTACTGTTCTTTGTTAGCACAACTCATCTCTTTGTTTGAAAGGCATCAAGCATACAGGTGAGTGAGGGATTTAGCTGTACAAATGCTCCAGCTCTCTTGATATCAGGAAACAGGTAAATCTGTGAGCAGATTTGTGCCCCTGACTCAAGCACCTCTACCCCTTGTCTATTAATCCATAACACCTTAATATCTGCAGAGAGATAGTGATAGAGATAGAGATAGAGAGAGAGGGAGAGTTTCCTATCTCTCTATAACACAGACATTTGAATATAGAACAATAAAAAAATTAATTCAGATTTTCAGATTCCCATTTTCTCATTTTAATATAAAAATCTCTAATGCCTATTACCTGGTTTTCTGATGCTTTAATGGCGACTTAATATATATCAAAAGGTAGATAAAATTCTAAGAAATTTGAACTTCCCTTTCTTCAGCGAAATTGTAAATTTCTCAAGATTAATATGGTGGCCAAATTGTAGCCCTGGCACAAGAATCCAGAATTTCTGACTACTGGTTTAGTGTTTTATTCACCATGCAACACTCCCTGCACATGGTTATAGAGTCTTCAAGGATACTCTAAGGAGAGTAGAAGAAGATATTGCACAATGGTCAATGGTATCTTAGATAGCACTGTTAGACATGTGGAAGATCAGCTGGAGGTCTCCTCTGATCATGGCCTAATCGGGACTGATCCAAAATAGCCAAGACAGAAAAGTGAGGCTTAACCTTCCATGCCATTTCAGATTGCTCAGTGGAGGGGAAAGAATTTTGGAAAATATTTCCGTAAGATAAAAAAGGGTAACCCATTGCTTACTTTCTCTTCCCCTTGGGGAAAAAGGAAAAAGGCAGTAAAAGCCCATTATGCTCAAAAGCAGCTGGAAATTTCTTAAAATTACCTTTCTCACTCAATTTCACACTTGAGCCTCTAGGCCCAGCTGGGCCCAGGTAGTTCAGAGATGCGTGAAAACAAAAAAATAATGAAGATTAAAAGAAAAATCAGTTTCAGTTTTCAAGTGAGGTGAGGCTCAGTTCTCATTTCACGCCCCCTGACTTGTTCCATCTGATGAGCGTTACAGCCTCAACAGGCAGAGGGGGATACCAGGTCAGGAGTTGTGCATCTAATCCCCACTGAGTGGTGCTGGGAAAGCTACATAGCCTCTCTGAGCTTCTGTGAGCCTGATTTCCTCAGTTAAATAGGAGAGGAACTCCATATACAGGAAAAATATTTCAAGTGATGAGTAAATATTTTGTACTGAAAAATGATCTCTTCCTCCATATCTTAGTATTATACTCACATTTCTTTTTGGTATTGACACCACTTTCTCACTCCAAGACCAAACACTACCATGCAGGAAGCAAGCAAAGCGGCTATAATCACTGGCCAGGACATCTCATCTTTGGGCTTGTTAACCACAATTCCTGAAAATGGCATAAAGAGAGACAAACTTTAATGCCAAACTTTGGCAATTGGAAAACAAGATTAATTGAACTATTTCTCCCACCTAAACCAGGTTTTCTCCAAGGGTCATGGGGTGTTCCTTGACAACAATCAGACTCTAGGATCATATCTCTGCCTTGTCCTTATTCCTGTTTTTGCATTTATGTAATTATTTTCTTATATAAATGTCTTTCTTGTTAGAATGTTCCAGAACTGATCTTTTTTTTCTTTCATTTTCCCAAGGCTCTGGACAATTCCTGGTATATGGTGTCCAATGTAATGTTATTTGTAAGAATGAATAAATGAAAATGATAAGCTATAAATTTGTTTTCCAAATTTACTCCAGTAAAGAAAACTTATATGTAAAATAGTGATCTAGCTATGGATTTTCTTATTCTTATTAAGGAGCCACCAAATGCTTTATGGAATATTAATATGTCAAGAGGAGGAAGAAAGAGTAAAAAGCATTACAACACCCACAGCCCTGAAAGTCCAAAGCCAAGCAGGGCTGGCTAACACGTATGGAGTTGTAGTGCCCAAGAGACTATCAGCCAAGATTTCTCATCTCAGTATCACTCAAGGAATGATATCCAGAGTACCTTTTCTATCGCTTTCCCTCTTTTTCATTCTTTCTTCCCCTATCCATTTCAGCAATAAAAAGGAGAGAAGGGACAAAACAAGTAAAATTGAAACCAGTTGGTTTTGCCCTTTCTATGGTCTGCAAAGGGAGGAAGTTGAAAGAAAAGGGCTGTCTACAATTATATTGGTGGGTGATCAGTGGACTGATTTTTCTTGTCCGTGTTGACAATGCCCATATCAACTCGTTCATTATGCTTCTAGCACTTTAACACCAAGTCAAATGGTATGAATCAAAGATTTTCAAATTTTGTGGGTTTTAGACCAGAGGAAATATAAATATCATATTTTGGACTGTTTTACTTCTTCTCTAAGACACAGGAAGAATTAAGAAAATTAACTCTCTTAGGAAATAAGATTGCCTGGTTCTACCTGGCAGGGGATGAAAGGGAATGTTTATAATTACAAAATTACTTTATGTTTTTCGTTTTAAAAAATATTTTACAATCATGTTAAAAATTCAAATAGTACAGCAATATAAAACTACAATGAAAAGGAAGCTTCCTTACTACCTCAGGCACCAGTTGCTCACATTAGAGTCAATAACTTTTGACAGTTAATTATGTGTCCTACCAGAAATTATCTGTGCATATATAAACAAATATAGGCACCATGAATATATATCCCTTTTATTACAAATGGAGGCATACTATACATACTGTTCTGTCCCTGGCTTCTTTCTCTTAACAAATGTTCCTTGGGGCCGGCCCCGTGTCTTAGCGGTTAAGTGCGCGCACTCCGCTACTGGTGGCCCGGGTTCAGATCCTGGGCGCTCACCAACGCACCGCTTCTCCGGTCATACTGAGGTCACATCCCACATACAGCAACTAGAAGGATGTGCAACTATGGCATACAACTATCTACTAGGGCTTTGGGGAAAAAAAAAAAACGGAGGAGGATTGACAATAGATGTTAGCTCAGAGCCGGTCTTCCTCAGCAAAAAGAGAAGGATTGGCATGGATGTTAGCTCAGGGCTGACCTCCCTCACAAGAAAAAAAAAAAACAAACCAAGAAGCAGTGCTTGCAGTAGAAATTGATGAACGGTCAGGATAACACCTGGCTCTGTTTGTAGCCTCTGTCCCTTTCCTCCAAATCTCTTTTCTCTGAGATGCAGCCCCTCACTTATGGTATGCCCCTCACAGGGCAGATCTTCCTCACAAAAAATTAAAAAAAACAACAAAAAAACGTTCCTGGAATACTTTCCATAGACATAGATGCATAGAGATTTACGTCATTTGATTAAATGACTGGATAGTTCCCCAGTGTATGGATCTACCATAGTTTATTTAATTAGTCTCTTAATGGTAGATGGCCAAATTGTTTCCACACTTTTGTTAGTTCTAACATTCTAATTAAATTCCTATTACACATAGGCCTTCAGCTCTTTAGATTTACATAGATCATTTGGGCAAAAAGTGCATTTTTGTATCGGAATTATCTGGATTGATTTTCTTTCATTGTTTCAACTATATTATAAATTGTTTGTAGGTGGAGACTAGGTTTTTAGTTTCTTATATTGCCTCAGATTTATTACACTGTTTTTCATATAGGCCAAAAAACTGGATTTAAAATATCAGCAACCAAATCTGTTCTATGTTTTACATAGGTTGGACTGCGGCCACATGATGTTGTCATGTTAACACTGGTTATCACTGCTGAAGGTTTTTCCTTTTATAACATATATGCCAGGATTTGAGATCTTCCTGATGCTCACTCTACCTCAGCTCTGTTAAAAAAAGACACTGAGGGTACCCCAGAAGCTCACATAGTCCTATAATACATAGCCATGTGGCATATTGTTTATGTACAGGTGCCTAGAGACTTCATAGCAGTTCAAACCACTGGAGTATCATGATTATAAAAGAAACAATCATCCAGATAGTCAATTCAGGACTACACAAAGTTCTGTTTTAGTTAAGTCAAAATTTACTAGGCTCTACACTGAAAATATGGTGGGATATAACATTTTACCTCCAAAGTTTTAGAGAAATGAAAGAACAAAAGGTTTTAAATGGGTCTTACGTCATTGCTTACAAATATTCTCCCAACTAAATATAGGAAATGAGATCATTGACTTCAGGAATGTCTCACTGGAGAAGTAGAGCTCCAATCTTGTCCCATCTCTAAACTTGAAGTTTAGTTCTTTAAGGCACTAATATCTTAAAAATATTGATAGGACCTCAGTTTGCAGCTCTATTGCCATGTTGTGTGCAGGATGATGCTCCTGTGGTCTGAGGACTGTTTGACCTTCAATATGAAATAAGCTGAGTACCCAGTGGAGAGTTCACCAGTCAAGTAAACACCCCCTGAAGACAAAGAGTTGATTACGCCTCTGAATTTACAATCAAGACTTGCATTGGGAAGGCCCTAACTTTATTGAATCCCTTGACCTCTTATGATATAAAACAAGGGATTACATTTAGAATTGACAACATTTTATTAGTTGAATTATAGGAATACTCTTTGTTCCAACAATCTCTTTCTTGCCTCAGACTATATTTTCACAGGACTGAAATGCTTCTCACTACTTTTTTCCTGGCTAATTCTTATTCACTTTTCAGATTTTAATTTACTTATATCCTCAGAGAGTCCTTTTCTGTTCCCCAGTTAAAATCAGATCTTTCTGTTAGACTTTGACAACACCTTATACTGTATCATAGCATTTGTCACAAATAAATTAAATTGTATGATTACTTATTTACTATGTATCATCTCTAATAGATTATAATCTTCAGGAGGCCAGTGTTTTCACTGTATACCCAACAACTGGCACAGTGCCTGGCAAATGCTACGTACTTAACAAATATTTGTTGAATGAATAAAACATAAAATTCCCCTTCCCCTCCAAAACAGTAAATGACTCACCAGTGATATGGATGTCATTATTTTTAGTAGACACATTGGCAGTTTGGGGAACTTCTGAAAATGCTCTGGTTGAGCTGATGACGACATCACCTAGGGATATAAGGGGGATAGCTGAACTGATCCGAATAGCTATCTCAACCTGAGGAAGTGGTGTAAAATCATGAATGGATTTCACTTGCTATTAGGAGGAACTCAATTTGAATGGCCTAAACGCTCCTAAAATATTATGTGTAAAGTTTACTAAGGACCAATTTACTGCAAGGCTAGGATCCTAGGATCTAACAGTTACCAAAGGAGTGAAAATCCCTATTGGTTTAAAGAACAAAAGCGAAACTGTATAGCACACACAACAAAACAATATCTGCTAAAGAATCTCCATGAGAAATTTAAGCGGTTTGGGGAAAATGTCTTACGTTGCAGTCATGGAAAGATGAGGCCTATCCCTATTCTCCCAGGGTATCAGAGATCCAGTCAATCAAAATACTGATTCTTCCCACTCTAATGTGTTTGATAAGGTCAATAAAAATTCCTTTGCAACATTCGAGTAGACAACTCCATGTTGACTAATCATTCCATTTTCCAATGGAAAATTAAAACGTAAAATGCATTTTAATGGGTTTAATTGATCAAAAATGCTATTATGTGGATTTAATTTTGAAATAAAATAGAGAAAAATCTAAGACTTGGTCTCTGACTATCTTCTTTGACTGACTGGGAAGAGTTTCGGTTCCATTCATTGTCATTTTCATCATCAAGATACACTTTGAAACACCTATTTGAGATTGGCTTCTTATCAGTTCTTGCTTTTCCACTTCTGCTCCCCAAAAGCAGACCGTTACCTTCCCCAGTGCTATGTCTCCCCCAAGTACTCACCAGGAAGTGTTGAGCCTTCCCCTAAGGGGGATGAAGTGTACATTTCACTGGGCATCCAGGAAGCTGCTAAAGGAAGAAGATATTGGAAGAGTCAATCTATACAAGACTAGTTATTTTTTTGTCTCTTCTTGACCTTTAATTTAATCTAATAATTATGTAAAAAGGGTATTAATGAATACTTGAAGCAAGATCATTGAACTATTCTGCAGCATCCATTAGAATGTCCCAGAATAAAGTGGGAGTTGAGGGAATGCTTGTGGTCCAGATGTCTCTAATAGGGAAGGTTTTGATCATAACCACTTAGAAGCAGGAAGAAGGAATGGAAACAAAACACTAGGAGAAGTTCTTCCAGCCACAGAGAATGTGTTGTGACTATTCTCATGTCCATCCCATAGATGAGCTACAAAGAATGGGAGAGAATGAAAGCCCAGGTGCATTACGGCGGCCTTTAGCCAAGGAAAGGTGCAATAGGACTTTGAAGACTTTGGTAGAACATGCACAAGGAAACAAAATTGTACTTGTAGGTAAGCTGACATTCTTGTTAGAAAGTGAAAACCGAACTGTGTCAACAGTGAATTATTAGACCTCTATGGTCACAGGTCTTGTTAGCTGCTGGGTGACTCCTTTTGATGATTCAGTGGCAAACCTTCCCTTTGAGTAGATAGGAGCAAACTCAGGCAGCACATATGGCTTTTGAAATAGATCTATCAACTCATTTTGGTTAGTTCCCATCTCTGGCAAGAAAGATTCACTTCTTGGCAGTCTCCACATACCTATATTTGATAACAGGCCTATAACGTGACGTAAAGTAGAATTGCTATAGCAGTACACGGCCGCAATCAGTAGAGAGACATTACGATCGTTTATTTAAAACATAAAAATACATGATTTTCCCAGTTAAGTGTTTTCTTGTGTGTCAGGACCAAAACAAACAAGAAAAGCCAAAATAAAACAAAACAAACATTAAAAAAACCCTTAGCTAGCTCTCCCCTTTCTTGGTTTCCCCCTAGATGCCAACTACAGTTACAGCTGCAGACAAAGGAATGTTCTTAGGTTCTTAGGCCCTTCAGACGAGACGTAAGTCAATGCTTTCTAGGGATTGCTCACAGGACAGTCTATCGTAGCTCCACTTGGGGTCACCTCAGAGGTAAGGGTGGTTTTGTACACAGCCATTTTGACTTTGACAAGGTCAGGGAGATGTTCTTACTGTCAATATAAACCTCTAATCCTACATAAGTATCATGACTATTTGTTTGTTAAAGACCGATTACCATGGTCTATAGATGATGATGGACTGAGCATTTTTTTTAATGCCCACTATTTTTTTTTTTTTTTGCTGAGGAAGACCGGCTCTGAGCTAACATCTATTGCCATTCCTCCTCCTCTTTTTCCCCAAAGCCCCAGTAGATAGTTGTATGTCATAGTTGCACATCCTTCTAGTTGCTGTTTGTGGCACGCAGCCTCAGCATGACCGGAGAAGTGGTGCGTCGGTGTGTGCCCGGGATCCGAACCCGGGCCTCCAGTAGCAGAGCGCGCGCACTTAACCGCTAAGCCACGGGGCCGGCCCTAATGCCCACTTTTAATGGTTAAGCTATTAAGCCAGGAATTTCGTTGACAAAGAGCAAGAACTAATTAAAAGAAATTGAGACCTGCCCTGGCTTTAGGTAAAATTATGAAGAAGGCAGTTTGTTCTGGATAACTTTACAGTTTTTTTTTGCCCAGTATGGTGTGTCCTTCCTTCTTTTAGGGCTTGATGCCTTTATTTCTTATCTCTTCAAAATCTGCTTGAAAGAAAGGATATGATAAATTAATTTATGCTAAAATATAAATGGTTGAACAAGTAGAGGTGGGTATTTTTTTTTGAAAAAGATTTTCCATTTCATGTTTATTATCAGCAAGTCAATATAGAATATTTTGTAATGATCAGTTACATGTGGACATCAACAGTTTTTTCACCAAATACAGAGAGCCTGTCTGTTCTGGTCAATTTTCATTGTCCCCAAACAAAATAACTAAACATAACACAATTTCAGGAGATGGTGATACCATCAGTATGATCAATCCAAATTATAAAAATGGCAATACTTAAATCATGCAAATTATTTGACCATTTCATAATACTTCTTTTTACACTTGAAAAGTAGGAATTTTTCAAGTGTAAAAAACTCCCCAAAAAATCTGTGATAAAATTAAACTACAGTGATTGGTGTGAAGATGGCAGTGTAGGCAGACTCTGAACTCACCTCCTCCCACAGACACAACAGATCTACAACTACTCTTGGAAAAATTACTCCTGAGAGAGAATCAAAAACTGGATAAGAGGAACCCCTGCAACATGCAACAGTCCTGACTGAGGTGGAAGAGGCAGAAACTCCCTTCTGGAGAGAAAAAAATCCACCTTCGCAAGCCACAGTGCTTCCTGGCTGCCAGAGAGTAACCCAAAGGTACGCAGCCTTCCCTGGAGGAATGGGGATCCTGAGCTGGGGAGTGTTGCCACTATAAGCATTTTTTGAACCCAGCACCACCGAGACAAGTGTCATAATATCTGGCTTTGCTGACTACTAACAACAACAGGAAATAACCCCAGAAAAACTATCAGACATAAGGAAAGAAAAAAGCCAGCTTTTAATGGGCCCATGTACAAATTCACCCATTTCAGAAAGCAACCTAAAATCACCAAAAAGAAAGGTGCACAGTCTTTTGGTGAAAAGAGATTCATCTCATGGGCCCTGGTTGCATCTCGGAGAGAGGCGAGACCTCTCCAGGGACTGAGACATTGGCAGCAGCCATTGTTGTGACCTGGTGCAGGCGTGCTGACACAGTCACTGGCAGATGCCATTGGAGTTCTTCCCATGGCTTTTCTGCCCAGGATCTGCCCCACCCACTAGAGCGCTGATTTAATCCGGCTCATCCAGGGCAAGCAGCCCGCCCTAGGGACTGGCCCCACCCAACGACAAGCCCTCAGGCAACTTGTGGGCTTGCATAGGCTAGGTGGCTGGATTCTCTGCAGCTGGGCAAGTGGGTCCACCTCTGCAGGGCAGGGCACACATGAGGAGTGGGTGGAGTGTGTTGGGCATTGGTGGAATGTGTGGGGCCTATGCTGTGGGGTGACTGGGTCCACTTCAGGGGGGCAGGGCACAGGTATGGGGCAGGAATGTGTCGATGACAGTATGTGTAGCCCTGGGGGAGTGGGGCTTGTCAGCTGCAGAAGACTTGTGCTTCTCAAACAGCCACATAGGATATCGGCCCCACCTTCCAAAGCCTGAAACAATTAGGTGCTCCCCTGTCTGGGGCCAGCCCCACTCAGCTGCAATCCTGAGAGAGCTGACAAGAGGTATAGGTTGGAGGCCTACAGCAATTGTAAGCCCCTGAGCCTAACAACCAGCAACACTGGGGACCTACTCACTTAACAGAGAAACTGCAGCAGGAATATGTTATTAGACCATGCAGCCAACTGTGCTGGAGCTCTCCACACCCAATAAAGAGACTAAAGGGTCCATAACAGCCACACGCAGCAGAGCATTACAACCAGTTGGCCAGGGGGACAGCTCAGTCTCCCTGGGCATTTACAGCAAGAGCAACCCTGCCACGACAAAATGGCACATGTAGCCCACACAGGGGTCGCTCCCAGAACATTTGGAACTGGTGACGAGATGGAAACACATTGCTGGGCCTCATAAGGTATCTTACATAAGGCCACTTCTCTAAGATTGGGAGACGTAGCTGACCTCCTTAATACATAGATACAAGCACATAGAAAGAGGCAAAATGAGGAGGCAAAGGAATACATTCCAAGTAAGGGAACAGGACAAAACCCCATAAAAAGAACTAAATGAAACTGAAATGAGCAATCTACCTGACAAAAAGTTCAAACAAAATGTCATAAGGATGCTCACTGATCTTGGGAGAAGAATGGATGAGCTCAGTGAGAACCTCAACAAAGAAATGGAAAATATAAAAAAGGACCAATCATAAATGAAGAATACAATACTGGAAATGACAAATTCATTCAAGGGACTCAAAAGCAGAGTAGAGGACACAGAAGAACGGATCAGCAAGCTGGACAAAAGACTAGAGGAAATCACCCAAGCTGAACAGATAAAAGAAAAGAGAATTAAAAAGACTGAGGACAGTCTAAGGGACCTCTGGGACAACATCAAGTGAACTAACATCCGTCCTATAGGTGTCACAGAAGGAGAATAGAGAGAGAAAGGGGCAGAGAATCTATTTGAAGCAATAATAGCTGAAAACTTTCCTAACTTAAGGAAGGAAATAGACACCCAGGTACCAGAAGCGCAGAAAGCATCAAAAAGACAAATCTGAAGAGGCCCACACCATGACACATCAAAATTAAAACATCCAGAATTAAAGATAAAGAGAGAATCCTAAAAGCCAGAAGAGAAAGGCCAAGTTACATACAAAGGAAACCCCATAACGCTATCAGCTGACTTCTCACCAGAAACCTTACAGGCTAGAAGAGAATGGCACAATATATTTAAAATGTTAAAAGGAAAAAAGCTACAGCCAAGAATACTCTCCCTGGCAAGGTTATCATTCAGAATGGAAGGAGAGAGAAAGAATTTCCTAGACAAGCAAAAATTAAAGGAGTTTATCACCAAGAAACCAGTCCTACAAGAAATGTTAAAAGGACTAATTTAAGGGGGAAATAGAAAACTACAAATAGGAAAAAGTTATCTATCCATGATAAGAAGGTAATGGATACAAACACACAAAAAGGAGGATAGATATGATATCAAAAACATAAAATGTGGGAGGAGAGGAGTAAAAGAGTAGAGCTTTTAGGAAGAGGTAAAACTAAAGAGACCGTCAACTTAATATAGATTGCTATATACCTAGGTTATTATATATGAACCTCATGGTAATCACAAACCGGAAACCTATAATAAATATGCAAAAAACTAAGAGAAAGGAACCCAAACATAGTACTAAAGAAAACCACCAAACCACAAGGGAAGAGAACAAGAGAAGAAGAAAGGAACAGAGAAGAGCTAGTAAAACACCCAGAAAAATAGTAACAAAATAGCAATCAGTACATACTTCTCAATAGCTCCTTCAAATGTCAGTGGACTAAATGCTCTAGTCAAAAGGCATAGGGTGGCTGATTGGATAAAAAACCCAAGACCCATATATATGCTGCATGCAAGAGACACACTTCTGACCTAAAGACACTCACAAACTGAAAGTGAAGGGATGGAAAAAGATACTTCATGCAAATGGCAATGAAAAGAAAGCTGGGGTAGCAATACTTATGTCAGACAAAATAGACTTTAAAACAAAAACTGCAACAAGAGACAAAGAAGGGCACTACATAATGATCAAGGGAATAATCCAACAAGAGGACATAACACTTGTAAATATCTATGCGCCCAACATAGGAGCACCTAAACATATAAAGCAATTATTAACAGACATACAAAGAGGAATAGACAGTAACACAATAATAGTTGGGGACTGTAACACTCCACTTACACCAATGGATAGATCATCCAAACAGAAGATGAATAAGGAAACATTGGCCTTAAATGGCACACTAGACCAGATGGACTTAGTAGATATATACAGAATATTCCATCCAAAAACCAAAGAATACACATTCTTTTCAAATGCACATGGAACATTCTCTAGGACTGATCAAATTTTAGGCCACAAAACAAGTCTCCATAAATTTAAGAAGATTGAAATAATACAAAGCATCTTTTCTGACCACAGCGGTATGAAACTGGAAATCAACTATAGGAAGAAATTCAGAAAAGCCACAAATATGTGGAGATTAAACAACATGCTACTGAACAATGATTGGGTCAATGAAGAAATCAAAGGAGAAATAAAAAAATACCTAGAGACAAATGAAAATGAAAATACGACATGCCAGAATTTATGGGATACAGCAAAAGTAGTTCTAAGAGGAAGTTTATAGCAATGCAGGCCTATTTCAACAAACAAGAAAAATGTCAAACAATCTAACAGTGCACCTAAAGGAACTGGAAAAAGAAGAACAAACAAAGCCCCAAATCAACAGAAGGAGGGAAATACTAAAAATCAACAGAAATAAATAAAATAGAGACTAAAAAAAAAAAAATAGAAAAAATCAATGAAACCAAGAGCTGGTTCTTTGAAAAGATAAACAAAATTCACATACCTTTAGCTAGACTCACCAAGAAATAAAGAGAAAAGTCTCAAATAAATAAATTCAGAAATGAAAGAGGAGAAATTACAATGGACACCTCATAAATACTAAAGATTATAAGAGAATACTACCAAAAGCTATATACCAACAAATTCAATAATCTAGAAGAAATGGATAAATTCTTAGGAGCATACAACCTTCCAAAACTGAATCAAGAAGAAATAGAGAATTTGAATAGACCAATCACCAGTAAGGAGAGCAAAACAGTAATCAAAAACTTCCCCAAAAATAAAAGTCCAGGACCAGATGGTTTCCCTGGTGAATTCTACCAAACATTCAAAGAAGTCTTAATACCTGTCCTTCTCAAACTCTTCCAAAAAATTAAAGATGAAGGGAAGCTTCCTAATTCATTCTATGAAGCCAACATTACCCTGAAACCAAAACCAGACAGGGATGACACAAAAAAAGAAAATTATAGGCCAATATCACTGATGAACATCGACGCAAAAATAGTCAACAAAATACTAGCAAATGGAATAAAACAATACATTAATAAGGTTATATACCATGATCAGGTGGGATTTATTCGAGGGATGGAGGGATGGTTCAACATCCACAAATCAATCAACGTGATACACCATATTAACAAAATGAAGAATAAAAATCACATGATCATCTCAATAGAGGCAGAGAAAGCATTTAACAAGATACAGCATCCATTTATGATAACTCTGAATAAAATGGTTATAGAAGAAAAGTACTTCAACATAATAAAGGCCATATATGACAGACTCACAGCTAATATTATTCTCAATGGTGAAAAACTTGAAAGCTATCTCTCTAAGAACAGGAACCAGACAAGGATGCCCACTTTTTCCACTCCTATTTAACATATTATTGGAAGTCCTAGCCAGAGCAAAGGGCAAGAAAAAGAAATAAAAGGGATCCAAATTAGAAAGGAAGAAGTGAAACTGTCACTATTTGCAGATGACGTGACTTTATATACAGAAAATCCTAAAGAATCCACCAAAAAACTTTTAGAAATAATAAACAAATACAGTAAAGTTGCAGGATACAAAATGAACATACAAAAATCAGTTGCATTTCTATACACTAACAGCAAAGTAGCACAAAGAGAATTTAAGAATACAATCCCATTTAAAATTGCAACAAAAAGAATAAAATACCTAGGCATAAATTTAACCAAAGAGGTGAAAGATCTGTACACTGAAAACTATAGAACATTATTGAAAGAAATTGAAGAAGACACAAAGAAATGGAAAGATATTCCGTGCTCTTGGATTGGAAGAATAAACTTAGATAAAATGTCCATACTTCCTAAAGCAGTATATAGATTCAGCACAATCCCTATCAAAGTTCCAACATCATTTTTTACAGAAATAGAACAAAGAATCTTAAAATTTACATGGAACAACAAAAGATCTCAAATAGCCAAAGGAATCCTGAGAAAAAAGAACAAAGCTGGAGGTACCATATTCTCTGATTTCAAAATATACCACAAAGCTATAGTAACCAAAACAGCATAGTACTGGCACAAAAACAGACATGCAGATCAATGGAACAGAATCGAGAGCCCGGAAATAAACCGACACGTCTATGGACAGCTAATTTTCGACAAGGGAGCCAAGAACATACAATGGAGAAAGGAAAGTCTCTTCAATAAATAGTGTTGGGAAAACTGGACAGCCACATGCAAAAAAATGAAAGTAGACCATCATCTTACATCATACACAAAAATTAACTCAAAGTGGATAAAGACTTGAATGTAAGACCTGAAACCATGAAAATTCTAGAAGTATAGGCAGTACACTCTTTGACATTGGTCTTAGCAACATATTTTCAAGTACCATGTCTGACTGGGCAAGGGAAACAGTAGAAAGAATAAACAAATGGGACTACATAAAATGAAAAAACTTCTGCACAGCAAAGGGAACCATCAACAAAATGAAAAGACAACCTAACAACTGGGAGAATATATTTGCAAACCATGTATCTGATAATTGGTTAATCGCCAAAATACATAAAGAACCCATACATCTCAACAACAAAAAAACTAATAACCCAATTAAAAAACTGGCAAAAGACCTGAACAAACATTTCTCCAAAGAAGATATATAGATGGCCAACAAGCACATGAACAAAGATGTTCAACATCATTAACTATCAGGGAAATGCAAATCAAAATTACAATAAGATGTCACCTCACTCCTGTCAGAAAGGCTACAATTAACATGACAGGAAACAACGAATGTTGGCGAGGATGTGGAGGGAAGGGAACTCTCATACACAGCTGGTGGGAGTGCAAACTGGTGCAGCCACTCTGGAAAACAGTGTGGAGATTCCTCAAAAAATTAAGAATAGAACCACCATATGATCCAGCTATTCCACTGCTGGGTATTTTTCCAAAGAACATGACAACACAAATGTGTAAAGAGACATGTACCCCTATGTTCATTGCAGCGTTATTCACAATAGCCAAGACTTGGAAGCAACCTAGGTGCTCATCAAGGGATGAATGGATAAAGAAGATGTGGTATATATATGTACAATGGAAAACTACTCAGCCATAAGAAATAATGAAATCTGGCCATCTGTGACAACATGGATGGACCTTGAGGACATTACGCTAAGCGAAATAAGTCAGAGGGAGAAAGTCAAACCCAAATGATCTCATTCATAAGTAGAAGATAAAAACAACAACAAACAATCACATAAAGACAGAGATTCGACTGGTGGTTACCGGGAGGAAGGGGGGAGGAAGGAGGGTGAAAGGGGTGATTAAGCACATATGTGTGGTGATGGATTCTAATTAGTCTTTGGGTGATGAACATGATGTAGTCTATACAGAAATTGAAATATAATGATGTACACCTGAAATTTATATAATGTTATAAACCAATATACTGCAATAAAAAAATTAAACTACAATATCCACTTTGGAAAAGTATCGAGTTTTTTTTTTTTTTATAATTTATTTATTTATTTATTTATTTATTTTTTCCCCCAAAGCCCCAGTAGATAGTTGTATGTCATAGCTGCACATCCTTGTAGTTGCTGTATGTGGGACACGGCCTCAGCATGGCCGGAGAAGCGGTGCGTCGGTGCACTCCCGGGATCGAACCCGGCCGCCAGCAGCGGAGCGCGCACACTTAACTGCTAAGCCACGGGGCCGGCGCCTCGAGTTATTTTTCTAATTACGGCTTTAAGATTTTTTTTTAATCTGTTAAAAAAATTAGGTTGGAAGGGTGTTGAGAGAGGTGAAGAGAAAGGAGTTTCCAGCTGATTGATTCAACATGTCTGAAAATACTTAAGTAACGTAAAGGGAAAACTTCAAGAGCAAGAATATATTAAAATTAAGTCCTTTAGTAAGCTGAAGAAATGAACAGTTCTTGTATCAATTGCTCCCACAGGAGAGAGGTCTTCCTGAAGAACGCCTGTTTATAGAATCCTCAGTAAAATAGAGTTGGCTACCTCCAACGATTCATGCTTCACTAAAACAATACACTTCTAAAAGCTCATCCACTCCTTCATTTAGGTATCCAGTTTTCAGAATGCGTTTAACATTGGCTACTCCATCTGCCATTCTCCTGGGAGTCGCTTAGCAGAATTATGTTGCTATTGTCTTTTAACTGATTGAAATATTCTGTGTTCTTCAACGCACCATCACATTTGTTAAATACAAGAGTTAATTTTCCTTTAAATCTTTTGAGAACACATTTTCATCAAAATCCATGAATGAACACTACTGTGATAGTTCAGTGATAAACACTAGCTTGAAGGATAACCTCCTTTAGTACATCACTATTATCAGCCAAATATATGAACATAAGATACTGTGTTGTTGGAGTTTCTCAAACTCTTATATCCTTCCTTGAGCATAACTTCGGTTTCTTCCACAATTTCTTTTCTTTTTTTTTTTTTTTTTGTGAGGAAGATCTGCCCTAAGCTAACATCCATGCCAATCCTCCTGTTTTTGCTGAGAAAGACCAGCCTTGAGCTAACATCTATTGCCAATCCTCCTCCTTTTTTTCCTCAAAGCCCCAGTAGACAGTTGTATGTCATAGTTGCACATGCTTCTAGTTGCTGTATGTGGGACGCTGCCTCAGCATGGCCTGACAAGCAGTGTGTTTGTGCGTGCCCGGGATCCAAACCCGGGCTGCGAGTAGTGGAGCGCGTGCACTTAACTGCTAAGCCACGGGGCCGGCCCCCACCATTTCTTTAAATTTAGCTTTTGGTAAAGTTTGTTCAACAAGGAAACTATATGACTTAGTATACCATTCTACCATAAAAGGGTACTCCTATTCTATGGTAAAAACAAGATCAACTTTGATAGCATAGTATTTTTTCCTTTAGTTGCAAAAATTTTTTTTGACATTCATCTGTAACCAGTTTACAGTTGTCAATAATGTTATGACATGTTAGGCATCTTTTCCCTTTGTAGGAAAATCTACTTCATGTCATATCAGTCTGTGATTATCTGAAGTTTTGCAGTCCATCTTTTGATAAAACCACAGATGATTTCTTTTACTCTTATAGGGTTCTTAATGCACACTGAACTCATCTGGAATTTTGCATCAGTTTTACATGTATACTCTTTTTCTTGGTTATCCAATTTTCCTTAGGGCACTCTGAGTTCTTCTGTCCTTAATTTTGTCCTAGAACAACAGCATAGGTGACAAGCAGTGTCCAGAGATGCAGGGCTTAGACACAGGTCTCTCAATGATCCTGGTGTTTTGCTCCGTTTTTCTCTTCAGGGTGAATATGTACTGGGTCAGCACCACCCCTTCCACCGGAAAACGTACTGGCACTCGCTACCATGTCCACCATTGCCACGACCACCTCCTCCATAGATGGGACCCTCATGCTCTTCCTGACCACGAGAAGATGACACTCATGAGCTTTGGTAGTGCAGGGCTTGTGTTCTAGCCGTGGAGAAACCCCCAGAAATTGTCTTTTTAATTGAAGACGGATTTTTAAATCAGAGGAATAAATCTTTAATTTGAGACTGACCTAATCAGGAACGATGTAACCGAATGGGAGGAGAACAGTGTTTTAGAGAAGAGGAAAATGGAATGAGATGGGATCTGAGACAGAGAAGATTTTAGAATTTGAGGACAAGAATGATGAGTTTAGAGAATGGGTGTCCCAGCCAACAGGGGACAGAGGGAAGGCAAATTATTAGTGGGTTTATTTCACCAGAAATCCATCCATTATCACTCCTTTCCTGCTTTGAACATTTCATAAATCCATTGAAATAAACATACTGGAAGAAAAAGAATCCCACTACCAATGCCTCTCACCAGTCTTGCCAAATGCATCATCTAATATTGGATGTCACATTACAGTCCAATCCAACATGTAGAAACATGTTTCAAAAACAGCTTGGGAGTGAGCAATCAATATTAACTTGTTGGACCCTAATGTGTTTTTGTGAATGATTACAAATAGAGCAACTCCCTGCAGGGAATTTTTTCTCTAAGGTTATGGATAAAAAAATGGCAACTAGTTAAGATCTTCCTACTTTTGCATAGGTAAGAATGTGGGTTTTCACTGCCAGGAAAAAAAGCATTTGTTGGGTTTTAGAGTCCCTTCCTAGATTTCACAATTTCTAAGGCTATTTTTGTGGTAAGAATGATAAAGAGATATCTGAGGATGAACGAAGTTTTCAAGTGGGAAAGGACAGAAAATACCAAGGATTACAATAGCTTATTTCATTATGAAATCTACTAAAAAGACCAAGAATATACTTGTGTAAATTATAAAGCACTTTCAAGCAAGACTCTTTCGGTTTTTCAGTTTCTGGGGCAGAAAGTATCTGGGTAGGCTCTAATGCTTCACATAATATTGTAATAAATTAAAAAAAAAAAAAGCAAACAAACAAAAAGTTAAAAAATTTCAATTAAGCAGATCATTGCTTTTCACTGTGTGTGTGTGTACATGTGTGTATGTGTGTGTTTTCTTCTTTATCCTTGACCATATGTACACATATCCTTTCAAGCATTCAACAAATATTTGCTGAGCACCTACTGAATGCCTGCTACTGTTACAGACATTAGGATACCTCAGTGAACAGACAGGAAAAGATTTAGGTCCCTGTTCTTGTGCATCTTACATTCTAGTATAATTTCAATGAACAATCAAATAAATAAAATAAACAAAGGAAAACATCAGACCCTAAGTGTTATGCTGAGAGTTAAAATATAGGATAATTCATATATAATCATAGCATAGATTTAAATTGGAGTTCAGCTTTTTCCTTTAACATTGTCCAATAAACTTTTATTCCCATTGCTGCATAATTTTTCTCCTATAACCAGCAAGTATTAATTCATTTAGCTATTCAATAATATTCATTGAGCACTAACTATATGCCAGACATTATCTTGGGCACTGGGAATACAAGTAAACAAAAAAAGATTTTGTGGAACTTGTATTATAGCATCAAGAATAAAGGATGACAAACTAGTGTAGGTTAAGTAGAGTTTCAGCATAGTTTATTACAAACAATGTTTTGTTAACACCATATAGGATAAATGTTAATCTATTAAGTACAGCCTTTCATCTCCAGTCTAACTAATGTTTTTATTCTCAATTTGTATCTGATTGGTAAAAATTTTCCAGCTTGTACCCTCATCTATATAATAAGATGTACCAGCTAGCTTAGTACATTATGGCTATTGTTTTGATTGCCATCATAATATTTCATTGAGTTATTATCTCATCCTATTCCACATTCTCTTATTATTGGACATGTTTTTGCTTAACACCCCTCACTGTCACTCATACACACAGATTTTTGGGTTGTCATAAATAACATTATAAATGTCTTTTCCATCTCCCATTCCTTGTATTCCCATTCAAAAGCAAATGCTGTTTTGAATGTTACATTTATTATTCACTTACTTATACAATTTTAAAACTTTTATCACATATTATGTCTAAGCCATATGGTATTTGGTCATACTTGTTTTTAAATTTTATTAAAAAAATATCATGCCACATATTGTCATCTGGCATTTAGTTTTTTGACTCAACACAATGTTGTTAAGATTCATTCACATTGTTGTATGCAGCTGTCACTCCCTCATTTTTCATTGCTCTGTAATAGTTCCATTATATGACTATACTACAATTTATTTATCTATTCTCCCTAGTATGGCTAGTTAGATTATTTACAGTTTTTGCTATTATGTATAGTGATTTTGCCCCAACAGATGTGTACATATCTCCTGGATACATGTCCTAATTTGTGTGTGTGTGTGTGTTGCATGGGGCGGTATATATCTATGAGTAGAATTGTTGGGTTGCAGGAGACGAAAATGTTAAATTTTAAAACACAGTGCCAAAGTGGTGGAAAGTGATGGTGCCGATTTATACTCTCACCAGAAACATATAAGAACTCATATCAATCTACATCTTGTATAACATTTGGCAATTCCAGACTTCTTGATTTTTGCCAGTTGATTATGTGTAAAATGCTTATCTGATTCTAGGCTTCGTTTGCATTTCTTGATTGCTAGAGAGGCTGGGCATCTCTTTGAATGGTTTTTAGCCCCTTGTGTTTCATGTTTTGTGATGTGCTCATTTGTTCATTTTCTGATGCTTTTTGTCTTTTTCTAAATTGATTTGTAGGCATTCTTTATACAGTCTTCATATAAAGTTTTGATCCTTTGTCAACTATAAGTTCTTGATCCTTTTTGCAATTACATGTGTGGCAAGTATCTTCTGGATTATATCTTGCCTTTTTTACTTTCTTTAAGGTGCCTTTTGATGAAAAGAATTTTCTTGATTTTATTGTATTCTATTTTTGCAAACTTTTTTATGGTTAGTGCTTTATGTCTCTTCTTTAAGCTCTTCCCTACCCGAAAGCCAGGAAGAAATTCATCTTTATTTTATTACATATTTTAATGTTTTGCTTTTGACACAAAAAAATCTCAAACTATATGGAGTTTATTTTTGTGTATTGTGTGTGGTAGGGTTACATTTTAATGCTTTTTTTCTTATAAATAATCAATGTTTCTAAGTCCACTTGCTGAACAGTCTCTTCTTTTCACAATAATCTGCCAAGCCACCTTTGACATACATCCAGCTTCCCCTCATTTGTGGATCTCTGTGTGTGCTCTCTCTTCTGATACCAAGAACTTGTCAGTTCTTGTAGTTGGGCACTGAGTTCACAGCTGTCTATTATATTATTAATATATTTCTTAAAAGACACATATTAAATTGTATTATAGAGGGTCATTCACAGACTAATGATGAAAGTGTGTTGTGAATTAAAGATTATGACTAATCCAAATGTGTGAAGGTCCATAAAAGAGAGAAAATCAATAAATAATGCTGCAAAGAACAATATTACATGTTCCTTTTCTCTCTTTATTTCCTAAGGACAAGTTCCCAGCCGTAAGATGACGGAGCCAGTGGGTTTAAGACTTTTAGATGTTTTTGATGTACAACTTAAATGCTTTCCAAAAGGGATGCACACATTTACTCTTGGTGGCGAAGGGCCTTGTGGTTAAATTCAGAGTTCTGCACCTGTGGCATCCAGAGTCTTCTCTTTTCTGTGCTTCAGCCACATCCCTTGCCACGTCCCACCACACTGACCTTGTCTCACACCACTATGAGGCAGCATATTTCCTCATCAGACCCTGGCAAGACCTGCTCAAGCAGCATCAGCAGACACTGCTGCTAGTTGGCCAGATTAAGACTAACAAACCATTTCTGTGCCTCACACTGGGCTCCCTCTTTTCATTTTTATTAGTGTTTTCCATATTCTCGCTAGTTCATCTTTCCTCAGATACATTCATAGTTCCCTCTTTCATCTACTTTAGTTATATCTTTACTCAGATGTCACCTTCCTCAGGAAGGCCTTTCAAGACCACCCTATTTAACATGGCGACCCACCCTCACTCTTGATTATCACTGTCTCCCTTCATTGCTTTATTTTTTCTATGATTGTTACTTATCACCATTTGTCTGACTCTCTTCCACCAGAATTTGGAACTTAGATCTGTTTTGTTCACAGATGTATCTCCAGCAACTATAACAATGCTTTCAACATGGTAGATGCTTTGTAAGCATTTGTTAATATGATTATGAACAAAGTACATAGTAGTTGTACAATAGATGCACTGGATGAATGAATGAGGCCCGGAGGACTCCAAGGTTCTCACAGTTATACTTACGGTTTTTCGGGTCTTTCTCACTGGAGGCCCAGGAGTAGTTGAAGCTTTGGGTAGTCACATTGGAATTGCTGGCTGAAAGACAAATTTTCAGAATCCAACCTTTTTAAAAAGCCGTAATTTAGCTTTACCTTGATGTGCTGAATTTTTAGTCTATGTGACTTCAGGGAAATCTGAAATTTAAAATATGCTTCCCTATGCAGGAACACTAGCTGGCATACTAAGCAAAAGCTCTGGAGTTTATGTTTCATGCCAACTTGTCACTGATTTGCTTTCTTTTTCTGTTTTGTCACCAACTCAGATCACTGGGAGTATTGTCAAGATTACTTTAATATTAGCTTAAAATCCCATGACAAATGAAAGATAGAGTATAATAACAAGTCACCAACCCTTATTTTTAAGATTACAGTGTTTGTCACATCAATATATAGTCACCAGATTACAAATTGCCACAGAGTAACTCAAAACCAAAATATCACCATCAAAATGAAAAAAATATAGCCTTTTGCCCAAACCTCAACATTATCGTAGCTGTAGTAAAACCTGTGAGTGTGTTGTCTCTTTGGAGTTGTATGAGGATAGCCTTGCTATACTCACCTTGTGGGCTCGTGTTTGGAGCCGACGAACTCTCATCTACAAGGGCTATTGAAGACGTAGCTGGATATCCTATTTTGAAAACAAAATTCTCAAATTTTTATAGGTATTTACATTCACATGTTTAACTACGCCACTACAATTAACAAGGGTGGCATGCAGAGGATGGAATATTAGAGTTGGAAAGATTATTAGTGAATACATAGTCTAATGCCTTCATCTTATAAATTATGAAATGGAGTCCAAAAAGTATATGCCTGTGGTTACATGCCTGATATTCAACATCATTTATTTGATATTAATCCAGTTCTCCTAACTCCAAGTGTATTATAGTCATATTTTCAAAATATATTGTTTTAATGTCTACTGCATGCCAGACTCCATTCTACATGAAATGAACAGTGAAGACAACGTTCTCACCCTCACGGACTTATCTTATAATGAATTTTCACAATTGTCTATAATACTTGCACATTCTATATATGGTTTCATATTTTACTCAATTTTTAGCTTTCAAAATCACCTCCATCTTTATAATCCATCATTTCCCATTCTCTTCTTTCTTCTCTTCCCCCCCTCAAATGAAAGACTAGTTCATGTTCATTAGAAAATATCTCTGGGGATGAAGCAAGGTAGATTGAAGAATAAAAATATCCAACCACAGTCCACTGAAAACATGCTTATGTCTCTTGGGAAAACAAATTTTTAATATATTTTATTTATGTGTATTTCCCCTTTGTTCCAAAAATATATTTAAGGTGGCTTACATAAATATGCAATGCAAGATGATAAAAAGAATGGATAGAAAGGAATAACAAGGGCAAGAAAAATATAATTAGAAAAAGTATGTTGAGTCCTATTGAAACTGAGTGGGGATAGTACACAAAATGCTTTTTTGATGTCGTGTACTCTTAGTAGATGTGGACCCCACATTTGGTCAGAACTTTCTAGTAACAATGCAAAGAAATAAAGAGTATATGTTATGCCATTGATGGCCATCACAGGATAAAAACAGTCAATTGCCAAGAGAAACACAGCTATTCTTTTCATTGTGATTAAAAAGAAATTTTTCCCCAATATTTATAAAAAGCATACTGTATAATATGTACAATATTCTCAACAATATCTTATAGTATGACATCTAATATGATCATTCACCCTCAAGCTTTAGGAGTGAATGATGTCCCAGTTTCTCAGGTACCTCAGTTTTGGGAAAGAGCATGCCTCAATAGAAAACACGAGTAACCAAACCTCTGAAATATATATATATAGGATAAATAAATAAATTGGCACTGTGATTTATGCATCTTTAAGTAGTTCTGTGGTGTAAGCCCTGACGGTTGTTTTTTTTAAATTTTTGGTAATGCAAGTGCCTGATTTAAGCTTTGATTGTCACGGCATCCACTTCAAAGAGGCATCCACTTCAACGATGGCTGTCTCAAATAAACACATTGCCAGGCACAGGACTGGATGAAGAACCAGGCTGCCTCCCTGCACTGAGGCTCCTTTGTTGTAGAGATCTTGGTTGATTTCAGTAACTGACCATTTGGAACACTTTCCTTTTTTCTCTCCTCGTACTTTTAATTCCTGCTCTTATGCTTTAAATTCACCAACAAAGAGCGAGACTGCGAAACTCTCTGCGAAAGAGAAATTTCGACCTGCCCTCGTGGATTATACAGTTTAATGACAATAAAGGCCAGTGTGGCAGACTACTGGCTGATGACTCAATCCAGTCCTCTTCTTTCTGACCCAAACTATTTCTTAACCTCCTATGAAGTTAGGTATATGGCCACGTACTGAGTCCCAGTGAACGGAATGTGAGTGGGAGTGATTTCATTTCATTTCATTTAAAGGCCTGGCCTGTACAACCTCTCATGTACGATCCTCCATGATAGTGTGCACTATCCAGATATTATGATGCAGGGTGACTTAGAAGTCACAACTTAAAGGTGACAGAACTACCACCAGCCGGGGTCCTAGAATGACCGTGGAACAGAGCACCCAGCCACTGGCTTGGCCTCTCATTGGCTCTTTATGTAAGGATAAATGAACTTATACTATGTCAAGCATATATGACCAAAGTGAAATTTTGGAGTTTGTTGTTACTGCAGTTAGTTTCCCTTCCCTTAAAAACAGTAAAAACATAACTGCAGTACCAGATGCCAAGTGCTACACAGTGGACTGTAGGATTCTAGAGGAGGGAGATATAACCAAGACATGGGAGCTCAGGGAAGGCTTTCCAGAGGAAGCGACACAACAACTAGGCCTGAAGGATGATAGGAATTAGTAAGACAAGGTTGGAGTGAGAGGAAGGAAGAGGGGGAGCAAGGAGAAGAGTGCTCCAAGCAGCATGAACAGAAAAGGTGCGAGAGGATAGAAGTCCGTTTAGAATGTTGGGTACTTGGTGCAAAGCAAAGGGATGAGGATGGAGAAGTAAGAAAGAGCCATATCCCAAAGACCGCATAGAGGAAATGACATTCCACTGGTCCTTACAGGACGTGACAACACAGGGGTAGGTCAGTGGTGGCCCGGACTATACAGTGGAGGGTGTGGGATGAAAAGAAGTGGACAGGTTGAAAATGTGGACTTAACAGGGCTTGGTGAATGATCAGATGCAGGAAATAAGGAAGAAAGAGAAGTCAAAATAACTCCTAGTTTTCTGCTTGGGCAGCTTTTTGGATCATAGTATCGTTAACTGAGAAAATAAACAGAGAAGCAGTTTTGAAAGTGGTCAGAGGCACGAAGATGATTTAAATTCTGGATAGATTGATTCTGAGTGCACATGAGACATTCAATTCCAGCAGAGGGTTGACCATGTGAGTTTGAATTTTAGGAGTGAAACTGGCTGCAAAAACATATTTGTGAGACATGAGCATGTAGACAATGATTGGAGTAAGTGAGAGTACCAAGGAGGGTGGGTCCAGGGAGAAGAGAAGTGGATCTAGAAAGGAACAATGAGGACTTCTTCCGTATAAGAGACTGGCAGAAGTAAAGGAGATTGAAAAGGAGGAGCCAGAGAGGCAGGAAGAAAGCCAGGGACATATGGTGTTAGAGGATCCAAGGCGACTGAGGGTTTCCAGAAGCAGAGCAAGTCAGTCCAATTCAGCAAACATTTGTTGGTGAACACTGTGTGCCAGATGCTGGGTCAGTGAAGTCAAATGCTGCCAAGAAGACAGATTTCCATATAGCTGTTGACTGCTAGGAAGCCATTGCATTAGACTCATCAACCTACATAAAGAGTCTAGGAGACAGATTTGCAAACGACTTGAAGATTTACAAACGCAGTATAGATTAGCCATTAATGGCATAGATTCCAGAGCCAGACTCGTTGGGTTGAGTCTTGGCTTAGTTCTAAGTTACATGTAAGATCTTGGGAAAGTCAATTGACCTGTTTCTCTTCCTCAAATTCCTCACCTGTAAAATAACAGCACTTTTCTAGTGGGGTGATTGCAAAGATTGTGAGTCATACATACGAAGTGCTTAGAAGAGCGCCTGGCATAAGGTAAGTGATAGAAAGTAATCTTAGAAGCTATAAAATAGGTCAGTTCAGGTGTTGAAATACAAGCATATTCTAGCAACAGGCGATTTGCATCGCCCAACGAGTTCTACAATTGCCCCATTTCCTTTGGTCTTTCTAGAAGGAGGTTGATTGGAGGTAACCAATCCCTACTTCTCCAGGCTGGCCCAAATCAAGAACTACATTCCAAAATGCTCCACCAGAAAAGGGCTAATTGTCAGGAGTGAAGAGAGCGGCAGCTTGCTGAGGTATTAACTTTATGATGGGATAGTAATTTCTACTGGCAGAGTCATCTACAGTTCTCCTTTTTCACCTCCCTGAGCGACCAGTAGTTCAGATTCTTGCCCAGTAACTAACTTCTAACTCACTGCCTCCCACCACTCGTTAGAGACTCTAGTGATAGAAAAAAAATGCACAAAAAGACTGCCTAAAGAATATGTGAAGCATTTGTAGATTAAGCCCAGATTGCCTCAAACTGAGTATTGGGATCACATTCCTGGTCATCCCAGCACTGCTCTTAGGCATTGAGCACTGGCATTTTCCTACTGGCCCATCCTGGTGGGCAGTCTAAGCAGGGCTGCTGGGAGAAGTCAGCTAATTGTTCACTTGCTGTGAGAATGTTGCTGGGCTGTGCTCCACCACGCCCTCCACCACACAGGAAGTCTCTGCATCAAGAGCAGCTATGCTTCTCTTGGGCAACTGGTTCATCATAATTTTATGAACTTATGGATCACAGAGGGAATATGAATTTTATTTTTTTCCTTGAAATGGCTTTATCTTTGTCCCTATCTGCAGCAATTTCTTCAGTTACCTATTTTTAAATTTTTTGTATTGTTATGTATTTTTTAAGTTACCTCACCTTCTTTTCGAAACAAAGCAAGGTAAAACAAAAATACATAGAAGAAAACAAAAGGCTAGCCATCTCATAGTTCTGTGAGATGCTATGAGATATGATGTGCTCCTTCTAATGAATAGAAGAAGAAAAGCTGAAGGAAGAAGCGAGAAGGGGAGGGGAAAAAGAAGAAAGATTCTATCCATGTTTTAAATGACTCTCAGAAGGATGAAAAGAATGGTCCGTTTGCTCTGGGACTCATTTCTCATGTAGGAGGAAGTGAGGCTTTCATTGTCAGTCAGCAATCTCTTATCTCTCCTCCTACAGACCAGCATCATTCATTCATTCATTCATTCATTCATTCATTCATTCATTCTTCCTCCTCCCCTCCCCTCTCTTCCTCTCACTCTGAGAACTGGACTCCACAGTATTCACTGAGTGACTTAGTAAGTGAAAGCAGAAAGGACTGGTTTTAACAGAGGTGAGATGCTAACAATGGTGATGATGATGATGAAGAAAAAGAACAAGCAGGTAATCAGCAGAGAGCTTTGTATTTATTTGTAAGCTACGCTACCATCACCTAGAAATCTCAGGCTAATAAGCAACTGCCAGCAACCTTTTAAAATACCTCTTACTTACAAGCAACAGACATTTTCCCTAGCCAGTCCTATTGCCCCCACTAGGTGCTGGTGCTGGGTATTAGCTCCATGTGATGTGATTCTGGCAGGAATCACTGGAATCCTGATGACGTATGATAATGTGACTGGGAATTTCATTTGTATTAAAATGACTGATTGTTCTTTTCTGGAGTTCAGAAAATAATGTGACATAAATCCTTGCTTACTGCAGGTTTACTGCAGGAGAAGGAGAATTCATTCACTTGATTCCATCTAATGCGTGTTGTTCGTGGACCACACACGTGGGAGGAGGAACCCCAGGTCAGGCACGCATGCTGCCTTGGTCTTTGCGTTACGGTGTCTCTTGCCTGGATTAGATATCAGTGCTGCTCTATGCTTCCTCTCACCGGCAGGTCTGTGGAGTTTGTCAAGGGCTGAATTCGTGCTAATAAGCTTCTGGGAACAAAAGGATCAATGACACCCCATCACTATCCCAAGGGAGCTGAAGGTCCTATCAGCCTTATTGGTCTCCAGCTGAATTTTGTTTGAGTCTTGTCCTGAGGGTCTGTACCAGGTTGTATAGGTTATTGAAAGAATGATCCCTTTACCATGGGGTCTTGTTCATCAAGTAGAAGTCAGAGCTGAAGCCATTTAGAGAACTATATAGTTCTCTAGATAAAATCCCACCCACTCCTCTTGGCTTTACATCACCGTTCAAGGTTAAGGCCCATTGGCATTCCATGATCCAGCCTCTAAAACATCTCTACATTGTCATCTCTTGCTACTCCCTGCCCACGTTCTTTCATTTATTCACCCAGCAGGTGGGCACCTCCATCTTCCTGGCATTGTGCTTGGCATCGAGGATACAATGATCGGCTCCCTTGGAGTTTACTTTCGTGGAGAGTATGGACATTGACCAGAGAACCGCATAAACCAATCCAAATATGAGAACACATGAAAGAGGGAATAGCCTAGTCAGAGTCCCAGGAAAGCTTCCCTGAGGAATGTAGTGGGGGAGTGGGGGCAGGCAAGGGGTGGTGGGAGCTTTCAGGTAGAGGACACAGCAAGTGCAAAGGCCTTGTGGATGGTCCCACACACCATGGTTTAGTAATAGCAATGTGTGGTACCTGTCTGTTCCAGGGCTGGGCCTTCACAAGCCCTCAAGGAGTGTTTGGTCTGTGTGTTGAACTGAACTGAGTGTGAGACCGTGGGGCGTTACCTGTCACAGTGCACACCCATGGCCTCAGCAGCAGCAGGACAGTGATCAAGCTGTGGCACGCCGGTGGCAACAACACTGCTTGTTTCTTGTTTTTTGTTTTGTTTTGTTTTTAAAAGAATCTCTTCCTAGACCCTGACTTGAAGATTCTCTAACTATAAGGGGACATACCTGAGTATCCCTTGACATTAAGTAGAGCATTTTAAAAGAACTGTATTTACATTTTTCTTAGCTAAGTCTTTAAAAAAATCATATTGATCATATATTTCACCATGTAAATAAGACAGCTTGCTTTTTATCTTTTCTGTTTCAAGGTCGTGTTCACACTCACAGCACAGCAAACCCTCTTCAACATTCAATAGTTTGGTCTATATGACGACATACTATGTAGGCATACTATGTATGCTTTTTGTTGTTAAACCATGCAAGCGTCCAGAGACACATCACAATGACCTTGTTTCCAAGAAAGAAGAAGGGGTTTAGGAGAAAACACTACTTTGTACAAAACATCTTGCTTATATTAATTCATAAACTGCTATGAGATTAGATGAGAAGGTCTGAAATCTTCCTAGCCCATTTCTATTTCAATATTTAAAACATTTAATTTTTCACTAAAATTAAAAATTATCCCTTTATATTCTCACTAGAAGTTCAATTAGGTCAGAAGACAGCTCTGTTCGGTTCTGAGCTGAATAGAGGAGAAAGAAAAATGTTCTGTAAGAGCTAATTCTGGTTGGCTCCCCCTGGCATTATGAAGCGGAACCGAATCTCAGCCTGGACTCCCGCCACATTCCCAGTGACTGTTCCTCTCACCGACGGAGAAGGGAAAGGCAGAGAAGTGTCAGAGGCCCCAGGGCGGGTTAATTTTGGGGAAATATCGAAATAGTCTCCTAATAATTTAAATTTTAAGGATCATTATTTTGGCCCTACTATGTGCCAAATAAAAGAGACAAGTGAGAAGTTGAGATGTGAGATAAGTGGAAGACAAAGGATAAAATGGTAACAACAAAAAAAAATATTGATTTGGTAATTGCTTCCTCCTTCAAGGAACTAAAAAATACGCTTAAACGTATTGATTTATGTTGATTTTGTTTGCTGGACCCTTCTTTTGATCACAGTGTTCTTCTCAGACTGCACCATGTGGGTGTTAGCTTTATAGCTGCTCTTTTTGCATTTTCACAGTTGATACTCATTAATAACCATATGAACTTGATAATATTACTCCTGCTTTTTAAGATAAGGAAACAGTAATAGAAAGGTGAAGTGACTTGCCATGGGTTACAGAGTCAGTAGGTGGCAGAGACAAGAGTTGAACCCAAGCCTGTCTGACACCAAAGATTGTATTTGTTCCACCCTGGTAGCCTTATAAAGTGTAGCTAGCCTTGCTGCAGCATGCACCATCAGAACCAGGGCTTAGCTATGCATGAGCTCAATCATGGTTCCTAGCACACCACTACCCAGAAGAGAAGGCCTTTTATAGCTCATCATCATCTCTCAGCTTCCTGTCATAAGAATCCAGCCTTCAAGCCCTGACCGGGTGTCTTTTTCTTAACTCTTCCTTTGTTAATCTCTTCCTCCTTTGTACTTTTTAAAATATCCTTCACCCAAAAAGTATGTATTGAGTTATCAATACTCACTCTTAGCCACGTGTTATCACTGTTCTAGATGATGAAGACACATCAGCAGACAAAGCAGACAAAAATCCCTGCCCTCAAGGATTTACTTTCTTGTGGGGTGAAGCCAGACAAGGAAGTTACACAGGATGTTAAAAGATGCTATGGAGAAAAAGAAAGTGGGGAAAGGGGACGGGAAGTGACATAAAGGGGGCTGCAGTTTTAAATGAGGTGGTCATGGAAAGCCTCATTGAGAAGGTGATATTTGAACAAAGATTGGGAGAAGATGAGGGTGTGAGCCATGTGGAATTCTGGGGGAACAATTTTCTAGGTAGGATAATTTGAAAAGGACCTGAAGTGGGGGAAACCCTGGAATGTTGGAGAAAAAGCAAGGAGGCTAATTTGGGTGAAGCAAAGTGAGTAGTGGGGATATAATAAATTGGATATATCATGTGGCCTTTCAGACTAACTTTGGAAAAATGTCTATTAGGCCCTTTGCCCATTTTTTAATCAGATTGTTCATTGTTTTGCTATTGAGTTGAATGAGTTTCTTATATATTTAGAATTTTAACCCTTAACAGATAGATGGTTTGCAAACATTTTCTCCCAATCTGTAGGTTACTTTTTCATTTTGTTGATTGCTTCCTTTGCTGTACAGAAGTTTTTTAGTTTGATGTAGTACATTTGCTTATTTTTGCTTTTATTTCCTGAGATTTTGGTGTAATATCCAAAAAAGCATTGCCAAGGCCAATGCCAAGGAGCTTTTTCCTCTATGTTTTCTTCGAAGAGTCTTATGATTTCAGGTCTTATGTTTAAATTTTTAATTTATTTTGAGGTGATTTTTGTGTATGGTGTAAGATAAGGGTCCAATTTCATTCTTTTGCATGTGGATATCCAGTTTCCCAGCACCATTTATTGAAGAGATTATTCTTCCTCATTGTGTATTCTTGGCGCCTCTGTTCAAATTGAGTTGATTGTGTATGCTTGGGTTTATTTCCGGGCATCCTATTCTGTTCCATTGGTCTATGTGTCTATTTTTATGCCAATACCATACTGTTTTGATTACTATAGCTTTGTAATATAATTTGAAATCAGGAAGTGTGATGTCTCCAACTCTGTTCTTTCCCAAGATTGCTTTGGCTATTTGGTGTCTCTTGTGGTTCCATATGAAATTTAGCATTGTATTTTCTATTTTTGTGAAAAATACCATTATAATTTTGATAGAGACTGCATTGAATCTGTATATTGCTTTGGGTAGTATGGACATTTTAACAATATTAATTCTTGCAGTCCATAAACATGGGATATCTTTCCATTGATTTGTATCTTCTTCAATTTCTCACATCAACGTTTTATAGTTTTTGGTGTACAGATCTTTTACCTCCTTGGTTAAATTTATTCCTAAATATTTTATTCCTTTTGATGCTACTGTAAATGGAATTTTTTTCTTGATTTCCTTTTTGGATAGATCATTGTTGGTGTCACTGAATTTCTTTTAAAAGCTGCATTTAATGGATAATGCAGAACAGAATTTTCAAATGGAACCTCTTTTACCTCCATTTCAGATGAGTTCTCAAAGGCTAAAAAGGGTATTACAGGGAAAGTCATCTTCACTTCTAAGGCAGAGTTCTAGACCACCTATGAAGAACATGTGATGGCAGAGTGGAGTGGGTTCTGTCGGCTCTGGTCCATCATCAACACCGAGGCTCTGTAGGGGGTGCAAGCATCTCGGGTGAGGGTTTCTTTGGAGAGAACTGTCAGGGGTCTGGGTGTCAGGCTCCTTCTCAAGGGAGAGAGAAAGAAGATTCTGCCCTTTTACCTTAGCCCAAGTGAAGTGTAGTTTTAAGAGAATCATTCAGGGCTTTGTCTGGAGTTTGGGACAAAGGGGACCAGTGTCTGACTCAGGCTGAAGAGGCTACTTTGGGATCCTGTGCTTGGTTAGCAGTGCTGAATGGGCATAGAGAAGGGAGATCCTGGGGAAGAGGAGCACTTCTCCCAAACAGAAGGCCAAGGTGCATGTTTTCCCAGACAAAACATGATGCCATGAAAAGATATCTCACCCAGAAAGAACACCTAGAGGAAGAAAGCAGACTCCAAGTGGGACAGACCTCTAGAAGCTCACAGACTGCAGTTGGAGTAAGCAGAAGGGAGGAGAGGTGTGGCCTGCACCAGGGGGCCAGCAGCCACAGGCTGGGAAATCTGCCAAAGTGCCTCATGAAGTCAAGATGGCAATTTTTATTCTCCCCATACAAAGGGCACCTAAATCAGATTACAGCCAGCCTGACAAGGAAGGTTTTTCCTCACCTACCCTCTTTTCCCAATCTGTGACCCCCTAAGAGAGATCCAAGCCAACAACTAGGAGTGGAGGAGAAGATGGAGCCAGGAAATCACAAGGACATCTTCCACATCTCTCCTCCACCCCCCACAAACATAAAACACACAACCTCACATCCCAGGCTTCTGCAACTGAAGTGGACCCATGCTCAGGGAGGGAGGAGGGGGAGAAGTTCTGGATTGAATTAACTTTTGCAAGTTTTGACATGACATCTGACAAGCCTTTTTAATTATTGACACAAGTCTGTTCTCGTGGCCAAAAGGGGCCAGACAACATTTATTATGTGAAAAAGCCAAGGAATCTGCCTCAAATTCCTTTCAGAGGTCAGAAAGAAATTATTCAATAGAGCTCATTTGGACAGAGAATGATGGGAAAAAGAAAATTATTTTTTTCTAACCTACCCAGTCCAGCTTATTTACTCAACCAAATACAAAGGTAAAAGTTATTTGTAAGTTCAAGCTGGTGCTGTCTGAGTGATCTGGTTAATCAAGCTCAATTATGCAAGAATTTGCCTTATTCCTATGTAAAATTGAACCTGAAAATTTAACTTATTTTCTCAAATAGTGATATTTTCACTTGAGCTTGCAGTCTATTGACACAGCACCTATCGGCATAGCTATACGTAAATGTCTCCTCAACAAACATGTAATTGTACCCCATCAATTCACCTACAGAACAAAACGCCTTTAAAACCATAGCAACACTAAGTAGCGAACTGCACTTATAAGAATATAGGCGATCAACTGCATCTAAAGACATCTGAGTCAGCCTCATCAACCCCGATGTCTGGATAAGGTAGATATTGACCTTCAGGCCAGCGTAAAGGAGACTCGTGGTGTGAGGTCCTAATCTCTGCCGCAGACTGTTTCCCATGGGAGGCAGATTGTTTGGGGAGCATGTGCTTCCTGAATGGCTAAAGGCAGTGTGCGTTGCTGGATGACTGGTCTAGAAAGGGTTTTCAGGACTCCCTTGGGGGAAGATGACAGTAAGCAGGACCAAGCTCATTACACACCATGTGAAGCATTTGTATACGCTCAATAAGTATGAAATGAACTGAAAAAATAAGTCATCCAAAAGCTTTTCCCCAGAGATACCTCGCCTCAAAGGGGGAAAACTGAATAAACAAATACCCAACGTAAACCAGTCACCAAGAAGGCTACCTTTGACTTATGGGTGACAGGTGTGGAAAATAATGAGACACTCTTTGACAACCTGCATGTGTGCCCCAGGTGAAAGGTGGTGAGGAAGAGGCAATGACCAGAAGGTCCTAGGATTCAAGGGAGAGCACCCTGACGTGGGGGATGGTGAGGCTGACTCAAATGTGTTTAAGTGTAGCTGATGGCCTATATTCTTCCGTGATTCCACCCCCCCCATCCCCCAGCACTCACTCACTTCTTTTACTTTTTGGTGCCTGGATATGTATGATAAAGGAAGAAGCTATCAGACAGCAAAGGAGCTGTTCTGACACTTGAAGACAGGCATGGCATGACCAGCAAAGGTGTCAGAAGTTGCTGTCACAAACAAATCACAAGTCTTCTCACTGCCTTGCAGCCTCTCTCTGGGATTCCCCTCTTAACTTTAGAACCTAATATCCAGGCCTACAACTCATCTTCTGATCTGCTTGCCCATGTGATTTGTATTTTATAATCTCATCCAATGGCATGTCTTCCAGGTTGATCCCTCACTCATTTCTGATGTGCTTCCTCATAAGTCAGTAGTTTCATTGCATCCCCAGGGCAGCTGCTTCCCTCAGTCTGTACCCCTCAGTGTCTGATCTCCCACTCGCCAAGGATCAGGTGTGCTCACTTGGGGAACTGGCCAATGGTTAGAGTCAGACTGGGACTGGTATTTTACTCCAAGTGTCCAGGAGTAGAAAGATCCAGACTGTCAGGACCAGCTCAGTTTTTAGAGAGGGCCAAATATCAAAATCAATGTCATCAAGTCCAAGGGTCATGCACAGACATAAAAACAGGAGGCAGAGCCAAAGGGTCCGTGGACAGTGAAATGGGAGGCATTTGGGTCCTGCTAGATCGTAGGCTCTGTGCGACTGGGGCCCTGCCTATCTTGTTCATCACTGTATCCCAGCACCTCAAACATTCCTGGCACATGGTAGGCACTCGATGTTTATTTGTTGAATAAATGAATGTTTTGGATGATTGCCACAATCGAGGCTGGCATTTCTGAGGCCTGCTCTTTCAGGCTACATAACCTGTAGCCAATTCCTAGCCAGTGAGTTAGAAGGCACAGGGCGTTCCTGCTCCTCAGGGCAGTGGAAGCCCCTGAATTATGCCAGTATTGCCCCACCCTAGATTCGTCAGTTGTCTCTGATTGTTCCACGTGGGCTTGTCTCATCTCGTCACTTAGCTTGTCAGCCTCATGTCTTTTCCTAGGACAGTCTGCAAATGCAGCTGGGACTCAGCAAACAGCAATTAGTTCAGGTTGAATTGAGTCGGGCTTCCCTGGGTAACTCATGCAGTTTGTTATGAGTCTACTCATATGAGTATGAGTCTACTCCTCTACTCAAAGAGTACTGTTTTCATTATCTTCTACATTTGTTTAAAAAATATCCTTTCGCTGAGGAAAAAAAGAATATGAATTGGATGTTTGCAGCAAGATATGTAGGTTAATAATTATGACTGAATTACATAGTTCATTACATCTTAGAGTTTGGAAGGAAACCATAGACTTTTTCTAGAAGTTGGTTTTCATACATGTCCCATCTAGTTTTCTTTCTTAAAAGAACACAAGGGTGAATCTTACCAGATTCTGAGGGAGCCAGTCATCATGTGATTTCACAATTACTCTCCAGAATGCCAAGACAAAATATGGATTTTTCAGTAGTAATTCAGTGATTATTCTAAGAAGATAAGTTCTTTTTTTAAGATATAATCAGCCATTGATTAGACATGTTTTTTGATCTCTAAAAATCAGACTGAAAATTGTTCCATATATAACCTACTGTTAATATCTTGACAGAGGTCCAGATTTTGTAAAGTGAGAAATAGCTACTCTTAGTATACCTGCACCTTGATCAAAAACTGGGTTTCTCAACCTTGGCACTGTTGACATTTTAGACTAGATAATTCTTTGTGGTGGAGGCCATCCTGTCCTGTTTCGTGTAATGTTGAGCAGCATCCTTGGCCTCTACATACTAGATGCTAGTGGCACACCCCTTCTCCCATGTAGGAACCAAAAATGTCCCCAGGCACTGCCAAATGTCCCTAAGAGGGAAGGGGGCAGAATCACCCTGGTGAGAATAGCCAATCTAAAACAGTCCTGAGGTCCAATGTGGTCAGACTTCATTGTAAGGGGATCTTTTGATTCTCCAGAAATGTCCCAACTATATCACCTTAGTGAGATAATAGATCAGGTAGCATTTTTTCTGCTTTTTAACAAATACATTTATTGGACTATGCTCTCTTTTCCTCTCTAATACTAGAGCTATATTAGATTGTAGGCTCCTTAAGGGTGACAACTGTCCTTTCCTTCTCCTTGAATTTCTTCACAGAAATAAGAGTGGCGTTTGGTCTGAGGGAAGCACTTAATGTAGATCAACTAACCCCACAGAAAACTCTGCTAGTAGAAATACAGATCAATTGGCAGAGTGTATATGTCATGATGGCGTGATCTTTTTCTTTTTTCTTCACTGTTGTATTCCCAGCACCTAGAAGAGCATCTGGTACATAATAAATACTCACTAAATATTTGGTAAATGAATTATGTCACTTCCTTTCTAAAAAACATGTTTAATGGGGTTCCTGCCCCATTTCCTAAGGGATAACATTTAGAATCCTTAGGCTAGAACTTAAGGCTCTCTTTACTCTGCATTTCCCAACTTTCATCGCTGCTTCTCTGCTACCCAATCCCACCCCTCTGACCCAAGCTTATCTACTAATATTTTCTCAAATTGCCATGAACATCTTTGCCAATGCACAACTGCTCACTTTGTTCTCTTTGTTTAAAATGTTTTTCAAGCTCTCACCTGAATCAAATAAAGACAACACACACTTCAAGGATCAGCTTATTTCATCTCTTTTAGGTGACATCTGACTCCACGAACCCACAGGGACCTTTCCTAACTCTTAAGCCTAAGACTTACTGGTCTGTCCTTCTCCCTGAGCATTTTAATTCTATAAGATACAGCACCTTTTACCCTACGATTTTGAATTATCATTTTCATGAGTGCATGTCATCTCTCTCCAAGTACACTGCAACCTTTTTGAAGGCAAGACAAATTACCATCTTTTTTCTTTAACAGCATAGAATCTATTAAATGACATCTACATAGTGAAGGAACATTATTCTCATTAAATCTTTTATTCATTCATTTATTCAACTAATATTTTTTTGCTTGCCTACTCTGTGCTGGACATGTGCTAGGAGGCAAAACAAATATGCTTCTGTCCTCATGAAGTGTTTAGATCATTTGGAGAAAGCATGGTATCTAATGTGGTAAGGGCTAGATTTAGGGTCAGAAGACATTGGTGTGAGTACTAAGTTTGCCACTTAGTAGCTGTGTGATCATTTAAGCTCTCAGCATCTCAGTGTCCCCATTTGGAAAATGGGAATGATAACGCTTGCTCTGTTTAGCTCTCAAAATAATGAAGATTAAACCACGTTGAATTTTAGGGGGAAATATTTTCTAAGTGACAAGATATGGTAGTTTTAATTTGTTCACAAATTCTTTGATACTCTTTCCTTCAGGAAGTGTAGCCTAATTCTCCTCCTCTTGAGTATGAGCTGGGCTTAGTGACTCGCTTCTGACAGAGAGAATAAAGCAAAAGTAGTGGTGTGCAATTTTGGAGACTAGGTCATAAAAAGGTAATGTGGCTTTTGTCTTGAATTACTTGGTCTGGGGGAAGCAGCTGCAATATTGTGAGCAGCCCTATGGTGGGGCTAATGTGTGAGGAACTGAGGCCTCCTGCCAATACGCTCCAGGTTGGAAGCAGAACCCTCAGCCCCAGTCAAGCCTTCAGATGACTGAAGCCCCAGTCAACAGCTTGACTACAACCTCATGAAAGAACCTGAGCCACACCAGCCAGCTAAGCTGCTCCTGGATTTCTCACAGCTAGAAGCCATGTGAGACAATACATGTTCAATAAATTGCCAAGTTTTGGGGTAATTTGTTATGTAGTAGTAGACAACTAATAGAGTACTATAGAAATTGAAGATATTATTTTTGAATGTTAATATTTGTTGAATAAAGAATATCATAATCTACTATGGTTTATTGCTGAATAATGAATTAGAAGTAGAAAAAAAACAAGCTTAAAAAAATACAAAAGTACAAAACCTTAAGAACTAGGAAAAATCAGATGGATGTAAAACTACTTCTGGGGGATTTGCAGGCATTCCTCACTCTGCCACACGCTTCATTTTCTGAGAGGTATCAACCTGTGACAGTGACTGCAGGCTATATGCTAAAGGCTGGAGGCTAAAGGAATCATGAATTCCTGCTGACTGCTTTTGTGTTACTCCATTTTCAGTTCTCATTCTGAGCTGAAATTGACAGTTTTAGTTAAATAAAAAATGAAAACTGTACTTCTACTCTATCTAGAATATACATTTTTTGAATTTGAGAAAGTCGCCATGGTTCTTTGTTAAACACAATGGCCATGGTCCTGGGAATTTGTGATTTGTTTGCATCAATACCAACTTCTGAAAGTCACTGCTATCCCTTCGCCATAGGAACACTCACCCAGCCTGACCTCCATTACTAACAATGCCACTTGGAGGCTGAATTCGTGGTCCCCGCCGTCAACTTTGTCAAAATTAATTTGAACCAGAACAAATTTAAAACTATCTACCTACCTCTGGTCCACAGGATCCCCATTTACAATCAATTTCTTAAACACCCCATTGAGAACACGGCTGTGGAGGAGGACTATCAATTTATTAACCTATTTAATAATAAATACAGAATTTAAATTTCTCACTGAATGTTTATTGACCCTTATTTTGCCAGGGCTTCAAGCGAAGGACTTTGGAAGCTGGTTAACTCTTGGAATCCATGAGAATAGTACTTAATATGTTTATCTAAAATGTCATGGAGTAGAAAAGTGCATGAATCATACAATATTTTCTGAAATTTTTTTAAATCAATTTACTTGGTTAAAGGATTAATAGCTCATGGAAAGTAAAACAGCGTGCAAACATTCTTACTTGTAGGAGATGCACTGTTGGCTGGAGAAGGTTGGGTGCCAAGGGTAGATTTTGTAAGATGGAGTGGGCGATCTGTCGGAGGGGTCACTGAGCCTGAAAGGGTGAAACAGACATCTATAATAAGCAAAATATTGTAACAGAAAAATAAAGTATTGTCTTAGTTTCTCCTCCCCGAAAATTTTATTTATTCATCTAATAAATCAATATTGAGGGCCTTTTATGGGCAAGGCAGTGGGATATAATGGTAAATGACAAAGACATGGGGCTGTCATTAAGGAGCAAATAGCCTGGTAAACAGACAGGTAGCTAGGCACTGCATTGAAGTGCTGTGATAGTGTAAGTGCAGGGGGCCACGGAAATGCAAAGGAGGGGCACCAACCAACATTGGGAAATCAGGGAGAGCTTCCTGGAGAAAGTGACATTTAATCAAACCTGGTAAAACAAGTATAGTAGCTAGCATTTTGTAGTATTTGAAAAGTAACCACACAGTTTACAAATCTGTAAACCCACAAATCTTTTTTTATCTGCAAGAGTAGAAATAATGATACAACTATCCAATCAAATGTAACATCAATGAACCTAAGATTGATGGTATTGTTATTAGTCTAAAATGTCTATTTTTGTCATACATTTATTTGGCTACAACTTTTCTCTGTGTGTGGGGGGGTGAGGGTGGGAATGAAGGAGAGTCTAGAATACATTGTTTTAGTTATCATACTATACATTCATGTCAATTCCTTAAAGCCTCCACTATTGTACTGTAAAATAGTCCTATTAGCAGTATAAAACAACTTACAAATTCCAGAAGGACCTATTGACTTGAGGAACATGTGGGTTAAGTATAGTTAAATGATTTTGAGGCTGGAGGATTTTGTGATTTTCTGGATATAATGACATTGGATATAGTGTCACATGTCTGATGAGCTGCGTCAATTATTTGGATATTTAGTTACAAATTTTGCTATTGGTTTTATTCTGTAATTTACTTTAAGAGAAAAGCACATATTATTTAAGTTATGTCACTTGACAGCACATAGCACATTGGAAGGAATTTGTTTTTGTAGTCTAAAGGCATCTATGTTGTAGTCTCATTGGTAGTAGTGTTGTTATTGCTGTTGGCTGTAGGTGGCGCTCACAGCTGGCTCTGACTTATATAAATGGTTCCTTGCTATTAGTGTCTGAGGAGGTGGCAGGTAGTTATACGTAAAGTATATGAATAGGTCGGCAGAATGACCATCTTCTTCCCCTCATGCCATCCCAAACAAGTTTGAACTCTTCAGCATGATATACAAACCCAGTCATGATTTGGCCCCCTCTTATACACTCGACTTCATTTCCTGATGCAGCCTGTCATCCTATACATCCCTGTCAAATCACACCCTCAGTCCAACAGGGGGTATTTCAACCCAATTTCCCAAACACAATATGCTCTCCATGACGTCTTGGTCTTTGTGCATGCTATTTCCTGACACCTTCCCATCCTAAACCTCCTGGTAGGTATGCACCTCCTCAAACTTGGAGAAGTCTAGGGATCTTTGTGATGTGTTCATAGCCCTCAATGTTTACTCTAGCAAAGGCCTTATTTCTCATTGAGTATGCCTCTCAAGAGGAGTAATTGTTTTGTTCCTCACTGTATATCTGGTTCCTGGCAAATGAAAGTGGATGAATGAATACATACAAATTCATTCTTTACTGTGGAAGACAGAAGACTAACTTTACATATCTGACTGCTGGTGCATCCTAAGCATCATCTTACAAAGTAGTAACTTGAATAAGGTGGAGTGTGGGCCTAGAAAAATAAATACCGCTTAGGTGTTTTTCTCTGTAGATTGATTAGAACAGAAGTTGACAAAGTATGGCCCACGGGTCACATCCCACCCACTGCCTATGTTTGTAAACGAAATTTTGTTGGAACACAGCCATGCCAGTTTGTTTATATATTGTTTGTGGCTGCTTTGGTAATACAATGGTAAGGCTGAGTAGCTGTGATAGAGACCACAAGGTCCACAAAGCATAGAATATTTACTATCTGGCAGATAAAAACAGAAAAAGTTTGCCAACTCCTGGAACAGAAAATGTTGATAGGTTATGCTCAATCCTGGATTTCCATAATAGAAGCATTTATTTTTCATTTATTGAATAATTCTATTTTAGGATGTTATTCTGCCATATTTCAATACCAAATATCTTTGTAAGCTTAGGGGTTCTCGGTACACACAGCTTCACATTGGGAAGTTGTTACTGCAAGATTTGCATTTTGGATGAACTCTTTGCCCTGTGACGAAAAGGGCGCATAGCTGTCAACATGAAACCTGAGGCCACGAAGAGTCCTTCTCGTTTCTGATTGGCCTGTGAATAGAAACTCCGCTTGGTCTAAACAAAACTCAGCAGGTGTAAAAAGGAGTGGTTAAAACTTAACATGGAAAAATTATTCCCCAAAACTCAAGGGCAGAAGTTAGCAGGAACGTGTCAACCAGTTTCAGCCCATTACATTTAGTATAATGCTGTAAGGGGTTGAGCTGCTGGCCTAAAGCAACTTCATCCATGTCCGAGTGTGTTTGCTCTGCAGCAGGCCTGGCAGGTCTCCCAGGAGCCCACTCCTGGGCAGCAGTGGCCGTGTGTCTGTCCCACAAGGGCAGCTGGGTCAATTCTAGGGTTTCCTCAGAGCTTGAATCAACCCTTAGCTGGTCTGCCTAGAAACGAACCAAACCCCAGGGCTTGCTTCTCAGAATGTGGTCCATGGCTTCTTTTAGGGGCTTGTTAAAAATGCAGAATCTTGTAACTGTCAGCCCTCTAGGACCAGTTCAACTGACCCCATGTCTTATCAACAGACTGATTAAGAACTGCCTTTCAGAAAATCTGCAAACTCACGTAGCCAGGGCATGTGCAAAAGAAGAAATCATGACCTGAAACAATCTTGGAACCAGAGATCCTCCTTCCCACAGAACCCAAGGACCGGGACACGATCGGAACTTGAAAGTTGGACTCTTATCAGAAGCGAGGGCTCCCTCATTCAGGAAGATCTGGTGTTAAAACTCTGTCCCCACCTCATCAAAAATGTTTAGAACCCCATCATAAATGTTTAGAACCCTGTCATAAATGTTTAAAACCTTACCACAAATGCTAGAAGCCCACCAACCAAAACCTGTCCCACTAGCATTTCTGCATGCCAGCCTGTTCTCCCTAACCTCTTAAATTTCACCCCAAATCCTGATTCGGGGAGACAGATCTGAGGGCACACATACCCTGTCTCCCTGCAGATGGATCTTGCAGAAGAAAAGCTGATTTCTCCCCCAAAGGCTGATACCATAATTAATTGGCTTATTTATGTGCATAGAGCAGAGAACCCCAATTTTGTGCAGTAACAATCTCAGGCCCTGCTCTCCCCATCACGACTTACTGAATCAGAATCTGCATTTTAACAAGATCTTTGGTGATTAGTATGCATGTCAGAGTCCTTTATTGATACTCGCAGGATCCCCAGGATCAGGCATGGGTGTGAAGGAAATCACGAAATAAGAAGTATTTACTGGCATATCCCACCTCAAGATTCAGTGCTTCTCTCATCCCACTATTGGTAAATCCCTTTTTAATCCTGTCTCCATATCCCAAAATACACATGAACACTCACACACACACACAACTCATCAACCCTTAACTCTTTCTTCCTATCCCAAATGTCTTGATCTCAACAGTTACAGTCGAACATTCATTTAACAAATCTCCATCAAGACTGCTGGCAGCCAGGATATTACACACCCTAGCGGGGAGTGCACCCAACTTTTGAATTAAAACAAAACAAAACATCCCCTCCACCTCAAAAACAGACAAACAAACAAAACCCCCCAACGTTTTGAATACGTCCAAAATTTGACTCTGCAGCGCTACAATTTTAGACATTCTGATTAGGTAGGCTAGCAGGGCAGGATATTTTTAGAAAGGGCTTTTAAAAAAATTTACTGTTGAATCACAGGAATCTGCAAGCACTGGGACTCAAATAGCTGCTTGATGGGCCACTGATCACCCCACCCTGATCCCTTCTCCTTTCTGAGTTTTCTAGAATGAGAATTGCTAAGCACTGAAATTCCTGGGAGTCTGGGAGCTGGTGGGAAAGGAGTCAACTCAGAGGGCTGTTACCTTGCTGCCTTCCAACATTATTACTCTTCTGTGAGAACAAAAGAGAGCAAAAACTCCTCCTCTTCTCTCACTATATCTACTTTCTGCTCTGTAATAGTCTCAGAATTTCTCGACTTTGACACTCAGAGGAGACAGATTTTTCTTCTGAATTTTCATCTCAATATCTGTTAAAAAGAATAGCTTGATAGGGCAATGACTCTTGTACAAGGCATCAGAATTATACTCCAGAGTTCATAAGGCATCCAGCGTTTCTACCACAGGCAGAAAGAATGTTTTGAAGTTCATGTTTAAGAACTTTTAACAAATAGGGAAATATGATACAGTGATGACATTGCTTTACAGAGCCCCCACTGCATCTTCTGAATCATTCACAAAGATATATGTCAGAATGTGATCAGAATGTAAGCTATAACTTTGGGAAACTGAACTCTTCAAGATTAATTGCCTTTAATATTTGATAATAAAGGATAAAAACTCATTTGATGATTTATAATTAACCATCCGCTCAGAGCCTAAAGTTATACTAGATCAAGAGCTGTCCAATAAAATTCAAATTATAGTGGGCTTTGGGTGTCAGAATCAGTGCTCTTCCTTATTACCCTAAAAATATTCATTATTTTCTGATCTTAAAACCAAGCACAGTTCAAGAGAATGAGAAGACAAACCACAGACTGGGATGAAAATATTTGCAAAAGAAACTTCTGATAAAGGACTAATATCCAAAAAAGACAAGGAACTCTTAAAACTCAACAATAAGAAAACAAACAACTTGATTAAAAACTGGGTGAAAGACTTTAACAGACACCTCACCAAAGAAGATATACAGATGGCAAATAAGCGTATGAAAAGATGCTCCACATCATATGTCATCAGAGAAACACAAATTAAAACAACAATGAGGTACCACTAAAGGCTTATGAGAATGGCCAAAATCTAGAGCACTGACAACAGAAAATGCTGGTAAGGATGTGGAGCAGCAGGCACTCTCATTCACTGTTGGTGGGAATGCAAAATGGTACAGACACTTTGAAGGCAGTTTGGCGGTTTCTATCAAAAGTAAACATACTCTTACCATATGATCTAGCCCTCACGCTCCTGGATATTTACTTGAAGGAGATGAAAACTCATATCCACACAAAACCTTCACATGGCTGTTTATAGCCACTTTATTCATAATTGTCAAAACTTGGAAGCAACCAAGATATCCTTCAGTAGGTGAATGGATAAATAAACTGTGGTACATCCAGACAATGGAATATTATTCAGTGCTTAAAAGATATGAGCTGTCAAGTCACGAGATGACATAGAAGAACCTGAAATGCATATTACTAAGTGAGAGAAGCCAATTTGAAAAGACTACATACTGTATGATTCCAACTATATGACATTCTGGAAAAGACAAAACTCTAGAGACAGTAAAAAGATCAATGGTTCCCAGAGGTTAAACTGGCACTAAGGGAGGGTGGCCAGAGCATGATGAATAGGAAGACCACAGAGGATTTTTAAGATAGTGAAAATACTTTGTAGGATACTATAATGATGGGTACATGTCATTATGCATTTGTCCAAATCCATAGAATGTACAATACCAAGAGTGAATCCTGAGGTAAACCATGGACTTTGGGTTCATGTGTCAGTGTAGGTTCATCAACAGTAACAAATGCACCTTTCTGGTAAGGATGTTGATGATGGGGGAGGTTATGCATATGTGGGGGCAGGATATGTGGGAAATCTCTGTGCCTTCTTCTTAATTTTGCTGTGAACCTAAAACTGCTCTAAAAAAATGAAGTCTTAATAAAAAAAACCAAGCACAATTTTAACATCAGAAAATATTGATTTTTCAAACATGATTCTGTCTACAATGAAAATAAGATTCTCCCGAGGAATTTGGGGTTGTTCAGTCTTTAGCTTGTGTCTTTAGATTCCGCAAAAGCTACTGGCAAATCTATGTGAGAAGCAGTTACCTTCACAGTGTTCCCAGACGGCAGTCCTCATCATGTGCAGCCTTCTAGGAAGGAGGTGCACTTATTTCTGAGGGAATTAGGCAAAGTTGAGTATGGACGTTTCACTGTAAACCCATGACCCTTTCTGAATGATTAACTCAAATTTCACAGGACGATGTGTTCCCTCATATAAATGTACACACATGCAGGATTACAGAGATGATGCCACTGTCCCCGTATGAGAATGCTACCTGCTTCTGAGTAGTGGGGATGGATTAGCCCTGAGCCATATACCCTTCTCCACCCAAGGCTCCCAGTAACCAAGCACTTGTATTTGTGACATGGCTGAGCAGGACCCGAGATGCAGATTGTGGCCTTGGATCAAAGAGGAACTCTTTCCCTCATACTCTGGTTTTTATGAGTATACTATAGACTACAGCATCTCCGAAAATAAGAAGGTAGTAAAAGACGTTAATGGTCCTGCAGAGTTTAAATAATGACTTGCCAATCTGTTTAAATTTTATAGGTATTACTTTACTGTTACATATGCATATTTGACAGTTGTCATCACAAACTTCTGTTTTTTTAATAGGCAATCTGTTGTCACTGTACGTGTTGAGACGTTTGTTCACATCTTTTATGTAGTAAAATCTCCATTATTATTTTTTTTGTGTGTGAGGAAGATTAGCCCTGAGCTAACATCTGTTGCCAATTCTCCTCTTTTTGTTGAGGAAGGTTGGCCCTGGGCTAACACCCGTGCCCGTCTTCCTCTACTTTATATGGGATCCCGCCACAGCATGGCTTGATAAATGGTGCATTGGTCTGCACCCAGGATCCGAACCTGTGAACCGCAGGCCGCCGAAGCGGTGCGCATGAACTTAACCGCTATGCCACCGGGCCGGTCCTAAAAGCTCCGTTATTTGATCTGGTTCAGAGCAGTAAATATTCTGCTTAATCGAATGTTGTAAAAAGTAGAATGATTCTACACATCAATTTTCAAGTTATAAAAGTCATCTATGTGCCAAATACTGTGCTTCAAACTATGGGTACCAAAATCATTAAGATATAGTCCCTATTCTTAATGTATTTATATCCCATACGTGGTTTAACCATTCCTAAGCATTAAAATTATATATGCTATATATAATTGAATGTTTTTGGTGACTTGGAAGAATTTTAGGATTTAAAAAAAATCTCTCTTGATCATTAATATATTAGCATTAATTTTCATTATATGGTAGATTAACAAAAATGCTAGTTAATTAAGAGTTATTATTAATGTAATTTGAACAAAAAATTTGCTATATTCACCAGAAATAATTCTTAGAAACAAGAATCAGCTACTTTTCATTTGAAGAAATTCTTTTCAGCAGAATCTCATTTGTTAAAAAACGTTTGCTAATTTGAAATTTAATAATTTTGAGTCACGTAGAGAGAGTTTTCTGAGATTAAGATATCATGTAAATAATAAGTATTCTATTTGTTCCAATTAGAAATGTTCTGAATTTAGGGCAGTCTTGGCCCACCACTTGTTTACCTCATTAAATAGACAACTCACCCAAGGAAAAAGGGATCTTTTCAGACGAGATGTTCCACACTTGATTTCCAGGGCCTGGAGACAGAGCCCTACACCAGATGCTCAGGTTGTTCATTTGGGCTGGTTTATCACCATACACCATTGTCAAAACAGACTTCAGTTCCAAAAATCCTCCTTTGCCTTTTATCTCCTCATTAGTGATGTATATTTCTACGAGACAGATAAGAACAAGGTTAGTCACCAACGTGTTCTGTATGAGCCATCCATTGCTGTCAGTCATGGCTGGAGGTGGTTTGATTTATGGTAATGTGGGGTCTAAAGTGGTCAGACCGCAGCTTCTGTGCAGTGAGGGTTTGTTCCAGCAGGCCTGGAATTAGCCTGAACTGTTCTGCTCAAGCTCGTGCATGGCATTAATCCATGGTCAAGGTATGGAATGTATTGATCAATAGTGTTGCTTTGTCTGTGACTATGGGTCCAAGGGGTTTGGGGCAGGTTGTCCCAGCTCTCCAGCATTGTTCATTGATAATGGTGAGACTGATGATTTGTACCTGGTCTGGGTGAGAACCTGTGAGGGCTCTGCTGTCGAGTCTGGGAACATAGCAGGACTGTGCCCAAGTGACCAGTGAAATATAACACAACCTTGGCCGAGACTCCATTTGGGCTCTCCACTTCTGAGGCGTTCTGTGCCATATCGATGGCTCCCCCTTACACAGGTCCCCCTCATAGAGGGAGGACAAAGGAGCCCATGCCTGACTTTGCAGGACTCCTTCCTCTAAATGCACATGGTGATGCATATCCTCACTTTAATGGTGTTACTATATTGCATCTTGTTCCTGAAATAAGCTGTAGATTTATAACCATTGTCATTTTGGGCCTTGTAAGTCTTCTTTAGAAATAGAATGCTGTTTAACTGCCCCTGTTAGTACAACCTCCAAATAGCATGCATGACAGCAGGAAATTAATGTAAAACCATCTGTCACCATAGGCCAGAACTTGCTGAACTCTCACAGCTTCTTTACAGTAAAGGTTCCAAATGCTAGTTCTGGTGTTATTACTTGCCAAAGTAATAACTAAATATAGTTGTATGCTGGTAGAACTCGGACCACACTGTCTGGCCTCATGGTTGGGAAGGTAATGGTTACACCAAGTCAGGGCTTATTTAGCAGGAGAACATATCTATAATGACCTTGAACACATATTTTCAGGATTGCATCCAGTCATTATAGTGGGAGAATTCTTTTTAAAGTGAACTAATAACAAAACCAATAATAGTCTCAAAATGATTCAAGTGGATCAATGCAATCATTCATCAACATCAACTTTTAATTTCATCAATTAAAAATAATAGTGCAGCAAGAGCCATGTGACGCAGTTACTGTTAAAAATATATTGAGCTTTGGGGAAAAATGACTCAGGAGAAAAGAGAGGGGCTGTTGTCCCAGGCTGGGGACAACTGGGATTGTTCTGGCAAAGGCTGCCATGTTTACCTCCCATGAAGAATGTGGCTTTGTGCATTCTCACCTAGGCTTGTCTCAGTGTATGTTCTTGCTCCAGGAACTTTTAATCCTCCTGGTGAACAAGTTCCTTGTCATGGAGCCAAGTCCTTTATGTACACTTCCTCTAGTCCCCCTCATCTCCGCCCCACCCAGATCCTTACCAAAAAAAGTAAAAATTATTTGTTTATTGATTTAAAGCAGTGGTGCCAAGTTAACTGAACTCAATGAAATTATTAATAAATGTATGTTGAATTAAACTTTTTTGCCCTCTTATAAGAGATCTGCTTTTACGAACAGTTAAATAAAACACTACTGTTCATACGTGAATTGACAAAGTCAACTGTATTCCTTACATTCTGAGAAATGTCTCCCCCGCCCATCCCCTTGGAGGAGCCAGATGAGGTGTCAGAAAATGGCATTTGGTAGGCAAGATGATGTTTTTCTTGGAGTGAGAATTGTTCTTAAATGCCAAGATCAGCTTGGGCAATGGCACTTTCTATTGTTCTTTGTTTTTTTTCTTTCTTTGTCAAACCCATTTCCACTGGCTGATTTCCTTACCTTCTCTTTCATCTTGAGGAAAGGTTCCATCTATAAACCATGTGAGATTTGCTGTGGGAAATACATTCCTCAGTGAGCAGGTAAATGTTCTCTGGGGGTAAAGACAGAACACAGAAAGGATTATTTGCAAATTCAGAAGAAGTTGGTGCCTCTCACATCTCCACCAACCCTCACACAAGGCAAATTGGCAGGAAACCATTTTCTCCACTTTTAGCAAGGCAGTGTTTACCTTTAAGAGCTTGTGTGAAAAGGTAAACTATACAGAGGCTATCTCCTATAGACATGTATAAATTAGTGGCTGCAATCTTAGGTGAACTTAAGAAGAATGTAGGACCATACTAACATTGCGATTCTGCGTTCTGGAAAAGGAAAATCACAACTTCATATAGGCAGAATAAAATAGTACTAAATGGAAACCAAAGGATGGAAGGAAGAAGCTCTAACAAGCAGAGACCAGAGAAGAATGTTCTGTTAGACTAAAAGTTAAAAAAGATCCACACTTTGGTTGTTTCCATTCCCAAAATAACGTAAAGTACTGTCTGCAGCAACAACCACAGAAACCATTTAATATAATTATCTTACTTTTGACGTGCAAAGAGTTTTCCTAATTAATTTTTCATTTTATCATCTTACTAATCCTAAAGGGTAGATAGGATATGCCTTATTATTGCCATTTGACAGATGGGGAAACCAAGACACAGAACCACAAAATGGTTAAAGGAAGTGGAATATAGGTGATGGCATAATTGGGAACGATGTTACCTCAATTCCAGACCAAAATACTTCCTGGCAAAACACACTGTATTGAAATAAGAAAGAAACAGAAGAACAGGTAGCTTACGTAACAAAACAAGAGAGCTCCGAGGTAGGGTTAGTCAGGTTTTACTTCCAACACTGTGTTTGCGCTTTGTGAGACAGTGGTTTCTTCAACAGCCTGGTGAAGATATCCAGTAAGACTTATTGGATCCTCATTACTTTATCTGAGACACTGCGAAATTATAATCCCATTTATGGTTACTTGTTTTCTCATCAAGAGATGTGTGTATTTTACATGTGACTTGCCCTAGTTCTTAGTCCTCGAATATTTTCCACAATTAATGATTAGTTAACTAGTAAAGAACAATTAACTGTATGCAACTCTTGGTGTACCAGCGTCCCCACAGACTAGTTATGCCCAAAGAGTCTGGTCCTGAGCAGGACTGGGAAACCCAGCTTAAGGATACTAAGTAACATTTTTCTGGGGAGATCCTACTGAGGTGCAGTTTAACATCCCTCAGTATGTCACTACAAAAACGCCAAGGAAATCACGAGACTTTGCGAGGAGGCTATCTATCGTATCCCAGATTATGGTGGCAAACACTGCAGCTCCCAGTTTTCCCACCTGTTCAGCACTCAACAACTGGGCTGTATGCATGTGACAGGAATGCAGATCCATGCAGTTATGTCACTCTCTGTCCTAGAAAATCAAAAGTAAAACCAGGTCCCCTAAAATATATTCTTATTAAGTAAAGGAAAGAGAATTCAGTTTACTTAATCCAGCAAAATGCCAAAGACGGATGTTTATCTCCAGGTAGTCCATGAAGGGATGTAAGAGCTATAGAAAATAAAATGTTAAAAAAAAGAAAGTTGTGAAGTTTTGCATTAATGTCAATACTTTTAACCACTCTCGTGATTCATTTCCTCCATGCTCAGTTGACCTATCAGGAGATGATGATACAGTAATATCAGGAACAAGTGGGGGTTCCATTACTTTACAAAGGCAACTGGCTCACTGAAGAAATCTCTTGTCAAATTAATAAAAATGTTAAAAAGATTTAACTCTTGTGGATTCTCTGAATTCAGATTTTATGGAATGATTCAGATTTCAAATATTCTATACCAAGACTGTGTTCCAAGATTTTGTTTAGGAATACGGTTCTTGTCCTGAAATTCCTTCCAGTCTTTCTAAAATTGAAAAGCCACAGAATATACTAGTTTAAATTGATGTCAAATATGTTATGAAACATCAAGCATATATGGTTTGCTGAGCAAGCAGAGCTGTCTTCATTTTGGAACTTACAAATGAGTAAGAAAAACATGCTAAATTTGAAAAAGAAATGAAGTAAATATGCACAAGACTGTATGTGCACACACACACATACACGTATTCCTCTGCTGAGAAGTCAAAATCATTTACTCACTCATTGTGTGCCTGTTACATCCACGAGACATGCCAAATAACTGGTTTCCCCAACATATTATTCTAAGCATACATGGAAAAAGTGAGCAATAATAGCAGAAAGAATTATGTAGTAAGTGCCCAAAAGTATTTGGACAGTTCTGTAGGAGTACAGAGAAGGGTGAAATCTGGGAATAACTTAGAGAACTGGGTTACATTTTGTGGACGGGGAAGAGAAGGGCCTGGATTCTACAGGTGGTCTGTGGTGGAAAGCAGTGGGGATTCACAGAGATGGATTGATGGGCTTGGTTCATAGGCCTAGGTGTGAGTCGAGGACGTTGTCCTGGAAGCAGAGAGAAGCCAGTGGACAGCTGGAGCATGATGAGATTGATGATGTATGAAAAATAAATCCAAATCTGGCTGTAAGGCTGATCATTTCCGTATTGCCACAGCTGAAATACTGAAACGGTGACCATTTGTAAGTTAGCCCATAGTCAGTTTGCCTAAGTTTGACAGAACCTTTTCCATAAGGCTTTTCATAGAATCATTTTGAAAACTTTTACCTTTTTAGTCTAAAAAGAGAAATCTTAAAAGAGTAGTTTCCCTATGTATTTACCAACTCTTCATTTCTATTTGGAGTCTTCTCCCTCTCTTGTGGTTTTTTGTTTTTTTTTTTTCATTTAAAATGTAACTTTCAGTCTCTATGTGTTTTCTACTCTGCCACTTCTATCTTTTCTCCTGTAACTCAAGGTTTTCTCTTCCATAAACACATTTTTTTTTTTTTTTTTTTGGGTGAGGAAGATCAGCCCTGAGCTAACATCCGTTGTCAATCCTCCTCTTTTTGCTGAGGAAGATTGGCCCTGGGCTAACATCCGTTCCCATCTTTCTCCACTTTATATGGGACGCCACCACAGCATGGCTTGACAAGCGGTGCATCGGTGCACGCCCAGGATCTGAACCTACGAACCCTGGGCCGCCTAAGAGGAGCACACACACTTAACTGCTGCGCCACTGGGCTGACCCCCACAGACACCTTCTTTAAAATGTTCCTGTCTCCTCTTGGTAAGTTTTCCTTCCTAAATTTCAATACATATATAATAAATTTGTTGTATGTATGTACATATATATTTTTTGTTTAAGTTATGATTATCCTTTTATTTCACTCCAACTGAGAGTAGAAGCCAATAGCATTTCAACTTTTCCAACTCCATTACATAATATAATAAAAAGCAACCCCAAATCTGTTTCTCAATTTGCCATATGTCTTTGAATTTGTGAGTTTCCTTTCACTTATCTTCTCTTTTCTGCGAATTCTTTGGCTTTCTATTGACTGTATTTACAACATCCAGAGTTTCCAAACCAAAAATGGAGATTCATGGACAAAGTATTTGAAACCACAGATGTCCTTGAGGCGTGTGGTTTCTCTGCCCATATTTCACCCTTTTCCTCTCATAAATCTCTTTCTTTGCTGGAAAGGGCAGATGATCTAGTCATCGGGAAACAGAACTAAGACTTGTAGGTGCTTGATTTACTGTTTTACTCGTGGCATTTGCCAGGAACACTTTCTTTAGGTGGTGGTGGTGGGGCGGAGATAAAGTTTGCATTTGTGTCTGTGTTGCAGAAAACCCTACAGGAAGGGACACACCCACTTGGAAAGGAGGCTTCCCTGGACGTGGGAGGAGACAGGAACTGCAGGTGCCCTCCTCCTGGGGGCAGGAGTTGGCTAATAGCTCTCCGAGCTTGCAGGAGCACTCACCCTGCACCAGAGCCATCAGAGACGAGTCCAGAGGCTTCCTACCTGTAAGTACCCACTTGTAGCTGGGGAGGGTTTCCCAACTGTTTGGGGTTGCAAAGCTTGACCAATGAGGCTCTCAGTCACTTAAGAAATGACCCAAGAAAGGAGAGAGAAGTCAGGCTGTTTTAAAAATGTAGTGTAATTTTCCATTGATATATTTATCCTTAAAATGGGGTAAATAAGCCAGACATCTGGAGTAAGCTGCCGTCAGGAAGGTCTTATCAGCTGTTGGCTTTGCAGGGGATGGTGCCAGGGAAGGTGGAGTGTGGTGAGCTGCTTGCCGAGGACGACCAGCCGACACCAAGTCTGTGGAGACATGCTCTCCCACTTTCTTCTCCTGCTGAAAGCAGCTAAGCCTGCTGTTTGGATTTCTTAGAATCCCAGCCCCCCAGGGACCTCTCTAGAGACAAACTGACCTCGCACCGAGACCCTGGCACGTTTCATAGCTTCTGGACTGCATGTTGCAACAGTTCTTGGGAAGCGCGCGTCTCTCCTACATCAGCATCTGTCCGTGCTTACTTCTACCTACACCGAGGAAGACCCGGTGAGGCCCCAGCTCTGGTGGTCCCGAACAGCCTGAACCCTGAGGCTGCTCCTCCTGCCTCCAAACATTTTATAGGTACCCAGGAGCACAGAAACAGTGGAAGCCGCCAGGAGGAGAATCAAGAGAAAACCTAAGATTTTCAATATTCAAAAGCACCCACGGTGGTGGTTGATGTTGAGAACACTGAGTTCACTGTAGAGCTTTGTAACTGCTGGGCTAATTCTTTTGTCTTTCTGGCTCAGCCAAGGAGGGATCAGTACGTACCTGGGGCTGGGAGGGAATGTACACGAGAACCTCCGAGGCCGTTTGGCTTGGCTCTGACTCACCCTGACTCTCCAGTGAAGCAGAAAGGAGGAAACATCACACCACCCAGGTGTGGCCAGACTTTGACCATTATTGTGAATCCCCAAGAGTTACCACGGTCCCTTTCTAAGTCCTCATTTAGCCTTAGTTGTGGTTACACTAAGACTCTCGGCTCAGGGAAGCTGTAGAAGAGGAGACAGGATGAGGCGGGAAGAGGAGGAAGAGGAGGGAACTAGGATGAAGGCAAAAGGGGACTTAGAGATGAAGGAAGAGGAGGACATCAGTGAGACAGGAGAACTGGTCGGCCCTTTTGCAAGTGCGCCGCCCACCCCAATACCTCACAACAGGGGGACCCGGTTCTCTGAGGCATGGGAGTATTTCCACCTGGCTCCTGCTCGGGCTGGGCACCACCCCAACCAATACGCCACCTGCCGCCTGTGTGGCAGGCTGGTGAGCCGCGGCCCTGGGGTTAACGTGGGCACCACGGCCCTGTGGAAGCACCTGAAAAGCATGCACAGAGAGGAGCTAGAGAAGAGTGGCCACAGTCAGGCAGGGCCTCGCCAGGACGCAAAGCCCCCAGGGCCTCAGCTCCCCATGGGCATCGAGGGCGACTGGGCCAGGTTCCTGGAGCAGGTGGGGGCCCTGGCTTTATGGGCCAGCCAAAAGGAAAAGGAGGTACTTAGGAGGGAGAGGGCAGTGGAACGGCGGGAGAGGGCCGTGGAAAGGAGAGAGCGAGCCCTGGAGGAGGTGGAAAGGGCCATCCTGGAGATGAAGTGGAAGGTGAGGGCTGAGAAGGAGGCCTGCCAGAGGGAGAAAGACCTGCCTACAGCAGCTCATCCCTTTCATTTTGTTTAACTCGGGCTTGGGGGAATCTTTTCCGAAAACACTGACTTTAGACTCATAGCAAAGAGCTTAAGTATAAAGCAAAGTAGTTTAGCGAGATTTTCTTTTTAGGAGAAAGAGTGCATATATGGGTTTATTTCAGCAAGTCTGCATTGACCAAATGCTTATCGACAGGGTTCCCAGAGCTGTGCTGACCCTTGGCCAAAACTTCAAAATGTGCTAATTAAAGATAAATGTGTTGTTGCCACCATGGGTCTGTGAATTGTTTTGGAGCAGAATGTACCAGCCTATCAACACTGATGAGTGAAAATAATGGGATTTACGCCTAGCACTTGGTTTTGGTGGAGTTGAAAGTTTTGATGGTTTAGGCTGGTTGGGTAGCTGGAATGTGCCTACGTGACCAGTTCACTCTGAGACCCTGCCATGAGCAGAGGGTAGGTTTCCTGGGACCGTGGCGTTTGCACTTGTTCTGGTGGTGATTCGAGAACTGGATACAAAGCCTGTTCTTTGGGCCCACAGTGGAAGGACAAAGAAGCTTGAGCCTGAGATCTCCGGGCCCCTCCAATGCATATCTTTCTCCTATTGTTACAGTGTTGTATCACCTGCTTATATTAAAGCTGTGTCATCAGTATAACTTGCCTGAAATAAGTCTTTTCAATACTCTAACACTCAATGTAGTTAATGTGTAATCAGCACAGAGAGGCTTAAAGATTTTTCAACTAGCATTAAACATTAAGAATAGAGGATATAAAAATTAATTCATAAATATTTAAAAATATAATCTAATTTCATATTAAGGTTTGTTGAAAGGGAGTTAGTGAGGAAGAGATGAAAGAAACCCAGAAAGAAAAAGAAAAAAGTGGAGAGATGGGGTAACTGAGGAGAAATAAAGAACAGAGGCAGAAGAGTGAGAAAGAAAGAAAAAGGGATAGAGAAGAAAGAGGAGAAGAGAGACAGCTGCTTAGAAACAATTCACCATGGAAAGATAAAAGAGATCATGACTATCCGGGAGCGTGAAGGGCAGAGACCATTTTCAGATTCTAACGTCTATTTTAATGAGTCAAATGCTTTTGTTTTGTCCCCATAGACCACTGCTCATTCATCTGAGCTGCAAGTTTTGGATTTTATTCCTGCCTCTGAACTTCTAACTGCATGCCAATCCATTGTCCTCTGATTTTTTTAACTGTTCATCTTCAAATATTCATAGATGCTTTGAAAAAAGGGAGCCTAACAGTCCATAGGGAGAGAAGAATTCCGTGGGCTGCTGAGGATGTGCCTAAAACGTTAACTCAGGAATAAAATAAAATCAAAGTGAAAACTATTCTGGCCTTCACGCTGGAGCTGACTTTGGTTTTGGATGATTCCTCTAGAACCTGTTATCTTTTTTTAACTGAGTTGGGAGTGGGGAAGGGGGATGGTGAGAGCTGGGGAAGACAACAGGAGATAGAGACAGTATCTCACCATCTTGTAGATAGCCTGAGTACTTTATGGGCACTGACTCCGTGAAAGTGGACAAGACCCTGGTGTAATCATGGCATCTTGCCTCGTTCGGTCCTCACCTATGTGGCTCCCTCTTACTGCTTCTTAGACTCGTCAGCAGCTCTAGCAGCCAGATCTGTCTTCCCTGGGAGCTGTTTGTGGAACAAACACAAGTCCAAACTCTAAGCTTATGAAAAACCCAGGCTGCACTGCAGTTCTGTGATCCCCTTTATTCTAGAAATCTGCCTGATATTAAAGATTTCACTTCCCATGTGGTTTCCCCACAGGGGTGTGGTGCCCCCTCTAGAGTTCTCTCCATCCGTAAAAGCTCAGGGGGTCACCACCACAAATGATGGTGGTGGCTGGGAGTCACATGGTTGGACATTTGGACTCAGAGCATTGTTGTGCCACAAAAGATGTTAGGAAAAAAAAAAAAAACAGAAAGAAAGACAAGAGGCTGCAATCCCTAATCTTAACACACACACACACACACACACACACACACACACACACACACACACACATTTGGAATGGAGCTTAAAAACGTCAAGGAATCCACAAAGATTCAGGCTTGCAAAACCGAAATTAAATAAACAGAAACAACTAAATTCTGCAAATGGCTACTGGAGATATCCTGCTAAACTCTGATGTGTGGTTTTAGATTTTGGTGTCTGTTTTACGTGGTTCTTATTATTTTAGCCTGTCTTCCTTTTCAGTCCTTTTAACCCCAACTGCTTTTGTTTCCTATGTTTCATGTTAGGTGGTTTTCTTTATATTTTTTCCTTAAGTTTTGTCAAACATAATAAAGGTAGAGAGTAACAAGGAACTCATGGAGATGATGGACTTAAAGTGTAAAGCACAGGCATAAAAGAGAGACACTGCTTGTGGAAAGACTGAAATGTTGAGTATACTCTGGAATTTTCATGCATCTCTCTTGTGCCTTCTTTCGCTGCTTCATTAGAGTGGAGTATGGAGGGCAGGGCCTGTAAGCTGAGGGGCTCTTTGGCCCAGCACCTCTTGCTCTACTGCAAAAATCCACTACGTGGAGGGCCCTGAGGTTTAAACTAAAGACTCCTTTCCTCTCAGTTGCACGCCATGTTGGAACCCTGATGAAGCTTTGCCCTTGGGAACACACAAAAAGATGACATCCATAGGTGTGACACTCTCCTTGGATATCCCCGGCATGTCTAAGCCTGAGAGCCATCATTGTTAGAATAATTTGGGTAATTTTCTATTTTATAGGAAGACTAAATTAACCATAAACTTTATAACTTTAACTAGTAACACTGGAAAACACAACTCACAACTGACCAAATCCCTATTGTTCTAAAACACCAAGGGCTGCTGGTGTAGTGAATATGTAGCACATAGTAGGCATCCAATAGGAGTGTGTTGACTTAGTTAGTCTCTAAGAAATGAAGGGAGGTGGGTAGAAAATTACCATTACCCAACACTTATGGTTGCCAGATGGTAGATACTTTTCACACGTTCTCTCATTGATCCTTATATCACACTTGTGAGTTGGGATCATTGTCCCTGTTCACTGATGAGGAAGCTAAGGAACTGAGGTCCCAGGAGCCAGAGTTCATAAATGATGGAGGAGGATTGAGACCCAGTTCCATCAGATTCCACAATCTATGTTCTGGTTTTTCATCATCCCACACTGGCTCCTAGAATCAATCACAGAGTAGATTTATGAATATACATGCAGAGGAAGAAATGAGTGAAAGAGAGTGGGTGAATGATAAATAGCAGGGAATAAAGAGATATTCCTGAGATATCTGCTACGTGCCATGTACTCTATTACTGTGCATAAATTTAATTCACCTAAGAACCCTGTGAAATATTTATTATGATCCAAGTTTTAGAGATGAGTTAGTTGAGACTCAGGCAAGTCAATTACTTGATGAGGATACATAGCTAGTAACTGTTCAAATCAGGATTTGACATGAGTTCTCTCTGCCCCTAAAGCATGATCTCCCTTCATGATACCACCCTGCCTGACAGGAGCATGCTAAATTCTTGTCCCAGCTCTGCCCTTTATTAGTGACGCAGCCAGTCATTTAGACTCTTCGGACCCCAATTTTTCACTTGTAAAAGGACAGATGCCCTACCTATTTCAGAGGCTCCTTGGGAGCATCACGTGATAAAAGCATGTGAAAGGGCTTTGAAGAGTTAATAAGTTGTTAAAAATACAATGGGGATTATAAGAATATTAGAGTAAGGAATTACTAATATTTGGCAAGATCTTAAAAGATCCATAGGCAAGCGCTGTCTTGTAGCTGGTTACGTGGAGACTGTGAAACATTATTCACTAATTCTCTAGGAAGGAAGGTTCTCTGCTTTTCCTAGTCAGCACCTAGGCAAGCATGGGTACAGAAGAGGGAATTTGAAAACATGTAAGACAAAGACCTGTTTTTTAAAAACTGGAATTCTTGGATCCAATCTTATGGTTCTATACCTGGACTGAATCCATATTACCTGTAAACATTGGCATCAAGAACCTACAAGAAATCCTTATAAGAATCAAAAACACCTACCAAACATTGTACCATTGGATTATTTGTTTTATTTAAACTATTGAAATAAAGTCCACTAATAAAATTGGAAATTAATTTTGGCAGAACAAAAAATTTAAAATCTTTTTCTGTATACTCAGGACAACAATAGAAATTATCTAAGAGACTAATACATAAAATCAACAAAAGACACAAATGCTTGGATAATGCATATATACGCTCATCTAAAACCATCCCACAGAATCTGAGTGATGACTTGTAGGCAGCTATCAAATTAAATGACTGATATTCAGCAGGACCAGAAATCATAAGTTATTTAATGTCCTTGGGGCTAGAAGTAACTAGACTATGAGTATAATTTTCTCTCATCCCAGGTACCAAGGAAATGTATGAGACTTAATAAGAATATTTAATTTACTTGAGTTTTGGAAAGCTTGAATGAAGTCATAATGCCACAAGACAGCTGATTAACACACATAATAGTAATAACAACAACAACAAGAACAATATTTATTGAGTTCTTCATATATGCCACACAATACACTAAGAAATTTTCATACATCATCTCATTTAATTCTTAGAAACAACAATGTGCAGATAATCTTTTTATCCCTTCATGTAGATAGGAAAGTTGACTACAAAGACGTGAAGCAGTTTGCCCAAGGTCACAGCCAGTGAGAGGAAGAGCTGGCAAGTGAGCCCAGACCCCAATGACTAGAGGCTGGGAACTACCTACAACAAATTGAAGTCAGAGAGCCCTACTCACTTTTCCTTTTCTCCTGCCCTTTCTCCTACTGTCTAAGAGGTAGCCAGGGTTCTGAAGGGGTAAAGAAGGCCACATCTCCTCTTGCTACTTCAAAATAAAAACAATGAGAAAGCTGGTACAGAAAATGGATTAGAACAAATTAAATGTCAACTAGACAAAAACCTTATTTTTACACCGGGATTCATGCTGCTTTCTGCCCTACTTTTCCTTCAATATCTATTTTAATTTTTATCAACGAGAAATGTAAACCATTGAGACAATTTTTCTAGAAAATTTAAGGCTAAGGATCACATGTTCTGAGAGCCGTAAGTTGGAAAGTAAGGATTCCCATTTGTTTTCTAGAATCAACTCAGTTTCCTTTCTTCCTCATTAGAAATCAATTGGCTGAGGTTCAAGGACCAAGGTTCTTTGAGAAAACATTCTGGACAATGATGCAACCTGACACACCTTGGCATATTACACTATAGATTTTCAGAGGCTTTAATGTGACTCACCTCTCCCAAGACATCCATGGAGTTGTTTTCCACAATCATGGGGATTTCTGGCTTAGCTTAAAGGCAAATAAAACACAATTAGTGGCACTGAATGCCATCCTACCTGGCCTACTTTTGTGTGTGTGTGTTTGTGTAAGATTCATAGTTCATCAGATATTTATCAAACACCAACTGTGTGCCCAGCACTATGCTAGATGCCTAGGAAACAAAGGTGAACAGATCACCTTCACTGTCCTCAAGAAATTTACATTTTCATGGAAAATGCAGCTACATAAACTAGAAATTAGAACACACTGAGATAAGTTCCATAACTGAGGACATGTAGGATTTGAAGAAGGCTTTTAAGAGGAAATTCTAGTCCAGCCTTAGAGGATAAGATGAGGCTTTGGAAGATGCAGCATCTAACTGATACTTGAATGATGATTATCGGTGAGTCAAGTGAAATGGGGAATGTGGAGGAGGGGAGGGAGAAGTGGTAGAGAGAGAGAAGAGATGAGTATTCTACGTGTCTAAAGGCCTAGAAATAAAGTATGGTTTACAGGTCCCTGAGGGGGACAGGAAAAACACTGGATACTTGTTTAGTTTCTTGATACTAGAAACTATCAGGGACTATTTCAGTGATATTGGTGTCCTGCTAGATTGTAAGTGCCTTGAAGCCAGACTGCTTTATTCATCTCTCCATCTCTAGCACTTAACAGTGCCCAGCACAAAGTCAACACTGAGTACATCATGTTGAACTGAAGTGGCTTCAAGTAGGTTCCTGAGCATAGCAGGCAAAACTCTCTATGAACCAGTGGGGAAAATACGGAGGCCCCTTGTCACAGGTGTAGTCAGAGCTGCTACGTCCATTTGGCGTTGCCTCTACTTACTGAAGGCCTCTTGCTGGGCATGGCTATGACTCTCTCCCAAGGATTTATTGGGGTTATGGGAGCATACTTAGTCCACAAGTAGAGCAAACTGGAAGTCCTAGAGAGTTAACGATAACACGGGGAGCTGGTGGATAACACCCCAGCTTCCTTGCCTTCCTTTAGGGTCACTCTGATGTGTGTTCTCCCAGAGTTCTCCACTGGGATTGAGCTCCAAGCCCACAGTGGGAACTGCCTTGATCATGTACATTTCATTATTTTCCTTCCCTTCCAACATTCCTTTCCTTTTCCTTCTGATGTTTCCCAGGATTCCCTTTCAAATAAATTAATTTAACTCAAATTCTTGTCTCAATGTTTTCTTTCAGGGGAACCCAAACCAAGATACAACCCTAAAACACTGATGGGAGGAGGGGTATTTCTGACCTCCTACTAGCAATAAATACCAGTAGAATGAAGGACCTGAAATAAGGAGCAAGTACTAAAAGTTGCAGGGGTGATAGAGACAGATTCTTTCTGAGACCCAGGACAATCAGGTTTAGCGCTTAGGAGTGGAGGAGAGCAAATTTGTGACGGCAGGTGATGCCCGCTAAGGGAAGTAACGTTAAAGGAGATACAGGACATGGTTTAAATGCTAAGGCAATTAGATCAACTTATGGTGCAAAAACCCTTAGTCCAGTGGGGTACAGTTTGCCTAACTTAGAATTGATATTTCTTTTCACATCCTGGATGGCTGCCTTCATTGATTTGCCAATAGTGAGGTCAGATGAGTCAATTTCATGTTTGTACTAAGAAAGTCACACTCCATAAATGAAAGAATGGTCATAATCGATAAAACAGATGAACAGTCTTTTCCAGCTCTTCACAGGGCATTGTTCAGGCTCCATAAGGAACCTGTTCATGGGGGGCAAATTGATTTTTTCCTAGCCCATTCCTGAGGAGAGATGAAGAGAGAGGGAGGAAAGGAGGGCGTGAGTGAGGGCAGGAGGAAGAGGGCAAGAACCAGAGAGAGAGACATAGGAAAAGCTACAAGCCAGAGACTTCAAACTAAATAAATCTTGGCTGTAACTACTCCCATCTTTGTGAACTACAAGTTTTGCATTTCTTCCAAAATTCCAAACTGTGCGACCTCTAAGAATAATGCAATAAGATTCTAAGTAAAAACAAAGATTTTTTTACTTCTCCTCTCATTCAGAGAACTGAGGGAAAATCCTAGCAGCCCATGCTCTTAGGTTTTGTGAAGTGATTTTTTCTTTGTTTATCTAATTTTCGAGTGAAAATTTACCATTTACCACATTGCTCATCCACATCGTTGCTTTTTTTCTTCATCTTCATTTGAGAATGAAGTTTTAGAAAACACAATTCTTGGTCACAAAGGTGAAAAAATATCCAAAGCTAGGGGTTTCTGCTTATTAACATTTCCTTGCATCACTGAGCAAAATAGAATTTTCACATTTTCTCCCAAATTTGCACCCTGCAGAGTCTCTGCAGTTTGAGTGAGGCCACAGTGGCTATTTCAGGTCAGCTCCACACTTCTGTGAATGCAGGCTCAGAGGGCCATCCCGCAGGCTCTTTTGCTGGAGGAGCTAGACAGTCTCTCCCCACAACTGGCCTTGGTGGGTGGGTGGGGGTGGGGGCAACTCTGGCAGAGTTTCCCTGGAGCAGTGTTTATCATCTTCCTTTTCTCACACTGGCCTCATTCCCTCTGGTTCCAGCAAGCAACTAAGACAATTAGACAACTAAGCAATTAGACTTTGGCAGTTATAATAAAAGAGATTTCCAACATTCTGTCAGAAACATTCAAGTTGTAAATAAGATAGTGGTCACCAGGAAATTGACCCATCTATGGCTCTCTGTGTGATTTTATTCTATTAACTGAGTCATCGTTCTTTAACTTACTACCCTCAATGTGAGGGGCAAACAGAACTCCAGAACAGCTATCCTTGCCTGGCTGCTCTCCAGCTCACAGGGCGAGGCAGGAGAAATTGACAGGAGCGTAGCAGAGAGTCCAGGGAACAAAAACTCTTACCAAAAACCTTGACCGTGGTGGAGCTCCTCAAGATTTTGCCAGGCCTGACCACAATGTGGCAAGAGAACTTCCGGTGGTCGTCGTGGATTTGGACTGGAGAGAGGTGGAGTCCATGGTCTGTACCTAGCCTGACTCTGTCTTTAAATAACATGGAATTGCTGATGGGGTGATCTTGGGTGATAAGTGTTTCCTGAGTGCCATTATCCTCCTGGTAAGAAAAATAGTTACCAGTTATTGAGCCCTCAACTCTCCCACAGGTTACAGGACTAGGTGTTCCACATGAATTAATTCATTTATGTCTTGTAAAAATAGAGATGACAAATGAAGAATTGAAATTAAGAGATACTTAAAATGTCACTAGAACAAGTATCATTACATTTGACTTTCAATTAAAAACTACTGTCACTCTCTTCCAACATGAATGAAATCTGCTGCTCTTCTGGCTAGAACTTCCCCTACATAACCTTCCCTAAGCTGCATATCCGGGGTGGGATTTGGGCGGTGCAGCACTGGGGGCTAATGGCAGATTGTAATTCTCATTTCAAGTTCTGAAATCTTAATGCTAAGATGTGTTGAGGAGGCTGTATCTGTTTCACTATTAAATCTTCTCTGGGACTGGATGATTATGGTCGTCCTTTCTTCCCAGCATTCCTTTAGAAAAGATCTTATTTTAGCTCATTTTACCTCAGAGTCAGGACTAGTCTGAGGTAAAGAGGCTCCTAGGGCCCATATTTAAGGAGGCTTTCATTCTCAGGATCTTGTAAGTACAGGGTTGGCACCTGAGAGTGAGTGCCTCCTTGAATTTTGCGCCCTAGACACCTCCTTACCTCAGCCTAGTCATAGTCCTTGCTCCTCTGCCCCTATTTCTGTGTGTGTGCTGCCTTCAAAGGGGATACATGAGGCGTGGGCTGTAAACGTTCACCCGAATTCTGGAGATCAGAGTTTACTTGGCTCCTCTAGTCCGTATAAATGGCCCAGTGTTGATCAATGTCAGTAAATGTGCTAAGGGCCCAGTTAGGAGGGGCATCTTGAAGGGCACGAGGGTAGAGGAAGGGTTATGCCCTTATACCCTTCAGTATAGCTCAATATTCTCAGCTGAGTTGCTTTGAAAATATTCTGATGCACAAACTTCTTCTCTGGAGATTCTAACTCAGTTATTCGGGGGTGAAACTTGGGCTAGGTCTTTTTTTTTTTAAAGGTCCTCGGGGGAGCCAGGGCTGAGAACCACTGGTCTGACTCTAAACAACAGATGAATCACTATGCGCAGGGGTCAGAGGAAATGGAGGGAACTGAAAAGGAGAAGGGTGATCAGCAATGCATTCAATGAGGAAGAAGTCACGAAACAATACAAACGAAGATCTGTGATTTGGAGTCTCCGGTTTAAAAAATGAGACAGATTCAGAGTGGAAGAAATGCAAGCCAGGTGAAGGAGAGAAGTCAAGTACGGGCAGAGAGCAGAAACAGTGGAAACACAAAGGCAGACTTCTTGAATAGTTTATATAGATGTTTCCAGAATATGCTTAGTAGAAACTCTTATGTATGACACAGTTCTTTGGGTGAATATGGTTGGGACTGGTATCAGCCTTACATACAGGTTACAGATGGTACTGCCTGCAGAGAATCATCCTCTGCTTAAGACTCACTCCTGCGGCAACGCGCATACCTTCATACACACGTAAAGAAGGCCCTAAGAGTCTGGCTGCTGTCTTCCTAATGAGGAAGGGTACCGAAAATGAAGGGAGAGAGCTTATATTCTGGAGACAGGGGTCCCAAAAGGAACCCCAAGTATTGGATGGTGACAGCAGAAGAAAGTAAGGGAAGGCATCACGCAGCATCTGCTGGTCGGGAGGCCGATAATTAAGGCTGCAGGCTCCCCCTGCAGGTCCTTCAGCAAAAAAGCCAAGCTGAGTTTCACAGCCCTTGCTTTACACACAGGGATGGATTTTGTGATGATTTTGGAGTTCAAAATGCTTCTTGGTCATTTAGTCAATGACTCGTCAATTGGAATATTTCTATCTGTCACCTCGTTGCGGGAAGAAGGGCAGTCAGAGGCTGAGGCTGGATTCTGGCGAGAGAAACTGCTTTTTCCTTTATTGTGTAGCTGAGTGTGACTGGCCAGAGCTGTTTAATTGACGGAGGAAAGATATACCTGAAAAAAACAATTTATGCGAAGTTTTGCTTTTCTTTTCTTTTCTGAGCGATTAACTGTTATAGAGGAGGGGTTTATTCCTTCCTTGGGAAAGGTAGTTTCAATTGCAAAGTGTGTCCTGTAACCAGCAACATCAGGAGAGCCTAAGAGATCCTAGAGTCACCAGTTATGAAGGGACCAAGGCAAGAACCTGCATGTGAGTGGCTGCCTACGGAACAAATGGGAGAAGGAGAGGTGGAAAAAACCAGTGCAAACAACGAAATGTCTAGAGCTGGAAGAGGGAGAAAGAATGCTAATATAATGCTGTGACCACTACTAAAATTTTATATTTTTATTAGCTTAAATTAAATTAGTACCTACTATATCTTAGGCACTATGTGAACTTATTTCAAGTCTTATCTCATTTACCGCTTTGGACAATCTGGAATAAACTGAGGTTAAGTAACTTGCTCAAAGGTCACACAACGTAAGAAGGTACGTAAGTCACAGCATCAAAAACCAGGGCTGCCCAGAACCAGGGATAACAGGGATAGCAAGGGACATAGGCTTCAGAGACAACACATACTAATAAAAACCAAACCATCACAAGACAAATAAAAAAAACTTTCTGGAGTATCTAGAATGAAAAATATAAAAGAAATTCCAGGAAGCCAGCGGCCTTTATATAAGTTATAGATTACAGAGGTGTGGGCAATATGCTGACTGAAGACGCCTTGGTGATAGGGGTCCTGGAGTGTGCTTCAACTCCTACCTGATAATGATGCTCTTAGGTAACTTGTCTGTAGGAAACAGACTGGTAGGGGGTCTTATATAGAGCCTTTATTCTTGCCTGTTTTTCTTTTCTTGCTCTTAAAGCAAAATTTTTGACAAATTTTTTTTAATATTAATAAATATTTCTAAAACTTCATGGGATTCTCAACCTGGTGGACCCTTACGATTTAAAGGGGAATATAGATTGAACTAGCTAATGTGTATGATACACCTACACTGACACTCAGTAGATGTTCAATTAATACAAAGGCTTTGTCCTCCAGCCTCACTGATGATCAACCAGCTAATTCATGAGTATGTATTCACGATCTGCCTTACTAAATTGAAGAATTATGGAGAGTCATAAAACTAACCACTTAGAGATTAATTTTTAACACATGCTGGGTACAGGTACTGTGGTAAGTTATTTAGTTGCATTACCTTATTCACACCTCACAACAACACCATGAGGTCATACTATAATGATCTCCTTTTATAGGTGAGGCAGCTAAAACTTAGATTAGGCAACATATCCAAGGTCACATTGAATTCTGAGACAAAAGGAGAAACGTGTGCCCCTATGTGCACTTATCAAAATATCCTCCTATATTTTCACCAGGTGGAAAAAGTTAATAAAAACTCTACAATTAAAAAATCTTTTAAAAAGGAATGCATAAAGGTGTGCATTGCTCCATCTGTTCTGCTCTGTCAACCCTCACGCATGCACCCACGGGGATCACGATGCCAGGAAGGCCCAGGAACCACAGGCTGATTGGAAAACGCTGTTCCTTGAACAGCATGGCAGGGTCTCAAAAAACCACAACCTGACTTTATTTAAAATTTTGATATTTTGTTCATAATGGATTTTCCCTAAATGTTGATTTTTAAAAAACATTTTATTAAAATTTGTATCTTGATTACTGATTTTTTTGGCACTCTCTTAAATTTTGTACCCAAGGCGAGGGCCTTACCCACCTCACCCTAATCCCAGCTTTTAGGTCACACAGCCAGTAAATGGTAGACCCAGTACTTGAAAACAACAGTTTTCCTCCAAAAGTCATGCTGTTGATGACTTTGCTATCTACAGACTCACAAAAGCAGTAGAATGAACAGACCTTGTCTTTTCTGCTTATAGTCTATCTGAGGAGAAGAACAAATTCACAAGAAAAACAAATGACAAAGTCAGGACCCAGAGAAGAGAAATAAATGCATAAGTAAGTCATGTACAGGATTTGCATAAAATAATCAGCATGGTGAGGGCTGGGTAGGGTCATATTGAATAATGGAATACTGCTCCTGTATGTCCCTTTATCACTTGACAGACCCTAAAATAATTTGCAGAGCCTTTCCTACTTTTGTATTAGAATCAGAATTTTCCATCCAGGAAAGGGACCTTGGTACTGTTTGATTTAGTGGCTTTATCTTGTCTCTGGGCTGGCCCGAGGTCCGTGCCAGGGCTGGCTGTGTTGACCACAGCACATGGCAGGTGTTGAGTGTATGGAGCTCATTCAATAAATTCTGCTAACTGTATTGATTGCTACTTCTTTATCTCCAAACTGCTTCCTGTCTTCACATTTCCTCCATTCAGTCTCCATCCAGTCGGTGCTGTCAAGGCAGCTGCTTGCAAAGCAACCCATGGCCACTTGACAGAGCACCAGACAATGTTTTTCCAATCATCACAATTGGTTGTCAACACTTTGTAGGTTGGCCAGCACTTCATTTTTGATTATGGTGAAGACAATTAGGGTCAGTTGCCATCAGGCAGAAGGTGACAGTTTTGTATTCTACTAGCTAGGCTTCCCATAGACCTGGGAAACCAACATTATTTATAGTACCATTTTGCCTTTTGTTTAAATACAAAACATCACCAATATTAAAGAAGAGTATAATGAAAAGATACATTTATAAATAAAAGTTTAAAGAAATAGAAGCATCTAGGTTTTAGTTATGTGCCTTTATCACTAATATTGAACTATTTGAATCTGAAATATTCCTCTCCTTCTTTTCACGATTTTAAAGAGAAAAATCATGGGTTTCTCTTTATCCACCAACTTTGGGAACAAATATTCCCTCAACATCTCCCCCTGCCCCCACTGCCAACTTGTACTCATGAGTACCAGGGTCTTGGTGTAGTCCATGTCTGTCGCTTCCTGGCCCACTGTTCTTTAATTATCCAGCTCAAACATAACCTAAGAAGCTTTTCCAGGTCCATCTAGTCAGAATCAAACTATTTTACCTCTATGCTGCCATTTTTCACATTTTTATTAAAGTTGTGTTTCTTGGTAGGAAATATGTCCAATATACTTTTGTACCCCTGCAGGACCTAGCACTCAAAATAGGTTCATGTATGTTTATTGGATCAAATTGCAATTTATACTGTGGGAAATCAGGATGATAATTTGGAATGAAAACAGAATACTGGAGTGTATTTAGAAGCTCCTATAGTAAGCCTGCAGAATTTCCCTGATGACTGTATGCTTGTGCCCCAGGACACAAATTGGGAAAAATTTCATTTGTCCTTCGTCTATTGCATCCCACACACACTCTATACATCTTATACATCACCCCACCATTCATATAGACCCTCAGTGTCCACTGCAGGGTTACCCCTTTATGTTTATTTATCACCTCTCATGCTGGGTCAATGTTGGATACAATGTGTATTTGCACCTGGTGCCTGTCTACCTCAGTGTAGTCACAATCCTGGAATGAAACTTCCCCCAATGCAAAGGATCCGCTCCATGAACACATTTAACATAGCCTTGGCATGGGATCAGGTACACATAGCAAATAATTTTTTTTTAATAATAACTGAGTGTCCCAATAATAACCTTTCCTATGAAGGTCATAACTGAATTAATTAAATTTTATAAAATTCCACGTATAAGAAGACATGACTTTTCCAGGCTGTTTTCCAGTGACCTCAATTAGAATCATTTTAGTTTGTTAAATTGTTTCCAGGGTTCAACGCAGCACTTGCAGTGGGAGCACGTTGCAGCTTCCTGGAGTTTCTTAGTTTGGTACAACAGGTTTCTACCCTCCTGAGCTCATCTTCACCATCTCTACTTTTTAACCTTTTTCTAAAAGCCACATTATATCGTGTTCATAAGAACAACTGGCGAAACGTTATGAGTTTTATTGCTAGTTTAACAAGAGATTGCAGAACTAAAAAATGGATTGGAGGGGATATTTATGTCCTCTTCAGACCTATAACAGTCAGGACCTGAAGAGCTGCAGTTTATTCCCCAATATGGGGACATTGGATGATTTCATATCAGACTTGCTGAATCCCACAGCCACGGACAGTGTGGAGCACGGATGTAAATCAGAGAAGCAAATAGATTTTGACATTTAAAAAGAGAATTCACAGTAGGAATTTAATCAGCACATTTGCCAATACAATGTTGCCTTTGAAGAGAAGTTTCTTTCAGAAAGATTCCTCAAGTCGTCCCTATCATGATGCATCCTTTAAAGTGACAGCATGGCTTGAGGTTCTAGAAGAAGTTTAGGACTCTCTCACCCTGTGACCTGAGGTGCACTTTCTCTGTCCCTCATTTATCCTAAAGGTCCTGCCAGGATCTAAAGGTAATGTCTATACAACCTTCTTAGTTTCTTTGAAGAAAACTACTAGATAAAGGATGCCTTATCAGTTATCTAGTCGTTAATACTTAGTGAGCTGCTGCTCATTAACCAGCCAGCCATCAAACAGCCAGCGTGAATTTAGTGACTATCAATTTAATATGCAGACAATGAATGGGACTGTGGGGGAATGGCACAAAGAGAAACAGATCCATTCAATTATTTATTAATTATTTATTGAGTGTCTATGTTCGAGGCACTATACTGGATGCCAGGGATTTTTGAAGTGAGTGATGCAGCTTTTTGCTCTGGAGAAGCTCAGAGTCACACAAAAGACACAGGCTGACTGAAGGCTTTACATTTGCTTAGAAAAACAGATCACACACTCTTGAGATAAGAACACTCCAGATCAATTTACTAGCCAGCAAAAATCTCTGTAGTAAAGCTTTATTAAACTTATTAAATTTTATTATTATTTATTCTTATTAAACTTTATTATTCCCCTTGATAGTGAATTCGTGATCATTAGGATGGAGACTTTTTGCCTATTGGTGGAAAATATAGTAACATAAGCGAGGTATAGAGTGCATGTCCATCACTGTAATGTTTGGTTTAGGAGGTTTCTGCCCCCTTGAGATCATCTCTACTTTTTAACCTTTTTCTAAGAACCTCATTGTATCATGTTTGTTATGGAAAATTGACTTATACTAATGATAGGCACAATGTCCAGGAAGCCTTACATTTTGGAAACCAAATCCCATAAAGGGAAAGAAGTATTTTCTGACAGATGACAAAAAGACATTGTAGATTTTAGAACAGTTTGAGACAGTTATTTTAGAACATTTTTTTTCTTCTTATTCTACTGACTATCCAAAAAATATCTAGATAGTGAAAAAGTATCAGTAGTTTGTATTTTTAGGCCTACTTGCAGGCCAGTTATTTTGGATTTGGCACATCTCCAGAGAAATTTTTTTAAATGAAGTGTCTAGTTTCCAAAACAGTCCACAAAAATCTAGATAACGTGTAATATGAATGATAAATCATGTGACTACAGTATTTTGCAAACTGTATCAGCTCTTACATTCATGGAGATCTACGAGTCCTACAAGAATTTTTAAATTTTGTGTTTTTATTGTTATGACAATCTAAAAATTAATGCAATCATATTTTGAATCATCTAAATAAACACCCTCTTATGTGATTCTCAAAATTGTGTTTATGGTTATCTTTATAACTGTGTCAGTCTTGCATTATCTGATTTAATAGTATTAGAGGTCTATTATATACATTGGTTAATAGCTGGCTGTCATTTAGTTGGCTTGCCTTGGAAAAGTTCCCATAAAAATTCAGATTCTTGGCTTTTATTTTTTTAAGTCAGAAAACATGGTGACTCTGGACCTGCAGCTTCCTGTGGCAATAATAGGGCTGAGCAGTGGCTGTCTCTTATAGAGGTCCTGCTTCTCTTATGTACATTTTCTATCTATATTTTATAAGCATTAGAGTTTGTGTTTCCCCATCTAAAGCAATGTTATCTATTTCCCAGGATGCAGTAGTATAGATTCTGGGAAAAGAGGGTCTATCCCTCTGCATATGTTGTTGGTAAAGCACATATTTGTGAGTAGGGACTTCTGCTGGATGTGGCTCTTCTCCAGGGCACCTTCACACTCTTTCCTCTCTGTAATCATGGTTTGGTATGTAGCACAAAATAGAAACTAACTTTTAGGAACTAATTTCTAAATTACTGCATTCATGGACCTGGAACCTTGCTGAGTTAGATGGAATGCGAATGCTCCCCTGCTTGCTCTCCGGCCATTCCCCAACCTTCCACACAATGCCGGTCTCTCATCCAGTATGTTTCCTTCCCTATTTTAATTTGTTATTCACCTTTACTTCATCATTATTTAAAGATCATTGCAGTTATTCACTGAAAAGGGCAACACTTACCACCAACCATGCAAAGGTGAACTCAGACGAGATTTCCGAGGAGATGTTTTGAAAGCATGGTATTTCTAGAGTTCGATTTATCTCTATTTCCATTGTATGGTTGCTTCTCCATTCATCCTGCGCAACTGTGACAAAACATAAGGTGGAAAAGACCTGGATCTGCGATTGGTTTGTGAAGTGCTTTTTATCAAAGAAAGGAGAATAGTTTTAGTACAGAGACTCATCTCTCCTCAGCTGCATCTATGAAGGAAAGAGGAAAAACCCCACTAGAGTCCTCATTGTATAAATGGCAAAACGGAGCCATTGAGAAGCACCGAGTTGCTTATCATTGAAAAATTACAGGGAAACCACCTTAAGAGAATCCAGCTCACAATTTGGCATGTTCCTCTGCTTTAACTCAAAATTGACACTTCAGTCTTCAGATCATGTTTCTTTGCTCATATAGAATATGTAACTTTATAACCTAGCCTCTAATTGTGTTTTGTAAAATTTTAGTAGACAGATTTTTTTTTAAAACAGCAGTTTAGGTTCACAGTAAAATTGAGTGGAAAGTATAGAGGGCCCATATACCTCCCGTCCCCATGCGTGCACGACCTCCCCCACTATTAGGATCCCAGAGCACAGTGGTACATTTGTTACAATTGATGAACCTACATTGACACATCATTATCACCAATGAGAGGTCACATCAGGGTTTATGTTAGAGTTCACTCCTGGTGCTGTGCATTCTATGGGTTTGGACAAATGTATAATGACATGTGTCCACCATTGTAGTGTCATACAGAATAATTTCATTACCCTAAAAATCCTCTGTTCTTCACCTATTCATCCCTCCCTCCCACCAACCTTCTGACAACCTCTGATCTTTTTACTGTCTTTATATCTAGTTGTCTTTACAGAGCTTATAAACATTCCTCCGAAGAAAGAATGATACATAAAAATATATGAGAAAACTCTGAGGAAGCATCATTAATGAATTCTTTTCTTTTTTTTTTTTTTTTGTGAGGAAGATCAGCCCTGAGCTAACATCCATTCTAATCCTCCCCTTTTTGCTGAGGAAGACTGGCTCTGAGCTAACATCTATTGCCAATCCTCCTCCTTTTTTTCCCCAAAGCCCCAGTAGATAGTTGTATGTTATAGTTGCACATCCTTCTAGTTGCTGTATGTGGGACGCGGCCTCAGCACGGCCGGACAAGTGGTGCATCGGTGCGCGCCCGGGATCTGAACTCGGGGCACCAGAAGCGGAGCGCGCGCACTTAACCACTAAGCCATGGTGCCGGCCTGAATTATTTTCATTTTTAAGGTGATATGAGATAAATATCTGTTTTATATTCTTTTTTTGGGGGGGGGAAGTTATATACACATACAAAGCCATTTGTGACTAGACTATAATAACATCAAAGAATAATTTATAAATGAAAACAATCCTATCATCCTAATATCCTGAAAATATTTTTTCTTTTTTTCTACACTTATACAAATTTTGTTTATGTGCATGTGTTTTCTCATACTTTGTAATCCTATTAACCAACAAACGTTACCTATATTTTTACTTAAAAATGTGTTGTGTGATTCTTAAACTATTTGTGGTTGAAATTTTTAGAGGCTTTGTGCCATTCCCTCAGATACACCCATCATCATTTGTTTAGTCATTTCCAACTTGTGAATCATTATGCTCTTTCGGTTTGAGTTTTCACTTTATTTGCGAATAAACTATTGCAATCTCTATAGCAAGGATCATCCTTATACTAATAGCCTTCTTCTGACCATTCAGCTACTTAAGATAAATTCCCAAATGTATGATTAATGAATCATGGGGTATAAACATTCTCATTATTATCAACAGTATAGTTTTTTTTAAAAAGTGGAATATTTCTCACTTTGAGAGTGTTATATGTAGCCTTTAGAATTTTGCTATATTTCAATATCTCATCAGTGTCAGCTATCCTCTATACTGGTAACTCTTTCCTCCTCCATCCCTTAATTGAAACCAGGACTTTTCATTAGGGGGCATCTTCCCTGCCACATTCTCAAATAGTGCTTGTTTACTTTCTCATATCCTGATTTCCTCAAGACCAGGAGGAGAGATCGGTGCCTTCCTTGCTCTCTGTTGCTGCTTCTAAGTATTACTCCAATCCTGTAATTAAAAAAAAAAAAAATTCCTGCCCTTTATGGTTACAAGCATTTAACTATAATAGTACTTCCAAATGGGGTTATTTGTGTACCACCATCAAAATTTTTTGCCATATTTGCATACCACCATTACTACTATTAAATTTTATTCTTGGAATTATTGTAATTGTTTTACTTATATAAATTTATTTAAAGCAGAGACTGATCTAGGCACTAATATTTGTGAGGTCCACGAAATCCACTTGATATTTTAATTGTATTTTAATGTACGGTACCCAAATACATAAACATTAAATTTTTATAAAGTTTGTCCAGATTCTGAGAAGTTGGCAGCACAAATGGTATAACTTTTTGAATATCCCTGAAACTCCCTATAAAGACAGAGTAACTAGAATAGTAAAACTACTAATAGTAGTAGATAGGCGCTATTACAGGAGCACTGAGTAACAATATATCCCCATTAATAGGTGGGAACAAACCCTCAGGCCACTGTGGTATCAGCAACTGTGCAGAAAGAAACAGGGAAATTGACTGGGCTTCTGATGGCCCTTAGAACTGGAGAAATCCCCCCCCCAAAACAACAGGTGATCGCTGGAAAGATAAGCAGACTAATCTGAGAATAGCAGCAGAATTGAAGAAAGGCGTTTGAGGCACCAAATTACCAGTGCCTTCAAGGGAAACAAGAAAAGGCTTGTTGTTGCTGAAGCGGAGGAAACTTTTTAGACGTATCCCATACTGAGAAGAAACTTCAGGGAGTAGAATCCAAATTAAGCAGGACAGATCCAATAGGAGAAAGCAAAGAAGCAATTTAGATAAAAGGGAGGGATAGGAGGAAAGGAAGTACATCTCAGAAAGTACAATAGCTTATTATTAATCTCGAAAATAACAGAAGACTCGAAAATAACACTGAAGACTCTAGAAAAGCTAGCCTGGCCCACTCTTCCATGATAAAAATAAAAGTGTATTTAACTTAAACATGAGCAAAAGAAAAGGAATGGGGTAGAATCACATATAAAGATACAATAGGAGGGGCCAGCCTGTGGGGGTAGTGGTTAAGTTCCTGCACTCTGCTTCGGCAGCCTGGGGTTCACAGGTTTGGATCGTGGGCGCAGACTTATGCACCACTCATCAAGTCATGCTGTGGCAGCATCCCATATACAAAATAGAGGAAAATGGACACAGATGTTAACTCAGCTAATCTTCCTCAGCAAAAAGAGGAAGAGTGGCAACAGACGTTAGCTTAGGGCCGATCTTCCTCACCAAAAAAAAAAAAGATACAATAGGAAAAAAAAGAAAATAGAGAACAAGATAACATCCTTACAACAATGACAGCATATTAGAAAGACATGACTACAAAATAAATAAGAACTATAGCCTCATAATTCAAAATGAGCTGAAAGAAATAAAGAAAATAAGATAAGCTGTAAAAAATTTTAGAAAGGCTGGTAAATGGATCAATTGGAGAGAAGAAAGCTTACAAAAGATAGGTGACAGAATTCAGGAAAGTGTTGGAAATAATAATTTTTTAAAATCATGCCAGAAATGAAGAGCAAACTAGAACAAAAACAAAAATGTATAAACTCAAAAGCTATTTCATTAAGAGAAATAAAAAATAGGATGAGGGAAATTTTAAAATAAGTTAATAAATAATAAATTTTAAAATAAAAAAAGGGATGAAAGAGATTCAAAGAAAACGATAGGCAAAGAAGTTAAAAAATATGTATAACAGCAGACACTGAAGGAAATAAAGCAACAGACAGAAAAAATACGAGAAATTATAATTCAAGTAAAATTTCTTAAAATAAAAAATGAATAGAAAATACATATTAAGAGATAATACTGTAGTAGCAAAATAGAACGGACAACATTCGTATATTCTTATAAAAGTAATGAACAAAGTCAGTGATGGGGAAAGAAAATCGGATTCTTTTCAGCTTTTTGACAGCAATTCTTTATGCTAGAAAATAATGTAGTAACATATTTAACGTACTCAAGGAAAGAAAATGTGAACTAAGGATTTTATAGTCAGCAAAATTAAACTCTTAATATAAAGACTACATAAAACCTGTTAGAGTAACGTAAGAACTCAGGGAACATTTCTCCCATGTGCACTTCCTGAAGATTCTCCAAAAGAATACACTTCAGACTGGAAGGCATTCACATAAAGACTGGTGGTGGTGAGTGTTGAATATATATTTACATTTATCACTAAGAATGATTAATTGTTATAAGGAATAGAGTAGTAATGAATATGTGTTTTTCAATAAAGATACAATAGGTATCAAAAATGGGGAGGGCAATTGAAGGACTTTCGGCTATGGGGCATGAAGAGGTCAGTAGGAGAAAAACACATATAAAGCAGAGAAAATGTGTTAAAAACAACTGTTTCAGGGCCCTGGAAATTGACCAAAGGCGAGCATTTAGTTGAGAAGCATTTCTTCCTGATAAACCACTGGAGCTTCAGTGAGAAGCAGCAGAATCTATAGCCTTCTTGCCTAGGGACCTTCCATTCCCTTCTCTAGCTTGGTTGGTGAGAAATGTGGTTTTACCATCTTGGAGCTGGCTGCAAAAACCAGCAGCTTTTCTTCCAGGAGAGGCAGACGTACATTAGCTCTGAGGGTGGAAATCCTACGCTTTGTCAGCTAGCAGGGACAAACTTGAAAGAAACAAATAAGGGAAAACTGCAGGTTGGTTAGCTTGGGTTTGCAGTCCTACTTGGGGTGAGTGGCAGACCATGTAGACATTTAACATGAAGATGTTGGAAATCAGAGAGCCATAAAAAAGCAGAGAGTTGTTGTCTACACATCCTGGGCTGACTGGGAAATTACACACATGAGTGGGGGACATCTGAGAAAACCTGGTGAAAAAGAAAAGCTAGGGGAGTCTGGCTGCAACTTTGAATGCACTCCTTAACACACACACACACACACACACACACACATCTATGTGTGGAGAGTGGAAGCCTAACGGGCTTGAGGCATTTGAGCACAACTTGTGCCAAACTCATTGGTTGACCAACAGAGGGGCTTTGCCAACGCAGGGCAAAGCCAAACTAAAAACATAAGAATTAGAATAAAAAGCTGAACAGAGAAATCAATGGCCACACACTATGAGGGAGATAGATTTTGCAACTTAAGTATGGGTTACTAAAATGAAAAAAAAAAGCTGAGGGCAAGCCCTGGGGGCCTAGTGGTTAAGTTGGGCGTGTTCCGCTTTGGTGGCCCAGGTTCGGTTCCCGGGTGCAGACATACACCACTTGTCTGTCAGTGGCCACGCTGTGGTGGTGGTTCACATACAAAAAAAAGATGAAGATCTGCAGCAGATGTTAGTTAAGGGCAAATCTTCCTCAGAAAAACAAAACAAAATGGAAAAAAAATACCCCACAGAATCTAGAATTGTCACATTATGGTTTTTTATAAATGTCCAGTTTTCAACAAAAATTATGAGACATGAAGGAAATAGGAAAATGTTATCTGTACCGAGGAAAAAATTAGTTAATTGAACGTGACTCTAAGTAGATCCAGATTTTGGATTTAACAGAATTTGAAGCAGCCGTTATAAGTAGGTTCAAAGGATTAAAGCAAAATATGATGACAATGAGGATGACATCAATAGGGAATATATGACAACAATAGGGAACCTTAGTGAAGAAATAGCAAACTATAAAATGAACTAAATGATTGTTCTAGAGTTGAAAAGTCAATAACATAAATCAAAAATTCACTAGATATTCTCAACAAATTTGAAACGGCAGAAGAAAGAATCAGTGTATTTTATTATTGATCAACATAAATTATCTAATCTGAAGAACCAGGAGAAAAATGTTTGAAGGAAAATGAACAGAGCTTCGGAGCTATATAGGACAATATCAAGTGTCCTAACACATGTGTAATGGGAGTCATAGGAGAGGTGAAAGAGAGGGAGATGGAACAAATATTTGAAGAAACAATGGCCAGAAACTTCACATATTTGATTTTTTTAAACTTTCCCCAAAATTAATCTACACATCCAAGAATGTTAAAACCCAAAAAAGATAAGCACAAAGAGACACTAAGGCATATTATAATCAAACTGCTGAAAGCCAAAAACAAAGAGAAAATTATGACAGCAGCAGTTGTCATAATTTTGCAGTTGGAATCAGCAAGGAAAAACAACAACAAAACTCATCACTCGCAGGGGACCAATAATACAATTAATGGCTCACTTCTCACCAGAAACAACGGAGATCAGAAGACTTATTCAAAATGCTCAAAGAAAAAACAGCCCACTAAGAATTCCACATTCAGCTAAATTATCCTTCAAAAATAAAAATGAAAAAAACTGAGAGAACTTGTTGCAAGTAGATTTGTCCTGTGTGAAATCCTGAAGTAAGTCCTTCAGACAAATTGTGTCAGTCATACAATAGATTCTAACCAGCAATAAAAAGAAACGAGCTACTGATACATGCGTAAATTTCAAAACCATCATGCTAAGTGAAAGAAGTCAAGCTTAAAGATCACACACTATGTGATTACATTTATACGAAATTCTAAAAAAGGCAAAACTATAGTGACAGAAAATCAATGATTGCTTGAGGCTTTGGGTGGAGGGAAAGAGTTGACTGCAAAAGGACATAGAGTTCTTTTGGGAGTGATGGACATATACCATATTCTGACTGTGGTGATATTTACATAATTATACATTTGTCAAAACTCATTGAACTGTACATTTAAATGGATATATTTTATTGTATGTAAATTATACTTTAAAAAACCAGATAAAAAGGAAAAACAAAAAGGTAAATCCTTCAGTCTGAAAGGAAATGACACCAAAGAGTAACTTCAATCCATGGGCTAGAATGAAGAGCACAGGAAATGGTAAATGTATGGGTACACATAAAAGGCTCTCTATATATTTCTTCTCTTTTCTTCTCTTAATTTCTTTAAAGAACGTGAAATTCTTTAAACTATTAATTGTTGCACTGTACTGTTGGGTTTCTTATACATACATATAATCATATATGTGTGCAGTTTATTATATATATTATACATATTACATATATAAATAATATATATGCAATATACTTGATGATAATAATAAAAGGAGGAGATATACTGGAGCAAGTTAAAAAAAAACAAAGTCAAAAAATGGACATAGAAACAGGCACATAAATGATCCTGACGTTAGAGTTATCCAACAAGGACGTTAAAATAACTCCTTTTAATATATTCAAGAACAGAGAGAAGAAGATAAAGGAAGTAAATGAAAAGATGGACAATCTCATCAAAGAATTAAGAATCTATCAGAAACAATAACTTAAAAATATAATATCAGAAATTAAGAACTAATTGTTGGGGTTGAAAACTTACTGGAAGTCATAAAAAATAGAATTTGTGGTTTGGATAAAAGGTCAATAGAAAATTCCCAAACTGAACCACAGAAAGGAAAAAATGTAGAAAATATAGAAAAAAGTAGTAAGGATATATATAAATATAAATTTAGGCACATCATTTTCACACTAGCAACCTAATATCACAAATTTTAATGCTAATAAAAAAACATGCAAGTATTAGAAGTAATGAGTGAATTTCTACAGAATCTGAGAATGGGGAAAACTTTTCTTAATTATGACTCAAAATTAAGACCAATAATGAAAAAGAGTGATAGATTTTATTTCATAAAAGTAAGAATTATACTGCATTGGAAACAATGTCATAAGAAAGTAAGGATAGATGACAAACTGGGAAAATATTTGCAGCTTACAGCACAAGGGATTAATAGCTTTTATAATAGGACATTTTCAGCATAATAAGGATAATAACTATAAAGAATTGAAACTCATTGGTTGTTTAAATCCAAAAGAATTCATGATATTTAACACAAAACACTTATTGGTCACCTTCTAAGAACGTTAGTGAATCAATTCATTTTTAAAACTGGTAAATGAAGAGAAAGAATTAAGTATCTATTCTGCTTTTCTTATACAAATTGCACATCTAATAAATGGTGATGAAAAGAAGTTTCTCTTTATAGGAATACTTCAGACAATAAATGAAGGAATGATAGAATTAGAACATCACTATTTGGCAACCCATAATGAATCAATGGGTCTAGGCAATACTCGTCAGTGGCTTTTAACATCACACAACCAGAATTATGTGCTTCTGATGTAACTATACAACATCACGTATGAAGTACTCTTTCCAAAAAAGCAAAGAAGGTAAACAAAAACCTTAATGCGATCAAACCTCTATATCTAAATACAAGGTGAAAGAGGAACATGGCAATACCACAGGGATATGAGAGCAAAATCCAGCCTGTGGATAATTCTATAGGACAAATCATTAAATTTACTCAACAAATACATTGCAAAGGAAAAACAGGAAATATAAGATAGCTTTCAGTTTAAAAGAGACTTATCAAATGATCACAATGCATTGAGTTTATTTGAATCCTAGTTTAAACACGAACAAAATGTAAAAATAAAAATTATGAAGCTGATTGGATATTTGATGATATGAAGGACTTACCAGTTCTTTTAGTTCTGGTAGTGGCATTATGGCTATATTTTTTACAATATTCTTATCTTTTAAAGATTTATTCTAAAATGAATGGGATATCTTGGATTTTCCTCAAAGTAATCTGGGAGGCGGGCACTTGATAAGGGTTTAAATGAAACAAGATTGCCTATGAGTTGAAAATTGTTGAAGTTGTGTGTTCAGTACATGAGAGCTCATGATACTATTCTATATAATTTTGCATATGCTTGAAATTTTCCACAATTAGAGGTTTTTAATTTTTTCATGAATCACCTAAAATCATCTCCAGTTCTGCCAACTATATGTTGGCAGACTACACTTTGAGAAAAACCAAACATTCTCTCTCTTCCTAAATTTACCGTTCATATCCTCTAACCCAGGGGTTGTAAAACTATGGCCTGTGGGCCTAATCTGGCATGCTGCCTGATTTTGTAAATAAAGTTCTATTGGATCACAGTCAGGCCCATTGACTTACTATTGTCTATAGGTACTTTCATGCTACAATGGCAGAGTTGAGTAGTTGTGACTGAGACTGTACAGACCACAAAGTCTAAAGATATTTGCTGTCTGGCCCTTCAAAGAAAAAGTTGACTCCTGCTCTAATCTCCCAATCATCATCCATTATTCTTTGAAGATGGTGGTATCTGTATTGTAAATCTCTTATCCTGCCTAAACTCTGATGCAACCCTGGGTGAATTCAGTGACCATGCAGATGACCTATCCAATATCTCCCTCTCAGTTCCTCCCACTGTCATCTCTGCTGTCTCCACTCCATTTCAGCCATCTACCCTCACAATCTCATCTGGGCCATTATCACCACACATATTTGCTCCATCTACAAAATCACTAATTCAAACTTATAAACACCTCTTCTTCCATTTTTTTTGTGCAACTAGTCCTGTCTCAGCTGCTCTCTGTCCTCATTGGGTCTTTTAATGAGTTGATCTTTCTACTTTCTCTCAATACATCAGCTTTCTTTCTTTGCTTCCTTCTTTAACTAAAGTTCCAGAGTCCACCATTTCAATAACATTCTTGCTAATACCCCAAATCCCTTGGCTCTTTTTTTTTTTTCCCGTCAATCTAAAGAGAATCCAATTGTGGTGGACTCCAACTACCTACATTTTAATGCCCAGGCCCAAGCAGCCAAGCACTGCTGGAGAAAGCCACAGTGCAAATTGTTTCCACCACAATTTCATACTGTACTCAAATGGATGTTCAGCACTAACCAAAACTGAGGCGCTGCTTCTCCGGCTGTGCTGTGGTGGCGTCCCACATACAGCAACCAGCAGGATGTGCAACTACAACATACAACTGTCTACTGGGGCTTTGGGGAGAAAAAGGGAAAAAGGAGGATTGGCAATAGATGTTAGCTCAGGGCCAGTCTTCCTCACACACACACAAAAAAAAACAAAACAGCTTCTGTTAAGGTGATCAATAACTTCCGTGTTCCTAAGTACAATCCAGTAGCCATTTTATCCTCTCAGAAACATCAGAATCAATGGCTACTCTGTTTATGAAATACTATCTAGGTTTTTCTGACCCCGGTTTACTCCCGCCTCTTTAGTTACTCCTCTGTATCTTTTGAAGATTCATCTTTCTCCATCTATCACCATGGACTCTGTTGAAGAGCCCCATTGTGTTTCTCACTTGATTTTTTCTCCCTAATTTCTTTCACTCCCACACTCAGCACCCACACTCAGATGGCTCACCAATTTGCGTCTTCAGCTTAAACCTCTCTCCTAGATCAGGAATTGTATATCTAGCTGTTTACCTGACATCTCCTGTATGTCTCAACTTCATGTCTAACTCAACATGTACAAAATCAAACTCAAAGTAATCCCTGCATGATCTGATCATCTTCTAGTGTTCTCTAACCCAATGAGTAATTCCTCCATTTTTTCTGTTCCACATATTTGAAGGCAGAACATCATCCTTGACACTGCTTTTCATTCCTTACTCCACATATGCAATCCACCACCAAATCCTGTAGGGTGAATCGCCTAAACATGTTTCTAATCTGAACATTTCTCTCCGTCTACCTCATTGCCACCCTACTCAATGTTACCGGCATCTCTCACCTAGATTTCTGCCATTGTCTCCTAACTGATCCACGTTACCCTTTCTGCTCCTCTTCAATTCATTCTCTACACTTTGGCCAGAAGGAGTTTCATAAAATGCAAAACAAACAAATCAAAACAGCCAGCTTTCAATTAGTTTCCGCAGCTCTTAGGATAAAGACAAAACTTTTCCAGACTAATCAATCTCTCTAGACTCATCTTCAACTGATTCCCTTTCAATCCCTCTGCTCCAGCAGTAATGGCTTTTAAAGTCCCCACAGCTATCGTTTCTCCTTCCTACCACAGAGCCTTTGTACATCCTGTTCTTTGTAAAACTGTGTTCCCCACATGCACGTGATTAACATCTGCTCCAGCATCACTTCCCCAGGAAACCTTTCTTGATTTTTCTATTATATTCTCTCATAACACTGTCCACTTTCCCACTGCAAGAGCACTTCTCACTGTTGCAATTTGATATTTGTTTGCTTTTTTGCTTAACGCTTGTCTCCTTTCATTGGACTTCATGATTCCAGAGGGCAAAGTCATGTCTGTATTGTACACCACTGCATCCTTGGTGTCTAGCACTGTAAGCACCCAAAAATATTTACTGGATAAAGATTAAATACAAGAATTTAAGGAGAGCCAGCATTCAAGTTTAAGAACAAACTATGCTGTAAAAACAGACACATAAATCAACAGAGCAGAATAGAGAGCACAGAAATAAACCCACACATATATGATCAATAAATTTAAGATAAAGGAGCCAAGAATATTCAATAGGGAAAGGATGGTCTCTTAAATAAATGGTGTTGGGGAAACTGGACAGCCACATGAAAAAGAAAGAAACTGGACCTGTACCTTACACTATACACAAAAATCAACTCAAAATGGATTACAAAGTTGAACCTAATTCCTGAAACCATAAAACTCCTAGAAAAAAACATAGAGGGTAATCTCCTTGACATTGGTGTTGCTAATGATTTTTTGGATTTGACATCAAAAGCAAAGGCAACAAAAGCAAAAATAAAGTGGGACTACATCAAACCAAAATCTTCTGCGCAGCAAAGGCAACCATCAACAAAATGAAAAGGCAACCTACTAAATGGGAGAAAATATTTGCAAATCATATATCTGATAAGGGGTCAATATCCAAAATATAAAGAACTCATACTACTCTATAACAAAAAAATAAAAATCCAATTAAGAAATAGGCAGAAGAACTGAGTAGACATGTTTCCAAAGAAGACCTCCAAATGGCCAACAATGTTGAGGATATGAAAAGATCCTCAACATCACTAATCATCAGGGAAATGCAAATCAAAACCACAATGAGATAGCACCTCACACCAGTTAGAATGGCTATTAACAAAAAGACAAAAAATAAGTGTTGGTGAGGATTCAAAGAAAGGAATCCTCATACATGTTTGGTGTAAGTTGGTGCAGCCACTATGAAAAACAGTATAGAGATTTCTCAAAAAATTAAAAATAGAACTATCATACAATCCAGCAATCCCACATCTGTGCATATATTTGACAGAAATGGAATCACTATCTAGAAAAGATATTTGCACCCCCATGTTCATTGCAGCATTATTTACAATAGCCAAGACATGGAAAAAAACCTAAGTTTCCATCAATGGATCAGTGGATAAAGAAAATATTCCAATATACAGTGGAATATTATTCAGTCATAAAAAAGAAGGAAATCTTGCCCTTTGTGACAACGTAGATGGACCTTGAGGGCATTACGCTAAGTGAAATAGACAGAGAATGACAAATTCTGTATTATCTCACTTACATGTGCAATCTAAAAGACAAAACTAAACTAAATTCTTAGATACAGAGAACAGATGGGTGGTTGCCAGAGGCAGGGCGTGGGGGCAAAATAGCTGAAGGTGGTAAAAAGGTACAAATTTCCAGTTATAAGAGAAATAAATCCTGAGGATGTAATGCACAGCATGATGACTATAGTTGATAATACTGTATTGTATATTTGAAAGTTGCTAAGAGGGTAGATCTTAAAAGTTCTCATCACAAGAAAAAAATTTGTAACTGTGAGGCGATGGATGTTAACTTATTGTGGTAATCATTTTGCAATATATACATATATGAAATCATCATGTTGCACACTTAAAACTAATACAATGTTATATGTCAATTACATCTCAATAAAACTGAAAAAAAAAGTCAAAGAACAAACTATGCCTCTAGGCAGGGTAATAGCATGTAGTTAGACCGAACTTATCACGATTATATTATCAAGATTATATTGCTACTGTTACTACCACTTCTATTATTATATTACTCTTCTTATTATTCGTATTACCCCCCTCCTCCTTCTGTTACCATTACCCATCCTCCTCCTCTTCCTACTTCCAATAACAATATTAACAGTCCCCAGAGTCTTTTGTTATCATCTGGAAATTATAGCCACATTGTACTCTTATAACTACAGATTTTTAAATGCATCAAAATCTTACAATCTGAAGCATCATGGGATCCAGTAGCATTCAAGTTAAGGAAGGCTCCATTACAATAACCCAAGGCTTTACTCAGAGAACTGGGTTTCCTGGAATGACCGGAAGCTCCTAACCTAGGAGGAAACCCTGTCAAGTGAAAACGAAAAAGGAGCAAATGCCAAACTGTGTGTTACATTCCCGCCCTCAGCACTAACCCACACAGGAAGAAAATACTGTGAAAAGAGAACAGAATCCCTCTCAGCTGGGCCCTCGGGGAACATGGGCACAGGGTTTAGACACGGTTTTGTGAGCAGACAGGGGAGGAGAGAAACTCAGATGACAGCAGCAAGGAAAGAGGAAGAGGTGTCAACCGCCTCTGGTCGCTCAGCATTTGCACATTTAGATTCTTCTACACGACTTCAATTTGCACTTGATTCTGCGCTTCATAAGTGTTTGTACTTTGTGCTTTGCTTACCCAATTGGCCTGTAAACTTGAAGATCTCACAGGGATATAAGAGGAAAATGGCACAAGTGAGAGAAGATCAAAAGAAGAAAGAGGAAAAACTGTGTCATTGGGTGAGGAGTCGGCAGGGCTTTCCAGTGGCAGCTGCCTTGTCTGAGTTCAGCGTCTACCCTTTAGCTCTACACCAGGCTTACACTTTCGGCCACTCCATGGTAAAGAATTTTTTTCCCTTTCTGTTTTGCTCTTTTCTGTTTTGCTTCCTTTGTACACAAATACACAATACCAGAACTATTTCTCTAATACTGAGGCCATTTAGTTTTTTTAATCTCGTCCAGCTGACCAGCAGCAAAGTTATAATCAGAAGACTAGGAATTTTCCAACCCCACAGGGTGTAGACACGGCTTCCGCCTCTCCAGTGATTTGCCATTTTTAGTAGCTACAAGCGTGGCTCCCTTGGGTTGCCCATTATTTTAAGAAATATGCTTTCCTTAAAGGCAACACCACTCTCCTGTCTAGATAATATATTGTCTCTTCTCCATTGCTGTTTTCATGTTGAGCCATCCTATATCCTATTTCCTATAGGCTACATCAATCCATGTTGCCAATTCTTGATGGAGCAGACATTAAGAGACGCAATAGTATAGTTTACAGATTTAGGCAGAAGGTACGAAATCTATGTCTAAAGCCGAGGTTAATGTGTACTTGTGCTAATGTATGGCGAATGTCTCGTTGGCCTCCAAATTAGGCAAATACAAAGAGAGGGAGGAGGACTCATTTTTGATAAGAACTAAGAGATAGAGTTCACTCATTACTATTATTACTATTCTTGGTGAAAACTACCATTTACCAAACCCTTACCATTTGGCAGGAACTATGCTAAGTGCTTTACACAGATTATCTCATTTAATCACCAAAATAATAGTACTTATGAAGGAGGTACTATAATTATCCGTATTTCTTATATAAGGAAACAAAAGGTTAGAGACTTGTAACAACTTGCCAAAGATGATATATATAGTAAAAGACAAGCCAACATTCAAATCCAGGCTACCTGACCCAAAATTGTGTAGCTAAACATTGTTCTATACAGGTCTCCTTATTTCCCTTTACTCAACCTCACCTTATCCCCAATTGAACTCAAATACTTTTTTTCCTCTTCTTGGAAAACAGCAATGTAAATAGGGCATTGTAAGGTCATGGAGGAGGAGGCCCTGGTCTATAGGTGAACTGTTTCAATACCATGGTCTTATCTCTTGATATGAAATGGAGAGGAGATAGTAAATCCACACCTTCTGCTCATCATGAATCAGCTCCGTGCCTCCTCTAACATAGCCTTCATGAGTTAATTTTTGTTGGTTTTTTTCTATTACCAGGCTACTTTGCCCCTGAGTTAAAAATATTCCATTTCCAGTGCATTTTCTATTTGTTGGCTTTCGTCTTCATTTTTTTCCATTAGTAGAAATGGAAATCATTTATTTTAGGACCAAGCAATTTAGGGTAGGCATTATTATCATCATTTTCCAGATGGGCTCAGAGAAGTTACATGACAGGCCCCAGGTGAAATTCATTTCTAGCCAGAAAGTAGCTAGAACTTAAACCTAGGATTCCTGCCTCCAAATGCAGGCCTCTAAAACAGGGATGTGTGAATGCTACATGTCCAGCAGCCTCCTTGGCACTTTACTCACCTTATGCTAAATATATACACAGCCACTTTCATAAATTCTCCCACAAACCTGCCCGGCTTCCTTCCCCTCCCATCTTAGTGAATGGCACTACCATTCAGATATGTGTGCCAGACACCGGGTGTCGTCTTCAATTTTTCTCTCTCCTTCACTCATACTGCAATTGTCCTATATCCACTCTATTACCAATTCATATCTGTCTTATGCCCAACTCATAAAATTTAACATTTTCTTTCTATATCTACCCAAACTACCACTCTGTCTCCTCTGGGCTACTGGGCTTGTCTCCTAACACATCTCTGCCTTTTCCTTCCTGTCTACCTTCACTCCATTCTCATACTGAAACCAGCATGACGTTCTTATAACACAAATACAGTCAGGCCATAAATGTCATGCCATCTTTTTGTTGAAAATATTTCAATGTCTTCCCATGGCTCTTAGATAAAAATTAAAACCCTTAATCTCTGCACTGCAGTCCCAGTGGTATTTTTCCATTTCCTCAAACTCTACAAAGCCCTCACACAAGCTGTTCCCTCTCTCTGGACCACTTACACATCTCCCACCTCCTAAATGATGTTAATGTCTCCTCATTCTTCAGGCCTCAGCTCAGGTGTTGCTTTCTCAGGGTCAGTTTCCCTGGCCTTTATTACATGCTCTCTCACAAGATGGTTGTCGTCCTTATGACTTATCACTGTTGCAATTTTACATTTACTTATGGAATTATTTGATCAATTTCTGTCCTCCTTTCCAGGCAATACCTCTTTCTGCTCAACTTTTGTGTATTTAACACCATGCCTAGCACATGGTTGGCTCATAATGCATATTTGTTGAATGGATGAGAACTGAATGAAAGTATGTGATTCCTTCCCTCTACACAGTTACGCTTACCATTTGTCTGGATGAGTAGGTTGTAGATTTTAGTCCAGATGCCCTCTGGATACAGAGTAAAGCTACATTCGTACTTCCCAGTGAGTGAGGAGGACATGTTCCTTAAGTGCAAAGTCCACTTCAACACATTCCCGGGAATTTCTCTGGAAGTCACCAGTGACTCACAAGAACTCTCATTGGCACAGTAGGAGCCATACTGGGGATGATAAAGGGCAATCAGGTCCAAATTATCAGTGACCTTGGACCATTGCATCTGCACCAAGAAGCCTTTCTTCCGTATTTGGCAGGTCAGGTTGACATCAGAGCCAGGTAAAGCATAAATGTCTTCATTGAACCTTTCTTCCCATACCCCTGAAAAAGAAGGACATGAGCCATCAGTTTGTGTCCTTCGCATGAAGTGACTCAATTTAAAACCTTGGTCACTTTGATGAGGTGAGGGAGCAACTGAGGAATTTTCTCCCTAGCTGCCTTAGTGGTAGGAGAGAGCTTGTACATGATCCAGATAGAGAAGCATGATTCTCCATGTAAATGAGGAGGCATTTGCTTAAGGACACTAGGGGAACTTGTTGACTTCTGAATATCCATCTCTTTGTCTGTTGGTCTGTCAAAAAAATAATTTAAGGTCTCTGACTACCTGTGAACAGACTTAAGACTATTTAAAAACTGAAGTCCATCAGCAAACTTATGACAGCTATTCTTACAATGAGTATAATGGCTTTTTTTGGTTATGAATCAATAGCTCTATATAACACACAAACAGTATTTTCTGAAACTGAGAAAATAACTATGTATATAACATAGGCTTTTGCATAGACTATCTTTTTTAATCCTCACACACCAAAGAGTGATGTTGCTAGTATTCTTCATCAAAGAGGACACTGAGGCACAGAGAGACTAATTGATTTGCTTATAGTCACATCTCAGTAAAAAACCATGAATTCAGTTGCCTAGAGTCCATGCTCTTTCTATAACCGTCATAACCTCCAAACTGCCTCCCAAATTAGTTGGGAAGAGTAAGAAACTTGACATTCAATATATGAGGATCAAAAAGGCCTTTCGCTTCCATGTAGTTAGGGTTCCTCAGGAAAAGAGGGGAGAAAATACCTCAGGCGGAGTTTCCATGAAAGATAAACCTTTGGTCAGCATCATCTATAATCAACACTTTGAAATACTAGACATAAAAGAAGATTCTCTCCTATCAGCTCTCTGACCAAATGGTACAGGGCACTTAAAATATGTTAAGCATTGAGCCTTTGACGTGCCTTCAATAGTGTAGCCTCAATTTTAGAATTAACATGGAATACTCTTACAGGAATGATATATTATTGTGACAAGTACCACTGAAGCTCACAAAGGGAAAAGATAAAAAGATGACAAGCAACTGAGAAGAAACAAGGCTCTCAAAGGTACTTGACAAATGGGAATTATTACACTTTTATGGATACAAAACTTTGGGTAGGCAGAGGTTAGTACAGATTAATGTAGCTCCCTGTGAGTTCTCCTTGGCCTGATAATGTGCCTCTGATCCTATCCACAGTATTATATTCCAAAGTCTCCTTTGATTTAGAAATTCTCCTTAAAACCTTCGTATCTCTATCTGAAAAGCACAGTTAATTCTTAAGACACTCGGGCTCACTATAATGCCCCCAGGCAATGGAAAGCAGAACTAATCTTTCCTCCTGCTATTTTTAAATAGGCCCTTTAGGCACTGGTTCCCACTGTCTTAAGGACCCAGTTTGTCTCTTAGGTCCATACCTACAGATGCCTCGTTAAAATTCAATGTATGTTCAACTCCTAAAGACATTAGCATTTGGAGGAGAAATGCTTGTTATATCCAAAACAAAAAGGATACCTGAGAGAGAGAAAAAGTTGAGCAAGGATCTCTGAGCATTGAAGGCTTTGTGATTTTTTTAGTATTCCGGAGTTTTTCTGACTACCATTTGGAGAGCATTTCATTTCCAAGAAGCACAATTTCCCAGTGACTCCAGAGATCCTCTTAGGAAGGAAATGGGTGAAAATGTCTCAGAGCAGTGGCACAAAACACTCATTGCCTTCTTGTTTTTAGTGTTCGTTAGTAATCATTTCTAGACTCTAACATCTCTCCAGTATCTGCCACTTTTAAATACATAACTGAAAACCTTGGTAACGATCTGCCTTTGGTGATCAATTTTGGCAGCAGTCACAGACATTTCAAAAGAACGGAGGCCCCATTTGCCCCTAAAGCAGCCAATCTGACAAGAGAGGACAACAGGAATCCTTACCCCTGATAAGATGTATCTGGATGATGGAGTAGACAGCACAGTATGTCCATCTCTTCTCCATCGTTTCCCGAAGGCCTTACATCAGCATTTCCATAATGATCGCAGGAGCCAATTGATGCTTTTAACGAAGCAAACTCCAGCCACCCTATTCATGCTGAAAAACCCCAAATCTACCACATGCCTGGGTCTGTTTATCACTTGGCAAGACCCCAGGAAATGAAACGTAGACAGGAAAGTAGTGTGGTTCAGAGCTAAGTATAACCTTCAACAGAACAATGTTGAAATTGTTCTCTGAAATCTTGTGTATCACCTTCGTTAAAAGGTTTTTCAGTACCCAAAGATTCTCTCCTTCAGGATTTCTGTGTCAGTCAAGCTGCTTCTAAAATCCAAACAAAGGAAATCATGCAGAGCAGTTCATAATGTGCTTTTTATACATTTCTTTTCAAGAGTACAGAGTCATTTAACAAATGTGAGCTTAGTGTCTTTCATAATAGTTTTTCTGTTCAATTTTACAATATGTTTCCTTTCAAGAATTGCTCCAGGGTGAAAGAACAAAGAATTAACACAGTTAATTTTAATAAAGTCTGACAAGTAACAGAGGGTAGCATCAGCTATCAAACTGCATTTTACTGTCTCCCCTCTTGCAGGGAAACCCACCTTTCCTGCGCGTGGAGAAGGGAGGGCTCCTTTTCCTCCCTTCTCTGGGACAAGCTAGAGCTCAGGTAGGGATGTCTCCCACCCTGCTGGCTGGAGGCCTTTTTTGCTGACAGCAGAAGAGCTTGTCTGTGCCTCAGCCAAAAACCATATAGAGCAAGGCCAAAGCAATCAGAATCCAAAGGCAGAGAATCTCCTAGCTTAGCCAGCCACCAGGCCTGCAACATCTGGCCAGTCACTTCCGTTGACAGAGGACTCAGCTTAGGGTTCAGGGAAGTGACTCCTAGCACGCGATGACTGTTCCCTGCCAGATACCAATGTACTGGTTTTCCAGCTTGGGATAAAATAGGCCATCTTCACCTTCCAACATTAAGAAGACAAGCATTAGGCTGAGGACTACAGCGTCAGTTCACGTACAAAGAAAAAAAGCGAATAAATATAGGTGTCTGCATACTGCCGTATGAGAGATTGGTGAGATATTCTGTGACTCTCATCTTCACTACAACAATGTAGGTATTGCCAGCAAGCCTGAAGACGAACGAGAAGGCTGAGCTGTGTTTCCAAGGTGGTTACCCTTTTGAGGTCAGAGGGAGATAAATCAGGCCAGGTTGTCACCATGTATCATGTCATCGGGTGTCATGACATCATGTCATGTCATCATGGATATACTGATCTGTCCCTATGCAAGGACCTGGCGGGAATATGGATGATGCTGAGACATAAGGCATCACCCTTGCCATTCAGGAGATTAGAATTTAGCTGGGAGAACAGAGAATTGCATATGGCGAAACAAGGGCTACTGTCTTCCTGGATGTCCAAGCTACCCTCTACAACACCGCTGCAAATACTTGCCATGACAATTGTCATACTTACACATTACTACTCAGCTAATGATGTTGCCTGCAAAGGCCAGAAGATGGAGTTACTTGTTCATAGTCCAGGGCTTCCCAAAGCTGTATTCCCACCCCCACCCCCACCTCCTCACTAAGTTTCAGATCACTGGAGGTGTTGGGTCAGGCGACGCTGACAGGGATGTTTTCAGGGAGGGCTGGGAAGTTCAAAGCCTTTGATTAAAAGGCAGGAGGAGACGCCATTGCCCTCAGTGTCTTCAACTCTTCCCTTTTCCCGCTGGAAATTCCAGTAATTCACAGTGATGGAGTATAGTGGCAAAAACAGGCTAAGAGATCTACTGGGATGATCTTGATCTGTACGTTGGTGTTCCTATTAAACTGGGACACATTACAGGCCTGGGGAAGGATTTCAGTTACCTCACTCCACCTGTCATAGAAAGAGGAATTTACCCAAGTGGACATCAATAAAAATCTAAATTTATTAAGTTCTCTAAGAACAATATCTCCCCTTGAAGCATTTAGAGGTCTCCCATCTCTTATTACTTTAAAGTAAAGCAACTCTTCACACACAAAAAATTCCCTCAAATTCAGAAAAAAGGGAAATTGTCATTTATTTTCCAGAGCTACAGAATCAATTTTAGTGGAATTCTTGCCTCTCATTGGGGTTGGGGTGCGCAAGGCACCTGTTCATTGGCCACTGGGCAAATCTGCCCTCTCTGGGTATTATTCAGAGCTTGGTTCATGGTTTTTATACCTAGAAGCCTCTGTGGCCTGGAGTCATCAGATTTGACTGGTTTTCCTTTGGGACTCACCCAGGCTCTAGGAGAAGACAAATTTCAGATGCCCACAGAATATTAATTGAACGCACCTGGTGTCCGGCAGCTGCATAACCCAGGAGACAGCCCCTCCATGGCTGTTTGCATGCAGCAGGTGGCAGCAAAACCCTGCAGACCTGCGCTGCTGTCCCAGGTGGTGGGAATTGCCTCCACGGCTTTTCAATCCTGATAATACTTTCTAAAGGCCCTTTCAGCGTGGGGATAGGCATTCTCTATACTTAAAAATAACTCTTCTGTGGAAGTCATGAAAATCTCTTCTATTATTCTCCCTGTTCACCAAATCCCAATTGCACAGCATTTCTTCTGCCTTAGATTAGAGTCTCCTGCATAAAAAGAGAAAACAGAAGCAGCCAGTTTCACACACAAAAGGAAATCTTGAACTTCTTGAACTTCAGAGGCGAATTCAATTATTTACAAAGAGAAGCGGGGGTGCACATTATTTCTGCTAGAGGCAAGCCATAATTGTGTGTTTTGGGCACACTTTTTAAGTGCTCCATCTAAACAGTTACCCTCAACGAGAAAAGAACATTTTCAGAAATAGGAAGTTGAGCAAAACGTAAACTTACTTCTGTGGTTTTCATAGAGGTTAACTCAAATATTAAGGCTAACTATCATAAAAAAATAAAATAAAAATGTGGGGTGTTATACCTTTGCACATGTTTCTTTCCCAAAATACTTAGAAAACATGATACTTAATCTTTCAGTTAATCAAAACATCTTTATTGAGTGCCAACTCATGGGATTACTGAAGAGGCATAGTTCTAGGCGATTTTAAAATACAAATGATAAAACACAGCCGTTGCTCTTAAAGCACTTACTGTTTGGCTGGGGAGAAGCATCCACATACACCAAAAGAGTCAAGAAACATAAAGTACAGAACCGAATGAGTAGGCAGCACGGGACTTTAGAAAAGGAGGTGATCGCTTAGGAATCAAGTGAGCTGGGAACATCTCAAGTGTGGAACCTACACTTGGCTTCATATTATAGAAGTGAGTCTGGTGGAAACTAGGAGGTAAGTCATTCAGGATGGGGGAAAAAGTAAGAGCCAACACTTGGAAGTGTTGAAGTTCAAGGCTAATTCATTGAATCAGCTGTTATTGTGGAGCAGAGGCTTTACTGGGGAGTTTGGGGGCAAATAAAGCCATCCAAGGGATGAGCTTATATTATGGAGGCTTTGAATTTTGGGCTATAGACTTTTTTCTTCATGTCAAAGAGGTTATAAGTTTTTCAGCAAAAGAATAACATATTTAAAGTAACTTTTTAGAAGGATGAATTTGGTAGACATGTGTAGATTGAATAAAAGAAGGGAGAAAAGGGAGGCAGAAGACCTGTTAGGAGTCATATTTCTTTAGACACCTGAGGATGAGAGCCTGATGGTGGCAGTGGTTATGGCAAAGCGTGATGGGGGCATGGACATTACAAAGAAAGAGGAGGTAAGTCTTGGTGTTCAATTGGACATGGAATCAAAATCTCCTCTGCAGTTTCATGCAGGAGAATAAGGAGAAAAGAAAAACTGTAATAGAGCTGGATTCCTGCAGGAAGAGCCACACTACCCAAGGAGCAATTGTCAAGGGATCATTGGACTTTGGACAAGAAGTGAGGAATAACCTGTTAGGGTCAGGTAGAGGCCCTGCCTCCATGAGAATCGAGTTCCTCCTTTTGGTTTTCTACTCAAATTTTATAAGCTTTAAGAATTACTATCTAATGGAAAAGAAAGAATTTCATGAGACTTTCAGCATAGCAACCTGTTTTATCACCATCATTTCCACCATGCTCAATTCTATTCATTAAAGACTAATTTTAATTTAATACATTTTTCCAATGACAACATCAATATGTCTCATTATCAGAAAACATTTTAAAAGGATAACAAAGCAAATAAAAATCAGCTAGAATCTTAACCATTCAAAGACAACCAGTACTTTTATTTTGCCTTATATCTTTCTAGACTTTTACATAAATATGCACAGTCATGGGTCGATTAATGATGGGGATACATTCTGCTGTTTTGAGAAATGCGTTGTTAGGCGATTTCGTCATTGTGGAAACATCATAGAGTGTACTTACACAAACCTAGAAGGTATAACCTACTACACACCTAGGCTGTGTGGTACTAGTCTTATGGGACCACCACCATACATGCAGTCCATTGATGAATGAAACGTTAGGCGGCGCATGACTGTATATTATGAAGAAAAGTGATTTTTAGTATTTTTACCACAGGGACTCTAAGCTGCGCTTTTTTTCACTTCATAATATATTGTAGACATAGACACATGTTATAGAACGAAGATAAACTTCTTTCTTTTTAAATAGTTGCATAATATTTTATTGCATGGATGTACAGAAAAATAATTTTTAAGTCAGATAAATATAAAATTTCTACTGCATATTTTACTTCAAAAAATAGAATTTAAAAATTCAATTGAATAATTATAGTTAGTAATCTTTGAATATTTCTTTTCAGTAGTAATCTGAAATAAGGAGGGAGAGAGGGAGAGAGGGAGATTGAGAGAGAGAGAGAGAGAAAGAGAGACCTTGATTTTGCCAAAGCCCTGGGAAGCTAATGTTGATTCACCAATAACTCAATAATGTTGACTTTTGCAGAAATGCATTTTGAAAACCATTAATATTTCTAGGGCTAAGTTAACATAGCCAGAATTAGAAGAAATAGTTTAAATTCTACATTTTACCTGGTTTCAAAACATTGAAAATTTATTTAAAATGTCTCTTCACATTCAGTGGAGAAAAAAGAACACCTTGAAAAACTGAGAAGCGTTGTAATTGATTTTAGAGCTTAAAGACGCTATGGAGCCAAATCACAAACTGTGATCCTTTCGTAGATTGCTACAAAAATAGTGTTAACCACATTTATTTTTACAACTATAGATTCACATAGAGAGGTTGTGTTTCTATACTTGGTGGAAACAATAGGCTGGCGAAGTCAACCAAAGACTGGATTTGACTTTTTGCCAGTAGCCCCCTCCTCTTTTTTTCCAGTAATTTCATTTTAAATGGAGTTCTGATTTTGAGAGCCAGAGGGGGAGAGACAGACCACTCTGGTATTTGTTGCTTTTATAATGGTGACGCTCCATGCAACCTCAACTAAGTAATGTTATCAGGAAATAGGAGGTTGTGATTAATAGCATTTCCCAGGTAACTGAGATCTAAACCAAATTCTTTGCTTGGGCTGGGAAGGATTGTAATGGGAAGGGGAAACGAGTGGGATAGAAAGTGAGTCCTTGTTGCCGAACATCTTTTTAAAAGTATTGTTTCACACTGCTGGTCAGTGAACACCTTGTAATGAACATTATTCCATTTTATTTGGTGATTGAGGATCTCACAGAGATCACGGACATTGTTCTGAACTTCAGACCCCTGAGTGGACCATAAGAATACAAAGGAGAGTTGTGAAAAAACATACTCTCCTCCTCCAGAAAAGAAGTCTAACTCTTGAAAGATTTGCCTACTTTGTGGAAGAGTCAAAAACAGAGCCATGAGCTTGCTGGCACAAGAAGGTGGTCTATTTTCTGTCGAGGTCTATAGAATATTGGAGCTAGAAGGAACTGTACTGATCATCTGGTATAGAGAGAGCCCTTCATTTTACACATGGAGACACTGAGGCCCCAGAGGTAAAAGTGCTTTGCCCAAGATCGAAGTGTTTGTTATAAAGAATCCTGTACTACTCGTTACAGTGAGTCTTATCTTACACTATTAAACTATTCACCTTAACATATTCGACAGTTGAAAGCAACCATTCTTCAAGTTAACATGCAAATTGCCTCCAATATCTTGAAAAGTAAGAAACAATCAAGAAATCATTCTTTTTTATTTTTTTATTGATGTTTTAATAGTTTTTAACATTGTGAAATTTTGGGTTGTACATTTTTGTTTGTCCATCACCATATATATGTCTCCCTTCACCCCTTCTGCCCACCCCCCACCCCCATTGCCCCTGGTAACCACAATACTGTTTTCTCTGCCCATGTGTTGGTTTATATTCCACATATGAGTGAGATCATACAGTGTTTGTCTTTCTCTTTCTGGCTTATTTCACTTAACATAATACCCTCCAGGCCCATCCATGTTGTTGCAAATGGGACGATTTTGTCTTTTTTTATGGCTGAGTAGTATTCCATTGTATATATTTCTTGATCCAATTGTCAGTTGAGGGACACTTAGGTTGCTTCCACTTCTTGGCTATAGTGAATAATGCTGCAATGAACATAGGGGTGCATAAGCCTCTTTGGATTGTTGATTTCAGGTTTGTTGGATAGACTCCCAGTAGTGGGATAGCTGGATCATAGGGCATCTCTATTTTTAATTCTTTGAGGAATCTCCATACCGTTTTCCATAGAGGCTGCACCGGTTTGCATTCCCACCAACTGTGTATGAGGGTTCCTGTTTCTCCACATCCTCTCCAACACTTGTTGTTTTTTGTCTTGGTGATTATAGCCATTCTAACAGGCATGAGGTGATATCATAGTGTTGTTTTGATTTGCATTTCCCTGTTGATTAGTGATGTTGAACATCTTTTCATGTGCAAGAAATCGTTCTTTTTTTTATTCCCATGGCATTTTTCTTTACTAACCTGCACTTATATGTCACAGAGGAAACAATAGTGAGTGATTTATGTATTATTTGTATACGTATATGTGTATATATACACACACACACACACACATATTTGTTTGAGAAGTTTCTGTTTGTATATTTGTTCACTTGCTTGCTTTTCAATTTAATTTCCTTGAGGAATTCTAACCAACTCTCTGGGTGAAACCAGGCATGCTATTTTTAAATCGAAGGTATTGAATTAACCTCACCCTGGTGTTATGTAACTCAGCATCAATTCTATTTTCACTATTCTTTAGCCATTTATTATGTATTTTTCCCTTTTGTTTTGGTCAGAGAAGGCACTATAGGTCTCCTATTTGCATCTCCCAACAATTCTCTTTTTGTTTATAGCCTCTTCTCCATCCTCAATACACACAACTGGTGGAATGGGGAAGTTGCTCTACTTACCCAGCACCTCACTGGGAAGGCCAGATTCTAGGAGAACTAGATGATGATGCAAACAAATGAACAAGAAAAATGGAGAGTTTGGAGAGTCCACTTAAGCAAGCTGAAGATCCTCAAAGCATTTTTGTCCTAAAACAGAAACATGCCTTGTCACTTTTGAGAAAGTGAGAGAAGCTTTTTTTTTTTCTAAAACAAGATCATGCCTTGTTGCTTTCGAGAATGTTAGAGTCTACTTAGAATTAGGAGTATTTGTATCAGTTTCACTCTCTAATCATAATTACAGAACCACAGAACTTCAAAAGAATCAACATCCTTATTTCATAAATGAGGAATCTGGTGCCCAGTGAAGGGAAATGATGAATCTGAAGTCACAGGGTTATTTATACCATAAATATTGAACTGAAGTGTTTGGGTTTACCTTGGACCACATTTTTTCCCCATACAGAAAGAAAGATTAATCATACCACTAGTGTTTCTATTTACATGACCATGAGTAAAGGACAAGAAAACCAGGCTGAAATGGGGTGCTGGGATGTCAACTAAGCTCATTCCCCAGCAAAGTGATTCACCCCACACACCAGCCTCACAACACATGTAACTCAAATGTGTGCTTCTGTGACATAAAATTGCCCAGAACCACATATCAGAGACCCTGTCAGTTACATCCTGACAGAGGTGCAAACCTCAAATGCCAGCTCTGTAAATGTCAAGGTCCTCTTTTCATACATCTCTAGATGTAAGCATACTTGAGAGGAACCCAGCACCTCACCACACGACCTGCATGACCTGGTCAGCCCCTGGCTCCCTCCTGCCTCCCCAAACCCTCACTCACCACAGTCCCTCCTCCTCTTACCTTTCTTTCCCTGGGGCTCTCCATGTTCATTAAACCCCAGGGTCCCTGCATTTGCTGTTTTCTCTCCTCAGAAAACTCTTCAGCAGCCTTGTTATACGGCTGGATTCTCTCGTTCTGGTGTTGTTCCAATGACCCCACCTCTGCAAGGTCTTTCCTGACTCCTGTGACTGTCTAAGGGAGCCTTGCCTGGGTCTCTGTCACATCAACAACTGGATTTCCTTCATGGTGCTTAACACTATGAGAAATTAGGTTGTTTATTTTTTTGTTGGTATATTGTCATTTTCCATTAGAACTTAAGCTCTGTGAGCACAGGGGCTTTGTGTGAGTCACCTCTTATGCCTCACCAAACATCCTCTCCACTGTCTTTTCACTCCAGCTGTTCTGGAGGCCACCAGCTGCTCACGTGGACAACCTCAAAGCACATCTCACCAGCTGCCCTGAATGTCTTGCACTGACCCAGGCATCCCTGGAGCAGAGACCTAGTGCCGTATCCATCTGACACATGCACAACTGTGAAAGTGCAAAAGGGTTAACATCCCATGGGGAAACATGTGCACAACGGGGAGCAGGACCTGGTGCACAAATCCCTCCTCTTCTGATGTTCAGGCGGATGATTCTACACGGCTCCTCAGAGGGCGCCCAGAGGGACCCAGTCACATTATCCATTGTGTCACCTGCTTAATAATGCACCCTTGGATTGGCTTTCCCTCCTTCCCTGCTTTACTCTTTTTAGTCTCCCTTTCCTGTTCCAGAGAGTAATATCCCAAAGTTACTGTAGGCAGGCTCTTATCTCAGGCTGTGCTTTTGGGAGAAGGCATGCTAAGTCTGTATCCATACTCACAGTTCTATCTCCAGGCCCCAGAATGGTATTGGGCACAAAATAGTCACTATATGAATATTTTTTGATGAGACTCTCTTGGCTAAGTAATACTATTTCCCATCAATGGAAACAGTATAGCATACTTATCTCACAAAGTCCACAAAATTGAAATAAGCTAGTCAAATAGTTTTAAAAATAAGACATACCCTTCATTCTGATGAGTTTCTCAACAAATATTGAGGTCCAACTATATGTCAGGCACTAGGATTGATCTACAGAGACAAAGATAAAGGGCCTCTCCTCTCGGCTGATGTCATTTCAGCATGATCAAGGAGAAGAATGATCACTGTGAGTATAAGAGGTTCAAGACCCCCGTTGGATCCACCACCAATTATGACCTTTAGGTCCACCGTGAAGAACATAAGACTAAGAAAATTAGCAGTTCTTAAAAGAGCAGACAACATGTACCTTGACAAAGTGAATATAAATTTAAAGACATTTCATGGCTGACTTGCCAAATGTTCAAATCAACTGTAGAAAATAAAGAAATTCTTGTCCCATGAGCCATGGAATTCAACAGCAGTACTTACAATAGAAATAAGAGTAACAAACCCACCTCTACCGATGACAACATTCTTTTCTCTGATGGGCAGAGAGCTACAGGATATAATGCTTTAACTGTGGGGAAATGAACGTGACAAAATCTAGGTCTCTTACACAGAGGCATATAATACGAAAAAATATCAGAGAAGCCACAATGCAACTTTTGCTGTCACTCGTGGCTTAACATTCACTGAAGTTATTGCTCCCTGAATGCTGCATTACTCCACAGTTGGTAGATCAATCACATCCCAGCAGAAAACAGAAGGCACAGTCAAAAGTGATAATTGAGTAGAGTTTAACATAGGGTTTATTTATAAAGGTGTGATAGGGTGTAGGGGAAACAAGAGCGATGGCATAGTTCTCAGGGCTAGCAACACTGGGAAGCCATTCCCTTCCCCAGGACTTAAGGGAAATGGGAGAGGGTCACCGGAGAGAGTAGCTGTGGGGAAAGAGCCTCTTGACAGGAATTGTAGCCTTCAGGATAGAAACGCAGCCATGCCATGGCAACCCCTCAGGTAGAGAGCTGGGGATATAAACATCTCGACCTCACTTTTCTTCCTCCCTCTAAAATAGGGGACCTGCTGAACCAGAGGTCAAGAAAGCTTATTTATATAGTCCACACAGCTCAGCCTCTCAGGATGATGAACATGATGGATCCAGAGGGGCAAACAGGTAATATCCAGCATACCAGCTGTGTGGTCCTCGGTTATTATAACAGGAAAGGCTGAAGGCTTTCCTTGCTGGTCCACTTGTACCAGGGCAGGTCTCACTGTCAAGTGCCCAGCCTACTGGTGAGGAGGCACCTCAGAAGCCACCAGTCAGAGAATGTGCAGCAGAGTGATGGATGAAAGCCAGTAGAGGATCCTTTTCCTTCTTCAAGAAGGGCTTAAAAAGATGCCCCTTCCTTCAGTCATGTCCGTTATGTTGTGTGTCATGTCATGGGAAAGAGCCCCCCCTATTGGCAATTCCTGCAAGAGGATCTCAGATCTCAGGGAAGAAAATGGTTGAAATTAGGGGAGTGTGTCATTATGTTCTGCATTATAGAGTGACAAAGACATTCTTTAAGACTCTAACCATTGTGGAATAGCATTTAGTTCTTGCTTTTAAAGACAGGCAAAGGATCAGCACCCTTCAGTTTCATCACCGCTGTCACCCCCTGTATGTCAAGAGCATTCCCTGGAGAGACCAGGGGTTAACAGTTAATAGACTTCCTCTTTTCATTAGGTCTTAACATTCCAGGTAGGACCAAAGTTCCCCTCACAGGGAAAGAGTGAGAACAGGTATCAACTTGACACCTTTATTTAGGAAAACGCTGGGATTTTTCCAACTGATTCTTTACCTTTATAATGTGGGAATGAAGCTTGATATGGGGCATGAAATATCACAGGCCAGAAAAATATTCCCATGACCTGTTAGGATGGGAAATGAATACTTGAGAATAAGAAAACCAGAAATTGGCCACTTTCAAAGTGGGTAGCAGGACCCAGCTACAACACTATGAACTAAGACTCTTTTTCATGAATGTCTGTCAAGGCATTCTACACCACCATAGGATGGTAAGTGGTGAGTGTTCATGCAGTCCTGGATCCTGACAGGTTGTTGTCACGATTGTGCTAAATCCATTGGACAGAGATGTTGGAGACTATTGGTTTTAAAAATATAATTTCTTATATAGGGATTTAATGGTATAACTTGCTGTATTAGTTTTCTAGGGATGCTGGAACAAATTGCCACAAATTTGATGGCTTAAAACAACAGAAACAATTCTGGAGACAGGAAGTCCAAAATCGAGGTGTCAACAGGGTCACGCTCCCTCTGAAGGTTCTAGGAGACAATCTGTTCGTTGGCTCTTCAGCTTCTGGGATCTATCAGCATCACTCCAATCTGCTTTAGTCTTCCCACGGCCTTCTCCTTTCCCTGTGTCATCTCCTCTTCTGTTTCTCATAAGGATATTAGTCATTAGGTTTAGGGCCCACCCTGTTAATCCCAGATGATCTCATCTCCTGATCTCTAATTTAATTACGTTTGGAAAGACTCTTTTTTCAAATTAGGTCACATTCACAGGTACTGGGGGTTAGGACTTGCACATCTCTTTTTGGGGCCACCATTCAAACTACTAAAGAAATCTTGAAGCAAAATCATCTCAGGAAATCAAGCATCTGATCAGCACTGAGAACACTGGAGTGGATGCTGTGGTGTGTTGACCAACACCCCATGCTGGACTGAAGCACTTGTTTCCTCGCAGCTGGGAGTGTTGCCTGTTAATGGCTCACAGCTGAGTCACTCTCCAAGCATTTCCATCATTGAATAGAGCTGCCTCCCTGGGAATAGCCCATATGTAAGGAGAGGATAATGAGAGGGAGGTACAAAGGCCTGGCCCCTTGCCTCAATCTTGGACAACTTTTAAGGGTCATCCCAGCTCCAGAGCTCCCCTGTGGGATGGGCTGAGGCCTCTGTTGCAATTTTATTACAAGTGAGCTTCTCCTTCTGCCCCATCTCGCTTCCCTCACTCCCTTGTAGTCTTGTTCCCAACATCAGTCTCCAATAAACCTTCTTTAGGCAAATCTCAACAGTGTCTGTTTCCCAGGGAGACTGACCTAAGACACACCCTGATATGAGATAAACTATAGATATTCTACATAGCTCAGAGGGAGTCTTTTTGGAGAACCATCCTCCCAACAGGCTGGGAGAGCCATTTGGATTATCAGAGGAGAGCTTGGGTGAAAGAAGTCCTTACCCTCCATTGTGTGGGCTCTCTGTTCTATTAACATCCCTGTGACTTGAAATATGAGGTAAGTTTAACACACGAGGAGGAGAAGGATGAAAAATTTTAAAAATAGAAGCATTATTTTTCAAAGATTAGAAGGCTAGCAGATGATTAGTAGGTATTGAGTATTAGTAAGAGAACTTAAACCAAAATCTTATCATATTGAAAAAGATTAAATATATATATATATATATTTTTTTTTAGATTTTATTTATTTATTTTTTTCCCCCCCAAAGCCCCAGTAGATAGTTGTATGTCATAGCTGCACATCCTTCTAGTTGCTGTATGTGGGATGTGGCCTCAGCATGGCCGGAGAAGCGGTGCGTCAGTGCGTGCCCGGGATCCGAACCCGGGCCGCCAGCAACAGAGCGTGCGCACTTAACCACTAAGCCACAGGGCCGGCCTTAGAGAATATATTTTTAAATAGAAAATGAAAACAAAAAGTCCTGGATGTTGAGAACAGAGAATAAGAAAAAAAAATCTAAGCTTGGAAAGAGAAAAAGGAAAATGAGCTAGAAGTCATCTGAGTCCCTAACAATCTTGGGATGGAACCAGTTTCCCACACTGTTGGGTCCTCTGCTGTGGCAGTGGAGACCCGCAGGGTAGAGTCTTCCTCCCCTGTGGTTAAACCTCCAACAGCCAACCATTCAAAGGGTGTGGCTTCTTAATACTGACCTCTGTGGGGGAAGACTAAGTTGTACCCAGCCTGGCCTCCAGAAACTTCTTGTCTACACTGCCAGAGAAAGTATTTGGTAGAAATGTATCAGAAACCTTTCCACTGGGAACTGGTTTGCCATGTTAGAATCTGAAACCCTGTATGAAAACCACATCTAAACTTGTACACAGATACAAAGAAAAATATCTGTATTAATTTGGGGCAATCAAATGTAGAACACAGGCCCTGTGGTTAGTCAGATCTACTTTAGTTCTTGGATCTGCCATTTTCTAGCATTGTGACCTTAAACAAGATGCTTAACCTCTCCAAGCCACTATGTCCTATAATCTGTAAAATAGGGTGAGTGTGAGGATTGATGACATGTAAAGTACCTGGCACCAAAGTAAACCCACTGCAAAACTAGCAATCATTAACACGAAACATACAGTATGATTTTTATTGTTTTTTGTAACGATAACAATAACCTTTTGACAAAATTTTAGTTTGCATTTATTGCCTAATTCTTTCCTTGATGAAAACAAGTTGAATTTACTTTTCTCCACTTGTGCCAGCTACAGATTCAAAGAGCTGGAGAAAAGTGATCTGTGCTCTGGTTAGCGCCATCTGCCTTTCACTGAAGTTCCCAACCACGTATTGAATCCCTAACTCGGACATGATATATGGAGCAGAAGCTGGTAAAAGAGAGTGATTTTCAGACAGGGGTTTGAGCTCAGAGCATAAGCAATTTGGAAAATCACATTTTGCCTTAAGAAAGACATTGGGGACATGAGAAACGCGCTAGAGAACATTGCAATGTCATCTTTCTAGGCAATGGTATGTATAGGATACGGTTAGGAACTTAGAGTGTCAATTGAAACAAACTTTAGTTTAAAATCTGGGATTCACTAGTTATTAGTTAAGGACCGTGGTCAAGTAACTTAACTTCTTTGAACCTCAGTTTTCTTATATACAAAATGAGGATTTGACAGTACCTATCCTCCAGGGCTGCTGTGAGGATTCAATGAGATGGCATCGTGAAGCACTTGGTACAGTGTTTGGGCCATAGTATAGCTAATGAAGCCACAATAATGTCAATAAAAATAAGATGCAAAGAAGAGGGGTCAGGAAAGGAAGACAGTTTTTAGATATAGCTCTTCCCCAACTCTGTGATGTTGGACAGATAGCTCATTAACATTCCTAGGCTTATGTTTCCTTATTAGTAAACTAGCAAACTGCTAAAGATTACACAAATGAAAATGGCCTTCTAGTTCATTGATTCAAGATGACTTTAACGGTCATCACTAAATGACTTTTAGAGATCTTGACATTATAGTGGTCTGCCTTTAGAGTATCAAGTGTATCAAGTATAAGTTATCCAGGAAATATACAGAAGATGATAGATATACAAAACATAGAAAATTATAGTAAATTATATGGATGAATATCTTAGTTCTGGCAGGTGCAGCCTGCAATCCCTTAATGCTTTTTCCCCCCAGTTAAGGAGGCTTTTCCTCTGATCCTTAAAAATCAAGGTTATAGTAAATTAATTATAGCCTGCTGTAGTGATTGGATTAATGGGATGACCTTGCTAGAGTTTACATAAAAAACTAAACAGCCACCCAATATACAGACGTCCTGGATAGAGCATAGAGACACTATAAAAGACATTCAAAATTGAATCAATAAATCTATCTACATTAAAAAAATACCCTACTAAACTGGAAGAGACAGAGATCTCAGATTCTCTATTCTTTTATCTTAGCAATTTTGTTCAAATCAAACTAAAATTGTGAAACTGTAGGTTGTTAACATTGTAGATTCTATGGGAGTCACAGGCAAGTTAACCAATGTACCTGCCCCATTGCTTCCTGGAGTGGTGTTGGTTCTAGGCTATTTAATCTAGATCAGATGAATGTCTACATTTTCATCAAATTCATTTGTGAATTTAAATTAGCCCCAGGTCATTCAACAATTGAGTCTTTTAAGCTAACCCTGAGGAAGTGTTTTAAGCTTCCACAGCAGAAGAAGGTTGTAACACTGTGATAGAAACAAAAAAATAGCTAAGAAACAGTCTCCACAAATTTACATGGTTCAAAATGTCTGGCATAAAAGTTCAGGGAAGGATGGGTCAATATGTACTCAGAGGTACCCATAATGTTCTGATTTATCATGTTTCACTTTCTCCACAAAGCAGGTGACAAAATGGGAATAAAGCAAAATGAATCTATTCTTATTAGATTGGGGCCACAATCTCATACTGGGTTCAGTTATTGGATTTCCTGACAGCTTCCAGTATTGTCTGCTTATTGCTTTCAAGGGAGCCAGCAATGGCCTGGGATAAGTGTGTTTGGGATGTGAGATGTCGTAAATGGATGACACAATTTCCTTGGGCTCTGCTGGCAGCGGAGTTCCCTAAGCAAGTTAGTGTTTATGTGTCGGCAATGTTTGGGGGCTCAGTGGAAACCAAACAGGAATGATCCTTGCCTAGAATGATGATACCATAAAAGAAAGTGGGAACACAAAGATGAATATTCTCACTGATGACATTTACTCAGGTTCAGAATTATCTACCTGAGTGAGGAGCTTTCTTTTCTTTTGGCTGAGAAAGACTCAAGGGTTCTTTCTACACTGGTTTCCTCTCTCATTCCTTTGAGGTTGTTATTAAGTACACTTGCCTCTTACATTTCCCTTATACTCAATTGTGGGATATTTCTCTCTTTCCCACATCAAATATGACATATGCCCCCAAATCCACATGTTGTAGAGTTGGTCCTTTAGTATTTTCTGACATAAACTGGATCTGTCTGGCTCAAGGCCTCAGTGTGACAAAACAATAAGCAGTCTTTTCTCTTTGAATTATACTCATCTTGATCTGACTTTTCTTTGTGTAAATGTAAGTTTGATGATAAGTCCTGAAGTTTGCCGATAGGTCGAAGACCAAGAACATTTTCCATTAATTCAAATAAAAAAGACATCATCTGGCACTGAGAAAAGAGTAGACAAGCTTAAATCAGAACAAAATCTGGAAATTAGTAATGCTTGGTTAAAACTGAAGTTCTTGGTGCTAGAAGGTGTGGGTGGATGGGTGGGTGGGTGGGGAGAGGTGTGGAGGCACCATATCACCTAACCAGAAGATGTCTTCATCCGCTGCTAGCTCCATCCAGGTTTGAGCATCACCAGCTGACTGACCCCTCTGCTCAGCAGCATCTCGCAGAAGGATTGAGGTCAGCATACCTGCTGCACTGGGACTCCACTGCTAGGTCCCAGCAACTCGCCATGAACTGACTGGGTTAAGCCTTCACCTGGCTAGTACGGGACATTGGCTCTTACCTATCCTGACTCCCCTTGCTCAGAGGATGGGGTTCCTGTGAAACATGTTCTGGCTTCTGTGGGCAGGTCCAGGGAAGTGCTCTCTGCTCCCATCTCCCAGCCCTATACACACTTCTGTGGTCGGCCCTTCTCCATTTTCTTTGTAGTTCATTTGACCTTCCACTACATAATATTAGTCTTCCTGAAGTTCTGTTTCCTTTCTTCTTTTCTTCTCTGTCTACCCTCTTTGCTCTATTTCTCACTAGTAAGTTCAAGTAGGCAGTGGCAGAGGAATAGTGTGCACAGAAGCTGAACTTCAAGTTGGGAGGCAGAGAGAGTAGAGGATTCTTTTGAGAAAAAAAGGACAGTTAAAAGTAGCAGGAGGGGGAAGCAGTTGAATATTTTTAGGATAGGATTTTTGGTAATATAGCATTGGTTTTAGGCTGAGAGGAAGCAGAGAGTGAAGAGGAAGAGACTAATAATTCAAGAAAGGGGGACGAATTCACAAGAAAGTGTCTGGGAGAAGATTAAGAGGGCTGAGATCCAGAGCACAGAGGAATGATTAGACTGCAAAGAAAAAGGGAAGTCCTTCTCTTTGACAGGGAGGATAAGAAAAACTGTGGTAAAATCGGGATGTGGAGAGTAAGAAAGTTCAAGAAATTCAGATATGAGCCCTCAACTTTGTATGTCACTAGAAGAGAAGGTGGGTTATTTGCTGAAAATCGGTGAAAGAAGAGTCCTGAGGAAAGTGGAACAAGGAGTTTCGAACTATCAACTGGGAGGATGATGACTGGAGAGCAGAAGAAATAAAGAAAAGGATTCCTGAGCAGAGGCGAGAACGTGGTTGAAGATGATGGGTTGACTTTGGACTGGAATCAACAATGCTTGGTGTCAGGGAGCAGGAGAGGAGAATGTGTGACAGGAGGTTGCAGCTTGGCGAGGTGGTGATGTCAGGAAGTTGGGAGGTACAAAGGGAAGAGAGAAGACAACCAAACTTGATGACTATGGGGTATATAGGAAGAAAGGGGGACTGAAAAGGTAGCTGAAGAATGAGGAGAACAGGAAGGCTGGAGGGGAGAAAAAAGGTAAAGATGGGGAAGGCCAACTTTCCCTCAATACTTATATAGTGTTCTCCATTCCCATTGCTTTATAATTTTGGCCCCAATTTCACTGGTAAATTAAAAACAACAAGGACTTGTGTGAATAATATTCAATTTAAAATTTAGTTACTCTTTAGCCTGACAACTGCTTGTTGTACCTGCTAACACCAATATATATGGGAGAATGGACTTTGTTAGAGGGATGCTATATGCTGCAGCCTTCCTGAGTGGGGTGAGGAGAAAAAGGGTCATGTCTGCAGCCTAAGAGCAGCAAATTGGGAACCACAGGTCTTGGATTTTGGGGCTACGGACTGAGGGATGATTCTTAGAGGAAGCAGAATGCCAAGAAATAACCTTTGCCTACACTATTTTTTACCCTGTTGTGTCTTACAGGTATCTGGCATTGAGATAAAGAAATAATTATCAATTTCTGTCTAACCTTTGACCCAGGATCATGCTAGTGCTCAATTAGGAGCCAAAAACTGGGATTCTGTGGAGATGTGGGAAGCAAATTGCCCGATTAGATCAAGACAGTTCTTCACATCCAAATACAAATGATGCCAGCCCTTGATTGCCTCTTTGTCTTTGGGGCAGCTGCCAAGTTTCATCCCAGGAGGTCTTTATTTTCTTTCAAGAGACCAAAAAAATCAATCACTTAATTCTTGGTGAGGTTAAGGTGGAAGATTAGAGTGGATTAGAGTCAATTATAAACACAGTCCCTTTTGCTGTGCTTCCTGGGGACCAATAGAAGCTCATCAAACCCCTCATTAAAGCAATTATTCTCACAAGCCAGAGATACTGTGTCTACTTTATCTATTGGCCATACCTGAAGTCTGTATTGAAACCAAACCAGAGAAACAAAGAGAACAAAATAGGAAATAAAATACCTGAAAAATCTCACAGACCCAGACCGAAATGACTCTGTTTACAATCAAGATAGATAGATAGATAGATAGATAGATAGATAGATAGATAGATAGATAGATATAGATAGATACAGATATGTTTATTTTGGGTCAGGACTGGCAAGGACTATTAGCTTCTGGTATTGACCAATTTAGATATTAATATTAAAGCAATACTTTCTAAGCTAGAAGAAATAGAAACAATGGTGGTAGTGGTGGGAGATGAGAGAAAATTGAACACTAAGTAAATGATAGAATGTTGGGGGCCAAGGAGACAGCTGAGCCTGGAAAATATTACTGTGCCTCCTCCACAGCACTTGAACATGCTTGGCCTCCATGTTGTGGTGAACGGCACATCCGCTCAGCTGACTCCTCTGCCAGAGCAGGTTACACAGGAGGCATTTCTATTACTCAAAAGAATGGCTAAGTGGTTCACAGACGTGTTGTTTAAATGTTCGCCAGGTGCCGTGTGAACTGGGGTGTGACAACCTAAAGTCCCCACTGTGTGACCCCATCTTTTCTGAATGGTAATTGAGCCAGTAACACCTTTATGTATTTCTTTTTAATATTTCAGGTCTTTATAATGATGCTTCATTTTTTTGAAAATGTTTCATAAAATGGGAGAGAATGATGGCTAAAATTAATGCAGTCTCAAAATCGGTATTTGAATCACACAGAAAGGCAGAAAATGTAAAGTCATGGCTCCCTGTGCTGCTGCAATCCAATGTCCTAGTAAACACATAAAATTTTTCATTAGCATGTATGGCATTAATTCCTTCCTCTGCCAATACAATGGGCTCAGCTATGTTTGCCTTGGGATTTTAAACTTGAAATTTTTGCTGTCATTGACATGATTAAAAACATAGCATTAATTTTGCCTTAATACTTAGCTATGTTTTATTTTGGTTATTCCTCTCTAAGACAGAAGAGTTAGTGAACAGAGACATTCATTTGGTAACTCAGGCAGAGACCGAGTTGCTAATGTCAGTGTGATGGAGGACCCTGAAGGAAAGCATGAAATGAAGGGCAAACAGCAGAGCTCTCACGTGGTGTTATCCACAGTCATTTTCCACTGGAGTGGACCAGCCAGTTAATTTACAGGGAAGGGCCTCTTCCACCTGCAGGATTATAAGACAATTGGAGTTATCAACAGCCCTGGATTTAGAATCACAAAACCTGAACCCTAATTCTATCATTTACTAGCTCTGTGAACTTTTAGTCAAGTGATTTTACTCTCTGAGTCTGGTTTCTTATCTGAAATGGGAATTTTCCAGAGTATTCTAACTGGAACAGGAATTTTCCTGGGTTTTTAGAGGAACTAGATGAACTCACAAAAGAAGAAGCGCCCAAGACAATGCCTGGTGCATGGTAGAAATTGAGTAAATTTAGGCTATTTTCTTCTTTCCCTTTTTAATTAATAAAAGATAGTTTTTGAAAAATTGTTTCTGGAAGTCACATTTCTAATAACTTAGAGCATTGGCAGAGACAATATCTACATAAATCACTTTATAACAATTTTCAATGCACTATCAATCATATACTACCCCAGGGCAAAGGGGTCTGACCTTGGCAATCTTTTGGTTCAGTTCTCTCATTTTATAGACAAGGAAATTGACGCAGAGAGGTTAAGGTCACACAGATATGTGGTAGCACAGTTAGGACTTGAAGCCAGGTCTCTGGCCTCAAGTCCAGAATTTCCCCCTGTGACCACGTTTATACTACTGTGGCTAGGCAGAAGAAGAGCATGGGGTCAGGGCCCATGAAGTCTGAAGGTTCAGGGATGTTGCAAGTTTTCTGTCAGCTCATTGGTTTGAGCAAGTGGCTGAACCTGGCATGTACTCAAATCACAACAGAAAAAGGAGCACTCAATGTGACCAAAAAATAAATGTTTCCAGGAATTTATAGAGAGGCAGAGAGCTAACCTTGAAGCCAACCTAGATCTGGCCTCATACACTTATCCCCACAGCCCACAGTGGTCTGATTGACTGTGTCCTAAATAGCCCTACCCGATGTTGGTAAATGAGAGTCTAGACATGACGGATGGGATCAAAATAGACTTGGGGGACTTCCAAGTTTAGCATATACCATCTTTCCCCAGGCGTATCTTCTTCAGATTGGGCTCACAGCCGAATCTTTAAAAGCAGATCATGTCATATGGTACACTTCAGGGAATCCTCACCCTGCCCCATTGATGGGTTGTACGGGATTTTGGTTGAGACCACTTGGGGAGAACCTTTAGAGCAATGGTTTTCAGAGGCCAGTCTGAAGACTCGTGCCGGCTATCCGGCTGTACCGCTAGGGAATCCTCTGGAGAGAAAGCTTTAAGAAATAGAGATCCCCAGGCCCCTCCCCTGGAGATCCTCTTTCAGTCAGTCTGTGGTGGGGCTTGGACAACTCTTTTCCAAAAGTGCTTTATATTCTTTGATATGTAACCATCACACTAACTCAGGGTGGGGCGGCTGTGGGCAGATAGCAGAGACTTGTATAAAGAGCAGGTGTGAGGGCTTCTAAGCCAGTGCCTCCCCTCGTGGCAAAGCTGTGCTGATGTGAAAGATGATGGCTTAGTGTCCTCACCTCACTCCGCTCTGCCATAAGCTACTCCTCCCTCCACAGTCAAACTTAATTGCCCACCCACCAGAATTTAAATATATACCTTGAATACATCTCTACTCAGTATTTCACACTGTCTTGTGGGGGTACCTGTCTGCTCCCTTAGTAGGCAATGAGCTCCTTGAGTTGAGAATGAAGATAATGCGTATCTGTCAGTGACCTCTGTACTTAGCACTGGGCCTGGCACATGGAGGTAACAAACATTGAAAACATGAATTAAATACAGCCTCCTTGCTATCAGGACATCGTATCATCTCTGCTTTGGCTTTAGGAGAAAAGGGCATTGACATGTTTGGGGAACATGCCACTTAGAATTCTGAGATTCATTTTTCCAGGGAACTGGTAGACTCAATCCTTGAGCTCAATTTCCACGAGACAAATCCTAACCTGATGAGTGATGTAAACACCCACAGTGCCACTTCAGGAGATGAGCCATGTGGCCCCTGGGCCCTCCACATGGCTTCCATGATTCTCACAGTGATTCAGCTGGTGGCCGTTAAACAAACACAGATGCTGATGTGGGAAGCAAGATGAAGTTAAAAGCTGGTGAGCCCACAAGTCTACAATAAATCAGATCTTAAATCAACTGGGATGCTCTGGGAAGCGTGAAGTCTTCTGAAGCCGATTCATCTTCAGCTGCTCTGAATTAATTTGAGGATTTATAAAACTGGAATGTAGGAATGAGAAAACAATGAAAGTGTCAGCTTATGCTGGCACCCAAAGAATTCAAGTGCATGAGCAAGAGTTACTTGCCATGATCTCAGAGATAATTCTGCTTTTTATTGAAAGTGAAGATAGTGGGGTCGCAGTTGAGCCTAAGGTCTGTTCCTTTTCGGCTGTGGCTCAGGCAAGTCTGGACAGCTCTGGCTGGCTACCTGGATCTACCAGAAGTTCATGGGACTAAGAGCAGTCTTGGTGAGAATTTATCTCAGGGGAGGAGAAAGACAGTAAAGCTTGGCTTTGCAGTGAAGCCTCAGCCTCAAGAGACATAGGGAATTCTGTGTACATCTTGGTGTCTTTCACTCATATTTGTCGCCTGACCTAGTCTCTACGAACTCATCTCTTAGTCTGTGGAGGAGAGAGGAATAGGGTGGCGACAGGGTGGTGTGCAGTACGTAACTACAGAAATAACTGCATAGTGTATATAAAGCTGCACCCAGTCCCGGATGAAATTTAAGACGTTACTTTTTTATTTTTCAAGCATTACGTGAGTAGAGAAACTTAGCCCACAGGTATTCAAATGAAAACTTCCTGTCCTCTCCAAATTCTTGAGCATCCCCAGATTCCTGGAAATCTCTCATCTTGCATCCTAACAGAATTCTCCCATTCACACAGTCTTGTCCTCATCATCCTGGTCCCTCAGCCTCCCCTCTCCTCAGGGCAGAGCATTCGCCATATGCATCTGATGTGGCATGTTCCTCTACCGTATGCCCCAACACCCCAAACCTGGGGATGTGCTCCTTTTTCCTTGATTGCATTTCTCAAACAATCGAAAAAAACCCAGATTCTGTCCTTCGTCTCCTCCGAGAGGAGGGACAAAAGACGCTAAATGGGAAAAAAAAGGAAGGGAAAAAGCTGTGAACATCTTTATGTTAATTTTATCTCATCACAGCTGTTTCAATAAAAACTCTGTAGAGCTTGAGACCCAAACAGTCCGTTTTTGATATCTCACTAAAGGGAAGAACACAAGGTGGAGAGAAGGGATCTTTACAGTTCTCCACAGAGCTCCGTACAGCTTTGGCCAGGGTTCCCTGAGGGTTCCTATGCAAGAGCAGCCCCAATCCAGGTGATCGTAGCCAGAGTAAGTGGTGGCGGTGTGTTGAGACAATAGGGGCATATTGTGGCAGCAGCACCTGACAGCACTTTTTGAAAGAAGCAGTACCAGAGAGAGGCAGCGGCCACGCCAGGGGCAGCATCAGTGCCCTGTGGGGGTGATGGGGACACCCACGAAAGCAGCAGTGCCCTGTGAGAAAGGGAATCACTGTGGGCTCTGCCAGCTTGTGCAGGGCACCTTCACACAGGCTCACATGAACTGCAGGCTTTGGCAGCAGGTGTCCCTGTGTGAGTCTGGAGCAGAAGAACAAGCAAAGGACACGTGCCTTTTGGTCACTAAAGGAATTAGTTGAAGCACGTGTAGGATACCACTTAAGAGCTGGGGATTGGTGTGGGAGCTGGTGATGCTATAATATAAGATGGCAGTAAGAGCCAGTGAAATCAGATTGTTAATGTCACTGTAATTCTCTTGTTTTATGCTCTTCTAGAGAGTGACACAAGACTAGGCATGAGGATGTAAGCTTGAAGACACACAGATTACTTATGGCAAAAAGTGGCATCAGTATGTAATTCAACCTTACATACTGATATCCAGGTTTTCATAGCAAAATCCAAGCAAGAATTTCCTCTTTTTTAATATGAATTATTTTTTGAAGTCCTCAGGAATCTGTGATCAGAAGCCCTATATTATGTGTATGTCCACTATCTCGTTCAGCGTTCTCTTAAATGTAGGATCTAGTAGATATACCCTCTGTATAGATCCTTAAAGGCATGATTCTAGTCTTAAGACTGAGTGCTTGGGAATTAGATGGGTTTATTACAGTATTTGTGCTGTAAAAATATAATCAAGAATAGGCTTCTGGTATTAACCTACACTTCCTTAGCTAAAGATGGATGGAAGGATAGATAAATGAATGGATAGATGGATGGAAGGAAGGATGGAAAGATGTAAGAATGGGGACTAATTTGTTTTAACACTCCATAGGAGCTTGAAAGTAGCTAACCACATTATAGAGTTTAGTTAGCCACTGGAAAGATGTTTCCTCACTTTTCATTCTTTAAGCATTACTGACATTATTGGACAAAAATAAAAGAATATTGGACTAGAAATCAATGGATCTATGTTTGTAAATTACCATGAGCCCTCAGACACGTCTCTTCACTTCTTTCGAACCCAATTTTCTCACCCATTTAACAACGAGTTGGATTAAATTTTCACTTAAATCCCTTTTAACTCAAATTTCTGTGATTCTGCTTTTCCTTTGTTGTTCTAAATTGGGTAGACCAATGGTTTTCCAATTTTTTAAACCTGTGGTGTCCTTCATCCATGTGGTATATGGATTCACCTCAACATACAAAACAAAGGCGGAAGTTCTGTGGATGAATTGTGGGTGGGAGGTAGATTCTCAATTCCTTGGTATTCTCTTCATTCCTCCTGCTGGCCCCTCAAGTGTTCCACAGATACCAATTTATAAACCATTGTACTAGGGAAGTGGTCACTAAAGCATGGAAACCAACTAGGTGCATTTCAAATGATGAATTAAAAGCCAAATCTTGAATGCACTACAAGATTCTGCCAGTAGTTCTGGTTAATTAAGGAGTCAGCTAGGAAGAACATCAGTTTCAGAGAGAGGCCCTGTAGGCGAGGGAACTGAGTCCATAAAATACCAATTTTCTTTCCTCTATGATTTCAAGGCCAAATTCTGTAAAAGTTTTATGTCAACTTCACACTCCTTGAAAAATGAAGACCCAAAGAGGGGAGCATCCCTGGAGGAGTTTTGGGCAGACAACTGTAATTCAGACTAGGGAAAGAAAAATGCATTTTAAATTTTATCAAATAGCACGATGCAATGACACATCAATAACTAGTGCCTGTGGCCACATGTTTAAATGATGGCTTGGAATTTATCCCCATTGCCCTTCTTCCTCCCTTTCAAAATAAATGGCAAATAAGGTTGAGTGAGAAATGTCATCTATGCTTTTTCCATTCAATTCAGAAATTAAAATGATAGAATTCTAACTGCAATCCATCATGCTCTCTAAAAATAATAATAATTCCATTTGACCTAGTAGAAGACAGTGAGTTTCAAATTGACTCGCTGATGGGGGTAAGTGATAGACTATGGTACTTTCCAGCTATTTTAGGTAAAGCTTGTTCTTGACATAACTCTGATGGATGGTAGTAAAACACACAATGGGCAGCAGGAAAAAGGAGGCAATGAGAAAAAGTAATCATATTTCCCCGCCTTCCTCTCATCTACCTCGCCACAAGGGAATGTTGTGTCAGAGAGACCTTCACTATGAAATTTATAATTGTTCCTTTATTTAGCACAGCTCAAGGCTGTAACTGACTGTATCATCAGGGTCTCCACAGGAAAACTTGTTGAAATAGTCATTGAAAGTAGAGAATAAAAAACAGAAAAAGCAAAACTTCTCCAGAGTGATGTCATTTCCTGCAAATGAGAGTTACCATCCCTTTATTCCTCATCTAGCCTTAGTTTATTCCATCTCACCTTCAGCTTTGTTTAAATAGAGTAAGACTGTATCAACTTAGATTTTAGGCATAAATTTCTCCTTAGTGAAAAATAAAAATCAAAGATTTCTCTGTATAATTTTTCACAATATTTTTTCCTTCTATTTATTTATCCAAACATTAAGAATTTATGGGGTTCCTGTATGCTAAGCACTATTAAGTGGTGAAGAGAAAAAAGTGAGTGAGACGTGGTTCCTCCCCTCAAGAAACTCATGGTTTGATGTTTCTGCATTGAAATCATTGCCTGGGTGCAGAGAAAGAAGTCTCTAAACAAAATGTGTTGTTCTTAACAAGGAGCTTAAAGTAAAACCAAACTAAGCTGGGACTACTAGCAGGAATACAGGGAGAAAAGATCAGCTAATTCTTATTATTCTATTATAGCTCAGTACTTATCATTATATCCTCTCATTCTCTCTATCTCATCTAAATTGGAGGCGCAATGCTATTGTGCCAGGCTATAGCCTCCCGTCTAATACTAATGGTAGACATGAGCAGAACCTGGAGTAGAAGCAGCTCACTGGTCCTTCCTCTCTGAACCTAATCGTATGTGAGACGTAAATCTGAAATTTGAAAGGAAAACCAATTCTAAAAGGCAAACAGCTCTTTCAAGTCCCTTGCAAATTTCTCTATCCCACTTTTACATAAGACTATGTAGTGGGAATCATTTTTACATCTATCTAATTAATTTAATCCTGTCAATGTCACTGTGAGGGAGGCATTATTAATATTGAGATTCAAACAATTGGGTAATTTAAGAAAATAATTTTTTTTAACTCTGAAAAAATCACTTTTTATTTTGAATAGTGCTTTTAACTTCATTTTATTGTGGAAAGAAAACTGAATGTGAAATCTACCCTCTTAGCAAATAATACAGTGTAGTTGACTCTAGGTACAATGAAGTACAGCAGATCTCTAGAATTTATTCATCTTGCTTAATTGAAGCTTTATGCCCACTGATTAGTAATTCCCCTTTTTCCCTCTCCCTCCAGCCCTTGGCAACTGCCATTCTACTCTTTGCTTCTATGAATTTGACCATTTTTGGTGCAGAATAAGTGGAATCATGCAGTATTTATCTTTCTGTGACTGGCTTATTTCACTTAGCATAATGTCCTCAAGATTCATTCGTGTTGTCACATATTGCAGAATCTCCTTCATTTTTAAAGCTGAATAACATGCTATTGTATGTATGAACCACATTTTTATCCATTCATCTATCAATGGATATTTAGGTTGTTTCCACATATTGGCTATTATGACTAGTGCTGCAATGAACACGGGAGTACTAATATCTCTTTCAGATCCTGATTTCAATTCCTTTGGATAAATGCCCAGAAGTAGGAATGCTAGATCATAGGGTAGTTGTTTTTTATTTTATTTTTTGAGGAACCTCCACACTGGTTTCCATAGCAGCTGCATCATTTTGCATTCCCACCAACAGTGCACAAGTGGTCCCTTTTCTCCACACCCTCACCAACACTTGTTATCTGTTGTCTTTTTGAAGATGTGAGGTGATATTTCATTGTAGTTTTGGTTTGCCTTTCCCTATAATAAGTGACATTAAATATTTTTTCATATGCCTGTTCGGTATTTGTACATCTTCTTTGGAAACATGTCTATGCAAATCTTTAGCCTTTTTTTTTTTTTTGCTGAGGAAGATTGGCCCTGGGCTAATATCTGTGCCCATCTTCCTCTGCTTTATATGGGACGCTGCCACAGTACGGCTTGATAAGCAATGCGTAGGTCCACACCTGGGATCCAAACCCACGAACCCTGAGCCGTGGAAGCGGAGCACGTGAACTTAACCACTATGCCCCCAGGCTGGCCCAATTTAGCCCATTTTTTAATCACGTTATTAATTTTTTTGCTATTGAGTTGTAGGAGTTCCTTACATATTTTGGAGATTGTCTCCATACATGGTTTGCAAATATTTTCTCTCATTCCTTAGCTTGCCTTTTCACTCTCTTGATTGTTTCCTTCGCTGTGCAGGAAATTTTTAGTTTGTTGTAGTCCCACTTGTTTATTTTTGCTTTTGTTGCCTATACTTTTGGTGTCATATATGAGAAATCATTACCAAGACCAACGTCAAGAAGCTTTCCCCTTCTGTTTCCTTCCAGGAGTTTTATGGTTTCAGATCTAACGTTTAAGTTAGACTCTTAAAATTTACTCTGTTTCAAAACCTATTTCCCCCACATCATTTCTTATTTTATACGTATGTGCTCTCATCTCCTTTTCTGGGTTAGATTAGCTAGTGGATTGTCTATTTTGTTAATTTTCCCCATGAATGAGCATTTTGATTCATTCGTTTTACCCTTTTTCTGCTTCCTATTTCATTGATTTCTACTTCTATATTATAAAATTTTTTCCCTTTTGCTTTTTTCCCCTACTTTTCTGAGTTGAGAACTTAAATCATTTATTTTCGGTTTTTAATTTTTGTTTATCTAAGTATCATAAGTGTGTAGAGCTATGCATTTTCCTCTGATCTCTGCTTTAATTGTATCTTAGAAATTTCTTAGGAAGAGTTCATGAATAGAGTATTTACTGAGTTTTTCTCTGTATCAAGCTATTTTTTTTACAGGATACTTAAAAGATAGCTTGTCTACATACAAAATTCTTGGCTCACATTTTCTTTTTTTGAGTTTCTTAAAATTGTTTTTTTTGCTTTATGATCTTATTTCCTTTCAAGTGACTTGGCCTTTTTACATGGATGCCCAGAAGATTGCTTCTATATATTTAATGTCTAATAGGTTTATTAGTACATCTTTCAGTCAACCATTCTGGGTCATTTTTCCCATATACACAGTGGGTCCTTTCAATTCATAGATCCATATTTTGTTTGATTTGCAGAAATTTTTCTTGAACTGCAGTTTAAATATTAGTTCTCTTGTCAATCATTCTGTTTCTCTTTTTCAAAAATCTGGTTATACATATGTCTAATCTTCTTGCATATTTTCTATATTACTTTATGATACTTTTTATCTTTTAATTTGTTTCCATTTTCTTGAAATTTTTCACTTATTTTCTTAATTCCCCTTGTATTTTCAGGAAAATCCATTTTTTTCTCAAGGTCTTTGAAATTACTCTTCCTATATAATATGATTTTGCCTTTTTCTTCAATTTCTCTCCTAGATTTTATTTATTCCTCATCATATCTTACTTTATTTATTCACTGAATTCTGCTTTTCTGATTTAATTTTTTTTCTTCCTGTAAATGCTTGTTTAAAGATATTTAATTCAGGGTGAGGAATTGTGTTATAGATCTCTTCTGCTTTGTAATTAGCTTTTTTGGAAAAATTTTTCATCAGTAGAAATGTTTCTGTTTTTATTATTTTTTCCTTGTAGCACTTTTGTATGGATACTGTCAGACAGTTTTGCTCATTCTGACATGTCTTATTTTTTTCTGACCAGCCATAACATGAAAGGGTGAAGGGTTTGAAGGGTTTACTAGGTTTCTTGCTTCAAAAGGGATTTCTTCTGTTCGTATAGCGACGCAAAAGTTTTAAAATTAATGACACATTTTTGGGGTAGAGGATAGGCTGATGTGTTTTCAAATTTGGGGATCCTCTTATTTCTGTAGGAGTCAATTTCCATCTCTGGCTTCCTTCTTTCTCTCCATCTCCAAATCTCCGAGAAATGCCTCTCCTTTCCAAGTTGCCTGCTCACCCTTAGAAATTACATCTTACCAAGATTGCCAGAATTATCCTTCACCCTTTATGGTATTCCTTCTTGTTCCCCAGTGGCTGTGCTCTGATCCATCTGGCCTCAGACCTGTACGAAGTATTTCAGGATGGGTTCTCTTTTTAATGGGCAGTGATTTATCTGTGTTCTACCATGTTGGTTTCTCATTTATATTGTTTTTCCATGTACTCTCTATTATGGCATGGCTCTAGAGATGGCTTTGGAATATTTTGCAATATTTATTCCCCATGTACACATATAATTTGATGCATTAAATACTGTCTTCTAGTTTTACTGTAAGAATGAGTGGTGGGTGGTTTTATTTACTCTTCATGTGGATCTGTCTGTTTTTTGACAATGTCCGGAGAGATTTGGATTAAGAAACTGCAACTGACCTATAGGACCCCAAAAGTCTATAATTGTATCCTTGATTTCCTCTTCGATCCAGTGGTTTTATAGATTATTTTCTTCCATTTCCAGTTGGTAGGAAGTATTTTTTTCTTTATTTAAATTTTTATTTATTGTCATAAGATGTTTATTAAATAAATTTGCAGACGAACATTTGGCATCAAACTTACATTATATATGTAATTGATTTCAGTGTTAATGATAATCTTCTCATACCTTTATTTTCCACATTCTTTAATTCTTTATTTCATTTACTTCAGTTAGTTAAAATATCTCGACATTTTACTCAGGCACAGTAGTTAGGTGGTATGTTTTCTGAGCCACTGAATCGCTAAAAGATTGTTTTTCTGTTGCCTTCACACCTAAATGACCACATTTTCTGACTCAAATTCTTGGGTTACAACATTTTCCACTGTTTTGTGGTTGTCTGGTGTTCGGTGTCAAAGAAGTTTAACGTTCGTCTGTTTGTTTTCCTTTATAAATAACTCTTGTTTTGTTTTCATTTTGTTGCCTGGGGTTTACGTATCAATGTTATACTCACTTTGTAAAAAGAATTTAGTAGATTTCCTTTTTATTCTATCTTAGAGAACATTTTAAATAGCAGTGAAGTTATCCTTTCCTTAGAGCTTGAGTAGAATTCCTTGTGATACCATCTGGGGACTAATGTATTTTTTTAAGATTAGCTGTTTGACATCTTTCTGTGTTTTCTCCATGATAATTGATCTGTTTAGATTTTCTCTTTTTTAGGTCAATGTTGAGTATTTATGATTTCCTAGAAAATCAACCATTTCATCCAAGTCCTAAAATGTGTTCTCTTTAAGCTGATAAAATCATCCTTGTAGTTATTATAATTATTTTATGAATTTGTACGATCCTCATTTTTCTTAACTTGGTTTTCTATCAATTTATATATTTTATTACTGTAATTTTCATTATTATCAATGAATCGGCTCTTAGATTTAGTTGTTCTACCAATTTCTGTTTTCTAGCTCATTAATTCCTAATCATTTCCTTAGAGTTATTAGTATTATTTTTGCAATTCCTTTTTCTGAATTATTGATTAGATTCTTAATTTCTATATTGTCTGGGCTTACAAGCTCTATATTTTGTTCTGTAATCACTATCCCCGTGTTTGCATTAGTTTCAGATTTATAGCTAACTGAATCAAATGCTCACTGCCAGACCTTTTTCTGCAAGGTCTGTATTTATATCTTGGTTGGTTCAAGTTTTCTTTGTGTCTTCAAGGGTCTTCAAGACAGGCTCAAGGGATCTTACACTTGGCATGTTTCAAACTATTTATGTTACCCTTATATCTTAATGATGTACTAGCTAGGTATAAATCCTTGGGTCAAACTCTCTTACTCTGAGGATTTTATAACGCTTTTAGATTTAGAAGTTGCTGTGGAAAAGTCTGAAACGAATCTTATTTTTTCTCCCATAGTAGATGACTAGCTTTCAATGGTCAAAATCTTATTTTCTTATCTTTGAAGATGATTATTTTACCAGAATGTATTCCTTAGTGTTGATGAGTGTGTAAACATTTTTTCCACGGTGTAGTGTACCCTTACGGTCTATAGATTAAAGGCTTTTAAAAATTTTTTAGCAATATTATAAATATCTTTAAATATTTACTGAAATAATGAATTTCAGATCTCTTTTCTATGGGGGTGTGCAGAGGGAGATAAAAATTATACTTATGTTAGACTTCCTATGTCTGTTTTCCATATAGATAATCTTTCTAGTACTTTTCATTTTACTTGTTTTTATTTCATTTCTCTCCTTTTCCTCAGGCCTATCATTTGTCTCACTTGCTTAAAACTGTTTTCAGCAGTTTCTAATATTCTTCTTCTCATGTGTCCTTGATTTCTGTTATGGTTTTAAACATTTTTTGTTTACTTCTTGCTTGGTGAAAGCTCATATTTTATCTCCTTCTGTTGCCTTCTCGTGTCTTTCCTCTTATTTTAGAGACAAAGTCTTTAAAAGCAGTTTAGAGAAAATTAAGCTTCTGATTTTGTGTGTGTGTGTGTGTGTGTGTGTGAGGACGATCAGCCCTGTGCTAACATCTGCCAATCCTCCTCTTTTTTTGCTGAGGAAGACTGGCCCTGGGCTAACATCCGTGCCCATCTTCCTCTACTTTATATGGGACGCCACCACAGCATGGCTTGCCAAGCAGTGTGTCGGTGCGCGCCCAGGATCCGAACTGGCAAACCCCGGGCCGCCACAGCGGAGGGCGCGCACTTAACCTCTTGTGCCACTGGGCTGGCACCAAGCTTCTGATTTTTAATTTTTATTTTTATGGGAGTACATTTGCCCACAATTGTTATTTGCTCCATCAAACACTTTTAGAATGAGTATATTTTATCTATAAGCTCTGTCCATATTCTTTTCATCGGTTTATTTGTAATATCTTTGTAATGATCCTATGTTACTTCTTTTGATTTTATTATCTATTCATATAATTCATATTAGTACTTCCTAGACTTTGAAGCTTCCTATGGGTTAAGGACCAAGACTGTGTTTCAAGCTTATAGAAATTCTCCTTATGACACAGAAGTGTGTCTGTGTGTGTGTGTGTATGTGTGTGGCTTCTTTTTGCCTTTACTTTCCCCAACCCACTGGGGTCAACCTGGCAGGTGGCTCACTATATGCAAAGTCTCCTATCCCCTGCCTTACTCAAGACATCTTCCAGTAAATATGGTTTCTCTGTGTGATTTCTTACTTACCCTTGATTTCTCTGTTGCTTGAGATATTGTAGCAAAGTAAGTCCGGAGAAGTGATGACTACCAGATAATATTCACATTTTCATTATTCAAAACCAGAGCTCACTGGTTAGGGATGCCAATTACTTTGGAGATCTGTGCTCTGAGAGCTCTGTCTGACATTTACAGATATGAGCATGTGTTCTAGATTTCTTCCAAAATGCTGTTAGACCTTTACTAAATTCTGTAGTTCTTTTTCAGAAATTTTAGAAAGTTATAGCTATCTCCTTGTTTTGTTGAAAATGCAAATATTACTCCTGTTGCTCATTTTCTTTGAGTTTTGTGTGACATCTAAGAGTGGAAAGGAGAAACCACTATCTTTTACTGCCATTTTAAAACTGAAAATACTCTCCTTTCACAAAACTTTGAAGATTCAAAGCAGAGGCTTCTAAAACTTTCATTGATTTATTATGGAAAATCATATCAAGAATTTTTTCCTTGTAAATCTTCATAACAATGCTCTCTTTATTGCTGCATTTTTTTAATGGGCCTAATGTTGGTCTTTTTTATAATTTGCTATCACGGAAGATGTAAATTAAGTTTTAGAATTTGCTATCAGAAAGGACTGGTGATATGTTCTAGGTCTCTACCACTATCTCCTGGGGTCTGGAAAACTGTTTTTCTTAAATATAAACTACAAATTTTGTCCTTACTCAATTTATCATTGTTATAAGGCAGGAATTTAGTGCAAGTTTTCTGGATCTTTCCTTGCTCTGTCATATTCTTTCATTAAACAAGAGGATATAACACAATTTATATTTTGAACTGGATTTACATGAAAGACCACAGCTTCCAGCCTGCACTTCTAACATTTTTCTTATCTCTGGTTTAGGGGACAAAACATCTTATGTTTTATCAAGTCTCTTTTCATCCCTATGTACTTCCTTCTGTGACATGTTCTGGGAATTACCATCTTGAAATGGTGGTAATAAAAAGAATATAATAGGGATAAATGTGGAGGAAGTGAAACCTTGGATCTATCTGGCTACAAAATTAATTCTTCTGGAGTTGGAGAATGGCCACTTGGTTTTCTAGTCAGTGTATCTTCACTGTTTCAGAATGAATCACTTACAGAGAAGGTGATTTAAAGACTTCTTTTTAACCTTACTAGATCCATCGGGCCTGTCCTGGTTCAGAGATGAGAGCATGTTGTGTAGTTCAAGAATGTACTTCTTGAATTTACCCCCATGGTTGATGCAATTAGTTGAAATTCCATCCGGATTGGCATATGGTCTTCTCTTATCTTGACTTTATAGTGCTGTTGCCAGCTTTCTTTTTTTTAACTTTTTCGTATTTTTATGGATATTTTAATGGGAAGTTGGGAGAGCTGTTATAAACATTTAAAGCCTGCCACCATATTAACTTCCATATTCACACAATGAAGCCACACACACTTTAAGTGCCTTGAGAGCAAGGACTCATATATCATCTCCAGGGGTCTTTATTGAATAAGTGCCAATAAACATGTTTTGATTTAGAACTGAATAAAATCAAAGTTAAGCTGTCCTTGGTTTTTACTTTAATATGCTAATTATGAACTTTATTTTATCGTAGTTCTGGATGCTATGAGAATATGAAAGTGATAAAACTCATGTTTAAAAAATACGTCTATACTTCAGATTTTTGTTAACTTGTACAAATCTTAATCTAGTTGAAATTCCGTATTTCTTTTTAAAAGAAAACTTAACTTGTAAATAAATGAGACTTTGAAAAGACTTGGGAATTTTGCTCTTGTTACCTACAAATACGATTTCCTTTAGTTCACTCTACTAAATTGCTCACAACGTATAAGCTGAAACATTCAGCTTGGTCGTATTATTAAATAGTCAGTTAATTACAAAATTTCCACTTGTCGAGAGACATACAGAGTTAATGGGAACCCCAAATTGTACGGTCTCCTCCACGATTATTTACTTTACCTATCAGTATCTTTGGTTCTTAGAGCCATGATGACAATTAGTATCAGGGGTCTATTTTAGACCATCATACATATTCTGTAATATCATCAAGACGCAATACCTATTGACCTAGATTGTAAGTCCTCTTCCACTTATATCATAATTACCTAAGGCAAGGACTATCTTTTTTTTTTTTTTGCAATGACTACTAGGCACAGAGTGGTGCTGTAGGCCCAATCTAGAAGCATCCTTTAATGGATGGAGTATGGAATTTAGAGTCACAGGACCTGAATGTGAGTTTCTTGCTTTGCCATTTATGATCTGTATCACTTGGGGCATGCCATTTATTCTCTCTCGCTCTCTTTTGCTCAGAAGGGTGTGTAAATGAAGAAATGTCTTTGAATAAGCTTGAAAAACTATAAATATGCTACAAAGCAGTAAACTGCACTGACTGTGTGTAGTTATTCTTCAGATGGATGGCATCCAGCTGTGATCAGAGCCAGGTCGAGTGGCCAGTTGACTGGAGCATTAAAATGTTACATAGAATGCAAAAAGGGGGAGAAAAGCTTATTTACCAGGACTCTTGGATGGGAAGAGATAGGCAGTGGGTCTGCATGTGTTTGGGAGGATTATTTGGATAAGCCACTTAGTGTGAAGGAGTAAACCCTCAAGGAATATACATCAACAGATGGTACCTAAACTGCTTTCTAAGGAGGATCAAGCAAGTTAACTCCAGCCTTCTGGTTTGCTGAGTGGAGTACAGAATTGGGGCTGCCCAACGGAACCCTCTTTCCCTTTCCTTCCTTCACACACCTGAGCTATCCCTATAAATCAATACTGAACTATGATTTAGGAAAATATCAGTTTTAAGAGTTACCACAATAATGTCTGTCTGGGAAATGCACAAGATGTGATCAGCTCTTCATCACGGTAATCTTCAAGTTGTATAGCAACGTGGGAGCTGCAGTAAATGAGAGCCAAGTGTTTTCAGTGTTAGGTTCTCTAAATTCTCCACCTCCTGGCATTGCTGGTTCTGACTTAGATCTCTGTGGTTCTGCCTCTACCACACTGATCAAACTGCCTTCAGGTTTCTTATGAAGTTACAGCTCTTGAAATATCCAATGGTGGCTTCCTGCTTTATTCACTATCGATGAGGTTTTTCACAGCCCCTCTGTGTGAGGGCCAAGTGTCTATGTTTTTAGCCTGGACAGCTACTAGGAATTACTCATCTTCTGCCTTCAGAGATTGGTTGCCTGGGATGCTGATTATTTTATCTTATGAGTCAACCCTGGTACTTGTAGTTAGAAGTATAGACTACTGTAGATGCCACTATTTGGGTCTAAGCATTGCTTTTTTATTATTACAATCCAAGAGATAATTTATAAGAGCTGACAATATTATTTTAGTTTCCCTGAAAGTTGTTTTGATTCTCTGGGCCTCAGAGCAAGCCCTTTTTAGAACAGAAACTATTTGTTTATACAGTCAGGCTTTGAGGATGATTTATTATATATTCATCTGAGAAAACTGCAACTCAGGAAATTCAGGACTTTTAACTTTTTTTTTTAAACCTCTGACAGCAATGGGATATGTTTCCAGACAAAAGCAATGTCACTTGATGAACAATCCACTCATTATTTATCTTTCTGCTTTTGTGAGACAATGCTAGGTCAGCCAAGGACATCTCCAAAAGGATACTATTATTAATAGAAATTAAATAGTGTACAACACAGAATGTTTTATTCAATTATATTCTAGAATGAGATGGAAAATGGTTCAATAACCCTTGAGCTGATACCTAATTTAAAATATTTTTTTCTGCATATAATTTAATTTAATCTTTGTTTTGTATAAAGTTTACAAATTATCAAGAAGATATAAACATAAATGCTGGAATTAATTTGCTGGATGAAAGATGAACTTTTTTGGCTTTGCTTATAGTCTGAGAAGCCCCTCAGCACTTTAACCTCTTTGTGTCCGTGTCTTTAGGTCTGTTGGGAGCATACACGTGGTACACAGAAGGGAGAAGCCATAAAATGTAATACAAGTTATATAAATGTGATTCTGTTACTCGCTTGGTTAGAATCACTTTCAGGTGCATTCAAGTCTTCAAGGCAGAATCTAAATGCCTTAATACGGCATACAGACCCTCCATGACGAGACCTTTGATCACTTTCTTAAATTGATCACTGACCACTCCTTCCTAACATCCCCTCCAAGATACATGGATACGCACGCATGTGAGCACACACACCTCCCTAACTGTAGTTACAATTTCCCTGTGTAATTTGTCTGGATCTTTATGTTACTTACACCAGGCCAAGGCAGCCCAGCCCACGGCACTGTCTCTAAGCCTGCAAAGTTAAGAAGCAGGAAGCAACTTGGTAGGAGACAGTCTTGAAATCTTTAGAGGAAAGGTGGTTAATTTACATTGAAATAGAATTTGCTATTAAGTGATATGTGATGGGAGAGTTAAAAAAGGGAGGGTTAATGTATAGCCTACTGATGATTAGAGATTGAATTTGGGTTGTAACTTAAGCATTTCAGAGATATGTGATCTTGGCCAATGAAACCTCTCAGCTTCAGTATCCTTGTCTAGAAAATGGACTCAGCTAGAATATTGGACAACCAGGAAGCACTAGGGTTTATTTCCCACTGACCTAATGGGTTAAGGAGAGAACTACCTGGGCAGTGGGTGGAGTGGGGTCGGGGTGGGGCTGGTGGTGAAAAGCATGAAGAATTAGATAAATGACTTCAAGTGTTTGGAGGACTTGGAGTCGGGCTGTGCACCCATAAGCATTTTAAAAAGTTCAAAGAGTAGAGGCAGGTCAGAAAATGGAAGTCAGAGCCAAGGGTCGAGGACCAAGTCAGGCCTTAACTTGATGGAAGGGAACAGGGTCAGGATCACGTGGAAGTGGGTGACAGTTGAGGACAAAGCAGAAGGGACCGTGACTTGCTACAGATCAGCTCAGACAATCAAAACGCGTTAACTCACAGGGTGATTGTGAGCATACGCTACTAAAAGTCATGTAATCTGAAGCATTTGCAAAACTGTGAAGCCCTAACAGATATCACTATTTTTATCTTGTGGTATCATAAAGATGAAACAACTGCAAAAAGGCTTGTCAAGATTAACCCCATCAGGGAGCAACCCAACAGCTGTCCTCCCTTTTACCCAGGGGGACACTCGCTTGGCATTCACGGAAAACTTTCCTTTGCTTCTCCTCACGTGTCTGATATGCTATCAGACTCAGGGCATTCACCTTCTGCTTTGATCTCTGGGTGCTTTTAGCGAATCCTCCAGTTCCCAACCGGAAAGGCTAATGCGATAGCAGGACTTCAGGCATTTTTCATCAAGAAATCGCTCAACTCCTGCTACCAAAAGTTAAAACATGGATTTCGGAAGGGCAAAGTTATTTTTTTCCTACTCTCCTACTTGCTGAGTACCTTGTCCTGATGAGCTGATGTGCTTGCATTCCATTACCATAAATTCCATTGTTGGAGAATTTGTTCTCAATTTTTTTGCCCTCTGGATCCGAAGCTACATTTAGAATGGGTTGTCTCCAGCAAGTTGCTTGCTTTCCTTTTGTGGATGAGCTCTCTGAACTTCTCACTGTCTGATTCCATTATAGCTTTTCCTCTTCTCAGATATTACAAGTCACTTTACTGTCCAGTGGATATTTTTCTACCAACAGGCAGACATTTAACTATCAACCATGGAGGAACTGGTGTGCTGGAGATGCTTCTGTATGTGTTAATTCAAAAGATCAACTTGTCATTGTCTTTCTTATTCAATGATCTCTGTCCTCGTTGGTCCTTGTTTCTTTCCCCTCATTCTCGAAAGCTGCACATATTCCTAGGCAGGCAGTTTATGCTGCCCCTTTCTGATAACATTCATCCGACATTCAGGCTGCTCCATTAACGTGCCTCAGTTCAGAAACACATAGTAAAATGCTCGTATCCATCTCAGTTTTAAGAGCAGTTACTGCTCTGTGCACTGCAGTCACAGAAGGGTATTGAGGCAGCCAACCAAATGTATCTCCTCTGTATAGAACGTTAAATTCACAACTTAATGTGGCCATAAACCTAGTGCGATGAAGACAGCCTTGAATTAGAGGTGAGGCAACCTGACTCATAATTTCTGCTCTGGGTCAAAAAGTCTTTATTCATTGGTCATCTTACCGTGACTGTATTTCTTGGATCCTTTACTTTGTAAAATTAGAACTTTTATTAATTGATCTCTAAGGTTTCTGACAACATTAGAACTCTATGTTTTCACAATTTCTTTTAGTCCTCTACAAACACACCCTCCCCGCAGAGGAAAAGGAACAAATGATCAGAGAAGTCTCACGGAGTGGATGTTCGAGCTGAGCCTTGAAAGATGAGTGCAACACTTCTAGATAGATGAAGGAAGAAAAGTAGAAAGTAGAGAAAATAGCAGGCACAAAGTCACAGAGAGGTAAATTAGCGGGGAGAATTTGAACTTCAGTTAAATATCTAGCTTTGAACTCAAGGGGAACTCAAGCCCAGGATGAGAGCACTAGGCTTGTCAAATTTATACTATCACATCACACCACTAACTTTGAATAAGCATGGAATTTCTTAAAGAATTGACATTAATTAACACCTGTACACAGGCTAACAAGGGGCCAGTGGAGTAAATGGGTTTTCCCAGTTCTCAAGGAGAAGGAGCTTCACAATGGAGGCTCTAGTTCCAGGGCCAGCAGCTATGATCTCCAGTATGTACCTGCAACTTTCCTTCTGGTCGGGAGGCCAGACCAGCGAAGGGTTCCTGGAGCTTGAGTGGGATACAGGATTGGAGGAGATTGGTCCTTAGTCTGATCGCCCATGGTGCAGCCAGAATGAAGAGCCAAAGTCAGTCTAGTTTCTGGACAAAGAGGCAGAATCTAGATATGAAGCTCTGGGAAAGCAAACTCCCGGATGGAAGGCTGCAGGTGCGGCTTGAGGATCACAGCAAAGATGCTCCCTTCTGCACAGACATTTTGTGGTGATTAAATTGACTAAGGTGGTTAAAGAGTTTACCGTAGTTTCTGACCCATAACAGGCCTTCAATAAATGGTAGGGTTGTTGTTTAAGGCACTGAAATTTAAACACTGAAAGCCTTACTTGAGTCTTGATTGGCTTCTACTATAAAGAGATGAGATAAAAAAAAAAAAAAAGGTCAAATATTCCCCAAGCCCTGGGGATTTTCCTATTCTTCCTGAACCCCTACCTCCATGGGATCTCCCAGGCAGCCCTCCCTGGGCTTTTGCATTCATTCGTTAGGAGACCCAGGTCCTGGTCCACCCCCATGCAGTGTATGGGGTTACAATACATAGAGTTTTACATGGTGCTGCCATGACTTTGAACTAGAAGTTCCACCCACCTCCCACTTAGGGGATCAAGTGGTAGTTTTGTGAACTATAGTCTGATAGCACCAGGGTGGGAGGCAGGAGATCTGGGCTTTCTTTGAAGTTCTATCCTTAGCAAAGTGGGCGTCCCGAGCAAGTAACTCACTCTGTCTTGGTCTGAGTTTTTATCTGAGAAAAGAGATGATTGAACAGGATGGCGTGCAAGGATTCTCCAACTCCAGTAGTATGAAACCTTGGTAGCACCTAGAGAAGCTGCCATTATTATCAAAGTTGCCAAAAAGGATCAACACATCATCTTGGGCATCAAATTAGCATCAGCTGCATAATGCCAGAAAATGAGCTTTTACTAGAAGGAAAATGACAGAGAGAAGTAATACTTACAATACTCTAAAATCATTCTTTTAGCCAAGAAGATGCTATTGTCAACAGCCACGAGTTTGAATAAAAAAGTCATCTAAGGGGTAAAGCGGCCACTTTTGGATACCTCAATAATTTGGTAACTACAAACTATTTGATCCTTTTATCATAAGTCAACTTGAGCAGCACACTTTCATTGGGTGCCTACTGTGTAGGTGTACTAGTCAGGGCCTCTCTGTACTGGATGTGTTAATACTTAACAAATAAATACTTTCTTTAAAACATATTCTATCACTTGGTAGGTTCTCTTTAGAGTGAAAAAATTTGTATTTTCATTCTAAATAACATAGGGTCTAATGTGTAAACTGATATCTGGTTCCATTAGTTTACTCTTTCCTGATAAGGGGAATTTAACTTAGGCAACCACTGCTTTGCATAACAGTTGCCTTCCATTATTATCCACAGATAAATTTTTGCCAAGAATTCCCTGTGCTGATGTGGTTTCAAGGAGAATTTTCCAATGGTGTTTTTCCCCCGCAAAGTTTTAATTTTCTTTGTTTTATGAAGTTAATGTTGTCATTTTGCAGAGCAATAATCAATAAAATTAAGAAAAATTTAAAAATTAGGTCTTTTTTGATACATTTAATATGTTTGACTATCAAAAGTCTGCTTAAATGAAGTCTTCGTGTTTAACATTTAAAGACAAAGACGTTATCGTAGGAGAACAGTCTATTTGTAAAAAGCAATATTTCAGCTTCAGTGAAGGAGCAGAGAAAGGACTTTCTTGAAAAAAAAGGTTAGTAGTGTGTGAATCAGAAGATTTTTTTTGTGTGTCAGCTCCAAGAACAGATTCTCCCAAATCATATCTCCTTAAGTTGAAGAATGTTCCCTCGAGATAGGAAGATGCACAAACAAGAATATATGTATTTTCTTCTATCTTATTTCTCAGTGGAAAGGGCATAAACTGCAGCACAAGTGATTCAAGCTAGACACTAGGAGAAATATCGCGGTAGTTAACAATGATAAACCATGGAACAGGTTACAGAGGAAAGAATTCCCTATCTTTTTGTGGAGACTTTAAAAGCAGGAGAGAACATTTGTCTGAGTGAGGTTGGACAAGTTAGTAACTCTCAACTTCATTTTATCATTTGTAAAGTGGAGGAATCTCTGAGGTTCCTTCTAACTTTGAAAACTGATACTTCGTCATCTTAAACGTATCTTTGGCAGAAGTTGGTGCTGTTGGAATGGAGGAGTTTAGGTGAACTTGGCTACTTCATGATCTCTGTCACCATAGCACCTCTCATGTTCTGTCTAGAGCATCTCTCCTTGGGCTCTTCACCTAATTAATAAAACCGGAAACAGTAACAGCAACTATGACATTTTTATATCATTATGTTTAAGCCATTGTCATGTTTCTGTTCTTCAGTGCAGTTGATGCCATCCCACTAATCCCCCCATTGTATTTGTGTACCTTTTAACGTCTGGTATCTCTGACTAAATGAGCTTTCTGGAGGTCTTCTGCGACAAAGGAGAGCTATCTTTACTGGACGTCCTCAGGCTGCTGGGATGTGTAAAGAAGACCTGGTGATACATCCTTACTTGATCCTCTGGTCCTGCTATTAGTGAAAGCAATTAGGTGTTTAAAATGACACCCAAGAGTCAACGTCTGGGCAAAATTGATAGGAATATCAAGAGGTGGAGCATAAGAAGGCATTTTGTAATAGTGTAAAACCTGGTGACATTATTATCGTGGACTACATTTCCTCCTCTCTCTGTTTTGCTTGTCTCCATGGAGCTAAAGACATTGTGAATGATGACGCAGAATGGAAACTTGACTGATGTAGCCCATTTAGACTACACAGGAAATGAGTTATCAGAAATTTCTTTCAATAATGCAAAAGCAGAAACGTTGAAAGAAAGGTTTTGATGAATTAGTTTTTAAGGCCAGACTGGTTCTGTAGGTTTAAACATAAACATGAATTAGTTCCTTCCTCAACAACTTTTTACTATTATATATGTCTAGTTTGTGCCTCCTAGTAGCATATTGGCCACTAAAATTAAGAAACATGACAATGAAATTACTGACTTTTGACTATTACTGAAGCAACTTATCATTAAAGAGAACATATTGGAGCACTAAGTCAAATAAACGTTGCATCATGGAGATTATAAGGTTATTAAGAAAAAGATTTTTTTCCTAATTTTTAATATTAAGATGTTGTGCTATGAGATATTTTGACATGGGAGTTAGAGAAGCAAATTCAACTTATCTAGGAAGGTCGCAGTAATATTTTAAAGAAAGAAGTGGATTAAACAAAGGAAGATTTCAGGAAAAATGTGGTCTCCTGAAAACACCGCTACAGTATGTCTTTTTCCACGTTGACAATCTACTTTTCGTCCTTTTTGTATTCATAAGACCGGAGAAGTGGCAGTGAATTGCTGCTGGTTGTGCCTGGATTGTGTGTAGTATATTTTAGAGACACACCTACTTTCCTCCTGATCTCAGCAAAGGATTTTAAATCTATCAGCAGAGTGATTCCCAGAACATATGGCTCATGGGGAAAATAGCTTGTATTTAGCTCTGGCCAGCTGTCCAGAGCTCAACGACGTTGGTAACATATTTTAGGACAGATAAATTAGGAAATATATTTAGAAAGCACAAGCTAAGAAATTTACACTAATCTTCTCCACTAGATTCAAAAACATAAATTGCCATCGCACTATTTCTTAGAGCCGAATTTAATTAAATTATTCCTGGTAGCCAAAGATCTGATTTAAAGGGAATAATATTCACCAGTCAGACCTTGTGTAGATGGCATTCATCTGGTTAAAACCATAACAATAAGCTCTCTGATAGCTGATAAGTTCTTCAATTGCATGTCAGATATGATTTCCAATACTATAAAAGTTAAAAGAACAAGGGAAGATCCATATGCATAAGATGAACCATCTGCAAATTTGCATCAGCCTTCAGACACTTAAGTGAAAATAAACCTTAGTTTAAGATTCTGAGTTCATGAATAAAAAATTAGTTAGTTAACAGGGCTCCTTGGAGATGTGCTAATTCTTGGGCTGGGGCTGGGAAAATAAAGATAGGCCTGGAGCATGTTGTAGTGCCAGATAGAAAGTGTTTAAAAAGAAAGAGAGAGAACAACAACAAAACAGAAAAAAAGAAATAAAAAGGAACAAAGATGGACACTGTCAGAAGGACACAGGAACAAACCTAATAGAGCCCCCAATGGCCAAAATTGGAACCATTTGAGCAACAAAATAAATAACTATAGTAGTTATTAAAATCCAATGAATCAAACAAACATCCATGTTTCCATACTAATGTAAATAAATGATTGGGTAAGAAATAAATGAGGGAGAAGAGACAAATCCTCCTTAGATAAGAATTCTAAGGAATACATGTGGCTACTCCCCCTCCAGGAAGCAGAGCTTAATTTCCCTCCCCTTGAGTGCAGGTTGAACTTAGTAATTCACTTCCAAAGAATAGAGTATGAAAAGGAAAAATTGTAACTTAGAGTGAAGAAACATGACACACATCACCTTAACCAAGTGATCCAAGTTGACGCGACCAGTGATAAGTCATGTTGATAATATGCACCTGATATGATATGATGCAATGAAAAGTCATTTCACCTCTTTGGTATGTTTCTCCCAAACCCATAACCACAGTCTAATCATGAGAAAACATCAGACAAAACCAACTGAGGGACATTCTACAAAATATCTGACCAGTGCTCTTCAAAATTCTCAATACATAAAAAACAAGGAAAGATTGAGACACTATCACAGACCAGAGGAGGCCAAGGTGACATGACTGCTAAATGCAATGTAGTGTCCTGGATCAAATCCTTCAGCAGAAAATGGACAGTGGTCGAAAAACTGGTGAAATACAAATATAGTCTGGAGTTTTGTTAATAGTGTTGTAACAAGATTAATTTCTTAGTTTTGACAAAATTACCATAGTTATTTAAGATGTCAACTTTAGGAGAAGCTAGATGATGGTATAATATCAAGTTTGAATTTTTAAAAATAACATATTTAAACTCGGTTTTTAACTTTGCACATTCAAAATAAAGCTAAACCCTCAATTAGGGGTGTTAAAATAAATGCAAGATACTCTGTAAGGAGAGCATTGGTTCTCTCCACAGGTGTTCTTCTTGACAACCTCTGAGGGAGAGGGGATGGCCATCTATTCTTGCATCTGTCCTTGTTGAGATCATTAAATTTTTATAAAAGAGTATTCATTCTTTCACTATCTTAATTTATTAAAGAAAATAAGTCTACATATTAACTAATCTCACCACATTATTGCATTTTCAAGGCTTGCCAAGAAGAAGAAGAATAGATTCGTTATTGCTTATTTATTAAAAGTTTGAATGAAAGAAACAATATTTGTGTAAAATTGCTTGAAGGATCTGCAGAATATCCATTTCTCTAGGCACTCTGAAGTCTAGGTCTGGGGAGAGAAGTCAAGACGGCAGCATAGGCAGACTCTGAACTCACCTCTTCTTGCAGACACAGCCAGTTTACAACTACTCTTGGAAAAAGTACCCCTGAGAGAGAACTGAAAACTGGATAAGAGGAACTCCTACCAACAAATGACAATCCTAATTGAGGTGGAAGAGGCAGAAAGTCCCTTCTGGAGAGGAAAAATGCCACCTCCATGAGCCACAGCGCTTCAAGGCTGCCCAGAGCTGCCCAAAGGTACACAGCCGTCCCTGGAGGAGAGGAGCCCTGAGCCAGGGAGCTCTCCTGCTGTAGGCATTTTTTGGACCCAGCACAATCGAGACAAGTGGCATAATATCTGACTTTGCTTGCTGCTAAAACATTGGGGACTACCCCTAGAAAAGCTGGTTCACAAAGAAATGAAAACTGGCTCTTAAAGGGCCCATACAAAAACTCACCCATTTCAGAAAGCAACCTAAAGTTAGCAGAAAGAAAGGTGCACAGCCCTTTGGGGAAAAGAGACTCAGCTGATAGGCTCTGAGTGCATCTCGGTGAGAAGTGAGACCTCTCCAGGGACTGGGACATTGTCGGCGGCCATTGTTGTGGCCTGGTGTGGGCGTGCTGACACAGACGCTGGCAGACACCATTGGAGTTCTCCCTGGGGCCTGCTAGCCCAGAGTCTGCCCCACCCACTAAAGCACCAATTTAATCCAGCTCAGCCAGGGCAAGCAGCCCACCCTAGGGAATGGCCCCAACCAACAACGAGCCCTTGGACAACATGTGGGCCTGCTAAGGGAGCTGCCTGGATTCTTCACAGCCTGGTGACTGGGTCGGCCTCTGTAGGGCAGGGTGTGTGCAAGGAGCTGGTGGAGAGAGTGGAGCAGTGGTGGAGAGTGTGGGGCTCCCGCCTTGGAGAGACTGGGTCCACTTCAGGAGGTCGGGGCTCGTGCATGGGGCGGGACTGTGTTGACTGCCTATGTGGACCTGTAGGCGGTGGGGCTTCTCAGCTGCAGAAGACTTGTGCTTCTCCAAGAGTGACATAGGGGGTTAGCCCCACCTTCCAAAACCTGAAATAATTGGGTGCTCTCGTGCCTGAGGCCAGCCCCACGCAGCTGCAATCCTCAGAGAGTTGACAAGGGATCTAAAGGCTACAGGCTTATAGTAATTGTAAGCCCTAGAGCCTAACAACCTGCCATGCTGGGGGCCTACTCACTTAACAGAAATACAGCAAGAGGAATGAGCTATTAGACCTTGTAGCCAACTGTGCTGGGACAGCTCCCACCCGATAAAGAGACTGAAGGGCCCACAACAACTACACGCAGCTGAGCATTACAACAGCTGGCCAGGGGCATAGCTCAGCCTCCCTGGGCACCTACAGGAAGAAGAACCCCGCCACAAAAGAAAGACACACGTAGCCCACACAGGGGTCACTCCTGGAACATTTGCAACTGGAGAGGAGAGGGAAGCACACTGCAAGGCTTCCTAAGGTATCACTTATATAAGGTCACCTCTGCGAGAGCAGGGGACGTAGCTGACCTACCTAATACATAGACACAAGCACAGGGAAAGAGGCAAAATGAGGAGGCAAAGGAACACGTTCCAAGTAAGAGAACAGGACAAAACCCCAGAAAAGGAACTAAGTGAAACAGAAATGAGCAACCTACCCAACAGAGAGTTCAAACAAAAAGTTTTAAGGGTGCTCATTGATCTTGGGAGAAGAATGGAGGAATTCAGTGAGAATGTCAACAAAGAAATGGAAAATATAAAAAAGAACCAATCAGAAATGAAGAATACAATATTGGAAATGAAAAATTCACTAGAGGGACTCAAAAGCAGAGGAGAGGATACAGAAGAACAGATCTGTGAGCTGGATGAAAGACTAGAAGAAATCACCAAAGCTGAACGGTAAAAGAAAAATAATTAAAAAGAGTGAGGACAGTCTAAGGGACCTCTGGGACAACAGCAAGCATACTAATATCCGTGTTATAGGTGTCCCAGAAGGAGAAGAGCGAGATAAAGGGACAGAGAATCTATTTGAAGAAATAATAGATGAAAACTTCCCTAACCTAAGGAAGGAAACAGACATCCAGGTACAGGAAGCACAGAGAGCCCCAAACAAGATAAACCCAAAGAGGCCCACACCAAGACACATCATAATTAAAATGTCCAGAATTAAAGATAAAGAGAGAATCCTAAAAGCTGCAAGAGAAAGAAAAGTTACATACAAAGGAAAATCCATAAGGCTATCAGCCTGACTTCTCAGCAGAAACTTTATAGGCTAGAAGAGAGTGGCATGATATATTTAAAGTGCTAAAAAGAAAAAACCTACAGCCAGGAATACTCTACCCAGCAAGATTATCATTCAAATTGGAAGGAGAGATAAAAAGTTTCCCAGACACGGAAAAATTAAAGGACTTTGTCATCAAGAAACCAGTACTACAAGAAATGCTAAGGGGACTTATTTAAGGGGAAAAGAGAAGAACACAAATAGGAAAAATTATCTATTTCCATGATAAGAGGGTAATGGATACAAATGCACAAATAAGAGGTTAAATATGGTATCAAAAAAATAAAATGTGGGAGGAGGGAGTTAAAGAGTATAGCTTTCAGACAAAGGTCAAATTAAAGAGAATATCAACTTAATATAGACTGCTATATATGTAGGTTACTATATGTGAACCCCATGGTAATCACAAACCAGAAACCTATAATAAATACACAAAAAAACTAAGAGAAAGGAACCTAAACATAATACTAAAGAAAGCCATCAAACGACAAGGGAAGAGAACAAGAGAAGAAGAAAGAAACAGAGAAAAACTACTAAACACCAAGGAAAAAAAGTTAAAAAATGGCAGTAAGTACATACTTATCAATAGCTACTTTAAATGTTAATGGACTAAATGCTCCAATTAAAAGGCATAGGGTGGCTGATTGGATTAAAAAACAAGACCCATATATATGCTGCATACAAGAGACACATTTCAGACCTAAAGACACTCACACAAACTGAAAGCAAAGGGATGGAAAAAGATACTGCATGCTAGTGGCCATGAAAAGAAAGCTGGGGTAGCAATACTCATATCAGACAAAATAGACTTTAAAACAAAAAATGTAAAAAGAGACAAAGAGATTGGATTGGTGGTTGCCAGGGGGAGGGGGGAGGGAGGGGGGTGAAGGGGATGGTTTGGTACATGTGTGTGGTGATGGGTTTTAGTTGGTGTTTTGGTGGTGAACATGATGTAATCTGTGCAGAAGTGGAGGTGTAGTGATGTACACCTGAAATTTTTACAATGTTGTAAACCACTGTTACTGCAATAAACAAAAAATTAAAAAAAAAAAAGAGACAAAGAAGGGCACTACATAATGATCAAGGGAACAATCCAACAAGAGGATGTAACACTTGAAAATATCTATGCACACAACCTCGGAACACCTAAAAATATAAAGCAATTATTAACAGACATAAAAAGAGAAATAGACAGTAACACAATAATAGTAGGGGACTTTAACACTCCACTTACACCAATGGATAGATCATCCAAACAGAAGATCAATAAGGAAACATTGGCCTTAAATGACACACTAGAACAGATGCACCTAGTAGATATATACAGAACATTACATCCAAAAACTGAAAAATACACATTCTTTTCAATTGCACATGGAACATTCTCCAGGATTGATCACATAAGGCCACAAAACAAGTCTACATAAATTTAAGAAGACCGAAATAATACCAAGCATCTTTTCTGACCACAATGGTATGAAACTAGAAATCAACTATAGGAAGAAAATCAGAAAAGGCACAAATATGTGGAGATTAAACAAAATGCTACTGAGCAACAATTGGGTCAATGAAAAAATCAAAAGAGAAATCAAAAAATATCTGGAGACAAATGAAAATGAAAATACGACATGCTAGAATTTATGAGATACAACAAAAGCGGTTCTATGAGGGAAGTTTATGGCAATACAGGCCTATCTCAACAAACAAGAAAAATCTCAAATAAACAATCTAACAATGCACCTAAAGGAACGGGAAAAAGAAGAACACACGAAGCCCAAAATCAGTAGAAGAAAGGAAATAATGAAAATCAGAGCAGAAATAAATGAAGTAGAGACTGAAAAATAAATAAAAAAAATTAATAAAACCAAGAGCTGGTTCTTTGAAAAGATAAACAAAATTGACAAACTTTTAGCTAGACTCACCAAGAGAAAAAGAGAGAAGGCTCAAATAAGTAAAACCAGAAATGAAAGAGGAGAAATTACAATGGACACCTCAGAAATACAAAAGATTATAAGAGAATACTATAAAAAACTATATGCCAACAAATTCGACAATCTGGAAGAAATGGATAAATTCTTAGAATCATACAACCTTCCAAAACTGAACCAAGAAGAAATAGAGAATTTGAATAGGCCAATCATCAGTAAGGAGATCGAAACAGTAATCACAAACCTCCCCAAAAATAAAAGTCCAGGACCAGACGGCTTCCCTGGTGAATTCTACCAAACATTCAAAGAAGACTTAATACCTATCCTTCTCAAACTCATTCCAAAAAATTGAGGAGGGAGGAAGCTCCCTAACTCATTCTATGAAGCTGATATTACCCTGATACCAAAACCAGACAAGGACAACACAAAAAAAAGAAAATTACAGGCCAATATCACTGATGAACATCAATGCAAAAATCCTCAACAAAATACTAGCAAATCGCATACAACAATATATTAAAAAGATTGTATGCCATGATCAGGTGGGATTTATTCCAGGGATGCAGGGATGGTCCAACATTCACAAATCAATCAACCTGATACACCACTTTAATAAAATGAAGAATAAAAATCACATGATCATCTCAAGAGATGCAGAGAAAGCATTTGACAAGATACAGCATCTATTTATGATAAAAACTCTGAATAAAATGAGCATAGAAGGAAAGTACCTCAACATAATAAAGGCCATACATGACAAACCCACAGCTAATATCATCCTCAATGGTGAAAAACTGAAAGCTTTCCTTCTAAGAACAGGAACCAGGCAAGGATGCCCACTCTAACCACTCCTATTTATTTACTATTTACTATTTACATTATGTTATATTATATATATATTATGTTATATATATATATAATATAACATAATATACATATATTATATTACATATACATTATGTTATATATATATTATATGTTAAATATAATACTATTTAATATAGTATTGTAAGTCCTAACCAGAGCAATCAGGCAAGAAAAACAAATAAAAGGAATCCAAATTGGAAAGGAAGAAGTGAAACTGTCACTATTTGCAGATGACATGATTTTATATATAGAAAACCCTAAAGAATCCACCAAAAAACTTTTAGAAGTGATAAACGAGTATGGTAAAGTTGCAGGATACCAAATCAACATATGAAAATCAGTTGCATTTCTATACACTAACAACAAAGTAGCAGAAGAAGAAATTAAGAATACAATCCCATTTACAATTGCAACAAAAAGAATAAAATACCTAGGAATAAACTTAACCAAAGAGGTGAAAGATCTGTACACTGAAAACTTTAAAACATTGCTGAAAGAAATTGAAGAAGACACAAAGAAATGGAAAGATATTCTGTGCTCTTGGATTGGAAGAATTAACATAATTAAGATGTCCATACTTCCGAAAGCAATCTATAGACTCAATGCAATTCCTATCAAAGTTCCAACAACATTTTTCACAGAAATAGAGCAAAGAATCCTAAAATTTATATGGAACAAAAAAAGACCCTGAATAGCTAAAGGAATCCTGAGAAAAAAGAACAAAGCTGGATGTATCACACTCCCTGACTTCAAAATATACTACAAAGCTATAGTAACCAAAACAGCATGGTACTGGCACAAAAACAGGCACACAGATCAATGGAATAGAATCAAATCCCAGAAATAAACCCACACATCTATGGACAGCTAATCTTTGACAAAGGAGCCAAGAACATACAATGGAGAAAGGAAAGTCTCTTCAACAAGTGGTGTTGGGAAAACTGGACAGCCACACGCAAAAAAATGAAAATAGACCCTTACCTTACACCATACACAAAAATTAACTCAAAATGGATTAAAGACTTGAATGTAAGACCTGAAACTATGAAACTTCTAGACGAAAATATAGGCAGTACACTCTTTGACATCGGTCTTAGCAACATATTTTCAAGCACCATGTCTGACCCGGAAAGAGAAACAATAGAAAAAATAAGCAAATGGGACTACATCAAACTAAAAAGCTTCTGCACAGCAAAGGAAACCATCAACAAAACGAAAAGACAACCTAACAATTGGGAGAAGATATTTGTAATCCGTACATCTGATAAGGGGTTAATCTCAAAGATATATATAGAACACATGCATCTCAACAAGAAAAAAACTAACAACCCAATTGAAAAATGGGAAAAAGACCTGAACAGACATTTCTCCAAGGAAGATATACAGATGGCCAACAGGCACATGAAAAGATGTTCACCATCATTAACTATCAGGGAAATGCAAATCAAAACTACAATGAGATATCACCTCACGCCAGTCAGAATGGCTATAATTCACAAGACAGGAAACAACATGTATTGGAGAGGATGTGGAGAGAAGGGAACTCTCATACACTGCTGGTGGGAGTGCAAACTGGTGCAGCCACTATGGAGAACAGTATGGAGATTCCTCAAAAAATCAAGGTTAGAACTACCATACGATCCAGCTATACCACCACTGGGTATTTATCCAAAGAATGTGAAAACACCAATGCATAAAGATACATGCACCCCTGTGTTCATTGCAGCATCATTCACCATAGCCAAGACTTGGAAGCAATCTAAGTGCCCATCAAGGGACGAATGGATAAAGAAGATGTGGTATTTATTTACTTATTTATTGTGAGGAAGATCAGCCCTGAGCTAACATCCATGCTAATCTTCCTCTTTTTGCTGAGGAAAACTGGCTCTGAGCTAACATCTATTGCCAATCCTCCTCCTTTTTTTTTTTTTTCCCCAAAGCCCCAGTAGATAGTTGTATGTCAGAGCTGCACATCCTTCTAGTTGCTGTATGTGGGACACAGCCTCAGCATGGCCAGAGAAGCGGTGTGGCAGTGCGTGCCTGGGATCCGAACCCGGTCAGCCAGTAGCGGAGCGCGTGCACTTAACCACTAAGCCACGGGGCCGGCCCAGAAGATGTGGTATTTATATACAATGGAATACTACTCAGCCATAAGAAGCGATGAAATCTAGCCATTTGTGACAACATGGATGGACATTGAGGGTATTATGCAAAGTGAAATAAGTCAGAGCGAGAAGGTCAAATATCGTATGATCTCACTCATTAAGTAGTAGATAATAACAACAAACAAACACATAGAGACAGAGATTGGATTGGTGGTTACCAGAGGGGAAGGGTGGAGGAAGAAGGGGGAAAGAGACTATTAGGCACATATGTGTGGTGATGGATTGTAATTAGTATTTGGGTGGTGAACATGAGAACAGGATGTAATCGATGCAGAGATACAAGTATAATGATGTACACCTGAAATTTATACAATGTTATAAACCAATGTTACCACAATAAACCAAAATAAATAAATAAATAAATAAAATCTAGGTCTGGAAGGAGCCAACTCATCAGATTTGTCCAATACATTATGGGTATCTTGTTGACTTCCTAGACAATTGCTTTACACTGAATTATTCTTTGGTAAAATGTCATTAGTCTGAATTGAGAGATACACACACCATTCCATGAAATTCATTGCTGTGCTTTCTAGAAGAATGCTGTTGGAGTTACTATTTCTCACATTACACAGTATGATCCAGGTAGAGGATGTTTCTTAAGTACCAGCAAGAGGATTATGTGTGCCCTTCTTGAGAAATGGATGGGTTTTTAACCTCATGCATCATCTGGACTATGGAATTGGTTATTTCCCATTTTGAATTGGATGCTAGAAAGCTTGTCGTTAAATTTGTGGCTGGCATCTCACAGGTGTATATAATGTCAGAGCATGCATTCCAAACACTGACCTCACTTTGGACTTCATTTTAAGTTATTGCTCCTTTATTTTAACCTTTATATGTATTATTTACATTATATTGTTGATATATCTTATTGTTGAGAAATTTAGAGAATGCAGAATGACAATATTTTTCAAAGAAAATTAGGGGCCAGCCCAGTGGCATAGTGGTTAAGTTTGCACGCTCTGCTTCGGTGGTCCAGTGTTCACAGGTTCAGATCCCAGGCGCGGTCCTCTACACTGCTCATCAAGCCATGCTGTGATGGCTTGAAAAATAGAGGAAGATTGGCACAGATGTTAGCTCACGGACAATCTTCCTCACCAAAAAAAAAATAGACAAAAGAAAATTAAAGATTATCCCATCACTCAGATAATCATTATTAACATATTGAAGTATGAGCATATGAACATCTAGACTTATTTTATCATGCTGTATTTTATTAGGTTTATTAGGTTGCTTTGAGGTTTTTTTGGAGGTCAAGTATATAACATAAGATATAAATAAATAAACTGAAAAAAAATTAAAGAAACACATTTAAGTCCCTGATCTTGTTTCCACTGGGGTAGATCTTACTTATCACTTTGTAGGTGGACTAAATTCTATGTCTGTGTCTTCATATATGCATTGAGAATCTTTACATTTAGGTACATTTCAGAGTATACCTATAGTCACCAATTTATCTTTAAGTCACACTGAAGATAACGAAAATATTTTGCCTGATGTATTATAATAAAGTGACAAATCAGTCATTGATTCCTTCATTAATAAACCTCTAGAGCATGAACATTGTATTTATTTTGCTCCTATTTGAAACTTGGAACCAATTCACCTTTTCCCTCTTAACTGAAGAATGGCAACATTCATTGGGTGACTCTTGAAATAAAAGCTTATCTTGGGGCCTCTGTAGAGTTCTGCTAATCTCTCTAGCAGGAATCTAACTAAATGAGATATTAGAAGTAGAATCATTTTCACATATAAGGCATTGTAGCAGCATCACTGGTGTAATAATGATAATGGTATTAAAAATGATACCTATATCTTTTAAAAATAATGAAGAGATACCCTAATAAGAAGAAGGAGCCAGGCCGGCCCCGTGGCTTGGCAGTTAAGTGCACGTGCTCTGCTACCGGCAGCGTGGTGTTGGGACCCCTGGCGCGCTCTGACGCACTGCTTCTCCGGCCATGCTGAGGCCGTGTCCCACATACAGCAACTAGAAGGATGTGCAACTATGACATACAACTATCCACTGGGGCTTTGGGGAGAAAAAGGGAAAAAAAGGAGGAGGATTGGCAATAGATGTTAGCTCAGAGCCGGTCTTCCTCAGCAAAAAGAGGAAGATTAGCATGGATGTTAGCTCAGGGCTGATCTTCCTCACAAAAAAAAAAAAGAAGAAGAAGAAGGAGCCATGCCTGGTGTTGTAGTGGCTAAGTGTGCATGCTCAGCTTTGGCCGCCTGGAGTTCGCGGGTTCGGATCCCAGGTGTGGACTTATGTACCACTTATCAAGCCATGCTGAGGCAGATGTCACACATATAAAGTAGAGGAAGATGGGCACAGATATTAGCTCAGGGCCAATCTTCCTCAGCAAAAAGAGGAAGATTGGTAATGGATGTTAGCTCAGAGCTAATATTCCTCACAAAAAAAAAAAAAAAAAAAAGAGCTATGAAAGAGAAGAAAGAAATAGGAAACAGGTTGTACAAGTAATTTCTTTTAGAGAAAGCGTGGTCTTAACCTTTTATAGCATGTGTTGTTGAAGAAGAATGTCAAGAAGAAGGAGGAGGAGGCGGAAGAGGATGAGATTTTTAAATAAAGAAGAAAATGGTTGGAGAAAGACAGGACAATTTTCATGGATAAGAGTAAAGAGGAAGAAAAGGGTCTTGTTCAACAAGGATGTTAAAGTTTTTCTAAGACCATAGAAAACGCTCATTGGTTTCTGGTTGTGGGTTGTTGGGACTGGGAGGATATCTTTTAAGCACATCTCCTTTAATCTCTCTCTGTCTCTCCATCTCTCTCTCTTTCCCTCTCTCCCTTCCTCTTTCTCCCCATCCCCACTCCTTAACAGATGAGGGAATTGAGATCCAAAAAGATGATACAATCTGCTCCAAATTACACAACTGGGCAGCAGAGATAAGGTTAAAAATCTAGACTTAATAATTTCTAGCTCAATTTCCCTTTCACTTCACCGGATGGGGACAAAAAAATATACAGCAGTGCCATGATAAAGTCATCTCAGAGATAAATCATGGTTAACTAAACTACTGCTGAGATTAATTAGCTAAAAAGAGCCAGCCTTTTTGATGTGTGTCTAAATTGGGATTACACAGTTAATGATTTTAGCAATTATGTCTATTTTTCTGAATAAATATAGTCTATAGTAATCTACTGGATTATTGCTGAATTTCTATCCGGACTCGACGCTTTGGTCAGTCCTTTGATGGTGGAGTCACTATGGCCCCCAATCCCTTTGCCTCATTGGACTTCTTTCCCATTCTCCACGCTAGTCCTCAATCCGAGTTCACCCCATGTCCCAGGCCTAGAAAACAGCTAGAGAAGGTCACACACTGAGTACAGTTCATCTTCTAGCCCAATAGCCCTTGATAGATTCAGACAGTTGCTCCTAATTAATGTTCAGAAGTTCTTTTTTCCCCTAATTAATTCTCTGGAAAATTCCACATTGCAGTTGTTGCCATGCTTTTCTTCTATCCTTAGGACTAGTTCCATCCTCTGAGCAGATGACCCCATCTATTATTTCACTGAGAAGATTGAGGCCATTTTCCTTTTTCTCTACCAGGAAATATCTATGTGCATACATTGAGCACGTTCCTATGTACATCTCCACACTCATCCTCATTCCTAGATTAACTCCTACACCTGCCTCCTGGTCCTATAGCTCCCTCTCAAATTCCAAACCTCCCACTTTGCCCGCCTCTTCAGATTTTTCTTTATCAATAATTCCTTACATCTAGTTTGCTCAAAAAAAAATTTTTTTTTTTTTGGCTCTCTCTCTTCAAATATGTTCAGATCTCCACCCTCTTGAGGAAAGCATCCTTGAACTTCTTGCTCATTTGACTGGCACTGGCCGTTGGAAAGTGCATTAACTCTCAATAATTGAGTTATTACTATTGTTCAGATCCTTTGCAGACCTGTATCTATAACCTGTACCATTCTCCTAAGCTATAGCTAAATTCTATTCAAGACCATTCCAATTTAGTTCATTCAGTTTAAGAAAATCTGATTTCACATTTGTCACCACCTTTCATTTTTCTGTTTCTGACTTGTTATGCCTTGATTTCATTTTTCTTGGTTCTCTGATGTCCTTTTATATTTAAAACTACTATATTCTTTCTCTCCTCACATACTGCTATGCTGTAGTCACATACTATTATGGCTCAGACTGGCATTGCCATATAACAGATACTATTCTTCTATTTCTGCTTCGACATCACAGACCAGGTATAAAACGCCCCATGCACATGGAATTAACTGACTTATTTCCTACTCAGACTCTTCTCCAGAAGCTGGTGATTGGGTAACTGGCTGGCCAGTCCCTCATTATCTTACATCCCAATAATTACAACAGCCTTCACACAAGATCCTCAGACAGTAGATAGGGAACAAAGATGGGAAATTAAACTTTCCCCAAACCCATTGCTTGTTCACATCGTCCTTCTCTCCAAAATTTATTGTTTTCCCACGGTATATTCTATACAATAAAGCCCAAGTTCCTCAGCCTAGAATTCAAGTTCTCCACTCAAGTCTGTTTCTCTAATTTCTCTCTGTTCACATCTTTCCACAGCATGAATCCACCTCTTCAACCAAATTTGTCTACTCAGACATGCCATGTGCATTTCCACTGCTGCACTTTTGTTTATGCCATTCTTCCCACTTTTAAGTCAAACAACTCTATCCTATCTACATCATACCCATCCAAGGCCAAAAAAATTTAACAAAATTCAACATCCATTACTGCTTAAAATATTAGTTACCTAGGACAAGGCAGATCCTTCCCTAAATTGAAGGACTATCATCTTAAACCAATAGTCAATATTATGTTTAATAGTGAAGTTCTAAAATATTTCTTTTAAAATCAAGAATGAGAAGAGGATGCTAGCTATTACCAATATTATTTAATGCTGTAGTGGAATTTAAGAGATATCTATCTTGGCAAAGAGGAGCCAAATATATCTTAATTTGAAGATGACATTATTATTGCCTACTCAGAATCAAATGAAAAAGTAGTAGAACTAAGTGGAGAGCTCACCAAGGTTGTAGATTATAAAATAAATATCCCGCAAATCAATAGATTTCCCATACCAGCAATGACCAAATGGAAAAAATACAATGAAAAAATGATACCATTCACAATAACTCAGAAGTATATAATAATAAAAATAAACTTAACAAGAAATGTGCACGATTTATACGAATGAATCTGCCAAACTTTAATGAGGGCTATATGTCATATCCGCCATTCAGTGTGAGCTGTGAACTCAGCTCAATCCTGCCACCTCCAAAAAGCTTTCCAAAACGAAGCTCAAAATATTCTCTCATCTGAACTCTTGTAGTTTTTATTGTGGATAACAGTCAATTGATTCTTAGTCACATAGCGCTTTAGACTGTGAGACTCTCAAGAATGAAGACAGTGCTGTTTGTATAGTGGTTATGATGTAACTGGTCACCTCAGTCTCTTTAGCCTCTGTATTCTGATCTGTGAAATGGGAATTGTAAGAGTATGTATGTTACCAGGTTACTATGTAGATTACATGAATAATTTATAATTAATAATATAACATAGTAAATTTAACTTATAGTAAATAATATTTAATAACTATTAAAATAATATATCAAATAATAATGTAAATTACTATTACATTATCACTAATTTAAATTTGTAATTCCCTGTAACTTGGCACATAATAAGCCCTCAATAAATGGTAGCCATTAGTTGGTATGAAGTTACACATGGTAGGCCAAGGTGTTGACAAATGTCAAAAACAAATGACCACTTTAATTCTATGGATGGCAACACAGGAAGAAATACAGACAAAACACAGCATCTGTAACTCAGAACAAAAGGGAGTCAGAAACTAGAAGTAAAACGTGGTCAAGGTCTGGGAATCAGAAGCCTGGTGTTGCTTTAGAGAGCAGTTGCTGGGAATGAAGAGAGCCAACGGATGCTCCAGGGAAAAGAAACTACATATAGTCAGGGAAAGCCCCCACCTGGTTTGAAAAGAACACTGCACTTATACTAGTAGGAAGATGAATGTATCTAGAGAGGTGATGGGTTTGGTTTGCTGATATTCTAAGTGCTAATCCCACAGAAAGATCAAAGAGAGTTTTCAAATCAATGGGAAGGTGAGTGTGGTGGCAGCAGCCAAACCGTATATGAAAACATCATACCCATGCCCATAGTAGATGCACAGTAAATACGCTTTGAATAAATGCCATGCCGTTTCAGAATAATTGAGATCACCTACAGTGATCTTGATTTAAGGTATTATGAAACAGTTGCTTATTATCAACTGGTTCAAAAGCCAAGTTCCAATTAGAGAATATTCATTCCACATGAGCAACAAAAAGCCAAAAGCTGTTCTGAATCAGGCTTATGTTAGCTGGTTTGACTTCAAGAGAAATTAATTTTTTAAATTATTATTTATTCATCTTGCTTCAAAAAGCATTTAAGGCAGTAGAAATCCATATTTTCATTCTAATCTTGTTATCTTGTTAAATGTTATCAAACCCCATTGCAAGAACATATGAGAAACTTCATATAATTTGTGTTCTGTAATGTTTTTTGTTACTAAGTTTGTTATAATCATGAGTAAGTTTTCAGACACATTTGTGCTGTTATTTTAGCAAAGCTCTTTCTAATGTTAACACAGTCTCTACAATGGTGACCTTCTAGACATGGTCAAGTTGGAAAGACTCAAGAGAACCTCTACAATGTTTAGGATTTCATCTGCCAATCTATTTTCTCCTTCCGCCTCTCTATTGCATAGGGCTCAGGTGAGCATGTTGTGTATGCTGTCACATTGCATAAAGGCTTCTTCTGTTGGGCTAGTCTAATATAATTTTTTAAATGAGTCAGAGGTAAATAGAGGAAGACCACCATCTTTATCACACTAAGTTCATCTGAGAATTTTGCTGTATGGCTATATTAAAAAAACAAACAACTTTCAACATAGGTTTAAGTCTTTTTCACAGGTAATCATAAGCATAATTATCATCCAAGAAGTCCTAGAAGACTTTGATAGGTCACAAAGAAGTGCTGTAATGAGCTACAGTGAGTATTTTTGACATGGAAAATTGAGGATACTCCAACTAGCTGAAAGGCTCAGCCAGGACTCTCCAGTGTTGTGTCAATAACTATATATAAGAGATCTACAAACACACAATATGGAGGGATGAGATGAAAAGACTTTAAAAGTCAAGTAAAAATGTGAATACCCTTTCAAAGCAACGCTAAAGTAATGGCACCATAGTATTGAGAAAGGACGGTGGACTTTTCTGCTGAAGACCTGGGTTAAAATCCCAACCCTGCCGCCTCCTAGCTCTGCTACTAGGGTGAGCTATTTACCCCTAAAACCTCATTTTCCTCATCTATACATTATCTGAGAGTAATCTCTACCTCCTGAGTTGTTTGAGGATTGAGTGAAATGATTCATGTAGAAAACGTTTAGTAAATTTTACTAATTAATACTATGAAAATAATATAAAAACTAAAAACTGTGTGTGTGTGTTTCAGTGCCAGAGGAAGGCACACTTTATTGCCTTGTGTCTTTTTACCAGGACAAAATAAATTCAAGGAATGCAGAGACAGACGTTAACATCTGTCTAGTATAAAGCAAAAACATTGTCATTCAGCTGATGAGTGTTTAGAATGAAGAGTAAACAAGATGACATGGATCGTAGCCTGGTGTATTTCCACTCAGAGAAACTCTTCAAGTCATCTTCTCTGTTTCTTAGTAATCTCATTGCTTTCAGAGATAGTCATGTAAATCAGCTGACACTTATCAGGAAGATACAGAAGCGGACTGATAAGCTACACACCCAGCGAAGACCTAATCACACACCTTTGGAGATTTATGAGATTTCTCCCCGGGAGAGGGCTGATCCACAAGAATCGGCAGGACAAAGGAAATGTGGCTGGTGGTATTACTCAGCTTATAACTGCACCTCCCTTTTCCCCTCTTGAAGGGCAGTTTTAGAAGTCACTCAGAGCCTTTGCAGTGTGGACTGTTTTGTATTGGACCCTGTAGGAAAGTAAAAGGAAACAAGAAAAAAAAAATTGACTCTTCAAGGCACTTATTATTTAATGAAGACAAGTGTGAAAGAGAAATATATAAATCCCTTACAAAAACTAGAGACAGTGTGGGACAGAGGGTAAGAGTACAAACTTCAGAGTCAGACCTCTCATGGCTGGAATCCTGGCTCCACCACTTACTAAGTGACCATATTAAAGTAACTCTAACTTTCTATTCTATGCCTCGGTTCCCATGGGGGTGACGGTATCTCACAGGGTGACATGAGTGCTCGGTGCAATGACACATGTCATCCACTTGGTGAAAGTTTTCAGTCATGATAGCTACTATGTTTATGTCGAGGGAAATGATCTCAGTCTTGGAAATGTAAGCAATCTTTCCCCTGCTTCAAAGTCAATTAACGATAATTGTGCTTTTCTTTAATTTTTCAAATGCCTGAACGTAGCAAGTTGAATTGTTCGGGGTTGAGAGAATAGATGAACCAGAGATAAAAGAGACACAGACGACCCATTGCTGGAGCTGTTTTTCATTTTCTGGTTAAGGCTTGACTGAAAGTAACTGAGTAGCTTGGTGTGAACTGACTGCCAGTGTGGATCTGGAGCCAGACAACCAGGTTCTCGTGCTACCTGCCACACACTACCTTTGTTACCCTGGGCAAGTTCTTACCTCCCAGCCCTTAGTGTCCACCTGGTAAAATGAGAACGGCAGTACTGCCTAACACAGAGAGTCATTGGGAGCTCGAATGAAGTTAGTGTACAAAATGTTTAGCATAATGCCTGGTGATCTAAGCATTCAGTCAAATTTAGATAATGGTGATAATGATACTAATAAGTGGGTCACCTTGCAATACCAATCTGAAAGTCTAATGTTCCTGTAAAATTCCTCATAAGAAGTTAAAACAGTGAATTTGAACTAAAATCATGTATTATTGGCACTACATATTTTATAAATAGGGTAAAAATTGATACTAATTTGGGCAAAGGTTTGTAAAAACCTTAGACAGTATGCTCCTATTTGATGTCTGTTTCCCCCAAACTGCTCCATTATTTTTCTCAAACCCCCACTAGTTTTTGGTTAATTTTTTCCTCCTGATCATTTATCATGAGACGCTTGTCAAATATTTTACACTTAACTAAGTGCCATCACATAAAATATCTTTTACCTCCAAATAACTTCAAATTCCAATCTGAAACTAAATACGAAACCCCTGGGAAGTCTGGAATGTCTAGCAATGTTACTTCAAGTCACAAGGACACTTTGGCTGCACAAACCTTAAGCTGTAATTAAAAAGAGGCTGCCACTCATACAGCACCTTCTAATATTAGGTTCTATGCTAGGCTCTTTACATATTTCAATTAAAATTGAAAATTTTAATTGAACCTTCATAACAAACCTGAAAAGTGAATGCTCTCATGCTCACACTTGAAAAGCAGACCTTGAGATGTGAGCCAGTTTGCTTAAGATCAAAGAGTTAAGAAATGGCAGAGTCGAGGCTAGACTCTAAGTCCATCTGACTTCAAAGTCTTTCCTTTTTCTTAAGCCTCACTGCCTCTCCCCAGGGAATTGGGCACACACTCAAGCCAGTCAGTAGGGACCACAGAAACCTGCTGCTGACCACAGGGCCCAGCCCCCTTGCAGGAATCCAGTGCCCACCAGAGGGTGGTGCTGAGAATCTCCCTGACCCAGACAGGACTGGCAGAGGCACCCGCGGGCCTGGCCTGCAGGTGAGGCATGTGGAGAATCCAGCTTCAGCGAGCTGAAAAGACAAACGCAGCGGGGCAGGTCGAGCCCGGCGCAGAGAGCTTCACAACGAACATATTTGGTCCAGCAGCTTTCAAATGTTATCTCTGCTCACAGTGGCGTTTTGTCTTGGTTTGCTGTTTACAGTGGCACTGTCTTTTCAAATGAACTCTTATGTGCTACCCCTTTATAAATGAACACATAAATAAAAGCTCGGATGTTCTGATGTGGGATCAAGGGACAGAGAACTAGGTCCTCTGGGCTCTTTGCTAGCTTCTGGTGGGTGGCTCCAGAGACACATCTGTGGCTCCATAAGGCTCTCAGGAGCAGTTTGAAAATCACTACATTACTTATTAAGAGAGTTTTGGGGAAAAAAAAACGAATATTGCAGAACCACATCACACAGTGAGCTTTTCTCTAGCAGTGTTTCTCAGAGTGTGCACAAGAATCAAATTAACCATTTGTACAAATGCAGATCCCTGTTTCCGGTCCAGGCCTGCTACTTGGGGGAAGTCTTAGCCAAAGATCTGAAAGGCTCCCATTCCTTGCCATACCCCAAATAATTCATAGGGTCTTTTTATAAAACTGTGGCTTGAAAGTTTCAGAACTCAGAGTTACATCACTCAAAAGGTTTTTTTCAATAAAGCCCACGACTTGGTTACAATCTACCCTTGTCGAGGTGACCTGCTCCCTGGACATGATCCCAAGATGATTGACAATGATATCATCCAATGACAACTTTTCCTTACTTATGTGAGTGACAGGTTTCCTTCAGGATCTAATAAAAATGTGAAAAAGTACAAGCATGCAAAAATTGTCACAATATAGAGAAAGGTAAAAAGATTTTGAAAAATCCAACATGTCTTTTTTTCTCCCTTAATTATAACTTTCATAGAATATTTCATAGAAATAAAAAAAATCTCAAGCTTTGTATTTCCAGACTGTCCTAAAAAGAGTTTATTAGACTCTCTGGTGGGTGGAATTCAGGAATCTGCATTTTTATTAGCTCTCCAGGTGATTCTTAGGCATACTAAAACTTGAAAACTAGCAGTCTAAGACTCTGCTGCTTAAAATGTGGCCTGCAGAGCTGTAGTGTAGCCATTCTCTGGAAACTTGATGGAAATGCAGAATCTTGGGGCCCCACTTCAGACCTGCTGAATCAGAATGTGTCCTCTGACAAGATTTCCAGGTGATTCCAATGTGCAGCAAAGTCCGGAAACCGATGGTCCACAATCTTGCTTCTCAACATGTGGTCCTGGGTGCTTGTTAGACTTGCAGAATCTTGGGCCCTACCCCAGACCTGCTGAATCAGAATCCGTATCTTAACAACATCCCCTGGTAGTTTATAGGCACATTACATTTCAGGAAGTGCTGGTCTAGAAGAGGCAAGGGAGACCCCTCAATCTGTAGCCGGAAGGAGGAAAAGAGTAGGGATCTGGAAGCGCATTCTCAGCGGCACACCTGGCACGAGTGAGCTCAGATACGGGGCTGCACACAGCTGCCTTTCCACCGCCCCACTGTCCTTGCTTTTTGCTGGCCTGGTCTCTCATCCCATCAGCTAACTAGCCTGCTAACAGGGTGAGTGCAGAATAATTCTTCCTTTGTCTCTTTGAGCAAGAATGTTGACATTCACTCTTGATTAAAAACCATTTATTATGCCTGTGCATTCCAGGCAGTGGACGGAAGACACTGTCTCTGCTCTCCAGGCCTCACCTATTTCCACATCAGTAGGCCTGCCCTGTACCCCTCACCTGCCTCTGCCTCCCCCTCCTGCTCCTCGAGCCCATTTTGAATGCAGATAGTGAGCCTTTCGTGGCCACTTTGGTGAAGCTGTCCTTAATGAGCTGGAGCTTGGCTGTGCCACACCTCACAGTGCCCTCAGGGACATGTCACCAGTTGATTTATGACATTTCTCTTCACCTGGCATTGAGGTTGGCTGGGCAGCAGCTTCCTTGGGTGCAACCTGTGGCTCAGGAGGTGAGGGAGCAGGAGGACCTGAATGTGGGGTCGCCCTCAGACTGCTCACGCCCATGACCCCCACCACAGACCCTCAGAAATGCTCTGATCCCTGCGCCTCTTGGAAGACAGCTTCTGGTGTCTGTGTTGCCTTGGGGTTAAAAGGGAAGGTGGGGCCCTAGATCCTCAATGGATTTTTGACCATCCTGATCAGAAAGAGGTTCAGTTCCTCACCACGGCAATGCTGTGGTGCTGACAGCCAGTCATCACACTGCTCGGCTCCCCCCAGGACACGCTCCTTCTATTCAGGATTCAGTCAGGCAGAGAAGCACGTGTCTCCCTCCCACTACACGTGTCCTTTCCTGGCAGGTTGGGGTGAAGGTGTCTTTGGGTGACACTGAGCTCATTTTTACAGCCGTCTGTGGAGACTGGACATTGCGGCAGGAGCTCCTCCGGAGGGCTTCCATCAGCACAGTGTTGAAATCACCAAGTCGAGCCACGCTTTGCATTGCACATGTAAATTTGACCTTCTTCGCTGGGGCAAGGAAAGTTGGGGTTTCTGCATTTTGTGTTGTTGCCACAGTGGCTGATTCAAGAGAGAACTTGAAGCACCCTGCACGACTCTTACACCTCTACACCTTTCCCACTCTCATCCCCACACCTCCCCTTAGTGCCACATCACAGCGGTGTGCCAGCAATGTGGACAGACAGTGATTTGCTCCACTCTTATCTAGTCATTTTTCCAAAAAGAGGCTTCAAAAAGTGTGGATAATCCATCTCTGGGCTAACGGTGGACTGGCTAATTGTACTCTGGGAAGAGTCTAAACTGGTTTTTTTGTTGAAACAGACTCATCATTTTCTGTAGACAACCATGACTTTGAACGTCACAAAAGTCACCAAACCCCTATGGATGCCACGTATATAAACGCAAACATCCCTGCATGAAGGCTAGAGGCTACACAAGGTGATTTTCTCAACTCCTTTCCAGCACCGAGACCTATGAATCTGTGAACTTCTTCTCTCCTCTTGCCTGATCTCATCCCCTTTTCAGCAAGGCCTTCCGTGAAGACTCTCCATTCTCAGAGGAGTATGGGGATTGTAGCCTCTACTGTGGTTTACTGTGAGGTTTCTCCCACTCAGTTCAGAAGACTAGGCACAAGAGGTCCTGCAGGTGGAATGTTTATTCTTTCTCAGTGAAAGAGATCTCTGTATCTCACTGCATATGTATTCTGTTTCCTGTCCTCCCCGTCTTCTACCAACTGGTTCTTCTCAACCATCTCCTGACATGTGACTTTATGCCCTTTTTGTTCTTTTATTCATTTATGCACTCATTCTTTCAACAAATGTTCACAGAACGTTTTCATGTGCCAGGCACGGTGCTAGGTACTATGGATTCAAAGGTGAGGTAGTCTCATGGAGCTAACAGTGTAGAGGGGTAGGTAAGCCTCCACCAAAAAACTCACACAATGCGTAACCACAGACTGGAATAAGAGCCCTGAAGGAAAGGAACACCGTTCCAGGTGAGCCTGTAACTACAGAACCTGACTGTGCCAGTGTGTGTGATGTCAAGCTCCACAAGGGAAGTCAAGCTCTGAGAGATTCATTGACACAATTGGACAAACCAGACAAAACTCCTCATCAAAATCGTGTCTGAAAGCCCTTGTATTCTGTCACATCGTGGAGCCTTCTCCAAGCAGAATAGTAATCCGTGCTTGGTGAAGACAGGAGAACTCACACGCTAGCAAGCAGCCCACATCTTCTTCCCAGTCTCTTGGCAGGCATATTAATTAATTGTATTGTCATTGTATCAAATTTTGCCTGACAGCTGTCAAAATACGGTGAACTATAGGAACAAAGTAACGTGACAGATAGCTTAGAGGCACTACAGAGGAAAGTCCCAAAAGAGAATGATCTCATACAAATACAACTCCTGCACCATTCCTCATTTCAGGTGGCTCAGGCAGGTCTCAAAATCACTCAATCAAGGGTAGCTCAGACTTAGAACAGATTGCAAAGAGAGGCTTTTCCAAACTAAATTACCCTTTAGCACCTTAAGAAACATGCTAAAGGCAAGGCAACTTGCTAGAGAGAAATGATATAAATGACAAGGGCAAGGACTGTACAACAGGGTAGTGCTGCCTCTTCCTTCCCATAGATGCATTTGGCTAGGTGGATCTGGGTATTCATCATGCATCTTTCAGTTGTAAGTACTGAAGCCCAGTTCAAATTTGCTATTTCAAAATGATAATTTATTGGCACATGTATTAGAAAAGTCCAGGAGTGGGTCTAGTCCCAATTAAAGGCTGAAATGATGTAAGTTAGACCTAGTTTCTAGTTTTCTTCTCCCTTTTTTATCTCTGCCATCCTCTGTGTTGGCCTCACTCATAGGCAGGCTCCATCCTCACGGTGGCATCCAGCAGATGGCGACTTAGAACTTCTAAGTGTAAAGAGAGTTTCTTTTCCTGAATAATTTCAGAAAATCCTGGTGAAGGGTTCTCATTGACTCAGTTGGTCATGTTCCCATCCCTAAACTAATCAAAGTGGACAAGGTTTTAACCAGTTTTGCTTAGATTATATGATCTTTGCTGGAGCCTGTGGTTGGTGCCAGACCCACTATATTCCATGGCTGAGAGTGATGTGGAGAGATACTCAAAAGGAAAGCCAGAGAGCTATTAATAAAAAAAGGAATGGAGCTGGATGAGCAAAAACAGCATACGTCTCTACTATGTGCTAATGTTAGGGCTTACAATAGAACGGAGGGTTTTGCAGGTAAGATCAAGAGGGTTTTCCAAGTGGGTGAAAAAAGACTCAGGCTACTCATTTGGAAAAACAAAAAGTTCTCTGGCAAAATTCGCAACTTAGGATAAGACAGTCTATAAAACTATAGGAGACAAGGTCCTGGAGGAAATATTGGGGAAGACAAATAACATTATTCTTAAATGGAGGACAAATGTGATGACCTCATCAGATTTTTCTAATTCTTATTTCACAAGGACTCATACTCAGTAGACACTCAATAAATATTTTTATTTGATTTCTGTGATTTGATACTCAGAGTGAAAATTAATCTCCACGTAATTATAAGAGAACTAATTAAGGCAACAGAGTTATTGCTAAGATCCCTAATCAATAAAACCCACAGGTGTCCTTTCAATTAGATTAGAAAATTAATGAATACACATTTTTCCCTCAATTTACTGTGCCAACATAAAGTTTCTCCCAGACTTTAAATTATTTTATTTTTTTTAGAAAGGAAAAGATTACAGACATTTTAAGGTCTTACCGGGACTTATCCCCTGTTTCTAAGTAGGCTCGCATCTAAAATCATTCTCAAAACATATGATTATGATCAGGATTGGATGACATGAACAAATTCCCCATAGTCAAGTTTTCTCCCCACAAAATTAATCTACCTAAGCATACGTACAAATTCAACTGGCTCAGCCATACTGGATCCTATCACATTTCCTAGCATCCATAGGTATAAGTAAACATTTACTGAATTGAGAGATTAAACAATAATGGCTGAAAAGGCCGATCTGACTATTCCAAAGCCCAAGACCATTCCAAGGCCCAGTCCTTTAACGATGGATTCCTGAGATGCATGATGGGTGACGAGTGAAAAAATGAGGTTTTTAGGTCCAATGAGTTTTGGATTAAAATATCATCATCTGTATCACTTTGGGGCAATTGGTTAATCTCTCTGGCTTTCAAATCTTTCATCAGTAAAATGGAGACAACAATACCTACCCCATAGAGTTATTACAAGGATTTGATGAGACTCTATATAGAAAGCAGCTGAAACAGAGCACAACCTTAAAAATGGTTGCCATATTTATATTTATATTTTCAACCTTTTTATAAAGTTTGGTATTGATAAACACTTTCAGTGTCTCCAAACTCACCCATGAATCAAGATATTACATCTATAATCCTCTAGGTCAAAAATATTTTGAGTATTTCTCTATACAGTCATATGCTGCATAATGAAGTCTCAGTCAATGACAGACTGCATATACAATGGTGGTCCCGTTAGATTAGTACCATATAGCCTAGGTGTGTAGTAGGCTATACCATCTGGGTTTATGTAAGTACTGTAGGGGAAGAAGAAATTTTCCTCTACTATTCTAGGTTCTCCTGGCTGGTCTAAGAATTAAATTCACATGAGACAGATTAACAGGAGAAAAACAAACACAAGTTTAATAACATATATACACGGGAGAAACCCAAGAAAAACAAATAACTTGCCAAAATGGCTGAGGCCCTCACCTTAAATGCCATCCTCAGCTAAAGACAAAAGAAGATGTCGGGGGTGAGGAGAGTCAGGGACTTCAAAGGGAAGGAAGGCAATTCACAAGTAGGTGGAAAGGAGCTAATGTTTAGGAAACAAGTGTTTGGCCACACAGAAACAGAAGAGCACAGAGGGAAGCCCAGCAAACAGACTTTTCGAGGTTCTTCCTTGTCTACCACAGGGTTATGCTAAGGTGATAGCCCACTTCCTGAGACAGGTTTTTTTTGTGTGTGTGTGAGGAAGATCAGCCCTGAGCTAACATCCATGCCAATCCTCCTCTTTTTGCTGAGGAAGACCGGCTCTGAGCTAACATCTATTGCCAATCCTCCTCCTTTTTTTCCCCAGAGCCCCAGGAGGTAGTTGTACGTCATAGTTGCACATCCTTCTAGTTGCTGTATGTGGGACGCAGCCTCAGCATGGCCAGAGAAGGGCTGAGTCGGTGTGCGCCCGGGTCCGCACCCAGGCCGCCAGTAGCAGAGCACGCGCACTTAACCCCTAAGCCACGGGGCCGGCCCCTGAGACAGGTTTTTTGATTTGAATTCTTTTCGGCAGTTAAGGGAGAGGTAACAAGAATAATTTTCTCAGTCTTTTGTTTCTTAAAAATAATCAGGCTAAAATAATCCTCATGTTAAATGGACACATTTTGGGGCAGCAAATTTTGTTTCCCTTCAGTAGACTCCATGATGTTTGCACAACGATGAAATCACCTAATGATGCATTTCTTAGAATGTATCCCCATCTTTAAGTGATGCATGGCAGTATATAAAAAAAAGGACTTGATTAAATGAAAGTCTTAGTTGTCAAGTAGAATTAGGTATATCACTGAAGATTTCTAACCACTTTTTAAAAGAAGACATTGTATAAGTATATATATATATATATATATATATATATATGCACACACATATATATACATATATGTGTATTGAGGTCTTATATCACATTACTAGTAATGAGTGCAAATTTATTTCATTTACTCTCATCTGTTTGTAATAAGAAGGGAAAATAAATAAATTGAAACACACGTACGCAAAATCACTGACATTTGCTCTGGAAAGGGGGAGAATGACTCTTCATTGGCCCTAACCTATCATTTTTATTTAAAATTCAGTATAGGCAAGCAAAAGAAGCAGAGAATTTGATCTTGAGCACCACCTAGAAATTTAATATGGAATTTGTAGATTCATTAAGGAAAACCTGTGATTTCAAAGCTTCTGGCTGTTCTCTGTGGTCCCAAATGTGAGCTATTCTGTTAAGGAGAACACATTAATAAATATTATGGTTATTTAAGGCAAGACACAGTACTTAGACTAGAGTGGAGACTCTGAGATAAAGCCGTAAATAACAGGAAGTCTCCACTTTTACTTTGATGTTCTGAATTTGGGACTTGGGGAGCTTCCTTGGACTCAGAGAAAAGAGAGGATGAAGGAAAAAGAGATTAAGTACAGAGAAAGTAGGATCTAGCAACATGGATGCAGCTATATGAAAGGAGAGAGAAGGCCAGTCAAAGCCCGCTGTGGTGGGCACTGTGATGCTCCATCAGATCCTCTTTTAGGAATCAAAGACTTATTCTCCCAGCTGCTAGGAGTGCTGCCTAGAAAGCACTCAGCTGTCACTCCTCTTTGAAAATAGCCTAGACTGAAGAGCATCACCTCACTCAATGGCATCCTTCTGAAGCAACTCACCTCCAATGACACAGCAGTATAAAGCCCTGTCCTTTTTGCCCCAACTTGAGACGACTTTGAAGGGCCATCCCAGGTTCAGAGTTCTCCATGGTGTCATCTGAAGCCTTGGTTGAGATGCATTGAAGCCCAATTCCTCCCTCTGCCTACTCCTGCGTCTTTGCCTTCCCTTCCACAGGGTTTGATCCCAAGAACACTTCCATTCTGCATGCCAATCATTGTCTTAGATTCTGCTTCCTTAGGAACTCCATCTGCGACATCTTCCTGTGATGGGGTTGGATGAATGATTTAAAGAACACTGATAATGATATTTGATTTTTAAATGATTTCTTTACTATAATTTCAATCCATTATTCCCAATTCTTCAGTAAAAGCATTATACACAGGATCTTTGTGATCGTCTCATGATTGGGGAACAAGGAACAGGAGTGTCTCTCCTTACTTGGGCCAAAAAATGTAACTATTGAAGCACCAGTGGTGACCTGAAATTTGGGCTGAGAAGAGGAGTTCAGAGAAAAAAGTGACAGGCTGTTGACCCCTGGCAGAATATAGGCATATCCCACATTGCTCTCCTGGGGGAAATCACTAGACTTCCCAAGGCTAGGTGGCATGGAGGATTGAATTACTCTATGTAGATATTAAAGAAAATGGTGGCCCCAGGGGAGTAAAGAGATGCTATCCTTTGTAAATGAAGGTGCATTATTGATCCTTACAGGTGGGTCTACAGCAAGCTGATTTTCCAGCCATTCTTACTGGTTTGTATTCTCATTCCTACTTGGCTCAGGAACACAACTTTGGGATATTGCCTGAGAGTCTTCCCTGGTAACAACACCCAGAATTGGGGTTCCATTAACATAAACTGATAACCAAGTTGAATAATACCATTTTGCTTATTTCTAAACCACTAAGACAATAATTTCTTAACATGTAGATTTAGTGCAATAAAGCCTTCCCGGATTGTTTTTCCCTCAGCTTCTCCCCTCACCTCAAAAAAAGGTGCTTCCAGTCTTAAGACATTTGGAAAATTAGCTCTAGAGAAGCTCCAGGCCTAAATATTTTTTATTCAGCCTCCTCTTTTTTTTAATAGAAATTGTAGATTGGTTTGCCTCAAACCGCGTCTACATTATTCACATCTTGGAGGCTGAAAAAAATTGGGAAAATAGTATTGATATCAGGAATTTCAATGAATGCTTGTGGTGACATCTTCTAAGCTCTTCTTATAAGTTTAATTTATAATCAAATTTGTTCATTTTTGTTTCCTCGAAGCTGACAAAAAGTAAATTCTGGTAGGTATAGGCAATTTCTGCCTTTGTAACTCTGATAAATCCTGGGATCTCACCCAGCAAATGTCTGCATGGGGTCATAGTCAAAGCTGACTTTGGGTGTATTGGAGAATAACGAAAGTATTTTCTGTAAATTTCTTCTAAGGGCTAGTTTAGGGGTTTTACACAGTATACCACACAGAAATGTTCCCAGAAATGAATTTTAAGTTACACAATCCTAGCTACTGCTAAAAGTCAGTCCTTTCTCTATTATCCATGCTTTTCTCCCTTTGCTGTGCATCCGTCAGTGTCTGTCCCTGAGCTAATAGCTCAGGGTGTTACTTCTCCAGCTGGGGCACCCTAAGTGACCACCACATCTAGTTATCAGGGAAACCTCTTCCTCTTTGGTCTTCTCTCTCTTCTAACCTCACAGCCCATTATTTTTTTAACCCCATTGCTTCCCAGCCCTCCTTCAATATCTGTCCTGCCCTCACACTCAGCCTGTACCCAGGTTGTAAGTAGGGGGATGGTGGGGGGGGTGGGAAAAGGTTCACTATGGTCTAATCTAACCTCAGGATGAAATACCTAAGACAAGACCTGCCCCACCGCCAAGATGTGTCTTTCCTTTGCGCTAACCCAAGTTCTGTTATTAAATAGTGTCTCCATCTCTGGCTTGAGTTGCATTACCAAAGGCCCATTTCAGTTAACCTAGCTGAATGTATGCCGGGCTCAGGAGAAGAAAAAAGAAAATCCATCTCATCACATGAAGAGAACATGTTTTAAAGGGCTCTAGGCTACAGATTTATGAAGTCTGCTACACAATGTATAATATAGTTTCAATGGGAAAAATGCAACCACAGTACAAAACAATTGATTTATACACAAATTTTTGAAATTTAAGCCTGTGAAGTACCTGTAGCTCGAACCAAATCTTTGTCATTGCTCCGGAAAACCACCCCCTTGACTATGTTTTGTTGATGAAGGAAGTAAAACAAAACGTTTAGTAGGGCAAGCTGCCAAGTCCTCTCAGTGATAGGAAGGGAGGGATGTAGCAAATAAAAAGAAAAACTTCACAAAAGCAGTAAATGTGCTTGGTTGAGTGACAGATTGCACAGTGCTAGAGACCCATTCCATAAATCAAATCAGAAATTGAACTGGTTCTTTCCGTACAAATAAATCATCTGTTGATGGGTTAATATTCACTGCTTTAAGATTCTTGTTTTTGAGATACTCTGTAAACAGCAGGAAAATGCTATTCTATTTCAGTTTTTATATTTTTATTTATTTTTGCTCTAGACAGGTGATAGATAAATGGGTAGATAGATGATAGATAGATAGATGATAGATAGATAGATGATAGATAGATAGATAGATAGATAGATAGATAGATAGATAGATAGATGATAGATAGATAGATGACAGACAGACATATATCTTGGTGCTGGTGATGGGGATTACATCCAGGCTCCCCAAGGCAGCCTGTGGTTTAGCTCTACTCCTGCCCTGAGGCTGCTCTCAGCACTTTGCTACAACCTTGCTCCCAAGTCCTTCCACCCCAAACTCCACAAATCCAATTCTGTGAGCCCAAAGTCAAAAGTAGCTATTACAGAAGTTCTTGCAGGAAGTGGAAGGGAAGATTCCAATTCTGCTTTCTTCCCACCCTGCTGCTTTCTCTCCATCTCTTTTAACCCTCTTCTCCAACCCTCCACAGCATAGCCAGCCCCACATGGCCTCAATTTTCTTCACTCCTGGCGGCCCCCCACAAGCCACCACTACCACCACCAACACTGCATTTCCACCCAACCTGAGCAATTTACACTCTCTGGCTTATTCAAATTGCATTCTCACATATTACCTTGTTTAGCAAAATAAAGGAGCATCTGTGGGTGGTATGTGCTTGCCATGGAAGGCAGCTGTGGGTTGTAAATAACAGTTCTTCTTAAAATGCGAGTAAAATCCATATAGAAGGACTAACACTAGGAAGTAAGATGACCCCCATAGCAATTTATGGGCCAGGCAGGGTATTTTTAGACAGACACAATTTAAGATAAGAAGCTCTGCTGCTGGGACACGAAAGGTGTTAGAAACGGCTTTCCCTCTGCACTGCCCTCCAAATGCACCAGGGACAAAAAATCACTAGAACTCTTTTAAAGTCTTAGGAAGTGTGGACAGCCTCGTTTTCCAAATTCTAAGGCAAACATTAATACTGTAAAGCAGCTACAGATAATTACTAAGCTCCATTGTGATTTATTAAAACAAAATGACCTTGACAAGGGATTACCTTCTATTTTGACCTCCCGGCTATATTAAGGATGTAAAAATGTCATTATTATCTTGCATAAATATCATGGCTGAATGACACTCTCACAACCTTCATCTAAGTATAAAAAAATCATCATTGTTCCAGCAGTTCTTCAGGTTATCTGGACTGGTCTTCCACACATATATCTATTCATGTTTTCCCTTTTCCCATGATTTTTTCACCTTAAAATTAGGAAAATAGAGATTATGAATCCAACTCTGCTACTCATTTTGGCTTACAACAAGGGAATTTCTGCACTGGAAGTGTCTATGTGCATGAATGAGTTTGTGCCTGAGATAAATAGGTAGGTAGGTCAGTAGATAGATGTAGATAGATTTCCTAGAAATTAAAAAGCAGCAATTATTTATAGGATTATTTCCCCCTTTTGAGTGCAGGAGAGATTTAGCACGTTTTGGTCTAGGAGAAGAAGGACAAGGCAGCACTTAAGCCCTGATTGGGGTTCCAGTGTCTTTGGGCAAGGCTGGAAGTGACATTTTTCCTCACCACCACAGCAGTGATAGAGTTCCACAGCTCAGTCAACCAGAGTGGAAGAAGGGAAATAGCTGGAAAAGAAGCGAAGAAAAATACAACTGAACAAGAGTAGAGAAGTGAATTCTGATTCTCCCTCCTTTTAACACAGCCAGAGGCTACAAGGATTCTGCTTTTTGTTAAGAAATGCTCCCCAAGGGAAGTGTTTTGCCTCCAACTGTGAAGCCGATTGATGTTCTTAAACCCTGGAGGAATCTCGTCTGGCCCTAAAGCTGCTGTTACAGAGCAGGGGGAAAGGTATCTAGAAAGGGGAATTTTTAAAGAAAACATTTTTCTTGATTTTCTTTTCAAAGGGCAGGGGAGTCAGAACACATAAGGCAGGAAACATAAGTGAACAATCTATCTGCACATTTCGTTTACAAAGAGTATGTGCGTGTGATGGGGAGATCCAGATTCTTCAAAAGAACCTGTAGGCAATCTGAAATGTTGATCCAAGTCAATTTTGTGCTCCAAGTCACAGCATCGTTAGTGTTGGCGCTGTATCCATCACATCCAGTGTATAACTCCTCTCCCCGCCTCCTCCTCCCCCAACATTGGAAACTGTAGGAATAGGTATTCTTTCAAGAGTCTGGCCAAATATTGTGGCCTTCATAAAAGTGAACACAAAACATTAAAATGTCAACTCATAAACGATTTTTCTGTGAAGATGGGCAGCTATGCTAATATAGTGAATCTGCATAGTTTTCTGGTGATTTTCCATGGTATAGAGGTGATGAAACAAAGACATTACTGAAGTGTGGAGGCTCACAATTTTTCCTCAACCTCCCCACCACCCTCACCCCACTCCTCCCACTTCCCCACCCACTCCCCAAAGAAAATGACCTGGTATTGCCTGCTTAGCATCCATCTCCCTTCTCTATACTCCAAGCGGACAAAAAACAAAATCCACAAGCAATCCAGGAAAAAGATGAAACATGCCCCCAGGGGCACTGCATGGCAGGGAGATGTGATGGGTCAGGGCATTTTTTGGAAGGACACAGTAATAAGAGAGAGAGTTCATGGGATGAGATGACTGGGATGGTATGATATCAAAGAGAATGTTCTGGGCTGGGGGACAGGAAGGCTTCTGCGAGATAGGAATGCTAGAGAAAGGGAGAGGACAAGAGATGTTAAGAAAAGTTGTCATAGACCGTATATATGGAACCCCTTTAAATGTTTTCGAGATATGAATAAAGATTGGAATTTCTTTGAGGACTGCTGTGCTTCCTTAAAGCAACAAGCTCTGGTTTGGTCATGAGGGACTTGGCTTTATAAGCGTCACACAAATATGAAATGTGGACACTTCTAGCAGAAGTTCCTCTTTGACTGCCAGAAATTCATTACAGTGAGTTTGGTTCCTTGGTTTAAACTGCTTAGTGCTAGTACAGAATCACTCACATTTACCCAACATGTTAGAGCCTTTTCTCCAGTATGTGTTAGAATGGAAAACTGCTTTTTTTTATTCAGACTTAAAATAATTTACACTTTTCTTCATTAATGGAAAATTTGGTAAGAACAAAAGAAGTTTGCATGACCACATAAATAGAAACTGACTTATAGAAAGATCCATGTAAAGAGAGGCTTGCAAAACGTGTTAGCATGCTGCAAATTGCCAAGCATTGGGGTCTAAGAGGTAGGGATCAATAAATAACACTTTCTTTTCCCCACCAAAGTTCCAAACATTGAGAGATGGAACAGGAGTCAGGGATGTGGATTTAAAAATAATCACCTTTATTGCTTATAAAATTACTGGGAGGACACGCTCAGCGTGGGGACCACCTGGACTTACAAGTACTTTCTCTCCCCCCACTCCTAGTTCCGTCCCGGCACCCAAGGGAACAGTGAATCCACAGACCAGCTGCACTTACCCAGAATTGTTGCTCCACACTAGGAATGGGGGTGAAGAGGAGACTCACTCCCCATTATACACGGATTTTAATCTATTATCTTCCTCCAGCTGAGACACGTAACCCCATGTCACCTGTTAACCAGGTACTTCACTGCCTCCATGGGGAGGAGTGACTTAGGAGTTGGGGAAAAGGCCAGAAGTATTTCTCCAGCAGGGCTGACTACATGGAATCCAGAAATGTGGGGGAGATGCATTGCACCATAGCATTAAGCATTAAAAAGAAATCTTTAATTTTCTTATTGTTTACCAGAGCATCTATTGGCTTATTCCCTTCATTCTGTGTAATATAATAGTGTTAGGAATTTTAAGTTCAACAGACCAGTGGGGAGGGAGCGTGTCATGTGAGGGAAAGGAGAAAGAAGCCTTTTTGTTAATTAAAATATCAAAGTTTTAGTACTAGCACCGGTTTTGTTTTTGTTTTTTACAAAAGAAAACATTTGAGTTTTGATCAAAGGTAATACAGAGCAGTGAGCAGAGTTTGGAAAACCAAGGTCTATTCCAGTCTTCCCTAAAAAGTGATCCATGGTCCACCTTCATCAAAATCACTTGAAAAGTTTGTTAAAAATGCAAGTTCTTGGGCCTTATCTCAGTCTTATTGAATCAGAATGTCTGAGACAGGGATGGAAAATCTGTATTTACCAACTGCTTTGAGTAATTCACATGCACACTGAAGAAAGAAAATCTTCATCTCTGGCCATAGGACAGCATGTACCAGGTACCACAGATGTATTTGATCCACGGTCACAGCACAAAATTAGCGTTAGTTCTCCTAAGGAGCTAAGCTTTGCTTCTCTTATATCAGACAACAAGTCTTATTTATAAAGGAAAATTGGAAAATATAAAACATGAGTCAGGATATAGCGCAAACTTTACCTTATATAATAAAACAAGAGAATGTGAGAATATGGCAACAGGCATTTGGGTTGGATTACAAGCTGATCTGATGCCAGCTCACACTTCAACAATTCTTTTCATTCACATCCAGAAAATGTGTAGAAATCCTCAAGTCTCTGGCTATGCACATATGATTTTGATTAAGTTTCAGTGCCACTTAGCTACACGGTCATTAGTTTGTACAGATTGGCTGAAGTACTATATATCCTGCTTGGAAATCCTTTAACCAGATTAGAAGCCCCTGGGTTTGCACACTGAAAATGATTTTCCAGAAAGGATCTACAGCAATTAGTGATTAGTGGGGTTTCTGGAACAACTGTTTCACAGTCTAAGACTGCTAATCCATAAATGCATTAATTGTATTAGACTGTATAGGTAAGAAATAAAGTCTCCTAAGTAGGAAAATTACTGAACTATTCTAGTTCATTGGGAAAAATGGTGTCAGTGTTTAGCTGTCTCTAGTGCAAAATACAGACAAATTAGTTTCAACGTTTGAGTTAATAAATTATGGATAAAAATCATTGTGAATTTCCCCAAAACAGGTGTATGGATCTTTCTAATGTATTTAGAATAATTTGAGATTTAGTATTATCTTGAAAATGAATTCAAAAAACATAAAAGTACAGAAGACCTAGAATCATTTTCTATGGATTGCATTGTCTATCAGTTCCCAGAGATCTAAAGAACTCTTCCAGGTTTTAGTTAGCAAAATAAAGTGCCACATCGTGTACCCACTGCATTTCTGTGCTTTTTAAAATCTGGAACCCTAGAAAGAAACTTTGTTAATGCAATGTGTTCTAGTATTCTGACACCAATTATGCATTATCCCAACTGCTATAAAACTTTTCAGACAGTTTTTAGTAATAGAACTTTAGATATTGTCACTATATATTTTATTCTATTTAGGGATATAAAACTAGTCTTACTAATATTGCCACCTCAGAGAACTAAACATGATTTCATGTGTATTCAAGTTGCTCAATAGATGTTCCTAGAACTGAGTCATCTACTCCAGGGAGTGTCAGCTGAGAGAATGGCACATCCCACTAAAGACCCATTTTCCAAGGTATACAACCCCCTTTATCCCATCTCCTAAAGATGAATACCCATCCCCTTCCCACCTACTGAAGAATTACTCCCAGAGAGAATCTCTGTGATTTTACTCAGAGCTGCTGAAGAAGATAAAAATTTGAACATTGCTGATCTGGTCCAACCACATCATTTATAAGGAAACGAGACCATTTAGTCAAGGAATATTAGATAACTTAGGTTAACGTTGTATAACTGATATTAGTCTCAAAATCATGTCACTGTCAGATATATAGCAAAATGTGTTAAAATGTCTTAGAATAACTCATGGGGACATAACGTACAACACAGTGATTATGATTAATAATATTGTATTCCATTTTTGAAAGTTGCTAAAAGAGTAGATCTTAAAAGTTTTTATCACAAGAAAAAAAATTTGTAATGTATGGTGATGAATGTTAACTAAACTTATTGCGGTGATCATTTTGCAATATATACAAATATCAAATCACTACGTTGGACACCTGAAACTAATATAATGCTATATGTCAATTATATCTCAATAAACAAAAATGTCTTGGAAGTGATATCCAGAAGTAGAAAGAGAACCGGCATTCTAGGCAAGATGGAGTAATGAGGCCTGGATTTATCCTCTCACACAAAACAACTAAAAATCCAGGAAATATACATAAAGTATCAGTTGTCAGACATTAGACATCAGGTGGCACAGAATGGTGATCATTGAGAGAGGGGAGGAAATACAGGTGAGCCATACAATTTCCCCAAGTTACCTCCTTGAGAGAGTTTCTGGACTGAATCACAAGGAGGGGGAAGCCAAGTAGATCCCAGCAAATTCACTGAGTGGAGGAGATGGAAGTGGGATCTGGGGAAGTGAGTGTGGCTAGAATTAACAGAGCAAAGCACCAGAGAAGAGAGATCTGTGTAGAGAAAGAGCTCTGAACATATGAAAGGGTCCTGAGTACTGAGCAGCATATGCCTGTGAAGAAACTACCCAAGGATGGGGAAAGAATCAACCAAAAGAATAAAAATGAATAATTCCTGGAGCTCAGGTAATGCTGAGAATAATTCATGTTCCCATCAGCCAGAGTGGAAAAACTTACAATTCATGGGGATTTGGGGAGAGGATTTGCCTCAGTAGTAGGGCAAAGTTAGCTCTACAGTAAGTGTTTCCCAGGTCTCATCTATCAAATCTTTCAGGAAGTCTGAAAAAAATCAACTTGCCTCCAATAAACTTAATGAAGTTCCAAAAATAGTTTGAGGCTATTTATAGGAACACAAAAACATCCAGCACCCCAAATTCACAATGTCTGGTTCCCATCAAAAATTACCAGACTTGCAAAGAAGCAGAGAAATACAACCGATAATGAAGGAGAAAACTAATCAGTAGAAACAGATTAAGAAAGAAGGATGATAAAATTAGAAAATGTGGGCATTAAAACAGTTATTAAGATTATATTCCATATGTTCAAGAAAATAAAGATGGAACGTGTTAAGTACATACATGAAAAATGCAAGAGAGACCTAAATTGAAAATCTAGAGATGAAAAACATAATGTCTAAGACGAAAAATACACTTGATGAGATTAACAGAAGATAAAGCACTGATGAAAAAAACAGTAAACTTGAAGACCTACTAAATACAGATGAATAAGTGTGGGAATGACAGCAGACTCTTCACTGATGCAAGCCAAAAAAACAGAGCAACAACTTTGAAGTACCAAAAGGAAAAAAATAAACTATCAACTTAGAAATCTATAACCAGTGACTATATCCTTCAAAAACAAAGGCAAAAAAATATATCTTTGGACATAGAAAAGTTGAAATATTTTGGCAAAATTGTAATACAAGTAATGTCAACAGAAATCCTTCAGGCAGAAGGAGAAGATTACCAGATGAAAATCTAAATATACACAAAGGAATGAAGAACACTAGAAATGGTAAATGTGTATTAATAAATAGAATTTACTTTTATTTTTGAATCTTTAGAAATATAATTGTTTAAAATAAAACTTATAACCATGATTGTGAGGTTATAATATATGTAGAATTAAAATGTATAACAGCAAAAACACAAAGATTGGGACTAGGAAATAAAAGACTATTGTTTTAAGGTTCTTGTACTATACATGTTATTGAAGGCAGACTATAATGAGTTAAACACTATAAACTCTAAAGCAACCACTACAATAGCACAACTAAAAGTTATAGATAATAATCCAATAAGAGATTAAATGGAACCATAAAACAAATGCTCAAATTCAAAAGAAATCAGAAAAAGACAACAAAGGAAACAACCAATGGCACAAATACAAAATAAGCAGCAATACACTAGATTTAATCAGTATCAATATCACATTAAATGTTAATCACATAAGTAACATGAGAAAAGGCAGAAGTAGTCAAAAGCAAGACCCAATTGTATCCTTCCTACAAAAATATCCACCTTAAATATGAAAACACAAATAGGTTAAATGTAAAAGAGTAAAAAACTATATGCCATGTAATTACTAATCAAAGAACACTGGAATGGCTGTATTAATAGTAGACAAAGTACTTTCAGAGCCAAAATTTTGCCAGGGTCCTTTCACAATGAAAAAAAGTCAGTTCACAAGAGGAGACAACAATCTTGTCAATCAACTGGACAGAGTTGACATTTATAGAATACTCCACTCAATAACAGCAGAATACAAATTCATTCAAGTACACCTGAAACATTCCCCAAGATAGACTATATCCTGAGCCATAAAAAAAGACTCAAATTTAAAATCACTCAAATCATACAAAGTCTGTTCAGTATCACGATGAAATTAAATTAAAAATCAATAACAAAAAGATATTTGGAAAATTGATAGAACAAGTAAGGTTGTAGAAGACTTGAAGAACATTATCAACCGACTGGACCTAGGTGACATTATTACTTGTTTTATCAACTATTGAGAGAAGAGTGTTGACTACTGTTATAGATTTTTCTATTTCTTCTAGTAATTCTACCAGTTTTGGACTTTGAAGCTCTGTTATTAGGTGCATAAACATTTAGGATGAAGAACTTAATGCCAATAAATTTGAAAGCTTAAATGAAATGGACAAGTTACTTGAAAGACACAAGCTACCAAAGCTCATTTAAGGAGAAATAGGTAATCTGAATAGCCCTATATATATTAAAGCAATTGAATTTGCAGTTAAAAATCCTATTACAAAGAAAACTGAACTCCAGCTCAGATGACTCACTGATGAATTTTACCAAATGTTTAAGAGAAAAATAACACCAATTCTACACACATTCTTCCAGAAAATCAAAGATGAAGGAATGATCCCCAACTAATTTCATTATGAGGCCAGTATTATCCCGGTCACAAATCCAGACAAAGACATTACAAAAAAAGAAAATTCTATTCCTCATCTACATAGATGCTCAAGTTCTCACTGTAATTTTAACAAATTGAATCCACCAATATATAAAAGTATAATACATCATAAACAAAAGGGATTTATTCTAGGAATGTAAAAATCAGTTCAAAATTCAATCAATGTAATTCACCATGCTAACAGACTGAAAAAGGAAGTCCATATGATACTCTCAATACACATAGAAAAAGCATATGACAAGTAATACTCTATTCCTGATAAAAACTCGCAGCAAACTAGGTATAAAAAGGACTTTCTCAACCTGATAAAGGACGTGTAAGAAAAAACTACAGCTAACGTCATACTTAATAGGTGAAAGATTGAATGCTTTCCCTTTAAGATCAGAAAAAAACGAACGATGTCTTACCATTTCTCCCCAACATTGTACTGTAGGCTCTATTCTGTGCAAAAATCAAGAATAAGAAATGAAGGGTATCCAGATAGGAAAAGAAAGGGGAAAACTGTCTCCATTTACAGACAACATAATCATCTATCTAGAAAATCCAAAGATTGCTTCCTATTCCTGAAATGCTCATGCCCTATTTTATCTACTAAGATTCTATCCCTCCTGATAGACCTAACTGAAATGTTAATTTATGCCCGTTTGGGCTTATTTCTCCCTCTCTTGAACTCCTTTAGTACTTAGTGATACAAAGTCCTCTAACGGGTAGAGAAAAATCACATTGTGACTTGATCCTGAGGTTGGTTTATATACGTCTCACCTTCTCTGTTAGACCATTAACTTCTTGAGGGGAGGGAATGCATTTTGGTCGTCTTTTTCCCTTTCCCAGAAACTAGTCCAGTGCCTGGACAACAGGAAGGCTCAGGAAACACTCACTGCTACATCAATGTAGCTAATCATATAGCTCATCTGCTTTTAAGTGCAGAGTTCTGCAAGCTCTTCCACTCCCTCATGGAGCTCTCCTATTTTATATACATGGAACATGCAAACGTCAGTTTCAGCTAACTCACCACAGCCTCCACTAACTGTAAAAGCACTTGAGTGCATTTCTATTGCTAGATATAAAAGTTACATATATTTTTTTTTTGTTTTTTTTTTTGTTGGAAAATGAAATCTCTACCTCTTGCAGGATTTTTTTCTTAAAATAAGAAATTCTCATTCTTAGATGCACTTTACAGAAACTACAACTGGTTTTACAGGCATATGTGCACCCAAAGTCCTATGTATTATACTAACAAGTTTTTTTATTTTTTCAGTAAAAAGAGCATATCAAATATGTACCCTGTTACATATATTTTTAAAGATTATAATTTTCTATTATTAGGAGACTTTACATTACAAGGTATATCTTATAGTCCTGACAGAGAAGAAAGGAGAAAAAAAATTAAAACTCCTGTATATTTTGGCTGTAAGAAGCAGGTGCTGGAAAATATCTCTGAACCACTGAGGGAACCTCAGCCACTTTGACAGCACTGGTCAAGGAGCAGCACAAGCTTTTCACTTCCTGTTGAAAATTGATAAATATAAGCTGGTGGTTTGCGCTCAGCTTTGCTCCTCATGCACTGAGCTGCTGTGGTCTGTGGTATATCTGACCTTCCTACTGCATGCAAAGCCCATCTTCACGTACAGCTCTTACCTAGGGAGACTGCACACCGTTTTCTGAGTGATACAATGCTCACCCCTTCTGGTAGCACAGTCATCATGGTAAAATTTTCTCCGTCTTGGGTGTAACAATCTACTGCAATGTTCTGTTTTTGGACTTTGGGGAACTAGGTCTCAGTTCCTTGACTACAAATCAAGGGACAACTGCAGCGTTAATGCCAATCATCTAGTTCTATTTAATGTGATTTAAATGTTTATTAAACGATGTGATTTTTAAACGCTTGCAATACGTTTATTGACCTAGCTTTGCCTCTGATTGTAAGTGACAAGGATCATGGGCCTGGAGTCAGATACCTGGGCTCAAGTCCCAGTTCCTCCACTACATAGCTGCACGTCTTTGGGTAGTATCCTTCATGGCTTCCCTCTTCAGTGGAGTTTTCGCAAAGATTGCAGAGTAAGTAAGAAGATCTCCAGTGCTAGGTTTGAGATGGAACCTGAATGGATCATACAGAAGAGACGGAGTCATGGAAGGGAAGTTTGACTGGGGGTGAAGAGATCTGAGCTCCACTCTGGCCTTGGGCTTTGGTTGATCCTTTTACAGCCTAAGATATTTATCCCTGGCGCATCTTCCTATACCTGTCCACACAGCACTAGTGGTCAAGCATGCATTCTCAGTCCCTGCAGAGATGTGGGCAAGGGCTACCACACAGACTGCTTGGATTCAAATCCAGCTCCACCCCTCACTAACCAAGTGAACTTACAGGAATCACTTAACCTTTCCAGACCTTTCTCCTTGCTTGCACAATGAGGGAGCTGGGTTATGTGGTCTCTAAGGCCCTTTCCAGCTCCCACTTAAAAGATACAGGGGTAATAGCACAGAAGATAAATAAGTGAGGGCTCTAGAGCCAGCCTGCCTAGATTACACGTATTATACTTGCTTCCTCCTCTGTAAAATGGGACTTGTAATAGTTCCTATCCCATAGAATTTTTTTATGGAAATTAAATAAGCCAGTACATGTAAAATACCTGGAACACTGCCTGGTGCTTAATAAGGCCCCACAGATATTAGCCTTTATTGTTACAATGCTCCATATCCAGGGACAAACTGTAGGACCTCAAGCATGGAGTCTGAAGGTAGGAGCAGAATCAGAACACTCCAGACTCCTTTTAAAAAATCTGTGGTGTCATCCACCACTATGTAGTTAAGAGGGATATTCTGTATTCAAGACCCACTTCCATTAACTCCCTCCCCCTCCTCTCCGTTCTAAGCCTTCCAGTGTCCTCAACTCCCTCCAAAGGTGCTCATTTTCAATCTGCAATCAGGGTTTGTTTTCTCCCTAACGTAATTCTTTGTCCTGGAACTTTCCACTTAAGTATGTTGTAATAATGATCATAATCATGATGATGATGATGCTCAGGCATGGTAAGATGACAGATGAAAGTATTCTGAAATTAAGTACGTCCCCTCCAAGAATTTCATTCAGGATTTACTTTCAAGACTATGGAACACAAAGAAGATTTTGAATCCCAGATACATTTTTAAAGATACATTTTTGCCCAACTCTTTATTTTTGGTTGTTTTATCCTTTCGTTTTAAGGTCTACACTTTTAAAAATAAAAACATTTCCTTCATTAAATAGTATTACATAAAGATGGAAAAAACATGGGAGGGTTGGAAAATAGTGGAGTTTTTTTTTTCAAAAACATGAAAGTCTGTTAAAGTACAAGTAAAAATGTGCAAGGATTCATTCTTTTACTCAAGAGGCCTTTGTTGAACATCCACTATGTGCTAGTCACTCAGACAGACAAGAGACAAAGACAGATAAGACATGGTCTTCACTGGGAATGTGATATATTTTTTAAAAACAATTGAGGTTATCTGGGACAATTCGACTTTTTTTGAATTCCTTTGTGTTTGTTTTAGGATTTAGTAATATTTTATTTGTATCATACATAGGCAAGGCTGCATAATTGTTTGGTCTTCAAGAGTCTTAACTGAGCCCTGGTGTGGATATCTAAGAAAAAGGGTGGGGCAGCTGAGGCTGAGATGGGGAAAGTCGTCACAAAGGAATTGGCATTTGAGATGTCCTAAAGGACAAGTAAAAGTTTGCCTGCCTAGGGATGGGAAAGGAGAAGGGAAGGGACTTCTAAGGAAAGAATGCAGACAATGCAAGGTTTTGAAAGTCTGAAAGAGTGTGTGTGGCCTATTCAGTAATAGCAGTAGTTCAGTGCTGCTGGATCACGGATACACAAGAGAGGGGGTGGGTTGGCTTCAGCCAGGCTACCAAGGGCCTCTTGAGCTCTGCTAGGCTCCAAGTTGTTTTTTAAAGAGAATGCTGTGTCTATGGTTAAATAGAGAGTGGCTTCAACTCCTTGGGAGTTCCAGGGAGGTTTGGAGATTTTGGCTTGACTGGCAGGCTCAAGACCAAAGCTCGTCTGCATCATCTCACCTTCCCAGGCAACACACCTGGTCATTTGATGGAGAGTATTATCGGGGCAAACAGCTGAGATCATAACTGGCCAAGGCGATTCACAAAGGATATTATTTTATTCGTTGCTATGAATAGGCCTCTTCCCACACAGAGAAAGACAGATTTGTTCAGATCAAATGGAAGCCAGTCTTTCCTGCCATAGAGCAATTCTCCAAACATTCCTATTTATTTTCAGATTTTTCTTTTCCTATGGAAATGCCTTTTGTCTATCTGGAGTGTCTGTCCTATTCCAAACTTAAAATTGATAGTAGCTAGAACATTTCTTGGGGCATTTCATTCCCAAGATTACACACTGCTAGCTTTTTAAGCAATTTTTAATTTGCTTCTCATTGAGATGTGTTAGCAATTGTACTTCTTATTGTTTCAAATCTTACTGTTTTAGGGAGCACAGCCATGGAGTCATGACCTTATTATAGATAACCGTATCACGTTTCAACACAGCTCTTGTTCTACAGTGTTTGGGTAAAAGGCCAAGGCTAAATCTTGTTCAACTAAACTACATTTTTCAAAGAAAAAGGAAGAGACATTTGAATTTCAAAGAATCAACCAGAAATTGAGTTGTGAAATATGAATCATTTCCTGGCCTTTATCCCATAGGCTATAGAAAATACTACACTGACTAAATTCATAGGCTTAGGACATAATTATTGTTTGCTCTTGTTTTATAACTGGGAATGTAAAGAATAAAGTGGCAGTAATTCTGGCAAGCCCACTACTTATACATAACAACTATTATATGTCAATATTAGAGAGATGGTTACAAATGAAATTTCTGTTCATTTTTCTCTTACTCTATTATTCATGTTATGTATCTCTTTCTTTCCTCTGCCTTTCTTACCTCAGTTTTCCCATCCTTTACACTTTTCTGTTCCTGTGTGTGTGGCTTTGTTTGTTTGTGCATTTGTTGTTTTGGGGGGGTCTTTTGGTAAACCCTTGGGCATGCTCTCCCATCTCATCCTCATCACTTCATCCTAGCCCTCCTTCTCTGCCCCAACTATGTCCTCCTTGGCCCTTCTTGGACTATTTGACCTAGTTAATTACTAATTCCTCTTTTGCCTGTCTCATTTTTTCCCATTGCCACCTTATTTTCTAATTCATAATGGATTTTCTTTTATTTAAAATAATCCATTTCTTCTTCTTGTTATATTGATCATTTCCTATTCCCATAGTGAGTGAATTTATTCACTCAAATATTTATTGGTTGCCTATTCTAGATAGCCTTCTGCAGGATGCTGAAGAAATATACCAACAAATAAGCTAGAGATATAATCCACTGAGAGAGGTAAAGCTAAGATAATTATTTAGAGATCCAGCTCACAGAACACATTGTATACCATGAGAAGGATAGTAAGCTTAATATTTTAGGAGGCATTGTAGGGTTTTAAAAGGATTACGTTTTAAAACGTAATCCTATAGGGGTTCTAAAAAATTGTTTACCCTATTCTACTTTGTGGGAATCTGTCCATTCAAAGAAACATTGGGAGGGAATAAATTATGATCATTTCCAGGTATGAGTCCATGAGTGCTTCATCTTCTTGTCACCAAGATCCTATACCCTCCCTGATGCAACATAAGGTCTCAATATGTATTTTTGTTGTTGTTTGTTAAAATGAATAAGAAGAGTATGGCCAATTAGGAGGGTATTATAATACCTTTGCCAAGGTGAAATAACAGGGCCTGGATTTATTCTCCTGCCTGAAACAACTAAAAAGCTGGACTAAATATTTTTTTAATGATTTTCAAGCCATTAGACATTGGGCAATGAAGGAGAGTCATCACTAAGGACAGAAAACGAATGAGGTGAGCCCTATGACTCCACCTTACCGCCTGGAGAGTTTTGGGGTGATAGTTCAGGGAGAGGAACTCAGTGGAGCCCAGCAGTCCCCAGTGGTTAAGGAGATGGAGCTGGGAGTCCAGGAAGGACAAGGCAGCAAATGTTACTAAAGCCGGGTACGTGGAGAGGAGAGAGTCGCAAAGGAAGAGAACTTCAGAGATGTTCCGAGTGTCTCCTCACATCTTCTGATCAGTGCATTTGTGTGAGGAAACTACTCAGGGCCAGAGAAAGGAAAATCAATTAATCAAAACTGACATAGAAATTACAAAAATGATAGAATTAGCAGACAAGGATATTAAAAGTAGTTTCTAAAACTGTGTTTTATATGTTCTAGAAGCTAGAGGAAATCATAGCATGTTAAGCAAATCATGGAAGATATAAAAAAAGATCAAAATAGAAATTATAGAGATGAAAAACACAATATTTGAGATGAAAACTTCACTGGGTGGAGTTAATTACAGATTAGACATTGCAGAAGAAAATATCAGTGAACTTGAAGACATAACAATAGAAATCATTCCAAATGAAAAAAGGAGGAAGACTGTAAAGAAGAAAATGTAGCAGCAGTGAACTGTGGGATAACTTCAAGATGCCTAATATACATGTATTTGGATCACTGAAAAAGAGGAGAGGTAGGGAACAGAAGGAAATGATTGAAACATGCATGGCCAAAAAGTTTTCAAATTTACTTAAAATTAGTTATAAAGAAAAAGTCTTAAAAGCAGCCAGAGAACCTATTATGTACAGAGGGAGAAACATAAGGGTGACAGATTTCTCCTTGAAAACAATGGAAGCCAGAGGACAGTGGAGCAGCATCTTTAAAGTACTAAAGAAAAAGGAAAAAAAGCTGTCATCTAGAATTCTATACTCACTAAAAATATCTTTCCAAACTAAAGGTGAAATAAAGACTTTTTAGGACATACAAAAGCTGAAAGAATTCATCACCAGCAGACATGCACAAAATGAAATTCTTCAAGAATAAGGAAAATAAAGAAAAGGATAAGGAAAATAGTGTCAGATGAAAATCTGGATATAAACAAAAGAATAGGAACTACACAAGTAAATACAAAATATGCTTCTCTAATTAATACACACCTTTCAAAAATTACTGTTTAAAATAAAAGTAATAACATATTGTAGAGTTTATAACATATATAAGAGTAAAAGGTATGACAATAATACCACAAAGGCTGCAAGAGGAGAAATAGGAGTGTACTATTGAGGCACACTTGAGGTTCTGTAATTTATGCAGAGTGAGATAACATCACTCAAAGGTAGAATATGATATATTAAATACGTACACTATCAACCCTAAAGTAACCATTAAAATAACATGAAAAGATTTGTAGCTAATAAAATAACAAAGGAGATAAAATGAGATTATAACATATGATCACTTAATTAGAAAACCAAGGCAGGAAAAAAGGAAAGGGGGAACAAAGGACAGATGGGACAAATAGAAAACAAATAATGGGATCATAGATTTAGACACAAACATATCGGTAATCACATTATATGCCATTGATTGGATAAAAAAGCAAGAACCAACCACATACTGTTTATGAGAAACCCACTCTAAATATGAAGACACAGAGGCTGGCCCAGTGGTGTAGTGGTTAAGTTTGCACACTCCGCTTCAGCAGCCTGGGGATCTCAAGTTCGGATCCCGGGCATGGACATACGCACTGCTCATCAAGCCATGCTGTAGTGGCATCTTATATAAAGTAGAGGAAGATGGGCACAGATGTTAGCCCAGGGCCAATCTTCTTCAGCAAAAAGAGGCGGATTGGCAACAGATGTTATCTCAGGGCTAATCTTCCTCACCAAAATAAATAAATTAAATAAAATAAATAAATATGAAGACACATGTAGGTCAAAAGCAGAAGTCAAAAAACGATATACCACGCTAATGAGAATCAAAAGAAAGCTGGAATGGAATGTCTATGTGAATATCAAACAAAGTATATATCACAGCAAAGACTATTAGTGGAATAAAGATGATTATTTCCTAATGATATATGGTTATTTCATAAAGATGACATAATGATACTGAACTTTTATGCACCTAATAACAGAAGTTAGAAATACATAAAGCCAAAACTGAGAGAGTATGAGGAAAATAAACAAATCAAAAACTACAGTAAAAAAATTCAATACCCTCTTAATAACTCATAGAGCTTCAACAAGGATATAGAAGACTCGAAGAGTGCTTTCTATCAATATGAACTAATTGTCATTTACACAACGTGCCAAGATTATATTGGCATGATTATAGCTAGATTATATTTTGAACCATAAAAGAGGTCCCAGTAAATTTGAAAGGATTTAATTTATAAAATGCATGTTCTCTGACTGCAATGGAATTGAATCAGAAATCAACAACTGGAAGATATCTGGAAAATCCCTCCAAATATTGGGAAACTAACTGGCACGCTTCTGAATAACTCATGAGACAAAGAAGACATCAAAAGGGAAGTCGAAAAGTGCTTTTAACTAAAAGGAAATGAAAGCAACTTAGAAATTTGTGAGCTGAACTAGAGCAGTATTGAGAGGGGAATTATAGCACAAAATAAGGAAAACCAAAAGCTGGTTCTTTCAGACCAATAAGGTTAATCAACCTTTAACAACAATGATCAGGAAAAAAGCAAGAAACAAACTACCAATATCAGGAATGTGAAGCGAGATCATTACAGAGTCTACAGATATCAAAAATAACAAAAGAATATAATGAACAAGTTTATGCCAATAAATTTGACAACTTAAACAAAATGGGTAAATTTCTTGAAAGACACAAGCTATCTATGCTTATTCAAGAAGAAATAGATAACTTGAATAGCCCTTTATCTATTAAAACAACCAAATTTTGGGGCCAGCCCGGTAGCGTAGTGGTTAAGTTTGTGTGCTCCACTTCGGCAGCCTGGGGTTCGCCAGTTTGGATCCCAGGCGTGGACCTACACACCGCACATCAAGCCATGCTGTGGCGGCATCCCATATACAAAGTAGAGACAGATTGGCAACAGATGTTAGCTAAGGGCCAATCTTCCTCAAAAACAAAACAACAACAACAAAAAACGGATTTACAGTTAAAAATCTCATGGGTAAATTTCTTGAAAGAAATATCAATTTCTTTGATACTTGAAGTAATATCAATTTTACACAAACTTTTACAGAATATTGAAGAGGAGGGAATATTTCTCAACTCATTCTATGAAGCCAATGTTACCCTTATATCAAAACTAGATAGAGCCATGACAAGAAAAATAATATTCCTTATTAGCATAGGTGCAAATCTCTGAAAGAATTTTAGCCTATCTAACCCTACAATACACAAAAATGGTAATGCAACACGACCAAGTGCGGTTTACCCCAGAAATGCAAGGTTACTTTAACATTTGAACGTCAATCAATGTAGTTCATCATATGAACAGAGTTTAAAAGAAAAACCTAGTGATCATCACAATAGATGTAGAAAAAGTATTTCACAAAATTCAAAGTCCATTTCTGTTCAAAAAACACAAAAAACACCGTCTCAGCAAACTAGAACAGAAAGAACATTCCTCAACTAGAAAAAGGGAGTCTACAAAAAGCCTACAACTAACGTTATACTTAATGGTGAAAGACTGAATGTTTCTCTCCTAAGATCAGAAACACGCCACACATGCAGTTTGTTTGAGTCATAACTGAGGAATTCTGAGCTTAGGGAACTTGAATCTTTTATATTGAAAAGTGAGCATCACAGCCTAGGAGACATTGTCTCTATTTCTCAAGACTGTTCACTGTCCAAACATCCTTCAATAGATAGTCCAGAATAAAACAGCAATCAGTGCCTCTGCTTGCAAAGTGTTCAGAAACGTGAGAGATCCGTGGAGAACTGTCCCCCCAAAATAGAACAAAACAAAAATGAGTCACTGTATTTGTTGAACTGTGCTGCTTCCCCCACCCCCAATTCATATGTTGAAGCCCTAACCCCCAGCACCATAGGATGTGACTGTATTTGGAGATAAGGCCTTTAAAGAGGTGATTAAGTTAAGATGAGCTGTGAGGATTACCCAAATCCAATATCTCTGATGTTTTTATAAGAAGAAGAGACTAGGACACACAGAGAGACACTTGAGATGCATGTGCACAGAGAGACAGCAGTGTGAAGAGGCAGCAAGGAGTTGTCCCTCTCCAAAGCAAGGAGAGAGGCTTCAGAAGAAAGCCTGTTGTGAACAGAGAGGCTGTTGACACCTTCATCTTGGACGTCTGGCCCCTGGAACTATGAGAAAATAAATTTCTCAAACTATGAGAAAATGTTTGGACCGTGAACAGTCTTGAGAAATAGAGACAATCTCTCCTAGGCTGTGATGCTTACTTTCTTATAAAAGATTCAGGTTCCCTAAGCTCAGAATTCCTCAGTTATGACTCAAACAAACTGCATGTGCGGCGTGTTTCTGATCTTAGGAGAGAAACATTCAGTCTTCCACCATTAAGTATAATGTTAGTTGTAGGCTTTTTGTAGATGCCCTTTACCTAGTTAAAGAACGTTCTTTCTATTCCTAGTTTGCCGAGAGGTTTTTTGTTTGTTTGTTTTTTGTGTTTTTTGATCAGAAATGGACTTTGAATTTTGTCAAATACTTTTTCTATATCTATTGTGATGATCACTAGGTTTTTCTTTTAAAGTCTGTTAATATGATGAACTACATTGATTGGTAGTTCTACAGCCCCATGGTGTAGTGGTTAAGTTCAGCACAATCTGCCTTGGTGGCTTGGGTTCGTGGGTTTGGATCCTAGGTATGGACCTACACCACACATCAGCCATGCTGTGGCAGCATCCTGTATAAAGTGGAGGAAGATGGGCATGGATGTTAGCCCAGGGCCAGTCTTCCTCAGCAAAAAAAAAAAGAGAGAGAGGAGGTTTGGCAGATGGTAGCACAGGGCTGATCTTCCTCACCAAAAAAAAAAAAGAAGAAGATTGGCAACAGATGTTAGCTCAGGGCAAATCTTCCTCAGCAAAAACAAATAAATAAATAAATAATTTTCTTCTGTTTAAGCCATCCAGTCTATGGTATTTTCTTATGGCAGCCTTAGTACCCTAACACGGGTACCATTACAAACCTATTAGAATGGCTAAAATTAAGGGACTCAGTTTGGAGTGGAGTTGGATGCTTATGAAGAATAGAAGGAAAGTAGAAGAGCTGCTGGACTGAAGAATGAAATGAGTTGGCTAAAAAGAATTGTCAGGCAACCTTCAGGGCCCTACTGAGGTTAGCAAAGAATAGTTTGGGAGTCATCAGTATGGTAGATAGATTTTTTGTTAAAAAATAAATTTCTGCTATGAAATACTTAATAAACTGCAAAACTCTTACTTTTCCTGTGCCTCCTACATTTTTTTTATAGTTTACTTGGATGTCAACTGTGCCATACTAACAAATGATTCAAGAAGGGAATGTTAGTTTACTTCAGCCAAAATGTGTCAGGCTCTCCTGCAATAAAAAGGGCTATTATGATCCAACAGTCTCTGGAATCTCCACTAAAATCAGTATGAAGCACTGCCATGTGATTTGAGCCATCAACACTCAATAACCCAGAGTAAATGGATGTTTGGATTTATCCAGGGCTAAGGATTATCAAAGTTAGTATGGCAGAGATTGAGGGACATACTCTCTAGAGCTGGTGCGTACAGAATTGAAATGTGAACCACAGAGTCCAACCAGGTTGAGGGGGACACTAAGCTAGAAATGGCTACAAGACAAAAGGAAGTGTCAGGGAGCTCTGAACTTTTTTTTACTTTATTTTATTGAGATCATATTGGCTTTTAACATTGTGTAACTTTCAGGTATACATTATTATATTTCAGTTCCTGTAAAGATTGCATCGTGTTCACCACCAATAGTCTAATTTTTAATCCATCACCACACACATGCGCCCCTTTACCACTTTTGCCTTCCCCTATCCCCCTTCTCCTCTGGTAATCACTAATCTGTTCTCCTTATCTATGTGTTTGTTTGCTTATCTTCTTCATATGAGTGAAATCATATGGTATTTGTCCTTCTCTGTCTGACTTACTTTGCTTAGCACGATACTCTCAAGTTTCATCCATGTTGTTGCAAATGGCACGATTCTGTCTTTTTTTATGGCTGAGTAGTATTCCATTGTATACATGTACCACATCTTCTTTATCCATTCATCCATTGATGAGCACTTGGGTTGCTTCTACGTCTTGGTTGTTATGAATGATGCTGCAATGAACATAGGGGGTGCATAAATCTTTTTGAATTGTTGATTTTATATTCCTTGGATAAATATCCAGTAGTGGAATAGCTGGATCATATGATATTTCTATTTTTAGTTTTTTGAGAAATCTCCATACTGTTTTCCATAGTGGCTGCCCCAGTTTTCATTCCCACCAGCAGTGTGTGAGTGTTCCCTTTTCACCACATCCTCTCAAACACTTGTTATTTCTTGTCTTGTTAATTATAACCATTCTAACTGACATGAGGTGATATCTCATTGTAGTTTTGATTTGTATTTCCTTAATAATTAGTGATGTTGAACATTTTTTCATGTGCCTGTTGGCTATCTATATATCTTCTTTGGAAAAATGTCTCTTCATGTCCTCTGCCCATTTTTGATCCAGTTGCTCATTTTATTGTTGTTGAGTTGTACGAGTTCTTTATATATTTCGGAAATTAACCCCTTGTAAGATATATGATTTGCAAATATTTTCTCCCAGTTGGTGGGTTGTTTTTTCATTTTGTTTAGGATTTCCTTTGCTTTGCAAAAGGCTTTTAATCTGATGGAGTCTCATTTGTTTATTTTTTCCTTTTGTTTCCCTTGCCTGAGTAGACATGGTATTCGAAAAGATACTGCTAACACCAATGTCAAAGAGTGCACTGCCTATGTTTTCTTCTAAGAGTTTTATGGTTTCAGATATTACATTCAAGTCTTTAATCCATTTTGAGTTAATTTTGTGTATGGTGTAAGATAATGGGAGCTCTGAATTTTCGAGGGGAAGACGAAGGGACAGGGAGGGAGGAGGGGTCAGGAACACTAGGCAAAAGTTAGTATCTATTGCGTGCTTATTCTGATAGGGGTTACTATCACTATTTTACCATTGAGGTATGGAGAGGTTGGGTAACTTGTGCACAATCACAGAAATATGGGGCCAGCATTCAAATTTGGGTCTAATAGTATAATCCATGCCCTTTCCACTACTCTCATTGGCAGACAGGTTAAGGAGCAACAGGAGTGAAAAAAGTGGAGAGACAAAAGGTCAATTAAATAGACAAAGCTTCAAGTCTAAGATACTAGAGTTGACGCACTTAGGCTTGAAGATAAATTTCAAGGCGTGGCTGCCCAGGCCTTTGCTAGAGTGGAGCGGAGGTGAGTTAACTGGAAGACAGGTGAGAAAGACCCAGTGCTCTGTGCGTGTAACGTAGCATATGCTATCCATGGGGAGAGTTCAGGTCAGATAGAGGAGTGGGAGAGAGAGCAAGTGACAAAGAGATAGAGAGAGAGAGAGCTGGTTTGAGGAAGATTTATTCCTCACAGCTGCTGCTTCAAACTAAACAAAATAATCCGTACCAAAATTCTATCTTTTTTCTCTTCATCTGATTTTATGGAAGACAAAGGAAAAAAAAGAAAAGACTTAAGGGTTGCAATGTCAGATTTTGAAAAATTTCTTCTCTAAATATATTCATAGCACTTAAGTCAAATGTCTCATTGTGGGTTGTGTGAGAAGGTGCATAAAGATTGAGTAGTGCAAAGAGAGTATATTTCCAATCCTTGATATTTTGATTTATCATGAAAGAATCATTTGTTCTTGGATTCTGATCCCGAACACAGTCATGATTTTAACTCTGCAATGAGAAATACTAGCTATGAAATCTCAGTCAATGAAGCTAAGGTACCTCTTGTTTGGTATCAAGGAAAGATTAGTTACCAGCCCGTCAGACAAACCTGCTGCTCCGTGTATCATGCAGAACGGAGAAAGATGTCTTCATCTCCATTAAACTCCATGGGCGGAGAGAGTGTATCTCAGGGCACATCCGAGTATCTGAGGTAACAACAGAGGGTCTGTGCAAAACGTATTTTCAGATCTCCTGGATCTTCCACAAGGCCCTATTCTTACTGGGTTCCTGGAACATGGCTGTCATAGAACTCAAGGCATTCGAGAAAAAATGAAAATACTATGACTCACACTGTCTGTGCTGCCTGAGTTACTTAAATTCACAGTCTATTTATGTTAATAAAAAATCCTTGAAAATCCATTTGCATAGCATACACCCACAAGTCTTTAAAATAGATAGAGAAAAACTGTCTAATAGTTGCTATACATAGACACCCTATTGTTTAATTATTTAGACGACTGATATTGAATTGCAATTCAAATGGATCATCTTCTAAAAGTTAAATTTTGAAGATAGAAAGGGACTTTTAGTTTAATGAGGTCCAAAAATAAAATTTATTCAATTATCCTGATAAGTGTCTTATCTAATTAGCTGAGTATCTAGAGCTGATACATGAATAATATTAGCTATTGTTATGGGCCTTGATTTTTTACCATATTTAAGTGCTCACTTGTGTGCCAGGTAATTTATATGTGTTATCTCATTTTATTCTTACCTTATGGAGTAGGTATTATTATCACCATTTGAAAGATGAGGAAGCTAAAGTCAGGGGGCTAAGTAGCCTGTTCATGTGTTCAGTAAGTGGTAGAGCTAGGATTAACGTCTGTAACTGAAAACAGCCCAAATTCAAATTCAAACATAAATTTGGCATATTTCCTGCTTTGCATATCTTTTTATAATAACAACATTTAGTATACTAATTATTAACATTTATTAAGTATTTGTCATGTTTCAAGAATTGCATATAAACTAATTTAATCCTGACAACAATTTTATGCTGTGGATGCCTCATTGAACAAATGAGGAAACTGAGGCAGAAGAGTCTCATTGGTAGTTAATGATGGAGATGGTTCTAAACCTAGGTCTGCCTCATTTCTCTTAATCACTATTCTATCTTTATTAGTTCCAGCTTGACTATTCTTGAACCCATCCACGTAGATGTGGCTTCCCAGGGCCTTAATCAGAGTAAACCAGAGATGGAGTTATTTTAAAAGTCCCTCTAGTCAGTTTTTGTTGGATTTTGGCTTGTCATAGCCAGGGGAGTAGGCTCTACCTTATTAAAAATCTAACTTCTTAGTATACTATACTCCCTACAGTGCCTGTTTTTCCTCCTCTATAACCATGACTCAACCAAATCTCATAATATATTCTAACGTAGCCTGTCTAGTCCAGCTGTACAAATCAGTGGTTAAGACCACGGGTTCTGAAACCTCTTTTGTAACTGTGTACAAATGATTTAATACATGTAAAAAGTTCAAATCAAGGCCTGAAATATAGTAAGTGTGCAATAAATATCAGATATTATTATTCCATAGTATTCCCAAGATGGAAAGACATGTAAGAGAGCAGAAATCTGGACAGGGAGGCACAGATGCTGCAATCAGGACCCTTGCTCATAACTCCATGATGTGTTCCATGAGCTGAGGCATACGGTTAATATACAATCCATTTCTACAGGTAGGGATGTGTGTGTGTGTGTGTGTGTGTGTGTGTGTGTGTGTGTGTGTGTTTAATCATTGAGTCCTCCTTTGGACTTCTTTCAGTCTAAATGACTTTGCTTTCAAATCTCATATTTTTGCCTCACCCAACATAGCATCCCTCTTTCTGTTTTTACTTACTCCAGTTTATTTTTCATCATACCCCATCCTCAAGAAAGGTTACCAAAGTAGGAAGAGACATCGATGGAGACCAAACAGTAATCAGAATCTTGTTTCTCAGCAATGTTGCTTGCCATTCTGTGCTAATGTAGAAAGCATCTTAATTCTGGTAGCTTCTCTGGAGGAGAGCAAGCATGCATGGCTCTGTCCTTCATGCCCATTTTAACTCTCTGAAACATCATGTTCAAGGTCAACGTATGGAGCCCCATAAGGAAAGATTCCCATAATACATTCATATGTTATGTCATTGCTTTAGCAGAATCCACGACAGACCCACCTCTGCTCTTTAGCAAACAGAGAAGAATCAGGTGTCCCACGCATGGCTTTGCTCCTTAGATGTTTGTAGAGATGTTTCATTCTGGAAGACAAGTTTCCTTCTGGAGTCAACCCTGCTTTTCTGATGGATCCTGGTCTGTATCTTATAATGAAGAAAACACAAGGCAACCGTACTCTTTACAACCATTCTTACTCATTCTCACTTCATTTTCAATTAAGATTTTGTGTATCATTCTGTCAGTTATCCTCACAGGATCTAAAGATTGATTACCCACAGATTGCATTTCCAGGATCCACTGAGTCATATATTTTGCACAAAAGGTTACTGGAAGCTCATTCTTCCAAGGAACAAGGGAATAAATGTATGTCATTCTGCTTCAGACTTGAGGTCTTCTCACCTCTCATTTGGAGAGAACTACCTTTCGGTGGTCTTGTGCCAAACCTCAACTGAATGTAGTTGTGAGACCTCACAACTGGGACCTCAGTTGACTTGCTTTCAGGAAAAATGAAGAAAACATGGATGGTACAATTATATTTAGAGGATTCTGGCATGGCCATTAACGTAGAGTGACCAGAGGTAGTGGCCTTCTTAGTACATCTGTTGTACTATGGACATGATAGAGTCAGCCTTAGTTTGAAGTGCCATCATCAATATACACGGTAGTCCAATACGAACATGGTAATGGAACAGAAAGTCAGATGGCAGGAGCTAGCGGAAGTCAGGTTAGTGGCACTCATAGTTTCTAGTCGCCTGGCTATTGAACGAAGAACCATAACCAGGGACCAGAGACAGGATCCAGCCTTCAACTACCAAACCCATCACCAGAGATGGTGGTAGGAACCAAGCAGTTCAGACTCTAGCCAAGAGTCTAGGTTTCTGAATAGGGCTCCGGATGCAATAAAATGGTTCAATCCTGAATAGAAATCCAGGGTTCAGAGGCATATCCCATACGTACCTGAATCTCAGCCATTGGGGGTGGGGTGCAGCAAGACCAAAGCTAGATCACACCAGTTAGTAGTTTGAACTTCCTAAGTTACTGTGCATCTCAAACTTAATGTATGTATGAATCACCTGGTGATCTTGTTAAAATGCAGATTCTGACTCTGGGGAGACGTGGGGCTGGGTTCATGTTCTGCATTTCTAACAAACTCCCACGGGGTGCTGATACTGATAGCCTGAGGATCACATTTTGAGCAGCAAGGTATTACTTGCCTTGCTTGGGATTCACAGAGGAATAAGGGTGAGGGTTAGGGGTCGGGGAGTTGAGTGCAGAATGAAGAAATCAGTGCTTAGAGTTCAGAGAAGCTGGAGAACGCAGAGAAGTGGCTTATAGTCAGTGACTGTGCAGTCAGTAGCAGCCAAAGGCTTACAGAGTCCCAGGAGGTCTGTGGCGTCATGCTGCCCTAGTACAGGCATTCTCTGATCCCTTTGGGCAATGATGGTGTCAAGAAAAAGGGCAACAGAAGATTGCTTTCCTGGGACTCCATGGCCAGCGTATTTGCTCTGAGGCGATGGGTTCTCCATTGTGGCAGAAGCAGTGGAGAGGACAAGTGACAGCAGTGCCTTTTCTGGTGGGACTTCTGTCCTGTTCCTGTGTTAATTATGCCATTCTCCCTTTCCTGATGGTTTAGCCAAGTACATGGTTGGAGGTAGACCATGTTCTTTTATTGCAGTAGCTATCTTGAGCTCAGGAAAAATGAAAAGTTCTCTCAGTCATGAAAAACCAGTGACCCATCTCACTGTCGCAAGAGAAAACTGGGCCTAGAGTAGTGAAAAATACCTTCAAAGACAGTATTTTCTTTTTTTTCCTAAAAATACCAGTTTCTGCTATGTCAGCCAACCCTCCACATTTTGCCTAAACATACCAGAAAGATCCCAGTGTCAAGCTCCTACCAACATAAGCAAAACAATAACCTGAGAATAAAGACAAGTTTAAAAAATGATCAAATTAAGGCTCATGCTCTGAAACTGGGCACAGCCCAAGTGGTTTCAGTGTAGCCAAGCTGTGGTCTAAGCCAGATCATAGAAATTCTGGTTCTAGCCTGTGGTTCTCTGAGTATTCGTAGCCATTTCTCTCAGAAATTAGCTGTTTGGTCACTCCTAGAAAATTTCCAGTTACAGAGTCTGATATGATGCACTAGGAATCTTTGTGCTGGCAGCCACTGTGGAAGATATTCGAAAGAACAATCTATACACTTTACATGTCAGTTTATAGCGCGCTTCATCTCCTACTATCTCCAAAAATGACAGCTTGATTATAAGGTAATTATCTTTTGTCGTGAAGCTAGTGCATAATTTTATTTCCAGATGGGTTTATGTTGCTTATATTTAAACTCATTACTGGAAAAGCGGTCATGGAGCAAAATATAAATAAATAACCTCAAGGCAGACCATCATAAATTCCTTTAAAGAGGAGAATCTTATAAGGTGAGGACTACAGAGAAAGCACTCCTATCTGTCTCATGTCACACATATCTCACTGTTTAAAAGATAAATATCTCTGTCTTAAGAGGACACAGACAGTTCTGAGTCAATGGAGATGTTTCTAAGGAAATGAAAATACTATTCAAATGCTGCCATAAAGAGCATGAGAGCCTCCCTGATAGATAATTTGACCTGGGGGGAAACCACATTACATAGAGGAGACACAGATAAGCCAGCGTCAAGGCCCATTGGAGAGCATGCAGCTAAGACAGCATGCTATGTAGATGAACGGAAGAAATCATCATAGTCATCCCATAAATAATACTCTTCATGTTTGTGAAGGAAACATTTATTTCCTATTCTGCTCCTACAAAGACTTTGGTAGATTTAGTTTTGTTGATTCTCACTTTTGCTGAAAGTGTTAGTATCTGTTTAAATTTTAAGCTCCGAAATATTCTATAATTTGATTCATCAAGTGATAATGTTACCAGATTCTAAAGTTAGGTCCCCCTCATATCCCCTGCCAATCACATGGCCTTCAAAGGGTACTTGATGAGGTTAACTCATTCATTTACCACAATGTTTACGCCATGTGCCAGGCACTGTAATGAAAGTAATGCCATCAAGGTTATTGGAAAGATACATGCAGGATCCAATGAGAACTCTGATGGGAAAATTTTAACTTTGGAAAATGTCTCTTGGTGAGGGTGATGTTTGACTGGAGTCTTGAGGGAATTAGCCGTGTGGATATTGCTAGCTCTGGAAGGAAGAGGAAGGACACACCACAGGAGATGATGCTGTGTATATGAGTGTAAATACTTCCAAATTAGGGATGGCTTCCCTCTCTGAGGTAGACTCAATTTTTGTTTTGTTTTATTTTTTAAATAAGTTATGAGGCAGACATTTTAAGTTACCAAGAGAATTAGAGACTAGTCTAGTGTTATCCTATTCCCTTTTAATCTTAACTTTAAACAATATTACCCTACATTCAGACATTAACACTTTGGTCCCAGCCTTCTACTCAGTATACGTCTTCCTCTTTTATATGTTAGAGCAGATGTGGACCCCCAAATCTTATGAGAAGTAGTCATAGTGTTTTCTCAAAACCAGACATGTGCTTGAAAGGGAGAAAGTACGTTGGACCTTGGGGTAACTTCTCTGAGGGCAGGTACGATTGGCAGTGATGACGTTCATACCAGACCCATCATCTCATTTTAGATAGGAGGAATAGTCAGCTCTCTCTCACTCTCTGTCTTCTAACGGAACATTAAATCACAAATTTTCATATTTTTTGGATAAACAGTTATCATAGGAACTTAAATATTACATGTTATATTTGCAATTCTGTGAAATGTCTATTTTTGAGAAAGGTGCGTAAAGATCTTGGTGGCACTTACTTAAGTCATAATTTGTTATTCCATTCCATCAAAAATTGGTAAAATAATTTAATTTATGGTGTTAATGGGGCTATCCAGCCTATAAATGGGAATTTGATCCAGAGTCTCCTGGAACAGGTGCTGATCTCCCCAAGCCATGGTGCAGTGTGTACGGAAACCAGCCATGGGCTCTAATTTATGAAATTACAAAAATATACACTTGGAAAGTGTATATTTTTATCTGTGGAAAGAGGCTAGGCTACGTGAGAATATATTCACCAAGAAAAGAGATCAAACTATCCTATTATAGTAATCAGAGAAGGCCATGAATACATTAAAACAAAGGCTAATAATAATTGTACGTACCACCCCTATGCCAGCCTAGAGAATTGTTGTATAGACATAATTTGTGGCATTAGATATAGACTGTTGTATAATCCAAGTATAATGGAGCACTTCCAGCAAAATAAAGTATAAAGTAAATCTTTATATAATATTCAGGCAGTCCATTCAGTTCACTGTTACTTTGGGTGATACAGGCCTCAAAGAAACTCCTTTTCATTCTTCACGTTCAGAACAATGAACAATATGTTGGAGGACTCCATGCACTAGGGTACTGCCCTTTGAGCCTTTTTAGCAGACGGACTGTGAAGAGTATGAAGTGGAAAGACGGATCATGTTAAGTTTCTGCTTAAATCGAAATGGCTTTTGGGTGGTTAGACCAGAGGGCTCTGAAACCATCCAACATTTGATGCCATTTCTGAAGCTGGGGCACACAGTGCACAATGAGCCACTGTAGGAAGCAGGCCTCCACTGAGCTGCAACTGCTCAAAACACTAAAGTTGAGGATTGAGTAGAAATTATCATCAAAATTTAAAAATTTGCTTAAGAAAGCAGAATGCATGTCAATCAGCTGTAGTATAAATTTTTCAAGTCTATACGAGAAGAATTGTTAGTAAACAGGTAACAATAGACAGATTATGGCTGTGCATTCAGACAGAGCAAGATGGAGAAACAGGACCCAGGCATCAGGCCCACTTCAGCACCAGGCCGGCCCCCATGAATCCAGGCTCCACGTCCATCCCACCGCCACATTTGCCCGTGGGAATCCGGACTCCAGGCCAGCCCCCATGGACCCAGGCTCTAGGTCTATTTTAATGGTTTCTGGTGCCAGGTATGTCCCTGAACTCAGGCTCCAGGCTGGTCCCAGTGCCAGGCCCACCCTAACGGACCCAGGCTCCAGGTCCACCTTACTGCCTACCTTACCTGTCCAGCACCAAGCCAACCCTTTCAGACCCAGGCGTCAGGCACACCACAGCTCCAGGTCTTCCCCCATGAACCCAGGTGCCAGGCCCACCCCAGAGCCAGGCAAGCTCTCATAGATCCAAGCTCTAGGCCCACCCTACCACCAGGTCCATGTCTATGGACCCAGGCTCCAGGCTTGCCCCAGTGCCAGGCCTGCCCTTGTAGATCCAGGCTGTAGGGCCACCCCTGGACCCAGGTTCTAGGACCACCCCTGTGGACCCAGGCTCCAGGCTTTCCCCAGCACCAGGCTCACCCACCACCTGGACGCCAGGCCCACTCTTATGGACCCAGGCTCCAGGCCTGTCCCAGTAGTCCCTGGTGCCAGGACAGCCCCCAAATCCAGGCTTCAGGCCTACCCCAGTGCCAGGACGGCCCCCACAGCCCCAAGCCCTAGTCCCACCCCTGTATCTGCAGACTTGGGCTCCAGGCCTGCACCCAAGGACCCAGATGCCAGCTCTGCCCCAGTGGACGCTGAAACCAGGCCTGCCTGCCTGCAGACAGCAGCAACAGACCCACTTGCGGTTCCCACCTTCCCTTCCACCTAGAATCTCTGGGCAGGCTGACTGGTGAAGGTCTTTCCCCGCTGAAGCCAGTCTGTAGGGATTGGAAGAGGTGACTACATCTTAAAATGCACAGACACCAATGCAAGGCTGCAAGGATCATGAAGGATCAGCTAACATGACACCATCAAAGGAACAAAAATAAGCACCAGTGACCAACCCTAAAGAAATGGACATCTACAAACTACCTGACAAAAAATTCAAAATAATCATCTTGAAAAGCTCAGAGAGCTATAAGAGAACACAGATAAACAACTAAATGAACTCAGGGAAGCAATGCACGAACCAAATGAGAACTTAACAAAGAGATAGAAACCATAAAAAAAAAAAAACAGAAATTCTGGAGCTAAAGGACACAATGAGTGAACTGCAAAATTCAACGGAGAGCTTCAGTATCAGACCTAGTGAAGCGGAAGAAAGAATCAGCAAACTCAAAGACAGATCATTTGAAACCACCCTGTCAGAAGAAGAAAAAGAAAGAAGAATGAAGAAAGCCTATGGGACTTATGGAACATTAGCAAGAAAACTTTGTAACATTTCTGCTAAGGATTACAGGAAACCCACTTCCCCATGCCGCAAATGAGAAAGAAAAATTATCAATGTCAACACTTTTGAGTATAGAAGGAAGTCATCCACTCCTGGCCTGATACAAGCAAGTGGATTCCAAAGGGCTGGGTGATGGAGATCTTTTTCTTCTTAAAACAAGGAAGGTCTTGGGCCAGTCCCATGGCCCAGTGGTTAAGTTCAATGCACTCCGCTTCAGTGGCCCACATTCAGTTCCCTGGGCGCAGATCTGTACCAATGTTAGCTTAGGGCAAATCTTCCTCAGCAAAAAAAAAAAAAAAAAAAAGGGAAGGTCTTCATTGTTCAGATTATTGAAGCAAAAGACACCTCAATAGCAAGGGGCTGAGAAACTAGTGTGGAAAGTGTCCGATTTTTTTTTTTTTTTAATTTAATGGTGCCTTGTGGAGAAAATATGTAGGAGTTTATTAAATATATTTCTATTGGTTGACCCTTGGAGTGTTGACTCCTTTACCCACTGTCTTATAAATTAAAAAATTAATTACTTTAGGGTCTAGGAAGAAGAGAGCCTTTCCTGAACTTTAGCCAACAATTTCTCTACAGGACAGAACATACTCAAGGAACTACCACACAGTTCTCTGTAGCTATAGATTAGGGTGTGCGTAGGGAAGCAGTAGGCAATAATATTTCTTAAGCTTTTACAAAGTAGGATTGTAGGAAATCAGCCAAATGCAATGCTCACAGAACTCCTGATAATTTTGAATTTCAAATACTTTAGGGGTGAAAGAACACGACAGTGAACAGCACCACAAGTGGGAGATGTCACAAAGTGCCATCATGTGAAGCAACTCCACCCTTTCCATTTAACCCATCTATAGTTTTAAAGCAACCAAATATCGACTCCTTTATTTCAGGGTATTGACTTCTCATGCCATTTGACTCCAGTTTTTGCATTTCAGTTTACAAATATATCTTCATTAGATGATGTAATGGTGAAGGATATACAAATATAGCAAGCCTAAGAAAGGGCTTTTAAATTCACCCAATTGTCCTTAAAAGGGCATGACTGTTCCAGAGACAAGGATGCATTATGTCCCCTGTTGTTATGGTTCATGGTTTCGTGGAGTATCATGAATTAAAAGCATAACTACTGGGCTGCAGGATGTTAGGAGTTTTTATTGGCAACATGGTATCTGCCATGCTGGAAGAGTAAATTAAAAAAAGATCCAAATGAAGCTTAACTGAGAGAGAAAGGCTTAAACAAAATTTAATGATCTCCAAAATTTATAATAACTTCTTAAGTCCTCTCTCAGGAATCCCATCTCATTTTCCAACTCACTGCCAACTCACCTCATTCCTTATGGCTAAAGTGCTGAGAGGATAGAGGGAATCTAGTAAAGAGAGGAGGAGAAAATTTTCAACCTCTCTCTTCATCCTTATGGATCTCATCTTACCTCTAATAATTACCTATCCTGTAATTAGAGTCCTTGGCATCCTATGTCACCGTATCCTATATACTGGATACAATAAAACACCTTTATATCAACATTTATTCTCTGGGGGCTAAAATAGGAACTGAGATCTTGATGTTTATGGATCTAACCAAGCTGATATATTTTCACTAACTGGATATGAGGACAAAAGGTCATTGTGCAGATATATGATCTTTCAAAACCTTCCCCCCTTGAAGAGTTTAGGCAGGGATGTGTGGATGAGTACACTTGAAGTTTTCTGTTTAAGTTCATTTCCAATTCTTTTTAAGATTGTGCAGCGACAATAGCTTCTTGCAAATGTACCTAGCCCCACTGAGCCTTGTTTTTGAATCACACCAGAATGTGGGGAGAGCTCATTAGCAGAAGAATATGAACTTCTCTTTTCTTAGCTCCTTCTCTCCCAGCCCAGATCAGAGCACATTACTGCCACCCCATAACAGCCAAGTGCCGAAAGTACAAAACCCAAGTTATAAATAATAGCTTTTTGGTGCCATATTTAGAAAACATTCAGATATATTGTATGAAGCCTCTTCCAGCCAGATCTCAACAATCCTGCTTGAGGCTGAACTTCTTACTGTAGGGTATCCATCTACCTTGAGACTCCATTATCTTCATGGTGAAGAGAGGGGCCACACTGGCTTTTTTCTAACAGTGTTAGTATGAAAAATTCTTTCCCCACAGAGGGCATTTAACTAAGACCTGTACTGTTGCCTCAATTCCTTTTTGAAAGGAAGCGTGAAATCAATCATTTCATTTCAACTACTCGATATCTGCTTTGGAACAACAAAAGAAAAAATAAGTGGAAGGGGAAAGTGAATACAAATCCACGTTTCTTTTTAATTTATATCTACAGTCTCCTCTTCCGAGTGCCAGACCCACATCCAAAAACCTGGGGATATGTCGACTATAAGCATTTCAAATTTAATATGCCTAAATCTAAATTCATTATATTTAATCTATGAACTGCTCCTTTCCCCATAACGTGTCTAGCTCACTGAATTGCATAACCACATAGCCTTCACTATGGTTATGTGGAAACACATAAATCTAGGTGCACTGCTTGTCATCTCTCTTTCCCTGATCCTTACACTCAGTTGATCAACAAGTTCTATGAATTCTACCTCATAAATATTTCTCAAATATGTTTCCTTCCTTCCCCGCCACACCCACTTCCTCAGTATTTCTTACTTGGGTTATTATAACACGTTCTAACTGCCTCCACTCTTTCCTCTCATCTGTTCTCCACACTCCAGCCAGTGTTCTATCTCAAATGCAAATCTGACCAAGTTGAGATGCCTCAATGGTTCTCCTCAATATAAAATGGACCCTTCTCCTCCGCCAATGGACAAAGGTCCATTCCTTCATTTATTTGACCAATATTTGATAAATGTGTACATGAAGCCCAACATTGTCCTGGGAAATGGTGTGTAGAATCAAATACAGTCTGCTTTCATGGGCTTACAGTCTCTTGTGAGTGATGTAGGGTAGAGATATTAATTACCACAGATTCTGTGCAAAATTACAAACTGGAGTGTCATGATAAAAAAAGATTCACTGTTATGAAAACAGAGAGCAGAAAAGCCTGATTTAGTTAGGATAATAAGAGAGTAAAGTGAGAGAAAAAGAGGAACCTAAAACTGAGCCTTGGGGAAGGTCAACATTTAAGGGTAGGACAGAGGAGTACGGATTCATAAGGAAGCCTAAGAAGGAGTCAGAAAGCATCACATAGTATCACAGATGTGAGAAGGAAGGGAGCACTTCAAGGATAGTGGTCCTCTGTGTCAAACTCTTCTTAGAGGTCAAATAAAATGAGGTCTAGAAAATATCCTTTAGAGGCAGTGGTATGGAGGTCATCAGCTACCTCGGGAAGAACTGATTAGGTGAACTGATGGAAGAGTTGGAATGAGTTAAGAAGAGACTACGATCTGAGGAAAAGGAGGCAGTGGGAGCTGAACTTTCAAGGATCTCTGTGACCTGGCTCCTGGACTCCTCTCTATCTAGTTCTCGTGTCCCTCCCTACCTATTGTACTCTCTCTCTCCACCATATGCAATCTTTACTGCCACAACAAGGGAATTGCAATTTACTCAAGGTTCCACATTCTTTATTCAGAGCCTTAGAGCATGCTATTATCTCTGCCTGGAAGGCTCTTCAACTTTCTCTTACCTGGACAGTTCCTATATCCCGTTCAAGGCTCAACTCAACGTCACTGCCTCAGGAAAACTTTTCAGATACCCACCCCAGCCTAACACTACTAGCATCACCACCACAAGTATGGCTAAGATTACCCTTATAAAAGACTCAACTTTGAATCTGCTTGTCTGTTTTTCCCACAAGATTGTGAATCGCAAGATAATAGGGACTCTATGTCATCTTTATGAACTCAGAATATGTTTGAAGAATGAATGTATGATCACTTTGATCTGCTCTGTCAGACATCATAAGCTTTGTCCACAGCTTGACATAGATCTAATAGTGCAGGCACCTCTGGGAGAAGCAGTCATTCCTCCCTGGAATATTGTCACCTTGGGGACACACCTTCCCCCCACAGATTCAGAGAAGGGGTTTTGGGGTCAGACAGATATAGGTTTAATCCCAGCTCTTCTCTGAGCTTCAGTTTCCTCATGTGTAAAATGAGAATAATTTTAATACCTACATTACATTGTTTTGTGAGTATAAAATTATAAAAATCCATTTGTAATATTTAGCACAGTTCTCAACTAGTAGGTAAAAGAACAAATGGTCAATACATGTTATTTATTATTGGTACCACTTGTGTTAGTTTCCTATGGCTGCCATAACAAACTACCATAGACTTGGTGGCTAAAAATGACACAGATTTGTCCTTTTATAAATCGAGGCTAGAAGTCCAAAAATGGGTTTCACTGGGCTGAAATCAAGATGTTGGTAGGGCCACACACTCTCTGGATGCTCTAGTGGAGGATCTATTTCCTTATCTTTTCCAGCTCCTGGTGACTGGCTGTGTTTCTCGGTTTGTAGCTCCATCCTCCATCTTCAAAGCCAGAGGTGTAGCATCCCTCTCTGACTGCTTCTCTCTGCTTCCTACACGTGGCTTTCTCCTCTGTCAAATTTCCCTCTGTGTGCTTCTTATAAGGACACTTGTGATTGCTCTTAGGGCCCACCTGGATAACCCAAGATAATCTCCCATTCTCAAGATCCTTAACTTAATCACATCTGCAAAGTCTCTTTTGCCATATAAGCTAACATTCATAGCTCCAGGGACTAGGAACTGGAAAATACGGGGAGCCACGATCAGCCTACCACACTATTATTGTTATTATTATTGGAACTGATGGAGTGGTATAGGTAAACGATAATTCTATACAAAGTAAATACCCAAAGTATATGGTATCTCTGCAAAATGCATAGTACTTACAAACTATTGCAGCAGACCAAAAAATCCTAATATCTTGAGCTTCTACTAGTTATACACTTGATAAAAAAAGGACTAGGATCCTAGCTTTCTCCGGTTTAACTCATAAGACAAAGAATCTGTTATGCTTTCCTAGAAACAAGTTGAGTCAGATATATTCTCCGAAGATCAGCAAAAGTGCCCAGAAAGGTCAGGCTATGGTAGCTCACCTTACAGAAGTTAGCTGTTATTATTGATTCTCTATTTGACATGGTCAGACAGGATCGCATCCTCTGTCTCTTCCACCTTGCAAAATCACAGCAAGATCTATCTTTGCCTGAAGTTGCCATTGAAGAGAAAACAGGAAACATTAGGTTTCCTGCAGACTTACATGTCTCTCCTTAACTCAACGTGTTCCACTGAAAGAAATAGAAAGTCTTACTGTCATATTTGGGATCCTTGCCAGGTCTCCATGTATGGCATTTGTTTGCAAAATTTGCAATTTGTTCTGCAGCCAACATGCCTTCCTTGATAGAGGTGCAGTTGGACTGGGAAGTAATTCTTAAGCTTAACAAAAACCAATAAAAGAAATTGTAGTTGCAAAAAATTCTGCAAAATGAATTTCTTCTAAGCATAAATCAGTAAAGAGAATTTTACATCAAGATTCTTATAATCCAATATTTTTCTTTTACCTCAATATTTTTCTTTTACCTCAATGTCAAAAAAAAAATCAAATAAGCAAAACAGGTATAGTTCTGAGTGTCACAGCAAGTCTGGACAGCTTACTTCCTCATGATGTGTAGATTATCATTTGTCCAAATTATGGGCTCCAAAGTCAAGGATATTGACATGAGAGATAATAGGAATAAGTAATGAAGTCAATGGTGTGTGTGCATATGTGTGTGTGCGTTTGTGAGAGAGAGAACAGAGATAGAGAGATAAAAGGAGATGGAGGGGAAAGAATTATGGGTTATTAATAGCAAATGTTTTTTAAAAACTGTTTTCTTCCCAATTGATTTAGCGAACACTATAATTGTGATTAAAGTAGAAAGCAAAGGAGGAAATCAGAATCAGCTTCCAAAGTGTTTTGCTTCCAATCTAGGCGACACTGATAGAGCAGACTATTAATACAACTTACCACTCAACAACGCTCTTTTATGAGAATCTCAAATATCTTCACAGACAAGTGTGGCTGTCTTCATTATGTGGAAGCAAAACACTGAGTGAATAATTTAGTATGTGGTTCATGTGAGCTTGAATTAGGACGGGGCCGCTGTCTTGAGTTTTGAAACAAAGTTAGATCAATCGGAGCAGCATCCGACACTTGTCCTGGTCTCTTCCTAGGGAGGGGGACAGGGCGAGTTTGGTGCAAGGTTGCAGGGGTGGTAGAGAGAACTCACCCAACTCAGGGTGACAAGATGAGGGTAGAAAAAAGGATGCTTCACCTCACACTGTGAAACCATTACATTTTACTTTTGAACATTACCCTGCTCTGCTTATTCTGATCTCAGAGAAGAAGGAACCCTGGGCAAGGAGCTTTACAGGCTTATCAAAAAGCACCATGAGACACAATCAACAAAGAACAGTACTATGTTCCTCTTGTGTAGCATAGCCGCATAATATCCCGAGGCGTGGGGATGGTGGCACTCAAGGAAGGTGAGTGTTTCAACTTGCAGGCTCGGGCTCCTAAACAATTGATGTCCCCTGAGCTATGGGATGCCCCACCCTGCCTCTCCAGGTTAGGCATTCATGGCCACAGTTGTCTGGAAGGGAGAATGTCCAAGTACTTCTTAAAAGGTCACCAAACAGGAGAAATGCCTACTGAGCCTCTCATTTGCCCGGGAGCCTGCAGGTTCCACAGAAGTGCCCCTGAATAATGATCAAGTTATCATCTCCAAGTGTGTTATTAAATTATTAAACTCGACTACAATTACCACAGCTAATAAAGTGCCGGTGCAGAGCACAAGAGCAGCAGTAATTGTGTGGCAGAATGATTAAACAGCAGGCTGCAATAATTATTCCAATCCATCTTCAGAGATGGAGTCAGAGCTCTAACAATCAAATCAATCAATTAGTGAGGAAGAGCACTGACGCAGAAAAATCAATGAAAAACAAGTTTTCACAACAAAGCAATAAATCAATCCCAAATAATCGTGGTACATCATCATACAAAAAAAAGGATGATACCAGTTATTGCAATTAAATACCAAAGCCATGGCGTCATTATCTATTACTCCAGCTCACTCTGGAAAGGGATCAATTTTTGTCAGGCTTTTTGACATCTCAATACATACCAGGACTCAATTTATATTTTTAAGAGTAGTGTCATAGCAGGATATCTCCTTTGTCAATAAGTCCCGGGTTCCTGTCACTTTCCTCTGCCAAACACCCAAACACCCATGGATAATGGTTTTTAAGGCCACCCTAGAAAAAACCCAGAGCAGTCCCTCAGCAGTTCTTTGCATAGCATTTCATAATTTCCAGAGCACTTCTGCCAACATTATCTGAGGTTTTCTTCACAAGTGTCGAGTGAGGTGGAGGAGAGTAGATTTTGTGTGTGTGTGTGTGTGAGGAAGATCAGCCCTGAGCTAACATCCATTGCCAATCCTGCTCTTTTTGCTGAGGAAGATTGGCCCTGGGTTAACATCAGTGCTCATTTTCTACTACTTTATATGGGATGCCGCCACAGCATGGCTTGACAAGCGGTGTGTCGGTGTGTGCCCAGGATCCGAACCTGGGAACCCCCCCTAGCGGAGCGCATGCACTTAACTGCTACGCCGCCAGGCCAGCCCCTGGAGAGTAGATTTTTATTTACTCCGTTTCACAGTGAGGCATATTGAGGTTCAGAGAAGTCACTTTCCCAAGGTCACACGGGGTGGAACAGAGATGAGGCTGTGTATCTTTCTTCCTCAATCATTCTATGCTGCCAGGGTGACTACACTACGGAAGCTCAGGGGAAAGGATTTAGGGAAATCCCCAAAGGACCCTTTCCCCTGCAGGGAGCTGTGAGAGACTGAGGTCAGGAGAGAGAGAGTGGGCGTGGACACAGGGAGCAACTAGTGGAGGTCTGTGAGGTGTAGGTTCACCCCTGGGTGGACTCTAATGGTCTCAAAATGACACCTCTTGGGGCTGCTCTGTATGTGACTGGAGCCTCCAAGGTCCAGTCAGCTGTAGGCTTCTGCTTCTCAGATTACCCCAGAAGGGATCTTGACAGCACCTTCCAGTTGTTTCTGTCGCATTGTTCATTAACAACACCTACTTACACCACTGATTGGGCACTTAGAATGTGCAAGGCACTATGTTAAGTAGATTACATAAATTATCTCAAGTTAATCCCCAAAATTACACACACAGATGGGTACTACAATTCCCTTTTTACAGATTTTTAAAAACTTAAGCTCAGAGAACTTAACTTCTACAAAGTCACGGAGCAATTAAGCGGTGGAGTGAAGCCTCAGACTCAAATTTCTGACTTTGTTCTGACCTGCTTCTCACTTGGCACTACACTGTCGACATTTTGGTTGTGAATTGTTAATTAGTTTTATATAATCTAAAGAACATTAACATTCCAAACATTTCAAAAGACTTCATTTTGATCTCATTTTTCAAACAAGCTTGAAATTAGTGGGTACAGAAAAGATGAATCAAAATTTCTCTCAGGTAGTTTATAAAGTCAACATATAGTTTTAAAAATTGAAGCTATTAAATGGTGGCAGAGAGGTGATATGTCATGGGTCCCCAAGACCACTGCCAGGTTCAATGATTTGCTGGGACTCACAGGACTCAGCATATAGTTGTCCTTGCTGCTATGATTTCTTAGAGCAAAAGGATATGAAACAAAATTAGAAAGGGAAAAGGTGCATGGGGTGAAGTCCAGAGAAAACTGGGTGCCAGCTTCTAAGAATCCTCTCCCCGGGGAGTGTTACTCTTGTGAAATACTTTCTATCAAGGAAGCTCATTAGAGACTCAGTGCCCAAGTTTTTTATCAGGGACTGGTCACAGAGGCCCCTTCTACTGAACATGTACCAAAATTCTGGACTCCCAGAAGGCACACAGGCATTCAACACAACCTACATCATTTTCACAAACGGTGTAGGCATAGTGAGGCTTTCTTATCAGTAAACTATGGGAATCTTCCAAAATCTAAGTTCCCAAACTCCAGCCAGGGGCCACCCTTGCAAGCAGGACTTTCACAGGATAGCAGACTCAGGTCTGCTAATGCCAACTCTTTGCTGGCATAAGATAGGTTTGTCATGTCTTTTCATTTCATTTATTTCCTCTCTCTCCATCTTTCTTTCCTTCTTTCCCTGCTTCTCTTCACAGAACCAGAAATCAAGACTCCTGTGATCCATTTTAGCTAATGCCATAAGAGCAGTCAGGAATGCATTTCCATCTTGCATCTCCTGGTTAACTTGCTGCTTTTCTTACAAAGGCCTGGTCATCCTTCATTCTGAGAATCAAGCTCTCTGGGATCTCAACCTCGTGGTTTCTCTCATCACAGTAGCTTCCAGGATTTGATGAATCCTGTTTTGGAGCTTCTAACCCAGGAATCTGTCTGTGAGGGAAGATGAACTATTTTGTAAATGCCTTTGATGGCTCACAGGACTTGTGTTCACTCCACAGTGAGTTCCCAGGAATTCAGCGCTGCTCGTGGAGGGAGTCCAGATGCACACTTTCTCTTGCAAAACTATTAGGCTCTTCCAAGGCCTTACGTAGAAGTACTAGGTGGCAGCTCTGGATTAGCCACTTAAAATATGTTCAAAGAAGGAAAGAAATGTTGCCTCCAGGGAGGAGCATATGACAGAAGGGAAACTACAGACTGGAGGTCAAAGAAGGAGAGAAAGTAGTTTAAAGAAAGAGAAGAAATGAGAGCCAAAGGCAGCCTCAGTTTAGAGTGAGCAGGTCAGAGAAGATTCTGAGCTGATATAACCCCAAAGTCACAAGCGAGAGCGAGACAGACAGACAGAGAGAATCTCTATAGTTATGGAGAGGTACACTTTGTGGAGGCGTTAAAAAAAATCCAACATCACCTCACAACTCTGCCTTCATTAAATATTTCACATGTTTGACCAGTTTATCCTGTGTAGGGGGAATAAATGATCATTTAAGGCGGTATCTACTTATAAACCTGTTAACAACAACATTCCTCACAGATACTAACCAATTATTGACCAGTTGTTTGGGTTGAAATACATTTTTATTTATCTTAAGTCTAATTTGCTCTGTATCTATCTCCTCTACGAGTACTGAAAAATCACAGTGCTTTTTTCATGAAAAGAGTTGGCTACTTAATCCGTGCACAGCAATATCTTTTCTCTCAACACTGTTCCCTCTTTCTCTCCTTTCCTCCTCAAGATCTGTTCCTTGACACCTCCAACATCCTAGCCCTTCTAGTCCTCCTTCCCCTTCCCTTGAGTCCAAGGCTCCTCCAGAACCTGGTGACTTCTGCCTCCTCCTCTCCAGCTACCTTCCAGGTCCTTAAGTCCTTGAAATAAGTGACATATCTTCATCAGCTTCTATAGCTTCTGTCCTTGTTGGAAATATTGTGTTCTAAACGTGGTTGGGAGCCTCTGTGAAACCAGGCAAATGCCTGCTCGGCTGTGTCGCCCATCTTGGATGACTGTCTTTGATGTACCACGTTATTAAAAGATGAAGTGTTGTTTTATCATTTAAAATCGGTGTTGTCATGAGAAAACGACTATGCAAAAGCATGTTGAAAGATTCTCCTGTTGTGTTACGCGCTCAAAGAGCAGGCGGCGACAAAACGCTAGGAGCCAAGTTGGGGTACAAAGGTTGCTGAAGGCTGCCGATCTAGCTCAAGGGGACAGAGAGGATTTTTTAGAAATGATATGCAAAATAACAACCATCCCAGTGAGAAACTTAAGAAGAGGGAGTCTAACTGGCTGTTTCATAAAGCAGCCGGGCTCTCTCCCCTTCTGTGGTAGTGAGCTTCTTGGATTACAATGCTTCTTTTTTGGTGCAGTTTTGACCCGCGAGGAAGAGAGGCAGAAATAAAGAAGGGAAGAGCCAGTATTTTGATGTCTGTACACAAAGGGAAATGGAGCTGCCTCGTTCTGTTAAGGAAGCTGCTAAATGAAGACAGCTGCAGGGGCTTTGTTAAACTCAGAGACACGTTTCACCCAGAAAGGGCTGAAGCAAGCCAGTTAGTTGGAAAAGGCAGGGAGCTGCGAGAATACAGTCGAAGCCATGCATTCAGCACCCTCCCCACTGCTCAGCCACTCTGTTCCCTCGAATTTCTGAGGCTAAGACCAGAGCCACTCTGCGTCTCAAGATCAGGTGACAAGTGACACAAATGATTAATTTCATCAACTCTTCATATAAGTACAAGGGCCTCCTCATAGAATACCTGTGCTAAACTTTCAAGATTTATATGATTCATAAATATTATGAAATAGCAATATTGAAGCTGATGGTGTATATTTATCTGTATTACCAATTAGAACTGACAAAATTCTAAACCTAGCTGATTATCAGAGTCACTGGGAAGTGTTAACACATAGAGATTCCTGGGCTCCCCTCTAGAGGTTTTTATCCAGTAGGTCTCATATCTTTGTGTTTTTAAAAATCTACACTGTTGACTTTGGTAGTTAAATCAGGTTTGGAATTCCCAGACTAGAATATCACTGCTAGCAACCCAAATTACCAGAATTTCTGGTATAGTTTGTAACAGAGCTTCTCAAGTTAATGTGTATATCAATCACCCAGGGATCTTGTTAAAATGTAGATTCTGGTTAGTATCATTGGGGTAGAGAAAGAGATTCTACGTTACTAACAAGCTTCCAGAGGAGGCTAATATTGCTGGTCTGTAACTACACTTTGACGATAGCTGCAATAGACTAACCCCCAAAACAAACACTAATGTAACACACTAAATGTTTACTTTTCACTCATGGAAAGCCTGGTATGGATTGGATGGTCCTCCTCCATCTCATAGCTGTGTCTTTTGGAACTTGTGGCCTCCAAAGCTACCAGAGTAGAAGATGAAAAGAATGGAGGTGGCACCATGGCTTTTAAATGCCTCAATCTGGAAGCAACACATGGCATTTGCCAGGCATATGGCCCCAATTTAACTGCAAGGGAGGCTGGGAAATATAGAGAAGTACCTGGAAATTGGTAAGCATTAGTGACCTCTGCACAAAGGTCTAATGTTGGACGTGAATAAATTAACAAATTTCAATATCGATTGCATAAATGCTTAGTTTCAACTTTATTTGCTAGTTTTGTTTTAATCTAAACTACATTATTCAACCATAATAAAATCACTACCTCTTTGATTCACTTTGCTCCATAGAGCAATTATCTTGTCAAATATCTGAAGCCCAGGAAACGCCATGACAATATGTTCTATTATTGCATTGTACATAAAATTATATTGTGCTTAATTATAACATCTACATTCATTAACTTATTTTTATATAAAATTAAAAGTACTAAAAACAGCAAATTTCTGGTCAGTGTATCATAGGATAATGTTGGGCTTGTTAGGAGACCTGCAAATCCAGAGACCAGGTAAGTAGCATCATTGAATGTAACACAGTTCACTTCAACTCCTCTGTTCAGCCTGGATCCCCTCTCTTCATTGCATACTCGCCTGGTTCCACCCTCTTTTGACAACCAATACTCAGATATCCTTTCTACCTTTCCTGTCTTGAGTAAGTAACTTAACTTTGTTGAGTCTCAATAACTTCACGTGTAAAATGAGAATTAAAAAAAATTATGCCTCATAGAGTTGTTGTAATGATGAAGTAGTCACTCAATAAATTTTCTCCTCTTAGACAGATTATGAAGAAAACTTAGAAGAATAAAAGCAGGAGAAAAGGTAGATTTGAGTATATTTAGTGGACCTACTCTGAATTTTATTGTCTTGGTTTTATGAGTTGACGTTTATAAGTATGAATAGCATAAATGTAGAAAATGTTGAGACAGTTGTGAAATCTTCTACCTGGAGATTCATGGAGTTGGGGAGATTCTTGTTGGTGAGCAAAAGATCAGTTCTCATGGAATAGACAATCTCTCAGTGACCCTTCTGTACTACGATTCTGTAATAAATATATTGATCATCTGTTATTTTTTCCTCCAAAGCTTGAGATTACTTTTACACGAGCATAGTGCCTCATCTTGTTCTGTTCTCCAAAGCTCGTAATAACAGCTCCTCAGGAAGTTGATTCTCAATATATATTTATTGATTTTAATGAGCTACATTATTTTGGATTCTATCTGATTTTTTTGTGACAAATGTTTTAAACTGTTGGGAGATCATAGAACACTTGGAGAATTTTTTAAAAACTGTAGACCCCTCTTCCTTAGAAAAAAAACACATTATCTGTACATATAAATTTTTATATATAATTTCAGGAAGTTCATAAACCTCCAATGCCATATTCGGATTCTCTGCCCCATGGTAACAACCTTATGTTAACTTTCTAAAATTTACCAATAAATGCTATCAATATGCAGGAAATACAACAGTATTTCCTACAGAATGAAGCAAGTAATCCCACAAGTGGATGACTAGAAAGGCAAGAAAAGTCCCATGGTAATAGGCTACCTCTTATACTTTCCCAGAACTTCTGGTTCCTGATACACTTTCCCTAAGAGAGAGATTTGCTGTTTCCATCACCTCTTCTGTGAAGCCTTCCCCAATGTTGCCATCTTTGCCACATTATGAATCTCTTACAAGAGAGTCAGCTCTGTGGGGCAATGGTTTATTCATTTTTACATCCTCAGCATTTGGTCCAGCAGATGGTACATAGTGAGCATTGAGTAAATATTTATTTAACTGTGCTGAATGGTAAGCCACATTGATCTTTTTTTTTTTTTTTGGTGAGGAAGATTGGCCCTGAGCTAACATCTGTTGCCAATCTTCCTCTTTTTTTCCCCCTCCACAAAGCCCCAGCACATAGTCATATATTCTAGTTGTAAGCCCTTCTAGTTCTTCTATGTGAACTGTCGCCACAGCATGGCTACTGACAGACAAGTGGTGTGGTTCCGTGCCTGGGAACCAAACCCAGGCCGCCAAAGCAGAACATTCTGAACTTTAACCGCTAGGCCATCAGGGCCGGCTCAATCTATTCTTTTTTGTGATGAGTGTAATCCCATAGTCCATCAGAAGCAGAATAGGCAGAGCATTCCAGACTACCTCACTTGCCCCTCTCCTTCCAGATCATGCCTGACTCAGCATGGGACAAATATTAGTCAAATTAAATTAAATTTTGTTTAATATACTTGCCACAATTCCTCTGACAAAGGAGTTATTTATAAGGTATTATAAAACAAAAGACAGATTCTTTAAATTTGCATTAAAATTGGAGTGAACAGACAGAAATGAGCAGCGTTATACAGACAGTCAAATCCAGAGATGCAACCAAGGTCCTGTGGCTGAGGTTGCCCATTTCTCTCAAAAGCTGGGAATAAAAGTTGTGTTTGACATGGGAATGCCACCATTCATCTCAGGAGGAGAACAACTGGGAATCAGAAGGGGAAACAGATTGCTGGATTTGGAGTCAAAAGATCAGAAAAAATACAAAACATCCAGTTAAATTTGTATTTCAGGTTCACGACGAATAACTTTTTAGTATAAGTATGCCCCAAATATTGCCTGAAGATATTTATACAAGTTTTTTGGTGTTGTGCACTTGAAATTAAAATTCCACTATATTTTTATTTGTATAATCTGGCAACCAATGCCTCAGCAAAACAAAACAAAACAAATGCTGTGCAGCACCACCATCCTCGGTCCTTCCCTTGAGACACATTTTTGAGCAACCTTGATTTGCATTTTTATTTACCGTGTTCCAAAGACATTACGTTTACCTCTAAGTAATTGGATTTTTCTGATGGCAACCTGTAACTTCCCACATCTTTCACTTTTGTGGTAATTGCATTCATAGGAAATATAGGATTCTCAGCGGTTCTGTTTCTCTTTTTTCTTGTCCTAATGAGTGGTTCACAAGGACGAGCGGCTGGTGCCACGTGTTCTCGGCTGTCCCATCTGAGCTTTCCTCCTTGCTGGCATGTGCTGTGAGGGGAGGCCAGCTGTCGTCCTGTGGTGTCAGGTTGTAGGGCTATCCCTTTCAGGAAGAGTAGACAGTCCCCTCCCTGAAAGGAGAAAGGCCCCCAGGGGTCAGCAAAGGCCAACACCTGTTGGGTTTTGGTAGTGTTCCAAAGTGAAGTCAAAAGGCCTTGCCTTGCTATTTATATTGGGAAAGGACAAAAGGGCCTTAAAATCTGGAGACAGCTGATCAAGCCAGAGCACGGTTACCTCTTGGCGAAAGAGAACAGATGTGGCTTCTGCTGAACTATATATAGGATCAACCCGGGAGCTCTCCTCAAAATGATGGATGCAGAGCAGCAGCACATGTGTTAAGTCTCCATGGGTCATTGCATGGATTTCTCTCTGTTTTTTTGGTTTCCATATCAACCAAATATTCTAGGTTTACTTTGCCCTAGTGTATTGGGCAACACCACATTTTAGTGATATTCCATTCTAAATTTGAATCTTATTGCTAGACTATTAATGTCTTGCCCCCACAGTGATGGTGGTCTTAGTGGTGTTTTGAGAAAACAAACAAAGGTCAAAAAGCACATGAGAGTCTGTGACCAAAATCATAATATTTTAGTAAAATATTTTCCAAGCTGTTTTATCTAATTTTTTGTCAATGACTGCTTGTCTGTCTCAAATATGATTAATACCACCTTAAGACTAATGTGTCCTGTAGACGGCCTAGGGAAATTTTCAAGCTTGGAAATAACTAGGATCTTCTCATTCTGGAGAATCCTCAGGACATAAAGCTAGGGTCACATCTGCTTCAAAGCAGAACCTGGTGCCAGTAAGATCACGGGTTCACCCTGCATGGAGATTCACTGTAAGCTGAATTGTACCCTATGGCCTCAAAACATATGGAAGAGCCATTGGTATCATTCCACTGTAGGAGGGTCACAACACGACCCTTTGTGAATGGGTTTTCAGTGTTATTTCTCACTATTTCCTTGCATATATCTGATATTGTTACAGTAGCCCCCCCCATCCACTGAGGATACGTTCTAAGACCCCCAGTAGATGCCTGAAACCACTGACATTACCTACCCCTCTATATACCGTATTGTCTCCTATACATACACAACTAATAAAATTTAACTTCCAAACTGGACACAGTAAATGATTAACAACAATAACTAATAATAAAATAGAACAATTATAACAATATACCGTAATAAAAATTACTATAGATCTTAGCAATGTCAGCATATGATTTTTTTTCTTTCCTTAAGTTGAGAACTTCCACCTTTCCACTTAAAAGAAGTACTTTATGGCTTCTCTTTGGCATGTCTGAATTGCCAGTATCACTACTTGTGCGCTTTGGGGTCATTATTAAGTAAAATAAGGGTCACTTGAACATCAGCGCTGTGATACTGCGACAGTCGATCTGATAACTGAGATGGCTGCTAAGTGACTAAGGAGTGAATGGCATATAGAGTGTGGATACACTGGACAATGGGATGATTCATGTCCTAGGTGGGACTGAGCTGGATGGCATGAGATTTTGCTACTCAGAAAGGTGTGCAATTTAAAATTTATGAATTGTTTATTTCTGGAATTTTCCATTTAATATTTTCAGACCGTGGTTGACTGTGGGTAACTGAAACTGAGGAAAGTGAAACTGCAGATAAGAGAAGACTACTATACGTCTCTTTGCACTATATTCCTTTTCATTGTCACTGCGTGGAAACCACACTTAACACCACTATAAACCCTTTCCCCAGCCTTTTTACTGGATAAACTCTAATTTTTTGTTCAAGGCGCAACTTAAATATCACTTCTATTCAGTGTACTTGTGGGCCTTAGGTCTACCCTGACCTAAGGAGCCCTGACCATGAGATGGGCTGGTCTTCAGGCACAAGCAGTAATCAAAGTAGCCCGAGGCAGTATACGTGAGTGGAGAACCAAAAGGGTTGAAAGGAGCCAGATTAATCTAAGGTTGGAATTGGGGAGGTAACGCACAACCAGGTCAAATCACAAAGGAAGAACAGAGTAAGTTGTAAGATCATAGCTGAGAGCAGATGAGAAGTGTCTCCAGGGTTAGTGGTTCACATCTGAATTGTGAATCAGTGCTGGGATGTCCTTTGTGTATGTGGTGTATGCATAGAGCCAACTTGAGATGGCAAAGTCCTCCCTGACCGACGACAATTTGTTACTGTTTCACATGTTGATCTATCTTCCCTCTAACATTGTCATCCTCCAGATCAAAAGTCCTTGTTTCTTCTATGTGTTACAATATGAACCATCATACAAGGCCTGCAGTAGGTGTTCAGTGAGTGTTTGTTGATTGATTCTCTGCTAATGGATCTGCAACTTCTTCGAGGGGACAGTGTGGGTTTCTGACTTGTTCTTTAGGCATAGTTTTCACTTTTTATCTGTCATCAGACAGTGGTGATGAAAGGATTCCCAAGGATTCTATGTCCTTTGGAGTGTTGGGTGATGCCATTCTGTAGACTGCCATTGTGCCTTCTGTTCAAATGCATGGAGCAGAATATGCTTTGGGATAGAAATACGCTTTATTATCAAAAATAGTGGAATCAAATTTACTTCTTTCTCTGCCTCATATTAGACTTATGTACATAAGAAGCCAATTCCAAGGAAATATGGAACATAAACTAAATAGAACTGTGATTCCTGCTTCAACATCTGTAATAGGATGAAATCAAGTCCATTTAAAGATGGAAGGGATTGTTGATAAGGTGAATATGTTAAAAGAGTGTGAAATTAATGGTAAGAGCTAAGACAGGGGAAGTTGAAAATAAAAAGAACAAATTCTATAGCTTTGTCCTGGTGGGAGAAAAAAGGAGAATGAGCTACAAGCTACAAGAACTCATGATGTTTTATTCACTCCCTGAGCCATCCTCTCCTTCCCCCATGAATCTTCTCTAATTTACCATCCATTTTCCGAAGGCCAAAGACAGCAAAATTCCAATTTCAGTGGAATCAGGATTGCTTTTGATTTTCTGTACCTTCAGGCCTTGCTACTTAAAATGTGTCCCTAAGGCCAGCAGTGTTGACATCACCTGGGAGCTTGTTAACAACGCAAAATCTCAGGTCCCACTCCAGATCCACTGAGTAAATATCTGTATTTTAACAAGATTCCCAAGGAATTTATATGCACTTGTTAAATTTTGAGAAGCTCTGAGCTAGGGTAAGCAACACAGAGTGTCAGCTTTCAAGAGAATGCATATTAATTTGCAATAGCCAAATATAGAAACAACCCAAATGTCCATTGATAGATAAATGGATAAAGAAAATGTGGTATATACATACAATAGAATATTATTTGCCTGAAAAAAGAAGGAAATCCTACCATTTGTAACAACATGGATGAACCTGGAGGACTTTATGTTAAGTGAAATAAGCTAGTCACAGAAGGACAAATACTTCTTGATTCCTCTTACACTAGATATCTAAAATAGTCAAACTCTTAGAAGCAGAGAATACAATAATGATTGCCAGGGGCTGGGAGTGGGGGAAATGGGCATTTGTTGCTCAATGGGTATAACTGAAACTTATATGCTAGATGAATAAGTTCCAGAGATCTGCTGTACATTATACCTATAGCTAACAATATGGTATTGTGCACTTCAAAATTTGTTAAGAGGGTAGATCTCATGTTAAGTGTTCTTACCACACACACACACACAACAACAAAGACACACAAGGAAACTTTGGGAGGTGTTGAATATGTCTGTTATCTTGATTGTGGTGATGGTATCATGGATGTTTGCATGTGTCCAAACTCATCAAAGTGTGCACATTAAATATGTGCAGTTCTTTGTATATCAATTCTACCTCAATAAAGTTGTTAAAAAAGAGAATGCACACTAAGACATTTTAAAATTTCTCAAGAGAATAATTTCCCTATTCACTCTTCTTCCCGCATGAGTTCGGCTTGAACCCTCTGTCATCATGCTTGTCCCAACAAAGCTCCCACCCCAGCCTTTGCACAGTTCCTGGAGTCACTGAGATGATCAGCTGCCTGTTTACTTTTCCATCGCAGGGCTTTAACTTACACATAAGCTCTGAAGACAAGTTTGGTCAGCAAGTTAACCTACTGCTCACTAATTTATCATCACATGCTGCCTTACATGCTCTGTCTTTTGGTGGCAGTCATTAGAACGTTCTAAGGTTGCAGGTGGAAGGGGAATATTTGGATTTCCTATGTCAAGATAACTGACACTTTCTCCATATACTTTCATTTGAAGAAAAAAATGAGAAGTATAACTTTTGACCTGACCTATTCTGACCAGTACATGAACAACAAATGATTCTTTTAAGGGTGAGCTGTCTACTCTTCTGGCCTCTCCTCTGTGCCCCCAAGAGGCTGACTTCTAGGGACTGTATCAGCTAGGCTTCCCTGCCTTCTAACTTCTAGGATTTGGCAAATGGAAGGCACACTGAGGACACTAAAGGATGAGACAAAAAAGAAGTCTGGGTGTTCTCTGTCTTCTATCCCCTACAACTCCTTCTCTTACCCCTTCAGGCCTAAGAGTGGTAACAGCTTTTTGCTGTCTTTAATACCTAAATGCATCACCATTCATTATAGGTTAATTTGATCCTGCCAACACCTTTGCAAATATTGTCTTCATTAAAGTTTCTTCAATTTCCTCTTTGAGTAGTCCCATCCGCATCCTGCCAGGACCCTGACTGATTGAGTCATCTTGTTTTCTCTGCTCTCTCAGCTTAGTTCAAAGATGCACCATCCAGCACACTTATAGTTTCCTGTTCCTTTTTATTAGAACATCTTTCACTTTACACCTCTCTGGCCTGTTCTGCTAGTAACCTCTCTCAGTGCTCTAAGTCAGTGTTTCTCTAATTTTAATGACTGCATCCTAATCCCCTGAGGGGCCCTGTGAAAATGCAGATTCTGACTCAGAAGTCATGGGTGGGCTCTGAGATCCTTGATGTCTAAAAAGCTCTCTGGTGCTGCCGCTGCTCTGGTCCACAGACCACACTTTGGGCTCCAATTCAAACACTGAAGACCAAGAAATATGAAGGAGAGCAATGGTTCTCAAAGTGTAGTTGGTTCTAGACCAGCAGCATCAGCATCACCTGAGAACAAGCTGTTAGAGATGAAAATTCTGGGTTCCCACCCCAGATCTTCTGACTCAGAAGTCGTGGGGTTGGGACATATTAATCTGTGTGCTGGCAAGACTTCTTGATGATTCTGATCCACACCTAAGTTTGAGGACTACTGAAATAGAAGACAGGACACTGGCAGGACACTTGAGGCATCATTATTTGAGCAACTTCACGTAAAACAATGCAGATAATCCTCAGAATAAATCTACTCAATATGCAGATAGAGTAGCTGTGTAATTTCGGAAATTGACATTAGCCACATTGACAGAATTTTTAATTTCTGCAATTATCAGACACAACACTACGAAGGAAAAGACAATTATCAATCAATGTGTTTTAAAGACAATAAATTACCTCAAGTTATAATCCATTTCAATCCATTTCATAGACATGCCAGTCTATGCTAGATGATGTAAGAGACACAAAGATGAAGCTTACAGTTGCATGGAGGAAAAAATGAGCATTGGCTGGGGCTACTGCAAGGCTTCTCTCTAGGGTTTAAACTATAAAATCAGCACATAAAGAATGATCAGAAGTCTGTAAAAAGGCAGTTTAGAGATAAAACGTTTCCTGAACTTGAGGCAATATGGACAAGAGTCGGGTGATTCTTGGATAAAGGAGAGCCACAGAGATAAACACTATTCAGCTCTGTTGTCTGGTTTAGCCCAGCTGTGAAGCTGCTTTTGACCAGAGTGACTTTTGTACCAAGCTTTTGAATCACAGTATAGCTCAGATTACGTGCCCACTAAGCAAATTTCTGGCTTTTGCTATCCCAGTTGGTATATCCCCAGAGAAAGAACATGCACTGCTGTGATCAGTCCACTAGAGAGTTGATAGCAATTAAAATTAACATAATGGCATTCTAGGCTCATGTTCATACTCCAGTGAGATTAGAAATCGTGCAGGTTTGATTAACTCTGGAACACTGACAAGAGAGAATTTCTGGACAGTGAGGTTGGAATCACTGACCAGACCACAGTAAATTCTCTACCGTAATGCCACCTGTGCAGTCCCTGTGTGGATAACCAACTAGCCTTTATAGATGATATCTATTTCAATACATACTCCCTTTAAACCTTTGAAAGCCACACAAATAATTGTATGACAAAGCCATGGGAGTTGCTATAAAAGAGTTTTGCCTAAAAGATAAAAGTTCAAAGGAAGAATTGAACACATCAGATTGGGATGGCTGCTGAGGAAGATCAATAAAGCTTAAAGAATGGTTGGATTTTTTTGTTGTTGAAATAAAAATCATATACCACAAAATCCACCCTTTTAAAGTGTACAATTCAGTGATTTTTGTTATATTCACAAAGTTGTGCAACCACTACCACTATTTAATTACAGAACATTTTCATGACCCCAAAAAGAAACCACATATGTATTGAGTCAGACCCCATTCCCCCACCCCCCCCAGCCCCTGGCAACCATTAACCTACTTTCTGTCTCTCTTTATATGCCTATTCTGGATATTTCATATAAATAGAATCATGCAATATGTGGTCTTTTGTGTCTGGCTTCTTTCACTTAGCATAATGTTTTCAAGACTCATCTATGTTGTAGCATATATCAGTACTTCATTGGTTTTTAAGACTGAATAATATTCCATTGGATGGATATACCAAATTTTGTTAATCCATTTATCAGATGATGGACGTTAGGATTGTTTTCACTTTTGACTGTTATGAATAACATTGCTATGAACATTTTCTTACCAGTTTTTGCATAGACATATGTTTTCAATTGCCTTGAATGTATACCTAAGAGTGGAATTGCTGGATTATACGGTAATTTTGTGTTTAATGTTTTTTTTTGTGTGTGTGAGGGAGATCAGCCCTGAGCTAACATCCATGCTAATCTTCCTCTTTTTGCTGAGGAAGACTGGCTCTGAGCTAACATCTATTGCCAATCCTCCTCCTTTTTTTCTTCCCCAAAGCCCCAGTAGATAGTTGTATGTCATAATTGCACATCCTTCTAGTTGCTATATGTGGGAAGCGGCCTCAGCACAGCCCGGGATCCGAACCCGGGCCGCCAGTAGCGGAACACACGCACTTAACCGCTAATCCACCAGGCCAGACCTGTGTTTAATTTTTTAAGGAACTGCCAGGCTGTTTTCCAAAGTGGCTGCACCGTTTAACATTCCCACCAGCAATGTATGACGACTGGCAAAATCCAACACGATTTCATGATTAAAAACAACAACAAAACTAGGAATAGAAGGAAACTTCCTCAACCTGACAAAGGGCATCTGCAAAAATCCACAGCTAATATCATGTTCGATGGAGAAAGATTGACAGCTTTACCCCCTAAGATTAGGAACAAGATAAAAAGATCTTCTCTCATCACTGCTATTCAACCTTGTACTAGAGGTTATAACCAGGTCATTTGGGGGGGGGGGGAAGAAAAGAAGAAAAAAAGAAAAATAAAATAGAAAGAAAAGAAAAAAAGGAATCCAGACAAAGAAAGAACAAAAGTAAAACTATCACTATTTCTTGATGACATAATCTTCTATTAGAAAATGCTAAAGAATCTACTAAAAAAAAAAAAAACTACTAGAACTAATCAAGGAGTTCAGCAACAGTGCAGGATACAAGGTCAATATACAAAAATTAATTATATTTCTATTTGTTAGCAATAAATAATCATAAACTGAAATTAAAAAAACAATTTCACTTGTAATAGCATCAAAAAGAATAAAATACTTAGGAATATATTAAAGACATACAAAATTTGTACACTAAAACTATAAAACATCATTGTAAGAAATTTTGAAAGATCTGAATAAATGGAAATTCATCCCATGTTAATGGACTGAAAGAATCAATATTATTTAGACTCTTAAATGATCTACAGTTTCAATGTAATGCCAAGAACATTCAATGGGGAAAGAATAGTCTTTTTCAACTAATAGTGTTTGGACAACTGGTAATCAAATGCAAAAGAATGAAGTCAGACTCCTACTTCACACAATTTACAAAAATTAACTCAAAATCCATCAAAGACTTAAATGTAAGAGCTGAAGCTATAAAATTCTTAGAATAAAACAGGAGTAAATCTTTGTGACCTTATATTTGGCAACAGATTCTTAGATGTAACATCGAAAGAACAAGTGACAAAACAAAAAATAGATAAATTGAACAATTTTAATCAAAATTAAAAATTTTGTGCTTCAGAAGACACTATCATGAAAATTAAAAGACAACCCACATAATGGGAGAAAATATTTGCAAATCATATATCTGATAGGGAACTTGGATCAAGAATATACGTAGAACTCTTAGGACTCAATAATAAAATGGCAATGCAATTTAGAAATATGCAAATGATCTGAATAGATCTATCTCCAAAGAAGATATACAAATGGCCAACAAGCCATGAAAAATGCTCACATCATTAGCCATTAGGGAAATGCTAATCAAAATCACAATGAAATACCACTTCACATCCACTAGAATGGCTACAATAAAAAAGACAAATAATAATTGTTGGTGAGGATGTGGAGAAATTGAAACCCTTATACTTTGCTGGTGGAAATGTAAAATGATGCACCTAGTTTGGAAACAATTTGGCACTTCCTCAAAAAGTTAAACATATAGTTATGATATGACCCAATAATTCCACTCCTAGGCATATACCCAAGAGAACTGAAAACATATGTTTACATAAAAACTTACACATGAATGCTCATAGCAGCATTATTAATAATAGCCAAAAGATGTAAACAACTCAAATGTCTATCAACTAACAAATGAATAAACAAAATGTAGTACATCCATCTAATGGAGTATTATTCAGTCATGGAAAGCAATGAAGTGTTGATATATGCTATAACGTGGATGAACCTTAAAAATATTTTAAGTGAAAGAAGCCAGTCTCAAGAGATCTCACATTGTATGATTCTATTTATATGAAATGTCCAGAATAGGCAAACTTAGAGATACAGTAAGTACTTTGTGGTTGCTTAGGGATGCAGGGCAGAGGGTATGGAGATACTAGAGTGTAAGAACTAAATGGTACAGAGGATTTTTTTTTGAGGTGATGAAAATTGCTCTAAAATTGATTGTGGAAATGGTTGTCCAACTTCATGACCATGCCATAAACCATTTAATTGTATATTTTCAACAGGTGAATTTTATGCTATGTGAATTATATGTCAATAAAGCTGTTTTTTAAAAAAAAAGTCAGAAACAAAAGATGAACAGAAACCAAGTCCTTGGCACTGTTTAAGCCATTGGAACATGCTTTGCCTACATCATTCCTAGCTCAACACTTTCAGTTACATGAACTAGATAAATATCTCCACTGTTTAAGTTCATTTAAGTTGATATTTTAATCACTTGTAACATGGATTCATATCCAATACATAAAGTGGCAATGGTTCAGCAGGAAAAATTGAGTGAAAAAAGCAGTTAAGGGCAGGAAAACCAAATAGGGGCTATTGCAATAGTCAGGAAGATGGCAAATAGTGAAAAGGAGTTGACAACATGGATGTTGAGTCTAGAGGATGAATTCAATTCTGTCGAATGTGGGATGCAGTGAAAAAGGAAAAATTGAAAATGTCTGAAGAGACAAATATTAGAGAATTGGAGAGCTTCTACTGTGTTCTGAGCCCTTGATGACAAGAACACTGTCTCATTCATCATCATTGTATTAGTCAACTTAGCTGCTGTGATAACTTTGAAGTGCCATTTGCTTTCAAAAAGCACTATTTCTTGCTCACATTATAAGCAGATTGTGAATCAGTTGCAGCTCTGCTCCAGGCTGCAGCTCCATTGCTTGTGTCCCTCATTTAAGAACTCAGGCTGAGGGGCAGCCTGGGAATATTGCTCTCATGGAAGAAGGCAGGGGCCAGAGCACCGACAAACTTGTGATGATTTCTAAAAAATTTGCCCACTTATGGTACACATTAGATCTCACATTCCTTTGGCCAAAGTACGTTACATGGCCAATCAAGCCCAAAGTCAATGGAGCAAGAAAGTATTATTCTATACACAGAAGACACCGTAAATCGTATAGCAACGAGCGGGTATATATAACCTTCTCAAGGAGAAGCAAGGAATGAATGATTTGTAACAATAATATAATTTCCCACAATTTCCCTCCCAGGCTATCACTGTGTCTGGTATATTGTAGATAGTTAATCAATACTTATTTAGTACTTGAACAAATGAATTCATAAATTAACAATTATGTGCATTAATAAATGGAGAAAGAACCTTTTGTGGAGATGGAAAAGAAGAGAAGAAAAAAGATGAATTTGCGCTGATTTTGAAGAACTAAGGGAAATAAAGGTGGGGATTATTCAACCAATAGTTATAAAGTTGGAGAGACAGACTGAGAGCAAGAATAAGAGTGAGAGGGGATGTGACAGTTAAGCTGTGAAGTAGGTGAAATCACCAAGGAGGAATGTGTGCAGTGAGAGGACAAATGGTTTGTTATATCTGAAAGATAAATAGGAGCTAGGGGAGATCAGTCAGGACATGGTCGGAGACTAGAACAATGCAGCATCGAGGGAAATGAAAAGAAAAAGTGGTCAATGATGTCAAATATATTTTTGTAGTTGTTAAAGAATGCCTCTTCCAAAACTCCAAATAGAGTATGTCACTTTTTTTTCTACAGAGGTCTATTTCACATTGGAAAGTAAGTTAATTTAAGGCTACGTGTAACAATAGCCTAACTAAGTTTAGTGGAGGGTGAAGAAGAGCTAGTTTGAAGGAAGAAAAGAAGATTCAAATCACCTGATTTAAAAATTAAGACCAAGCAGCAAACAAAAATCAATACATATGACAAACACGTAACAAGTATTTAACAATAAACTTCAATTCCATGTTATAGCCAGTTAAGAGGGAATCAGAAAAGAGAATGGGAATAAGGAAGAGAGAAGGGGAAAAGAGAGGCAGACATGAAAAAGTGTGAGGCTAAAAGCAAAACAAAACAAAAAAACAAAAAACAAGGAAATAATCTCCTAGTCTAGTGATTCTCAATGCCAGCTACACGTTAGAATCACCTGCGGAGATTTTTAAAAAATACTCATGTCTGTGCTCATCCCCAGAGATTCTGAATTAACAGGCCTAAAATGAGACCTATCATTGTTATTAAAGAAAAAAAAAACCTCCCAGGTGATTCTAATGTGCAGTTTGGGCTGAGAACAACTGTCTTGGAAGTATATAGGAGAGTCGGTGGGGAAGCTGCAATGAGGTAAATTACTTTAGTCCAGTCTCATGGGCCACTTGGACTACAGGCTTCAAGAAATCTTTAAGATGTAAATTAGCTAACTAACCAAGCATAGCTCAGTTGCTTTTTACTTTTTAGACAATGAAATGCCTGAAGACCTAGTTTTCATACTAACTGTAAGGCCTTAAGCAAACCATATTTCCATATTGAAAAAGTTCAGGCAAGATGATTTCTAAGGCCATTACCGCAATCACAGTCAAAATCCCAGCTCTCTCCCGGGCCTGTATTGAATGATCCACTGAGCACACTTAGCACACATTTTAAGGAAAAACAAAAAGGGAGTGATGTGGAAATAGAAAGTCAGAAAAGTGTGAGAAGATGCCAGAATAGAACATCCCAGCTCTCATCTCCCACAGAAACACCGACCACAGACAAAATAACTTACTTGAGTTCTGGAATCCAAGTGAGATAATAGCACCTTAATGGAGCTCAGAATAAGAAAAGACTCATTGAAAATGTAAGAAGAACAGTTTCATTTACCCACATCACTGCATCCCCAATCTGGCACAGTGCAGAGCTGAGAGAGATTCCATTGGCTCACAAGTTCTCCTATGGGGGAGAGAGAGCAAGCCCACATGTGGACCCTGACACCAGGCCCACCAACCTGTGAACCCCAGCATCAGGCCTGCCAGTGGACCCTGACACCAGGGCTGCCTGGGGAAAAGGTGACTGCTTCTTTAAATGTACAGATACCAATGCAAGCCTGCAAGGATCACAAAGAATCCGGGAAACATAACACTATCAAAGGAACAAAATAAAGCTTCAGTAATTGACCCTAAAGAAATGGAGAGCTACAGACTGCCTGACAGAGAACTCAAAATAGTCATCTTAAAGAAGCTCAGTGAGCTACAAGAGAATAGAGAATGACAATTAAACAATATCAGGAGAACATTGCATAAACAAAAGGAGAAGTTCAACAAAGAGATAGAAACCATAAAAAAAAAAAAAACATAAATTCTGGAGCTGAATAATACAATGACTGAACTGAAAAATTCATTAGAGAGCTTCAACACCAGACTCAATCAAGCAGAAGAATCAGTGAACTTGAAGACCATTTGATAATATACAGAAAGAAAAGAAAAAGGGAAAAAGGGAAAGAAAGTTTACAGGACTTATGGGACACCATGCATTATGAGAGTCTCAGAAAAATAAGAGAAAGAGAAAGGGGAAAAAAGCTTATTTAAAAAAATAATAGCTGAAAACTTCCAAAATGTGGAGAGGGAAAAGTACATACAGATTCATGAAGCCCATAAGATTTCAAATAGGTTGAACCTAAAGATGTCCACACCTAGACATATTATCATTAAACTGTCAAAAGTCAAAGATAAAAAGAAAGTTTTGAAAGCAGCAAGATAAAAGCAACTCATGACATAGGCAAAAACTCAGAAGATTTTCAGCAAATTACTCAGCAGAAACTTACAGACTACGAAAGAGTAGAATGACATATTCAGAGCTAAAAGAAAAAACTACCAGCCAAGAATACTATATCTGGCAAAACTGTCCTTTAAAAATGAAGGAGAAATAGACAAACAAAAATTAAGAGAATTTGTCACTACTAGAACTGTCTTGTAGGAGTGCTAAAAGTTCTTCAAGTTGAAATAAAAGGATGCTAAATTGCAACATAAAAGCATATGAATATCACTGGTAATGGTAAATATATAGACAAATACAGAATAATGTAATATTGGTGGTGCATAAATCAATTTTAACCCTAGTATAACTGTTAAAGGACACAATTATTAAAAATAACTATAACCACAAAAATTTGTTAAGGGATACACAATATAAAAAGAAGTAAATTCTGACATTGATAAAATAAAGAGTGAGTGAGGAAGTAAAAGTGCACAGTGTTGCATGCAATTGAAGTTATTTTCAGCTTAAAATAGATAGTTATAACTATAAGTCTTATGCAAGCCTCATGATAACCACAAGAAAACCTACAGTAGATACAAAGGAGATAGAGAAAAGAATCAAAGTATATCACTACAAAAAAATATCAAATAACAAAGAGAGATAGTAAGAGAGGAGGAGAGGAACTAAAGAACTACAAGACAGACAGAAAATAGTGAACAAAATGGTACTAGTAAGTCCTTAACTATCAATAATCACTTTAAATGTAAATGCATTAAACTCACTGATCAAAAAATATAGAGTAGCCGGATGCATAAAAAACAAGATCCAACTATACACTGTCTACAAGAGACTCATTTTAGATTCAAGGGCACACATAGGCTGAAAGTGAAAAAAGAAAAAATATATATTCCATGCAAATATTAACCAAAAGAGAGTAGCGGTGGCTATACTTATATCAGACAAAATAGACTTTATGTCAAAAGTTGTCACAAGAGACAAAGCTCATTACATAATAAAAGGGTCAGTTGAATAAGAAGATAGAACAATTACATATATATACGCACCCAACATCAGACTACCTCAAAGCAAGCATTGACAGATACAATACAATATTAGTAGGAGAGTTCAACGTCATACTTGCAATAATAGATAGATCATCCAGACAGAAAATCAGTAAGGAAACAGCAGACTTGAGTGACACTATAACAAATAGACCTAAAAGACGTACACAAAACATTCCACCTCACAGCAACAGAATGCACATTCTTCTCAATAGCATGTAGAACATTCTCCAGGATAGATCACATGCTAGGTCACAAAACAAGTCAACAAATTTAAGAAGACTGAAATCATTCCAAGTATCTTTTATTTATTTATTTATTTATTTATTTATTTATTTATTTATTTATTTATTTATTTTGAGGAAGACCAGCCCTGAGCTAACATCCATTGCCAATCCTCCTCTTGTTTGCTAAGGAAGATTAGCCCTGGGCATCTGTGCCCATCTTCCTCTACTTTATATGGGATGCCACCACAACAAGGCTTGATAAGCAGTGCATAGGTCTGTGCCCAGGATCCGAACCTGTGAACCCTGGGCCACTGAAGTGGATCACATGAACTTAACTGCTATGCCACCAGGCCGGTCCCCCAAGTATCTTTTCTAAGAATGTAATAAAACTAGAAATCAATACCAAAAAGAAAGCCCGCAAATACAGGGAAATTAGACAACACATTCTTGAGCAAGCATTGGGTCAAAGAAGAAATCAAAAATGAAATTAGAAAATATCCTGAGACAAACAAAAATTAAAACACAACATGTCAAAACTTATGGGATACAGGAAAAGCGGTACGAAGAGGGAAGTTTATTGCAACAAATGCCTGCATTAAGGACAAATACTACCTGGTACCACTCACGCGAGGATTCTAAAATGGTCAAATTCATAGACGCAGACAGTAGAAAGATGGTGGCTAGGGCCTGGAGGAAGGTGCAAACAGGGAGATATTAGTCAAAGGGTACAAAGTTTCAGTCACGCAAGATGAACACATCCTAGAGATCTAGTATACAGTGTAAGCCTACGGTTTACAAAACTGTATTATATACTTAAAGTTTTACTAAAAGGGTAGATAATATTAAGTGTTTTATCACACACAAATATAAATAACGAATGTGGGAGCATCTTTTGGAGGTGATGGATATGTTTACGCCATAGACTGTGGTGATGATTTCACTAGTGTATACCCATCTCCAAATTCACAATGTTGTATACATTACATACGTATAGCTTTCTGTATGTCAATCATATCTCAATGAAGAGGTTTAAAAAAAAAGTCAGAAAAGTGTGGGGAAAAAAGTTCTTTTAATTTCAGCCTACACGAATATTTTGTGTTACTCTGAAACATTTTTCAAGGCTTAGGTTTTTTTAAAAAATAAATATTGGAGAATGGGCTCTATGACTCTTTTCCAAGCTTATGGCCTCTAAATTATTAATATGGCTCTGCTTTTGCCGTTATCCACAAATAATCTGAAGTCCCTTGAGGCTTGGGAAAATTTAGCAGAATGAGATAGTAAGGCTTATGTGGAAGATGTATTAGAACTATTTGCTTATTGAAAAAAAGGAGAGTGTTGTGACAGAGCTTCAGATTCTGAACTCTAGTCACGTGTCTAGATACAGATATGGTGGGAGAGCAAGAGGAGAAGCATGAAGGCAGAAATAGGACTGAGGATGGGACACTCCCAGCAACCCCCAACCCCATTTTCCCACTGCCTATGTACAGAGGGCAGTCACCAGGCGGTCTTGGCCTTGCAGCCTCTAGGCCAATCCTTCCCCAAGAGTAAGAAAGACTCGTGATTTGCCTACACCTGAGGCTGGAGGTCACACTGTTCTGACTCCTTATTGAAGCTGGTCTAGATTGTCCCACTGTGTAGGCCCAAGGCCCACACGGAAAATTAGGCCCTTTAGTTGTATTGCTTAGACTCATAGACCTTCCAGCGTAAGCATAGCTCAGAAGCCACTTGGTACATTTTTAAGGTAAAGAAGACTCATACATTATGGGAATATTTATATTAATGCATTTGACTAGTATCCAACTTTCTTTCAAAAAAAATACAATTCACAGTAACACCCTATTTCAAGAAATAAATATGAATGAAACAAGACCCAGTTTAAATGTCACATTCTCTTGCTCTCCCAGTCAGGATTAGTTGTCCCTTATCTGTGCTCCTAGATTATTACAATAGTTACCTTTCGTCAGACGATCGACATGACAGCAGGCTAAGTGTTTCACATGCACTTAATGCTCACAACGCCCTAGGCAGTAAGAATGATTATTTCTCCATTTTTCAGATACAGAAACTCAGGCTAAAAGAGGTCAATCCATGTGACCAAGAGTGCTCAGCTAGTAAGTTGCAGGACCAAAATACACATACAATGTTTACCTCTGGAGTTTCGACACTACAAAATACTGCTTCTATTAAGTATGACTTTTTTTTAAATAGCCTGATTTTCTGATTATAAAAGTCATACATGACTATTTCAGAGAATTTACATTAATCAAGAAAATATTAGAATCCAGGTGCTAACTCTCCATAATCTTCACTACTACCCACATTAAACCTCCATTAGTATTTTGATGTTTTTGTGGTATTTTAAAAACTGTTATAAAAATTGTTTAACTTGGGGCTGGCCCAGTGGCGCAAGAGGTTAAGCGCGTGCGCTCCGCTGCGGCAGCCCGGGGTTCACCGGTTCGGATCCCGGGCGTGCACCGACGCACCGCTTGTCAGGTCATGCTGTGGCGGTGTCCCATATAAAGTGGTGGAAGATGGGCCTGGATGTTAGCCCAGGGCCAGTCTTCCTCAGCAAAAAGAGAAGGATGGGCAGATGTTAGCTCAGAGCCGGTCTTCCTCACACACACACAAAAAGAATTGTTTAACTTAATTATTATATCATTTGCAATTTTCTCACATCAGTGAATTCTTCATGAACACAATTTTAACTGCCTTAATAATAGTTCATCATAATTTACACTCCCTTCCTACTGGACATTGGGGTTTCTCTTTCTCTGCTATTATAAATAATGCTGGGTGAGCATCTTGCAAATCTTTGCTCCTATTTCTGATTATTCCCTTAGGACACACATTGAGCTGCCTGTCCAACATCTCTTCTCTGGGAACTGCCTGCACCACCCACTGGTGTCTCCTACATTCATATTCATCCCATTCAAGCTGTGGAATCCTGCCCCTCTAAACATAACTAATTGGTGCAATGGTGCATACCAGACCCAAACTCTTCTATTTATTTTTAGAATTTGGAATTTTAACCTGAGAGACATAGAAACTGAGTATTATTCCTGCCAGGTCACATGATGGGCAGCATTCCAGAAGAAAGGACCGTAGTCTCCTGCTGATGCCATCCCCAAAGCTGCTCTGGTTTCTGCTCTTCCCAAAGCCTGGCTTTTCAATCATTCCTTGTGTTCCCAGATTCACCACTATCCTCCCAATAAATACCCTAGTTTGGACCCACACACCTATATATATATACATATACATGTCTGTATGTATATACACACACACCCCTACATAGCCTGTGCACACACAAACACACATATATACGGAGTCTTTGCATTTAGTGTTCCTCCAAATCTTCCTACAGCAGCAGGTTTCATCCTTCACTCAACTGCCTTCCCTGACCACCCTGGCTAGAGTAGTTTCCGACAACCCTCAACCCCTCCCCCTGCCATTTATTCATTATCCTTTTTAGATCTTATTATTACCTGAAATTCTCTTGTGTATATACCTATTTTGTTTTATTTTTATTGTTATTCTTACCACACTTATGGTCAATCTCTTCCCACTAAAATGCACTGTCTTAAGGATGGCAATTTTGTCTTTTGACTACTCTGTTGACAACAAGCAAACATTGCCTGGTACACAGTATGCAGTAAAATAAATATTTTTTCAGACAATGAGTGAATGAATAAAAGATTCTTTCTGGGATGACTGGGTGGATTGCGCTGTCATTCACTTGTAAAGAAAATGCAAAGGCAGAGGAATGTTGAGCTCATCTTCGAACATGTTAAATTTGAGGTTCCTGTGTGATATTCAGATGAAGATGTCAAATAGGAGTTTGGTTACACAAGTCTGAAACGCGGGTCAGGGGGTATGGAGGCGGAGGTCATTTGCTCATAGGCGATAGCTGAAGTCATGGGAATGGCTGAGATTTGGGTAGGTGCAGTAGCATAAGGACAGAAGAGCATCAACTTGGGCGCCCCAGGTCTTCCTCTCTGTGGTGTCTGCTGCTCCCAACAGCATCGACAGGCAGGAGTCCCAAAATCCTTCCACTCTCAACAGTGCAAATGGCCTTGCCTCTTTAATCTCATTGGCCTCCCCATCAACAGAGACAGCTCGGGGGAGCTGGCCCTGCATAGTCTATTTCTCCCAGTCTGTTAGATTCACGTTCATCCCTGATGTTACAGATGTAGGAGAATCGATGCGTCCCACGGGGCCTTACAGAAGCAGATAGCAGACCCCACTTGCTTATCCAAACACTTGCTCCCAGCCCTTCTGGCAAAATTCCCAGGAAGAAAACACAGGGATGTGTGAAGAGTGTTTTAGCAGTGGCGCACAGCAGCAGCCAGCTGTCTCTCTAATGATTGTGCGTATCCGTACAGAGACCCGTTCAACAAAGGAATTCAAGCTCAGAAGGAACTCCTCCTTGGTAATACACACCACACTCCCGCAAAGTGTTCGCATGGTTTACTATCTCTCTGCCCTGGGGCTGTTAGAAGCACAACATGTAATTCAAAGCTTCTAAGAATAAATAAAAGTTGAATCCTGTTCTGTAGTTAAGGACACCGAGTCACAGCGACCTGCCTGATGACTCCCAAAGATCAATTCTGGCACCAAAGATCAAACTCCTGCTTCCTAATTTTTATTCTAGAACTCTTCTATGTTCTAACAATAGTTTCCTAAAAGACTTAATCTACTTTCTAAAGATATTATCAGTCTCAGCTCATGAACCAATAGTATACAACACCATTCGAGGATTACCCAGTAAGCTGAAACCAAGTGAAGGCTGATTTTGTCCAAAACTAGTCTCAGACTATACTGTCTATAAGCTTCTCTGCAACTCTTATACCCTATCCATTGAACACTGAATGCCAAGGTTAAACATTAGACATCGTTTATCCATATGTTGCTTAAATTCCCTTCTACAATTTGCTCATGGAGTGTTCATCCATTTCTGCTTGGACACCCCAGGGATGTGAAATTTACTACCTTCTAGGCTAGTGCATTTAATCTTTAGGTAGATCATTAGTCAATTCTCCCATGTGTTGGTTCGAAATCTGCCACACTCTATTTTCCCTTATCGGCTTTAGCCCTGCACTCTGGAGCCACCCAGAATAAATCTGAAAATATTCTTCCATAGGAGAGTGCTGTAGATTTGATGAGAGAATTATCCGCCCTCAAGCCTTCTCCTAATCCAACATAAATCTCCTCATTCCTTCAGCCTCTTCACATACATTCTCAGTTTGCCAGCTTCTGCTATTCAATCTGGGGCCCTCAAGAGCCCACTCTTCCTCAGGCGTGCTCTTCCCAGCACAGAGCTGAGGTTCTGTTAGTACAGACCAGAACCTCATTAGCCTTTTTGTCAGGCAGGTCACACTATTGATTCAGACTGAGCTTACAGCCAACTGTAACCGGATGCAAAAGTATTTATAACATCTTGCTGTTAAATGATGCCTTCTTTACATGTTCTTAAGCAGCCAGTACCCTGATCCCAAGTGTAGGGCTTTGTGTTTACCTCTGCTAAGTTTCATCTCACTGAGTTTGACCCATATTTTCAATTTGCCATTCAATGTTCTCACTCAAGTCATTAATAAAAATTACAAACAGGACAGGTTCAAGAATAAATCCCTGTGGCAAGGAGACTAGATCAACACTGATCCATTAACTAATCCTTTTGGTCTCATTCAACCAGTTACTAAATCATCCACCTGTGCTCTCGCGGGCCAACAGCTCTACATCTTGCCTCACAGGTAACATAGGAGACTTTGTCAAGCACCGTCTGAAACCCAGACCCACTCCATTCACAACCAACCTCAGTTGACTGAGCGACTTTATTGACATAGCCTCTATCTGACAGCTTAAAACTCACACTAAATACGTAATTTTTAAATACCTAAATGATCCACAGTAACTTGGTCTTTTGGATGAGATCCAGGTAGCCTTGAATGTGCCCCCTGTTGGTAAACACACATAGGTGCCACCTCAGGTTTCTGTCAGAACCCATTCTGTGCCTTATGCCTCTGGGTTCTGGGTGCATTTCACCTCTAAGTCAGCATCAGAAACCTGAGAGCTGCTAGAGATTTCCTCAGTTCTCTTTGAAACATTTCTTACCTAGTGGAAGAAAAGGTAGCCTGGGGTTTTAATACTTTTCAAGGGGTAGGAGGATGAAAGATCAAATAGCTGTAGCTGCTGTTCTAATAGCAATCGTCCCACCTGCATCATAGGAATTGCCCCTGACTGCCTTCCCCAGGTCTCCTGGAATGTTAGTAAAGAGGCGTATTATTCCACAGGTCATCAAGAAAACTCCCAATTACCTCTGATTTATTGTTTACATAACTCTAACTTCTTGGATAAAGAAGTCAAGACGTTCATGCCTTTGCCTCCACAAAATGCCCAAGATGAGCCTATAACTCTTTTCTCCAAACTATCATCTTTAAACATGTGCTAAAATATCACCCAAGTAATGGTTCCCCACAGGGTAGTCCATTGTTTCAGATCCAACTGGGACTTCCTGGAGGCAGAGGAGGTCACCACTAGCCTTTACAACAATAGTAGAGTTGCAAGGGATCCTAGAAGTTCCCAGATTCCTTCCTCTTCATTTCACAGATGAGAAAATTTCCAGAGACGTGAGTGAGCTGCTGAAGGTCACAAAGCTAGCTAAACACAGAGCCAGAATAAGAGTTCAGGTCTTCTGACTCAGAGTCCAATGTTTTTCCTCCGTTACAAAGAGGACAGATGGGACAAGAGAAAGGAAGAGGCAGTGGTGTCCCCTGACCACACAAGAAATCTTCAGACCCATTGTTGCTTGTACATCATTTCCATGCCTGAGAAATGAAGAATGGGAGGGCATCTCTGGTGCTCACATCCTGCAAGGTCAAAGATCAACTGCTTCCTCTGCTGGAACTGGGAGTAACGGCCAAGTGCATCTCTGCTCCACCATTCCTGGCTCGTTGGTGACTAAACATCAACGTCCTGTCCTCTCAGGTGGGCCCTTGTATAGCGCTGGAAGAGAAAGGAGCAGGTTTCTTGCAAACACAGCCATTTCCCTCTTTCTTGCCCAGTGTGTGCCACTAGCAAAACTCCTCAAGTTTGTACCTTGTCTCCGAGTGTTAGTTGCTTACACTTCTTTGTACTCTCACATAAAGAGAACCCTAAACCTTGGAAGTTTGTTTTATTTTTTGAAAACAGGCCAGAACCACAAAGAACCTTTTATTCTCTTTTAGGAAACTGGAAAGTTGCCTTTAATCATTTAGCTATGAGAGAACTCACAGGCTTAGGTAATAGATAAGAGAAGAACAAAGAATCATTCAGTAATTCAATCAGATGAAAGGAGGAAGAGGGTCCTCCTGCCTGGCTCCAGGAAGAAACATCAGGTACAAGACCCTAATCTCCCACGGCATGAGAAGCCTCAAAGTCTCACGTTGTATAGTTAACCCAAGGGTGCTAACTTAACATTTGAACAGACAAGGGCAACTTGGTCTTCCTGAACAGTGATCCCGAAACAAGATCAATAATTAAGGTCATCCTGGGTATTTTTTAAGTTTCATCTCCAAAGGGGATCTTAGCGTGTGTATTTTATCAAAGTACATAACTTGATTCTTATGTAGTTAGCTTGAAATCATCTTCTAGAGATGATGGGCTATAATTTTACTGATCTTTATTTAGAATCTTATATCTCTTGCAATCTCTCTATCTATCTCTTGCAGTATCTATAATAGGAAGGATATAATAATGACTTTTATATAAAACATTCTGACATGGAGAAAACAAGGAGGGATTTGTACATGCAGAGGATATTTTCTAGAAGGAAATACTGCCAAAGTGTCAGTTCCCCTCTACAAAGCCAAACCAATCATATCTATTTCTCCAGAATAAGACTTGAGCAATTATTGAATGCTGAAAATATGACAGTATGCCTTGCATTTAGTGGCCCTCCAATAGTCAAGAATTTTACTCAATATGAAATCTAGGGAAAAAATTAATCTGTTATTTCATGGGTACTGACTTGTGTCCATGGAGAGAGAGGCGCTCCCTCCACCATGCTGTACTCTGTCTCGTGTATTATCAGATGCTCCAGCTGAGGGCGTCAGTACCTCAGGGCAGAGGCAATGTGGTGGAGAAAGATTAGTTCTTTATCCAACTCATATCCACTTATTCCCGGTGGCACATCTAGACCACATTTTCTACCTTGCCTTATAATTTCATGTGAACTTATGAGTTCTGGCCAAGAGAATGTGGGTAAAGCAAGTCACTTCCAGGCAGTCTGAGACCTGATATAAAAAATCCAGCAGTGGACTCAGGACCTAGGAAAGGACAGAGTCTCAAGAGTGGGGGAGCCTGAGTTCCTGAGTGCGTGTGTAGACAGGAGCTCTGCCTTACCCTGCTGCCAATTAGACTCTACATAAGAAAGAAACAAACTTCTAAAGTGTTAGCCACTGATGTTTTGGGGATATTTGTTCCAGCACTCAGCCTTCTCTATCTAATACAGAAGTCAGGATAGAAAGTGGGATGCTGACTTAGCGAAAGCCTAAAATGTGTGGTATTGTTTTCGTGGTCAAATTGCAGACAGTGAGGAGATAAAGACAGCAAGCTAGAGAGTTAGAGAGCCTCAATATTCTCTGGCCAAACACTTCATTCAAGTGTCATCTGCAATAACTTAGGAAAAGGACAACATACCGTTAAGCCTGAAGCTGTGAGGAAAGTGGCTCGAAACAGGTAGAGTGAAAAGCATGTTGATTGCTCCGAAATGCCTTTAGTACAGGCACTCAGGCAAGAAAGGAGCGTTTTTCATGCAGAGACTGACGAGAACGGAAAAATCCAAAGATCAAGAGTCTTACGAATTTGGAAGAGCCAACTGGTGCTGGACATCAAATAGTAAGAAATAAGGCTGGGAAAGGTCTTGAACTACAAAGACCCAGTATGACTTCTTGCTAACACACAGTGACTTGCAGCAAAATCAGAATAAGGGGGACACCTTGGCCTCCAAGCCTGCTGTTTCAGTGAGACTCAAGCTAGCTGTCGGGAAGTTGAGAGACGGATGCATGGAGATGAAAAAGAAAAGAAAGAAATCAGGCTTGAGAATTATGTTTGGGAAAGAACCTGAGGGTGATTACTGATTAGAAGCAAATAGGTCAGAAGGCTACTGAGTCTGAGGAAATTCTACTGCCAAACTAATCACAAGCTGGCTCTAACAAGGCTTCTGATTGTTTAAGGCTTAAAACAATTCTTGAGCCCCCGAACTTGCATGAGCAGAAAGCAGGCTGTGAAAGCTGTAAAGCTCCCAGGGAGACCTTATTCCCCATGCCCTGGAGGAAAACAGAGAAGAAAGAAACTCCCAGTGGGTGGATTAAGGGTCACGGAGAATGAGGGACAGAGCACAGACTCTGCGTCTGACCAAGTCACTTCCTCCACTGCCAGGGAGGGGCCCTTCAGAATGCCTGGCCAGGAGGATTTCAGAAGTACCGTGGATCAGTGACCACTTTGTGTCTCCCATTCTGCCCTTTTCCAAAGGAAAGTTTTAACTGGTATATTGCTTGAGCGTTGCCTATTGAGGGGAAAAGGGGTGGTGTTGAGGGGTAGAGAGTGGGAACCGCTAACTTACTTTTTTCACCTCATAGGTCACCAGAGGCTCCACTTCCAAGCCTGAGGAGGACTTTGCATTGCCCAAAGATCCTGGACTTTGAGCTGGATGGGACTTAGAGGAATTGTCTCTCTTGGGTAGGGGAATGATGGGTTCTCTATATGGAAGGAAGAGTGAAAATATTTAGTGATCAGAAGAGTGGATTGCAGCATATATATATATATATATATATATAGTACCAACTACTCTTATCCATCTTTACCCATGATGAATGTGAGGCACAGGGAGATTAGGGATTGCCCAAAGGCACACCATCAGTAAATGGATTAGAATGCAGGGGTCTGACTCCAGAGCCTTCCTTTCCACTGCCTGTCCTGTAATGCTGCCCACAGTCATTTGGCCTAGCAACATGGAGAGAGATCATCCCTCTCAGGTTCTGTGAATACACAAGGGTCTCCCATCAGGGAGTCTGGTAATCTGTCTCCTACATTGATTCCTCTGATCTGCTTGAGTCTTGTCTTATTTTGTTTTCTATGCCCTCCCCTTAACACATCATGTACCCAGCTCCTCATTGCTGGAATTGCATAGAAAAAGTAAGTGTATCTGTTTGTCTGGTCTTGCCTGATGAGTGCATTGAAGGGAAAGTCAAACAGAAGCAGGTCACTGAGGTCTCTGTTTTCTCCTCTGTGACATTTGCTGAAGCAGCCTCCCCGTCCCACTCAACAGACATAGTCTCAGGGGGAATAGTGGTTTCCATGCCTCCTTTTGGGTGACCTGGGAACAATGGTCCAGGAATGCAAGTATAAACCATTTACCCAACACAGCATTGAAACAAATTTCTCATCACCCGTTCAGCAAACTCCAAAGTAGAGTGTACCGTCAGGAGTCTGGGGTACCCACAGCAGGAGAAGGTTCATCCATGAGCTGGATGTCTGCACTGAGCCTTCCAGAACACAGCTTCTGCCTGGGCAATGGCACAGAGCCTAGGAATTCTAATTGATAGGTTTCCATGTGTCAGCCCATTTAGGAGAAATGCATTCTCTCCTCTCTTGTTGTTTCTGTTCTTTCAGTAGCGATAATCTTTCTATAGGATCTTTGTTAACATCAAGAGAAGGCTTATTAAGTCTTGACCTTTGGGGATTTTATGTTCTATCCTGGTTTTCTTATCCTTTCCTAATCCAAAGTCATCTTTCAGCTAAACATTTTTCTTAGTATAAAAGTAAAAGAAGAGGCAAATCTTAGGTGAATGTAACAGATTCAGCTAAATTGATAGTTCAACCTTGAGGATATATTATGGACCACTCCACTCTCCACACACACACACACACACACACACACACACCCTCATGTTTTACATCTATACTGTCCCCTAGAGTGATTTTCAGTTTCTAAGGGATCCAATTCAAATTTTCAAATAATTTAAAGTGTTCCTCTGCCTTTGCCTTCCAAAAGTTCTTATTCAAGTTTCTCAAAAGCAATTGTAACACGTGGTGATTGTTGGATTTGGTTGTGCATTTTGTAGATGAGTGTTTAATTTGCAATGTTCTCCAGTGCCTCTTAGAAGTGAATCAAAGAGCAGTAGTCTGTTCTGTCAACTCCTGGAGAATGACAAGTTAGTCATCCCGGGGAAACCTGTCTCATGTTCTTTAAAGGAAGGCGGGAGAAGCACCTGGACTGGACAGAGGAGAGGTCACCCTGTTTGCATATGGAATCAGTGTCAGCGACCCTCCCATCATTGTTAGCACAGAAAGGTGCTTCACAAAATACTGTGTGGCTTTTGGAAAAGTCACTTAGACATAGGCCATGGTTGATTTTTGCCCCTACAAAGATGACAGTAAGATATTTGAGTGATAACCAGTGGGACAACCTTAAAAGGAAACCTCAACCAAAGAGTTAGCAAAATAATATGTATTTGAAAGCCAACACTAAATAAGCAGAATTTAGTTGATAAAATTATAAAGTAACTCTTTTTCTCCAACTATCTCCTTAAATTGTCTTCATATATACAGTGAGAGATTGCTCTTTTCCATGCCCATGGAGGAAAACTCAAATAATTCCATGACTTTTTCAGTCATTCTTAGGTAGTAATCCTTCGTTCACCCTAAATTCCCAAACCTAATTCCTATGCTGTATTAAAAATGTCTAATTCTACATTATCAAAATTCCAAATGCAGTACATAGGCCAAAGGAAATAATTATCTGCCCTTCATCCTCACAAGCTCTGAGAGGGCAGCCTGATCTTAATGCCCCACCTTCTCTTGAGTTCACCTGTCGGAATCTAGACTGTCCATCTCTTTCCTCCAATTTTTCAGGTGAGAGTCAGACACAAGCGCATTCTCCTTCATTTGCGGGCGGTACACATCAAATTCTCCAAGTCATCCTCCTGAAACCCTTTTTTTCTTTGCTAGCAAGGAAAGAGACATCCCTCCACCTCTTCTCCTTCTTTGTTTGTTTGTTTGTTTTAAAACGCTAACTGAAATGAAGAATGTCTTTGATAGGCACAGTAGTAGATTGAACATGACAAAGGAAAGAATTAGTGATTTTTTTTTTTATTGAGGTATAACTGACATACAATGTTATATTAGTTTCAGGTATACAACATAGTGATTCAACATTTATACACATCACAAAATGTATTGCCACAGCAAGTCTAGTTACCATCTGTCACCCTACAAAGTTATTATAATATTATTGACTATATTCCCCATGCTGTACATTATATCCCCATGACTTATTTATTTTATAATTGGAATTTTGTACCACTGGATCCCCTTCACCCATTTTGCCCACCCCCTAACCCCCTCCCCTCTGCAGCTACCAGTTTGTTCTCTGCATCTATGAGTCTGGTTTTGTTTTGTTTGTTTATGTGTTTTGTTTTTTAGGTTCTGCATATCCTCCTCTCCTCTTTGATGGGGGCTGGACACACAGTACAAATCTTTTCAAAAGAATCCCTCCAGAAGTCCTGCACTACTAATCTTTAACAACCCGGCATTTTACACTGTCACTGTGGATGAGGGGTTTAAAACTTGTAAAACTGTGTTTTTGAAGTTACTTTTGAAATTTTGTAATTTGGTCCAGAATCTCATCTTAGATGTCATACCCATTGTATCTTGGTGCTTCCATGGGAACTTCCAATTTAACATCTTAAATACTTATTATTGAAAATGTGGAACCTACAGGATCGCATGATGAAGAAAGCAAGTGTCATGGATAATTTCACTTCCCACACAAATATAACCACTGTGAGCATTTGGGGGAATATTTGTTCGGTCTTTTTCCTTTGCTCAGAAACACATTTAAAAATATATACTTTTAAAAATGAGATTATCCTGTATATACTATTTGTAGACTGTTCTTTTTTTCTCTTAATATATTTTGAACACTTTCTAAGTCCATAAATGTGCTTCTACATATTTTTAGGTGACTATTCTAGATATCATCTTTGGAAATTACTGCTGTTGATTCAACAAATGATTTACCGTTAGGCTGTTTCTCAATGATTCCATTACATAAAAAACAGTCTCATGAACATTTTTGTATTCATAGTAAAATATAAATAATAAAATTAGAAATAGAAGTCATAGTAAAAATAAAAAGTAAAATATAAATCCTACCATTCAGGAGTAGTACTTCAAGCTATAATCAGTTATCACTAAATTCACATTAGTGTGAATTAACGGCCTAAGAGCAGATTTTGATTAAATGTCCTATGGAGAGAAGCCAAAGCCCACAAAGTGGATTCCAGAACATTGAAAACAAATTTTATCCATTTCATTTTTTTTTCCTAAAGCCAGCTCTTGTTCTCACCACATGCCTAAAAATATCACTAAATACTATTAATTCTACTTCAGAAATATTTCCTGGATGCAGCCCCTCTTCTCCATCTCCACTATCGTTTCTTTAATTCACGCCGTCACCATTTTTCACCTAAATTGCTATAATCACCTCCGTGTCCCCCTCACCCTTCATCCATACTGACACCAGAATGGACTCCCTCACATCACATCAATTCTTGTCTACTGCCGAGATATATGTTCTACTCTGGCTTTCAGATGGCTAAAGCATAACCCCAAATGCATTTCACAGCAGTTCAAGGCATTCTCAGCGCATCTCATCCTCTGTTTCCAGGCTTTTTCCTGACTCTCCCACTGCCCTGCTCTCCATCTTATGCTCCCGCCTTGCTCAGTTTCTCACTGGTCCCTAGACACACCGAGCTTTCTCTAGTGGTTTCTGTCATATGCCCCTTCCTTTGTCTGCAGTGTCCTAGCCTTGTCCTTGATTCCTTTTTCAAACTAGATCCTACTAATTCTCTCTTTTCCTGAAATATCTATGTGGAATCCATTGCTCCCTCTTCTGGTAGTTCACAGTACTGTGATCTATTTCACACTTGCCTTTATCATGTTGTATTGGTTTTGTTTGTCTGTTTTTTGGTGAGGAAGATTGGCTCTGAGCTAACATCTGTGCCTATCTTCCTCTATTTTGTACGTGGGACACCCCCACAGCGTGGCTTGATGAGCAGTGCATTGGTCCAGGCCTGGAATTCGAACCTGTGAACCCCAGGCCACCGAAGCATAGCGTGTGAACTTAACCACTACACCACTGGGCCTGTTGTATTGTTTTTTGTCAGTTGGCCTGTCTCATTAGACTAGGCTATTGGAGGGCAGGGACTTGGTCTCCCTCACACCTTGTACTATTAGACATGTAGAATATGCTCGATAAATTAGAATGGTCATTTAGGAATCTGTTGGGCATTAATAAAATACTTCTCAACTCACCCACAGCATGATATAGAAATCAGTATACCTTTCTTTCCATTTTTTATAGCTAAAAGAATAAAGCCAAGGGAGGGGGAAGTCACAGCTTCAAGATGAAGGAAAGGAATATCTGACTCAGGATCCTGCTCTCTAGCTTACTAGATGATAGCAGGTCCAACTTGACCCCATAGGGTACATTACAGAAAACCCACAGATTTCCAAGTTAAAACCTAGGCCTAAAGGCTTAAAAATATATTATTCTCCCATGGTGCTGGTTGTGTGCCCTACACATGTTAACGTGTGTGATACGTCTAAAATGCAAGCCCAGGGAGCATTTCTGGGCTTTGTGGAATAAACGCTCCAACAAAAGTAAGCATCATTTTTAAAGCACGCGCTAAATGATAGATTTAAATTAGAATAAAAAGACAGAAAACAGCATGTGAAACACTTCATTACCTTTTACATTTCTACAAAGCCTAGGGTAGAGGCAAGTATTAAAACAACAAGATTGAAAAGTGGTTGGTGAAAAGGTCTTTAGCACTTCCCGGCTGACATTTTTAAAGGGACTTATTAATGCAAAAACCCTGAGGCTTTCATCATGTGCACACAAAATCTGAGCCCCTGAGGCATAGACAAACAGGAAAGGAAGTCTGCCCCATTTGAGACACTCAACAGAAGAGGGTGAAAGGAGGCTGCCGCTTCTACTCCTTCAATGTCCCTTCTTCCACCCCCTTCCATCACCACCTTCCCAAAAGGCAGGCTGAAAAAATGTGGTCTCAGTCCTTATCCCAAATGCTAGCTTCACCAAACGCTGCTGGCTGCCATACCTCTGCCCGGCACCATCGCAGGCTGCTGGGCAATGGTGTTCCCCCCGTGCTGACGGAGTTACATGACGATAGTCTATCACTGATCTGAGGGCTGAAGCGGGTGGTCAACCTGGCCTTCCGGGATATTGACAGTGCCTGAGAAACTCCTATACAGAGGCCAGTCAGCCCCACTTCTTCTCAAAACCAGCGGAAACCAAGGGTCTCTGTTATCTGAGGGAATTCTGCCCAGTTCCCAGAAGTAAGTTATAAGGGACTGCTTTCTAGCATTATTCTTGGTGGTCCCACGTTCTAGAATCCTGTTCCCTGTTTTATTATGCCCCATCTCAACATACTGTGATGCTATGTGACATACTCATGGTCTCTACGGGGCACATTCAAAGCCATGTCCCATTCTGCTCCTCACATCCTTAGATCTCCAGGTAACCAGAGATTGGACCAGAGTTGTCAAAGCTCCTTTCATTCTTGAAATGTGCTTCTTAAACTCTGCTTGAGACTTCCTCTCTCGTGTTTATTCGGGACAACTACTAAAATTTCCCTCCGCTACTCTCTCATCCCAATCCATTCTAACCACCCCCTCTCTGATCATTTGAACCCCTCATAATGCTGGCATGCAACAGGCCCTGCGGAATCCCATAGAGAGATCACAAGCCCTTCCTATCACCATCCTCACCAACCCAGACTAATCCTCCCCTCATTGAGTTGGTGAAAAAGAGAGAACTAGGTAGAGGGAATCTCCACAAGTTCAACTCTGTATTCATAGGGTAGAAGAATATTTCCAAAATAGTTAAAATTTCAGTTGATACTTCAGGGGGCCAAGGCAAGAACATGACAATTCATTTGGAAGAGTTTGTATCCCCTTCATACAACACTGGTACTCGTTTTTCGTGCCTGTGCCTTTTAAAGCACTCCTGAGTCTTCGTTGCTCAGTAAAGCTAACATCACCGTGGCTAAAATCATCCCGACCTCCCCCTGGAGTCCCGACCATATTTGCAGAGCCAAGGAGTCATAGAGCTTAAAGGTAATCTGGAGATCATCTCATAAAAAGTCCTCTACACCCATTCTCGCCATTTTATAAAAGGAGAAAGTGAGGCAAAAAGAAAAAGACTTGTGTAAGTTAAAAGTGGAGGTAATGTCTGTCAGTATTTAGGGCTCCTAACTCTTAAGCCGTTGCTCTTTTCACCTTTCCATGCAAACTGATAATCCACCTACTAAAGCTCACCCCAGAGTGATCAAGTCCGAATTTGGATTCCCAGCACAGGAATTTGTGGTTAGCAGTCCTTAATAAATACATGACACTCCAAACAGCACAAGCTTCCTGGATAAGGAAGGCCTAAGGCAGTGTTTTTTGTTTTTTGATTTTTTTCTCTTCCTGACTAAGAACTGATTCTCTTCTGCCTCAAAACTTGGGAGGACTCTCTACTTCTAACATCAGCACAGAGATATCTTTAAGAGTGGTGGTGTAACAACAGTTTCAAATTTGGAAATTTGAAACTCAAGGGCACACCTGAGGGACCAATCAGCTAGAAAGACTTAAACTACTAGGACGTGTCAACTCTTGAGGTCTTCAGAGATGAGGGCATGACTGTAACATAAAATACCTGATTTTTAGCAAACATGATGAAACTTGCTCATGCAAATTAGTTTTCTTTCTGTAAGAAAATATAAGTTATCCTAACATACAGCCATTTCACAAAATATTTCCAAACTTCCCTTTGGAAATTGCTATCAAAGCCTAAGTAGCATTCCTTTGAATGTCTTCCGTGTTAGTAGATGGTTTTTCTTCAAGGTGGATTTGGTTATTGGAAATAACCAGAAGTCACTCTTAGCTAATCAGAAGGAACAATGTAGATAAAATTCTATTTTTGTTTTAAAAAATTGTATGTCGATGACACCAATTTTCTGAGTTATTTTGAAGGTGTTTCCAAAAATTTCATTTCAAAAATAGTCTAAGGAATAGCGATGTCATTGGAACAAGAAAACAGTCTTCCCAGGTGATTAAATCAGAGTCAGCACTCATTCTGTCAAATAAGTTTTGGTATTGTGGTTCAAAGACCAGCCACAAGTATGACACATTCCCACAACGAAATACATGCTTTCATTTAAATGGACGTTTGAAAAGATGTTTCATAACTTTAAAAATTCTTTTTGTTATAATGTTAAATGAAAGAAGCAGGGTGTAAAATTATACATCAAGGATTATCACTACCACATAAAAGTATGCATAGATAAAGATTGGAGGAATAGATGCCCAAAACTAAAAGTGATGGTCTTTGGGTGGTGGAACAGCAGGTGATTATATTTCTACTGTTCAGTACTTTCTAAATTTTTTCCAATGAACAGGTATAATTTGTAAAATGGGAAAAGTTTTCTTTTCTTTCTTTAAAACACTCAATTAGGTGTAAGCATTTTCTCATAACCAATGAAAGAATTGCTTATATTGGCCTCAAACTATGATCACGTCCCTGTGTGGTGTGTCATCTGTAACATGAAGCAGGTGAGTAGTTACCATCACTCTGAAGGCGTTAGAAAAAAACAATATGCAGCAACCACAGATGCTAAGATGAAATGCCTAGAAAAGTCACAGAATAAAATAGTATGATTTGGTTCTATCAAAGAAATATTTTGTTTACTTGAAAATCTTGTACTATAATTAAACTACATTTTGTGATCACATATTTATTTTAGACCAATGTGATCATGTGTTGATTAAGAAGCTTAGACATAACCACACAGCAGAAGAGCCAGACTTTACTAAAGGCATGGTGGTCTTCAATGGAACAACCTATTGGCATACTACCCGGTTCATTCCTTCAGTAGGCATTTATCAAGTGCCAGAAAACACCCAGCACTTGGTACCCAGAAGCTCTATGAGCAACTGTATTTTACAAATTTATGATACAGTACTTTCCATGTTCACAAAACATGTTGATTTACATTATCTCATTTGATTTTTCTCACAAGTCTATATTCATGTTACAGCTATTATTAGAGTTCATCACACTGAATTAGAAATAGTTTTAGGGCTAATTGTTAACACAGTCTTAACAATCAATCTATCTCAACCCAGTCTTAACAATCCATCAGTTTGCCAAATTAAATTTCCATTGTGCAGATCAGGAAACTGAGGTTTGGGGATGTTATGTGATTTGTTAGCAGTCACAAAACCAAAATGTGGCTCAGGACACTCGACTTCTTTTCTATTTTATACCTTTTCTATAATAATACCTGCATATTTATACCTACAATATCTTTTAACTAACAAGCAATTAGTTCAATATTCAAGTACCTAAATTCCCAGAGAGAATAAAATTTATAACTAAAAGAGTGATTCTTTACAAAAATACCTGTAATTACCATATAAACAACTAAAGATGACTAAATATATTTACAGCTAGGCAATGACAAACAAAAAACGCTATCAGAATGTAAATAATAATGAACCAAGCAAGTTGAGTTTATCCTCATTGGGAAAGAGAAGACCTTGAGCTCTGACCTAATAAAAGTTCTCAAAATCCTAAAAGAAATCAATAGAGGTTGAGAGAGATAAATCATCCCTAGGGGTGAAGTGCTAACAAAATTGTCTGGAGACCATCATCTGAGAATAAGAAATGAGAACACAAAGGATTTGGGGCAGCATATTTTCTCACCAACAGTAACAACACAGGCTCCCTGGATTCAGTCACATATCAGCTCAAATGTTTTACACTTCTTCCCTAACATATCTGGAATGAAGCCCCTACTCAGTGACGTGCTGGTAAATGTTCACAACCAGATCTCTGGGGGGGAAATGTACTCGTATATATACCTACATATGTGTATTACAAATTTTACTGATATAAAAGATGTATATCATACAATTTAAAAATGAAAATAAAATACGCATTATTCTTTATTTTAGATTCTACATAGTCAATTGATTCCCTCAGAACATGTTTGCTGATTTTTGCCATATGCTTGTATCCATAGCCAACTTATGGCTGCAGTTGAACGAGTATAGTTCAGGCTCACTGATGTCACCCAATATACAATTAGAAAGAGATGGCAGTCACACACCATTATATAGTATTTCCACTGTACAGATATAATAGATGTAAATAATCACAAGAACATATATAATAGTAAAATGTAGTAAAATAAGAGAGTGATGAATTTTGGGTATGTATTATACTAGTTTCTAATATGATTTAATTGATTTTAAGTTCATATAATTTAATTTTTAATAAAGGTTCTGTTTAACAACTGGCTTGCAAAATTCCTGTGGATTTAACAATTGGTTCACATGAGCCAGCTTGAGACAACGCCAGCACTCCCTTGCCCCACCTCACCCCTATCACTCTCTGTTCTCTTACCCTGCTTAATTTTTCTAAATGGCTTTCATCATCACCCAGCATCATATATACATATATATACATATGTTTGTTTATTGCTTGTCTCTCCCACCAGAATGTGAGCTCAATAAGGGCAGGAATTTTGTCTGTCTTGATCATTATTGCCATGGCATCTGGCACATGGCAGTCAGGGGTGTGAGGAACCCAGGCTCAGTGTGAGAGGGCATGGATAGCTGAGGTCAGGTAATTCAGGTTATTGTCACCGTGTGATTGGTGAGCAGACTCTGATGTGGAGATTAGAGTGAGGGAGTTCATTAGGAGGTATCCTAATTATCAACACCTGTGGAAGAAGGGGAAGGAAGGAGAGTCGGCAGAGGAAGAAGTCGAGCTACGATCCAGGCCCAACCAAGACTTCAGCTTGTCTCACAGCAGCTCCGGAGCTGAGATAGTCCCTGAGAGTTGCCCTGAGTTGGGGCAAAGTGTGAGGTTTTATACCTTCATATCAGTCTTTAGGTATGGGCTGCCCCCAAAAGGGGACGTGAACTTGGAAGAGGCAATTGTCTTATCGACAGGTGGTTGATAGCTGAGGGGTGTCTGCCGGCAGCACTTTCAGCGGCTGGGGAACATGTCCCGCGCAGGGTTAGATTCAGGGCAAGGTGCCAGTGCCAGCAGGAAACTGAAGTGCGGTGAGAAAATGGGGAGCCAGTCATAGGAATCGTAGGAAAGGAGCACATCTGGTGAGAATTGAGAGAAAGACTGCAGCTTGGAAGGCATTCAAGTTCCCAGGGCTGGCTCCAAGATCGTTGTTTTCCGGTGTCAGGAAGCAACTGTAGAATCGGGGTGGGAATACACTGCCTGCCTCTCTAATTTACCTGGTGCACCCCATAACCCTCATAGAGGCCCCAGCCAATTCAGCTCCACCCAGCATTCTTACAAAGCACATGTCATTCGAAAATATTTATTGAATACCTATTATATGTCAGGCCTTGTGCCACATTCTAGAAATGCAAGCTTGAATGAAATAGACATAATCCTGCCCTAATGGAGCTTACATCTAGTGTAGTGGTTCTTAACCCTGACTGCACATTAATATCACCAGCAGAGCTACTTTAAAATGCCAATGCCTGGGCCTCATCACCAGAGATACTGTTGACGCCAAAGGCAGCCCTAGTATCAGTATTTTCAGTTGATGTTAATATGTAGTCAGTGTTGAGAATCACTGCTTTAAGCCATTGAACGAAAAGAAAGTGAACGGATGCACACCCAATGCTCCCAAATTTGAACTGAAAAAATGTGCACCCTGGACACAAAGAAACAAACAACAACAAAATAAAAATCTTAACAATGCCCTGACCCAAAACTATGATTTCATCTGGTCCTCTACTCCCCAGTCTGAAGCAACAATCAGGAGTGGAATAAGTCTTTGATACTACATCTCTGGAATGGATGGTAAATCTTTTTTGCTGATCAGCTGGGATTACAGCTGTGTGTATCCCCTGTGTTGTGTTTGATGGCATATGTGGAAGCGCCTTGCACACTTCAATAGACACCAGGACAACCCAAACATGACCTAAACCGCTCCTGCTGAAAACTGCCAGCACCATGGGCTTTTGGCTCTCGAAATTGTCAACAGTAAGTCGACCTTTCTCTCTGAATTCCTGACTCTCGTGCCCAGACACAGTATTTAATTAGTGTTTCAATTATCGTTTAAATGTTTGCACATCAAGTTCAATAAAGATCAAGCAGATGAATTTTGAGACAAGTGGTGGTATCATCAATGATTTCCCCAGAGATAGCTTATTTGAAGGTTAACAATTCAAGCAGAGGGCCTTAAAAAGTTGTTAACTGGTGTGAGGACTTTTTTGGCTGCAGAAGTCAGCACTGTGAACAAGTGACTCTCTCCTTTGCTCCTAATGAACTAAGATGTTTTTCATGCATCACAGCAGCAGGTTGGGTCCTAAACTGCAGTTACCAAGAGCACAGAGGCCATCTCCTTCTAAACAATCTTTCATATTGGCTAAATTGTAATTACCCTGTACACAGTTAGCCTTTGGATCACTAGAATAACTTTATTGCTTGGAATGTTTTTTAAAAATCATGCAAATAATAAAATTTGAATGGAAATGTTTTGCAGTGGTGAAGCCAGCTTTGCATCACTCTCAGATGATGAAAGAGAAGTGGAGGCCACTTGTAATCAGATTGGCTGTTAATATTAGCTTATCTGTGTTTGTGCTTAAAGGGTAATTACATTGCTTATGATCAAAAGCAATGTGAGGGAGGTAGAGGGAAGGGAGGAGAAAGGAAATTTAAATGGCATACCTGCCCACAGCAGTTCATCAGGACCAAAATGGCTTTAAATGCTATAAAGATTAGCTGAGAACATGTCAAGACCTCTACCCATGTTTAGGGAGTACAGCTGGATTTTCATTTAATTCTGAGTTTTTCTGCCTACGGGCCTAAATGGTTTTTTTGGTTAGTTTTCAACTCAGGTTCAGTACAGAGAGGGAACGTTTAATAATCCACCTCAAAATGAGATGAAAGGATTTCAGAAAGCTGAAGATCCCTAGAAATCTCTCAGAATGGAATCTCTTGTATTTTTGCAGAGCTTTGGGCTCTGTCTTCCGAGCATCCGATTATTAAGGAGGGAAAAGAAACCACATAATGTGTTTCAATCCCCCCATGAGTCATTTCTCTAAAATTGAGATTCACCCTTCTGTTTCCAAGACATATCAACACCGAGTATTTTAGAAATCTTTCCAGGATTCTTCTAGGACTTAACTACTTAGCCGTTGTTATTGGCTTTTTTCCCACAAAGGAATTTGACTGGTCTCTAATGCTGGCTTTTCCCAAGGCCAGGGACCTAATATGCTTAATATTTTATGTTGTGTCACCTTTTTATTCTCCATCCTTCAGAAGACAGAGTTGAATAGGATCTTGAAGGTGGAAGCAACTTTATGAATCATCAAAGCCAATTTCCTTATTTTCTAACACCACTGATGCTCAAAGTGGTTGGTTAGATCATCCAAGGCCCAATACTCTTTGGGCAAGCAATGATGGAGAGTTCCAGCTCCAGAGTCCTACATGCTGGTTTAGATACTAGTACCAACACCTATTGGTATAGGACTTGGGGCAAGCTGCTTAACCTCCCTGAGCCTCAACTTCCACATCTGCTAAAACAGGAAGAAGAATAGTACTCTCCTCTTGAAAATGTGAAAAAGATCAAATGAGATAATTTGTGAAAAGCACTCAGCCCAGTATCTGATTCAGTGAGCACTTGATAAATGGTGACTGTGATAATTAGAGAGAAAACACAGACTAGAACCAAAGATTCAGACTTTCAGTCCAAGATTCATTCCTTTGTGTCACATTGAACAACTTTTTCAGTTGTTAGAGCTCTACCACCAAAATTGTAGGTCTTCTTGCTCTAGAAAGAAATATGTTTCCTTTCCTCTGTGTTTGAAAGTGGATGCAAACTCCCATGAAGAAATGAGTTAAAAAATGATTGTTCCTTCAATGTGGATCTTCCAAAATGTCTCAGCAGAAGCAAAATGAAGTGTGGGGTCACTTCCCCGGAGGAGACAGAACTGCCCATGTTATTCTAGCTGCACTGTAGTAATGCCACATTGGTGTAACATCCCCCTCTAATTTCTTGCCTCTTTTCTTCCTAACTACACAGATAGCCACAGTTTGTACCTCTGCCTCCAAGAGCATCTATTCCATAAATTAATTATGCTCTTTGAATAGGCAATTGACACCTAGGATGCAGAAATGTACTAGAACACAAAGTGGGAAGACTATTCTGTCTCCTGAAAAATGACATTGTCATTCCTAAAGGTTATTGTTGGGATGGTTCATTTAGAAACTGCAACGTCATCTTCATAATAAAGAAGGCAAAAGAAAACACTAAGCCCACCACTAACCTTGACTATGTTGTCAGAAAGAATAGCTTCTGAAGTGTGTCAAGCATGAAAACAGTTAAGGTGGAACATTTTCAGTTTTCGACCCTGGTTCGTACAAAAATGAGTTTTTCTCATCTGGTCTGCGTCGCTGTGAGTAACTGCCACCTCTGACTCACCGATCAGCATGCTGGTGGGAAGGCAGTGCACAGACTGTCCGTTGGCTCAGCTGTCACAAAGGCTTTCAAGGAAGCTCAGTGGTTGTGTTACTATGGAGAACGCCCAGGGACCCTGCTCACCCCATTGTCGACGGTCAGATATAAAGACAGAAATGTTCTGAGAACACTGTACTCCCAACTCTGTCAATTTAGAAGGAAAAAAATAACTGAACTTTTGGGGCCGGCCCGGTGGCGCAAGCGGTTAAGTGCGCGCGCTCCGCTGCGGCGGCCCGGGGTTCACTGGTTCGGATCCCGGGCGCGCACCGACGCACTGCTTGGTAAGCCATGCTGTGGCGGCGTCCCATATAAAGTGGAGGAAGATAGGCACAGATGTTAGCCCAGGGCCGTCTTCCTCAGCAAAAAAAAAGAGGAGGATTGGCGGATGTTAGCTTAGGGCTGATCTCCTCACAAAAAAAAAAAAAAAAAAAAAAAAAAAAAAATAACTGAACTTTTGAGACCATTGTACCTTGGAATCTAACTAATTCTCCACTGAATGAGCTGTAAAATTATACTTTTAGAGGTTGAACCAGAACTAAAAGAAACTTTAGAAGCGTCATGAGAATCTGTGTGCCTCTCCTCTCTTAGACTTCTCTTCCTGCTGCTCCCTCTTCTAGCTGGTTATGGGATTCTGCTGACCTTCCTATCCCACATTTCTCAGATCTGCCTGTTCCTTTCACTTCCACCACCACTATAGGCAAAATTCTTCAACGCTCACTTCTCAATTACTGCAATAGCCTCTCAGTTGGTCTTCTTTGCAACCAGTTTCTTTATGACTCAAACCATCTTGTACTATGCTACAGGATTAATCTTCCCTAAGTCATAATTTTCATCATATCACTTGCCTGTTTGCAGACACAATGATTCTTACTTCCTGTAGATATTCATATGCCTCCATCTTTGAATACGCATAGCTCCATTTCCACTGCACATTCATCTTACCATGTCTTGAATTTGCCTCCTTCCTTCTTCCCTCCAGGCTATTTATCACTCTGTTTTCTGATGAAAAATTACCTTTCCTTTTCTTCTACCCAAATATTACACTTTCTTTACTTCTGAAGGCTCCTTCACTGGGAAAGAAACTTCAGCCACTTCAGGATTCATCTTCTCATCTTTGTCCTCAGCTGCTTCTCAGGAATTTTTTCTTCTCTAAAAGTTTCTCACTTCTTTGTCCCTGTACCCCTTGGTGACTCCATCCTGCTTGCCCTCTAGAATACACAGTTCTCCAAAAGTTCCCCTTTCCCCTACAACTTTTTTCCAAAGCACAGCGAATCTCCTGGTGTAGCACAAAACACACGCGAGAGTGGAATACTGGAAAAAGCACAGCACGTGGATGCCAAAGAGACTTCTGTTTCCCGTACCATTTTTAGATATACAAAACACTCAAAAATTCTGGGCAATATGTAAAAATCTTTTATTAAAATGCATGGCTAAATTGGCTAGAAAGTAAGAGATGTCCTTAGAGGTCAGAATAAAAAAGAAATCTCAAATCCAGAAATGGGCTATCAGAATTTGTCATCCAGAAATGAAAAATCAGCATTTGTCCTCTTCCAACCCTAATGGCCTAGAACTTGTCTTCAGCAGACCATGAGGAGATCACCTGAGGTGTGGGCATCAGAAGAGTTCAGATCAGGGCCTCTGTATCAAGCCAGGGCCCTGGAAGCCTCTGTGGGTAAACTAGGAAAAAAAAAACCGCTTCACAGAGAGAAGTGGTAAGGATATTTATCTGTCTTGGCCTTGGCTCTGGGAAAAGGGAAAAAAGAGAAAATGATTCTTCTGAAATCTTAACCACAGTTCTGCCCTCACATAATTTTCGGGGTAGAATTCACATTGATTGTAAGACTCAAGAAAACCACATGCTAAAAATTTAGTTTAAAACAGGAGTTAGCAAAATGGTCTGTGGCCAAATCCAGTCTGCCATCTGCTTTCGTACTGTCCATAAGCTCAAATGGTTCTTACATGCTTAAATGGTTGAAAGAAAATCAAAAGAAGAAAATATTTCATGACACACGAAAATTATAAGAAATTCAAATTGCAGTGCCCAAAAACGTTTCATTGGAATGTAGTCATGCTCATTTGTTTACACTTTGTCCTTGGCTCCTTTCACACCACAAGGGCAGAGTTGAGTGTCTGTGACAGAGACTGTGGAGCCCACAAACCTAAAATATTTACTCTCCGGCCCTTTACTGTAAGTTTGCTGACCCCTGGTTTAGAGTGATCCCGAGCTGGCAGAAGCAAACACTAACGCTCTGTGGTAAGCAAACTTCAAACACAGACCTCAAGGAATTCCACAGATAAAGTCTTAAGAAATATAAGCTCACAGTAAAAAAAAAAAAAAAAAAAAGAGGAAGAAGAAAGAAGGGGCACTAACACCCAAAGAATAAGACAGCATGGGTGACAACAGAAATAACTCATTAGAAATCAGACCTACAAAGAATGCAGACACCCAAATGATCAGACACAGAACATAAAATCTGTTTTATCATATTTACCTAAGCCCATCTGGGAGTCTCTGTGCAGCCATATTTATGCATGCATTTGTTTGCTCACTCATCTACTTTTTACTTGCTGTGTCCTCTCTGCTTCCTTTATAGAGGGTGATTGGTGGTAGCTTTTTTTAGTTTTGCTTTCCCCCTACATGTATTATAAATGCCATCCCTTTTACAGAGCACGATATTTAGGGATTAATTTTAAACTTTGTTTAAAATAGATCTTGGGGGCACTTGAGCTTCTAGGTAGAATCCCAACACTGGCATTTCATCTACTCAGAATTTAACTACCTGTAATATAATTGGGAAATTCTAGTCTACTGGTGTACTTACCACTACGAATTAGTAGAATCGGCAGGGATTCCTAACCAGGACAAGTTCACAACTGTGCTCAACAAATACTCATAAGAGTGGGAAATCTTCTATCTACTTGGCCTTCAGCTAGGTCAGCCACCTACAGACAGCAAGCCATGCTAGCTGACGCTGTGGGTCATCCTCTTCCCCAGATCACTGAAGACTCAACTCAAATGTCACCTTATAAGAGAGGACTTCCTGAGCACTCTTTTTAAAGAACCCCTACATGCATACATTGTCTTTTATATTACCCTGTTTAATTGCCTTCTAGGCATTTCACATTACCCAAATATTATTTATTCATAAATTCATTTTTTGTGTCTCCCGCCAGAAGGTAGGTTGCATAATACAGAAATGCTGTCTTTATCACACATATGTATTACTCCTGTATACACAGTACATGTATCCCTAGGACCTAGACGAGCACCTGGCCCACAGGTGCTCTTAACATTTGACTAATTAACGGTACCTTTCCTGAAAAGATGAATGTGGACAGATCCATCCTTTGAGACTAATTAGAAGTTATAGATTCTGTTTTTTTTTTTGGCTCTCTGTAAAAGCCAGTGACCTCTGGTTTCACTTTCATCTTTGCCTAAGAATTCAGGATGGTTGTGGCACACCAGACTCCAGATGTCATTTATTGTCAGCACCTAAAAACCCAGAGAGAAGAGTTTATAAGTTTTCAGGTGCAAATTGCTCTTGAATGTTGAACTAATACCTTTCAGTATGAACTCTCTCCAGTCACATGGTGGGAAAAACAACAAATACGTGGCCATTCCCAGGACCATGAAACATCCCCAACTAAGTTTACCAATGGCAATGAACAATCCACCCTGCCTCTCCCGCAGTCAATGTGGTGAGCTCCTCTTCTCAGTGAGATGAGCATTCGCCACAGTGCAGTCCTGGAGATTCTATCATTGTTGGAATTGAGCTGGTATAAATCTTAGTGCTTATTTCTCTGCTTAGCAGAATAGAGATGAGTATATATTTATCTGATTATCACACAGGTGACTTTTTCCAGTTACTATTAGTCCGTAACAATCTATCCCAAAATGTATGGCTTAAAACAACCATTTTATTATGTGTATGGATTAATGAGTACAATAGCAGTCAGCACAGCAGGGATGGTTTATCTCTGCTCCATGATGTCTGGCACCTCATCTGAGAAGACTCAAAGACTGGGGATGACTTGATGGCTGGGGCTGGAATGATCTGGAGGTTCCACATGTCTGGTGCCTGGATGGCTAACCAGAGCACTGACGTCTAGTCTGTCCTGACTTGACTTCCTCACAGCATGGTGGTCTCAGGTAGTTAGACTTCTTACCTGATGGTTCGGGGCTCCAAACTGGAGTGTTACTGCGAAGAAGGCAGAGCTGCTTCACCTTGTAAGAGCCCAGCTCAGTCATCACATAGCTCAGTCATCACACAGCATCAGCACCACCATACTCCAGGGGTCAAAGCACTCAGAAGTCCCCCCACACTCGGGGACAGGACATGGACCTCAGCTCTCAATAGGAGGAATGTCAAAGAATTTGCAGCCAATTTTAAAAGCAGCTATAATCTTTTTTCCTCTAAAATTCACTCCTCTCAACATAGCCTAGTGTATCTAGCACTAAGGGTAAAAAAAAATTTCTGTCACTTACAATCTGTAAGGTTTGGGTAAGTTTGGGTAACTCATCTGTTGTTGCTTCATCTGCATGATAAAGGGGTTGGACTTGATGATCTTTAGGTTCCTTCCCTCCAGCTTCGGCATTCCATGCTTCTACTATCGTAGGGTGTTGAATAGTTTCATCCAAAAATTCATGTCCACCTGCAACTTCAGAACATGACATTATTTGAAAATAATGTCTTTGTAGAAGTGGTTAGTTAAGGAGCTCAAGATTAATTCATCCCAGATTTAGAATGGGCGCTAAATACAATGACAGGTGTCATAAGCAGCGGAGAGGACACAGAGGGACACACAGAATAAGATCATATGAAGACAGAGGCTGAAATTGGAGTTATGCTGCCACAAGCCAAGAAATACCTGGAGCCACCAGAAACTAAAAGAGGCAAGGAAGGATTCTCCCTTAGAGCCTTCCCAGGGAGCACGGCCCTGCTGACACCACGATTTCAGACTTCCAGCCCCCAGAACTGTCTGAGAATAAATTTGTGTGGTTTTAAGGCATCAAGTTTGTGGTAATTTATTATGGCAGCCCTGGGAGACTAATACAACTACCTTCTTCCATCTCTTCCCTTCCTGAATCAAGCCTCAGTTACCAAAGGTTACGAAGCTCTTCCCCCAGCTCCCCGCTCCTGATCTGCTCCAGAGCAACGAGTGACTTCCTGAGCACAACAACAAGACGGTGCCATTAAAGAACAGAGACTCGGGGGAAGTCTGCTCACCATCTAAAGCCTAGTGCACCCAAGTCACCTTTTAATTGCTTTGCTGTTGTTGTCTACCTTGGGCGTGAGCAAAGCAGTGAGGCTGAGGCTAGGAGGAAGTCCTGCTGTGAGGAAGACACAGATGTGCTCTCAGGCAGCCTCGAAGGGAGGGATGGGGGAGGACAGGAGAGTGTGTAAGTCGTGTCCACCCTAAATGCCTGATCCTTGAGAAGAAAAACCCAGCAGGTAGGACTGCAAGGCTGAAATGCAATTATCTGTCTTTCAAGACGTGGAAAAAAGAAAGGGTAACTATATAGAATGATGCAGCCAAAAAAATATTTTTTTTTTAATCTTAGAAGCTGGAAAAACGAAAAATAAAAAGAAATAAATTTAATCAGGTCATAAACAATCTACAAGAAATCCTAAAACTGTAAATGATTCAAGAGTTCACAATTTGGCTTCTGAAGACTTTGCACAATGCCAAAGGCTGTCTGTTCCTTCGTGGCATGAAGGATGCTTTCATTCCCTTGTCTTGACTCCAATGCAGCTCTCCCCACCCCCATGACTGCTGAGTCCAGGCACGTGCAATACTCTCACAGGAGGGCTCCCCTCCCTCTCCTACATCTCATTTAAATTTCTAATTCCTAAAGCTTAAAAAAAAAAAAAACACAGATGCCTCAGGACAAGCCGAATTGAGAGTGAATAGTAATAAGGGTTCAATTAGAGACCAGGCATTCTCCTTATCTGGGTGACAACATTCTCGTGTAATTTGAGCTCCTGCCCTGGTTTCACTTTGAAAGTGATTAGAAGGCCTTAATATATTTTGAAACAAAGCATCTTCCTCGCTGTATTCCACATAGATCGCATGCTAAGCCAGCCTGAAAGGAGAAATTTTATTTCAAAGAAAGATAAGAAAGTACCTTTTCTAATGCTATCCAAGCTGATGCTAAGATGAAAAAGGTACAGTTAATCAGATATTTAGAACATAGAGCCTTGCACCATTAAGAGGGTATTTTTTTTTTCATTTGTGCAAATCATTTTTGGGTAGATTGTGGAGAAAAGGAACATATGTAATAAGAACATTAATTTTTACTTTACAAGGCAGAAGACCGCAGGGGGCAGAGTAAATGAGCTGAGCTGTATATCACGGGGCTTCAAGCAACGAGAGCAGACGGGCTGGCCAGCACAGAAGGCAGGTCAGTGAATACGGAGGCATGGCTCAGGGCCCTTCTGGAAGCTGCAGAATTAAGCCTTTTTGTTCTTGTGTTGTGGCCTGGTTGACTTTGCACCAGGTCGAAGCAATGATCTGTATAATTGCAAACCCTCCCCTATTACCAGAGCCTGTCACTTCAGAAAGTAATACCTGGGCTCTGAGCCAGATTTTGGTTTCACCTTAGTTTTCAGGATGCTCTGTACTGATAAAAGGAAATATGTTGTGGTGTATAAAGGAAGGAGGGGGCAGGCGGTGGGAGGGAAAGAGTGAAAAGGAGAGAGAGGAGAAAGAGGCTGGGAGACAAAAGGCTGGAGAGAGAAAGAGAATGAAAACTGGGAGAGGACATTGGGCAAGAAGGTGCTCTGTGAGACGGTGAAATCATTTGAAGGAACAGCACATCTGTATTCGTCTGCTTGGGGACAGCAGTAGAAGGAGGTGTAGCAGATTTTCTTCTCATCAAGTGTCCACTTCCCTACCTGTTTTCCACCAAAACTTATGCTCCAGCTCCCCCAGCTTGGGAAGAGACTCCATCTCCTCACAAAGGCATCTTCATGAGAAAGCAAGGAATACTGGCTCTGGTGCTGACCTGGTGAAAGCCAAGGGGTGGACACACAGGTGGGAGTGTCCAATAGCCTGTCGGACCTGGGTTCCTCAGAAATTTGTGAATGAAGGAAGGCTCCTGCAGGGAGCCAACATGGGCACTTGGCAGGGTTCAACAAATATTTGTTGAATGAATTGAGTTTAAATAAAAGAAAATATATTCTGTGTGCAATAAGAATACATGATTTCATTTCTAAAATCATTTTAAAAAGGCATAATCTTCACCTCATACACAGCTGGTGGGAATGCAAATTGGTGCAGCCTCTATGGAAAACGGTATGGAGATTCCTCAAAGAATTAAAAATAGAGATGCCCTATGATCCAGCCATCCCACTACTGGGAATCTATCCAACAAACCTGAAATCAACAATCCAAAGAGGCTTATGCACCCCTATGTTCATTGCAGCATTATTCACCATAGCCAAGAAGTGGAAGCAACCTAAGTGTCCCTCGACTGACGATTGGATTAAGAAAATGTGGTATGTATATACAATGGAATACTACTCAGCCATAAAAAAAGACAAATTCGTCCCATTTGGAACAACATGGATGGGCCTGGAGCGTATTATGTTAAGTGAAATAAGCCAGAAAGCGAAAGACAAACACTGTATGATCTCACTCATATGTGGAATATAAACCAACACATGGACAGAGAAAACTGGACCATGGTTACCAGGGCAGTGGGGGTGGGGGGTGGGCACAAGGGGTGAAGGGAGTCATATATGTGGTGATGGACAAACAAAAATGTACAACCCAAAATTTCACAATGTTAGAAACCATTAAAACATCAATTAAAAAAAAAAGGCATAATCTTCAAATGAACTTTTAGTCAATAGTCTGAGGGGTTTTTATTCCCCAGAAATTCCTCTTACAGCTGAATCCCCTAACCTATTTTTCTCCGGTATACACATAGAAAAACTCTCCTAAACCATCATGGATCTTTTGTGGTTCCGTGGTTTTTAGTGGTTTGCAAAGCATACAAATTGAAGAAAGAAATTGTGACTCAGGCAAAAGTAAAATAGAAAATAAAAAAAAAGCAATGAGAGGGAAAATGGCATGAAAAGAATACTGCTGTCGTGGTATGCTCTTCTGTGCCTGTGCTTTTGGATAATTATCATCCTTATTCCTAAGATTTGTATTCAAAGAATATTTGTCATCTTAAATCATGCATCGTTCATTATGTAAGTTGCAAAGTAAGTGCACAGAAAACCCCGCAGCGTGGGAAGGCGCCATTCAGCTTTGGTGGAGGCCAGGGACGTGAGAGACCGGTGTAGTGGGATGTGATCACACTCCACTAAATCATTCTGTGGAACCCATTTCTTCTGAGAGGTATTTATAAACCATGAAAATCTCTAATAGAAAAAAATGGCCTATCATTCCTAGAAACTCAGGTCTTCTCATAGGCTGCCTCCATCTTTTTCCTTTGAGAAACATTGATCCACCTTCCTCTTAATTTATTTTTGTCCCAGGCTGTTAGTTGGTCCACAATGAATGGCAAGAATAATCAGGTGATCAATACTGGTTAGTCCACAGTAATAGAGAATTTTCTTACATTCACAGGACCGAGGAAGAAGCAATAACACAATTGCCCTTCTCACTGACAAGTGAGCAAGTCAGGCAATGGCGCACCAAACTCCATTACATTCTGCCTCTTTACCCAAGGAGAAAGCAGCACTGCACCCTCACAAACCCTTAAGTGGACAAGATCTCCTCTCCGTATCCTCCTTTGAATCTCCAAGGTGACTGGGTACATGCCTTCCACCCCTCAATAACTACAACTTTCTCTGTAATAGCTCCTTTCTGTTCTCAAAGTGTATTCACATATATGAGCTTACTTGGTCTTCTACCCATTTTGCTCTCTCTAGGTGAAGAAAGTCCCAGAGATAATAAGTGGCTTGTTCAAGATTGCCTGCCCAGTAAGAAGGGGCTCGGGGCCAGGAATCCAGGTTTCTTCACATTATACCCCTGGCTGAACTATACCCACAAAGCTGCTCTGAAAACAGCATTTTGGGCTGGGTAATAGACAAGAAAAAGTCCTCATCTAAAAAAGATCAGCAGGAAATGTAGCTGAGATTAAATCTCTTGGCCCTAGGTATAAGCCCAAACCAAGAGTCGGGGGGGTTGGGAATAATTCTCTGCTTATTCAAAAATAACTTGGTTTCCTTGTTTTTAAATTGATGGAGGGAGTGGAAGAAAGAGTTATGATAGAACTCCTAGTCCCACAAATAAAGTTAATCAGCGCACATTTCAGTGGCTGAAATTTCCTTAAAGCTATGGACAACATACTAGTGTTTTTTAAGTTATGCCCATCGTAATCAAAGATATGATTGTGTGGTTATGCTTGATCAATGAGGAAGAAAGCAATCATGAATTTTTATGTCCCCATTCCTATGGTATATGGAAATTAAATAATTATGAGCTTTATGCAAGAAAGAGTGTACCCCTAGTTGGCACTTCTTCCTACTCTCCTAAGCAAACTCTCTCACCATTACTTAACTTTCTCCCCATCCTTTCACAACCACTGTTTTATCTTATTCTGCTTCTGCTATTGCAAACTGAAATATGCCTTTTCATCAGCCCTTCAGTCACCATACCTATTTATGGAGAATGTAGCATGCCAGGCACCAAGGGTACAACAGTGATCAAGGCATTAAAAGTCATCATTCCTACCATGATGGAGAGGAAAATATACCTGTTTTACACAAAGTCACTATTATTATCGAAAGTTGTGTGTTTTTGTTTTATTTTGTTTTTTTATCCATCTGGGGATGGCTATGCTCCAGGGTTAATAAAAAAGTGGCTATGGTGACCCTGTGCAAGGTACCACCATAAACACTTACCCCTCACCTCCCAAGCAGATGAGTCAATGCTTAGATTAAAGTGCAAAACCTAGCAAGACTAAACACGTAGGAACCTTAATTATAAGTACATAAATAAAGTAGATGATGTGGAATAAAATCTCAAACCCTAATAAAGTAGGTATGTACTTCAGGTGGCAACTTCGTCTTCCTTGCAATGCACCACAGACTGCATTTAAAGTCTTCGTTCCATCAATAGGAGATTTTTTTGTGAATGGTATATAAATCCATTGATCTGTTATCAATAATAACCCTAGGGATTATTAGAAATTTTTCTTCCAAGTTTCATTCCTTTTGAAGTTTATTGCTGGTAATTATTACAGCACATTCAGCAGATCAAGAGAAGATGGAGTCAGGTCAGATTCACAAAAACACCCATATTTCAAACACCACGGATTCTCTGGAATTTCTTATTATATTAACTGACTCGATAGCCTTGTGGTTCAGGAGGTGTCTCCTTCATTCCCCCACTTTCATACATTTGAATTTTATCTGCTTCTAAAAAGAATGTTTTATGATTTAAATACAAATACTTAAAGCAAAGGTTAAAGAAACAGTTTAGGGGAGAAAGAATAATTTTATCCATATATAGGTTGAGATCATTACTGCAATTAAACACTTTTATCTCCCAGCTTCCTAGAAATCAAGGCTAACATTAAATGCAACATTACATGGTTATCTTAAAAGGAAGCCCACAATTTTACCTGGGGAGATATTTTCATGGCACTAAATTCCTGGACAATGGTTTTCCATTCCGCATCATAAAACAAACAGTAAGCTATCAAGTAGGCACAATGAAAAATAACAGTTTTGTGGGGGATCACGAAACAGTCTTCAAATAGTCCTTCCTTATATCAAAATAAAAATTCGACAGCATAAAGTAAAGTTTGACATAGAAGTAGCTTTGTGGGAAGTTAAGACAGCAGTCCTGGTATATAGCATCCTGATAATCTTATTTTATACAAGGATAGAGTTTAAAAAACCTAGAGAAATAAATAGATACCTCTTAGCCTGTCTCTTTCGATTATAATTTGTCAGCTGTGCTTTGAGTGGATGCTTTATAGGGACCACTTCAAGACCAAGATCTTTTAAACGTGTCTAAAATGGTGATTTTCTGTGCTGTGGATTGATGACGGTCCTGAGGTTTTGATGTGGACATGAGACGGATTTTTGCTAAGTAAAATGGAGGTGAGATTCCCTAATGTTTATTACAAGACGCTAACCTTGACATTCCCTGCTCCTCTGGTATCACAACCAGAATGAGCTGCCCTGTTCAAGAAAGTGATTACCTCCCCCATCACATTGAACGTCATCAAGAAAAAAAAGAAAAATCTTAGTTTTAACAGTATATGTGTTAAGCATCAAATCTCTGTCAATAATTCATTTGTTTTTTAAAAGACCAAATAGCTCAAAGTTATAATCACAGAACTGGAATCTTAAAATTGGAAGACACTCCTTCAATGTTGAAATGTGAACACCTCCGGTGACAGGTAACTTACTGCTAACTGAGACAGCTTGTCTAGCTTTTAAAACATTCTAAATGTGAGAATGTTCCTTTATATAATGTGCTTCTATAAAATTTACTTCTGCCTAACTTTTAGCTACAATCCTTTCTTCTCCCCTCTAACGCATGTAGGATATGTATGATAAATAGAACGCATCCGTGCAAACCGCCCTATACTGAAATTTTAATTATGCCATGGGTCAAAAGTTCATCTTTGCCCTTAGTGATGTGTAGTGAACCTGTATTATTTTCAACACGGAAATTGTTGCACAGCACTATTGTTTTTCATGGTGTTAATAGTATATTTATGGTATTTTCCCCTATTGACTTAACACTTCTCTTCTTTCCCCTGTGGTGGGAACTCAGTCTATATGTTTTGTGCACCTGCCCTTCCTACAGTTCCTAAAAGGTCAGTGCTATGCACTACATGCTTCCACCCCATCCTAGGCTATGACTGGTTGGAATATGGATAGATATCCCAGCAAAAGGGTACCAGTCCATGACCGGAATGCTCTGACTTAACCAGAGGAACTGGTCCCATAAGACGTTTTCTCTTAGACAAACACCATATGATTTCACTCATATCTAGAAGAGAAACAAACACAGGGATACAAAGAACAGATTGCCAGTTACCAGGGGAAAGGAGAGTGGGGGAAGGGCAAAAGGGATAAAGGGGCACATGTGTAGGGTGATGGATGAAAACGAGACTTTGGGTAGTGAACATGATGCAGTCTAGACAGAAGTCAAAATATAATGATGTACACCTGAAATTTATATAATGTTATAAACCAATGTGACTTCAATTTAAAAAAAAATATTCTCTCTTCTAATATATCAAGCTAAAGTGTTTTGTACTTTAGTTTGAAATATTAAAAGTTGTTAGTGGTGAATGTTAGAGTAGGAAGATCATGAAGATTAGAAAATGTCTTAGCAATTTGAGGGGTCACTGAGAAGCTGATGAATACTTCAAATAAAATGGATATTTGAAGAAAGGAGAATGCAGAGTATGTGCAGAGAAAGACTGAGCTGGTAGTTCATCAGGCCCCGAGTAATGGAGAAAGCAGCTTTGATTCCTCGTGACTTTTGTTTTCAAAAGCCCTAGTTACAGTGTTTCCAATCCTTGGATCCCTATGTGGGCTCTGTATCTTTACAATACCCTCCCACCTTACTTGATCTGATCTGACTGGGTCTCTGTTCCTTAAAAATGATATATCCCTGACTGAAGAAGAATGAAATACAAGCATCCCAGTGTACAGGTGGAGAATCTAAGCTACAGAATGAGATTTGAGGTAACTTAAGAGCATGGTTAGCTGTATGCAGCATTGGCAATTGAAATCCTCCCATCTAAGTTCCATTTTACATGGGCTAATTTCAATGATAGATTGTTTTGTATGCTTTTATGCACAATAAAAAGACAGAGAGCTGATTAAAACAGATTAACCATGACTCCAGTCAGCTTGTGTGCTCAGAATGCAAGTATATGCATCTAAAGAATTAAGTGCACTTTGTACCATAGATCATCATCACCAGGACCTTGACTCTTTCTTGGTAAGATGCTGGTCCAACATGCAACTTCTCCCAGTTTCATACTCTGATAAGCAGGAGTTCAGATTGATATTAGAAAGCCCCCCTTCACGTGAACAGAGCAGATCACAGAGTTTATGGAAACCTCCATGGGGACTCCTCTTCACACACCTTTCATCTTTGGATGTGCTAGAATTCTAGGAGGATAGATTGCATCTGTTTGAGGGACAGTGAGGACAAATGAGGACAGAGCAGGTCATGATTCCTGTGAGAGGAAGATATGGATGACATTTGAAAGTCACTGGTTTGGAACATGATTCATAGTATTTTCTAAAAGGGAGTTAGTACATCATGGAACATACTTTTACACTATGCAGTATGTATTCATTTTCAAGCTCCTTCTCCATTCTATTACAGACTTTCAATGAGTCATTCTTGACAGATGTTGTATTGTTCCAGACACCAGTTATTTTGAAAAACAATATGGAATAAAATGCACTCTCATCACTCCATATTCCTCAGAGCTATTGGTAATTTCATTTCATTTGTAATATTTCTTTTTTTGGTTCATAAAATGTACCAATCATTGAAGCCCCAAAGTAATCATGTGTGAAAATAAAAATATTAGAAAGCGAAAATTTACCCCACAAAATTCACATTTTCTCCATACCCAAGGGAGGTTTTCTATGGGGAATTAGAGTGGGAAGCAAGAGGAGAGACAGGAAAGACAAGGACTTCATAGTTAAAGTGATTTCTAGCAGGCACAGGAAAAAAAAAATGGCATAAATTACATTCAGTAAAACCAAAGCAAAAAGGCAGAGCAAAATGAATCACAGAAATAACTTCTGCTCAGATCTGAAAATTAAAATACTGCTCTGAATAGAACAGATATGATTCCCAACTGAACAATGAGCTGAAATCCAGGAAGCTTTCAAAAATAAATAAAAGGAAATCACAGTGAAGAATAAAGATAAGTGCACCTTCTCATTTACATGAGCGGACAGTAGTTCCACAGTCACTTGCTTATTAAAATTGATTATTAACCAGACTGCAAGGAGCAAAATGAAATGGATCATAAAGTTGCTCATTTTAATGCTATGTTCTCTCAATGCAAATGTATTTTTAAATTAAGATATAATGTGCAAGATGAAATCGCAACCTCTGAGTGATCACAGAACTGAGAGGGATTTTGAATTAGCCAACAATCTACTGTTTGGGGCAAAGGGAGTTTTTCTCTAAGTGACCCATCGTTATAATTCAAGAGCTTGTTAGGAGATCCCTGTGTATCCCTTCCTCATAGACAATGGCTGACTCCAAGTAAGTGTTCTTACCTTTTCAGGTAACTGTAGCTCTACCCTCGTTGCTGCAGATGGACTGAATCAGCCATGAGGTTACATATCTAGACACACAGAAGATAAGCCCTAGCCTCAATGAGTGTGCTGTCTGCGAATAAGTTATCTATTGCTGTTTAGCAAACTATTCCAAAACTTAGAGACTTAAAATAAAAACAACTTGTTGGCTCAAGATTCTGCAATTTGGGCTGGTCTCAGTTGGACAGTTGTTCTGCTCATCTTGCCTAGGGTCACTCATGGTGGCCTGACTAGGGTGGACAGTTCAAGATGGCCTTATTTAACTAGACCTAGGATGTCTCAGTTCTCTTCCAGATGACCTAGCCATGTTTCTTACATGGAGGCAGCAGCATTCCAGGAGGGCAAGCCCCAATACCCAAGCGCACAGTAAGCCTCTGCTTGTAGCATGTTTATTGATGTTCCACTGGCCAAAGTCACACAGCAAGTCACACAGCCAAACTCAGACTCAACGTGGGAGAGAAATCACACAAAGTCATGAAATTCCAGAAGCCTTAATTCACCCGGGGCTATTAATGTAACAATATACTAAAACTTCCATTTGAGGTCGAGCATAGAATAAAGTGCAAACTTCTTAGCCTGGCATTCATAGCTCTGTATATTCTTATCCCAAATCATCTTTCCTTTTGTTGTCCCACTGAGTCCCACAGAAATGTTACAATAGCAAAAACAACCGTATGCTTCAACTAGAAGACTAATTTGCACGCCATGTCCAGAATTCTTTCTTTTTCTGTTACTGAAATGCACTCTCATGGCCTCCACTCTCTCTATCCAGCTCTTTCTATCTACCAAGAATCCTGGCCATTCTTCAGGGCCAAGGTCATAGGTTACCCCTTCCATGAACACTTCCATGATTGGCCCAAATGAGTATTTCTCTCTTCTCTGAACTTAGTATCAAGGTGGAAGTAGAAATGACCCAGGCTTTGGAATCAGACAGATCTAGTTGCAAACCCCAGCTCTTCCAATATTACTTATGTGATTATGGCCACACTCCTTCAGTTTCCTTAATTGTAAACTAGGTCTATTTTGTAGGGTTGTTGTGGGGAGATTAAGAGAGAGAATATGATAAAGCCTCTAGTAGATTAAGTAGCACATGGTAGCCCTGTGGATCTAACTAGCATTAGGAGACAGACACATCAATTTTATGACACTGAGGTTTTGCTTTTTATCCTCTTATTTTGTGAACAAGTGTGTCTCATCATAGAATGTGAATAATTAAAAACATTAATAAGTGTTATACACCATTTTATTGCTCAAGCCCATCTCTTTGTCACTCCAGTGTCCAGTGCTTACTCAATGTTAGTTGAAGGTAGAAAAAGAGGAAAGAAGGAAAGTAGAGAAAGAAGAATGGTTGATACTCACTTACTTAAAGCAAATGACAGTGAGTGTAGTACTTCTATTTATGAAGGAGGAAGTTAATGATCACTGCCTGGTAAGTATCAAAACTGCTAAGTTGCTAACACATACTAAGTGTCATTGTAGGAAAACATTTTTTTTTTAATTCTTTTTCTTTTTTTTTTTTTTTTTTTTTTGTGAGGAATATCAGCCCTGAGCTAACATCCATGCTAATCCTCCTCTTTTTGCTGAGGAAGACCGGCTCTGAGCTAACATCTATTGCCAATCTTCCTCCTTTTTTTTCCCAAAGTCCCAGTAGATAGTTGTATGTCATAGTTGCACATCCTTCTAGTTGCTGTGTGTGGGACGCGGCCTCAGCATGGCCGGAGAAGCAGTGCATCGGTGCGCCCCGGGATCCGAACCCGGGCCGCCAGTAGCAGAGGGTGCGCACTTAACCGCTAAGCCACGGGGCCGGCCCGAAAACATTTTTTTTTTAACCATAGTATGTTTCTATTTGATAAGGAAAAATGTCGTGGATTTATAGACCTAGAATGGATGCTAAGTTAACTTAGCTTCTCCCTTCAAATAGAGTTGCACCAGATTCATGAAGACAAAGGTGAGGTGCCTTAGCACTGGAGGAAAGTGAAGAATCTGCTGAGAAGGGGCATGGCAGGCCCATCACCTAGACTGACTCCCATTGCTGGGACACTGTGAGGAAGATGCTGATTGTGGATATGTAATCTTTAGCAGGTCACCGTTAAAACTATTTGTATTTTGCCCAATCACAGGGATTTGTCTACCAGCCTGGTTTGGAGCAGTGCCAGAAAGTTATTGGGGAAATAAGAGGAGGCAAGGAAGCTAACAGGCAGGAAAGCTTAGGACAATCTGATTCTATTAGGGGGAAAGAGCACTTAGGTAAATGAGTTAAAAAGTTCCAACAGAAGAAAGTTATCAAAACTAAATTTCTTTTTCTATATAGACTTCCAAATATCCTGATCTTGTGCAGAACTATGTAAAAATTTCTAAGGACATCCATTGATGCAAAAAGACAAATACTGCATGGATCACTTATACGTGGAATCAAAAAAAAAAAAAATGTCGAATTCATAGAAACAGAAAGTAGAAAATTGGTTGCCAGGGCCTGAGGAGTGGCGGAAATAGGGAGAGGTTGGTAAAGGGTACAAACTTTCAGCTATAAGATGAATAAGGACTGAGGATCTGATGTATAACTATAGTTGATAACTCTGTACTGTATACTTGAAACTTGCTAAGAGAGTAGAACTTAAATGTTCCCACAAAAAAAAGTAAATATGTGAGGTGATGGATATGTTAATTAACTCGATGGTGGGAATCCTTTCAAAGTGTATACATATATCAAATCATCACATTGTACACTTGAAATATCTTAAAATTGTATTTGTCAATTATACCTCAATAAAGCTGAAAGAAGAAAACAAAAAAATCAGTCTCTAAACATTTCAATATTCCTTATTACAAAGGTCTTCAAGGTAAGATGAAGAAAATTAATTTTAAGAAAGCCTCTTTCTGTTGTAAACCAATGTTACCACAATAAAAAAAAGAAAAAAAAAAGAAAGCCTCTTTCAGCTTTATAGCTCAAATAAATTATTCAACAGGATCATTAGAGCTGACAATTTTGTCAATTATACCTCAAAAAGCTTAAAAAAAATAAAGAAACCATTGCCAAAGCCAATGCCATGAAGATTTTCCTCTATGTTTTTTTGTAGGTGTTTCATAGTTTTAGGTCTTATATTTAGATCTTTAATTCATTTTGAGTTAATTTTTTTATATAGGATAAGGTAAGGGTCTGACTTCATTCTTTCACGTGGCTACCCAGTTTTCCCAACACCATTATTGAAGGGAATGTCCTTTCCCCATTGTGTAGTCTCAGAACCTTTGTCAAAGACCATTTGACAGAACACACAGGGGTTTACTTTATTTCTGGGCTCTCTATTCTGTTCCATTGGTCTGTATGTACGTCTTTATTCCAGTACCATGCTGTTTTGATTGCTGTAGGTTTGTCATGTTTTAAAATCAGGAAATGTGAGACCTCCAACTTTGTTCTTCTTTTTCAAAATTGTTTTGGCTATTTGGGGTCCCTTGAAATTTCATATGAATTTAAGAATTTTTTTTTTCTATATCTGCAAAAAAGCCATTGAGATTTTGATAGAGATTGTATTGTATCTATAGACTGCTTTGGGTAGTATGGACCTTTTAACAATATTAAGTCTTCCAATCCATGAGCATGGGATACATTTCCATTTATTTGTGCCTTCTTTAATTTCTTTCAACAATATTTTGCACTTTTCAGTGTACAAGTCTTTCACCTTGGTTAAATTCATTCATAAACATTTTTTGAGACTATTGTAAATGGGATTGTTTCCTTAATTTCGTTTTTGGATTGTTCATCGTTAGTGTATTGAAATGCATCTGATTTTTGTGTGTTGATTTTGTATCCTGCTACTTTGCTGTATTTGTTTGTTAATTCTAACAATTTTTTGTGGAATCTTTAGGGCTTTTTACATATAAAATCATGTCATCTGCAAAAAGAGACAATTTTACTTCTTCCTTTCCAATTTGGATGTCTTTTATTTCTTTTTCTTGTCTAATTGTTCTGGTTAGGACTTCCTGTACTATGTTAAATAGAAGTAGTGAGAGTGAGCATCCTTGCCTTGTTCCTGATCTTAGAGGAAATGTTTTCAGTTTTTCCCCACTGGATATGTTGTGAGCTGTGGGCTTGTCGTATATGGCCTTCATTATATTGAGGTAGTTTTTTTCTATTCCTAGTTTGTTGAGTATTTTTATCATGAAAGGGTGTTGAATTTTGTCAAATGCTTTTTCTGCCTCAATTGTAATGATCACGTGGGTTTTGTCCTTTATTCTGTTAATATACTATATCACATTGATAGATTTTTGTATGTTGAAGCATTCTTGCATTCCAGGAATAAATTTCACTTTGTCATGGTGTATAATCCTCTTAATATGCTGTTGAATTCAGTTTGCTATTATTTTGTTGAGGATTTTTGCATTAACGTTTATCAAGGATTTTGGTCTCTAGCTTTCTTTTCTTACCGTATCTTTGTCTGGCTTTGGTATCAGGCTCAGGGTAATGCTGGCCTCATAAAACGAGTTTGGAAGTATTTCCCTTCCTTTTAATTTTTTGGAAGAGTGTGAGGAGGACTGGTGTTAATTCTTCTTTAAATGTTTGGTAGAATTCTCCAGTGAAGCCATCTGAAGCTGGGCTTTTTTGGGGGGGGGTGGTTTGATTACTTACTCAGAATCCTTACTGGTTATAAGTCTGTTCAGATTTTTTATTTCTTCATGATTCATTCTCAGAAGGTTAAATATTTCTAGGAATTTAACCATTTCTTTTAAATTATCTATTGTTGACATATAATTGTTCATAGTAGTCACTTACGATCCTCTTCTCCCCCTGTGACATCAGTTGTAATGTCTCCTCTCTCATTTCTGATTTTAGTTATTTGAGTCATCTCCTTTTTTTCTTAACCTAGCTAAAAGTTTGTCAATTTTATTGATCTTTTCCAAAAAACAACTCTTAGCCTTGCTAATTTTTTCTCTTGTTTTTCTACTCTCTATTTTATTTATTTATACCTAATCTTTCTTATTTCCCTCCTTCTGCTAGCTTTGGGTTTACTTCATCTTTTTCTAGTTCCTTGAAGTGTAAAAGTTAGATTGTTGATTTGAGATAGTCCTTCTTTTTTAATAGATTTATTTACCACTATAAACTTACCTCTTTTTACTGCTTTCACTGTATCTCATAAGTTTTGGTATGTTGTGTTTTCATTTTTATTTATCTCAAAATATTTTCTAACTTCCTTTGTGATTTCTTCTTTGACTTACTGATTGTTTAAGAGTATGTTGTTTAATTTCCACATAATTGTAAATTTTCCAGTTTTCCTTCTGTTATTGAACTCTAATTTCATTCTATTGTGGTCAGAAAAAATACTTATTGTAATATATTATGAGTTTAAAAAGCCAGTCTCCAAAAGTTACATAGTAGATGATTCCATTTATACAACATTCTTGAAATGACAAAATTACACAAATGGCAAAGAGATTAGTAGTTGCCAGGAGTTAGGGATGGGAGTGAGAGTGAAGTGAGTGCATAAAAGGGTAGCAGGAGGGATCCTTGTAATGGAACTCTTACGTATCTTGACTGTATCAATGCCAATATCCTGGTTACAATATAGTGTATAGTTTGCAAGGTATTATTGGGGAAACTGGGTAAATGGAACACAGGATTTTCTCTGTACTGTTTCTTACAATTGCATGTAAATCTACCATTATTGCAAATGAAAATTGTAATTTAAAAAATTCTCTAAAAAGGCAAGTATAGAAGTTGAGAATACACAGTTTGTTGTCAGACAGAACAAGTTTCCAGTCCCAATACCATCATTAGTACTTGTTTGACTTTGGCCAAATCTTAATATCCCTGAACTGAAAGTCCCTTGTTGGTTGAATGGAGTTAATAGTAGCAGCTATGTTATAGGGATATGGCAAGGATTCAATGAATTAAGGTATAAGAAGTCTTATCCCAGAGCCAGGCACATGGTAAGTACTCTATAGAATGCAATTCCTAATTATTATTATATATTTCCTCTCTCTCAATATAGCCCATAGTCGGTGAGCATCAATTTAAGGACACAGGAGAAATAGCAAGATAGAGAAATAGAAAGACTTGGTTTTTTTACACTGAAGCTGGGCAAAGATATGGTGTGAATATCTTACATGTATAAATTACGATGAGATACAAGTGCATTTATAATTAAACTAAGCAATTTTATGAACTAGAAACAAAATCACTGCCCAGGTTTATGCATCCCTCTTTTTTTTTCATGAAACAGAGACCCAATTAGACAGCCTGAGTGAAAGCCTGAATGAGCATTAAACAGAGGCACAAACTGATAAAGAGAACTCCTTGCTAGTTTCCCAAATTGCTAGCAATAATAAGCAAAATCAATTAAAATTTTCCTAAGATGAACTTTTCTCTTCCTTGGAAAGAAATTTCTGAGATATTCACACTTATATAAATTGAATTCCCCGGGTTTTTGTGCTGCCTCCCTTTAAGGAGAATTCTTTTCAAAATCAGGAGAGGCTGGAGGCTGACCACGGCATGTGGACCATTGCTTTTCCAGAATAGTGGTGGATGGGGATAACACAGGCAACTGAAGTCCCTTAAAAAAATGTAAATTTGCTTTAGCAATTCTTTTTGTCTTCTCTAACAAACACCTAACCATCAACCTAATGGACTGATTAGCATTTTGCATGTTTATTCTTCCCTGATCACCAGTTGCTACAAAGGGAGGAAAAGAAACACTGCAGGTCAGGATGAAATTTAAACAGTCTGTAGAGCTGAGGATATCATGACATCCTTTGTACTTTACACCATCACGGATTCAAGAATTCATAGAACACGAGAATTAAACTATGAAACAGAGAAGAAAAGAATCCTGTATAACATGGAGAATATGATTTTCTCGATGAGGTTTTACTGTTTATGAAGATGAATCTATTACCCTGGTGAAATGGACAGAACACACACACTGAAATCAGACACACTTTAGTCAAAGCCCAAGCTCACCAATTACTTGCTGTGTGACTTCAGACAAATTGTTAACCTCTTCGAGCTGCAGATTTTTCATCTGTAAAACTAGGGTTAAAGTAACTGTCTTGCTGGTAGTTCTGGAACCAAGTGAGAGCACGTGGATTACGTGCCTACCTCAGTGCCTAGCTCCTGACAGGAGCTGAAGACAGTGTTAGATCACTTCTTTCTTTGCTCTTGTATCTTTTGTTTCTCTTGTTATTGTTGCTTATTATTGGGCTCAAGTTACTCCCCACTTTTGATTATGAAACCATTCCTCAAGAACCAAATCCTGACTTTTCACGGCAATGCTGAAGGAAGATGCGATGCCGTCAAATCTGAATATTCCATTTCGAGGTTATTATTGACGAGAAACTCCTCTGAATCGGTTGCAACTCACACATACCAAAACTCACGTAGCATTCACTCTTTGGAATATTAAAAAGGAGAGAGAGAGAGGTAAAGGGAATAGAGGTTGGAGAAGAGCTCAAATCCACAGAGAGGAGGTGCTTCATAGATCAAAGAGTTCATTACCATAATCTTGTAAGGTGAATGGTCTCTCCTATAACTTAAGTGAGGGTCTTTGACTGATGCAGAAGCTTAAAGATCTGCTTCTAACCCAGTTTCAACCACTCAAAATTCAGAAAACTGATAGTGGCAAGTTATCTCCTTGAAAGAGAGAAAGCAGATGAGTCTCTCGTGAGTCAAGAAGCAGGAATCTGGGTTTAAGCCAAGATCAGAGGCTCCTTTGGTTATTTATCCACTATGCCTTCACTTCGCTTATGCATTAGCTTTTTCCTAATTGAACAGAAATGACATGCCATTGTAGGATGTATTCTGACATGAATAAATGTTAACAATAATGTGCATGAAATAGTACAGACTTAGAAAATTCTAATCCTTTTATAAGTTTCTGGTTGTCCGTCCTAGTGCATTGGGTAGATTTTTACAATAATGGCTCCCAATGAATGACGTTTCCCTGCTGCACTTCTCTTTGTAATGTGACTTGCCACTCCTCCTATTAAGAAGTAGTATCTACTTCCCCATCATCTGAATGTGGGCTGGCCTTGTGACTTCCTTGGACCAACAGAATGTGGTAAAGTCATCGTGTGTGACTTCCAAGGCTAAGCCTGAAGATGCCTTGCAGCTTGTGGAAACAGCAGCCCATCAAGAGCCAATACCAACCACCAGACATGCAAATGAGGTCATCTAGGAGCAGCTAGCCCTGAGCTGATCAACGAACTCTCTGGGAACATGTGAATGAGTCCAGCTACCACTAGAGGAGCAAAGGATTTCCCAGCTGAGTTCAGTCTTACGATTGATTTAACCAATCATGCCTATGTAATGAAGCATCCATAAAAACCCAAAAGGGTAGGGTTCAGAGAGATTCCGAGTTGGTGAACATGTGGAGGTGCAGGGAGAGCGGCACGCTCTCAGCTCTCAGAGGGGGCATGGAAGCTCTGCGCCCTTTCCTCATATCTTGCCCTACGCACCTCTTCCATCTGGCTGTTCCCGAGTTTTGTCCTTTCATAATAAACTGGTAATGTAGTAAGCGAAACACTTCTCTGAGATCTGCGAGCTGCTTTAGCAAATTAAGTGCACCCAAGGAGGGGGTTGTTGGAACCTCCAATAGTCAGAAGCATATGTGACAACCTGGACTTGCCGTTGGCATCTGACAGGGGTGTGGGCAGTCTTATAGAACTGAGCCCTTAGCCTGTGGGACCTGATGCTGTCTCCAAGTAAATAGTGACAGAATTGAGTCGACTTGTAAGACACCCAGCTGGCATCAGAAAATTGCCTGGTGTTGTGGGAGGAAAACCCACACCTTGTAAATGGGTGCAGAATCATAAGCCCAAATTGCCAATGCACAGAATTGTGACCAAATACACAGTTATAGCTTTAAGCCACCAATTTCTTACCCAGCAATAGGTAACTGACACAGTAGGCAAAAGGACCTTGGTAAACTTTTGATGCAAAATAAAACCGAAACACGGAAAATCTATCATCACACACCTCCCATTTTTGTTATATCTAGTTTTTTTCCTTGATATTTCTGCAACTTTTAACATTGTTGACCACTCTCTTTTTGAGACGCCTCCCTAATTTTCTTCACTGCTCTTTCCTGGGCATCCCCCTACCTCATAGTCTCCTCCCTCTCAATCACCTGTGCTAGCTTCCTTTCCTCTAGATTGTCAGCACACCAGTTCTCGCCCCTCTGCTCTTCTTTCCCTGTCTCGCTCCTTTGGTGAACTTGCTCACTCTTATGGCTTTATCCTGAGAATTATGCTCTCCATTCTGAAGACACACAGTGTTTACCTATAGCCTTGATCTCCATATAGCGTTGGTTTTCAATAAGTACCTGTGAGCTGCTTTTCATATGGACAATAAAATATGCACATTGACTGTGATTCTCAGAATTACTTTCGACAAAACTGAAAATGTCTAGAAATCTCTTAAGGGGTCCAGATTTTAAAAGATTTCCCACCCGACTGTGAAAATTTGCATCTTAAATTTAGGTCAAAATATTTCTCATCTTCAACGAGGAAGCCAAAAAAAAACCAATAAGAGTTCAACTCTTCTTGCAAACGCAAAGGCACAAGATGAAAGGTTCAAGTATCCCATACTCACATGTAACTGCTGCTTCAATACCTTTTGCAATCCTCACTTAACGCATTCAAGGACGCTTCTGCCCGTTCCAAATAAGAATCCCCATGTAGCTCTGAGCTTCAAAGAATGAAATGAAACAATGATTTCAATTTTATAAGTCCTCAGAGTGAAAACAACTGAGATGTAGCCTTTTTCTGGCTGTTGGGTGTTCCAATCCCTGCAGGCCAATTAAGTTCTTTCAGAGCCCAGCAAGGGCTTGAAGGTTAATTAAAATGTGTGATTTAGGAAAAGAGAGAAAAACCAAACTGAGGCTAGTATATAGCGCACATATTCCACCAGCCGCCTTGGAAGCAACATTTAATTAACCAGTAGTGAAGCTGCGCACCTGCTTTCTCCCCCATTCCTGCACAGACTCCGCAGATGCACAGCGCCAAGGTCTCAGCAGGTGACGTTTGCAAAGACGCTGAATGGAATGTCTCTCCATTCCCCACTCCCGCTCTATCTCCTCCTCTTAGACAGGGATTCTGCGTTTTGGTGTCTCTATCCTCATACTGTCCTAAGACCTCCTCCCACAAATAGTAGATCCTTTCCCACTGACCCACCTCCAAAACTCCACAGAGAAAGTTTTCTCTAGTCTCTCGTTCCCCCTCTACACACAACTTGTCCATCTACTATCTGCTTTTCACAGTGGCAACTACCTGGTTAATCAGCTAATAGCTTGGTAATATGCTAACCCTCTCTGGAAGTACTTTCATTTTAACTGAAGGGCCCATAGGACTTGAAAGCCCATTAGTGGAAAGTGGTAGCCAGCCTCAAAGACAGCCTCAATGATCCCTGCCTCCTGGCATTCACACCCTTGTATAATCCTCTCCACATTCTACCAGGGTTGGTCTGGGTCCTTGATAGCATATCTCAGAAGAGATAGAGTGTCACCTCTAAGATTAGGTGACTAAAAAAATAATTTCCATCTTAGGTTCTTTCTCTCTCTCTTTTGCGTATTACGTGCTCTGGGGGAAACTATACAGCACTAGCCCTGTGGAGAGAGCTGCATGGTAAGGAACTGAAGAGCTGCCCAGTGAGCATGACAGTGGTTCCTTTAGCCCCAGTTCAGCCTTCAGAGACTGCAGACTTGATTGATTGCTTGGCCGTGACTTCATAAGAGATACTGATCTAGAACCACTCAGCTAAGCCACTCTCAGATTCCTAACCGACAGGAACCGTGAGACACATATTCTGTTGTTTTAAGCCACTAAGTTTTAGAATAATTTGTTATGGAGCAATACATAGCAAATACAGAAATTTTGGGTCTTTCCCACAGGGTGGAGCCATGTAGCAGCACACAGAGGCGACTTGCTGAGGTAAAGTGAATTGAGCACCCTATTCTGGGTGCTTCTAGGAGGAAAAGAGAAGGAGAGCCGACACTTCAAGAAAAGTGTCACATGAGGGTTGGGGACCAATAAGGGAGTGTTGCTGGACAGAGCTGGCACCCCTGGAGAAGGAGAGGGGTAGTTGTTTGGGAGTCCAGTGTTGTTCCCTTGTCAGGTTGGGCTTTGAAGCCTTCTCTGTCCCACCCTCTCTCTTCTTCAGGCCTCAGCCACCTGAGGCTACAGCCTGGCCACCTGTTGCTCTGTCAGTCTGCCTGTCTCACATTATCTCTGTCAAGGTGTGTATCTCCTTTCTTTCTCTTAAATTTTCCTTTGAGGTGATGACACGCGTCTTTGTTCCTTATGCTTGAAATGAGACTTTGTGTGATGATTCCCAAATTGTTAGTCAGGAGGAAGGATCTATGGCATGTCAGAGAGGAAGAGGTCAGTCCTGTTTGGTGGACCAACTGGCAGAATTACATGGGAAGCTTTACTAAAATGAGAATTTCTCAGTCCTATTCACACATTCATTCATTTAACATATCGTTGCCAAAAGGTTACAGGCATTGGTATAGGTGCAAGAATACGCAAGTAAAGGAATCAAATATCTCTGCCTGAACGGATCTTACATCAGAGATTTTAATTCAGGAGAATTGACTCTTCCTTCTGTGGCTCTGAAGTGCAGCCAGGCTGGTCAACTACTGGCCTAATCCAACCTTAGACTCAAAGATGTGACTTTCTTTTTTTAAATTCACTGTTTTTTATTATGCAATATTTGATATTTACTAAAGAATGTAACATATATATGTTATAGAATGTAATAATAGAATGAATGCCTGTGAACCCACTATTGATTTATGTGCTAGAACATCACCAGAACTGTCCCATCTACCTTTGCTTTCACCTCCCACCTTCTCCTACTTCCACCGGAGTCTTTAACCTCTTTGGTTAAGTTTATTCCTAAGTATTTTATTCCTTTTGATGCTATTGTAAATGGAATTGTTTTCTTAATTTCTTTTTTGGAAACAATGAACTCATTATTAATGTATAGATAAGCAACTGATTTTTTAATGTTGATTTTATACTCTGCAACTTTACTAAATTCATTTATTATTTCTAACAGTTTAGGACCATACACCATGACCAAATGGGATTTATCTCTGTGACGCAAGTATGATTCAACATACGCAAATCTATCAGTGGGACATACCACATTAACAGAAACAAGGATGAAAACCACACTATCATCTCAATAGATACAGAAAAAGCATTTGACACAATTCAACACTATTTCATGATAAAAACTCTCAACCAACTAGGTATAGAAGGAACTTATCTCAACACAATAAAGGCCACATATGAAAAACCCACAGCTAACATCATGCTAAAATTGAAAGCTTTTCCTCTAAGATCAGGAACAAGACAAAGATGCCCACTCTTGCTACTTCTGTTCAACACAGCACAGGAGGTTCTAGCCAGAGCAATCAGTTAAGAAAAAGAAATTAAAGGGATTCAAATCGGAAAAGAAGAGGTAAAGTTATCTCTGTTTACAGATGACATGATCTTATATGTAGAAAACTTTAAAGACTCCATAAAAAGAAATGTATTAGAACTAATAAATGAATGCAGTAAAATTTTAGGATACAAAATTAACATATAAAAATCAGTTGCATTTCTATGACTTTCAAGTATGGTAAATTAGTGGCAGTGGGTTACTTTGAGATGTTTTTGGACTGAACTTCAGAGGAAGAAAAGCTGCCTGCCCACCTACGGCATTTTACAGTTGGTTTGGGGTTCAGGTATTTTGGTTTTTTTCCTTTTCTTTTCTTTGGGGGTGGTAGTGCAGGTATTTTAAATAAAGCACTGTGTAGCAGAAATAGCATGGACTTTGGAACCAGGCAGACCTGAGTTCAGATTCTCTTCCCACCACTCCAGAGTTTCTGAATTTGAGAAATCTCTTTTCTCTCCCTGAGCCATTGTTTCTCATCTGTAAGAAGAGGTTATTAATATTTACTTCACAGCCTTGTCAGAATGAGATATGACATGGCATATATGAATATAGAATGCCTAAAATTTAGTAGAGAGTTCCTTAACATTTGGCTGTGGTGGTGGCAATAGTAGGATAAGGAGTAGATGTAAAGGCAAAAACCTTCATCAAGCACCCAAACCTCATGTAAGAATTCCTCCCTCTGAATGCCCAGACTTTGGGGACACTCCTTCTTCTTCAAATTTCTTAGAAGCTCTGGACAGAAGAGAGGATGTGGGCATGCTGGTGTAGAAGGGGCTAACAAGGTACCAATATATCTAATCCACATGGTGTCCTTGAACTTGGTCAAACTCCAGTAGATCCAGGTGTTCGTGATGGAGGAGCAATATGGTAGAGCTAGAAGAGCATGTTGGGTACCAGATGCCTCTGGGTTCTAATATATTCTCTAGAGCTTAGTAGTGGTGTTGGGTGGGTAATTCCTCTGAGTATTGGTTTACTCATCGATAAAATGGGAATAATATCTAGCTCACTGCAAGCATTAAGTGAGATAAACACATAAATCTCCAAACACAGTTCCTGGCATCTAGAAAATGCTCACCAAATAGTAATGTCCTTCCTTTCTATTCTTTCATCTGAATCATTCAGAGCAACTCTAATAGCTCACAGAGATTTAGAACGAACTCCAGGATTTATTTATGATTCAAGAAGGAAAAGAGGTATATTTTAACACTTTTGAATGTGCAATCACTTGCCAAGAAAGAGGAAATCATTTGTATGCCCTAATTTTTATCTTATTTGTGCTCTATCTCCAGATAATACTTAAAATACACAGGATTCAAATAAATTTACAAAATTATCCAAAGCACAAATGAAGCATAGATGGATTTTTAACCGTTACTTCTATAACAAGGGCTATCTTTACAAATAAGACTTAGAGATGGAAGGGAACTTAGAGTCTATACCAGCTAAATGCACACCCCAGAGGGAAAATCCATCCAGTACACCTTTTAGAGACAGAATGAGACTGGAATGCCCGGATTCAAATCCCAGCTCTGCTCCTAATTCTCTGAGTCTCATCTCCTCCTCTGTAGAATAGAAACAATTATAATACCTAACTTATAGGGTTGTTGTGAGAATTTAAAAAAAAGGAAAAGTATATATGAAAAGTGCTTTTTTATACCAGTGCCTGGTGATGAGTAAAGGTAAATGGTCACTATCATTTTCAGTTGGTCACTGAGCTCTAGCTTGAAACTTCAGGAAACTCAGTGCCTTGCAAGGCAGGCCTTCCAGTATTGGATAGCGCTGGTTCTATCCTCTGGGATGGAGTAAAGCACGGCTACTCTTTCCCCAGAGAGAGAGACCTCCTGGTACTCAGGGCAGCTCAAGCCTCTCTCTGGACTGTGCAATGTGTCATGAAGGGTTTTGAGACCCTCCATTCCCTGGCTGCCCTCCTCTAACTGCTCCTAATTTGTCAGTGACCTTTCTGGGTGTGTCATGCAGCATTAACCCCGTTCTCCAGATGTGGCTAAGTAAAATGGGACTAGAGTTTCATGACTCTCTACCTTTACCAACAGGAATCCCATTGTGTTAGGTTTTTGTGGATTTTTTTTCTGTGTAATATAAGATCAAGCTTATGTGGTGCTAAATATAGGCCTTTATCTCTTGGGTTTTACCTTCTTAGTTGATTCCAGTGTTCTGTCTGTTCTATCCTACTAATAGCACTTTGAATTCTCTTTATTTTTCCCACTTTTGTGTCAGCTACAAATCTACAAACCAGACAAGAAGCTTTTATCCAAATCATGTGGAGAAGAGCATTTTTTTCAAATGCTAACAGTAAGAGAGGAGCACTACTCCATCCCAGTGTGGAACAGAATGAGGGTGTTGGGCATCTTTTGTACCCACTTACCCACGGATGGTGTGGCCTGGAGATGTATAATCGCTGCAAGCCAAGAAAAGCCATTGATCAACGCAAAATTAATCAATCATTAGGTAGATGCCTGGAAGAAGAAATACCCAGGCTAAAATTCACACTGGGTGAGAAATGACCAATATCAGATACTTTCTGAGAAAATGTTTCTGTGTGAATGTGTGTGTGTGAGGAAGATTAGCTGTGAGCTAACATCTGCTGTCAATCCTCCTCTTTTTGCTGAGGAAGATTGGCCCTGTGCTAACATCCGTGCCCATCGTCCTCTACTTTATATGCAGGACACCCGCCACAGCATGGCCTGATAAGCAGTGCGTAGGTCTGTGCCCAGGATCTGAACCTGAGAACCCTGGGCCACCAAAGCGGAGCACACAAACTTAACCACTAAGCCAGTGATTGGATTCCTGAAGAGCGTAGAAAAGTTTTGCAAAACAGAATAACTGGAACCATTTAACAGAAACTTCAGTTAGTTCACAATTCACTGGACTCTGCTAATACAAGCAGGACTTCGTTTGTAGAACCATTGAAGGAAAAAGGCATTTTTATCTTATATTAGATATAGATTTTCAGGCTACATGATTTACATCTTCCATATATACAGATAACTAAGAGATAAAAGACATAGATTCCTTTCCTTGAGGAATTTGCTTTAGAATTAAGGAGAGAGAATGAAAACACGTAAATAGAGCCTAATAATATTGAACAGCAACAAGAAGGCATGGGAGACAAAAAAAGGGAAAATGAGGAGGCAACCAAAATATTAATGAGAGCTTACTGTGCACAAAGGGCTTTCCATGCATGATCTCTTTTCTTCCTTCCCAAAATTCTTTAGTGTAAATGACCCATTTTTATAGATGAGAAAACTGATGCTCAATGAGTTTCAGTAATTTTCTCAAGGCCCACAAGTAATAAGTCAAATGTGGCAGACAAACCAGGTTTGTCTGCCTCTAAATCCTCCACTCCCTCAATGCAACGTGTTGCCTCCTTGGGTTACAGTCTATCTGGGGAGAATAGATATATACAAGTTAAACAAAATCAATCATGTTAGAGAGAACTGAATTGACAAATTAATAGTTGATGATGTTGATAATTTTTGTAGCACAGATTAGAAACAGTTTTGGAGTTCAAAAGCAAAGAAAACCAAAGAAATCTGGAAACGTCAGAGAAGTTGGTTTTGCGGCAAAGTTGACTGTGTGCTGGGTGTTGAAAGATGAGTACAGAACTTGACTGATGAGGGCGGTGGGTAAGGAAAACAAAAGCATTGTTAGGAAGAAAAGGAGAGTTATTTCTTAAGAAAATGTGTTAAGACCTAGTGTGGCGCACGATATGGAGTATGAAGGATAGAGAAAAAAAAATGACCACTCCAGAGTGAAATGGTGGAACTACTGATAAGGGCCAAAGAAAGTGGGGGGAAAAGATGCTTTTAGGTAAAAGATGATAAATTATTTTTAAAGTTGTTGAATCTAAAGTGATAGTGAATTATACAAATTAAAATCTCAGCAGAGGAAACAAACTAAAACTGATAAGAAAACAGGCCTAAGTAGAGACCTGAAAGGTACTTCAACAGTGAGGTAATAATTGAGTTTAAGGATCTTATTGATGAAGAGAAGAGCATAGAACAAGATACAGTGTATTGCTGAAAATCCAGAGTTATATAATTAGAGGTGCTGGTTCATAAACAAGTCCCCGTACACAGAGGGCAAGGAGAGATTGAAGAAAGAGGCAGCCACTCCAGATTGGTAGGTGGCAGGTTTAATGAGCAAGGGAACCTACTTACGAGGCTTAGCTTGGGCACCACAAAACAAGTAGATCTTTGCATCTGCCAGCCAGAATCTTGAAGTTTACCTAGAGGCTTACCTGGTTTCAGTTACGTATACAGTCCAGATAGTTTCAACAACACATTGCTCTCTCTGGGCTGTGTCCTTGAAAATGGCTCTTGCTGTGGGAACGGTGGGCAGAACATATATTCCAAGGACAAGGGAGGAGGGGAAAGGCCTCTGATCGCCAGGTCCAGCTTGCAGGTCAACTGGCAGTCATGTCCCCTCAATGACCTCCTCTTACAAGAGGATCCAGTGAAAGGTCACCAGAATCTTATAACAGTCTCAGAATAGTGCAGAGTCACAAAAGCCAAAGTAGGAGAGGGTTTCAAGTGTGGTCAACTGAATGAATGGCTTCAATTCTCCACCACTCCCTACATCCACACCTTTGCTACAGTCTCATCACAGGCAAATGTACTTCTCTGCACCTAGACTTCGGGTTTATCCGTGTGACTTGTTTTGGCCAATAGCATGTGGGAAGAAGTAACAGCGTGCCAAGTCTAGGCCTTAAAAAGCTTTGCATGTTTCTGTTCAGCTTCCTGTGTCTGTGCCATTACCTTGAGAAGAACATGCCCCAGCTTGCTCACTGATCATGGGAAGAGGATGAAATAAATGTGGAGAAGAGCCTCCCCGGCTGACCCTAGTGTACTACAGAGCCACCCCAGCAGCCACAGCCTGAAGAAAGAGCCACCAGCCAAATTCATCCTATATCAGATGAACTCCTAACAACCTGCAAAATGAGTGAGCAATAATATCTGATTGTTGTTTTATGTCACTGAGTTTGGGGTTATGCAGTTACTGCTAAGCATCAGGTTTAGTTGACTTTGGCAAATATGTCAGAGATGATATGGCAAAAGAACTATTGAATTTGGGAACAGGGTAGTCACTAGAGATCTTTAAGAATGAATGATAACATTTCAGGAAAATTACAAGTGCCAAACCTGGATTTTGAGGAATTAAGAACAGGGAAAGTGGTCAGGAAATGCAGTCATAAGTGAGAGATCATTTAGTTAAGAAGCCTGGAGGTTAAAATAAAAAGGATAATTGTTAGCAAGATAACCAAACATCATATCCCAATAGAAGTGCCTTGTGCATATTTGGAAGCATAGGGAAGGAGTCTGCGGGTTGGGATGGGCATAGGGAGGCTGATGATTGTCAAGCATGAGAGCCTCATTTGTGTGAAATCAGAGAGGAATGGGGTACAGCACAGAGCATAAAATAAGTGATTCTGCAATTACCAAGGGGACATAATGAAGAAATCGAAGTCAGTTCCTGAATCAAGAGGCCACATTTCACGGAGGAGGTATTTTTCCAGGGAAATCCTTAGATTGTGTAGATGGCAATTATGGGAGTGTGAACGAGTATTACCTATTTATCTGTGAATTTTCTGTTTTCCTTACATTGAATAGGATTCTGAAGAATCAAACATCTAACCAAGAGATGTATCCAAAGAATTCTAATACAGTTTTTGTGGCGAGAGAAGGAATTTGACATTCTGTGTAAAATTCAAGTCCATGGTTTTGAGTATTTCAGGGTATTTCTAAGTGACCAATTGTGATGTCAAATGAGGAAGTGAAAGTTCATAGGGTCACCATGAGAGGAGAGAAGCATGCTGTGTTGGTATGTTGGAAGAGAAATATGACACCTAATGCTGTGAGCTGTTACTGGACCACTCCAGTCTAACAAGAGTGGCGCTATCTCAGTGTTCTATTACCCAGGAGTTCATGAGATTTCCTTTTGTTGACCTGACTTCACAATCTCCAGCCGACTATATGAATGTATCTGTCTGAAGGCCTTTTAAAATGACAAAATAGGACCGTGGAAAATGGCTATGAGCAATTCATAGATGAGGCTGGTTCTATTTTTGAACACTGGTTTGCAGTGATGTGCCCGAAACTAGCTGAGACCAATGTGTCAGAGCTATCTGAGCAAAACGGAATAGGAGCCATCTTTGGAAGATCCATTCCTGGCAGGGCTGCTGCTGCTGCACCAGGAGAGATGGTGAGCGCCACAGCAACAATGCCATCGCCCGCCAGTGAATCGTTCTGCCTCATTTCTGCTCTAATGGGGAGTCAGGACAATATTTACTTTGCCTGCTCTGACCCCACTGGAGTATTATGAAGGCTTCCCTGAGGCTCAGCACGCCTTCCTGCCTTCTCCCCTCAGGCTGTGTCTGGATTGTCAGTGAAAAGTTGAGATCTGGATGTTTGGTGCTACTGGCCCATTGGCTGCAGCCATACCTGCAAGCAATTGAAGCCAACGTTATTCCCAGAGCACCTGTCAGGTGGGAGAAGCATAGTTGTTACGGAAGGGGACAGTGCAAGTGGGTGGAGGGAAGCATCTCTTGGGTTTTCCAGTGAAGGGAAAACAAATACACTGTAATTTGAGGAGATGAGAATTCAGTGGTCCAGCATGCTCCTAGACAGTCATTTCCACTGGCACATTTGGAAGCACTACCTGGGGCAGGGAAGAAGCATGTGGACCTAGTGATGTTAGCTAGGATACTCCTAGCTACCCTAGGTTCAAGTTTTAAAATTTGCCATTGCAAATTTCAGGTGGCTTACCATTGGCAGGAATAGACTACACCCACCATAAATTACACTGGTTCACTAATCAATGAGTGAACACTCTGTGCCAGATATGTTTGCTGAAAATCAGAACTTCCTACCCTTCTAAGCTCTCCTCTGTACTGCAGTGATGCGAAGCTCAAAAACTACAGTTCCTAGATTCCCTTGCCAGTAGGCCCAGTTAGATTCGGCCAATGAGAAGCATTTGTTTGAGGTTTCGAGGACAGAAGAGAAGAGCCCTTTATTCCCTAAGTGGCAGCTGCAGATCAGAATGTGAGCATCAGCAGATGACAGATATGGTGGGGATTTTACCTGATGCTTTCAGGCGTCCTGCTGGGAGTCACCCACTTCTCCATGCAGAAGTCAGCTGGTGCCATAGTGATGGCTTCCTATGAGCCTGTTCTTCCTGGTTTCTAGAAAGCAATCTGGCTTGCCTTTACTTCCCCTGCCTTCCAACCTAAGGCTTCACTTACGCAGACTCCAATTCCCTTTATTCAACCTTTCCCTACTTCAAACACTAGAGTGGTTTTTATCGATCAAACGCTGACTGATACACAATCTACATGCTTCCGATTAAAGAGTGTTTACAAATATTGGGATCTCCTGGTTCTTGACCAAAACTAAGCCCCAACAAGCCACATCCTTATCTCGGTTGTAAAAGCATAGTTCGTGCTCAAGAATCCATGAACAATACATGCCTTCATCCACAGAAAGAATATTTATTGAATGCTTCTTGTTGCTAGCACTGTTTCAGCAGTACAAAGAGCTTACATTGTAGGGAGAAGAGACAGATCATAAACAAGTAAAAATGTAACGTATCAAATGACGATGAGTGTTATGGTAAAGGGGGGAGGGCAGCACCAAGGCGCAGTGGTTAAGTCCGGTGTGGTCTACTTCAGCGGCCCAGGTTCGTGGGTACGGATCCCGAGCGTGGACCTATACCACTTGTCAAGCCACGTTCTGGTGGCTACCCACATACAAAATAGAGGAAGATTGGCACAGATGTTAGCTCAGAGCAAATCTTCCTCACCAAAAAAAAAAGGAGAGAGATAGGGAATATATATGCACATATATAAGGCAGACTAAAGGGGACAGTGTACTGTGGGGAGGGAGTTCTTTAATGTATGGTGGTCAGGAAAGGCCTCATGGATAAGGTGATATTTGAGGAAAGATCTGAAAGAAATGAGATAGTGAGTCATGGAGCTATGTGTTAGAAGAGCTTTCTCCTGGGGTAGTCTTGGAGGCATGAACATGCTTAGCCTGAATGAGGGAACTATATGCCTGAAGCCGAGTGAATAATAGGGAGAATAGAAAGAGATTCGATTGGAAAAGTGACAGGGGTCCATATTACATAGTGTCTCATTGATCGTGGGAAGGTTTCCGGCTTTTACTCTGAGTGAGATGGGTAACTGCTGAATAGTTTTGAGCATGTATTGCTTTTGTACTAAGGAGACAACAAAGAAAACTTTATTTTTAAAACAATGGAACCATAAAAGGAACCTCACCAAAGAAGATATACAGATGGCAAACAAGCATATGCAAAGATGATTTACATCACATGCCATCAGGGAAATTCAAATTAAAACAACAACGAGATACCACTACATACCTGTTGGAATGGCCAAAATCCAAAACATAGAACACACCGAATGCTGGTGAGGATGTGGAGCAACAGAAACTCTGGTTCATTGCTGGTGAGAACGCAAAATGGTATAGCCATTTTGGAAGACAGTTTAATGGTTTCTTACAAAACTAAACATAGTCTTAACCGTACAATCCAGCAATCACATTCTTTAGTATTTATCTAAAGGAGCTGAAAACTTATGCCCACATGAAAATGTGCATACAGATGTTTATAGCAGCTTTATTCATAGTTGCCAAAGCTTGGAAGCACCCAAGATGTCCAACACTATGTGAGAGAATAAATAAAGTATGATATATCCAGACAATGGAATATTATTCAGCACTAAAAAGAAATCAATATCGAGCCGCAAAAAGACATGGAGGAAACTTAAATGCCTATTACTAAGTGAAACAAGCTATCTGAAAAGGCTACATACTGTATGATTCCAACCATATGACATTCCAAAAAAGACAAAACTATAGAGACAGTAAAGAGATCAGTGGGTTGGAGGGGTTGGGGGAGAGGGAGGGATGAATAGATGAAGCAGAGATTTTTTAGGGCAGTGGAAATTCTCTGTATGATACTATAATGGTGGATACATGTCATCATATATTTGTCTAAAGCCTTAGAATGTTCAGCACCAAGAGTGACCCCTAATGTAAACTATGGACTCTGGGTGATGATGATGTGTCAATGTCGGTTCATCAATTGTAACAAATGTATCACTCTGGTGGGGGATATTGATAATGGGGGAGGCTGTGCATGTATGGGAGCAGGGGGTAAATGGAAATCACAGAACCTTCTGCTCAATACTGCTGTAAACCTAAAACTGCTCTAAAAAATAAAGTGTATTTAAAAAATAGAGCATGCGAGAACACAGACACAGCCTTCTATCCTCAAAAGCCACACTGCACTCTACTTCCCACTATCCAGCTTCTCCTCAAATGTAATCTATTGGCTTCTTGGTTTTTGTTTGAAAACATCAGTTTTTGCCATCCTAACAACCTGGCTTATAAAGTGATTACGAATTCTACATCAAGATCTTACCAGAATGTTCTGCAAATTGCAAAATAAAGGCTCAGTTCCCTGGATGTCTACAAGATAATATTGGATTTAAGAAGAAGCAAGAGACTGAAAAACAATAATAACTTAATGCTAAGAGGGAAAATGCCTGTAATTTGGCTGAGATGATTTCCCTGGGAAGAATGCCCGCTTGATATTAAAGAATGTCTCCTTGGAGGAGGCTCCAGCACCATAAGAACCGTGAAAGTTCCCATAGCTGCTCTCCAGATTCCACTGCACTGAAGAAGACATCAAGATAAAGAGTCACTCTCCTCCGAGGAGTTCACTTCAGTTCTTAAGAGCTCACACAAATACTCCACTGAGATTCGTCCAATCCCAGGGCCTCCTGCACAAAAACAAGCCCCTGAAACAAGCAGCTGAATGCCAAGGAGATTGCAGAGAAATGATAAGAAAAGGAGAGGAGGGGAAGAAGGGGAGGGAAAAGGGGGAGAGGAGAGGAGAAGGGGAAAGGAAAAAGATAAAGAAAAGGAGAATTTAGACTGTCCTAGGTTAATACTCAGGGGTTGTTGTGAGAGAAAAATATCTGAGTTTGCTTAACTGACTTTAGCCAGAACTAACACAGAGAGGAATTCCAGTCTGACTTTAGAGACATTTTTAACTGAATGGACGAGAGAGGTTATCAGAGCTTCTATTTGCTGTTTGGTTCAGTCAAACCCTTTCCCCAACAAGCTTCTCATCTGAAGCCTCATTTGGGAAAATAACATACAGTCATTAAAAAGAAATCTTCCTGCTCTATGTAGGCAGGAAAATAGTTTAAAACAGCAATTGTACAGCCAGAATTCAGAGGGCTGTTGACACACAAATAACCTAGTTTTTAAAAAGGCACTCCTGGCTCTGACAGCACACCTTGTCAAGACCTTCCTGCCCACCCCCACACATACACACAACACACACCACACTCCTTCCACTCCTCCCATCAGCTTTGGGTGCCAATATTTGCAGATCCCCACACACAAGCTTGTTCCCCTCATCTACTTCGATGCTTGACGCATGTTGAACGGGGGTGTTCAACAGCAGGGGTGACCTTCTGCCTCAGTTACTGTGTTCATGGCATGATTTGAGAAGCATTGAAAGCCCCCTGCCCAAATTACTGGTTTCTGCTCATCTTCTAGAGATTCTTGGTCTTCAGAGTAGGTACATGGACCAGCAGCATCAGCATCACCTGGGAGCTTGTTACAACTAAAGAATCTCGGATCCCACCCTCAGATCTACTGAATCAGAGCAGGCATTTTAAGAAGACCTGCGAGTGTTCTGTGTGCAACTGAAATCTGAGAAGCACTGTTCCACAGGGACCCACATTTGAAGCCATACAGAGTCAGTCATTGGATAAAGGTGCCGCTCTCATCAGCGCTCTAACTGGAAAGAGACCTGGGGGCCTTCTTTTACATCTTCACCCTGATCTATCTGACTATGGACTTGAGGCAAGTCTAAGCGATGTAAAGGCAAGCTGCTTATGTGATCTTACAGTTTCTAGTAGCCACATCAAAAAGTAAAAGGAAACAGCTGAAAATAATTTTAACAATATATTTTATTTTACCCAACATATAAAAAGTATAATTATTTCAACAGGTAGTCAATATAAAAACTTATTAAAGAGATAGTTTACATTTTCTTTTGTACTGTGTCCTTGAAACTTAGTGTGGATTTTATACTTACAACACATCTCAACGTGGGCTACCCACATTTCAAGTGCTCGATAGTCCACTGTGGCCAGTGGCTTCAGTACTGCCCTATGTCTCACAAGATTGCTGTGTATGATGAGATAATATATGGGAACACACCTTATAAGCTCTAAATGCTGTTACATGGATGGAATTCATAAATTCAAAGATCACTTGAGTCTGTCACATATTATGCCAACTATCATGCCTAGTTCCCCATAGTACTTTCCTCTATGACAGTGAGCTGTGAACTGGATACGCTGCCACATGCAGTGTATTTGCTGCCACAGTTGTGGTCTCCTGGAAAGAGCACAGAATGTGGAGTCAGGATACATAGGGTTGGGTTTTGACCACATCCTAGCTATATGACTTTGGGCAAGTCCAATTTCACTTTTCGGCCTCAGTTTCCATTACTGTAACAATAATATCTCTTCTGGGTACACCACAAAGTTGATGTGAAGATAAATGAATATAGTATGTGCAAGTAAACTATTACATATTTTAAAATGCTGGATATTGTCATTCTTGTATTTACTAAACCTAGCATGCCCTCACATAATTGTTGATTGTATACTAGAAACATTGTTAATTATAGATCTTTCAAACTTTTAAACAAATTTCCTACTCATTGCCACCTCTAGCACAGAACTACTTTTAAGGTTTGGTGTGCTGGGCTATGCTCTCAGGTGGGATGCCTGCAAATGCCCCTCTGCTGGAAAATGCACCCCTGTGTCGATCGCTTCTGTAGTGGGTAGAGGATGGTCAAGGCAAATTCAGATTAGACAGATGTTAAGAACGTGGGTTCGGAGTCAGAAATAGCCAGGTGAGAATACTGGCAAATGATTTTCATTTTTGAAACCCAGTTTCCCTGTATGTGAAATAAGCTACTGCCTAGAATTGTTGTGAAGCTTATAAGAAAAAGTAGAGTAAAACAGATATAGCACTCTACCTGGCCCTTCATCCACCCCCATTACTTTGTAACTGTTTTTATTATTATCTCAGCATACTAGACGCCCAACACGTCATCTTGGGATAGGGAGGAGCTGCGAGGAGATTCCCAAGTCGCCTGGCCATGCATCTTGTTTGAGGGGTTTGTGTGGAAGCCGTTGGCAGGTTTGTTTAGTGGGGCTGGGCCCTCAGTCGGCACTCAGCTTTATAACTTCAAGCCATTTAGTCACACCTCATTGGACAGACTCATTATTTCTGAAGAGCTAGAGAAGCAGCTCACAAGATTGATGGCTCCTTCCGGTCTGGCTGGCTCCCACAGGGCTTCTTGGGGAGAACCTTTCTTTTTTTATTTTATTTTATTTATTTATTTATTTATTTATTTATTTATTTATTTTTTATTCCCCCCCCCCCAAAGCCCCAGTAGATAGTTGTACGTCATAGCTGCACATCCTTCTAGTTGCTGTACGTGGGACACGACCTCAGCATGGCCAGAGAAGCGGTGCCCCGGTGCACGCCCGGGATCCGAACCTGGGCCGCCAGCAGCGGAGCGCGTGCGCACTCAACCGCTAAGCCAGGGCCGACCGGGGAGAACCTTTCTGCTTGATCGACTTGGGCAGAATGAGTCCTGCCTCCTGAGTCCTCATATCTGACACGCACTCTACGACTTTATGCTAACAATGGTCATCATTCTGGTTGGATATTTGCAAGAAGTCCTTTCATCCCAAAGGACCTCAAATCACTTTCTACAGCTCACCTCTTGTGAGGAGCCTTATGTGGGAATCCCCTGGTGACAGTGGGAGCCCCGCAGGGAACGGCACAGGGCAGAGAGGTGACCTCTAGGAGGTGTTTACAGGTGTAACACCGTGCCTTGGATGACAGAAGGCTGGGCGACCAACTGTCCTCATTTGCCCAAGACTCCGGGGGTTTCCTTGGATGCAGAACTTTCACCAGATTGTTGAGAAGCCTCAACAATAAGTCTCATCCTCAGGGGCAATTAGGTAGAGCAGGGCTCCTCCAACTTTAACACACAGACAAGGCACCTGTGGATCTTGATAACATGCAGATTCTGATTCAGGAGTTTTGAGGTGAGACCCAAGATTCTTCATGTCCAACAAGCTCCCAGGTAATACTGATGCTGTGAGTTCATGGGCCACACTTTGAATACCATTGGTTTAGTGGATCCACCTGAGGCTTTGGGAAGGCCTGGGTTGGCATCCTGGCCACATCTCTTCCCACATGATGATTCTTTGAACCTCATTTTCCTCACTTGCTTTACCCCTGCTGCCCCTGAGGATGAACCCCACTGTGCAGGCTGCACACAATTCTGTGTTCCTGATCCCCTGATCTTCAGTCTCCCTCTGCAGCTCCTACCCCTTCTGTCTCTCACCCTCCCTGGTCATACAGTGCTCACATTTTCTAGGAGGATAGCCATGATCATGTCCAACAAATGTAAACTTCCTCTTTCTATTTCCCACGCCTCCGTCAGTGGTGATTCAAGGTTATAACTGTTAAAACTCCCATTCTCCTCATCCTTAACCAACATAAATTTGGATGATAAAAGCCTGAGTGTGCCACAAACCTTCCCCTCCTACACACAGTGTGTTCCAGTTGTAGGTTTTCCCACTGTGGTACACAGAACTCTAAGATGGCCTCCAAGATTCCTGGTCCCTCTTCTATACACACTTTCTCCCAGAAATTCAAGGAAACACTAATCTGGGTGCTGCTATGAAAGGATTTTGCAGATGTAATTACTTTCCCTAATCTGTTGACTTTAAGATACAGAGACTTTCCTTGGTGGACCTGACCTAGTCAGATGAGCCCTTGAAAGGTACTGAGCCCTTCTTGGCATAAGAGATTGGAAGTGTGAGAGGGAGCTGATTTGAGGAAGATTCTCTATGGCTGGCTTTGAAGTTAGAGGGTGCCAGGTGGCAGGGAACTGTAGGGAACTCTAGAAACTGAGAGTGGCCCCTGGCTGACAGCCAGCAAGGAAACGAAGACCTCAGTCCTCCAACTGAAGGGAACTAATTTGGCCAACCATCTGAATGTGTTTGGAAGCAGATTCTTCCCTAGAGCCTCCAGATAAGAACCTAGACCAGTCAACATCTTGATTTTGGCTTGTGAGACCCAGAATAGAGGCTCTAGTTAATTCACGCCTGGACTTCTGACCCACAGAAATTGTAGATGATAAACAGGCATTGTAGTAAGCTGCCAAATTTGTGGTTATTTGTTATGCAGCAATGGAAAATGGACACACTAATACACCCACTCAGATGACCAAAATAGAAGAACTAATGACCACCAGTCCATTTGGCTAGACTTTCTCTGGTACAGTTTTCCCCAGGAATCAAAGCACAAAGTAGGAATGAAATGATACACACATAGCATCTGGAAGAAATGTTACTAAAGTTGAGGAGCATGGTATCAGAACACCCTGATTCCTCTGATCTCACCTCTTCCCATTTTCCCCTCACTTCTCATTTTCTAGCCATTCTGGCCTCCTTGCCTTTCCTCAGATACATCAAGTGTGTATCTCCCGCAGGGAATTTGCACATACTGATCCCTCTGCCTACATCGTTCTTCCTCCAGACAGCTACGTGACTCCCTTCCTCATGTTCTATAGGTCTCCACTCACATCCCTCCTTATCACTCATGTTTATAGTGTACGTGATTTGTCACCTGCAGTCAGGCCTTCCCTAACCACATGATTTGGAATAGCCACTCTCCAACCCTTCCCCACCAACACCCTCCGATGTTCATACACACTCCCTATCCCCCTGCTGTATCATCTCTCCTCCTTTTTGTCTTTCCCAACTAGTCATTAACGTCTATTTTATTTCTTTCTTTGCTTTTTGTTTGCCTCTCTCCACTGGATCATAAATTCTGGGAGAGCAGAGGGTGGTCTATTTGCTCCCTGCTGTGGCCCCAGTGCCTGGTAGAGTGCCCATCACACAGCGTGCCCTTCATAAATATGAGTAAATAGATGACGATGGTAAATTGAATGACATACTTAGCCAGACTGATGCATATATCAAGTACAAAAAGCAAATGCATTCTGACTTCAAATCCATTTAAAATTCCTTCTATACTTGTATAACTTGAGCTAATGTACTTAAAAATGCCTATGTGTCTATGAACTCTCACAAGTGTTCGCGAGCACATATTTATACACATACGCACACACACACGCACACAGTGCTTAATAAGAAGTACAAATAATATGCACCATAAATGTGTTTTTTGGGGGGAGAGCGAATTCTCTATGAACCCTGAACAGCATGGCACCCATTGCCTCAGCACAAAGTACTAGAAACTTCTCTTGCAAGGAAAGGTGGTCCTGTGACCGTGCCTCTTCAAATAGCCACTTGACCAACTCAGCCGAACTTGGATGAATTCACCAGATCTCTGTGTCAAGCAGAAAGACAGAGAAGAAAGCACATTTGTGTCTAAAAGGTGTCTTGACTCTTTCACGATGGCCTTCATTTAAGGATAATGATTTAATTTCCAGGCTGCACATCTTCCCTGCTTAAATAGCACTTAGTGTAATTGATGCCGGGTTAATCACTGTGCCAGCCAAGCAAGTGTCCACGGGGCAGGAGCCACATGCTGTTTTACCTGTGCTTAAAGAGGAAAATGTCACGCCTCTCTGATGAAACAGTGCTGCCTGAAAATAGTGCTGAGTCTCAAACGAGATCTTTGAGAACAATAAAGCACAAAGCACAATGTGGGAAAGAGAGAAAGATTCACCACTATCTGAGAATTAAGGTGAAGCTCAAGGTGATTATTTTTTCTTCTTTATATTATTAAGTAGTTTCCAAAATTATAAAAATGGATATATATTATTTTATAATTGTTGACAACACAGTGTTATGTAAAAGAAAAGAAAAGACATATTATATGGAAAGTATTCTCAATTTTAGTTGGGACTTGTCTTGGTCCATTCGGCCTGCTATAACAGATAGCCATAGACTGGGCGGCTTACAAACAATAGAAATTCATTTTGCACGGTTCTGGTGGCTGGGAAGTTCAAGCCCAAGGTGCTGCCTGATTCGTGTCTGGTGGGATCAGCTTCCTCATTCATAGATGGCCATCCTCTCCCTGTGTTCTCACATGGTGGGAGGGGTGGGGAGCTCTCTGGGGCGTCTTTTATAAGGGCACTGATCCCATTCATGAGGGCTCCACCCTCATGATCCAATCACTTCCCCAAAGCCCCCACCTCCTAACACCATCACATTGGGGCTTAGGCTTCAACATATAAATTTGGGGAGGGAGGCACAAACATTCAGTCCATGGCAGGACTATAAAAAACTATAAGACTATGGAAGCACACTAGAATGTTGACAGTGGATACCTCTGGACAGTGGGATTATTGCTAAATTTTATCCCTCCCCCTTTGCTTTTTATTATTTTCTAAATTTTTGACAGTGAGTATATGCTACCTTTCTAATTTAAAAAAAGTTGGTTAATTCTCTAGAAATTGCTACTATCCTGTTTTTGTAATAACTAAGCATTTCATTTGTTTGCCTTGGGTTTATTTTAAACAGGTTTCATCTCTGATTCCTGGCATTATACTAAAAGAGGGGAAAGCTTTTATCTTGGAGAAATAAAGGGAGTGTTCCCCTTAAAGTGATTCAGCTTTTAGAAGGAATCTTTCCATCCCCCCTCCTCCTAAGATTTCCCATCACTAGCTGAAACAAGGCAGGCCCAAAAGCCGCACCCTTGGCCTTACACTCATTTGAATCCAGAGCTGGAGTGACCCTGGGGATCCACCAGCACCACCCTCTTTCACAATGGAGAAAGCAGAGTTCCTGAGAGAGGATGAGATTTACTCAAGGTCACAGTGTGTTGGCAACATCATGACAAACCCAGGGCTAGGATCTCAGAGAGAATCTGTGTTCTCTCCTTTCTGTGTGTTCATGCTACTTATTTCTTAGAGTCGGATATAGAATCCTTATGAATTCCAAGCACAGAGCCTTGTATGTAGTAAACCCTCAATAAATGAAGGTTGGAAGAATAGAAAAATTAACTCAAAAAGTTTTGAACACTAATGATCAATACTTTACATGGGGAAAAAGAGGTTCTGGAAAAAGCATCAATTCCTTTTTCTTGACTTGACAGGAGAAAAGGAAAAGCAGAGACAAAACTACCTTAGAAGTAGAAGCTCTACCACTGTCTGCAACACACGTTGGCATCAGGTGCCAGGACCTGTCCCTGAGAGGAAGTGAAAGTGACTCTGATGATGGAAATGTCCAGGGAGGCCTGCACAGATCCTTCTTTGGGTTGAAGAGGTCCAAAGAACTTGGAAGAAATGTAAATATGTATATCTCTTCCTAGTGGGTAAAGAGAAAACCTAACTCAGTGGCATCAAGGGAGCTCCAGTGAGCAATTGATTGAGGAGCCTCAGAAACCCAATGGGACATCATCAGCTCAGCAACAACCAAGCGGCCAACACATGACAAACTTCACGTAGTAAAGGGAGGTTTAAATGCACCCTGGAGGCAGTGAAAGGTACAGAAGGATCATTTAGTCTCAAAAGCAGGGACAGTTTTAGAAGCAAAAGGAACATTTTCAGGATTTAGGAAGGCTTACTAATAACAATGCACAGGCTTCTCCAATGACAGGCTGTACAAAGCAGGCAGGGCTTGCCTTTCTTCTGTCATTTCTCCGTCATTCACACCAACTAGGTCCCCCTCGGTAGAGGGGCTTACTCTGAGAGGAACAGTCACTTCATACAACTCGGTAACCCACATCACTCACAGAATATGGCAGCTGCCAGAGTTGACGGGAATTTCTCCATCATCCCCACTACGTGAGCCTCCAATGCTAGTTTTCATATGTTTCCATCCAGAGATGCCTTTTCTGAAGATTCCAACTTGTCTTTTTAACCTCAGTCTTTGACCCAGGTGAACCGTAATGCGAACATGATAACCGTGGAATACCAGGTATTCTTCCTTTGAACGTTTTCTCTCCCAATTCTGAGATTAAGGATTTGAATTTTCTTTATGGGATGAGAGAATAAAAGGTCACTGAAGACGATCTCGAGGCATCACTGTCCTGTGTATCATGGGGTGGGTGCACTGGGCAAAGTTATGCATCTAGTTCGCATAGAGCTCCAATTTACTTAGATGCTTCTCTTACAGGAGGATGGGCTCCTCTTCTCAAGATAATCTCTCTTTCTTTTCATTTACTAAAACTATTAACTAGACTTATTTGGTAAAAAGATGGCTTTCCAGACAGAGTTGTCCGGCTGAAAGGTAATCCCTTTAGAAAAGGGCTTACACACACAAGTTGCTTAACGCCCTTTCATTAGATAAATAATCTGCAGAAGGCAGAATGGCTCCCCCAAAGATGTCCATGTCCTCATCCCTGGAACCTGTGAGAATGAAACCTATGGCAAACGGACTTTGCAGATGTGACTAAGTTAAGGATCTTGGGATGGGGAGACTACTCTGTATTTTCTTGGTGGGTTCTATGTAATCACAAGAGTTCTTACAAGTGAAAGATGGAGGCAGGAAGGTCAGAGTAAGAGAAAGTTTGAAGATGCTACACTGCTGGTTTTGAAGATGGAGGAAGGATCGTGAGTCAAGGAATGCAGGCATCCTTTAGAAACTGGAAACAGCAAGGAAACGATTCTTCCCTGAAGCCTCCAGATGGAATGCAGCTCTGTTGACACCTTAATTTTAGCCCAGTAAGACCCATTTCAGACTCTGACATCCAGAACTGTAAGATACTAAATTTGTGTTGTTTTAAGCCACTCAGTATGTGGTGATTTGTTGCAGCAGCAACAGGAAGCTACTACATGACCCAACTGAAAAGGAACATTTGAGAATTACCCGTTGAAATTATGCCTCACCCCTTTCTCTAAAGAGATGATTCATAAACCGGAAAAGCAACCCCAGAGACTTCTAGTGTGGACTCTTCTGTAGCCTCTTGCAACAAAATCAAACCACAATGTCCTATGAGCATGAGCACTCATAACCACGGCCACCCTCACTTTGGCTAACACGCATTTCACACAGCCGTATGCAATCAGAACAATCAGTTCTAAATTATAGAGCTTTTTGCTCTGCAAATCAGCTCTCTGGTCTCCTTTTTACTCCAGATTATAACAAATTTAAATACCTCCATAGCACATGAAACAAAGACATTACTAATGTGTAATTTGGGAGGGAATTTAATGATACATCTGTCTGTTTTGACAAAGCACAGTCTTGAAGTATCTATTTAAAATAAAATCAGCAGATTGGCAGCGATTAAAAATGAAAGGCTATAAAAAGTTTAGGGAAAAAAGCATTAAAGTCTAATAGCTCTTGGTTTCTGTGCCAGCACTATAGTAAATATTTCCAGCACCAAATTTCTCTCTTGAAATCTCGGCATTAGATACTACAAAAGCTACCACCATTAAACACATACCAAAAAATCCATCTTTTATAAAGATTAGGCAATGAGTCCATCTGGAACCCAGTAAGACTGAGTATGCATAATATTTCAAGATATTTCATTGGACATTGCTGAGCACTATCTTTCAAATCAGTTAGGCAGAAACAATATGCTATTACTTTGTATAAAGATTGCCATGAAATCTTTTTGATACTTCACTAATGTTAATTTGCCTGAGCAATTTGTTAATGAATTTTGGAAGTTTGTGAGTTTAGGATATTCTATATGATCATTTGGAAATTTACTAAATAACCATATAATATATTGATATCTCAAAAGCTTTAATATAGTTTACACCTTAAAGCAGCCAGCCCTGGGGTGGTCTAGTGGATAAGATTCAGTGCTCTCACCTCCATGCCCCAGGTTCATTTCCCTGTCAGAGAACCACACCACCCATCTGTCCGTTGTCATCCTGTGGCAGCTGCGTGTTGCTGTGATGCTGAAAGCTACACCCCTGGTATTTCAGATACCAGCAGGGTCACCTATGGTGGACAGGTTACAGCAGAGCTTCCAGACTAAGACAGACTAAGAAGAAGGACCTGGCCACCCACTTCCAAAAAATTGGCCACAAAAACCCCACAAATAGCAGCAGAGCATTGTCTGATATGGCACTGGAGGGTGAGAAGATGGCATAAAAAGACAAGGCAGGGTTCCGCTCTGCTGTGCACAGGGTCACTAGGAGTCAGAATCGACTGAACAGCACTAACAACAACAAACACCTCAAAGCAATAACATGATGACCAGAGACACCTACTACCAAAATGCACTTTTAACTAAAGTCGTCACGAAATCGCAGGAATTACCAGTGACTGAATGACACCAGTAAGAACCCTAGGGGTAAAAGCTAATGCGTATGCAACAGCCGTGGACCCAGAACCCCACCTTGAGTCCCATCCCAGCATAGACCTCAGTTCCCTCTTGAGATTAAGCTTCTCTCACCTTCTGGCTCCAATCACACTTAATGTCTCTATAGGTCCCCTGCTTCCTTTCCCCAACTCAGCTTATTGAAATTGTTGGGCATTGGAAGAATCTAGTCCTTACCTTACGTTTTTCTTACCTGGTATCGACCCAGTGATATAAATTCTCTTGCACGAGTTCCTTATGCTATGGTGAAGCCTTATATTCAGTGACTCTCCCAAGAACTACAATGGGGACTTCGAAATAATCCTACAGCTTTATAAAACTGTTTACTTGTGTAAACGGCTAGAGATGATTTATGGCATGGCATAGGACTGTGCAAATGTGGACCTTTAATACTTCTATGATTATAGCTACTTCCTTAGAATATAGTTGTCCCAAGTGTCTCCAAGATGAAAATAGAGGCAGAAGAGAGTATGATCAAAGAAATCATATTTATTCATTTAGTCAGTAAATATTTATGGTATATCTATTATATGCTATGTCTTGTGTTAAGTGTTGAAATACAGTGAAGGATAAGGTGGTCATGGTTGTGGTCTTTTTCCTCATGGTCTAAAATGATTGCTAAAGCTCCAGCCTTCACAAATGTATTCCAGGCATTAGGATATAGGGAGGGATAAAGAAGAGCATGTCTCCTCCATTTAAGGGAGGAATTTTCCACACTATCACTTAAATCTCATTGACAAAAACTTAGTCGCCTATTCACACTAAGCTGCAAATGAGATGAGAAAAATAGATTCTTAGCTATGTGGTCTGAAAATAGATTCTTAGCTATGTGGTCTGTGTCTAGCTCAAATTCAGTGTTCTTATTTCTAAGGAAGAAGAAGAAATGGATCTGGGAGTTTAACTAGCATGCTCTGACCAGTATGCTTATTTCTTTTATATTCTTTAGCATATAGCCTGACTTCAAGCATAGGAAATTCTCCATTTAGTCTGAATAATAATAAAGTGTGACAATGTAAGAAAAAGCCACATAAACATAAAATATTATCATTGAAGATAAAAATCTACTAGCTATTAATTCAGGAAGTTGGTACTTTCAACACCCAGAGTCTGAAAGGTGTTTTGGGACAGGACCAAGATCAATCCCATAATATATTGACTTCTTTTCTGTTAAATTAACAGTTATTTCAATTTCAGATTTATTTGGTCGCTAATTTTTGTAGAGTTATTTCTATTCACAGATTGTTTTTCTTTTTAAAATACTTAAATATTATTCCTGTGTAAAACATCTGTCCTCAGGAGTCCTCTTGATGACTCCTCCAACACTCCACCTCTTGTATCCACCTCTTATAATCTTGTATGCACCCCTCCTCTGCAATGGTCCTGAGCGGTCAGCAAGGGGTTCACTAACACGGAGGAGGCTCCTTTAGCAGATATCCCGCTGCACTGGAGGCAGATACCTCAGCAGCAATAGATGCATGTGCAAGAGAAAACACAGATCAAGATAATGATTTCCAGAATAAGTAACAATTTTTTTCACCAAGAGCCCCATGATCCGGACCACTGATTTATTAAGTCCCCTAGGCTGGGGGTTAAATCACTCAGAACATTCACTTGTGTTTTTGTGGTCGGGGGGTGGCGGGGCGGGGGAGATCAGCCCTGTGCTAACATCTGCCAATCCTCCTCTTTTTTTGCTGAGGAAGACCGGACCTGGGCTAACATCCGTGCGCCCATCTTCCTCCACTTTATATGGGACGCCGCCACAGCATGGCTTGCCAAGCAGTGCGTTGGTGCGCGCCCGGGATCCAAACCGGCGAACCCCAGGCCGCCGCAGCGGAGCACGCGCACTTAACCGCTTGCGCCACCGGCTGGCCCCTCACTTGTGTTTTTATGTGATTTAATAAAGATGATACATTAGCAGATTCATCAGGCGTGAACACACAACATTCTGTTTGGATAATGGCACAGGTGCCTTCTTGTGAGGCAGTAATAATGCCCAAGGCCATTCTATTTTGGAGGACAACTTTTCTCAGTAGAGATATTTCAGTGTTCAGTAAGGACAGGCTTTGTTGGCTATCATTTAAGCCTGGCTGGGTGAATTTAGTAAGGGCTTCTATGTGTGCTATGACGTCCTCCAGGCCAACAGAGGGAACAAAGATGGCAGCACTAATGGAAAACAGAATGTGCCCACCTGGTCTTAAGGAAAGGGAGATTGGCAACTTGTGGGGCAGGTTTTCTCCACAGAAAGCCTAGGGTGTAGGGACCTAACCACCCAGGTAGAAGCCACGCCCAAAGATCTATGCCACCCAACCATTCGGTCCCATTCAAGGTTATCCTATAAACACGTGGGTGATGCGACCAGTCAGTGACAAACCATGGGCTCTCCTTCAATGTGACAGAACCACTACACAGTTCTGGAGATATCCACTCCATATCCCTGGTACAATTGTGTTGGTTCTATTTAGAGTGCTTTTTGGTTCCCAACAAAGGGGTGCACAAGAGTGAAACCCAAGGTAAGTCACATTGAACCCATCCCAAATCTGGCTCTGATGGTAGTAGTTTTTTTTTTTTTTTTTGATGAGGAAGATGAGCCATGAGCTAACATCTGTTGCCAATCCTCCTCTTTTGCTGAGGAAGATTGGCCCTGGGCTAACATCTGTGCCCACCTGCCACAGCATAGCTTGATAAGCAGTGAGTAGGTCTGCACCCAGTATCCAAACCGGCAAACCCTGGGCCGCTGAAGCGGAGTGCACGAACTTAACTGCTACGCCACTGGGCCAGCCCCTGATGGCAATATTTTTAGGACCCTTCCGGTCAGCAGTTTGACAAGCTGCCTGTGTTTGATTGACAGAAAAAGAATAGCCATACCCAGTGTTATTGATAGTGTATGCCACAGTCCAGGTTTCTGGGTCAGTATTGGTAATATCTGATGAATTCAGAGTACTAGTCTTAGTTTGTTCTTCCCTAATGTACTGCTTTAGGGCCTTCCAATCCCCTCCCTTGAGTGGTGATGCCACCATGGCAATCCTGATGAGCTAGAGAGGGGCAGCTGCCCACCTAACCAACAGCTGGATTGATGTCTTTGTTGGGCATACGAGTGAGCCCACTGTAGATAGGTGTTTCCATCGGGTGCCCATCTCAAGACCAGACACCACAGAAGCAGCAGAAGTCTAAGGCTGAAAAGACAGATATTTATTAGGGACTTGTATGGGAAGGTCTTCCCCTTCTAGAAGAATTACACCTCTGGCCTGATCCTTAGATATTAATGTGGCTGCAGCTTTAGGAATTTGACCTGATTGTGCACACCATACACATGGGCGGAGGGGGGCAGCACTGGGTGTTAGGAGATGGACTGGGGGCCAGAGATGCCAGGCCAGAACCTCCACCTTCTCCCCTCTTTCAATGTGCGTGCTCCAGTCCAGATATAGTGCGTTTCCACAGGTCCAGCTTACAGCAGAACAAGGGGATCCCAGTGGAGATTGAGTAGTTTCCCCCTCACCCAGAGGTATGATAACTCACCCATCCCAGTGGGATGTGCCACTGCAAATTCCAGTAGATAAAGCCTCTCCCGCCGTGATGGTGCTTGTGTTCTGAGCAGCACAGCTTGTTGATCCAAGGTTGAGAGTCGGGACCATGGCTGTCTCCTGCAACCTCTATGTGTGCCTTGGCTGGGGTTTCTAGTCTGGCATATGGGGCAACAGGCCCTACTGGGTGATCATTTAAATGTAGTAAAGCCTGGGACAGTACTTTAGTCCACCCGGCCAAGGCGGTTTTACCTCTTAGTAATTTAATCTGCTGCTTTAATATTCCATTTTTCCTTTCTACTAACCCTGCTGCTTGCATTCAGTGTCATGTTCTTTTGCCTAGTCTTGCACACCATGACCTTTGAAATGTGACCCCTCAATCACTGTCTATTTGACAAGGGTATGTGTACATGGTACTCAGATTCTCTAATCCTCTAATAGCGGCAGTCTGGTTTGCACAATGACAGGGGAAAGCTTGGGTTAAGCCAGATGTGGTGTCCACATGAACCAAGTCATGTTTAGAACCTTCATTTGAAGAGAAAGGGCCAATATAATCAATTTGCCAAGCCCTCACTGGTTGGGATCTCGGGTGGACGACCCCAGACTCTTTTGGCAGTTGCCTTGGGCGTTGTTTAGAACATACAGGACATGCTATTACCACGTTAACCACGTCATTGTATTTCAAGGGCAATGTGGCATCCTTGGCAATATGCCATGCCACCTGGGCACTCTGGTGATTGCTCTTTCTATGCACCCAATCTTCTGTATCTACTGAAGGGTCAGTTGCTAGGACACGTATCTGAGCTAGGGCATCAGCTTCCTGATTGTCAAGGAGTATCAGTGCCTTATGAGCTGGGACATGAAAGACAGCGAGGACTGCCTCAGGCCCTTGTAGGTGAACCCAAATATCTTTCCATATATCTTGACCCCATTCGCATTTCTAGAGACAGTGGGCTGGCAGACAGGGTGCTCTTTTGCTGCAAATAGGCATGCCACGTAGTCAAAGTGGGAGTTTGAGCCATGGCAGAGGTGGATCGGTGGAACAAATTCTCAGCCCTATCCTTGCTAGGAAGGGAAGTTCTTACCATGATGTGCTGTTCCTTCATGAGAGACTCTCCTGGAGGAGTGCTGTATACACTGCTAGGAGCTGTTGCTTTCTGGAGGTATGTCGGGTTTCTGCCCCCTTCCAGACCAAAATCCTAAGGGTACTGTCTCCTTTTGTTGTCTCTGCTACAGTGCCTAATCCATATCTTTCGGAGTAGCAGACACATCTAACTCAAATGGTAGCCCTGCTTGGGAGATGCCCAGAGCTTTAATCTGCTTCCCTAGTATGTTTGCCTTCTCAAAGGCGGCTTGCTGCTCTGATCCCCAGTCCCACACATGCCCCTTCTTTACCACGTGGTATAAGGGATGGAGGCACTGTGCCAGGTGGGGAATAAAAGTCCTCCCAAACTCCAAAATTCCTACAAAGGCTTGCACTTTGTTCATGTTCTTAGGAGTTGCATAGGCTTGTATCTTGTCAATAACAGCCTCTGGGACAACGTGCATCTTATCTGGCCATATGATTCACAGAAACTTTACAGTGGTGCCTGTGCCTTGAATTTTGTGAGTTCCCTGCCCAGCCTTTCATTCACAGATATTTCAAGAAAGTCTGCAGAGTGTCCTGCAGTAGACGCCAGTCTTCACATGTCCAGTCAATGCAATTTATTCCTCCATTCATTCAATGTGCTGCTGGGGTAGAGGTAAACAAAATAGACACAGTCCCTGTCCTTGTGTGGTGTCTAGTCTAATAAGGGTTGTGGACATTAAATAGGAACAAAACAAAATATATATCCATAAATCATATATAGTAGTCTGAAGGAAAATAAAGACTGTGATAAGAAATTATGACGTGGTCCTGTGTTAAATTGCATGTATGTAGGGGAGGGGGAGTGGTCAGTGGAAACTAAGAGACATCTGAACACAGATCAAAAGAATGAATAGACCTTAGATGGGGGACGAGTGGGCTACTTTTGGGAAAGCATTAAAATTAGAGTTTACTGGTAAGAAAATAGATTTTCAAGACTGAAGTCATTCAAAAACTCCCAATGTCCATGTGCAGATAACTCATTTGAATTTTGATATACATTGTAGAACATTTTCCATTCGTTAGATTTAATATATCCCTAGCCCTGGTGTGCTGGAGCTAGCTCGTACTGGCTCACTAAAACCTACTGTAAGCATCTCTTCCTGAATCTGCACTCAATGATATCAAAATGGTAGCCTGAAATTGGCCATGGTCGGACTATTTACATCATGGAAATTGGTAAAGCTACACCTCAGGGCTTCTGTTTTTCCTTTCAGAGAGCCAGTTGTTAAATATTCACGAGCACATCGCTGCTCTTATGTCAACTAATGCCAGGATGGCTGGCAAGAAACACCTGACATAAGGCCATAAAAAGCAGGAATTTAATTAAGCCATTCTAATTAAAAATTTGATACAGTATTTTGCTATTTCTCTAATGGTTTAACATCTTAGTAGAGAAAGTATCAATATTATTTTGCTAACAAAATAGAATAATTACACATTTAGTTTGCTGGATCCATAGCAAGTTACTTAAAACAATAGTTCTAGAATTTACCTAAGTCTGATAATATCACTTCTAAAGAGAAAGTTGGTAATTCTTTGAAACCTGCAACACAGTTTATTGATTCACATTGCTTTATATCTATTGAACTTTAATCATTCAAAAACTATTTTCTTATTACTAATTATTGTGCCAAGCTCGGCCAGAGAACTGCCAAAGGAAAATAACAATCCTAGGACTCAGAGAATTTTAGTTGGAAAGAGGAAACTTTAAAATAAGAAGTATTTAAATATTGGAAGGTTACAAATGTTAATGAATGGTTCAAATATTATGAGATGTAAGATAGAAAGAGGTAAGCAAAGAGAAAAATGATGAGAGAAGGAAGACATCACTGAGAACTTGAATTGATCTGGGCTATTAGAGGTATGTGAACTGTCATTTTACTATCATCAAAACGATGCAACGTATTGCTGGTGGGAATGCAAAATGGTGCAGCCACTCTAGAAAAGAGTATGGAAGTTTCTTACAAAACTCAATATGCGCCAACCATAAAACCCGCCAATGCACAAAGGTAATATACTGTATGATTCCATTTATATAGCATTCTTGAAATGACAAAAGTATAGAGATGGAGAACAGATTAGTGATTATCAAGGGTTAGGGAGTGAGGAGAGGGAGGGATGTGGCTCTAGCTATAAAGGGACAGTATGAGGAGTCCTTATGATGGAACTGTTTTCTATCTTGACTGCGGTAGACATATATGAATCTACACATGTGATAAAATATAGAACTAAATGCATACACACACACAAATAAGTGTGTGTAAAACTGGTGAAATATGAATTGTATCAATGACAACTTCTTGTTTGTGACCTTGTATTATAGTTCTTTCAATTTTGTCGTTAGGGTGAAGTGTATACAGACAATCCTCTATATTGTTTCTTCCAAATGCACGTGAATCTATAATTATCTCAAAATAAAATACTAAAAAATTATAACATAATAGTAAACAGGAAAGAGAAAATTATCTCCATAATGCCATGACACTATTATAACAATAATGCCCATTGGCATTTTTCGCAGAAATAGAACAAACAATCCTAAAATTTGTATGGAACCACAAAAGATCCCAAATATCCAAAGCAACCTTGAGAAAGAAGAACAAAGGGAGGCATCGCACTCCCTGCTTTCAAATCATATAACAAGCCTATAGTCACCAAAACAGTATGGTATTGGCATAAAACCAGACGTATAGATCAATGGAACAGAACAGAGAGCCCAGAGATAAACCCATGCATATATGGTCAATTAATTTCTGACAAAGGAGCTAAGAACACACAATGGAGAAAAGACAGTCTCTTCAATAAGTGGTGTTGGGAAAACTGGACAGCCACATGCAAAAGAATGAAACTGGAACACTATTTTATATCATACACAATAATCAACTCAAAATGAATTAAAGACTTGAATCTAAGACCTAAAACCGTAAAACTCCTAGAAGAAAACATGGGTAGGCTCCTTGATCTAAGTCTTGGTGATGATTTTTTTAATCTGACACCAAAAGGAAAGGCAAAAATAAACAAGTAGGACTATATCAAACTAAAAAGCTTCTGCACAGCAAAGGAAACCATCAACAAAATGAAAAGGGAAGCTGGTCAATGGGAAAAACTTTTTGCAAATCGTATATCAGATAAGAAGTTAATATCCAGATTATATAAAGAACTCACACAACTCAATAGCAAAAAAAAAGGAAGAAATTTTAATTAAAAAATGGGCAAAGGATCTGAATAGACACTTTTCCAAAGAAGACATACAGATGGCCAACAGGTGCACGAAAAGATGCTCAACATCACTAATTATCAGGGAAACGCAAATTGAAACCACAATGAGATATCACCTCATATCTGTTAGAATGGCTATTTTCAAAAAGACAAGAAATGACAAGTGTTGGCAAGGATGTGGAGAAAAGGGAACCCTCGTGCACTATTGGTGGGGATGCAAATTGTGCAGCCACTATGGAAAACAGTATGGAAGTTCCCCAAAAAATTAAAAATAGAGCTACCATATGATCCAGCAATTCCATTTCTGGGTACTTATCCAAAGAAAACGAAAACATTAACTCAAAAAGATATAGGCACTACCATGTTCATTGCAGCATTGTTTACAATAGTCAAGATATGGAAACAACCTAAGTGTCCATTGATGGATGAGTGGATAAAGAAAATGTGAGATACACATACACACACACACACACACACACACACACATACACAATGGAATATTATTAAGACACAAAAAAGAAAGAAAACCTGCATTTGCAACAACATGGATGGATCTCGAGGACATTATGCTAAGTGAAATAAGTCAGACAGAGAACGACAAATACTGTATGATTTCACTTATATGTGGAATTTAAAAAAACAAAAGACAAAAAATACCAAGCTCATGGACACAGAGAACAGATTGGTGGTTGCCAGAGGCGGGGGCTGTGGGGGTGGGAGAAATGGGTGAAGGGGGTCAAAAGGTACAAACTTCCAGTTATAAAATAAATAAGTCATGGGGATGTAATGTACAGCATGGGGACTATAGTTAATAAAATTGTATTGCATGTTTGAAAGTTGCTAAGAGAGTAGATCTTAAAAGTTCTCATCACAAGAAAAAAAATTTTTTTAACTATGTAAGTTGGCTGATGTTAACTAGAGTTATTATGATGATCACTTTGCAATGTATACAAATATCAAATTATTATGTTGAACACCTGAAACTAATATAATGTTATATGTCAGTTATACCTCAATTAAAAAAAAAAACCAATAATGCCCATTTCTTTTATTCTTGTAGGTAGTAGTTGGATAAACACAAAGACTAGGATGGGGTTTATTAGAATATCTCAAATAATTAATGATTCTAACAATACAAAAAATTTCAGTCTTATTTATTCTCGTAAACATAAAACTTGAGGAGAAAATAGTACAGAATTTCATTGCTAACTCTGTTTTCTCTCTTATTCATCCTCTCCCACCTTTGATAAATATATCATCCTATCTACATCACCCTTGGCTCTCCTGGGAAGAATCACATGAGAAGTCACAGCTACAATATCAAATCACCATTTAGGGCAGAATGCTATATAAACTGAGTGCTTCTTTCTCTACTTCCTCTTAATTTTTTAAGATACAGTGACAATCAGCAACTTTATCACAGAATGGATTCCAGAGTCTTGGCCTGCTGTTGTGTTGGAATACGAAATCTCAGGCTCAGAATGGGAGTGGAGTATATTTTTCATCTGATAAGGCTCAAACCCATGCATTAATCTGTCTGTTTAGTTGTAAATCAGAATCATCGAGTTTGAATCTTTATGTATAATATTCCCCGTCCCCCCTCGACACATCCAAAATATATATATGTTTTAAGTTCTTCTTATAAATGAACATAGACAATGATGTAGAACTTACTGATGAAACGCTGCACTAATTTGACATTTGAATGCTGTCTCCTGAACAGCCCCAGGTAACTTCCAAAAGCCACAATTTAATTTTAGACCCAGAGTGAAAGGTTTATGATCATGTTATTCAAACAAACACATGTTGCTGTGGAATACCACCCTGGCCAGGCCGTCCACTTATCTGGGAGATTTCACTTAGTACACAGATCTGACGGATAAATCAGCTGCTTTTTAGCATAACAGGGCCTGCAGAGAAGGCCAGAGTCAGTAAGTCAGCTTCCGCTCACCACTGGTCAAGCAAGAAGCCCTAATCAGAGTAGAGTAGCAAACGGTTGATTTGAGACAGCAGGCTCTGGTCTCTACTTCTCAAATCTCTCTTTCTAGAAGGTCCTTCAAGTTAGATTAGATATACAATTATATGTATGTCTCTGGTGCTTGGATGACCCAACCAGGAACTATCTTGTGAATGTTAATGACATCGTTTATCCCTCCGGCTATTTCTCACGCTATTGCCTTCAAAGAAAATGTGTTCAAGATCTCAGGTCAAAACAGAGCAGTGTTAACAGGTCTTGGTTATGTTGTTCAATAAAGATTTCATGTGTAAATTTAATAAATATATATTTTTAAAACCGAAAATCTGGAGAGCAAAACAAATTCGGATATTAGGTCATCTGCCTGTATTTCGTAGTGTAGGATAGTGGAAGGAATACGAATTTGAAATCCAATGACACATCTTCAAATAAATGTTCGCTCTCTTTCTTGAACAGCTGGAACTTCGGCGAGTTACTTCACCTCTCTGAACTTTACCTCTCCGAATCTATTTCCTAATTTGTAAAACAGGGTTAGGGAAAACTACCCGTCAAAGTTTTGTGAGAATTGACCCAATAACGGTGTACACAGTAGGAGCTGGATAAATGCTCCCTCAAGTCTTTTATTGAGATTTTCTTGAGTAACAGATTTCCTTGAGTTGTGAGAATTGGTCCAATAATTGGCGCCCAGTAGGTGCTCAATAAATGCTTGTTCTAGTCCTGTATTGAGATTTTCTCAGGTAACAGAGTGGAACTATTGAACAGGAACTACCATCAATTCAAGGCAGCTTGTGTGTGGTGGTGAAGAGCGCAGATCCTAAAGCCAGACTGCTGAGCTATGAATACCAGCTCCAACACTTTCTACGTATATAACTTTGGACAAGTTCTTTCATCTCTCTATTCAGCAGTGTCCTCATCTGTAAAGTGTGGATAACAATAGCACACCTACCGCATAAGGATTAAATGAGTTAACATAAATATAAAGCACTCAGAGCAATACATGGTACCGAGCAAGTGCGAGATAAGGGTTAGCCATCACTGTTATTATTACCACGTTTGAAAACTTACATTTCATGGCTTGTATCTACTACTTTAAAGGCCTTTTTTTCCTATTTGTCATTTAATAAAACTGTTTCTTTTTGCACTGTTTTATATTAAAGATACATGAATAGATATGGCTGTCTTCCTTCCTGCCTCATCAAGTCTTCCTGGGTGAAATTATGATTCAAATGAGGAGGTCGATGACCTTTCCGAGTCTCTCAGGAGAGGGAGCTAGTTCTGAGGTTCTTTTGAATGTCTGAAAAAAGTGGGTTTTTTTTCTGGTAAATCTACCCTCAGGCTTGACATTCTCTAGGGTTCCTTCCTGCATTAAAATTCTGTGAGGAAATCCTTTTCCACTCTTGGAGATGATTAGGGAGAAAGAAACAAGTTTATCTAAATCTCCATGGGAAAGAAATGGATAATAAAAATGGAACTAAGACATCCTTACTCCCTCTTCTTCTTCAATGATGAGTCCATTAATGTATTTCAAGGCCATTCTATCACAATAGCTTTAAAGCAAACTTCCTTTTTGCTTTCCATTTTTATGAAACAACATATTTAATTATATTAAATAAAAACTTGTACAACTCAGAAAAATAGCAATGATCTTCTCTGCAGAGAGAAAGGTGGCACTGCTGTTTTCCAACTGCAGGACAAGTATTTTGAGTGAATTTTACTTTGGGGTAACAGATTTGCACTCTTGCTGAATACAGTCATGCATCGCTTAATGATGAGGATACGTTCTGAGAAATGCGTCACTAGGCAATTTCATTATCGTGCGAATATTATAGAATGTACTTAGGAAGAACAAAATTTGCCACCTCAAAATGTGTCTCTTTAACACAAGGATTATTTTAGGCTGATTATCTTTAAGAAACAAAAGACTCAGAAAGTTTTTCTTGTTACCTCCCCCTTAACTGCCTAGAAGAATTCAGATGAAAAAACTTGTCTCAGGTAGCGAGCTATCACCTTAGCATAACATGAGCTAGGTGGTAGACAGGGAGGAACATAGGAAAGCCTGTTTATTGGGCTCCTCTCTGTGTTCTTCTGTTTCTGTGTGGCCAAACACTTGTTATGCAAACATTTGTTCCTTTTCCTCTACCCATGAATTGCCTTCCTTTTCTTTGAAGTCCCTGAATCTCCCCACTTGCAACATCTTCTTTTGTCCTAGGCTGAGGATGGTATTTAAGATGAGGGCTTTAGCCATTTTGGTGAGTTACTCAGTTTTCCCGGGTTTCTCCTATGTACATGTTACTAAACTTTTGTTTGTTTTTCTCCTGTTAATCTGTCACATGACAATTTAATTCTTAGACCAGCCAGAATAACCTAGAAGAGTGGAGTAAAATTCTTTCTCCCCTACAGTACTCACACAAACCTAGATGGTGTAGCCTACTACTCAACTAGGCTATACGGTGTTAATCTTATTGGACCACTGTCATATATGTGGTCCATAGTTGACTCAAACGTCTTTAAGTGGCTCATGACTGACCCCTTAAACTCTGTTTCTCTTTGACCAAGGTAACATGTTTTCAAGATGGCTCCCTCAGATTACAAACATGGGTTTTCTCCATAGCCGTGGCACAAATCATAGTTGCCAGTCTACACTACTAAACCCCTAGATTGATGGTGACAGTTCTGTCTTTATCGACCAGCCACAGACTCAAAGACAGCATGAGCCAAAGAGGGGCAGGGGTGGGGGCTCATCTTGTTCAGTTCGGCTTTCTTCTAAAGTTAAGGTACCAAGACAGGGAATTATCTTTAAAAGAACCTCCTGAGACTTTTCTTTCTTTTCTAGGAAAAGTTCCTGCACTCTCATCCTATTTCAGATCCCGTGTCACATCACAACATCCACAGTATTTGAACCCTCCTAGGACTCATGAAAGACAGTTTATAGCTCAAAGAAAGAGTTCTTAGTGGTGAAGCTGACTTTACACGGACGGGGGTGCCCACCCACCCAGTATGGCTCTAGAGGCTGTGAGAAGCCCCTGAAGTGCCTCTCTTCCTGCCTGCTCCCCCATCAGAACTGATTATTCAGATAGTCACTGCAAATAATTTGTAATTTGAGATAAATCGTTTCTGTCTTTAGTTGACCTTTGAGAAAATGAAGTTACCACTGAAAAACAGGAGAGGACAGATTTAATTTTTTTTTTACTGCTTATCAAATAGATAGACTGTTTTAAAAGCTTAGTAGTGAAAATAATAAAGCTCCTTTAGGAATAAGCTTGGAGATGGCTGAAAACTGCTAGCCTCTTAGTTTATAGGTGGCCAAGTAATTCTGCACACAGTTCTCACGGGCGCGGGAGCATCAGAGGGGAGAAGGCGCTGCTGCCCCATCTAGGCTGGAGGGACCTGCCCTGGGTTGGGACGGAGACTCGGGGAAGATCCCACTGATTCTCCAGGGCTTCCTCAGGACAGTCAGCAGAAGTACAGTGACCCTAAGAACCAGATGTGCAGGGACAGCTCAATTTCTTGCATTTTTTCCTCAAAAGAAGCATTTTGCTAAATATAACTAAATATGATCTAATTTTTATAATGAAAAGACTTTTCCAAGACAAATAGAAAAAAAGTGTCCTGTCCCACATGTTCTGGTTTGAGGTTGGGAAAATATAGCCTTTATAGTAAGGAATGCATAAGTCAGAGCTGGGCAGCTTGGTGCTGAGAGAAGAGAAGCATTGCTGACAGCTACCAAGCCAAGACGAGCAAGGAGCTGTGGGGGGCAGAGATGCCTCATCTGCGGAGAGACCTGGGCGGGAAAGGCAAGGAGTTCAAAAAGGCAGCCTGCAAGGCCTTCCAACTGGAGCGAGTCCGCCGGAACAGGGAGGGAGGTGGTATCCTGAAGCAGCATTTTATTCTACAGTTTCAGTGCGGCTCAGAAAACCAAAACCACGTGTGGGACCAGCCCAGGAAGGCGGCTGAGGCTGGCTCCCTTGCCTGCATGCCTGACTCCTCTATCCATTCTCTTCCTCCTCATACAAAAGACTTGAGGGCAGTTTCTCTAGGAAGGTACTCAAAGAAAGTTTGTTTCAGGGAACACAAAGAAATGTTTGAAATAGAAGACACTCATAGTTCTAGGAGTTCAAAATTACTTTCAATCTGCCTATATATGTTCTGAGCTTATTTGCACCTCCTTTAGTGAAAGTCTCCACACGGTAGACCTAGTCTGCACACTCTCCCTGGAACTCTGGCAGGAATCAGGAGGACACAATGGTCAAAATTAGCTGCTCAGTTTAATTTCCAGCATTTTTGTTGCATGGAGTTCACCTCAACAAACACAATTTTATACCATTATGCTTGTCATGCTCAACCCCTTAATTGTTCCTCTTGAACATGAGAAAATCTGAGTTACATACGTAAGCTCAGAAGCTGAAAGGGTTTAATTTCTCAAGCAATTGTAACAAGAAACCTCCCTGATGTGTGCACATTACTATTCCACTTGAATGTCTCTCCTATCTGCATTGGAGGGATCCATTTCTCAATAGCTCTAGTCGCTAGAAATATTTACATTCAACTCAAGTCTAACCACATACATGTTTTTAACGCTGCTTTTGAGACTATAAAAGTAATACGTGTTTATTATAGAAAATCTGAGAAAACACAACATAAATCTAAAATAAAAATCAATTCTAACCCCATAAAGGAGCACTGTTAACCTTTTAATGCATGTCTCCCAGCCTTATTTATAAAGCACACATACACAAACACGTATACATACCACACCACTTATGACACAATTGAGATCACAGAATATAGTATTTTGAATCTTACTGTTTTCACTTAATATAATTAATATTTTCCTATGATTTAAAATATTCTTTGAAAACATTTCAATGTACGCATAATGTTCCATAGTATAAATATATCGCTATATGTTAACTTTTCTCTATTAATGAGTTTTGTATTTTTTCCAAATATTTGCTCTTTTAAACAATGATTTAATAAACATCTTAATACACGAATCTTTGTCTGATTGTTTTACTATATCCGTAGGGTAGATTGCTAAATGGGAAATCATTGGGTCGGAGAGAATGTGCTTTCTTTTTTTTTTAGAAAGATGCATTAGTTTATATTCCTAGAAGCAGCATATGAGAGTGTTCTTTTACTATCCTGTTTTCAATGCTGAATAGTATAATTTAAAAATTCTTTATTACTATAAGGAGTGAAAAATGGCTATTTCATTGTTGTTTGAAGCCTAGTAGTGTTTAAGAGGTCTCATTTTTCTAGGAAAAAAGAAGCATGGTTGCGTGTATGGTGTGTTTTCTTCACAATACCTACGGTAGGTCTCTCCATAAGGCCTTCCTTACCTCTCATAGATGGAACCATGTAGCGGTAAGTATGAGAGTCGCGGTGCAGAGCTGCAAGAGGAACTCTGAGGCTGTGCCTTGTGGAATCAACACGTCAGAGCACTGGCTGCAAAAGGAGAGGAAGGGGGCAGGTGTGAGGAAGGGGAGGTGCTTGAGCCTGGAGCAGACCACCGACCACGGGAGGGCAGGCCTTGTCAGAGCTGTGCAGCAGCAGGGGGACTTTGGACACTGGGGAGGGAGGTGCTGCAGGGTAGAAAAGAGTCTTGGAGGATGTTAAGGTCTGAGACAAATACTGTCTACCAGCTCATCTTACTGACGACATTCCTACTGAGAGGAAAGCCTGGAGAAGACACTGGAATGGGCAGAAGTCATCAAACACTCTTACAGCTGTGGGGGTCAGATTGAAATGCTTGCTAGGAATGTAGCAGGTCAGACCTATCCATCGGGTGAGCAGCCTCCTGTCAAGCAGCAGACTGTGGAAAGACGTCCATCCAAGAGGGCAGAGCACGCCATCCAGAGTATAAGGATGTAGACAGCACTTGGCATTGAGAAGTTCCTCGAGGGGTCCCTGGTGGGAGCCCCTGACCTTGATAGGACATTGAGAGCTAAACATATTGTCTGCCCAAACATGAAGCTAGATCAGGGTGTTGCAACATGCAAAGGCAGACCACGGGCCCTTAGTTACGGTTCAGGGAAGGACTAGCAGGGTAAGGGGGACTCTGGATGATCTGAGGATATGGACAATTTCCATCAGATCCTTGGGCCCAGACATCCAAACAGGAGGCCAGTTATGCGCAGAGCATATGCGCAAGGTGAGGGCTGGGCGAGGCTATCATCAAGTCCTCTGACACTGATTTCATACATTCTTCCAGCAAGGCCTGGGATTGAGCCCAGATTCTGCCTCCAGATGGGGGTTGAGAGGTCTCAGCTATGGGGACTGGCAGACTGAGGCGGCAAGGAGCCAGGAATGTCATCAGAGAAACAAGCAGAGAGCTCTTGAGGACACCCCAAATGAAACTCAAAATACTGCATTTCATTCTTGCTATTCAAGTTCATGATCAACTGGAAACTTCAAATGATGAATTGCAAGAGACTTATGGGTACATAAAAAAATATGTATTAGAAGAGGCTGAGTGGGGAATGAACAAAAACTGTAACTGGTAAAGTAGGCTAAAAAGAATGAAATGAGCAGCCAAAATGAAGTGTATGTTGATACCAGCAAGGGGGGACTAAAGAGCAAGAGAAGGATTTGTAGGGACACATTTTTTTTTTTTAAAGCCAGCTTGTAAACCAAGAGCATGAGATTAATGATGACTTTAAAATGGCTGAGGTATTGAACTGATTTTCTTAACCTGTCTTTAATAAGAGAAATGGAACCAAGCAGCCGTTTCAATTAGGTGGTAATGTGGAGTTTGCAAAAACGTCCACAGCTGGTAAGAAAAACGTGGAGACTGTATAAATATGCAGCTCAGCAGGTCTTGATAAAATTCATCCTTGAAGTGATGCCTGCAAACAATCCACAGACTGCGGGGAAGGGGTGGGCGGAGCGGGGAGGAGGCCGGAGGAGTGGGCAAGGGAAGAAGGGAAGGCGGCCTGCTATTTAGCACGTAGTAGAGTACACGCAGCAAGGTGGAGGAGACAGGTTACGTAAGATAGCTGTGAGCCGTCCTCGTTACAGTCCTAGGAAGCGGGCACTAAAGAGTGTCACACGCCAGGAAACACTCATTACGGTAAAGTAGTCGGAACACGGGTGAGGAGTTGTAGGTGGCAGTCAATGTCATCATGTTTTCCCCAGTGTCTTTAACACATTCAACACAGTTTGCCAGATCACTCCGGAAGGCGTTTTTGGAAAGAACTACCTTAGTTTTGAAGAGCATGTGTTATATTTTGTTCGGTCCAGCAAATATTTGCCAAATACATATTACATGCCTCACCTGTGCTGGGGGGAATGGAGGATGTAAAAATACATTCTATCCAGGCCCTGCCTTTGTGGAGCTAATGAACTCACGGAGGCACCAAAAGCCAAATGAGAAAATAGTGCAAAATGGTGTAAGCTAAACTGTCAGCACGTGAGGGCCAGGCCCTAGGGTGCAGGCCAGAGAACAGAAGTGCTCACGTGGACTGTGGACATTAGGGAAGACAGCTAGAAGGGGGCACGTGAAGAGGGCTTGAAGGATGGGAAGGATCTAGGGAAAGAAGAGAGGTGGGCTCTCCTTGCCAAGGTGGAAATAGCGGGGAGCGTGTGTGTTGGGGGAACAGTAAATCAGCTGGTAGGAATAGAGAGCTCATGCTGGAAGGTGAGAGGGGAAAGAGCAGACAGGAAGAATGCCAGGCTGCAAAAGGTTAGAGCACTAGAAAAAGGGATCAGGACATGATGTGGGCAGCCAGGAGTGATTTGGGTATTCTTGAGTAACAGAGTGACCTGAGAAGAGTGGACTTTTAGAAAGAGGGTCAGCCCTGGAGAACGCACGAAGGACTAGAGCAGGGCAGGTGGTTAGGAGGGAATGCCTTCCGTGTACACCTTACTTCTCCTGCCACCACCCTGCGCTAAGCCACCAGAGCCTCTCAGCTAAATGACTGAATTGGCCTCTAAACTGGGCTCCCTGCTGCTGCCTTTGCCCTCTTTGGTCAATTTCAACATGGCAGTCAGAGTGATCCTGTTAACATATAAGCAGACTACATCGCTCCTCTGTTGAGAACACTCCAATGGCTCCTAAATTATGCAAAGAGACGCCCACGAAGTAGTACCTGATCCACTGCCCACCTCCCATTCCTTCTCAGACCTCATCTTCCACTTCTTGCCCTCACTCTCTCATTGCTGTTCTTCCAATGTGGTGGCCACGGTCCTGCCTCAGGACCTTTGCACTTGCTGCCCCCTCTGCCTGGATGCTTCTTTCCCCAGATGCATGCTTTCCACCCCTTCACGTCTTTACTTAAATATCACCTTCTCAGTGAGGCCTTCCCTGGCTACCCTATCTGAAACTGTAAACCCTGGACCCTCAATACTTTCTAAATCCCTTCCCTACTCTGTTTTTCATTCATACTTATCACTCTTAAATCGTTTACTGTCTCTCTCCTCCTCTACCCCCAGGAGGCAGAGATTTTGTCTGTTTTATTCAATGCCGTGTTCCCAGCACCTAGAGCAGAACTTGGCAGACACTCAGTCATATGTACTGAATGGAAGCACGAGTGAATGAATGAATGAACGAATGTCTATCACAGAAACCTAAGGATGGCTGAGGGTGTAGAGTGGCGGAGAGCTGTAAGGATGGAGAAAAGGAAGATGACTATGGAGGGACTGTACAAAGACGCCAGGGCCTTTGCATTACCCATGGCGGGATTAAGGAAATGCACGTCTGCCCCACTGTTACTCAAAGTGTCTGAGCCCTGGGCTGTAAGGCCAGGGTTTACAACGAAGATCATCTCTGAAGCATCGACATCTGAATGAGACCCATGAAGGGACCTGCCACATGAATCAATCTCAACTTTTTCTTTGCAGGATATTCCTAATGAGGTTTTGAAACATGTGCTTTTTTCCCTTCTATCTTTAATTCTGCTTGATATTACCGCAAAAAATCCATTTTAATACCGGTCAGAATTCTAAAATCAGTATCAGTATGTTCTATTCACTTCAAAAGTTCATTTTTAAAGTAGCATTTTGAGGTTTCTTATGACAAATATTAGAATCCATTGTTTTATAATTAGAAATCTCAAAGAACCTCACATATATGGAAATTGAAAAAAAGAAAAAAGAAATGAGGTGAGCGATATGAAGGAAGGGAATATGAACGTGCAAGTGAAAAAAAAATTGATGCTATAAACAAGAAAGGGGTGGACCCAGGTTTTCTCCTCGAGTGCGGCTATAGGAAAACATGGTGGGACCAGAGCTGAGGTTAGATGGACGGGAGAATGAGCAGATGGGGTGGCGGTGGGGACAGTGTGGACCTGCTCGGGCTCTCAGGTGGACAAGGAGGAGCTGGAGGGAGGCTTTGCAGAAAGTGCTTAACACCCTCTCAGCATCCATCTGGCAATCTGTGGTCCAGATGGCCTAAGGACACAGAAGGTACGCATGGAAGGAATTGGGAGGCTGAGAGGACCTGACCAATTAAGAGAGGGGGCGGGATGGAGAGATACACCTGACAGAGTCCTTTACGTGTGTGAGGCAGGTAAGAATCGGTCTACACACTGAGATGTGCAAGAAGTCTCACATCTCTTTATTTTCTTCTAGTCAACTTCCAAAGCCATGCTTCCATGCCGACAGGTGAGTTGGAAACTGGAAGCTCTTCTTGCAATGTTCTGCTGCTTACCTCTTCTATTGCAGGGTTGTTTCAAAGTCCTGAAGTCCCACACGGTGCCGTGGTGGTGGTAGTGGCAGCGGCGATTGGAAGTTACTCCTCAGAGGCCTGCTGGGTCAGCCCACACACCTCTTCAGGCCACCACTGTGCTGCCTCTGAGCCAGGACGAGGACACAGGACAGTCCTGCCTCCCACATTTACTGGGTAACCATTCCCTCTGAGGCTCTGCTACATACGCAGGGAAATTCCAGAATCGACCTGCATGTCCGTATTTCTTACGGGACCTGCCAGGCTGGAGCAGCCTTCTCAGTTTGAGAGAAACTGCCTTCTCTTCACAGTCTATTCTCAGAATAAGGGTTTTAGGCTTCTAGGGAAAAAATCCAGAAAAGAATAGAATGAACCTCCTCTGAGATGTGGGAGCATCACTGCCCTCTTCAATGGGGAAAGAGAAAGGGGGAAAACACAGGGAGAAAACATAAGTTATAACTTAAACACTATCTTGCCATCTACAGAGTCTCCCTAGCCTATAAATAAATCAATAGTAGCCAATCTAACGACAGGAACTAGCTTCCTTCAGCTTCACTCCTCGTGTGGGCCGTGGAAACACATTGCCCACATCCCTTTTTAAGGAAGGACTTGTTGCCCCAGCTCTCAGCCTCAAGGGTTGCAGAGGGCCTCCTCACCCCAAGAACGTGCCCTTCCCGGGGCATCCCACGTCTAGCGACTGAGGGATGCAGGGGTATGGCAACCTGGCCATTTCAGCCCAATGCAGGACAACTCTGATGGGCCATATACGCTTCAGAACTCCCTGGGCGGGGGAGGGCGGGTGGAAGCTTTGCGGACCTGCCACAGTTCTTCTGTCTCTCTGCCCAATCTTGCTTCTGCTCCCTCCCTTCCACAGGTGTTCATCTCTGAAAAAGGACCCTGAACACCAAAACCCATCTCAGCATCGCTTCCAGAGAACCCAACCCACCACATTCGTCTAGGAGTGGTCCTAGAAAGTAGTCAATAAAATAGGAGTTTGGAGCCAAATCATTAGCCACCTGGCCATCGAGGAGGATCCATTGGTGACAATTGGAACATGGCATCCCCTGGCCCAGGGCGACAGTCCCGTGGGTCGTGGAATGGAATCATTTATCTATGGGGGGAATGCACTAACAGGTCTCCCTGGTAGTTTACAAAGAGGCTCTCACAGCCTTGCAGCTGAGGCCCAACCCAGGACTCAATCTAGCACTGATTTCCAGAGACAGTAAATACCCAACTAAGCATGCCTGTTACCCAGGCCTGGTTGGGAAAAATGGGACCCTGACACTTAGGACACAAATACTGGGAAGATGCCCCTGAAAATTTTGAATCCCCCAAATCCTAGGGTGATCAGCTTTCCTGGTTTCCAGTGACTGAGGGGTTTCCTGGGAGGTGGGACTTTCCATGCTTAAAGCAGGACAATCCTGGGCAAATCAGGGCTATTGTTCACCCTCTAAATCCTCTGAACTCTCCGAGCCTGCAGAAGTGGGCTACCCTCCCTACAAGGAGCTCGCACTCCCCTCTTGCTTGAAAACAAGGCAGTTTCTCCCTCTTTGAGACAGCATGTGTCCCCTCAAGATCTACCCCCACCTCTCCTCCTGGCCTCTAGGCTTATAAGGAGGATTAAGTCACAGCATAATCACCCAGGGACATGCCGGTCCTGATAAGGGAGTAGAGGGACCCTACTCCAAAGGAGCTGTAGGCCTAGCCACCGTATACTGGCAGATGCCAGGGCCATACCAGTGGGCCTGGATGCTGAGGGTGCTTAACCACAAGGGCCTGGAACATAAGATTGGAGAAGGGTTCATTGACTTGGGAGCACTTTCTGGAGATACAGGATTTACATCTTGGCAAGAACCCCGGGGGATGGTGTCACCTTGCTACTAGGATGGTTCCTAGAAGCACGGAAAAAACAATGGCCTCTCCTAAGCGAAGTTGGAAGGCCAAAATTTCCTTGACAGATTGAGGAAGAAAGAATTAAAAGGTTCAGGGATGTGGACAAGCTGGAGCAGATATATTATATATCATGTGAGGCCCGAAAACCAACCAAAGGATGACATTCCACAGAAAGGCTGGAGGACACACCATTTACCAAGGCCATTGTGAATAGCCGTCAGGAATACGCTGGTGAGAGGGGCTGACGCATCCCTGAAATGTTCAGCAATGAGGAAAGGACCACAAACAGTGATAGGACAGGACCCCAAAATAACAGAGGCCACATGTAACAGCCTGAAGCAAGCCAGGCAGATGCAACCATCCTAGTGAGCAGCAAGGTGAGAGGAGCAGGCGAGGGGGCCTGACCTGCAGCAAGTTCTGGAGAAGATTACAGGGGTTCCTGGACCAGCAGCGGCAGCATCTCCTGGAAACTTCTTAGAAATGCAACTTCTCGGGACTCTCCCCAGGCCTGAATCAGAAACTCTGGCGGAGTGGGACCCGGAAATCTGAGTTTTAACAAGCTCTCCGGGTAATTCTAATGCAAGCTAAACTCTGGGAATCTGAGTTGGTAGAACACAGGTATAACAGGATGCACTTTGGGAAGCGGGACCATGCCAAGAAACCCAGGAAGTCAGAATGAAATTACAGCATTCATCCTGTGCCAGAACGTCTTTTGCATTTTAGAGAGTCTTTGCTTTCTCTTTAGCCAACAGAAGAACAGGACAGTTTAGAGAGAAGTCGCAGATTCTTCAGGTCCCTTTGCCCTGCATATTTCTACTTAGGAAATCGCAAGTTTGGGGCATTGGCAATTGTGAGTTCTGAGCAATGGAGATCTCTACCCTTGCCACACCGAGCAAGGTAAGATGAGGACCACTTCTGCCAGCAAAGCTGCTTCTCCGCTTTGATTTTAGCTGACAAATCTGGCTCAAAGGCACCATCCCACACTGTAACTTTGGGCTTTACCATAAGCAGGACGGGAAGTGCTTAGAAAAGAGAGGGGAGCCCCAGGAGACTGTGGACAGGAAGGCTGGGTTATTCTTACACACAGTTCATGAACTAATACCCATCTGGAAACACATTAGACCAGAATGTCAAAGGGCTATTTAAAGTCTGAGATATGAACTACTTATTAACTGGATGATCCATCATCTAATTTCTCTACAACCTTCTTGCAGCAATTTCAGAGGGTGTCGAAGGAAATTTTTTTCCTTACATCGTGCTTTTTGGTGAAAGCATAAATCTAAAGTTGAGGCTTTTCCCAGAAGCTCTGGGGAGAAGAAACTCATGGGGAAAATATCTGATCGCAAGAGTTTGCGATTGCATATCTAACCACCAAGACACATCTTTTCCAACTCTTTTTTCACTCCTAGTTTTGAACTCTTGCACAAACCATCTATACGTTTGGAACACGTCTGGTCTTTTGTTTACCCGGCCACTTCCTATCTATTCGAAACCCAGGTAAAATACATTTTCCAGGAAGTTTTCTGGGTGGGTCAGAATATGTTCCCCTTTGTTGCTTTGATTTTATTCCAACACTTTTTTTTACATTCTGGGGAGTGTGCATGTGTATGCAGTTATCAGCCTTGTGGAAACATGGCTACGATTCCAGAGTAACAAGGCTGAGAAAGAGCTCAAGGCTATTTGGGAGTCTAATAACACAATGGGAAGCAGCAGCTATTCTCCCTCCTACTGGTTGGTCGTAGGAGTAGAGAAGACGGATGACAGTCTTGACGATGGAGCTGTAGTTCCTGCTCACTATATGTGACGTGCACGCTTAGAGATGGCTCATGTCAGCGATGTGCTAGAGTCAGCCAGCATCAGCTTGCAGTGCCAATTGTCCACGTCCCTTCCCAGCTTCAGTGGTGTCACGTCAATAGCTTGGAATTGGCCATAATGGGAGTATTTACACCACGGGAATCAGCAAATGTTGCAAAACAAGTTGTTGTTTTTTTTAAATCCAGCAAGCAGATTTATCAGCACTCTACCACATGTACTCTTTTTAATGTTCCACATCTCCCTTTAACAGGCTTATGCTTTCCTCTATGTTCTGGAACAAGAGAGTGTATTTATAATGCCATTTGAATGTATTTGTCTACTAATTCTGTCCTCAAGGTCAGAGGTTGGCTAACTGTGGCTCAAATCCAGCCTGCAGCCTGTTTTTATATGGTTCATGAACTAAACTTAAAGGGTTGTAGAAAACAAACGTCACTAACCGTCAGGGAAATTCAAGAAAAGACACAGTGAGACAGCACTTCACACTTACTAGGATGGCTATAATCACAAAGACAGATAATAGTAAGTGTTGGGGAGGATGTGGAGAAATGGGGACCCTCATAACACTGTTGGTGGGAATGTAAAATGTGCAGCAGCTTTGGAAAACAGTTTGGCAGCCCCTCAAAAGTTTACGCTAGAGAGTTGCCATATGATCCAGCAATTTCACTCCCAGGTATATACTCAAGAAAAATAAACACATATGTTCACACACAGACTTGTACACAAATGCTCATAGCAGCATTGTTCAGTCATTCATAACTATTTCCCCAAAGTGGACACAACCCTAATGTCCATCAACTGATGAATGCATAAAATGTGGTATATCCATACAATGGAATACTATTCAGCAATAAAAAGAAATGAATGATAAATGCTAGAGCATGGATGAACCTTGAAAACATTATGCTAAGTGAAAGAAGTAAGATACAGAGGACCACATATTATAGATTCCATTTATATGAAATGCCCAGAATAGGCAAATCCACAGAGAAAGAAAGTAGACTGGTGGTTGCCAGGGTTTGGGGAGGCGGGTGGGGAGTGGATGACAGTGGGTTTCTTTCTGGAGTGATGAAACTATTCTAAAATTTATTGTGGTGATGATTGCACAACTCTGTGAATATACTAAAAACCACTGAGTTTTATACTTTAAAAGGATGAATTTTATGGTATCTCAATAAAATGTTTTTTTTTAGTGGTTCCCAGACCTTGAGATTTCACAGACCAATAAAACATACATTTCCTAAAACAAAATTCAAGGATCCATCACACATGCCAGCTTTTTTTTTTTTGGTAAAGAAGAACACTTAAAAAGTCACCATCTAGTACCAAAATTGTTTCATAAAAGAAAGTAAATTTTAACACCCAAGGATTAATCAGGCATGAAAAACAATTCTTTAAGTGGAATAAATTTAGCTTCATAAAAAAAAAGTATTAAGTAATTTTCACAAGTAGTTACAACATGTAACTTGTTACATGTTTTAAAAGACATTTCTGATACTGCTTGAAGAATCAAAGTACTTCTGTTACTATTTTTAAAATCTTTTTTAAAAAAGGACTCCAGTATGGAAACTTACCATTTTTATAAAAGATGTTCTTCAAATCTTGAATTTTACAGCTATGTAATTAGGTTATTAATTTACATATATATTTTAATCATAATTGATTTATTGACAGTAATGTAAAGGAAAAACTTTAGTTGATAAAAAACCTTTATTTGAAACACGTCAAGAACTATATAGTTCAAAACTGCAAAAATAAAAGACAATTTCTGGTAACTTAAAAATAAAGAATACTTAAAAACAACCACATTAACATCCACTGTTTATGATATAATCTCAAAATCAACGCTAATCTTCCTATTTGTCTGTTTCACCACATTTGAGCTAGAATCCTCCCCTTACTCCACTACATTGTTATGCAACTCTTTCAGTTTTAACACGTAAAATACAATTTAGGTATTTTCTGACCAACAAGAATATATACTATTGATTTCTTCCTATACCTCAAATTAAAAATAGTTCAAATGACTAGAAACTAATTTTCTGTCTTAAAAAAAAAAAAGAACAGGCTAGTAAAACATTTCATTTAAGAACAATGAGTGGATGCGTATTCCAAACTGAGCTACACAAGAACCCATTTCTATGCGAGGACTCTCCAGATCATTCACTATGCGTTTATGTGGGGAGAGGACATTTGCAAAATGCTTCCCACCATGCATTAGTCAGGACTCCAACACCCAGGTGCTGTGAAATAGCAGAGTTAACCTCAGTTTACACAGGGAGAACCAAGGCACACGGTGAGATCTCACCAGGGCAGAATGAAACCTCATCAGCTCTGACCTCTTGTGTCGAGAGCCAGATGCCTCTTTACGGAGGACGTTAATTTGCTCTAAGATGGAAGTAAAACTATGTGGGATCTGTTGGGGGAGAACTAGTTTAGGCTCTGTATGTAAAAAGCTCAAAGCATTCAGATAAGGTAAATATCAGTGCGAAAAGGGTTAACGGGAAGAAAGTTAAAACCAGAGTAAAGACTATTCAAACAGAGATCACTTTTCAGAAATAAAAATAGCAAAACAAGAATAGGAAAAAAATAATAGCTATAGAGTTTCTCATTTCTAAGCCAAGAGGCGTTTATAAAATCACTTTAAAAGTAGGACGTCTTTTGAAGACAAACCTTCAACATCTTATTTTTCCCTCCATAAAACCCCTGTGAAGTAGAGAGTGCTAATTTACAGGGGTGAAACTGAGAAGGAAAGACGTTAAGAGGTTAAGACTACATGGAGAGGGAATAGGCTGGAGCAGATGTTATGTCTTAAAGCATTGGCTTAGAAATAGAAACAGAAGGTAGAGGATAAACAGGAACTTTTCTGGATGGACAAGTGGAATAATCCAGGGATCCAGTAGCAACACCAGCTACTTAACATTTTTTTTACAAAGGACTTGGAATTCCAAGCACACAATGAAAACTAAGGTGCCAAATGATCTTCGGGGTATTGAAATGCTTAGCCAAATATACACAATAAGTTCTCACAGGTCCACGTGAAAATGCAGAGGCATACATGAGCTACAGTGTGGGCAAGTGCAAACTAATGCATTTAGGACAAAATACTGCTGCCTGTAGTTAAAATAGGATGGACACTGAGCCATCAACATGATGTAAGAGAGGAATTTAATTTAGCCTGATCAATGTGTTAGGGTGGATTAAAAAAAAATACTGGTCATTATTGGAAAGAATATTGAAAACCAAAACAATGGTGCCCTTTCACTTGGAAAATCATGTGCAACCCTGGGCTTCATAGATCCCCTGTGAGTTGTTAAGGGACATTGTGAATGTTTGAAGTACATTCCTAACCCCTGGAGGAGAAACATAAAACACCTCTTTTTGGCTGGCAGACCTATTTGTAGAGGGACAGGCCACAGCGCTGAGCCAGTGTAGCAAATCCGATATTCTGGATTCCCAGGAAGGCTTTCCCTCAAGGTCTCCTCTAATCGACTTTCACAGTCCAATCCCACGCCATGATAATAAATACAACCAGTTCAGGCCATGATACCAAGGATCTTGCTGGGCCACAGGGCACCTGATCATACAACTGTAAATGGCAGCGCTGAGAAAAACCTCAAGAGGGCAGCTATTTGGTCTCCCACCTCCAAATGGAGTGAAAGAGTGAACTATCTCAGGAAGCTGGTTTTTGTTTATTGAAGATTGTTTGGGATGGCAGTTATAATCGATTAATAATTTTAAGTCCAAGAGTCTCTCTCCTTGGTTCCAGCTGACATGTCTCCTGTGTAAATCATGTGCAAGTGGCAACTATAAACAACGCAGATCTCAAATGGGAGCACTGAGAGGACAGGGCCCGTCCATTGTTAATTCATGGAGATGTTGCTGTTTTCCGTAAATATTCACAACATCTGTTCCCTGGAAACTCGGGCATTTGTCCCTAAACCTCACAGCTAGAGGAAAAGGATACAGAATATAACTAGTACTTTTTGGTGTAGGAGGGTATGTAATTTGATACACACCATGGCTGTGGCCCCCAAATACTGATTAGACTATTCTGGGGAACGGACCAATGGAAGGCATTTATTCCCAACGGTGGAATGGAGAATCCTTTTATTTGTCAATGGTGGTTTCCTTTCCCTTCATATATAGAAGGAATTTCTACACCATGGTCTCAATGGATAATGTATGATAAAAAAATGTTTAGTGTCATCTCATCTGAATTTTTGACATTCTCTTTTATTCTAGTCTACTCAGCTCCCAATTTCCACAATCAAACTGAAACTTGAGTAGAGAATAACTAAACTAATAATGGAAATACAGTAGAAATAAACCTAATATTTTACATATTTATTTCAGCTGTCAAGGTAAGTATGGCCTCTCTGTTTCCACCTCTAACCTTTTTGCAGAGATAATGTTAAAGCAAATATAAGGAAATAAGACTGAAATAGTGAGATGTTTGCAGATGTGAGGGTTCTCTTGTACATGTGAAATGCAAAATTATTTTAAACTGTAAATTTTAAGTAGGCTCCCCTCCCCCTCTGTCTGTTTGTCACACACACACACACACATCCCTAGGAAGGTAAAGGCTGTCACTAAGGAGAAATGTCAGTAAGACTCTACTCAGCAGGTGGTTGACTTTAGAGCAGTGAATACATCTCCCTCACCCCAGTGCGAGGAATCCTTAATAACTTCTGTATATTTGGTGTAATTTAAATTATTTTGGCATATGTTAATTAGTCATTATATATACTCTAGGAGTTGTTAGTTAACATTTAAGGTTGCTAGTCAGTATTTGAAAAGCTCAAGTCACTTCAGAGGCTACTACCACAAGAGCTTTATCTGTAGCTCAACACCAGAGACTTTGTTAATAAGTGATTATTTTCAAGGTCAAATTAGTGGTATTCAAGGTACACAGATCGGCCCAAATACTGCAGGGGACTTCCATGAACAGGGTGTAAGACTCTAGCAAGCCCACCAGCCCTGGGATTCCCAGATTCCTAACCTGTTCTGTGTCTAGAAGTTAAATGCAATCAGGTCACCTGACACTGAATCTGTTGGAATATTATTGGATTCACTTCTAACAACTGTTTTACATAAGATATTGTTGAGTTCCTTAAAAGGACAGAGCGGGGGCTTTTTCAAGCTTACAAGACAGGTTGACTGTTACAGGATGTCTGTTCTGGTGCATGCTTGTTTATAAACAGGAATGATGCAGAAATTGGTCTAAAACCTGATTTCAGTGTAAAGTACCACCTGGTGACATTGTGGGGAGGAGACCTATAGCCCTCACCCACCTCTACCTACTGAAGGCCACCAAAACAACCTCATAATCACAAGTGACCAAAGTGGCCAAGTGCAGCTTTCAGCACTTTTCCTTAATGGAGGAAACACAAATAACTTTATAGGTGGTCATGGTCTATAGCCGAATAGGCTTGCAAATAGCAGTTGCTAGTTTAGCAGAAGAACTGGAAGTCCCTGGTCCTCCTATAAGGTCTTCAAACATCCAAAGAAGAAGGGCCTTGTCAATTAAGAACAGGAACAAGAGAAAGACAGAGCTGAGCCACTAGTGGAGGCCCTGACATTTCTACTTCACACCCTTGCTATTCTTCTTCTGGCTTTCTAGCAAAGCCAGCTTTCTTCCAGCTGTCTACTCTAAGAGTGCCACCACCCCTGAGAATTCAATAAAGGTCAAGCAAACTAGTGATGAAAGACAGAGTGATGAATATGTCAAAGAACTCAGCTGAGGAAGAAGTGTTAGTTTGTGCCCACCCAAGCTGAACTACTGGGATGGAGTGGTTTAATTATTTAGTTGCTTGTTTTTGCAGCTATGATTAATCTAACAGATATGAGAGTTTTTCTGAGCATTTTGAGAAGTTCAAACACTAAGTAAAAATGAGCATATGCACTTGCTCTCATTGTAATAAACATTTCTCACGGTTTTCTTCCATGTACTCTTATACCTCTGCTTAAAAAGAAAAATCAAGAAAACCTCTTCCCTAACACTACTCCTCAAAAGTATATTTGAAAGAAGTAACAGCTGACTGATGATTAGCGTGATCTGTGGGTATGCAGCATAGGAGTGCGAGCCTTTGTCCCCATGGGGGCTCCTGGAAAGGGGACAGAATAGGAGGTGGCCCTAGTCATTGAGACGATTCATGTAAGGTGCTTGCCCTGGAATCCAGTCCCTACTATACACTCAATAACGGTAGCTGTTATTAGTAGTAACCTGTAGAACAAGAGCACCCACTGGTTACGGCAACATGCATTTTCAATTCTAGATAAAGCTTAAAAGGCTAAGATCCAGATATCAAGCTGCCCATCTGACAAATGTTTACTATGGTAAAAGGAATGTCTCCCACTTGCACTTGGCTATACTCAAATTAGGTCTAACTAAATGTTCATGTTGTCACTTAGTTCTCTCTGGGGACACTAGGGTATTCAAATGTTGGCCAGGATGCTGGGAGTTTAGGTTCAACATACAACAGTCATAGAGTCATGGCATTTTCAGTTTGAAGAACTTACAGTCCCCATCCATTATTATCTTGTTTAACTCTCCCCACATTTCTGAGAGGCTGACAGGAAGGTGTTGATGTCTGCTTTATGGGTAGGGGCAACTGATGCCCTAGACAGCTTCAATGGTTGCCTAAGTTCCCATGGCTGGACAGGGCTGACGCTGGGAGTAGAACCTGTTCTTTTGATTCTTGGTATAATGGTCTATCCTCTACACACAGGGAAGGCTCCATTGTATATAAAGAACAGCCCTGGGAGACCAGCACAGGGCAGGGAAAGACTGCACAATGAAAAAGAAAACAGTGCATTTTAGACCACTGTGAAAGAGGACCTAGGAAATCACTCTCAAAAGATGGACAAAGAAACTACTATCCCAATGAGTAAACAAGACCATTAAAAATTAATGAGGGGACCAGTTCACTTAGTTTACAGCCCTTTCGTTAGTATCTACTATGTGTATGTTACAAGGAAGACTAGCACAGGTAAGAATTTTATATTACATGCCCCAAAGAGCATGGACTTCCACAAACTTAGAATATACAAGACCAGGGATAGGGGAACCCACATAGAACAGAAAACAAGTTATTGCCATTTAAGGATTAATCTAAATTCTTATTCCATTATGTCAGATCAATCCTAAGCAGTGTGGATGATTTATTTTCGTGTGGTGTGCAAAGAACCTGGTGATCTGCTGCTGCAGCAACAATGCACACTCCTGGAGCCTGGGCTGCCTACAAAACAGGCGATAAAGGCTGTGAGGTTAAGATGGAGCGTGCACATCCCGCCTGAAATGCAAAGCCGCGACCATAAGTGGATAAGCGCTCTGGGGATTTATTTCTGTTTCGGTGAGTTTTAGTAAACCAGTTATGGGAAGAGGCTCTAGTATCAGCTGTGGCTTATGTCCCTAAGCCTCACTCACTGACCTTTAAGAGTCTAACTTCCAAATTTAAATGGCCATCGTCAAGTAGTCTAGGCTCCAAATTTAGAGATCAAGAGGCTAATTTTGGATGGCATTTTTAGGTTGAGGGGGCTGGTTGATCAAACCCTTTTAAAGCTCCTTTCTACTCCACTCAGTGTTTAGAGAGAACAGATGAGAGGCACTAAGATAAGCAATCATATAGCTTATGTGACCCATGTTAAGGGCCAAGAGCTATGAAATCCACCAGTTTGTTAAAGAAATATCATAGCTGACAGAGAGGCAAAGGGGATATTGAACTCGCTGGCTGTGAGGGAGGTGTGTACATCCTGAAATTTCTTTTCCATAACTACACTGAGAATGTTAAAAATGCAATACAGGATTCTTCTTGGCAGAGAGGGTGCTGTAGACAGGTCAAAGGGCTCCTGAAACCCAGTGCTTCCAAATCTCTCTCCCTAGTGCAAATGGAGACATCTCTACTCTCCCCTAGGTCCAGGGTGAGCTTTTGTGTTGCTAATTCAACCACCTGCTTCCCAGCGGGACCCTAGAAACCATCCCCAATGTGTAAGACATTTTTAAAGCTTTCTAAAGGGGGTGATGCACCACAGTATCTCCTCCTCTGTAACATCAAGCATTTATAAAACACTTCCCTGTCAAGGAGAGCTCTGACCAGTCATCTTTCTGTTGGAAAACAATTTCAAGTTCCTACACCTTCAGTTACTCACGGATGGGATTCTAAGTAATAAAGTCAAATATCTTCTTTCTGCATCAGCTTGCTACAAGGGGCAGTAATCTCTAACTCTGAGGTAGCACAGCCATACAGCAATGAGTCTCCTTGGAATTTATCCTTTGATCCCATAGAACTATCCCCTTTTAAATTGCTAATTACCTGGCTAAAGCATTGAGTTAGAATTTAATCATCTTTTCTCCCAGAATTATTGGTCACCCAGGTAATAGGGAGAGAGTATATCACTACTGCAGAACCACCGGGATAATTTGTCTGAGAAAGCATGGCAACTAAAAAAGGAAACACACAAGCAAGAACTAGAGCCCGCACAACACAAATCATAACGTATCTTTGGTATCTCGTTAGAAATCATGTTAATATTCTCCCATCTCCTTGAAGCTTAGGTTGGAAACGTGTACTGTTTTATGTTAGTGCTCATTTCACTCTTCCTAATATATGACAAGTCTGTAGTGTTTTTTATGTCTGTGACATACCTCTAATCTTCCAGAACACACAGTAAAACAATGCTTTCCTTAAGAAGTGAGGCAGGGTGACTGACATTTGCATGAGTACCTGTGCTCCCCGGCTCACCCCACTATAATTACTACCTTCGATCTCAGCGAAGAAAAGTCGGCAAAGGGAAGCGAGAGGAGTCAAGAGAGACACTGGTGGGCACCAGAGTGTCGCAGGATACACTGGCAGGTAAGTCACTATATTATTTGCTTTTTAGCATCTCATGACTCTTGTGGTTGACCAGGCAAAGTAGGGGAGGAGAGACAAAGGACAACGTGTTGGTTTAGCACATATGTCATACTGAAGTGGCTTTTTTTTTTTAAGTTTTCAAATTTTCCACCTGGCTTTTTAAGAGCAGGAGTTATTTCATGGTGATTTTCCAGCAGGCTTTTCTGAGGTAGATAAAACACGAACAGTAAGTAGTCTGACTGAATGCAGAGGGTAGCGAAAGCCTGTGTGGGTAGGATTAGTTTGAAAGAAATGTCAGTGGTGAAAGCTGAGCCTGTCATATACAACACTACAGAAAAGAGGGACAGGGTCAAGGCTGTCTGCCATCTAGACAGGGCTTTTAGAATTTAACAGGTGGGAGATAGGCTCATCTGGCTAGTAAAGAACAGAGCTGTGGGAACAATACAGAGCAAGAGAAGAGCCTTGGTTAGTGCAAGCTAATCAAGACAAGGCAGATAACAGCAAGAAATAGGTATCCCTCAGGGACTTAGTGATCAAGAAGGAACATACACTACAATATCTTAAGAGTCTAAAAGCAACCAACAGGCCTGAAGTTTTAAACTGCCTTCTGTTGTCGGCTATGTTTGGATACAGAACAAGTTTTGCCTCCTTCCTGAGGCCTCTCGTTTGTACACAGCTATTGCAATTGAATTAAGCATGCCAGGGAAAACCAAACCCCAACTAAATAATCAGTGACATGGATTTTGAACTCCTTTTTCTGCCCATTTGAGTTGGTGATGAACAGGCTGGTCTGGCTGAGACCCAGCAAGGTTAATACTCCCAGCTGGGGCCCTTCTTTCTGGAGAATCACCATTGTCGTCACAGGCAGATGCTCTACTTTTAAATGAACATGCCATCGTAGGCCAAATGTTAGTAGTTAAACACCATCGTCACAGAAACACACAAAGCTATAGTCAAGTTCACAAACACAGCTGGTGGATAAGAAACTCTTAATGAAGGAAAGAAACTTGCTATTGGCTCCAAGTCACTCATCACGACTTCCGAAACACTTAGACTGAGATGGTTTTATAGGAGAGAGAATAAAATAATAATTATTGGCCTCAGTTTCTCTCCCCGGTCTATGAATAAACATTTGTCAGAACACCCACTAGAACAAGAGGACAATTACACATAGTGTTCTCGTGAGTTGATGTAGACTCTCTGAGGGCTGCTGCTCTGATGACGGCTGTCGGGGCTCCCGTCATGGTGGCACATCTTACTGTAAAGGGGGTACATCTGCTGAATCCCGTCTTCCCCCACCGGATTCTCTGCTTCATAGTCAAATCTCCTGCTATTGAGTCCATTCTGGAAATGCAAACATTGCTTACATTAGCAGAGCAGCTGTTCGCCTTTCTCTAGCACTTTGGTAAAAACAGGCAAGAATAGAATTCATTACAGTCTGTGTCTCTGATTCATTACCCCACGAGCTATTCAATGGCAAGGTAAAGTTCAACAACTTATCATTTTCCAGTCATTTGTTACGTACAATACCTGAAGAAGAGTGATGGCAGCTCTTAAATAGAAAATTGTGACTAATGGGAACTGTAGTCAGTTTCAGGTTTCAAAATTTGGAATTGGTATCGGCTAAGGTAAACTGGAGAAAAACAAGGCTGTGAACTTCAGGAGTCCCTCGGCAAGGCTCAAGCTCGGCAGGAGTACATGAGACATACAGAGGATTAAATCAAACAACCAAAACAAAACCAAAAGAAACCTCGGGATTCAGCACTGGGGAATCAAGGAAAAGACACAGCGAAATGAACTGGTATTTGACCGTGTGCCTGATACAACTGAGACTAAGAAACGCTGTCAAAAATATCCTTGTCTTGATCTTTTTTCCTTGCTGGACCTTGGGTCACAGTTGACACTATAAAATGAACCCCCTGATGCTCTGTGGTGTCTCTGATACTGACTCATCTGCCTGATTATTCATCTCATAAAACTTGATTACTTCTAAGAGGGACAAGCAACTCAAGGACTTTACAAAACCATACTACAGATGCTCAAATAGCAGAATGATGAATAAAGTGAAATTTCATGGAAATCAGATGATATTTTAACAAGCAGCGTGGCCACCAGCTATGCCTAGGCTGACCCCCACAACAGGCCCGCGTTACTTACAGAGCGCTGGAGACCGCCAGCCTTTCTTTCTTCGAACTGAATCTGCAAAGGCAAGTGTTCAGTCTGGAGGAAGAAGACAGAAAAAGACATGCACTTTAAAGCACCAAGTACATGATAAAACAGATCAACGAAGACCACGGAGACTCCTATGTTTAAAAGAGCCGATCATCTCTTGTTAAAGGTCTGCCAACTAAGCAAAACATTCCCGATGAGGATGGGAAAAGCAACTTCATTTTTTGAGAGCTTGTCTCTCTCTCTCTCTCTCCTGGCTCCAGGCTTCTTCTGGAAGGAAGAAAATAGACAGAACATCTGCTGCAGAAGCTCTCATGCAAACTTGTTTACATCTTACTTGAGCGAGGACTCGGCACAGAAGGTCTCTCGCCTTCTCTCAGCGGAAGAGTCTGAGATTTTGAATCTGCTAAAAGTAGTTTGGGTGAAATGAAAGGTTATTTTTTACTTTTATCTATAGATGTATATACGGTCACGTTTTCCTTCGTGCTGTTACTCCCTGGCCCTCAAACCCACACAGATCACGAAGAGGAAGAACCTTTCTCAGCTTCCCTTTAGTTTACAAACGCATATCACAATTGTGTGGTTATTGGCTTGTCACCTTCACTAGATCGAGGGTGCTGGTTGGAGTATTTTAGAAACATTATCTCATGTAATCTTTTTAATTCTGTAAAACCGATGTCTGTATTTTATAGACGACTAAAACTGAGGCTCTGAGTGGTTAAGTAAGATGTCTCCAGTCACGTAGCTGGGAAGTGGTGGTTTGTGGTTCAAACAGGGCTGTGTCTGATTCCTAATCCTGTATTATTACATCTCCTGCTTCCAGCTCAGTGCCTGGAAAATAGATGTTCAATAAACATAATAAAAGAAGGCCGGAGAGTCTCAGCATGTAGACACACCTATCAACATGCTCTCCATTTTACTGCCTTTGCTTATGTGTCCTTTTGGTCTGGAAGGTCGGTCCCTGAGTCTCTGGCAGTTGAAATGCTACCCATCCATCTCAGCCTGACTACAGTCATTTTTTCCCCAGAAGGCCTTTCCACATTGCCCATCAAAGTTAATTTCTTTACTCCCAGCTTTCCTGTTGTTCTTGTTTATGCCTCTATTATAGCCCACAGCATGATCTATCTGTTTTATAGTTCCTAATGTCTGTATCTTTCAAGCCCAGTAAACAGTGAGCCTTTCTTGGCCATCCTCCTCCATCCCCATACCCTAGCCTGAGGTTCTGCGATAGTAATAAGTCAGTAGTTAACTAATGAATTTATTGAAATCTAAATTATCAATTCTTCATATCCCATGTTAGTGTCATCCAAATAATTCTTCATATCCCATGTTAGTGTCATCCAAATTATAAACTATCTGTGACAAATTCATTCCCCCTATTGTATTCTGCATGATTCTATGGTGCTTTCCACATGACCACTTGATACTGACAGTACCCACCGGTACAAGTCCAAGGCCGGGCCAGCTTCATGGACGTGTGACCAGACGCACAGGACCTGGTGCTCAGAAGGGTCCCACTTTGGGGTTTAATGCTCTGTGGTTGCATCTCCGATTTCTTAATTTTATTGTGAATTTGTGTTTTGTAAGGGGTATAATGGGACAATGGAACATTCTTCAGGGACTTGCAGCCTCAGTTCAAGGGTGTCCTGCCTCCTGCCGCCTGTCTTCGATTTGGTTCTTGGTCACCATTCCCCCATCCTGGTGTCCCAGGCCCCCCTGGCCTTCCCCTCCCTGCCCTCGTCCAGTGACTACAGCTGCCCTCTGCCCGGGCAGGGCCCCGACCTGATACAGGGGAGGTTGGGGTCAGGGGTGCACACCCTGAACATCATGGCACAGCTGGCAGATGTCTGGGGGACACATCTCAGTGAGGGTGAGCCTCCCTCTCACCCCTGATCTAGGGACCCAGTATTGCCATCTTGATATTCTTAATTTTTAAACAAGGGGCCCTGCATTTTCACTTTGCACAGAGCCTCATAATTATGTAGCTGGTCCTGGTCCAAGGAAAACAGACTCAGAAAAAAAAATACCCAAAATTAAAATTAGCATTTTCTTTTGTTTCTTTGCTGTGTAAGATTATTCCTGTTGCTGTTCCCCTTCCCTTAATATAGGTAACTGATGAATGATGTTACGTCACTGTCTAATTTGACGAGAGGCAGGCCAGTGAGAAGCTTCTCTGTAGAAAGAGCAAGTGTCCTTCTCCCCACTGGTGGCAGTGTGGCAGAAGCAGGGGTGCAGGCAACACTAAAAGAAACCACATTCTAGAAATATGGTGATTACAACCTCAAGAGTTCAAGAGAAGACTTGGTTGGGCTATGTGCTATTCTATATTTATACTATAAAATTCCAAATGGTAAATTTAATGACCAGAAAATAAATTCTCATTCGCACTTTCCTGAACACTCTAGGTAAAATTTGCATTTGATCATTATCAACGAAACACAGTAACAAGCTTTGAGTCCTTAGAAGCCAGTATTCATGGAGGACACAATGGATGATGCAGCAACATGAGTAACAACACAACCAGTATTAAATCAATAGTGTTGGGGAATTATAGAGGCAGGAAAATCTATTTCATTTCAACACAAAGAGATTTTAAAGAGCCATGGCTTTGCGAGTAATAACTCTAAGAGACATAAAATTAGCCAAAAGTGGTACATTTGACAATAAAGGACAAGAAGAGAGAGTTCCTAGACCTGAACTGGAAGAAATGGTGCCTGGAGACTATGAACAGTCTTCACGTGCACTGACTGGACAATAAGCAAATACCTAAGTTCCTCTTCTCCATCCAATATATAACCTTCATCTATAACCACTGTACCTCACATGAGCTCATGAATTTTGTAACACAGTATTTATTCAAATTGTTTACACAGGAGCCCCATATACTCTAGGGACGGCCGTGCATTAGGGATTAGGGGCTACGGAAAAGAATGCTGTGCTTGCCTCTGCACTGTGTGGCCATCTGTACTGTGTGGCCACAAGATACACAAGGAACTTAATTTTATCTAGCAGTGGGTGGGTACATGTGCTCTCTTTCTGCTAGTCCATAAACTACCTGAAGTGTTGCATATTCTGATTTTTAAAAAAACTTAATGACCACAGTATGCAGAAAAGTGTCTTGCATAATACCTCACTTGTTTGGTGCCTAATATATAGGTACTGAATTAACATATAATACTTCGACGGATACACAGCGTATATTATTCTACTATCTTTGCATTTTTTTTCCTAGAAAGTTTTGGGCTGCTCTGAATCTCTAATACATATTTCAATTTCCCTATTTATGGGGACGATCTTGCAGCAATTTCTTTTGAGCTACAACCCATATTCACTTACCTGACTTACCAAAGTCACGTACACTTTCATTCCTGGCTTCCAAGGTGCTAACAACACTAGCTTTTCAAGTTTTATTATATGTTATCTTAAATATTTTACCTTCTCTGACTCACATAAATAAACCAAAACCTTTATTCTTTAATATGTATTATATCTTAACCTGTTTCCATTTAGACAATATTTTAAAATCCCATAAACAGAGCTTTTGAAGTTGTTAAGGTTTATTTTCAGTGATGACAGAACCAAGATTTGAAGTTGCTATTGTCCATGAGGTCTACAGTAACTCTGGATACTCTGCTTGATCTGGCAATAGAAAAACTTCAAATGAGAGTTCCATTTGGATCCATTATCCCCACTACCAAATTTGAGTCCTTTTGGTCTTCTATTTTGCTTCATAATTTCATCCTCAAAATGTTCTGTACTTCCTTCCTTGGAACCAAGTCTCCCTTATGCCCCAACTCTGTCATTGTGATTTATAAACCTTAAACATTGTTCTTTTTAAACACATTCTCCTACCTTCCCAAACTTTTCCCTAACATGTTCCCTCTAATTCCAAGACCAAATGGCATCTGTCTCTTCCAGAATTTTCTTAAGCCTTGAGAAAGCAAGATGCCTTTTAACTACTGCAAATCGCTCCCACATCTACAAGAACTTCCACGTCATTCTCTTATCTTTCAACTCTCTTGCTCTCTTACTTTATTTTGCCATGAATTCCTTCCTCCTGGCATACAAACATGTTAAAGCATCTGTCATCTTAAGAGAGAAATGAAAAGATAATATTTATTAAAACCTCAATTTCTTAAATTCTAAAAGGTCCTTAACTTACCTCTTAAAACCTCAGCTTAACAAGATACTTATATCTCATTACCTGCTGAAGGACCATCCATCTTCCCTCAGTTTCTAAGGTTGTAAGTGAAGACATACTAAACACCCTATACCCTCACACCTAGCATGTAATTGGTCTCTCCTCCACTGCTGCCTTCCCAATTCAAGCATTTGCTAAGCTTCCCCGTCACACGCTTGGGTAATTTTTCATTGCCACTTATAGCACACCAGACATAACCAAATATTTTAATGTGCACTCACTATTTTTTATGGAACCAGAGAACCTTAGAGTATAAATTATATGAAGAATGCATGAATAATGACTAAATTACTTAATTACTTTGATTCTACCTAAAATCTTGGCCAGTCTCTTAGAAATGGAGCAAATTACTACACATTGCCCTCTTATGCCTGTGAAGAAACTCTGAATCCTTGATAATACAATATTTTGTATGACTCTTTCCTTTTTTTTTTTTTTTTTTTGGTGAGGAAGATCAGCGCTGAGCTAACATCCGATGCCAATCATCCTCTTTTTTTTGCTGAGGAAGATTGGCCCTGGACTAACATCCGTGCCCATCTTCCTCTACTTTATAGGGGATGCCGCCTACAGCACGGTTTGACAAGCGGTGCCTCGGTGCGTGCCCGGGATCTGAACCTGTGAACCCCGGGCGGCCAAGGTGGAGCACGTGCACTTAACCACTGCACCACCGGGCTGGCCCCTGATTCTTTGCTTTTTAGTTTGCTTCTTTTTGTGTTTTTGTTATTCTCTCAATTCCACTGGTGACAACGGGAATCATGTCCCTTTTTCTCCTCCTGTATCAGAATTTCAGGTTAATACCTATGAATCATGTTGAAATTACTTTCCACTGGACTCTAAATAGAGAAGTTTCTGGAATTTCTGGGTCACAGGACACCCAGTCATTTTCTCTGAGCTGAGTTCTTGCCCCACGACCTTCAGTATTCTTCTGGTCTATTTTATACAATATTCACATCTGTCAGCATTTTCTCTTTCTTCCCATTATGCCCCCATAAGGCATTTTAAAGGGTTTCATCCCATTGACATATCTTGTTCCAATGCTTCTTCCTTATACTGACAAGTGATACATTTTTACTTCCGCTTCCAGTCATGATGGGGAACCTATACCAGACTTGTTGTCCTGCCATAAATTACTAGAAATCTACACAAAATATATGAAACAACAGTTTTCAGACACTGGACAACTGTGCTGCAAAGGACTGGGATCTCAGAGAATGGGAACACACACACACACGCACACATACACCACGTACACACAGTGATCCTCTGATGGCCCTGATTTTTCTGCTGATTCAGAAAGAGGAAAACCCAAGAAGAGCACAGGGTCTTACTGAGCTGAGGAAACAGAGTTCAGGATTCCAGCAAGCTGAGGTGGCTGTAATCTGTAGGACAGGGTATTAAAGAGAAGGACAATTCTCACTGAACATGTGAGACACTCAGTAGAGCCCAGGGTCATGCGTTAGGAGTAAGGTTAAAGTAGCTCTAGAGGATAGACTATTCCAGAACTAGCCTAACAAAGCTTAAAAAGAAACTTCCAGATATCAAGTTGACCTTAAAGTAAATTAACTGACTGCCAGAAAAATAAACCAATTCTTATCAAGGAATGATAGAAAAATTCTAATAATTGACAATATAACATTCATAATGTCCAGCACCCAATTAAAATGTACTGAACAAGAAAAAAAAAAGGCAGGAAAAAAATAAGTCAATAGAAACAAACCTTGAAATGACAAATACGATGGAATCAGTAGACAAGAATTTTAAAACAGCTATTATAAATATGTCTAAGGATATAAAGGAAAATATGAACATAATATGCAAATTGAAAACTGTGAAAAAGAACCAAAGAGAACTTTTAGAAATGAAAAAATATAATATGTGAAATAAAAAAGTCACTGCATGGCCTTAATAGACACTGCAAAAGAAGAGATCAGTGCACTTGAAGACAGAAACTATCCATACAAAGAGCAGAAGGGAAAAGGCTGAAAATAAATTGAAGATAGCCTTAGTGATCTGTGGAATATTATCAAGAAATCTACCATTTGTGTAATTGGAATCACAAAGGGAAGAAAAGACAGGAAAAAATATTTGAAGAATTGTTAAAATTTTCCAAATTCGATGAAAAATATAAACCTAGAATTCTAAGCTCAATGAACCCCAAGAAGGGAAAACATAAAGAAAACTACTCCAACACATTTCAAAATCCAATTGCTGAAAACCAATAATAAAGAAAATCCAAGATGTAGCCAGAGGAAAAAATAAGATACAGCACATATAGGGAAATAAAAATAAGATACAGTACATATAGGGAAATAAAAATAAGATACAGCACATATAGGGAAATAAAAATAAGATACAGCACATATAGGGAAATAAAAATAAGATACAGTACATATAGGGAAATAAAAATAAGAATTATCACCGGCTCCTCATCAGAAAAAACTGAAGGCCAGGAAATAATGAAGCTACAGCTTTAAAGTACTGAATGAAAAAACAAAGTCAAACTAGAATTCTATATCCCACAAAAATATTCAAAAATGAAGGTGAAATAAAGAAATTTTCAGACAAATGAAAGCTCAGTGAAGTTGTTGTCAGCAGACCGATACCATAAATAATGTTGCGGGAAAGTTCTTCAGGTTGAGGAAAACTTATTCCAAAGAAAACCTCATCAACTTTTTAAATTTTTAACAAAGATACATTACAGTCTAAAACATAAATAAAATGTATAAGAATAATAAGGAAGGCAGGGAGGAAATTGAAGTATATATTGAAGTTCTTACATGATACATGAGGTAGTATAATGTTATATTAAGGCAGATAGGGCTAAGTTAAAAATGCACATACTAAACCCCAGAGAGATCACTAAAAAAGGAGAACAAAGAGGCATAGTTAATAATTCAATACAGGAGATAAAAAATACTAAAAATACTCAGTTAATGTAAAGGAAGGCAAGAAAAGAGGAGGAAAGGAACACAGAATTGAGGGGGCAATAGAAAACAAAATACAAGATGGTGAACTTAACCCCAAATATAGCAATAAATATATTAAATAAGAACAGACTAAACATAGCAATTAAAGTCAGGGATTTTCAGACTGGGTTTACCCAGTCTTTTTGAAAAGCAATACTCAACTAGATGTTATCTATGTGAAATCCATTTTAAATATAAAGATATAGTTGGGTTAAAAGTGAGAGGATGGAATACATGTACCCTGAAAACATGAATCACAAAAAAATGGTTAAAAACTGGAGCAGCTATATTAATATCAGACAAAATGAGTTCATGACAAGCAAAATTACCAGAGATGAAGAACTGTTCATAATGATAAAAGGATCAACTTATCAAGATGACATGACGTAACAATTCTAAATGTGTATGTACCCAATAAGAGAGCTACAAAAACACATGAATAACTGACAAAACTGAAAGGAGAAATAGACACACTCACAATTATAGTTGGAAATAACACTCCTGTCTCAGTAACTGATAGATATGTAAACTGAAAATCATTATGTATAAAGACTTAATACTATCAATCAACATGACCTAATTGACACTTATAGAACACTACACCCAGCAACAGCAAAACAACTATTTGTTTCAGTGCACATGGAACATTCAGTAAGACAGACTATATGCCAGGCAATAACAGAAATCTCAATACATTTAAAAGGATTGAAATCTCACAGATATATTTTCTAATCATAACAGAATTAGTGAGAAAGTGATAACAAAAACATATTTGAAAAACTGCAAAACATTTGGAAATTAAACAACATACTTCTAAATAACTCAATGGCCAAAGAAGAAATAATAAGGGAAGCTAGAAAATATTTTGAATTGAATGATAATGAAGTCATAACATATCAAACTTTGCAGGATTTCAAAGAAGTGCTTAAAGAAAAATTTATAGCTATAAATTCTTGTATTAGAAAAGAAGAAAGGTCTCAAATTAATGATCTAAGATTCTTCTTTAGGAAGCTGAAAAAAGAAAAGCAAATTAAATCTAAAGGAAGTAGAAAGAAAGACATAATAAAGAGTGAAAAAATCAGTCAATAAATAATGGACAAACATTGAACAAAATTAATGAAATCAAAAGCTGGTTCTTTGAAAAGATTAATACAATTGGAAAACCCCAGTAAGAAAAAAAGAGAAACACACACCAATACCAAAAAAAAAAAAAAGGTGACATTACGACTGATCCCAGAAAAGTTGGAAGCATAAAAAAGATGTTATGAACAGTTTGGTGCCAGTTAATTTTGACAACCGAGATGAAATGGACAGATGTCCTGAAAGACATGATGAAAATCCTTTCCACAGAGAAACTCCAGGCCCAGATGGAATCACTAGTAAATTCTATCAAACATTGAAAGGACTAATACTCTTAAATTCTTTCCGCAAATGAGAGAAAAGAGAACACTTTATAACTCCTTTTATGAGATTAGCATCACTCTGATATCAAAACCAGACAAGGATATTACAAAAACGGAAAATTAAAGATTTTTACTCATAATATCCCAAAACCTTAAACCAAAACAGTCCTCAACAGTTGAATGAATAAACAAATTATGGTATCTTCATAAAATGGGATGCTACACAGTTATTCATGCAACAATATGGATCTCAAAAGCATTATGCTAAGCAAAAGGAACTGGAGACAAAAGAGTACACTGTGATTCCCTTTAGGTGAAGTTCTTTTAAAAAGGCCTAACTAATATATTGTGATAGAATCACCTTAGTAGTTGCCTGAGGCAGGAGCTTGGGGGTGGGGGGCAGGAGAGGAGTGGTGGTGGCAGAGGACCTGTATGAAATTTTTCAGACAACAGAAATGTTCTTGATTGGGGTAGTGGTTACATCAATGCACACGTTTGGCAAAGCTTATCAAATTGCAAACTTAAAATGGTGCAAAGTACTATGTAAATTATACCACAATTAAGTTGAGTTTTAACAAAACTATACCTTTCCATTTCATCATTTGGAGAAGCACGCATGGGGAGGTGAAGTAGGATGCGAAGTCAATGACCATCTGGAACCCGGCATGATACACGTACATAGTAAACCCTCAATAAATGCTTTATAGCAGATTGTCCTTGATGCAGTTTCTTGGCTATAGAATCCAACTGTCTGTGTTCTAGTGACTGAGTTCCTAATCTATAGAGATGACTTTACCACACTAAAGGAGTAACACATAAAGAAATGCCTACCGTACATAATTCACCAAGTATGGACTCCTCCAGGCATAGGGATATTACATTCCTATCTAGTAAGTACCTCTCTGAAAGAAGTTATAAAACATTACTAAAACTGTGAACCAAAGGTCAATTTTCCCTTCCACTTTTTTAATAGTTGTGAGAGTAGCTGGCCGTGTCGCATGAGTAACAACTATAAAGATGGTGTTCTAATCAAGTAAAATTTACAATATTAATTAGGCACTTGCTTAATGAGATACACAATTGTTACTGTTCTCCAAGTTAATTACCCATAAGGGTAAGCTATTCACATGAATGTCTCTTATTATTCTAGCAGACCCTTGGCATTCACAGATTTAACATTGCTGGTTTTAACCATTTATAAGTGAGTTTAAAAAGGTTATGACAGGTTGTAATTTGTAATTTTATTGACACACAACTTTGAATCAAGACCTAGGAGGTTTTTGTGACGGGTTAATCATTTAGCTAGTTAATGAGCTTAGCAACCACTCAATATCCATCTTTCAATGTGTTTCTGTTATTCTCAACTCTTATATATGAGTTTTATAAAAGATAGGGGTATTTAGGAATGTACAGTTTCTCAAAAGCCTGTGAAGTATCCTCTATGAATGTCAAGGGAGGGACTATATTATTAATCAACCTTTTTCTTTTAAATTTAGAAATGTTTCCTTATTATTTTTTAGTTAATCCTTAGTTCTCTGGTATCTACAATCAGTCATGACGAATGCAGATTGCCACTACACATTAGACTGGTTGAATATATAAAGTCTGTCTGGCTCTTATTCCCCAAGACTTGAGATTTATTTGCTTACAACTCCTCTTTCCCAGTGTCTGAGAAGTGAGGTTCACTTCTGTGTTCTGTCCATGCATCCTATCCTATAAATCCTTTTCTGTTAATCCCTAAGCGGCTGACAAGGAGGTTTCCCCCAAGCCTCACCTGGTGCATCACGGAGCAGATGCTCAGTGAACGCTTGCTGACATAGTATCCGTGCACAGGATCTGTTCTGACTCCCACTCTTAGTCAGGGATCCCCACCGAGGCCTTGGGAGCTGGAGTATGTTGGGAAACCTGTGACACTTGGACTAGAAACCTTGGTGTCTGAATTCCTAACTGTAAGGAACAGGGCAGAATTAGATCTGAATTGGTTCATGAGAAGGGAGTGAACACCATGAAAATAGGTTCTAGATCCTTGCTAGTCAGGAATCTTGTAAAGACTGGAGGAGAGGGTCTAGGTTAAAGGAGGCAAGACAGGGCACAGAAGTTGGCTCAATAATGCCCACAGGGTTAAAACAGACATCATGAGGCTCACCTTAGGCAAAAGAACAACTGCAGCTTGTAAGGACTGACAGATTCTTCTCCTACTCCCTGCCTCTTAAGGTAGGCGTTGTACAAGATGCTTTAGATGTGCTCATATCCTTATACTATCTGCTTGAGGTAACGTTACCTTTGTTCTCATAATAAAGACAACGAAGCTGACACTTAGAGGGATAATGCAATGTTCCCAAGTTCATAGAGCTAAGATTCAAACTCATGTTTATGTAATTCTGAAGTCTGTGTCTTAAACCATCACACAGGACTGCCTATCTTGAGTATATCCAGTCTTTTCCTAATTTAACTGCACAAGGGGATTGAAAAGCAGGGAGAAATGAGCATCTGAGAGGGGAGAGGGCATAAATCTGAGGGGAAAGACTGGTGACACTCAGTACTTGCCAGCTTTGCCACCTACTCTGAGATATCTTCATCTGAACTGGCCAAAGAGCAGCTACGCCTTAAGTTACTTCACCTCCTGATTGGGCTCCAGCCTCGACTAAAGGAAAACAAAGGCAAGGCTTTTCTTTTTTTTTTTTTTTTAATTTTTATTTATTTATTTTTTTCCCCCAAAGCGCCAGTAGATAGTTGTATGTCATAGCTGCACAGCCTTCTAGTTGCTGTATGTGGGACGTGGCCTCAGCATGGCTGGAGAAGCGGCACGTCGGTGCGCGACCGGGATCCGAACCCGGGCCGCCAGCAGCGGAGCGCGCGCACTTAACAGCTAAGCCATGGGGCCGGCCCAAGGCAAGGCTTTTCTTTTTTTTTTCTTTTTTTTTTTTTTACTGCAGTAACATTGGTTTATAGCATTATATAAATTTCAGGTGTACATCATATTTTGATTTCTGTATAGATTACATCATGTTCACCACCCAAAGACTAATTACAATCCATCACCACATACATGTGCTTCATCATCCCTTTCGCCCTCCTCCGTCCCTCCTTCCCCTCTGGTAACCACCAATCCAATCTCTGTCTCTAAGTGATTGTTTGTTGTTGCTGCTGTTGTTGTTTTGGTGAGCAAGATTAGCCCTGAGCTAACATCTGTTGCCAATCCTCCTCATTTTTGCTGAGGGAGATTGGCCCTGGGCTAATATCCATGCCCATCTTCTTCTACTTGACATGTGAGACGCCTGCCACAGCAAGGCTCAATAAGGGGTGCTTATCCAAACCTGCGAACCCCAGGCTACTGAAGCGGAGTGCACAAACCTAACCACTACACCGCCGGGCCAGCCCTTGTTTGTGTGTTTTTATCTTCTACTTATGAGTGAGATTGTATGGTATTTGACTTTCTCCCTCTGACTTGTTTCACTTAGCGTAATACCCCCAAGGTACATCCATGTTGTCACAAATGGCTGGATTTCATCGTTTCTTATGGCTGAGTAGTATTTCACTGCGTATATATACCAAATCTTCTTATCATTCGTCCCTTGAGGGGCACCTAGGTTGCTTCCAATTCTTGGCTATTGTGAATAATGCTGCAATGAACATAGGGGTGCACGTATCTTCACACATTTGTGTTTTCATGTTCTTTGGATAAATATCCAGCAGTAGAATAGCTGGATCATATGGTAGTTCTATTCTTTATTTTTTGAGGTATCTCCATACTGTTTGCCATAGTGGCTGCACCAGTTTGTACTCCCACCAGCAGAGTATGAGAGTTCCCTTCTCTCCACATCCTCTCCAACACTTGTTGTTTCCTGTCTTAATTACAGCCATTCTGACAAGAGTGAGGTGATATCTCATTGTAGTTTTGATTTGCATTTCCCCAATAGTTAATGATATTGAACATCTTTTCATGTGCCTGTTGGCCATCTGTATATCTTCTTTGGAGAAATGTCTGTTCAGATCTTTTGCCCATTTTTTAACTGAGTTGTTAGTTTTTTTGTTGTTGAAATGTATGAGTTCTTTATATGTTTTGGATATTAACCCCTTATCAGATATATGGTTTGCAAATATCTTCTCCCAGTTGTTGTTAAGTTGTCTTTTCGTTTTGTTGATTGTTTCCTTTGCTGTGCAGAAGATTTTAGCTTGATGTAGTCCCATTCGTTTATTTTTTCTATTGTTTCCCTTGCCTGGTCAGACATAGTACTTGAAAATATGTTGCTTAGATGGATGATGAAGAGTGTACTGCCTATGTTTTCTTCCAGAAGTTCCATGGTTTCAGGTCTTACATTCAAGTTTTTAATCCATTTTGAGTTAATTTTTGTGTATGGTGTAAGACAATGGCCTACTTTCATTCTTTTGCATATGGCTGTCCAGTTTTCCCAACACGATTTATTGAAGAGACTTTCATTTTCCATTGTATGTTGTTGGCTCTCTTGTCGAAAATTAGCAGTCTGTAGATGTGTGGGTTTATTTCTGGGCTCTTGATTCTGTTCTATTGATCTGCATGTCTGTTTTTGTGCCAGTACCATGCTGTTTTGGTTACTATAGCTTTGTAGGATATTTTGAAATCAGGGAGTGTGATACCTCCAGCTTTGTTCTTTTTTCTCAGGATTCCTTTGGCTATTCTGGGTCTTTTGTTGTTCCATATAAATTTTAGGATTCTTTGTTCTATTTCTGTGAAAAATGTTGGTGGGACTTTGATGGGGATTGCATTGGGTAAATGAAGAAATGAAAGAAGAAATCAAAAAATACCTGGAGACAAATGAAAATGAAAATACGACATGCCAGAATTTATGGGATACAGCAAAAGTGGTTCTAAGAGGGAAGTTTATAGCAATACAGGCCTATCTCAACAAACAAGAAAAATCTCAAATAAACAATCTAACAGTGCACCTAAAGGAATTGGAAAAAGAAGAAAAAACAAAGCCCCAAATCAGTAGAAGCACGGAAATAATAAAAATCAGAGCAGAAATAAATGAAATAGAGACTAAAAAAACGATAGAAAAAAATCAATGAAACCAAGAGCTGGTTCTTTGAAACGATAAACAAAATTGATAAACCTTTAGCTAGAATCACCAAGAAATAAAGAGAGAAAACTCAAAGAAATAAAATCAGAAATGAAAGAGGAGAAATTACAATGGACACTTCAGAAATACAAATATAAGAGAATACTACAGAAAGCTATATGCCAAGAAATTGGATAACCTAGAAGAAATGGATAAATTCTTAGAATCATACAACCTTCCAAAACTGAATCAAGAAGAAACAGAGAATTTGAATAGACCAATCACCAGTAAGGAGATCGAAACAGTAATAAAAAACCTCCCAAAATATAAAAGTTCAGGACCAGACAGCTTCCCTGGTGAATTCTACCAAACATTCAAAGAAGACTTAATACCTATCCTTTTCACACTCTTCCAAAAAATTGAAGAGGAGGGGAAGCTTCCTAACTCATTCTACGGAGCCAACATTACCCTGACACCAAAACCAGACAAGGACAACACAAAAAAATAAAATTATAGGCCAATATCACTGACGAACATTGATGTAAAAATCCTCAACAAAATACTAGCAAATCGAATACTACAATACATTAAAAATGCCATACACCATGATCAAGTGGTATTTATTCCAGGGATGTAGGGATGGTTCAACATCCACAAATCAATCAACATGATACACCACATTAATAAAATGAAGAATAAAAATCACATGATCATCTCAGTAGATGCAGAGAAAGCATTAGACAAGATACAGCATCGATTTGTGATAAAAACTCTGAATAAAATGGGTCTAGAAGGAAAGCACCTCAACATAATAAAGACCATATATGACAAATCCCCAGCTACTATCATTCTCAATGGTGAAAATTTGAAAGCTATCCCTCTAAGAACAGGAACCAGACAAGGATTCCCACTCTCACCATTCGTATTTAACACAGTATTGGAATTCCTAGCCAGAGCAATCCGGCAAGTAAAAGAAATAAAAGGGATCCAGATTGGAAAGAAAGAAGCAAAACTGTCACTATTTACAGATGACATGATTTTATATATAGAAAACCCTAAAGAATCCACCATAAAACTTCTAGAAATGATAAATGAATATAACAAAGTTGCAGGATACAAAACCAACAAACAAAAATCAGTTGCGTTTCTATACACTAACAAAAACGAAGCAGCAGAAAGAGAAATTAAGAATACAATCCCATCTACAATTGCAACAAAAAGAATAAAATACCTAGGAATAAACTTAACCAAAGAGGTAAAAGATCTGTACACTGAAAACTATAAAACATTATTGAAAGCAACTGAAGAAGACCCAAAGAAATGGAAAGATATTCCACGCTCTTGGATTGGAAGAATTAACGTAGTTAAGATGCCTATACTTCTTAAAGCAATCTACAGATTCAAGGCAAGGCTTTTCTTGAGCAAGTTGAGCCTCAGTGTTTTTCTCTGACCCAGCCCAGGGCTGAACACATAATGGTCATTTGCTGTTGGATAATACTTAAAAAAAATCAATTTAAAGGGTATTTTTCCCTCCTGTTTTATTGTTTGTTTACACCCAGCAGTGATATAGTTAGTACCTTAAAATGCAATGCCCAGTCTCCTAATTTATAATATTAAAGATTGCAATGAGGCAGTTACAAGCAGAAATGACTACAGAATGTCCTCAATGCAAACTTTTCAAATGTAGGCTTAAATCACGGTTTATTTATAAGACAGAAGAATGTTAGATATTTTATCCTACGAGGTAACATTGGATTTTTCTCAAGTCACCACAGAATTACAATAGCCTAGTTGTTGCTGAAAATGTTGTCTTACCCCAAGGGGGACAGTGCTCCTTCCTGTCACTGGTAAATGAAATTTATTACTTCTACTGAGTATACATTCTAGATTTTAATTTTTCAAAGTGAAATTGGATATGACACATTTTAATGAAATTTCTTGTCTTGGTTTCGGTATCACTTAATCCTTACATTAAAATAACACAAGAAGGGGATACCTCACCTAAATTGTAATATGTATGCAAAGCAAAGTACCTAATTAAAGCAGACAGAGGATAAAGGTGATAGAAAATTATTTGCAGGCAAACTAGATACCCATATACAATACTAAGATGTCCCCAAACATAAATCCTACCCATTTCCAGGGCACAAATGAAACGATTATGCATTCATATGCGCTATTTTCCATAACTAACAAATACCTGCACATTTTAACACCAGAATGCTGTGCTGTCCTTGTCACAGTGGGCATCTTTGCTCTTCAACCCCTTGTCCTAATGCTGTACCAGATTACCCACTCAGTCCACTTCATCTCCAAAACTGACCAGAAGGTAAATCTTCAATGCAGAGCTGTTAATGTAATTTGATCCACACACCCAAACACCCTCAAAAAAGATATTAACTGCCTCTTCTGTATCAGGCACAGCACTGTACCCCAAGCCACTATGTGCAAAAATATTATTCAATATACTACCATATATGACCTTGTGAAAAGATGTGTTCTCGGAGAAAATATGACAAAAATCATCCCATTTCTGGCTTAGTTGTTGTAATGGTCAAAATTCTACATGCTAAAATAAGAACCAAACTCTAATTCCTCTCTAGAAATTATTAATATGGACCTTCCCAAATCTCATATTTAACCCAGCATCTAAGTTCCTTAACTCATAACACTGGAAAAAGATATTCCGGTAAGAACTTCTATGTGGTTAATAATTTACATTATTCTTAAAGAAAAAGATAAAAAAAAAAAACCTAAAAAATGCCTCCTAAAATCTTTAACACTAAACGTATTTCAGATGGTGAAACAAAAGGCAATATACTAAATGTAGAACACCACTACCCTTATGTTCTTTCCTATTGAAAGGTGAGATAATACCAACAATCTACTTTTTCTATTGAGGATGTAACTAAAAGGTAGAAAATGAATATGGAAAGGTCTTTATCCATTTACTTAATGGTTACTATCCCATAAACCACCTAAGGAATTCCTTGAACATATTTAGTTAATAATTACATGTACTTTTCTTTGGGGTCTTAAATTTAATTGAATGGTCTTTTTCACCATTTTCCTGAAGGGAAAAAAGAAAATATAGATGACGTATACTATTTCTCCTTCTGAAGGAAGATAACCTAATAAGGGTAAAGTAGGTGAGACAGAAAGAGAAATCACCTGCTCTGGAAAGCTAATATTAACCTTCAGAGACACCAATTTTGTAAATATAAACCCCAAAGTAGGCAGTTTTGTTTGAATTAGAGACATAAGTGGAACCCATTTGGCATTTCCTTGCATCCAGCAACTAAAGTCTTAAGCGACCTGCATGAAGGCACCTCGGGCTGGAATCGAGCTCATGAGTCAAGCACAGCCAGAACGCGTCAGTGATCGGAATGAAGGTTCAGAGCATCAGCGGTTTGAGGAGGAAAGTGAAGCAGATGACACAAAAGGAGGAGAATCCCTCCAGGGGAGATACGTTGCTTAGCTAATAAAATGAGTCAAAGATCTTTTTTATATCTTCAATTTACCCTACAGTGTCAGTATTGAAAGTTTACATAGTGATATGCTCTTATTAGATGCTACTTTTCTATGAGGCAAGAAACACTGGTTACTAAAACTAAACAACAGTTCAAATAGCATTTTAGCTTTATGCACACATAATTTAAATGGCCAAACAGAGCTTGGGTATTTTCTATTAGCCACTAGAACCGGCTAACAACTATAAATAACAACAGGTCATCTACTTAGTCTGGGATTCATAAATGCCACTGCAAGATAACATTCCTTTACTTGATGGTGACAGGAGTCAGTCACTCTGCTATGACACCAGCATTTCCATTATATAAAACAAAGAACTAAATGCAGACTTTGGGGGCAACAGTAGAGAGAGTAAATAAAATTTAAAAAATATCAACTCAAAAGTATTTACATTAATTAAATACTAACAGTATTTAAGGTGACACAAGTTATCTACTCCCTGCCCCTGCCGGAATGGTCCTAGGCTAAGGACAACCCTGGCTGGAATTGATCACACCTAGAGAGGCTTCCTTAGGAGCCATCAGAAGTGCTGCTGAATCGCTGTGGCGGCCTGGGGTTCACCGGTTCGGATCCCGGGCGTGCACCGATTCACTGCTTGGCAAGCCATGCTGTGGCGGCGTCCCATATAAAGTGGAGTAAGATGGGCACGAATGTTAGCCCAGGGCCAGTCTTCCTCAGCAAAAACAGAGGAGGATTGGAAGATGTTAGCACACGGCTGATCTCCTCACAAAAAAAAAAAGAAGTGCTGCTGTAGCCATAGCAGCCCTTTCCTCAGTCCCATGCAGTTAGCCAGCGCAGACAGTGTTTCTGAGAAGTGCCATCATGTTTGGGATATCTGGCTTGAGATCTGATGGGATTTTTTTTGTTCTGCTTTCTATGAGAACTGAGCTCTACAGAGGTGAACTTAAGTCTTCTCTAAATAGACCAGAAATTAATAGTCTGTCCTGTGAAATAACCTCATCATTAGCAATACTCTACTAATGGGGATGCAAAAGAACTTATGGGCCCCTGCTCTCCAGTATTTACAACATTGTTTCATGTGGCTTGTCTTCCAAACAGTTAAACAACAAAGCAAGGCAGTTTGAATGTAAGTTCCTTCAAAGTGGGAAGCCTATCTTCCACTTTTACTTTTTCTTTTCTATCATAGTATCCAGCACACTGAGTGCATATAACCACCTGTTGATCTGATCTGATTATATGCCCAAATCACTACAGGTCCACAATTTCTTATCTAAAACTTTTAGGAACAGACATGTTTTAGAGTTCAGAATTTTTCAGATTTGTAGAAATGTGATAGGTACATATTTCATATATTTATAAAACATCTCCAGCAGGCTCTGGTATAGAACTTGATAATCAAGCATATAAATATTTCTGCAGTGGAAAATGAATATTCACATTAAAGAAAGAAAGTAATGACTATATATAACCTCATGAGAGTCAGCAGTTTAGGTCAGATTTTGGTGCAAAATGAGTTAGGGAAAACTTCGGGTTTTTAGAGATTTTTAGAAATGTAGATAACAGATTGCGGACCTATAATACACATCACAGGAATGACAGGAGTCCAGGGGCTAGAGCAATCAAGATAAACTATGGAGAGGTGGAGGTTAAACAGTGTTAGTGAGGACCCAGACCTTATTTGTGGGATGGGAGGACTCACGAGAGCACACTGAGGTACTGGGCTAGGTGTGGTGGGGTCCAATCACGGAGTGCCAGACTGAGAGTGCCAAGCCTTCAGAGCCATCCAAATCCTCGGTTATGGGAGCAACATGGTGAAAGCAGGGCCTGAGAAATATTAATCTGATCGATGAGGATGATGATGATGATGGTGATGGTGAGGGTGGCTAGGCTGTCAGAGCACAGGAGAATCCAGGATTTGACCTTCAATAGTAGGGAGCAGAGAAGGGGAAATGAGAGAAGACAGAAAACACCAACAGACCCATAGACCTAAGTCAAGTCTGCAGATGCAAGCATGTACAAAAAGAGAGAATAAGAGGAAAAAAGAATAAACGTAGGCCATATACTTCATTAGAGGTTTATGGGACAGAAGATACATTTTTCTGTGAAAAGCATAGCAGTGTGGATAACAGCAGAGACGATTACTATAGACTGAGTCGAATCGTGAGAACGAACACACTCCGTTCAGGATAAAAGGACACAGATTTTTCAAAAGCACACCAAAAGGAGAAAGGAATACAGGCTCAAATGTAGGAGGGAGTGTATTATAGGGGCTGGCGAAGGGGGAAAATGATTGTTCTTGAAGAGAAGACAAAGACTGTAAAATCCCCAGGTGGTGAGTGAGCAGCTCATGTTACAGACATTGAACTAACTGTGAGATTGGGGAGGAGGAGGAGAAGGAATGAGGCTGCTATGCACCAAGAAGATGGGTAAGACCTTATGGGCCCCAATAAAAGATAAAGGCAAATCAAAGTTGAATCAAGGACTCCTGATTGAAAGGATCATGCATGACTACAGGTGAAAGACACAGAAGAGATGAAAGCTGCTCAAGGCAGAAAATGACAAGAGGCAACCCAACAGGAGGGGTTAAATGCTATCACACGGAGGAAAACACTGCTGCTCATGTGAAGATGAGGAGCAGCTGCAGGTTCAGAAACAGCCCTTCCTTGTTCACAGCGATGAAGCATGTTGCATTAAAGAAGAGTGGCATATGCACTTGGAAGAGGAGTCATGTTTTCCTAAGGGACCCCGAATGGGTAACACATCAAAGAGAGTGAGCACCATGTGTGTATTCAAGGAAAAGGCATAATGTTTGCTTTTGATCGTAGCCTGGTTTTTAAAAAAATATTGCATTTATGTAAGTTTCTTGGAGGAGAGGAGGGAATGAATGTACTCAATGTAAGTGGCTTCAAAAGCTGTAAAAATCTATCACTTTTCCTCCAAAGAAGCTCAGAGTGCTTTGCTAGAATTTCATTTTTAGTTCAAAAGGATTTGGGGAAACTCAGCAATATAGGTAGAACAGACAAGGGTTCTCAGAAAGACGTGTGCAGGATTTCACAGTAAGTCTAGGTGCTCAACTGTGTTCATGAAACAAATGAGGCCTCCGACCAATGTGGATGGTACACGGCAGATCAAAGAAACAGGCCAACAGGAAAAATACCTCCTAATAACCGTTTGTGGGTTGAGAATTCTCTAACCAATATCACGGCACCATTAAGGATGAAAGTTTTACTTCTTAGCATGTTCAATAATTGAACCTAAGGACTTACTTTAATTTTCTCCCTCTAAAATCAATTCTGAATATCTTATATTTAGTATGGTTTGGGGAAATACATTTTTTTTTTAAATAAGTACATAAAGAAGCTAGGTAATCCAAATTTCTTTTCTGTGAAGTAGAACCCAGGCTAACTTTAGACCCTTTAAATGTGTAGAAGTAGAAGGAAAGGATCTTGTTTTTATTTCCAACCTTCCTCATCTAGATTTAAACGTGTTTGTGACATTTCAAGCTCACGTTCATTTATGAATATGTATGTTAACTTAGCCTCATTTAGGCTTCTGCATCAAAGTGACAAGGACCCAGTACGACACACGATGTGCGCACATGCCTGAGTGTATGTGTAGCTGGGGTGGGGAACAATGGCAAGAGGCGCTAGAGGAAGGAAGGAAGAGGATCAGGGAAAGAAGCAGCTGCCGCACACACAAGGGAAAAAGATAAGCACCAAGATTATAGGGCTTACATGCTACTCGTAGAACCCACGGAGAAAAGTCATAAAAAATGGCAACTGTCCGAAAGAAAAAGGATGTGTACTAGTACAAAGACCTCAACTTATTTATTTTAAAATATCATTTTTGTTGAATCTGCATTCAGTTCGAAACAAGAAGAGACGTCTCAGAATATTTAGAGGATTAATGCCAGCAAAATGCCAGAATGTTTCCCTATTTTGTGAAATGCTGAGAAAAAATATCTACCTCAAGTACTTGGCTACAAATCTTTGCAACAGAACTTTAACAGGGCAAGCTGGATGATGAAGTGAGTTGTTCTGAGAAAATACATGTATTTCACATTGTAGTTGAACTTTTTTTTTAACTTACCAGGAGATGACATATATATACACACATATATATATATATTTCAACTCTTTTTAATTTAAGAGTTTTTTTTTTCCTTATGAGGTTCCACCCATATATGTAGTGGGGTCATATGATATCTTCTTATAAATAGCTTTCAAATGGCAACATGCAGTGGAGTACAGAGCCCTGTTCTATACAGATGCAGAGGCACCTTATGTGTTGGAAAGGATGATATATTTAATTGCAGCAGCTGAGCATCTTCTGGGTACAATCCCAGAGGCTGTGGGATAGCACAGCTTCTAAAGTCTAAGATGGTCCTTAATAATTCACGAATCAGAAGCAGCAGACTTGCTTAGCTCTTTTCGTCTAAGGAATTCTAAAATGTTAGTGCAAGAAGGGCCTCAGGAATTATCCAGAAACAAATGCTCTCCCTTTCACATATGAGGGAACAGAGTTCCAGAGAGGTAAAGGGATCTTGCCAAGGATTCACTCATGACAGAGCTGGGACACAAATCTGGATCTATGTTTCTTGACTCTCAGGCCAGTGATCTTTGCAGTATTTGCAATAAGGTGTGGACTCGCGAGCAAGACTGCCTGGGTTCTGATCGCTGCTCATGGCTGAGGGATGCTGGTAAAGCTGTTTAATGCTCTTAGCTTCAGTTTGCTCATCTGAAAGATGAAGATAACGCTAGCATATGCCTCACAAGGTTGTTCTGAGGACTATGTGAGTTAATACACATAAAGCACGTAGGACAATGCCTTGCATTTAACAAATGCTAACTAAATGTAAGCACTAACGAGTTAGTATTACATATGTTCTCTCTGTTGGTAGGCAGCAAGGAATAGAAGGGCCCAAACCTAGAAGTGACCTTTGGGAAATCAGTACTTAACTCCTTTACGAGAAATGACCTTGGGGAAATCAGTACTTAAGTCCTCAAAGCCTTAGTTTCCTCATCTCTAGAATGGTGAAAATAATAATTCCTGCCTGAGAAGGTGACTGTAAGGATTAAATAAGATAGTTCATGTGAAATGTTAACAATAGTACCTAGCATATAAGTGGGGCTCAATAAATAATAGATATTACTAACAAATAATAATTCAATGAAAACTTCTAACTTTCTGTCACCAACCTACTTCCTCCCTACTCACTACTGTCTCCCTCTGCCTTTCACCTTTCTCTATCCCTATGCCCAATAAAGAAGAAAAGAGTGGAATTTACTCTTCAACAATAAGTAAGGGAAGGAAGGAAAAAAGTTAAAAGAGAGAGGATTTCATTTAAGATATAAATAGCCAAATTTACCCAATATATCAGTGGATAAGAGCTGACGCTTTGGAGAGAGGAAAAAGTGGATGCACGAGAGCACTTTCACCTCACCAGCATACCATTTAGGGCCTAACACAGTACAGCAGTAATTCTTTTAAAAGCAGAACTAGGTAATAAATGGACTAAAAGACATGCTTTCCTCTCATACCTTGTTGGTGGCAGTGTACATTGGTATAAAGCGTAAGTTTGTTGGCAATAACCATCAAAATAAAAATCAGTATACCCATTAATTTTCTCTTCTTAGGAATTCATCTGATATGCTTCTACATGTATGAAAATTTGTACTTACAAGTTAATCATTGCAGCTGAACATAAAACTGTTTCCCTAATTCTTAGTTCAAGATTCTAAGTATATTTTCAGTATCTAGTTACATGTACCTATCATTGAGGGTTTTAATGGAGAAGTAATATCTTCACATTAGACCCTAGAAGTTAACTAAATGTAAAAATATAAACAACTTTAAAATAGGTTCTGATAACCATGCCTAGAATCTATTAATTTTCTATGTTAGTGTATTTTACTTAATCCTGAGCACAATTTACTAGGGGAAAAAAAATGGTTACTGACAATATTGTAGTATCATGCTGTATCATGTTTGATGCCAAATTTTGATTTTAAAAAATTAAGCACTTTGGGGAATGATATCACTAAGATGGCAAAGTAGCAGAGCCCAGCCTCCATCCCCCCACAAAGATCAACAATTAGGCAGCTATCTATAAACAAAAATAGCTCTGGGACAGCTCAGGAGTCCAGTTAAGAAACTTCAGCAACACAGTGGAACAAAATACCTGAGAATAACTGCACAAAAAGGGAAGGAAGAACAGCTTCATTTTGCTGCATCACTCCGTCCCCCAGGCCAGTGCCACTCAGTACCAAGAGGGAACTTCCCATCTAAAGAGCTCCCCTTGCTGGGAAAGGGAGGGTGCAGTGAATGAGCAGCTTCCCCAGCCTTTCGGGGCACTGCACAATGGAACTACTTTGGTTTCATTCCACTCAGAGATGAGCAAAGCTGAGACTTATCAAGATGAACAGGAACAAGGAAGAAGAGCAGGAGGCTACAATATCACCCCAGCAGTGGGAGCAGCCACAGTTCCCAGTGACCTGCTCTGCAGAAGACCCCAGCAGCTTTTGCCACTGAAGAAACCAATGGCCAACGCAGCCACCACAGGACTCCTGCAGATTTTACCAGTTTTCACCCCAAAGTATTAGGGTGTGCAGACACTGTGGTCTGAGTACTTCCCCATTCGCTCCCCTCCTGCCCCACCACAGCCCAGGATCCTCACCGGCAGCCAACCTAGGCTGCTGAGGCTGCATGAGTGCAAGATACCAGCATAGCCCCCACAGCTGACCCCTACCATCGTGCATGTACTTGGGGCTAGTCTCTCCAGCTGTGCACTTGCACACAGCCAGCCTGGCACCCATCACTGGCCTCCACTGCTGGGTGTGTGCCTGTGGCAAGATCCTGCAGTCATGGAAGTATACACTGATAGCCAAGGCCCCCACAGCAGCTTGTGGGCCCAGATTCAGCTCTATCTCTAGTCACTGGCCTGTATCACTGGGCTCATCTGCAGCTAGCCCCACAGCTGTGCACCTGCAACTCCCAGCCCAACTCTCATCACTGGTCTCCACTGCCATGTGCATGCCTGTGATGAGACCCAGCAGGCACAGTAGTGCACACTGACAGCCAGGGCCCCTGAAGCTGCCAGCATGCCTGAAGTTGGCCCCGACCCTTGCCGCCTGCCTTGGACCCTACCACCATGTGTGTGTCTGCAACCCGCTCCTGCCACTACACAGGCACCTGCAGCAGAACCTGCAGCCTAGTGTGTGCACATCACTGTCTCTGGCCACCACTGCTGTCTGCCCTGGTCACTAGCTGCTGGACCTGGAGGTGCTAATGAGGACCTAAATAATCCTTGCAGCCACTGCCAGACACAGTGCTGCCACATGCCTCAACACTTGGCACCCTGAACCAATAAACTAAGAGTCACAGCATGCTCAGCATGTCCCTACCTGCAGTCTTCCCTTATCAAAGTCAGTCCATAGAGTCTGGAAGAGATGACTGCTTCTTCAAAAAGGCTACAGGGATCACACAGAATCAGGGAAACATGACTCCAGCAAAGGAGCACAGTAAACATCCAGTAACTGGCCCCAAAGAAATGGAGATCCAGGAATCGCCCAACAAAGAATTCAAAATAATTGTTCTAAAGATACTCAGAGAGCTACAAGAGGACACAGATAACCAATTTAATGATATCAGGAAAACCATATAAGAACAAAATGAAAAGTTCAACAAAGAGATAGAAAACATAAAAAAGAACCAAACAGAAATGTTGGAGCTGGAGAATACAATTAATAAAGTGAAGAAGAATTTAATAGAGAGCTTCAACAGCAGACTGAACCAAGCAGAAGAAAGAATCAGTGAGCTCGAAGGCAGATCTTTTGAAATTATCTACTCAGAGGAGCCGAAAACAAAAAAAAAAGAGAGAAAGAGGGGTTGACCTGGTGGTGTACCAGTTAAGTTTGCACACTCCACTTCAGTGGCCTGGGGTTCGTGGGTTTGGACCCTGGGTGTGGACCAACATACTGCTTGTCAAGCCATGCTGTGGTGGTGTCCCATACAAAGTAGAGGAAGATGGGCATGGATGTTAGCCCAGGGCCAATCTTCCTCAGCAAAAAGAGGAGGACTGGCAACAGACATTAGCTCAGGGCTAATCTTCCTCACACACACACAAAAAAGAGAAACAAAGAAAAGGAAGGGAGAAAGCATATGGGGACTTATTGGACACCATTAAGAGAAATAATCTATGCATTACTGGAGTCCCAGAAGGAAAAGAGAGGGAGAAAGGGGCAGAAAGCTTATTTAAAGAAATAATGGCCGAGAATTACTAAACCTGGGGAGAGATTTAGATATCTAAGTTTATGAAGGTAATGTTACCTCATAATTTCAATCCAAAACAATTTTCTCCAAGTCAGATTATAATAAAACTACCTAAAATCAAAGACAAAGAGAGAATTTTAAAAGCAGCAAGAGAAAAACATTTCTTTCATACAAGCCAACTCCCACAATGCTATAAGCAGATTTCTCAGCAGAAACTTTGCAGGCTGGGAGAGAGTGGAATGATATATGCAAAGTGCTGAAAGAAAAAAACTGCCAACCAAGAGTACTTTATCCAGCAAAGTTGTCCACCAGAAAAGAAGGTGAGATACTTTCTCAAACAAATAAAAGCTCAGGGAGTTTATCACCACCAGATTTGCCTTACAAGAAATGCCAAAAGGAGTTTTTAAAGTTGAGATGAAAGGATGTTAATTACCTACATGAAAACATATAAAAATATACAACACTGGTAAAGGTAAGTACACAGTCAGATTGAGAATACTCTATTACTGTAATATGGTGGTGTGTTAACCACTTAACTCCAGTATAAAGGTTAAAGGACAAAAGTATTAAAAATAGTTTAGCTACAGTAATTTATTAATGGATACACAATATAAAAAGATGTATATTGTGACATCAAAAACATAAAATCACAAGATCGGGAACAAGACAAGGGTATTCACTCTCATTACCCCTATTCAACAGTGTATGAGAAGTCCTAGCCAGAGCATTTAGGCAAGAAAAAGAAATGAAAGGCATGCAAATTGGAAAGGAAGCGGTAAAATTATCTCTGTTTGCTAATGACACGATCTCGTACATAGAAAATCCTAAAGACTCAATCAAAAAACTGTTACAACTGACAAATGAAGTAGTAGGGTTTAGGATACAAAATCAACATACGCAAATCAGTTGCATTTTTACACACTAACAAGAAAGTATCTGAAAAAGAAATAAAGAAAACAATTCCATTTACAATAGCATCAAAATTGTAGGAATAAACTTAACCAAGGAAGTGAAAGCTCTATACACTGAAAACTATAAGACATTGGTGAAAAAAATTAAAGACACAAATGCATGGAAAGTTATCCCATATTCATGGATCAGAAGAATTAATATTGCTAAAATGTTCATGCTACTCAAAGCCATCCATAGATTAAATGTAATCCCTATCAAAATTCCAAAGGCATTTTTCACAGAAATAGAACAAACAATTGTAAAATTTGTTCATTGTCAGTGTCGTTGAGTCAGTTCTGACTCCTAGCCACCCTGTGTACAGCAGAGCAGAACACTGCCCAGTCTTTTTGTGCCATCTTCTCACCTTCAGGTGTTATATTAGGCAATGCTCTGCTGCTATTCATAGGGTTTTCATGGCCAATTTTTTCAGAAGTGGGTGGCCAGGTCCTTCTTCCTAGTTTGGAAGTTCTGCTGAAAACTGTTCACCATGGGTGACCCTGCTGGTGTTTGAAATACTGGTAGCATAACTTTCAGCATCACAGCAACATGCAGCCATCACCGTATGACAAACGACAGATGGGTGGTGTGGTTCCCTGACTGGAAAACAAACCCGGGGTGTGGCAGTGAGAGCACTGAATCCTAACCTCTAGACTACCATGGCTGGCTTCTAAAATTTGATGGAACTACAAAAGACCCTTAATAGCCAAAGCAATCTTGAGAAAGAACAAAGCTGAAGGCATCACACTTTCCGATTCCAAACTATACTACAAAGCTATAGTAATCAAAACATTATGGTATTGGCATAAAAACAGACACATAGATCAATGGAACAGAATAGAGAGCCTAGAAATAAATCCATGTATACATGGTCAATTAATTTTCAAGGAAGGAGCCAAGAATATACAATGGGGAAAGGAGAATCTCTTCAATAAGTAATGCTGGGAAAACTGGCCAGCCACATGCAAAAGAATGACTCTGAACCACTATCTTACACTACATACAAAAATTAACTCAAATGGATTAAAGACTTGAAGGTAAGACCTGGAACCATAAAATTCCTAGAAGACACAGGAGGGTAGCCCCTTGACACTGGTCTTGGCAATGATTTTTTGGATTTGACACCAAAAGCAAAGGCAATTAAAGCAAAAACAAACAAATGGCACTACATCAAACTAAAAAGTTTGTGCATAGCAAAGGAAACCATCAACAAAATGGAAAGGCAACCTATGGAATGGGAGAAAATATTTACAAACCACATATTCCATAAGGGGTTAAATCTAAAATATACAAGAAACTCATAAAAAATAGCAAAAAACAAATAACAACTGTCAGGATGGCTATTATAAAAAAGACAAGAGAAAACAAATGTTAGTGAGGATGTAGAGAAAAGGGAACCCTTGTGCACTGTTGCTGGGAATGTAAACTGGTGCAGCCACTATGGAAAGCAGTATAGAAGTTCCTAAATATATTAAAAATAGAATGATGACCATATGATCCAGCAATCCCACTTCTGAGTCTATATCTAAAGGAAACAAAATCACTATCTTGAAGAGATATCTATACTTCCATGTTCATTGCAGCATATTGTAATAGCCAGGATATGGAAATAGCCTAAGTGTTCATCAAGAGATGAATGAATAAAGAAGATATGGTATATATATATAAACACACACACAGTGGAATATTATTCAGCCTTAAAAAAGAAGGAAATCCAGCCATTTACAACATGGATGAAACTGGAAAGCATTATGCTAAATGAAATAAGCCAGACAAAGGCAAATACAGTATGGTATCACTTATATGTGGAATCTAAAATAATGAAATAATTTTTAAAAAGTCAAACTCATAGAAGCAGAGAGTAGAAGTGGTGTTGCCAGAGCCTGGGGGCTGGTGGAAATAGGGAGTGGTTGGTAACAGACTACAAACTGTCAGTTATCAGATGAATAAGGTCTGAGGATGCAATGTACAACATGGTGACTATAATTGATAATATTGTAGCATATAATTGAAATTTGCTAAAAGAATAGAACTTAAGTGTTCAAACCAAAAAACAAAAGATTAATACGTGAGGTAAGGTGACAGACATGTTACCTAGTTCAATGGTGAGAATCCTTTCATGGTGTACAGGTATATCAAATCATCATGTTGAACACTTTAAATATATCACAATTTTATTTATCAATTATACCTCAACAAAGCTGAAAAATAAATAAATAAAAGCATGAAAGTGGAAAAAAAAAGAAAATAAGGCCACCTAAAAAACTCTTCATGGGCCGGCCCCGTGGCATAGTGGTTAAGTTTGGCATGCTCTGCTTTGGCAGCCTGGGTTCACGGGTTTGGATCCCAGGCACAGACCTACACCACTCATCAGCCATGCTGTGGCGGTGACCCACATGCAAAATAGAGGAAGATTGGCACGGATGTTAGCTCAGGGCTAACCTTCCCCAAGAAAAAGCGGGGAAGATTGGCAACAGATGTTGGCTCAGGGTGAATCTGCTCCAGAAAAAAAAAAAAAAAATCCTTCATGAAGATAAACATAAATACATACACATTTTAATTACATATTTACATATGATTATATATATATAATCACATATATAGATACAGATGTAATTTCAGTATTAGAAGAGCTTTAAAATTATTTTATTCAACACATTTGTCTACAATTCAGACCACGCAATTTCCCAAATATTGTTCTTGAAATACATAGTATCTTAATCATTACTAATTCATTATTCCATAACTCTAGTCTCCCATTGTGCAGCTAAAACTTATGAGGTAGAGATGTTCATTCAAAGTAGCTAAGTTACTTATTTATGCAAGTTTTTTTATTTCATAAGCATGTGTGAAGCATCCAAATTAGCCCTCTGGAAAAAACAGAATTTCAAAGGCTTCCTCTGCTCTCTGCCAACGGCTAGTCTGTCCATTCTTCACAATGAACAGGCAATGTGGGTCAATTTCAAACATTGTCTGTAATATGTTATTTAGGTTCTTTTAGGAAAGCCTTCTAAAGAAATCCCTCATTCTCAAAGTAGTAAAGATCTAACAAATCATGTGAACAACTCCTTTACGCTGAAAAACTTCATTGGCAAAGGTTCTACAGTATGGACAGTAAAAATAATGCTTTTAAAGAATGATCTGCTTCCTAATTAAAGTTAAACTTAGCTGTTTGAATAGTAAAAGTTTCAGCAATAAAGGATGAAACAGGCATGAAATGTCCTATCATTTAAATATGCCTTTGCTGTAAGTCCATCACTTGTGTTACAGGGTATCGTGGGTTGAATTGCATCTCCCAAAAGGACACATTGAAGTCCTAATCTCTGGTACCTCTGCACGTGACCTTATTTGAAAATAGGGTCTTTGCTGATGTAATCAAGTTGAAACGAGGTCATACTGGATTAAAGTGGCCAATGATCTAATGACTGGTGCCCTTACAAGAAGACAGAAGTTTGGACACAGAGACAGAGAACCTTATGTGAAGAAGACTACAAGCCAAGGAATGCCAAGGATTGCTGGCAATTGCCAGAAGCTAGGAGAGAGGTATGGAATGGATTCTTCTTCAGAGCCTCAGACACCTTGCAGGCACCTTAATTTGGGACTTGTCCCTCCAAAACTGTGAGAAAATAAATTTCCCTTGTTTTAAGCCACCCAGTTAGTGGTACAGGCACACCTCAGAGATACTGTGGGTTTGGTTCCAGACCACCGCAATAAAGCAAATATCACAATGAAGCAAGTCATACAAATTTTTCGGTTTCCCAGCGCATATAAAAGTTATTTTTACATTATACTGTAGTCTACTGAGTGTGCATTATGTCTATAAAACAATATACATACCTTAATTAAAAAATACTTTATGGGCTGGCCCAGTGGCATAGTGGTTAAGTTCACGTGCTCCACTTTGGCAGCCTGGGGTTCGCAGTTTCAAATCCCGGGCATGGACTGATGCACTGCTCATCAGGCCATACTGTGGTGGCATCCCACATACAAAATGGAGGAAGATAGGCACAGATGTTAGCTAAGAGCCAATCTTCCTCAGCAAAAACAGGAAGATTGGCAACAGATGTTCACTCAGGGCCAATCTTCCTCACCAAAAAAACAATAATAATAATGATACTTGATTGCTAAAAAATGCTAAACACCATCTGAGCCTTCAGTGAGTCATAATCTTTTTGCTAATGGAGGGTCTTGTCTTGATGATGATGGCTGCTGATTGATCAGGGTGGTGGTTGCTGAAGGTTGGGGTGGCTGTGGTATTTCTTAAAATAAGACAAGGAAGTTTGCTGCATCAATTAACTCTTGCTTTCACAAACGATTTCTCTGTGGCATGTGAGGATGTTTGATAGCATTTTACCCACAGTAGAACTTCTTTCAAAATTGGAGTCAATCCTCTCAAACCCTGCCGCTGCTTTATCAACTAAGTTTCTGCAATATTCTAAGTCCTTTGTTGTCATTTCAACAATCTTCACAGAATCTTCACCAGGAGTAGATTCCATTTCAAGAAATCATTTTCTTTGCTCATCCATAAGAAGCAACCCCTCATACACCAAAGTTTTATTATGAGATTGCAGCAATTCAGTCACATCTTCAGGCTCCACTTGTAACTCTAGTTCTCTTGCTATTTCCATCACATCTGCAGTTATTTCCTTCACTGAAGTCTTGAACCCCTCAAAGTCTTCCAGGAGAGTTGGAATCAACTTTTTCCAAACTCCTGTTTAGGCTGATATTTTGACCTCTTCCCATGAATCACAAGTGTTCTTAATGGCATCCAGAATGGTGAATCCTTTCCAGAAGGTTTTCAATTTACTTTGCCCAGGTCCATCAGAGGAATCACTATCTATCGCAGCTATAGCCTTACGAAATGTATTTCTTAAATAATGAGACTTGAAAGTCAAAATTGTTCCTTGATAGATGGGCAGCAGAATGGATGTTGTGTTAGCACAACATTAATCTCATTGTACCTCTCCATCAGAACTCTTGGGTGACCAGGTGCATTGTCAATGAGCAGTAATATTTTGAAAGGAATCTATTTTTCTGAGCAGCAGGTCTCAACAGTGGGCTTAAAATATTCAGTAAACTGTGTTGTAAACAGATCCAGGCCTTGTTGTTCCATTTATAAAAGCACAGGCAGGGTAGATTTAGCATAACTCTTAAGGGCCTTAGGATTTTCAGAATGGTAAATGAGCACTGAACAGCCAGCCCTGGTAGTCTAGTGGCTAAGATTTAGTGTTCTCACTGCCATGACCTGGGTTCATTTCCCTGTCAGGGAACCACACCACCCATCTGTTAGTTGTCATACTGTGGTGGCTGCATGTTGCTGTGATGCTGAAAGCTATGCCACTGGTATTTCAAATACCAGCAGGGTCACCCACAGTAGACAGGTTTCAGTGGAGCTTCCAGACTAAGACAGACTAGGAAGAAGGACCTGGCCACTCAATTCTGAAAAAAATTGGCCACGAACACTCTATGAATAGCAGCGGAGCATTGTCTGATACAGTACTGGAAGGTGAGAGGATGGTGCAAAAAGACCAGGCAGGGTTCTGCTCTGCTGTACACATAGGGTCGCTAAGAGTGAGAATTGACTTGATGGCACTAACAACAACAAAAATGAGCACTGGTTTCAACTTAAAGTCACCAGCTGCATTAGCCCCTAACAAGAGAGTCAGCCTGTCGTTTGAAGCTTAGGCGCCAGGCATTGACTTTTCCTGTCTATGAAAGTTCTAGATGGCATCTTCTTCCAATATAAGGCTTTTTCATCTACACTGAAAATCTGTTATTTAGTGTAGCCACCTTCATTAATTATCTTAACTAAATCTTCTAGAAAACTTGCTGCTTCATCTTGCACTTTTATTTTATGGCTTCTTTCCTTAATCCTCAAGAACCAACCTCTGCTAGCTTCAAACTTTTCTTCTGCAGCTTCCTCACCTCTCTCAGCCTTCAGAGAATTGAAGGGAGTTAGGGCCCTGCTCTGGATGAGGCTTTGCCTTATGGGAATGTTGTGGTTTGTTTGATCTTATATCCAGACCTCTAAAACTTTCTCCATATCAGTAATAAGGCTATTTTGCTTTCTTATCATTCGTGTGTTCACGGGAGTAGCACTTTTCATTTCCTTCAAGAACTTTTCCTTTGCATTCACAACTTGGCTAACTTTTGGCACAAGACGCCTAGCTTTTGGCCTAGCTTGGCTTTTAACATGCCTTCCTCACTAAGCTTAATCATTTCTGGCTTTTGATTTAAAGTGAGAGACGTGTGACTCTTCCTTTCACTTGAACACCTAAAGGCCGTGGTAGGGTGATTAATTGGCCTAATTTCAATATTGTTGTGTCTTAGGGAATAGGAAGGGAGAGGGAGAGAGATGGAGGAATGGCCGGTCAGTGGAGGAGTGAGAACACACACAACATTTATCGATTAAGTTCACCATCTTATAACAGTTCATGGTGCCCCAAAAGAATTACAATAGTAACATCAAAGATCACTGATGACAGATCACCATAAAAAATATAATAATAACAAAAGAGTTTGAAATATTGCAAGAATTACCAAAATGTGACATAGACACATGAAGTGAGCAAATGCTGTTGGAAAAATGGCGCCAATAGTCTTGTTTGATGCAGGGTTGCCAGAAACCTGCAATTTGTAAAAAACGCTGTATCTGTGAAGTGCAATAAAGCAAAGTGCAATAAAATGAGGTATGCCTGTAATTTATTAAGGCAACCCTAGAAAACTAATACACATGGTCATGTACTTATATTTCAGTCACCGTATTTGTGCGTGGTGGGAACAAATCTTTGCCTTCATCTCTCATTGGTCACAAAATGTTGTGGCCATCCAACAATGCATTGCAAATACAATGTAAATTGATTGTAAAGTGACATTGAAAGTCTTGCAAAGATTTACTTGCCTATATTGATATCTACCTGCCTTTTAGTTTTATATGTACATGCTTCAAAAGGCTCTGGATACAAGAGAACACACAGATAAAGCAAACCATATTTTCCAAAAATAGCTGTAACATTATTTCCAATCTCACACGCTTTTCCTGAATATCACCACTCCCTCATCAAGAAGAAGAGTCTATGTCACCTTGTCTTGCATCCTTGATCTTGAGCTGCAGAGTAAGAAGTCTGGCTACCTTGACACCACCATGCTAGAGACACTATGCTCAGAGACCTAAGAGAGAGATTCTTAGGGAGCTAGAATATAAACTGTCCAAGCCACCAGCTCTCTGAGTCTTCCCAGCTCATGAACCAGACAAGTGAGTGAATTTTCAGGAGTCTACAGTCCCAGCCACCATCTGACTGAAACCTTTGTGAGAAACCCTCAGTGAGAACCACCGAGCGGCACCTAATCAATCATAGGACGTGGTAATAATAGAATGATTGTTGTTCGTTTAAGCCACTAACTTTGGGTGGTTTGTTACCCAGCAATAGAAAAACAACAGATTTTGGTACCTGGAAGTCAGATGCTGCATTAACAAAACATGTGGCAGCGGCTTTGGGACAAGGCTACAAGCAACAGCTGGGAGGACCTTGAAGCGAGAGCTAATAGAAGCTTGATAGCCTTCAAGGAGGCTATTGGTGCAAGTTTAAAAGACAGGAAAATGCTACTGAAACTGAAGGAAAGGGAACCCTATTATATAGTGGGATAAAGTTTAGCAACAGTGTTGCCTATGATGATGTGGAAAAAATTATATACGTAATAAAATGGTAGATTTATCTAAGGGGATTTCTAGGCAGCATGCTATAAGTGCAAACTATTTTCTTTTAGCTGCACATGATTTTTTTTTAAACAAAAGTAATTGTTTAATTAATTTTCTACTTCAATTTGCCTGAGGGTAAGCTACAAAGTGTGGCCCCCCAAATTGTAAGATTTTGCCAGTTTACAGAGACAGGAATCTTAAGAACCTACATGGAAATAAGAGAACCTAAGGGTTTTGGATCAGGTGGAAGGAACATAATGTTGAATCAAACAAAATTTGTTTATACAGATGTACTAAGTCAAGATTCTGGATTCAATACGTTAATTCGAGTGGCTGGTAGCGGCTCTAACAGTTTGGTTAGAGGACTAAAATCCAGGCCCAAAGGTGGACTACGCTACATGAAGGTGAAATTCTAGAATTTTCTTGGTATACTGTAGGGGAAAGTATCCAAAGGCTTAAGGAGATCAAATGTTAAGGTGGATTTATCACATAAGACCTGTTTAGCCATTCCTTAACTGTGCCCTCCAGGAGAGTCCTGAGAACATTCTCTTGACCAATTCTGTATGAAATGTATTCACGAAGGGAGCTGTGGCATCCTTGAAAAGCTCTGAGGCGGCTGTTCTCCATAGGCCAAGAATGACAGTGGGGACTGCAGTCAATGAACTGGGCTCCCTGAATTAAGTGGAGAAAATGGCATCCTGGGGTGGCAGAGGCCAACTGGCAGCACTTCACCACCAGAAAAAGCGGGGTGTGGGACCAGTCTACCAACCCTTGGACAACAATTTTTGTTTGAAACTCTAATTACCTCATAAGGATAACACACCCTGGGTCATCAGATTGTGTTTGAAAAGTTTTAGAATCCATACATATTTCACATTTCTCTCCAGTCCACTTTTACTCCACACCCTCACTTTCAAGATTACTAGAGATGCAAGTTCATTCTTTCTCTACTTCTGTACTTAACAACTGCTCCTCCCTATACACTATTCTAATTTTTTTCTCATATCAGTTCTAATTTCTTAATTGATTTTAAAGTTAGAAAATATGTGCCTATCATTTAAAAAATCTACACAGTAGAAACTATATAAAGTTAAAAAAAAAATCATATAAAAAAGGATTGACATGGAACCTGGGGAAAATAGCAGGAGATTGTCTTGAAATATGGAGGCATGAATGTTACAATAACTGATTTTGATAATCCAACTAGGTCTTGCCATCTCCTTTTACTTGTTTGGAGTCATACCACTTTGGCTTCCTATTTCTCACACCAGCTCAGGGCACTAAGAATCAAAATTTCTGAATTTTTATTGTATTAGTTAAACAAAAAATTTAAAATAGATTAGAATATTAATCTAAAATAAAGGTTGAATTTAATGGAAAGAAATATAATTGGGTTAAGGAAACCAATATAACTGAAAGGAAGATGTTTGGATTGAGAGGACAATCCTTTGTAGCTGGCTGTCAAACACACACACACACACACACACACACACACACACAAACACACGAGCGCATGGAAGCAGACCTTTTAAAAGAAGTACAGGGATTAGATAAGAGGAGGTTATAGTCTAAGTTCATTTGGCACTTACCATTCTGGAATATTGTATTTTGTTCCAGAAAACATATTTCATGAGAAATATTAAACTAGAATTTGCTCAGAGGAGAGAGACCAGGGAGGGAAGATGAACTATATCATCTAAGGAATGGTTGAAAACACTCAAGTTGGTTTTCAAAAATACTGACAGCAAGTCAGAGAACTTTAAATATTTGAAAAGCTATCAAACAATTCCTGAAGGGTTGTTGTAATCATCTGAGGTATGTATGAAAAGCATCTGGATTAAAAGAAATATATGTTCTCAATAGTTGCAGCTTAAAAGAATTTTAAGAATTACAGAAATCAGAATCAGGACTAATTAGGTTGAAAGAAGGCTAGATTTCTAATTTTCTACAATTTTGGCTATCAAAAATAAAATATAATGCCTCGTGAGGTAGTGAAATTGTTAACGCAAGTGTTTTAGGTTGAGGCTGGATGACTACCTTCTTGGGATATTATTGACGGAAATTTTGCCTTTATGGGAGGCTGGGCTATGAGACCTCAGATGGTGTTTTCAACTCCAGGGCAATGACTCAGATTTGCCATATGCTGCCCCGACAACTCTCTCCTTTGGCAAGTTAGGTAATCCATAATATCACATTCCTCATTTTTAAAAAATTAAGTATTACGAATCATAGTTCATTATGGAAAAAAACTACTATCAAGAACAGTCTTCAGCTGTAGAGGACTTTAAAATAAAAATACAAACTTGAGTCAATTCTTGTTGAGCCAAAAACCACACCAGGTATTCATTATAAATCCTCATATATAAGAATTGTAATGGGGATGAGGGTGAGGGAATACTCTCTGAGAACAATTTTAATGTTTGGACTTCTAATTACATACAATACTCTGAGACATAAGGACAAAAAATAATAATGAAAATTAACCTAGTAGAACAAAAATGGAAAACAAATTTAAGCATAAATTGCTTTTATATAAACTAAACAAATTTTGGCATATAGTGGCATTTCATTATGGTTTAATCTGTACTTCTCTGAAGACTAATGATGCTGAGCATCTTTGCATATGCTAATTGTCTATTAGCATATCTTTGATGAAAAGTCTATACAAATCTTCTGTCCATTTTTAAAAATTGCGTTGTTGTCTTCCTATCATTGAGTTGCAAGACTACTTTATTTACTGTGGATACAATTCCTTTGTATCCTTTGTATCCTTTGTTACAAATACGTTCTCCCAGCCAGTGATTTGCTTTTGTTTTCTTAATGGTATCTTTTGAAGATCACTTTTTTCCTTTTATATTCATGCTTTTGTGTTCTAGTATAATTAATCTGCTTGGAGTGTGTGTGTGTGTGTGTGCACATGCATACACGGTCTTACAATTTTAAATGCAGTTCATATCTCAGCAGAAAGTAACCACAAAAATTTTCAACTTGCTAACTACCTTTTCTTGAATACAGCATGCAATTTCTCAGGTTCTACTTAAAAGTAAAGCCACTATTTTACATCAGTTTTCTAAAGGAGTATTTGTGGTTTCCATGGGAACACATACATCAGTAATAAGGCATTTAAAATGTTTCAAACAAATACATTTACATGGTATTTCTTTTAATAAACAGGATTGATAGCCTAAATAATTACTGCCCACCAAACATTTGAAATTGAGATTATTACCTTCTGTAAAGTGCCAATGAATTTAAAATAGGAATCATTATAAAGCTATTTCCTTTTAAAGACTTTTAACAATTCTCATTCTTCCAAAGTTACTTATGTGCATGAAATATTCTGCAAGTTAGCAAGTTTTATATCTCATCTGATATTCATTGTAGTTAAAGCTACTGTAAAGATATCATTTAAAGTGTATTTTAAGCTTTAGAATCTATGTGAGCAGTCAAACAGTCATAATTGTAAACCAACCCTAAAACAATGTATAATTTCATTTTAAGAAAAAAATCTTTTTCTTCTTTAAAAAAAGGTGAAAAAAATTTTAAAGTAACTTTTGCTCATGTCAAATTGCTTTTTATAAAGACTCAATAACATCTGGAAATGGCAACAGATCTTGAAATTCAACTCAATGAAAACACATATAGAATAGAGTCAGTTAACTCTAATGTGTTTGCTTTTAGTAACTCATTAGCTATCTAATCAATTATATTGTTAAATATTACACTCAGAATCACATTAAGATATCTATGCAGAACATTGGTCCCAAGCAACACCAATGTTATTTTTCAATCTACCACCTATATTATTTTCTCAGGGAAAACAACAGTTAAGAGATAGGACTAGAAGGGACCTTAAAATTCAACTTTATTCCCAATGCAGAAATGCCTCCTATAATGTAGAACAAAGGACAACAGCTGAGTCCTTTAAACAAGGCCGATTAGGAAACGTATCACTTCTTGTTGAGGTATCAGCCCCATTATCAGACAGACCTAATTATTGGAAAGGTCTTCTTTATACTGACCATTCAAATCTATTTCCTATGACATTCACCTTCTGTTCTTAGCTCTGTTTTCTAAAACTACAAAGAAAAATTATACTCCTCAAATCAAGGAACAATAGGAAATCATCATGGTGTTTGGCTTTGTGGAAAAAACAGACGAGCAACTATGTAATCAGAGAAATGCTAAATGAACTGAAGTTGGGTCTCTTGAAAAACAAGAAATAGGTCTAAAAGAATTTATATAAGGGATTATCCTGAATGTGTTACACATGTATTTGCTAGCAATCAGCACACAAAGGTAAAGAAAGTAAGTTGTGACATGTTTGTAAACATGGAAATGATCTTAACAGGCCTAATGATTTTTGAAAAATATTTGTAAGGCAGCATCAATGATTCAAACTAAAGTACCACTTCAGATAAGTTTTTTTCCCCCTAAACAATGGGTCTTATTAATTCCTCAATAATAAAATGCTGTTTAGTCTGAATCATAAGATTAACTTTTTAATTTACATGCCCAAGGAAACACATGCGTCACTTTGGGGGCTTATTCATTCTCGGAATCAGATTCCCAAATAGCAAGCAACACATTAAAAAAGCATTGAGTCAGCAATAGGCTGATTGCTTGTCCTGCATATATTCCTAATTAACCAAATATCAGTAAAGCAAACAAAGGGAGATTACTATACATAAAACTGAGGGGACAAACATCTTGGTTTGAGAATAATATGTGTCAAAGAACCGACAAAATAAATTTGGAATCATGCCACTACCAAACTTAACCAGGTGAAAATATGTCTCTGGGGAAAGAGAGTGGTAACTGTGTGTACTATCATGCTTAGAAATAGGACATTTGTACTATGGTAGCTTGGTAACTACAGAAATTCATGTCACAAGTTGCCAAGGCAGACTGGGTGCAAGATTCCCACTTACATAAGAAAATGGGATAATTTAGTGGCTCTAGGTCAAATGACTAAGGTTAACTCACCCAAGGATAAACTGTGGTCTTCACTACTTTACCCTAAATAAATCCTTTTCAATGTTTTTCCATCTGTTAGATTTTTTTTTTAATTTCTTAATTTTTGGCATTTTAAATATTTCCAAACCAACAAAGCATCTTGAATTTAATTTAGTACTTCTAACCAATTTCTAATTTGTAGCATTGTAAAAACAATTATGGCCTGTGCTTTATTGTTGAAGGTTTTTTTAAACCAATGAACTCTTTAGAAACGTTTAAATTAGTTCAACCATGCTTTCTCCAAATTTAAGGTTTCAAAGTTAAAATTTTATTTTACTGAAAATGTTCATTCTAATTTCATTTTAAGACATCTGAATAGATTTCAAAACTATCAAAAGTGTGTTACGTATTCAGTAAATCTGTCATTAAACGACCTTGTTTTAAATGAAGTGATCAATTATCCATTTTTTGGCTCTTCCTAAAAATATATATATATTTTTTTTTGTGAGGAAGATCAGCCCTGAGCTAACATCCATGCTAATCCTCCTCTTTTTGCTGAGGAAGACCGGCTCTGAGCTAACATCTATTGCCAATCCTCCTCCTTTTTTTTTCCCCAAAGCCTCAGTAGATAGTTGTATGTCATAGTTGCACATCCTTCTAGTTGCTGTATATGGGACGCAGCCTCAGCATGGCCAGAGAAGTGGTGCATCAGTGCGCACCCGGGATCCGAACCCAGGCCGCCAGTAGCGGAGCGCGCACACTTAACTGCTAAGCCACGGGTCCGGCCCCCTAAAAATATCTTATGCTGCTTTCTAGTTACTCTACCATTTCATGAAACAGAAAATAAAAATGAAATATTAAATAAATTATACAATACATAGCAAATCACAAATTTAGAACCCAGGTTACTCTCCACTTCAAAGTTTTCCAAGTAAGATTACTATCTCCAGGGCCGGCCCCCTGGCTTAACGGTTAAGTGCGCCTGCTCCACTGCTGGCGGCCCGGGTTCGGATCCCGGGCGCGCACCGACGTGCCGCTTCTCTGGCCATGCTGAGGCCGCGTCCCACATACAGCAACTAGAAGGATGTGCAGCTATGACATACAACTATCTACTGGGGCTTTGGGGGGAAAAAAAGATAAACAAAATCTTAAAAAAAAAAAAAAGATTACTATCTCCAATTACACTTTGGAAAGTGACTATCACAATAACAAGTACTTTTACTAGAGTTCATATTGGTATATTTTATTCTTAATCAGACATTCTTCTGATTATTTTAGGAAGATTTTTTAAAGGAGGATAAGATATAGGAGCCATTTTAATTATGGGAAGAAAATACTTTGAATTGGAATGATCAGAAATGGAGAAAGAGACTATTTAAGGAATTGGAGAAAAGGCACAGGAATAAGAGTGAGAAGTGCTAGAGTCTCTTAGAGAAACGGCAGTCTCCAAATTGGGGTAGGTGCACTTATATGCATACTGACACTAGGGCACAAATATGTGAAATTAGGGCCATCCTGGAAATTCTAGGATATAAGATTGTTGTGTCAATACATAAGGAGGGTTTTGATAATAATCAATAGCCTGAGATAGTCTCCTCAAAGTGTTTTCATGTTAAGAGGCAGCAACAGATATTAGTAAATTAATCTCTATTATTAATCTCTATTATTATCCTCTGATGGGCAGTCAGGCCCTATGGCAGGCGTGGAGGCCTCACTGGCATTGCAGCACACATCACAATATGAAGATAGCTGCCTAAAGCAATTCTCCATTTAGGTCAGCTTAATGTAACCAAGGTCTCCATAATTGACTCCACTTTAAAGCAAGAACCTAAAAAGAAAAATCACTCAGTAATGCTTACTATAATTCACTGAGTGAATGAATGAACATTATAAGTTTAGACATATGGGTAACATTTATCTTTAATATATTATGTACATTATTCTCTCAAAAGTCTGTATGTGGCCTTTACCCATTTTTAATGTATCAAAAGAACTTCAAAAAAATTTGCCAGGATTAAAATCAAGACTAAGTAGTCAAATTCAAAATAAAATTAGATTGATAATGTCTGTAAAATTCAATTCCCAAATAATGAATCAGTCTATTCTCTGAAAAGAATTTAGTTGCTTTGTTCTGAACATTTAAAATAACTCAGCTCTTTGTCCAGCCTCCTCTGTAGTATTAAAAAAGAATCACTCGCAGTAAAGAAAATCATGAGTGCCTTTACACAAAGAAAGCTATTAGGTCCTCTAACATCTGGGAGGAAATTTCATTGTGCTTAGCTTACTGTATTTAACTTCAATAATTCTTTTCCTTCTACTTACTCATGAGTCAATCAGGAGACACCCCTAATAAGACTTACAGTTCCCTGATGGTGGTGTGAATTTAACACCAGGTCTCATAAACTACTCAAGATTTAATGTTCTGATTGCATCTCAAGTATGAACAGTCTAAATTTAATTCCGCAAAAATCAATGCAAAAAACACAATTTAAGTCAATTAATGGTTAGGATAATACCTTTTTGCATGAGTTCCCAAGTAGCACTGAGCCATTAAAATAGTTTTTTTCCCCCAAAGTTTAGCATTACATCTGAGTTAATGCATCAGCTTTTAACACGGTTTATGAGGTGCTTTAAAAATATTTTGGTGGTAATATTAAAAAGTTGAGGTTCATTTCCAGTTATTAAGAGTTGATAGTGATAATTCTTTGGAAATGATAAGATAGTATAGATTGGCACCTTGTTACACCATCTTGTTCAAAAACAATGACCGACTGGCTATAAAATTTCCAAGTTGCTTAAAATAAACTTTCTAGGTGTTACACAGACCTAAGGACGAGGAGGTGATACTGTATGCAGATTCTGTCTTCCCTGTTCCACCAAAATTCCTGGAATTACCCTCAGCTATCTTGGGAAATTGTAATATTATAAACAATTAATTCCACTATCACTGCAACTCAACAATTACTGAGTAGCCTCTGCACAGGGCAGTTTATTAGATATCAAGAAAGATTACAAAGGCAGTAGTGGTCACAGTTTCCATTTCTAAAGAGCTTAGAATTAAGAAAATAGAAAAACCACAAATATACATATAGAAGTAAAAACAGTGAGACTGTAATTTTTTATAATGACTCAGTTCTTATAACTCAGTGCTAAGGATTCAAAAGGAAGAAAGAAGATAGTATGTTTACAACATAGAACCAAGTGGAATTATACTATAAAAAGCCTTATGTAAAGGTGTAAATAAGATGCTCTCCTCTCTGGATTTCTCAGAACATCTTAACTGGCCAAGATTTAATCTTTTATTTTAATCATATACTTTTTTTTGGTATTGAGTATTGGTGACTAGAATGAAGCTGGCTCTTTTTGATTATTTCATCTGCATAAAATAATTCAATCAGTATTAGAAATAGCTCTGAAGAAACTATTGCATAACTTAGTTTTTTTTTAATTTTCTTAAGAAAGTCATAACTCTCCCACTCAGGCAGTTCAGCTACAAGTCATAAACAGATAGCAATGAGAATCGAGGTCAGAAGATTCCAACTCCTTTCTGAAAAATCACATAATTAATGCACTGATGCTGGCAATACCATTCAAAACACTGAAATGCAATTAAACTCAGAATCTTTCTTGCCTAGAAATCATCACTCCAGGTTTCCCAGGTCGTTGCTGGTTTTCATATATACAGTAAGTCTCAAATAAACTTTCATAGAGTATTCCTACAATTTACATCAAGTCAAAATAAATGAATCTCAGTCTTCTTAATTATAACAAGATTGTTAGATCCCATTTGATTCTACGAAAAATAAGAGTTAACAACATGAATCTAAAATATTTTTCCTTTATGTACCACTTACTTATGTCCTATTTAAAATTTTTATTAAGCATCTTCTCTGTGCTAATTACTGTGTGATACAGAGGTGAACAGAACATACAAAGAGATAATGGCTACTTCCGTGCCACAGGCCACAAAACACTAGTAGAGAGGCAACTCTTCCTAATTTCCATATTTCTCAGATGAGATGAGAATTACTTGTACTATTTATGTTGTACTATTTACGTCTCCTGAGGATACTAGAACTGAAGGAGTTCTAGAGAGCAAGAAAAACTGCTGTCTGAATTATTTCCTATTTAATGATGAATTTTATACAGGAAAAATAAAGAAAATGATGTATCATAAAAATACATTAACCATACTAATAGAAACTAACAAAAATAGATATTACTCCCCACATTCCAGAAAGAAAGCATGGCATGACATTGTCATCATAGAAACTGGACTTCATCAAAATTGAGAACTTCTGCTTTTCAAAAATCACTGTTAAAAGAATGACAACCAAAAGAATAGGAGAAAATATTTTCAAATCACATATCTGACAAAGCACTTGTATCCAAAACGTCTTATTCCGGTGGGGCTGCTATAACAAATTGCCAGGGACTGGGTGTTTTAAAGAACAAACATTTTTCTCAGAGTTCTGGAAGCTGGGAAGTCCAAGCCTAATATTTGTCTAAGATTTTGGTTCTCCGTGAGGGCCCTCTTCCTGGTTTGCAAAGGGCTGTCTTCTTGTATCCTCACACGGCAGGATACAAGAGAGGGAAATAAGCTCTCCCCTGTCTTTCTTACGAGGGCACTAATCCCATCATGAGGGCTCCACCTTCGTGACCTAATTACCTCCCAAATACCATCACACTGGGGATTAGGGTTTCAACATATGAATTTTGGGAGGACACAAACATGCAGTCCATAACACAAAATATATAAAGAACTCTCAAAATTCAACAATAAGAAAACAATCCAATAAAAAATGAGCAAATATTTAAAGACAGACTTCACCAAAGAAGATAAACAGATGACAAGTCAGCAAGCGAAAAAAATGTTCCACATATTAGTAACTAGGGAAAAAAACACAAATTAAAATCATAATGAAATACAACCACACACTTTTAGAGGGTCTAAAATTTAAAAAGTCTGATCATAAGAAATGGTAGTGAGGGTATGGAGCAACTCATACACTGGTGGTAGGAACATAAATGGTAAAACCATGTAGGACGACGGTTTGGCATTTTCTTAAAAAGTTACACTTTCTAAGTTACATTTACCTATGACCCACCATTCCACACCTAATTATTTACCCAAGAGAAATGAAAGCATATGTTTACACAAAGACATATATAAATGTTCACAGCAGCATTGTTTGTAATAGCCCAAAACTGCAAACAATGTAAATGTCCATCAACAGGTAAATAAACAAAATGTAGTGTATCTACAAGGTATACCTATCTAAAAGGAATGAACTATTGATCAACACAACATGGAGGAATCTCAAAATCATTATATGGAGTAAAAGAAGCGAGAACAAAGAAGAGAACATACTGTATGATTCTATTATATAAAATTCAAGAATATGTAAACTAATATACACAGACCGAAAGCAGATCAGTGGTTGGTTCCCTGGGGATGTGGAGGGGGAAGATTATAAAGGGGCACCAGGAAACTTTTGAAAATGATCGGTATGTGCATTATCTTGATTGCGGTGATGTTTCCAGGGTATGTATGTATGTGTTTGTGTATTTTATGTAAAATGTATCAAACTCACACTTTAAATATGTGCAGTTTGTTGTATGCCAATTATACTTCAATAAAGTTCTTTGTAAAAAAGGAAAAAAGATATCATTATAGGCATTTGTCTATTCATCACTAAAATGTAAGTTCCATAAAGACAATATGTTTTTTTGTCTGTTTTATTAACTATGTATTCCCAGTACTAGCACATATACTCAAAAAATATTTGTTTGATAAATGACAGAGAAGAAAAAACAGAACTATGAATCAAAAAATGTAGACTCCACACATTTTAATTTCAAGTACTACTTATAATAATAAAGTATCAATAATTCCCAAAAGAAATATATGCTGAGTTTACATGAGTCAAAGTGGTATCAGTTTTTTTCTTCTAACGACATAATTTCACTGCTTGGTCTCTTTAATATTTTTATTAAGAATTATATAGCTTTTTTTTTTCATAGCTTCTTTTTTAATAATAATGATAGCAGCAAACACACAGTACTTAGTATGTGTCAGGCACTGTTCTAAGAATGTAACATATGGTAATTTACTAATCCTTATAAAACATTATACAGTAGGTTTATTTTTTTCTCATTTATAAGATTAATTAGTAAGGGCTTTGATTTAGTAAAGACAGCAATCCTTTATACTTTAAATGTTGCATCTATATTTCATTTGAATATATTATTTCAGTATTATTAGTTTATAAATCATCATTTCGTCCAAACTTTGTTGATCACAAAACTTTTTCCCTAATCAAACTAGAATAAGGCCCCACAATTCTTTCACTACTTGTCTCAATAATTGCCAGTATCCATCAACTGGAGGCCACATGCAAGTTTAAACACTTTTTGCTATTCGAGGGCAAAACCATGCTAGAAATACTTAGTACTCATTTACTTGAATAATCCACTCAGTCACATATTTTCCTCTAATTTGAAAGAAAAATGTTAACTCTTCTATCATCTTCCTCTCTCCCTTCTCCCTGATCCCAAAGCCCATAAGCACAGGTAGTATCTGGAAACATGTTAAAATATTCAGATCCTGGGAGAAAATCAGATCATTGATGATAATTAACAAAAGCAGCTTATCTAAAAATACTTTTAGAAAATGGCAGTGATGTGTTAGAAACATGAGTATTGAGAAGAAATAATGGGAATCTATAAAACTATAAAGAGTTCTAGGGTGAAGAGGTTCAAGAAAGTCCTAAATGAAATATGGCATGATTGGTGACTGAAATTAAGATACCTGGAGGACATATCTCTAACTCTAGAACCTGATAACAAAGTAGGACCATCATATGTTTCTAAAACCACATAGTTTGATAACATTTGAGCTCTAGTCATAACACAATTTTCTCTTTCTTATCTTCTTATTTTATAATATAAATCAATAGGAATATATGATTCATCTTACTAAATTTTCTGTACCACAAATTTGGATACAAAGGAGCAATGTATATACTATTTATGCTGGAATCAAAACAAAAAGTTTCATATCTACTTATAAAATGTTTAAATGGTCATCATAATTTTGTCCAATAAGTAAACACACAAAAGAATGGCAGCTTGCAGAAAAAAAAATGGCCTTCTAAACACTGGAAAAGATGCTGAAACTCACTAATAATGAGATTGCAAAATTACATGTACTATATACTATTTTTTACTGATCAGATTACCAATAATCAAGTGGTATACATACGCTGTTGGTGAGGATGTGAAGAAGAAGGCACTTTCAAGCATTACTCATAGGAGTACAAAAAAAACAATATTTCCAGAGGACAATTTAACAACATCTATCAAAAGTATAAACACATTTACTCTTCGTTGTAGCAAGATCAAGTCAAAAATTCATCCTGCAGATTATACTTGCAAGATACAAAGGCCTATATAGACAAAGCTATTAATTACAGCATTATTGGTTTATTAAAATGTTTTGACATTACAAACTATGTAAGTATATAGTATATATATTAGAATCCTATGTAAACATAAAAAAGAATGAGAATGCTCTGCATCCCAGTAAAGATCTCCAGTATATCTTAAGAGGAAAAGGCAAGATGTGTAACAGCGTATATATGTTAACTTTTGTATAAGTAAAGATAAAACGTGTGTGTGTGTTTCCTTGTCTATGCTTAAATAAACCATATTAAAACAAACAAGAAATTTATAAAAGTGGTTTTCTGAAGGAGGTGGTGGAGGTAGGGTAAATCGGAATGGAAATGGAAGTGAAACTTTAGAAATTACTCTTGAATATTGTTTTGTATACATTATCTACTAAAGAAATATGTAGAAACACTCTTCCTCCACAACACTCTACCATAAACATTTACAAAAATTTACTAAAGCATGGTGATATATGATAGTAAATTATTAGGGGAAAACAATCATAAGTTTTCCAGACAGTAAATTTTGCTGAAGTACTGCCACAGCCAGTATGACTGATTAAACGTTCCAGTCCAATAACTCAGGTTTTCAAAAGGTCTATATTTTCTTACGCTAAAAGGCCACTGACGGGGAAAAAAACACTGTAGAAAAGTCAGAAACTACAGGAAAATATAACATCAAACATAATATTCACCGAGAAGTCTAATACACAGATAATCATCGCTAACATTTTGGAATAGTTCTATAGAGTCTCTCGTTCTCTCTCTTCTTTTTCATACATGATATATTGATATCTGATACACTGATATTAGATATACTGACATTAAATATACTGAAACATAGTATCTGGGATACAGATATTCTAGAATAAGCAATGCAGAAATTTTAACAGATTGTAGACTAAAGAGAATATAAAGAGGGGCTTGATTCTTTCACTTATTCATTCAGTACATTTTTACTAGGAGCCTACAATGTGCCAAGTACTGTGCTGTTCCCTGGGACTACAGGACTAAGCAAGGTGACATGATCCCCGCCTTCACACTGCTCATGGTCCAGAGCAGAGGTTCTCAAATTTGGGGCCTCAGGACCCCTTTATACTTTTAAATTTTGAGGACCCAAAGCACTTTAATTTATACGGGTAATAGCTATCTATGTTTATCACATTAAACATTAAAATTAAGGAATTTTTAAAATAATTCATTTAAAAAGAGTACTAAACCCATAATATAGTAATATAAATAGCATCTTTCAAATGAAAAAATAACCATGTTTTCCAAAACAAAGGTTAGTGAGAAGAGTGGCCTTATATTGCTTTTTTTACATTTTGAAAATCTTTTTAATATCTGAGTCAAAAGAAGAAAGCTTGACTTTCATATCTGCTACAGCATTCAATCTGTTGCAATATGTCGTTTGGTTGAAATATATGAAGGAAAAATGGCCTCACATAGATACATAGCTGGAAAAGGGAATAATATTTCAATAGTCTTTTCAGATAATCAGGAAAATTCTCCTTTGATACCATACCAAAACAGGACAAGTGGTAGTTTCTTAAGGTTAGTTGCTATGTGAAATCTGAAAACACACCAATAAATTTTTCATACTCTGTTACACGAAAACCCATACATCTATCTTGCACTTTGAATGGATATTTAACCCATGAGTGATTTTGTACAGCACGCATTGGTCATTTGGAAATTACTGGTTCACTAAGTTATGCAGATCTTCCAAACATTGGCACTTTTCATTTTCAATATTTAAAAAAAATAATATTCATTAATTTCTCCACCAATGTCAATCTCATGATGGCAGAGATCAGTTTTATAAAAATTATAATTTTCACTTGGAACCTCAAATTTTTTCATTGACAACAAATACTGTCAGTTGTTTGCTTTGAGTGACAGGTTCATTTCATTGATTTTCGAGATAATGTCTGCAAAATACACAAGCTGAATGACCATAGTTTGTTATTCATTCTTTTAAGTAATGGTATCCCACAAAAACAGCAGTTAGTTCAGCTTGGAATTCAGTCATACAAGCACTTTATGCATATATCCCATTTCATCACACAGAATATTAATACACACACATATTTACATATATATATAAAACAAATGTTTTAAATCATGAAAATTAATCTCTGTATTCCAACATCTGAAATACTGTTCATAAAACATTTTCAAGGTTGTTAAAAACTAAAAATTTACCAAAATTCATCTGACAGATATCTACTGCTGCAAATGTGGATCTCAAGGGGAAAAAAATCTCATGATTTTTCAAGAGACTATAAAGCTTTTAATAATACGATATGTCAGCATTGTAAAAATAACTTCAAAAGCCACATTCCCTATAATATTGCTGCTTGACTAAAATTCCTGTTACGATCCTCAGTAGAGTCAAGTAACAGTATCTATTCCAAGGAATCTACTAGTCCTGACTTTCCAAGAATAAATGCTATTTTAGGCTAAAACACTGAGTATTCCAAAAGATTTACATTTATTTCTCATATCAGAAATCAAACTGTATTCATTACATATTTTTTTCCTGAAAATGTCCTCTGAATCATCTTGGTTGGGGAAATATTTTTTCACATTAGAGTATACAACTCTTCCAATAGAAGGCTAAAAAACAGCTTATTCATAGAACACACAGTGTTGTCCAAAATTTTAATACTAAGAATTTTTTTTTTTTTATGAGGAATATGGGCCCTGAGCCAGCATCTGCCAATCCTCCTCTTTTTGCTGAGGAAGACTGGCCCTGGGCTAACATCCATGCCCATCTTCCCCACTTTATATGGGAGGCCGCCACAGCATGGCTTGACAAGTGGTGCTTCGGTGTGCACCCAGAATCCGAACTGGCTAACCCCGGGCCACAGCAGTGGAGCGTGCACACTTAACCGCTTGCACCACCAGGCTGGCCCCACGAAATTTTATATCAGTGTTTAGCACTTCATGTGGACTTGAAGCTGAATGAGACAAAGAAGGCCCCTACAACTGTCAACATTTGGCACTCTGCTGGAGGTCCTAATCATTACAAAAGAATTAAGAAATCACAATAAACAAGGAATAAAAAAGATATCTGTTGTCATTTGCATATATATCTAGAAAATTCAAGAAAACAAACTGAAAAACTGTTAGAATGAATAAGAAATTTGAGAAAAGAAGCTAGATACAAGATTCATATTAAAAAGCCAAAGTGTTTCAATATGCTAATAACAAGCAATTAGAAAAAGCCATGGGGGTATGGTGGGGGAACCCGACTGAAAATCAAAATATTTAAAATGCCCATAATAAATGCAGTAAGAAACGTGGAAAACATACACCAAAAAAAAAAAAAAAAAAAAAAAAGACTTAATTCCAGTACATAAAATAATACCAAGATAGAGGCTTACCTGGTTTCTGGATAGGGAGAATTTACATTATCAAGTTGTCATTCTCACTAAATTAATAAGTTCAATATGATTTTTTTTATTGTGGTAACATTGGTATATAACATTATATAAATCAATAGGATTTTTATGGAACCTGAGAAGTCAATTCTAAAGCTGATAGGGAAAAGAAAAGCCAAGAAAATTTCAGAAAGGAAGAATAGAGATGAGGAAATTTGCTCCACTAAATATCAAATCATATGATAAAGCTACAGTAATTAAGACACTGTTATCTTGGTTTAAGAGGAGAAACACAGAGCAATGTAACAGAATTAAAAGTTCAGAAATACACCTAATACTTATGGGAATTTATTTTGTGATAAAAGTGCTCTCAAATCATGGAAAAGGACAGACAATTCAATAGTTTTTGGACAACTGGTTATTCCATTGGGGGAAAAAAATCATCACTACCTTACATCATAAACAAAAATAAGTTTCAGATTACTTAAAATAAAATAAAACAAATCCCATAAAACGATTAGAGTTTTATATATTTTTTTAACACTCTAGATCGAGGGGGAATGAAAGCAAGTCTTTTTAGACAAGATACAACTTCCAGAAACTATAAGAAAAAAGACAAACAGATTTGGAATACAGAAAAACTTAAACTTTCTGTATAAGACACTCTATCAAGTTAAAAAATGAGATGGTTATAAGTCAAAAGATTACTGCCCATATCAAAGAGCTGCTAAAAAATTATCAAGTTCAAAATATAACTGAAAATGTAAAAAGTGAGGCAAATAGGTAGTGTACGGAACTACAAACAGGCAATCAATTATGAAACTTCATTCAGGAATCTACAAAGCTTTTAAATGAGCTATTTTTCCAGTTTTACTAAACTGGCAAAAAAAAGTTCTACTAAACAGTATTAGAGAGGGAAATGGGTTTTAATATACTATTTTGGGGAATATAAATTGATACAGCTAGTTTGACCAGAAATATGGCACCTATTTAAATGTAAAAAATGTTCACAGTAATTCTATTTCTTTGCATATATTTTATAAATACACATTTACAATAAAGTATATAAAAGTACCCTCACTGCAACAATTATTATAATATAAAAAAATTAGAAACAACCTAGGAAAATCATTAGGTAACTTGTAGTATACCAACACAATAGAATATTATTACAGCCATTAAGAATGAGATAGAGACACAGCAATACTTGTCAAACTTGAATGTGCATTAAAATTCACGTGGTGAGCTAGTAAAATGCCCACTGGTTTCTAATTCCAGGGATTCTGATTCAGTAAACCTGAAATTGTGTTCAAGAATCTTCATTTTTAATAACCCATAGGATTTTAATAAAGGAGGCAACATTGGCTACTCTGAAAAATATTAGTCTGTAATAGAGTGGGAAAAGCAATTTCTAGAACAATATGTAACCTATAACCACATTTATGTTTTTAAAAATTATCTGTAAATGTAAATATGGATGATGTACACATGAAAGTAAATTCATGGAAAAAAGTCTGGAAGGATATTTAAATTCATAACAGTGGTGATCTCTGAGGAAGAGAAGGATATATCCAGGGATGGGGGAGTGAAAGAGGACTTTCACAGTTGACTCTATGAATTTCTGTAGTATTTGATTTTTTTTGGTACCGAGAATATACTTATGGGGACCGGCCAGGTGGCACAGGCGGTTAAGTGCACGCGCTCCACTGTGGCGGCCCAGGGTTTGTCGGTTTGGATCCCGGGCGCGCACTGGCGCACTGCTCGTCAGTCCATGCTGTGGTGGTGTCCCATATAAAGTGGAGGAAGATGGGCACGGATGTTAGCCCAGGGCCAGTCTTCCTCAGCAAAAAGAAGAGGATTGGCAGATGTTAGCTCAGGGCTGATCTTCTTCACAAAAAAAAAGAATATACTTATTACCCATATAATGTTAAGAAAATAAAACATAATAAAAAGGTAAAATACATTTTAATGTCATGAGTTAATATTTGTTTCCTAAATGAAGACTCACTTTTGTAGGATTATCATCTAGTAAGACAAACTGGTGGTATTTCTTAATCACTCTTTGCCTTCAGTCAAGATATACCTTTTGGTTTCCCTCATACGTATGCAAGCCTCCATGCATCTTCTCTGCAGTATGCTAATAGTTCCACACAAGGAAATTGTCTCTTCACAATACCAGGCCTCACTCTCCTGACTAACTTATATTTAGAGTGAAAATTCTCAGGGATAAGTTTTGGCACTATTACCACCAAAGCAATGGTTAAGCAAGGTGGACAAATGTAGGTCACGAGGTACTGTTTCTTTCTGTGGTTTCCCAAGGGTAGAGCACTGATGGGTAGAACAGTGGTTCTCTCTTCCTTTAAGCCCTGGTGGCACTTGGGGGCATGGCCTGGCTCACTAGGTCACTAGGCCTGGCTGCGAGGGCTGAGGACTAATGACTTCAAGTAGGAATTACCTTTTGAGTTTCAAGTTGACAAGTTATCTAGTGAAGTGGAACATTACAAAGGCATTTACAATTACAATATATCATTGCATGAAACTAATTAGATAGTAATTACACACTTACAGACTTCTTGGTAGCCTGGAAACAGTTTTCTATATTTTGCATTTTGACATCACAACATTAATTAAAACACGAACAGCCATATAGTTAACATATGACACTATAATGCATGAATCATAATAAATTATCTTACTGATGGATAATGATTTTAGCCTAAATCATTTTTAAAATCTTTGTAGAAGAATTATTTCATCTCCAACTCAAGTTCTGACTCTCCTAAGCAAAATGACAGCAACTAGCTGACGCTTAGCAATATTTTATAGAATCAGTTTTATAGCCAGAAGAGGGAAACAATCAATCATGTTTTTCACCTGCTTAATTTTACAGAGGAGGAAAAAATCACAATGTTACTAAATGTTCTCTGACTCCCGAAGTCCAACAATATTTGTTACCCATTGCAGATGCTCTCACATCAAATATATTTCTAAAATTTCTTTTCCACATAATTCCTCATTTCCATCCAGGCTTATGCTTTTGATTACGCAATTTACTATAAATCAAATTACTCTAAGCAACAACTGAGTAATTTAGTCACATGCTTCAAAACTCCTACCTGCAAAATCCATCCATCCAGGAATCCCTCTCTGACTCCAAGGACACTAAAAATTGCAGTTTGTACCACTGTCAACTCAAATCATCCTAGAAAAATCTTCCTTTTGTGTTTATTTAGCAGTGCCTACATATATGGCAACCATATTTTCTTAACTAAAACCCAGGACACTTGATCTGGACCAAATAATTTTTTTCCAATTCATAAGCTTCTCTACATATTTAATTTGAACATATTAAATAACAACAAGTTATATAACCAATTGATTTTTATAGACAAGAATAAAATTATATGCAATTAGGATGGTCCTAGAAAATCATTAACAATGTTCTAAACAATTCCCAAAATTGAATCTAGAAATCCTCTGGTTAATGACTAGCTTTGTGGAGGCAGGAAGCCAGCTTTCCTTCTGCAGCAGTTAAGAACAGCTCTAGCTAAATATTTTGTTGACATTTCACACTACTTAAGTTCATTTATTTGCCAAAAGAGATGTGAGGCTACACTCTTTATGTGTAAACCAAGAGGTCTGAAAAGATGGCACATCTTCACTCCTAAGACACCAAACTTGTGTAAGATGACAAAGTTGGTATCCATTATCAGTGAGAGCACATGTCAGGGAATGCTCCTCCCTGCCCCGTGCTCTGGCAGTAGACTGACTATACAGTCAACTAAGGGATAGAAGCTGAGAATATCTGAACAGAATAAATTCCCTTGGTGTTTTCCCACCAAATTAAATTAATTAATTGGTGGGCAAATGATTTGTCTTATTCAAGGTGAAGATACAAGACATATTTTAGGAGAAAAATATTATAGAATATTCCCACAGGTAGTAAACCCCAGGATAGGGTTGAGCCCCAATAGGCCACATGAGTGATAGAGGAAAAAAATATAAAATAACAAAAACAAAACTAAAGCTAAGAATAAAAGTATTCAAATATTCTGATGGTTTAAATTTTCCCAAATAGAGTATATTAATCTAGGTGTAGAACATGAGATAGATGCATTGAAAGCAATACTTTTATAACAATTACTGTAAACTGATTCCAAAAGAAGTTTTAAAAGTTATCATAAATGTAATATGGGCCCCAATATCCATACCCAGACTTTTAAATTGGAATATAAACCTTTCGTTGCCAAATAAAGGAATGCTAAAATTTAGACCTTGAGCATACTGAAAAGAAACAAAAAATAAAAGACATACTCCAGGGAGAAAAAGATCTTCATTATACCATATCAAAGACATTCAATTTTTCTACTTTTTATTTTATAGAAAAATGCATATTTTACAATGAATCTATATGTCAATAAAATAAGTCTTCAGTTATATGCTTTTAGTAAAAATTTGTACTCCTAATACAGTGTTGATTTATCTTAGCTAAACTAACCATAACTTCTTGTCTTAGCAATTTGTAGACAAAATTTGATCCCCTAAATGTTTCAGAGAAATGACTACATAATATTATGCAATATTCAATGTAAAATGACTTAACACTTTGAAACAAATAATATACATTGCTTAGTATTTTTTATTTTATTTCATTTAAGTGTACTCATGAACACTTACCTTACATAGAAGGTCTTTTTGAGGCAAAGGAGGGGATCGTTCTTCATACATAGGAGGTGGTTTATGTGTGGGTGGAAGGTCGATCCTGTACCAAAAAGTTTAAAAACTGTGATTGTCGAAAAAAAAAATGGAGGAAAGACAATCAAGTTTCTCTTAAGTTTTGAGGATATTTTCCTCATACTAATATTTTTATTAGGGTACATGTTTAATTAAGTTCTTATATTTCCATTAACCTATCACAGAGGGAAAAAAAAGGTAAACTGGTTTTAAAAGTTCCAAAGTTTAGGACCAATTTAATTGATTCATATTTAAAGAAGCAAATGAAATAGAAGCATTTTTTGAAAATTATTATTAAGCAAGGAATCTAGCACATACCAATTTACTTAAGTATTTCACATTTTTACATCTAACTATGCCTATCAACATTTTAAAGATAGCCAAACGTGTGTAATGGAAGGCACTTTCCTCCAAAGTGTCATAAAAGCAATTTAAAGGTTATATCTTAAAACGATAATGAAAAAAGTTTATACTGTATTTTGGAAATACTTCCAAAACTAATTTTCAAAAGCCATGGTCACTCAGAATATTCATCATGCAAATAATGATTTTCAATCTACAGACTATTATAAAGCTTGCCACCTGAAATAAAGGGACCATTACATCCTGAGAGAATGCATTTATTTTTCCAAAATGACCTAATCTATTAAAAAAACACAATATTTTCTTTTTTTTTTAATTTTATTTATTTATTTTTCCCCCAAAGCCCCAGTAGATAGTTGTGTGTCATTGTTGCACATCCTTCTAGTTGCTGTATGTGGGACACGGCCTCAGCATGGCCAGAGAAGCGGTGCGTCGGTGCGCACTCGGGATCCGAACCCGGGCCGCCAGCAGCGGAGCGCGTGCACTTAACCGCTAAGCCATGGGGCCGGCCCAATATTTTCTTTTTTATTTTATTTTTTTTGGTTTATTATGGTAACATTGGTTTATAACATTGTATAAATTTCAGGTGTACCTCATTATAATTCTATTTCCGCATGGATTACATTATGTTCTCATGTTCACCACCCAAATACTAATTACAATCCATCACCATACACATGTGCCTAATTATCCCTTTCACCCTCCTCCCTCCCCCCCTTCTCCTCTGGTAACCACCAATCCAATCTCTGTCACTGTGTGTTTGTTTGTTGTTATTATCTACTACTTAATGAGTGAGATTATACGGTATTTGACCTTCTCACTAGGACTTATTTCACCTTGCATAATACCGTCAATGTCCATCCATGTTGTCACAAATGGCTGGATTTCATCGTTTCTTATGGTCGAGTAGTATTCCATTCTGTATAAATACCACATCTTCTTTATCCATTCGTCCCTTGATGGGCACTTAGTTTGCTTCCACGTCTTAGCTAATGTGAATAATGCTGCAATGAATAGAGGGGTGTATGTATCTTTATGCATTGGTTTTTTCAAGTTCTTTGGATAAATACCCAGCAGTGGAATAGCTGGATCGTATGGTAGTTCTATCCTTAATTTTTTGAGGAATCTCCATACTGTTTTCCATAGTGGCTGTACCAGTTTGCACTCCAACCAGCAGTGTATGAGAGTTCCCTTCTCTCCACACCCTCTCCAACACTTGTTGTTTCCTGTCTTGTTAATCATAGCCATTCTGATGAGTGTGAGGTGATATCTCATTGTAGTTTTGATTTGCATTTCCCTGATAATTAATGATGCTGAACATCTTTTCATGTGCCTGTTGGCCATCTGTATATCTTCTTTGGAGAAATGTCTGTTCAGGTCTTTTGCCCATTTTTTAATTGGGCTGTTAGTTTTTTTCTTGTTGAGATGCATATGTTCTTTATATATTTTTGAGATTAATCCCTTATCAGATGTATGGTATGCAAATATGTTCTCTCAATTGTTAGGTTGTCTTTTCGTTTTGTTGATGGTTTCCTTTGCTGTGCAGAAGCTTTTTAGTTTGATGTAGTCCCATTTGTTTATTTTCTCTATCATTTCTCTTTCCCGGTCAGACATGGTGCTTGAAAATATGTTGCTAAGACCGATGTCCAAGAGCATACTGCCTATGTTTTCTTCTAGAAGTTTCATAGTTTCAGGTCTTACCTTCAAGTTTTTAAACCATTTTGAGTTAATTTTTGTGTATGGTGTAAGGTAATGGTCTATTTTCACTTTTTTGCATGTGGCTGTCAACTTTTCCCAACACCATTTGTTGAAGAGACTTTCCTTTCTCCATCGTATGTTCTTGGCTCCTTTGTTGAAGATAAGCTGTCCACAGATGTGTGGGTTTATTTCTGGGCTTTTGATTCTATTCCATTGATCTGTGTGTCTGCTTTTGTGCCAGTACTATGCTGCTTTGGTTACTATAGCTTTGTAGTATATTTTGAAATTGGGGAGTGTGATACCTCCAGCTTTGTTCATTTTTCTCAGGACTCGTTTAGCTATTCAGGGTCTTTTGTTGTTCCATATAAATTTTAGGATAATTTGTTCTATTTCTGCGAAAAATGTTGTTGGAACTTTGAAAGGATTTGCATTGAATCTATAGATTGCTTTAGGAAGTATGGACATCTTAATTATGTTAATTCTTCCAATCCAAGAGCACGGAATATCTTTCTATTTCTTTGAGTCTTCTTCAATTTCTTTTAGCAATGTTTTATAGTTTTCATGTACAGATCTTTCACCTCTTTGGTTAAGTTTATTCCTAGGTATTTTATTCTTTTTGTTGCAATTGTAAATGGGATTGTATTCTTAATTTCTTCTTCTGCTACTTTGTTGTTAGTGTATAGAAATGCAACTGATTTTTGTATGTTGATTTTGTATCCTGCAACTTTACTGTATTCGTTTATTACCTCTAAAAGATTTTGGTGGATTCTTTAGTGTTTTCTATATATAAACTCATGTCCTCTGCAAATAGTGACAGTTTCACTTCTTCCTTTCCAATTTGGATTCCTTTTATTTCTTTTTCTTGCCTGATTGCTCTGGCTAGGACTTCCAATACTACGTTAAATAGGAGTGGTGAGAGTGGGAATCCTTGTCTGGTTCCTGTTCTTAGAGGGATAGCTTTCAGTTTTTCACCATTGAGGATGACATTAGCTGTGGGTTTGTCATGTGTGGCCTTTATTATGTTGAGGTACTTTCGTCCTATACCCATTTTATTCAGAGTTTTTATCATAAATGGATGCTGTATCTTGTCAAATGCTTTCTCTGCATCTATTGAGATGATCATGTGATTTTTTTTCTTCATTTTATTAATGTGGTGTATCACATTGATTGATTTGGAATGTTGAACCATCCCTCCATCCCTGGAATAAATCCCAGCTGATCATGGTGTATAATCTTTTTAATATATTGTTGTACGTGATTTGCTAGTATTTTGTTGAGGATTTTTGCATCGATGTTCATCAGTGATATTGGCCTGTAATTTTTTGTGTGTGTGTTGTCCTTGTCTGGTTTTGGTATCAGGGTAATGTCACCTTCGTAGAATGAGTTAGGGAGCTTCCCACCCTCCTCAATTTTTTGGGAGAGTTTGAGAAGGATAGGTATTAAGTCTTCTTTGAATGTTTGGTAGAATTCACCAGGGAAGCCGTCTGGTCCTGGACTTTTATTTTTGGGGAGGTTTTTGATTATAGTTTTGGTCTCCTTACTGGTGATTGGTCTATTCAAATTCTCTATTTCTTCTTGCTCCAGTTTTGGAAGGTTGTATCATTCTAAGAATTTATCCATTTCTTCCAGATTGTCAAATTGGTTGGCATATAGCTTTTCATAGTATTCTCTTATAATCTTTTGTATTTCTGAGGTGTCCGTTGTAATTTCTCCTCTTTCACTTCTGATTTTAATTATTTGAGCCTTCTCTATTTTTTTTTTTGGTGAGTCTACCTAAAGGTTTGTCAATTTTATCTTTTCAAAGAACCAGCTCTTGGTTTTATTAATTTTTTCTATTTTTTTTTAGTCTCTATTTCATTTATTTCTGCTCTTATTTTTATTATTTCCCTTCTTCTACTGATTTTGGGCTTTGTTTGTTCTTCTTTTTCCATTTCCTTTGGGTGCATTCTTAGATTGTTTATTTGAGTTTCTCTTGTTTGTTGAGATAGGCCTGTATTGCCATAAACTTCCCTCTTAGAACCGCTTTTGCTGTATCCCATAAATTCTGGCATGTCATATTTTCATTTTCATTTGTCTCCAAGTATTTTTTGCTTTCTCCTTTGATTTCTTCATTGACCAATCATTGCTCAGTAGCATTTTGTTTAATCTCCACATATTTGTGGCTTTTCTGATTTTCTTCCTATAGTTGATTTCCACTTTCATATCGTTGTGGTCAGAAAAGATGCTTGGTATTAGTTCAATTTTAAATTTATGGAGACTTGTTTTGTGGCCTAATATGTGATCAATCCTGGAGAATGTTCCATGTGCATTTGAAAAGAATGTGTATTCTTCAGTTTTGGATGCAATGTTTGGTATATGTCTCTTAGGTCTATCTCTTCTAGTGTGTCATTTAAGGCCAATGTTTCCTTATTGATCTTCTGTTTGGATGATCTATCCATTGGTGTAAGTGGAGTGTTAAAGCCCCCTACTTTTATTGTGTTGCTGTCTATTTCTCCTTTTATGTCTGTTAATAATTGCTTTATATATTTAGGTGCTCCTGCATTGGGTGCAGTTTAACGCTCCTGTGTTTAAAGTAGCAATTGATAAGTATGTACTTACTGCCATTTTTTAACTTTTTTTCTTGGTGTTTTAGTAGTTCTTCTCTGTTCCTTTCTTCTTCCCTTGCTCTCTTCCCTTGTGGTTTGATGGCTTTCTTTAGTATTATGTTCGGGTTCCTTTCTCTTAGTTTTTTGTGTATTTATTATAGGTTTCTTGTTTGTGATTACCATGGGGTTCATATATAGTAACCTACATATATAGCAGTCTATATTAAGTTGATAGTCTCTTTAATTTGACCTCTGTCTGAAAGCTCTACTCTTTAACTCCCCTCCTCCCAGATTTTAAGGTTTTGATACCATGTCTAACCTCTTTTTTGTGCATTTGTATCCATTACCCTCTTATCATGGAAATAGATAATTTTTCCTATTTGTGACCTTCTCTTTTCCCCATAAATATCTCCCTTTAGCATTTCTTATAGTACTGCTTTCTTGGTGACAAACTCCTTTAATTTCTCCTTGTCTGGGAAACTTTTTCTCTCTCCTTCCAATTTGAAACATAACCTTGCTGGGTAGAGTATTCTTGGCTGTAGGTTTTTTCCTTTTAGCACTTTAAATATATCATGCCACTCTCTTCTAGGCTGTAAGGTTTCTGCTGAGAAGTCAGCTGATAGCCTTACGGGGTTTCCTTTGTATATAACTTGTCTTTCTCTTATGGATTTTTGGATTCTCTCTTTAACTCTGGACATTTTAATTATGATGTGTCTTGGTGTGGGCCTCTTTGGGTTTATCTTGTTTGGTGCTCTCTGTGCTTCCTGTACCTGGATGTCTGTTTCCTTCCTTAGGTTAGGGAAGTTTTCACCTATTATTTCTTCAAATAGATTCTCTGCCCCTTTGTCTCACTCTTCTCCCTCTGGGACACCTATAACACGGATGTTAGTGCGCTTGATGTTGTCCCAGAGGTCCCTTAGACTGTCTTCACTCTTTTTAATTCTTTTTCCTTTTACCTGTTCAGCTTGGCTGATTTCTTCGAGTCTTTCATCCAGCTTGCAGATCTGTTCTTCTGTATCCTCTGCTTTCGAGTCCCTCTAGTGCATTTTTCATTTCCAGTATTGTATTCTTCATGTCTGACTGGTTCTTTTTTATATGTTCCATTTCTTTGTTGACATTCTCACTGAGTTCATCCATTCTTCTCAAGATCAGTGAGCATCCTTAGCACTCTTTGTTTGAACTCTCTGTCGGGTAGGTTGCTCATTTCTGTTTCGCTTATTTCCTTTTCTGGGGTTTTGTCCTGTTCCCTTATTTGGAACGAATTCCTTTGCCTCCTCATTTTGCCTCTTTCCCTGTGCTTGTGTCTATGTATTAGGTAGGTCGGCTACGTCTCCTGCTCTCGCAGAGGTGACCTTATATAAGTGATGCTTTAGGAGGCCTGGCAGTGTGCTTCCCTCTCCTCTCCAGTTGCAAATGTTCCAGGAGTGACCCCTGTGTGGGTTACATGTGTCCTTCTGTTGTGGTGGGGTTGTTCTTCCCGTAGGTTCTTCCCAGGGAGGCTGAGGTATGTCCCTGGCCAGCTGTTGTAATGCTCAGCTGCATGTAGTTTTTGTGGGCCCTTCAGTCTCTTTATTGGGTGTGGGGTGTCCCAGCACAGTTGGCTGCAAGGTCTAACAGCACATTCCTGTTGCTGTATTTCTATTACGTGAGTCGGCCTGCAGCATGGCAGGTTGTTAGGCTCAGGGGCTTACAATCGCTATAAGCCTCCAGCCTTTAAGTCCCTTGTCAGCTCTCTGAGGATTGCAGCCTGATGGGGCTGGCCTCAGGCACAGGAGCACCCAATTATTTCAGGCTTTGGAAGGTGGGGCCAAACCCCTATCTCGCTCTTTGAGAAGCACAAGTCTTCTGCAGTTGACAAGCCCCACCGCCTACAGGTCCACACACAGCCATCACAGTCTTGCCCCATGTGCGCACCCCGACCTCCTTAAGTGGACCCAGTCTCTCCAAGGCATTAGCCCCACACTCTCCACCACTGCCCCACACTCTCCACCCACTCCTTGCACACACGCTGCCCTACAGAGGCAGACCCAGTCACCAGGCTGTGGAGAATCCAGGCAGCTCCCTTAGCAGGCCCACAAGTTGCCCGAGGACTTGTTGTTGGGTGGGGCCAGTCCCTAGAGTGGGCTGCTTGCCCTGGCTCAGCTGAATTAAATCGGTGCTCTAGTGGGTGGGGCAGACCCTGGGCTAGCAGGCCCCAGGGAGAACTCCAATGGCGTCTGCTAGCATCTGTGTCAGCACGCCCATACCAGGGCACCACAGTGGCTGCCGCCAATGTCCCAGTCCCTGGAGAGGTCTCACCTCTCACTGAGATGCACTCAGAGCCTATCAGGTGAGTCTCTTTTCCCCAAAGGGCTGTGCACCTTTCTTTCTGCTGATTTTATGTTGCTTTCTGAAACGGCTGAGTTTGTGCATGGGCCCTTTAAGAGCCGGTTTTAATTTCTTTGTGAACCAGCTTTTCTGGGGGGTACTCCCCAATCTTTTAGTAGCAAGCAAAGTCAGATATTATGCCACTCATCTCAGTTGTGCTGGATCCACAAAATGCCCACAGCGGGGGTGCTCCCCGCCTCAGGGCCCCGCTCCTCCAGGGAGGGCTGCACACCTTTGGGCTGCTCCTGGGCGGCTGTGAAGCCCTGCGGCTAGAGAAGGTGGTGTTTTTTCTCTCCAGAAGGGAATTTCTCCCTCTTCCACCTCAATTAGGATTGTCATTTGTTGCAAGAGGTCCTCGTATCCAGTTTTCAGTTCTCTCTCAGGGGTAGTTTTTCCAAGAGTAGTTGTAAATTGGCTGTGCCCACAGGAGGAGGTGAGTTCAGAGTCTGCCTATGCCGCCATCTTGACTTCTCTCCTCAGACTTTTCCCTTTTTCAATATTTTCATATATATATATATATTTTTTTAAGTAGCATTTGAACTTTTTTTTTTTGAGGAAGATTGGCCTTGTGCTAACACCTGTTGCTAATCTTCCTCTTCTTTTTTCTCCCCAAAGCCCCAGTACATAGTTGTGTATCATACTTGTAGAGTTGTAGCTCTTCTGTATGGGACACCACCTCAGCATGGCTTGATGAGCCGTCAGTAGGTCTGCACCCAGGATCCAAACCAGTGAACTTCGGGCAGCCGAAGCGGAATGCATGAACTTAACCATTATGCCACTGTGCCGGCCCCGTATTTTCATATATTTTAAATATTGTTGAATTCCAACAAAAATAGAGTTAAATATAACTTGTAGCTCTCTGCATTTTGGAAAAGAATTTTTTATGTATTCTCATACTTTTGAAGATCACAGATAACTAATTTTTAGTATTTGTGATTAGTAAATGAAACAGAAATTTACCTATATTAAAAGATAAAAAGAGGGGCCGGCCCGGTGGCGCAAGCGGTTAAGTGCGCGCGCTCCGCTGCAGCGGCCCGGGGTTCGCTGGTTCGGATCCCGGGCGCGCACCGACGCACTGCTTGGTAAGCCATGCTGTGGCGGCGTCCCATATAAAGTGGAGGAAGATAGGCACCGACGTTAGCCCAGGGCCGTCTTCCTCAGCGAAAAAAAGAGGAGGATTGGCGGATGTTAGCTCAGGGCTGATCTCCTCACAAAAAAAAAAAAAAAAAAAAAGATAAAAAGAATGAAAGCTACAGAGGCCAAAGTAATTACAAATTCTCTGTGGTCTAATAACTTCTCAATGTGGGCATGAAATATTTTAAATGAACAGAATTCAAACAGTACATGAAATGGTTACAGGGATTTACTAGCCTACTAGTATATTACGTTTTTGAAATTATAGAAAAGCCTGAGGTAATTTGGGAACTAAGATGAAGTTAACCACATGCTAGTTACTCTTGAAATATTAAAGAATTCCAGTCTTACAGGTATTGCACTGAAAGAGTACTTTACAGTCCTTGTATTTAAAGTAATTGTTTCTTTTCATCAAACAAAAATCACAGCAAGTTTATAACTCCTAGGTGCCATAGGTCATTTAGGTGAGAAAACCAAGGCTCATGGAGGCGATGTGACTTGTTCATGGTCATACCACTAATTTGATCATGATAGAGCTGAGAGTAACACTCAGGTGTCTTCCGTCTTAAAAGATCAGTGCTGCCACTGTGCCAGATGAGGGAGATAGACACACAAAGCATTTACAAAGACAGAAGAAATACATTCTTTGAGAGCCAGCCTTATTTCCTAACACAAAACATTAATAACTACACAAGAAATAATGTCATTTGTATAGAACTTCACTGTGTATAAACATTATTTTATTCTACTCTCATCATAACCATGTGAGGTAAGTAGGAAAAGTATTATTCACATTTCACAGATGAAGCAACAAAGCTGTTGATGGAATTAAGAGAATTGGGACATTAGTCTTTTGATTCTACAGTAAAGTGCAATTTCTGCTTTATAATTCTATCTCAATGATTATGCCAAAAACATTGCTTTCTCTTTAAGCGTTCCTTTTTTTTTTTTTTTTGTGAGGAAGATCAGCCCTGAGCTAACATCCATGCCAATCCTTCTCTTTTTGCTGAGGAAGACCGGCCCTGAGCTAACATCTATTGCCAGTCCTCCTTTTTTTTTTCTCTTTTTCTCCCCAGTAGATAGTTGTATGTCATAGTTGCACATCCTTCTAGTTGCTGTATGTGGGACACTGCCTCAGCATGGCTGGACAAGCAGTGCGTCGATGCATGCCCGGGATTTGAACCCAGGCCGCCAGTAGCAGAGCGTGTGCACTTAACCGCTAAGGCACGGGGCTGGCCCCTGCTTTCTCTTTAAATAAAGAAGATGTACATTTTATAATTCATCGAAACCAAAATTCTTTAAGGAAAAAGCTTTAAAACTCAATGTATTTAATAACTCTAGGCAGTTGAAAGTTAAGTTATATCTATACATAAGACAGGCATATACAATCGGAAGCAATTAAATTGCTAAGATATTTTATATCTGTCTTTCAACTGCTTCATCAAAGACCAGCATTTTTATTCAGAGGGCAGAACAACATAAAGTGTCACTATGTTACCATTTGGAAAGATGTCTCATATACTGTAGGTGAAAAAGGTATCTAATATATTTGTCTCCAGCAGCCCCTGGACACTGTTTATTTACCACATGTAGTTTGAGACGTTCAGATGAAACCATGGTCATCTCACAAAGCTCTAACAGTATCTGGACTTCCATCTCTTAGGCACTTTACATATGAATAGCTGTAAAGATATAAAGACTGACGCATACTGAATATTCATATTTGAACACAAGCAAAAAGGTTACCTACACTTTGTCAAGATAGGATGGTCTCTTTTTTCGAGGCGTCAGCAGCACAGTCACAAAGACAGCGATGATGAGAAGGGCAAGGACAGCTCCAATGACAGCTCCAGCTACGGCTATGGAAGAGGTCTGCTTAAATGGGACATCTGTAAAGTAACAAAAATTAGGCTTTTCAAACAATTTTAAACAGAGGTCTTGAATTTGCATACCCTAATTTCTACAATGTGCAAGGACTATTTGATCGAAGTATATTATCCAATAGCAAGTTTAGAGGACCCCAAATTTGCTTCATTAGTTTTTGTAGCCTTATGCTAACACCCTTCTTCCTTGTAAGATGTCACCTTAGCATTCCAGGTTTGCTTTTTTCAAGTTATGAAAAGAATATCCCCAGTTAGATACCAATGAGTGAATCTACTCCCTATGGGCAAAGAATGCCTGGAGGAGAAAAGAAGATAGAGAAAAGTGCGAAAACTATTCTTAGTCTAAAAGGTGATAAAACAAACCAAAAATTTACTATTCTTTAATAGAGTTAACCAACAATACAGACATTTATCTTTATTTTTTTGCTGAGGAAGATTCCCCGAGTTCACATCTGTTGCCAATCTTTCTCTTTTTTTTTTGCTTGAGGAAGATTAGCTCTGAGCTAACATCTGTGCCTATCTTCCTCTACTTTATATGTGGGACACTGCCGCAGCACCGCTGGTGAGTGGAATAGGGCCGTGCCCAAGATCCAAACCCATGAACCTGGGCTGCTGAAGCGGAACATGCAGAATTTTAACCCCTAGGCCATGGGGCCAGGCCCAACATTTATCATTTTTATTCTATTAAAATATAAAAGAAATTCTATTAAACTATAAAAGAAATTCTATTAAGGAAACCAACAACCTTCAAGAAGGGGCAAAACGAAAACACAAAAAATATCCCAGATCTAATAAATATAGACAAAAAGTAACATTGTAAAATTTAAAAGTTTTAAAAATAGAAGTATTAAAACAGTACTTGCTGCAGATAATTTCCCTTAATTCATGCACATTTAATACAAATTATACTTAAGATAGTGTCTCTACTATAAAATTAAATGGAAATTCTTCCCTATCTCCTGGCTATAGACATACTATATCATTTTTGAATAACAATTTCTCTTTCCCAGCCTGCCTCACAAATTTTACAAGGATTTTAAAAACATATTTAGCAGTTCACATTTCGCACAGTTCTGAAAAATTGTCACCCTATTTTATGAACTCTCAAATAAGGGAATTTACTAAAATTTTAACTATGTTTTCAAATATAAGTATTTGGATATGACAAAACCATCAATCCTTATGTGTAAGTATTATTTTGACCATGTCAGCCACATCGAATCCAGTAACTAAATTTTGTGGGGTGAACCATCAGTTACAAACTACCTTTAATATACACGATTTTGTTATATCTTTCTATCCAATGAGAAAGATACAACATTCTATTAAGTGAAGATACTACAGTCCTAAATATTCTGCCCACACTCAATGAGTAGTGGAGAACACAGAGTGAAATAAAGCGAGGTTGGGGTAGCAGAGGAGCTTCCCCCCTTACGCCCTTGTTGGGAGAGACTGGTTTTCTGCAATGTCTAACATAGATTCTCCTTTTGGGTCCCCTATTCAGTAATGAAGAACTCTTAGTTTTCACTTAAATTGACATCCACATATACTCTTAAATAGTTGCAATTACTGTTGGGATCCAGATGTGGCCAATTTAAATGAAATTAAAGCACTATCAGTTTTGAAATATGTTTCACCTACTTTAGCATCATAGTATTTCCATATAAATACATATTTAGAAGTATTTTCCAACTCTGTTTTTATTAAAATATGAGTCACATGGTGTTTTAGATTGCTAAGAGGAATGTTTTACTTTCTTTCTAACTATAAAAATTTCTTTAGCAAACTAACAATCTTGGGTTTATTAATGGGTCATTTTATTGCCTCATTCTACAGGAAAAATCTTACACCGATGAGAGCCAAGTAACCCATTTCAATAACCCTTCAAACACTGCAAGAATCTAAAAATAGTGAAATACACAATTATTTTAAACAATATAACCAGTTCAGTCATTCACGATGTTACCTTCATTTGCCAATATACATCTGGTTTATCTTTCTATTGTTGCTCATTTCTCTAATCCCTACTATCTCCATTTGAATATGCGATAGATGAGAAAAAGATTTGAAACCCAACCTAGTCAAATATTACGCTGCTCTTGTAAAAGCAAGAGAGATTTGGGATGATTTGGGGTAATCTTCTATTCTATACTCAGCAGTTATCATTTTTGCCCAAATGTACAGAATTTAAAGGGTTCTTGTTTTGATGGAATGACAAAGTTAATGCCATATTTACAGTAATACTTCTGAAATTATTTTTCAAAAACACAGGTTACTCTTTGAATCAGCCCAAATTAAGATTCTCAATGTACAAATCATTATAAATTCATCAAACCTCACACTTCCTCCAAGAAAGCCTTTCATTTAATCTTAGCAATAATATTAAATTTGGTAGTGCTTTGTAAGTAATATAATGACAGATTTTTAAAATACTAATTCCCAACTCTGAATATATACTATTTTCAATATCCTGAAATAATTCTCAAGTCTAAATAGATATTATTTTTTAAACATTTAATTATAGTCTACTTTATCTAGTAGACTATCCATTAGTCTTATAATTTCTAGCTCTAGGATTCTATAACTGAGAGCTGACTGTATATATACCAAAACACTTCCTTCTGTCTTAATTTGGGCATATTTATTTCACCTGGCTCCATTCATTCTTTATTCTTATTTATCCTCTCTTTTTTGAACATTTCTTCTTAGTATCAAAACAGTTTAGAAAGTACAGAAACAAGCAACTGGAAGAAAAGCTAGGTATGAATCCAATTACCAATTGGTTAATCTATATATAGGTAAATTGACTGTTAAATACATATATGGGATACATTTCATATTTCCTTTTCTGATTCTTCTACTAATTTAGAAAAAAGAAAAGAATATACTTGAGTATTAATATTTTAAGGGTGTTAACAGGTGATGAACACTAGTATGAAATGCAAAGGAAGAGCTGAAATTTCCTGCATTCAAGTCAAAGAACTTTGATGAAAATTGAGAATTTAGCCCCAACATTACCTCTCCCACATCCCTGCCCACAAAATCTACATACATAGATTCTATATTCCAACAAAACCACTACAAGGAGAAAAAAATTAAGTAAGCAAATGTATAAAAATTCGGCATTTTTCAACGTTAAGCTAGTTTACTGAATGAATGACATGAAACAACATTACCATCACCTAAGGAGATGTTCTACTAAATCTTATTATATGCTTACAAGCAACAGGAAACAAAAAGACAAAAGCATTAAAATATTTAGCATTAAAGGATGTCTCTCTCAAAAGAACAGCTTCCTGTTATCACATTAGCTATATTAACCCACATACATTGGAAATTCACCTCTAAAAACAGAAAAATAGCCTTCCCCAATACAACAAAAGTATACTCCCCATAATTAAAGATATCGTGCATATGTCTTATGGGGAAAATGTTCAAAAATCAGTTACAAATCATACCAAAAAAATTCAGTACAGATATAAGAAATAACTTTCATTACTTTTTAAAAATATATATACATGTATAAATATTACAGATACTAAACTGAATTAGTTTGTCTTTATTACTGATACAAATGAATAAAAAGTACATGAAAGCTATTCGAACATGTGCTCACCTAACTCACATTTGAAACTGAGTCATGACAATATTTTTAAATACTATTAAACACACTAAAATACTTGTTTACAGCAATTTGCTAAAACCATTCAAAATGGGTGAGTATAGAAATCTACAGTCCGTTTTCAGTTACATTGAAACACTAAGTCCTAATAATTAATTGAAACGTTAAGTTTCATCCTTCTTTTTTTTCCTCTTCATTCCCTTCACCAAAACCTCAATGATATCATCACATGATTCACAGGTTAATGTGACACCCTACAAACTTATCTTCCCACCTTTTATTTGCTCCCATAATACATATCACTGTATTACCAGTTTTCCCCACATATCCCACTCTTCTCTTTTTAAATAGCCCCTTTTAATGCTTATCTTTTCCATATGACATCTAATTCTTGACAACCATGCAAATATTTATCTATTTTTTAATAAAATTCCTCTACTGGGGTCAGGTCAGTCCCCTCAGCCTCTCATCCAACAAATGACCAATAGTAACCTAACATGCACCAGGCCTTGTGCTTAGTGCTAGGAATACAAAGATGAACTTTACATAGTCCCTGTCCTCACAATAGAGAGCAAAATTCCCCCAAGTGGGGTCACAGAATCCTTAAAAATATTTTTTTCCAACACAGTATAGAAAGAGATTATCACTTATCTTAAAAAAGTGGGACGGAAGGCATTTAACAAAAAAGTAAACGGTGCACTAGTATTAAAACTAGTGGATACTAATATACTTGCTAATACTAATGGATTGGCACTGCTAGCCCCACTTGGTCCGTGTGTCAGGTGTTCATCTGCCACACAGGGCACTCACAATATCCTATGGGAAGTGTGGCAAGGAATAGTTTCAGAATGAAATCGAGTAGACAGTTACAACTTCCCTTGGTTGTTCCCTCAGCGCAGTCAGCATCTTGTGACACATTGTGATGTATGAGAGCTCAGTTGAGTGAACTAATAACTTATCTAGATTTAACAAATATGTTAAGGAAGCACGACATGGGTGCCCTGTGACAGGTGAACATCTGACACATGGACCAAGTGAGGGTACGAGTGCTAATCCGTGTTATGTACTAGGAAGCATTCCTTCCTAGTAAATGTCATTCTTGCAAAGAATTGGCAGAATGAAGATAACACCAATGATGTAGGCATAAATAATGACAAAACCCAAAAAACTGACAATACAAATATCTTACTCCTAATACACGAACTTTTTCACTTCCATTATGAAGTAAAACCATGGCAATCTAATCAGATGTGACAAGTCAACTCCAAACATTCAAATACATTAGGAGAACAAATAAAATAGAGATTTACATTCACTCTTATTAACAATAAACCTCACACTAACCCATACTGTGCTGAAATAGCAGCTAATGTGAGAGGTGAGCTTATTGTGATTAGCAAGACTGAAAAACCAAACATCTTGAACATGAAGACAAAGCTCTAAAAACAGTGGTTGGGATGAAAACTGTTAGTGTCTCCAACAATGTACTTCTTCCATTTGAATTTACTTGTTTTTGAGAGGTAGCATTTTAGCTCTCATATCTAAAAACCAAGTATCAAAATATACTGGAATCAAACCTTTGAATCACTGAATCAAAAAGTATAAAACCAAGATTAAAAGACCAAATGAAGAGCATTCAATGATGTGGTTTGCTCAAAAATGTTTCAGTGAGAAAAAAAGTTTACTTTTAAAATGAAGCACAATCACATTGTTTTCCCAAATATTGCTTTAGTGAGAGAAACATGAGTATTTTTAAAATAGTATTTTGTTAGATGTTAAAATTACCATTTTTGAATATTTTAAAATGCATATAGCAAACTTCTTTGGCAGCACTTATGTAATTTACAAACTTGTACATATTAGGAGTACATACTAATTTTTAACTGATAGGTACAGTCAAAAGTTTTGAAGAGCACTGATCTAGAGAAGATAAGTAAAAATGAGAATAAAGTGTAAAGTTATGGTAGAGTAGATATAAGTTTATATAAAAGAATATGGGCAGCAGTTATTAATTCTAAAGGAGAAAGGTAGCTTCCATAAAGCTATCCGTTTGAGCTGGAGCTTGAATATGGATTGGTTTCCCAGTGTGGAAAATAGAGGGAAGCGAATTTCAGATAAAGGGAGCAGCATGGACATAATTATTCAGCTATCAAAGCACATGGTATGGTAAAAGAACAGAGTTAATAGATCTAGACATTAAGTAGGTTCCCTGTTAGATCTAGGCTTTGAGCATCAAATGGCTGCTAATATCAAAAGAAAAGCAGGCATTATATGCCTTCTGATGGAATAACATACCACAACTTAAGAAGTAATCTTGCCTCCCAAAATTAAACCTTAATCTTATCAAGGCTCTAGATCTCACTATCAATTGACAAAAAATACAGAGGTGCAATAGGCACAATCCAAACTAGGAAACTGCACGACAAATGAAGCCGTTTCTTCAACAAATAAATCACAAGGGAAAAACAGGGGAATGGGGCAGTGGTGTGGAGAACACATCGATTAAAAGACATTTCAACTAATCACAATGTATGGACCTTATCTGGATACTAATTAAACCTGCAAAAATATGTGATATACAAATTTGAACACTCACTAGATACTTGCTATTTGGAATTACTAATTTTTGGTGTAATAATGATCTGTGGTTACTTTTTATAAATGCTCCCTATCTTTTAGAGCTACATACTAATATATTTACAGATGAACTAATGACAGGAGAGATTATGTGGGTGGAGAGTTTAAAGGAAACAAGATTGACCATGAGTTGATAATAACTGAAGCAGGTAAATGGAGTCTCATTTCATAATTCTATTTTACTTTTGTATAATCTTCCATAATAGAATGTATTTTAAAAAGGGAGGCTAAGGACTAGATCTCATTACCTCTGGCTTTTAGATCAAACCGTCCCTTCGAGACTAGATTTTCTCTGAGATATTTCTCACAACTGAGACTGTGAAATTAGGTATCACGTCTATAAAGAAATATTATGCATGTAAGGAAATGAGGCCTTGAACTATTCTCAAGTTTTGAGGATTATCTACATTTTAAAGTTATTCCACTAAACTTAAATTTCACTCTGCTTCATCCATAGTACCCAGCTAGAATAAACAGCAGCTATTAACTAAAGGCAAGTGAAATAAGACACCTCAAAATTGAACAAAGTTTTATCCTTCCAAATTGAAATGAACATGACAAAATAACAATTATCAAGGTTGAAGTAAAGAAATGACCCCTCAGGGTAAATACAGCAAAAGCTTTTGTAAGCAATATTTGGTTTCAAGCTCTTGATGGAAACCTACCACTACTCAACTAAAAGTAGATATGTACCAAAAAAAAAAAAAAAAAAGTGAAGTTTACTGGAATAGAAGAAATATATAAACAGAAAGCATTTTTTAAAAACATAGAAAAGTTGGTATACTGTGCACACTATTCCAAATATTCTTTCATGCATGAATTTTTATTGGTATAACAAGAGAGAAACCAAACTTAATCCACTCAAATTGTGTTATATATAATATAAAAAACCCCTGCTGCTTGCTCTAAAATAAAGTCTAGAAAAAATGTATGGTAATTTTAAATGTCAGATAGCAAACAGGGAGAAGGTAACTACAAACAATTAGAAACAATGGCATTTCTAATCAAAGCAGCTCACAAGCAGTAAGTGAAAAACACTAAATGCCAACTTAAAAAATATCTTACGAAATATGTTCTTCCAAGCTGAAATATATAAAATTTGACTTACGTCAAAGTCACAGCAAAAACATTCAAAATTTGTTTTAACTGCTAGGGCTAGAGAGACAAAATAATTCATGATTGTGGAGAATGTTATTCATGATGTGTATGTATGAGATAGGAATTAAATGGTTAATCAAAAGCAAATTCTGTAATGGCTAAATGCCAACTTAGATGCCTCCTCAAACTTTATTTAACTGCATCCTTAACCTGATACAGTCTTGCTTGGGAAGAGAAATAAAATAGGTTTCAAATTCCCACAAAACATCGTTAATTAAAAGAAACTACTAGGTCACACACACACACACACACACACACACTCACTCCAGCAAATATGATGACAGGGACAAAGAAGGTAATACAGAGCCACAGGCTTGTTACAGAAATATGCCTCTAAAGAATTTTTTTTAAACTTTTATTTAAAGATTTGTTGCACAGCTACTGGGGCTACCACCTGATAAGTAACTTGGTAAAAAAAGCAAAAAACATAAAACACTGGTACAAATTAAAATTAAATCCAAACTCAACATACCAAAATTTGAGAAAAGAGCTTTTTAAGGATGATACATTTCTTTTTTGTGTGTGTGAGGAAGATTACCCCTGAGCTAACATCTGTGCCATCTTCCTCTATTTTATGTGGGACGCCTGCCACAGCACGGCTTGATAAGCGGCGCCTAGGTCCGCGTCCAGGATCCAAATCGGTGAACCCCAGGCCACTGAAGCGGAGTGCACGAACTTAACCACTATGCCACCGGGCCAGCACCTGATACATTTCTAATTAACAAATAAACAGGAAAAACAATTCACTCTGTAAATCATTCCCCTATTAGAATTAAAAATTCAATATGGGTACTATTTCTTCCTTTCTTATATTTTACATTGATTACTTTCAAACATTAGCAACTTCTTATTTGTTCATATACTTTGTTTTAGTGATATTTACCAAAAGCAAAATCAAACTCAGATGATTTTGAATATGCTACATTACTCTCAATTTTTGTACTTATACAGTGTATTTCCTATAGCCCCTTATGCTAAACATTTAGCCAGGGTTATCTTTATAAAACTTTCCTATATATGGCTATCAGAAGCAATATCTACTACTAAAAAATATTAATGGTTTCTTTAATGTCAGACATCAAATGGAAACTTTTCAGGCACATGGGAAAATACTAAACCTTTTAACTATAAAGTACTTCTCAAATATCACATCTAAAGTTAGTCGCTACCCTATTAAAGTTTCATTGTATTTTAATAAAAATGGTAGGAAAGAATAAGAGCTGCACTCATCTCCACTGTATTATTGAAATATTTTAACCAATGAGAAAGAAAACCCTAAAGTGAATATAAAAATGAAAAAGTTTAAAGAATATGAAATAAATAAATATAAACATGGCCAAAATAAAGGAAAACTATTCTTCCACCTTTTCCAAGAAGCGAGTAGGATATATAATGGATACACCTATCAATTAGCTGTGCACATCACTGATATCCAAAATTAATTAACAAGAATGTTTACTATGACTATTCATGTTTACAAACAAGTCTCTATGTACAGTAAATATACATAAGTTCTAATAAACAGTGCAATGCTTCAGAAAGTCTTAAGCATTAGTATCAGATACTTAAAATCTGAACTCTTTTAGTTTGCCAAATGATATAGATTAAGGATACAGAATACATCAAATACTCACATGCAGTTTTCCATGTCACCCTCTCCCACCAAAAAAAAAAAAGAAACAAAACCTAACCGCACAATGGCCACAACATAAAAGGCAGTTCATAATCACTAAGTAGATATTTATATTTTTGAAATACAGCTCTTGAAATACACTGCCAATTTCCTTCAGATTATACTCAAATTGAGATTTATACAGTATTCTAAATGTGATCGGTCTTCTCAGATTCATACTATATTTCGAACCATTGTCTAAAGATGAAATTTTGATCAAAAAAGCCACAAACTTACATCTTCCAGGGTAAGAAATTTTATACCCATTTTTCTCATGGCCATATTACTGCTGATATTTAAATTAAAAAAATAAAGCCACTTCAAATCATAGGGTAGTATCAAGAAAGTTTTTCTTCCAAGGACTTGGACCAAAGAGTCTTAATATTTGTATAGCAGTGGTTAATTATATTTAAAACCAGATATTTTTAACAAGATATTCATGAACTTTAGTTAACTGTATCCTTAACCAACATTATATAGTCTTATATTAAGTGTTTGAGAAGAGAAATAAAATAGGTTTCTAATTTCCACAAAATACTGCTAGTTAAATTAGGTTATAATCATTTAGAATAAAGCCTTCACTATTTGCAAAATTCTATAAACATGTTAGAACTTTGCCTTATAAAACATTTTTTTAGATTTGACAAGGATCAGGAGGGGGTAGTTGGAAGGGTAAAAAAAAATACCTACTTTGCCTTTTTATTAACAAAATAATTTATTTAATTTATGATTCTCCTACTAATTTCCACTTCAATTCCCTGGCAAAACACCTAAGGCAATTCTACACAGTCCTTTTTTCAAACGAATCAACAGACAAAACATATTCTTTGTGCTTCAAAATAGTTGTCATTATTACAATTTTATAGGACTTCACTGTAGAAGCAATTTACCTCAAAAAGAAGATCTACATTTGAAGATTTAGATAACATTTCTTTCTCAAAAATTACATGATTTCTGGAAAGAATACACTTAATTACGTAAAAAACAAAAACAAAACACCTCATGATGTTTCCAGTTTTAATTGGAAAAACAAAAATCTTGAAACACACACATACATTTAGGAGTAAAAACATGAGGATGATTCGCCAATACCCATCAGCAAGCATTAGTGATTGGTTCTATAATTCAGATTTTTCTTGTTAAATCTCAAATTTCCAAGTTTATTCTATTTTTTTCTGTATATTTACCCGTTTGAATAACATCAATATTAAATGACTAAAACAAGATGGTCTAGAAAATTCTTTGTATAGATTTTTGGCTGACAAGTCTCATTTCTAAAACTGGCACTCCAACGCTAGTTTACCCACGTTTTTTGATATACTGAAATACCCTGTCTGTACTATTTAACTGTGTACCATCTTTTCATTATTATTCTTATATTTAGGACATAAAGCATTAAAGTTACCACTTAATGCATCAAACTCCATGTTCACATGACAATATAAGACTTGTCCTCCGGAGATGAAAGAGATTGTCATAATTATCATGTTTAAAAGGCGCTTTTATTACTCTCGTATGTATTTTGGACAAAACATTGATCAGCTCATATGCTCTTCCACACATCATGTCACTGCATTTACTACCAGTCTTAGTGCAACAAAACACCTTTGAAAAGCCACTCTACAGTAACTATGGCAAGGCTCATTAAAATGCAGAGGTAAAGATTCCACTTGTATAGAAACTTAGAAAATAATGTTTGAAAAGGAAAGGTGTTTCATCAGGCTGAATATTTTTTGTATACTAAAAATATATATAAACATTTCTTGAATTACTTTATCGTCAATTTTGATGTAGTATCATTTAGTGGTGATCAATTTTGAGAGGTATATGTTTAACAAAGATTATACTTGAGATTATAGTCTTAGGTAAACATTTAATACACAATGCCAAGGTAGTTTCCTTTTTTTTTTTAATTTTTGTACCAAAAAAGTCATACATTTAATGTTGACATTTCTTCTTACCTGTGTGCCTCAGACCAATAAAGTACTCTGCATTAAAATTTAAATCTTGAAACAGTAGTACAGCATTGAAAATAAATTGTAAAGCAGCTCAGATACATTGAACCCAGATTTTACATTTTCATTTGTCAAATTAGAATATAAAAAGTATGCTTGAAAATCAAGTTGAAAAAGCTTATTCCTCCTCAAGAAAAAGTATGAACAATCTGAAAATGATCAACTAGTATGAATGAAACAATATACATTGTTAAGCCACATTTAGTGATTGCTAAACATACCACTCCCTCCTGGAAATTACGGAACCATCTACATGTGAAACTAAATCATCTTCATTTTCGTCATAATGTCCATCGCTGACAAACTTCATTTCCATTTTTTGATCTTCATAATAACCCATTGGTCTTTCAAATCTATTGAGATTTTCTACATTGTTCCATTGCGTTTTTTCAGGCTCTTCTAAATAGTCTTTCCGTATTAGATTGTTCACTGGATTTTTGTTTTCTTTTTTTACACTGTCTGGGTAAGAATCAAGCTCATCTTGTTGAAGAACATCTATTTGTGATTCTTTTTGCATATCTGATGGTGGAATGTAGTTCTTGGCAAAGTAGTCTCCACGAAACGTCCGTCTTCTCCTATAGCAGAATATTCCAGCCAAAACACTTACAAGTACTATGAAGAGAGCCCCACCCACTACACTAGCAATGATCGTGCCAATTGTATCATCCTTAATTGTTGCCAAAGTTGACAATGGGAAGGGCAATTTTTTTGGTTCTGTTGCTAGATCCTCGATGTCAGCAGTTGAGGGATGCCACTGAATTGTAGGCTGAAGGGTGGTAGTAGTAGGAGGATCTAATGGAAACAGTAAAGATAGACAAGACACAGAAAGGCAAAGAACGTCAATGCAGGCTGATTCAGGAGCAAGTCGAACAGACAGCACAGTTAATGAATATATATTCAAAGTAACAATAGTTTTTCATTCTTAATTTAAGATTAGAATGTAGTACTACTTACATATTTTTTAAAAATGAACTGACACTTAGTCAGTTACCAATGAAGTAAAAGGAATGAAAAATTACCTCTAGTGTAGATCCTAAATTATTCTATTCCAAGTTTTCACACAATATTGTACTCCGAAGAATACTTTTTTTTTAATGAAGAGTATTACTTAAGTGTCCTATATAGAGCTGGCTTAAGAATGATCATACCAAAAAATTAAATTGAATCAAATAATGCAAATGTACACTTTCTTAGCCAGCAGAACCAGGAAATAAAATGAAAGAATGAAAAAATTAAAGTATGTTTTCTTAATATTCATCTTTACCTAATATAGTTTACTTTTGTAAGATCTGAACTTTTCTTTAAAAGAATGAAAAACTATAGATTCTTGTTAAGTGGCCACAGTATAAGCTGTTGGTTTAATAATTCTCTCAAAAATATTTTCCTTAAATAAAGAGAACTCTTCCATTTTTAGAAAGGATACATGTAGTACACACCATTATTTAGTAATTTAAAAAATAAAAAGCATGTTTAAACTGTGTTAGCCAAATGGACTATTATCAAATGAGACTAACAGACAAAGCAAAAACACGTTATAAAGTGCTATAAAAATGTCACCATCGTGTCTATAAACCATGGGTAGGATAGCTGAACATTTAGAAAATTGAAGAATTTCAACCATATCTGCAAAATTTAATGTCACATTGCTTTACGATGGAGTTTCAAAAAGAGTAGCTAATATTTTAGAGAGAACATTCTAATAATACTTGAATATTAGATGCAAATGATCCTGTGTATTGCCATTAGATTACAGAGTAAATAGCCATTAATATTAAAAAGCAACTAAACATAAATAGTAAAAATTAAAGATTGGTTAATCATCAATTAAGTGGTATCTGTAGGTCATATACAAAATTCTAGAGTCTGAAGAAAGAATGAGTTAAAAAATCTTGAATTTCTTCATTGATAAAAATAAATGACCCAAATGATAATCTCCTATAATTAATTTTTAAATGAGTGGTACTGATAGAGCTTTTAAAAAATGATTGTTAGAAAAATACTAAATCTACATGGGATAAATTATTCTAAAATTACAAGCTAAAGAAAAATACTTACTGAAACAGGTTTCATCACGGAATGCCATACGTATAGAATGTGGTAAAAATTTAGCAAGTACAATGTAAAATTTAACAAGTACAGTATAACTAATTTCCTACGAGCTTAAACCAATATGAGGCAATCCTGTCAAGTACCTTTAAGTGAATATTAGTTATCATATTATATGTAAGTAAGTGAATCAACAAAGAGTTTTAATTTGTGAAAACAAATTCACTAGCTGAACAAATCAATCTTAAAAAAAAAATTGTGGAATTGTAGGATCATTTCTACTATAAAAGTAGTAAAGCCTTATATAATCCAACTTCACAGAACCAGAATATTAAAGAAATAGACTAAAAATTAATCATTTGTAAGAAACTCATGTATTTTCTGAGAGGGAAGGACTAACGGAAAAGTTAAGTTTTCAGTATTAAATGTGATCTTTACAATGATTCCCGAAGAAGAAAGTATTATAAGGCTGGCATCAGCATGTTTAAACAAAATTACAAATCACCTAAGTAATTATTTATAATTCACACAGTTTTGTACATGTAAAGATTTTAAAAGTTTTTGATAGCTCTTAATGAAATGCTATTTTTTTCTCAGAAGAGTGCATACACCTAAGGTCTCACCAAGTATAAGATATATAACTGAACATTTTTACCAAGTATCCTGAAAATAAAAAAAAAATATTTCCTATTTCTACTTGCAATGTTCTTTATGTGAACACAAATAGATGTCTACTGTCTCTCTAACTTAGATTTAACAAAATACAGCTTCATGAAAATCTAACCAAAGAAAAAGAGTAACCAAAAAAAAAAACCTATTTAAAAATCTTATGTTATTTCTGTCAGTGGTTCTAGAAATTTTTTAACCTACCATCCCCTTCTCAACCAGTGTTAAAAATAGCACAGCCTCACTATTAACATGACTCCATGTAAGAGGGACTACTGTCAATCCTTTATTTTGTATTTTAAGCAATGGACATATGACAATGCATAGAAGACATTTATTCATGTTTTCTAATTCTTGCTGTGTTCCAAGATAATTACAATGAGAGTCAAAATTCATGTAAAGAGGCCAGAGATTATTTTGTAATCACTAGTAGCTACTTATTTATCATGACTTAAAATCCTTCCCAACAGTATTCCTTATTTTTTCAGTCAGACATTATTTTTTTATATTCTTTGCCACATGTGTGATAAACGAGTATATAACCAATGTAATGAATGAGTGGATTGCGTTTGAAATGCCCAAATGAAGAACTTCTTAAGTTTCTTTTTCAAATTAATGAAGTCTGCCAAATAGGAAAACAAACAGTTCAGTAAGGCCTCTGTAGCTATAAAGTACGTTTTAGCCTAATAAATACTGTGTTAAGAAAAATTAAATCAATTTATTTTTATTTTAGACTTTATATGAATGGTTTAAATAAACAAAATCCATGGACTTGCAAGTTTAAGGACTGCTTAGTAAGTGTGTATTCTTAAGTCTGATATTATGTCTGTATCTGAAAATCAATGATTTGAAATTCAAGATTTGCATAGGCATATACTTTGAGTTTTAGGCATGGCGGAACTTATGTGATATATAAAATTTGCTTCTTGGGGCCGGCCCGGTGGCACAAGCGGTTAAGTGCGCGTGCTCCACTTCAGTGGCCCGGGGTTCATGGGTTCGGATCCTGAGCAAGCACCGACACACCACTTGTCATGCCATGCTGTGGCGGCGTCCCATATACAGTAGAGGAAGATGGGCAAAGATGTTAGCTCAGGGACAATCTTCCTCAGCAAAAAAAGAAGATCAGCATCGGATGTTAGCCTAGGGCTGATCTTCCTCACCAAAAAAAAAAAAAAAAAAAATTGCTCCTCTATTCTCAAAGAGAAGTAAGAGGTATCGGTTAAGGAAAAAACCCATATATCAAAAGCAACTAGAAAAACACAATTTCCAGCAGTTGGTTAGCTGGACAAAGAGCCACTGTACCCCTACAATAATTAAAGTTGAATACGTATTGCAATCTTGAATCAATCACCTCTTGTCCAAAACCTTATGCTTACCAATGTGGCAAAACGTGTAATAAAATTGTGAACAATTTCCCTCAAACAGAGTTGCTAACTCTACTCTGTTCTGAGGAGAACTTTTAGTCTCCAGTCATAAGATACATTTCTTTAACAAATATTTTTAAAAATTATTTCTGAAATTTTAAAATATCAATTTTAATAGCGAGGTAAAATTATTTTCCTAGAGCAAAGAGTAAATATAAATTATAATAAAAAAGACTAAGGGTTTGATATGGCCTTTTATTCTGATAAAAGCCGAGCAGGCTTTACTAGTCATTTTAGAAATGCAATAGTATATCTAGGATACTTGATATTCTCCAAGAAGCTATCAGAGAAGTTAACTAAACTCAACAGAGGGTACTGTACTAACAACTCTGGACAGAAAGGTCAAGTTTAATTCTTGATGATTACTTGAAGAAAACCATCTCATATAATGCTATCTTTTTCTGAAGTAATATGCTATCTTTTTCTGAAGTACTTAGTGGTAACTAACTGTAATTTTTCATATTTACTCAAAATTTGATTTCCCCTCTCATAGGACTCAGTAGAGGTTGATCAAAAAATGCGTCAAGTTCATCACCAGGGTTAGATTAGTTCCCTTGTCAAAGAAAATAAACATAAAAGCAGATTCTGGATTTTTAATTCTTTCCTGATTGTTTTCTTCTCAAATTTATTCATTCACGCAACAGAAGTTTACTGAACACCTATTACATGCGACACATTATTGCAGACGGTGGGAATACAGGACAGAACAAAAATTCTGTCTTCTTAGAACTTATGTTCTAGTGGGGGTAAAAACAGACAATCATATAAATAAAAGATGTAGCATACCACATGGCAATAAGTACTGTAGAGAAAACACGGCAGAGGACAGAAAGTAGTAAAGGGGTGAGAAGAGAGAGGTTTGAATCTTAAATACAGTCGTAAAGGTGATATGTGAGCAAAGATCTAAAGGAGTGAGGGAAAGAGCTATGAGGATATCTGAATAGCACTCCAGACAGTGGGAACAGTCACGTGCAAAGACTGAGATAGGAATGTGCCTGTTGTGTTCAAAGAACAGCACGCAGGCCAGTGTGGCTGAAGCCAAGTGAGCAAGGGAGATAATAAGAGATGAGGGCAGAGAGAGAACCTAGGACCAGAACATGTACAGAGCCTTACAGGTCACTGTGAAGATATGCTTTTCACTGTGGGTAAAATGGGAAGTCCAGAGGAGAAGTGACATCATCTGGCATGCCCTTTAAAAGGATCATTCTGGCTGCTCATTTGATAACAGATTGAAAGTAGAAGATTAAATGGCTGTTCTAATAGTGAAGTAAGGGTTGCTGATGGCTTGGACCGAAATACTAGCAGTGGAGAACTGGTAAGTTCTGTATATAACATAATGGGAGAGCTGCCATCGATTTGTTGATGGATTGGGTGGGGTACAAAAGAAAAATCAAAATCAAAGGAAAGTATCAAGGATTATACCCTGAGCAAATGGAAAGATGGAGCTCCCAATAACTGAAAGGAGGAAGACTGTTGGAGGAAGAGATTTGGTGGCAAGGGGCAGGATAAAGATTAGGACCTCAGTTTTGAATGTTAAGTTGTAAATGCCTATTATATTTCTACATAGGGTTAATGATCATTTATAGGCAGTTAGACACACAAGTCAAGAGCACTGGGATGTGGACCCAGAATACCAAAAGGTATCAATTTAGGATATCACCAATGAAATCGGTATATATAAGAATGCCCAAATTGAGCCTTTATTTAAATGATTATGTAATTATAACACACTGCGCCTAAGATTTACAAGTACTATCTCACACCAATTTTGTACAACAGAAATAAAAAGTAAGCAGTCTTTAGGTAACTACATTTTAAATATGCATTTCCTGTGGCTTTAAGATTCTTTTTTTTTTTTTTTAAAATAAAAGACCTCTAAGGGAAGAAAGGGAAACGAATATACTAACATTTAATCTCATTCAGATTTCCACCAAAGCAATGCTGCTGGCAGAAAGGGCTAGCTCAGGATGTACGTAGCTTTAAGCTTCTTATGAGATTCATACAAAAAAATATTTGAGTCCCTATCATGTGTCAGGCACTAGCTGAGTATACAGTGGTAAATAAAGCAGACACAAACTGCTTAAACGAGAATAGATAATAAGCAAATAAACGAGAATAGATAATAAGCAAATAAATGGGCACACAACTATCAATGGTGGTAAGTGCCACGAGAAAATGATACGGGGGACTGTTCAGATTGAGTGATCATATAAGGAATGACAATATAACATTACAGCCAACTTGCGATTTCTCTAAAATCTCTAGTTTATTTAGTTTTAGATTTGAACTGAGATAAAAATCTTAACTATTACATAATTCCCATACAAACCTGCATTTCTCAAGGTTCTCTTCCTTTTTCCTTTAATTTTCCATTTATTAGACATGAAGATTGCTACATTCTTGTAGTCATTAGGAGATGCTCAAAATATTTTATAAATTTTTATAAGCATTCCATTGGGATAATTTATTATTTATAGCCACATCCAGAAAAGAATATATTTTTAGCTCGAACTAAATTTTGTCAATACCCAAATTTATACTCAAACTAACAAAAACGTTCACAGTGAAACAAATAGAATGTGAAAAATCTAAGTTCCTAGTGGCTTAAGGATTGACAATAAGAAACATCTTAAATTTTATTTCATTAGAACATTTTCAGTAGCATTCCTACTTTACCTCTCAGTAACCCAATATAGTATAGTCCCACGCTGAGTGACAAACAATGTTATTTAACAAGCCAGGTCATCAAAGTTGATACCCCATTTTATTTATCAGATATTTGTGTGTAGAGTAGCCACCAAAACCAACCAACCAACCAACCAAACCCAATGTTTGTTCTTGGTGTGAAGATGAAAGAACACACTACCTATAAAAGGAATAGTCAATACTATTTAACTGAAAAATTAACTATATGCATAGGTCTTAAAATATAAACTGCAAAGAAATTGTATTTCAGGTAGCGTTACTTTATTTTATCTCTTTTAGATTATTTGGAAAACATCACCCTGAGGCATCTGTATCTTCACAAGTATAAATTATCACCTAGATCATAGTATTATTGTTATGATTGTCATTATAGGAATAATTTAAGTAATTCATTTTTCGAGTAGATAGTAACTTACCTGAAATGTAGATGACCTTTTGATCACTTCTTTGACCAAGGGAATTAGTCACTTTACAGACATAAACACCAGAATAATTGAAAGTCAGTGGATGGACAAAATGAAGAGTAGTGTCTGAAGCCAATAAACCATCAGGCCACTGTCCATCCAACCTGGATTTTAAAAAGCATGAAATTACTTTAAATATCCTCAGACACTATTCATTGACAGCTATTTAAATAAGATATTACACTTTTGAGATGTCAGTGAAAGAACCAGCATCCTTCAGGTAAAATTCACTATGAAATGAAAGCATATAATAAGTTATGAATTTTCATTTTAATAAAGATGAGCCACTAGATAAAGTCCACTAAGAGCACTCATTCTTTCAAAATATCAACTCATACAGGTGTAGCTAGGCAAACATATTTAGAAGAGGAGAGAAGGAGAGAAAAAAAATTATATGATTTTAAAGAATTATATTCAGAAAACTGGAAAATTAGAAAAGTATAGTAATGGAAGACATACCCACAGTATCAAAGGAATTAAAATAATTCTCAGTGAATTATGGATCTGTTCATGATACATCTACATTTTTCTTAATGAAAAGTCATCTAAGTACATGATAATGTTTTAATACCTTCTGTAACATATTTAAAAAGCATCATTTAATACTGAGCAAATCTGTACTGTGCCCCATCCAAAGATGGTTAGTTTCTAAAGCACCACGAAAAACCAAGGCACCATTTAGTATTAATAATAACTCTTTTCAAACAGTGCCTATACTAATTTGGCGAAGAGGTTCTATCTAGTGTATACATTACTATAAACCATAATAGGAATAAAATCCCACTATAAGAACTCTAAAGCCACTCACTGCAATGGAACTAAGTATACTGTTATATACCATTTTGCCAACCTTAGAGTACCAAAAAAAAAAAAAAACCACCACCAATAGGTCTTTATTTTGAAACTGTTTTTAAAGCCCATAAGTTATTTTTCAAGATAAGAGGATAAAAAGTCAAGTAAACCCAGGCACTCAACTACTATAGTTTGAGGTAAGCAGATTTTCAAAAAGCTCATTCACTCATCCATCCATTATTTACTTACTAGGAACTTACTATTTACCATGCAGTTGTTAGTAGTTTAATTTAGCATTGAAGGATAAAGGTAATATTCTTCTACGGTTTAAAAAATAAAAAAACACCCAACCTTCTTCTTAAGAGGACTTTGGAAAGAACATTTTTTACATGCATCAGTTTTCAAAAGGCAAACTCTTTTTCTAGAAGGATAAGAATGAATATACATATCTTATCAATTATCTCTGTACTTTGGGCCCTTTAATTCTCAGAAATATAAAAATGGCTTATAATCCTTTAAAGTTGTTTATTCAAATAAGCCCCAGTCAGAAATATCTAAATATCACATTAAACTCACAACAAATGACAAGCTAAGCATCTTCTATGCTCTTTTACTTACATTACATGATTTATATCCACTGTCTCTACCCTCATAAAAACTCTATGAAGTACCACTAGCAATAGGAAACAAAGGACCAGAGAGATTAAATGACTTACTCAAACAAATATCTCCAAGTACAGACACTAGGATGAGAACTCAGAATTGTATGACTTTTAGAAATAACCTATCACACATCTTAACCAACAACTTTTCCCCACTTCTAAGAAAATGTAAATGAAAAGGCCTTCTCTACTTTTAAAATTCCATCTTTGCTTAAAGACAACAGATTGACCAAATATACTGTTTCCTTGCTCCCACAAAATCCCACGTAAAACAAGAGTAAAGGAATTAAAAAGCTATTAAAAATCCATGAGGAGAAAGAGAACAGAAGGCAGAATTCATCAGACAAGATGTTTCAACAAACTTATAGAAGACAGAAAACAGATGGAGAAAACAATATATAGAAAACAATTGGTTTTAGGCCAATGTTTCTCAATCAAGAGTCATTTTGTCTCCAGGGGACATTTGGCATGTCTGGAGACATTTTTGCTTGGCAGCATGTCTGAAGACATTTTTGGTTGCCACAACTCTGGGGGGTGGGGGGGTGCGAAGCAAGCTGCTACTTCTCTAGAGAATAGAGGCCAGGGATGCTACTAAACATCCTACAAGTCACAGGACTGCCTCCCACAACACAGATTTAACCAGCACAAAATGTCAACAGTACCAAGGCTGGAAAGCTCTGCTTTGGGCTGAAGAAGTGCTTGCATAGGAGGCACACAGACGAGAAAGCAGCCAATTTGGTCCAAAGAACCCAAGAAAAATTGGGAGTTTGACTCACCTGACTGCAGAAGGCCAGAGTGAGGCAGAGGGCTAGAAATAAGATTAATTGAAAGCTGAAAAAAACAAAACAATAGACTCCTCCCAACTCTGTACAGTTACCAGGCATTTGTGTTTTAGGCAAAAGAATGAAGGTTAATTCAATAAATAAACTGAATGGCCATAAAAAAAGACTTCCACTCTTCCGTAAGTGACATCTGAAGCTTCCCCAGGGAAACGACCACCTCTCTACCTGATCGCTCTAAGTGGAATCTACTAATGAGTAATCTCCATTAAAGAGACAGAGCTTCCTTCCACTCAGCATTCTATTTTAATGCATCAATGTGAAATGACTGGACAACTAGGAAAATTAAGGAATACCTACAAAATAAAAGACCAAACAAAAAAACCTGGAGGAAAAATATAGACAATATGTAGAAAGTAGAAAAACTCTCTGCAGAGGAAATAACTCTAGCATCCCTAGGAAGAAACAAGACATTACCATCCAGAAAATAAGAAAAGGATGCTATGAAAAATGAACAGAGAATAAGAAAATGTTCTTAGAAATTGAAAATATGCCAAAAAAATTTTTAAATCAGTAAATCAATGAGGGGAAATCAAGAAAATCTTCTAGAAAAACAACAAATGTTTGAAAAATAAGAAAAGATATGTAGTATACAATAAATAGGAGTTCTACTAAGAGCAAACAGGAAAAAAAAAGGAGAAAAAATGATGAAAAAATAAGAAAATTATCCACAGTTGACAGATACATGTCTCTAGATTGAAGGAGAGCCCCAAATACTGAGAAATACAAATGAAAACTTTAGTATAACAGTTTGAAATTTCATAAAGAGAATTAAGGATATTCAGATAGTAAATTACTACACAAGTAAAAAGAAGCAATTATTAGCATCAGGGAAAACAAGTAGCTTTAGACAAAAGAAAACTGAATTCCAGTATACTACTTAGCTCTCAGTAAATAATATTTACCAGTCATTGGGAGGCAAACAATGATTACAGAGTTTAACTAAAAGTAGCTTAATTTCATTGGGACTATGAAGGGTAGGAACATATATGAGTATGCTTGTGTATGAAGGGATAAATATAAAATTAAATTGTCATTTACCATAATAAGTTGATACTGTTAAAAATTAGTAAATTAAGAAGTAGCAGTTTAAGACCTATGATGGTTACTACCAGAAGCAATTGCTAAGATTGCTAAAGTAGCCTTTGAGGAGCAGAACTGTGGGGGAAGGAAGATGGGGAGAGGTAGCACAGAACACTTAGAAACCCTTAATTTAATTTTCAGCTATTACTATTTTATCATGTATTACATTCATAAAAAATAACTTCAAATATGCATTTAAGAATATTTTTCACTTGTCAATAATTTCTCTTTAGAAGTATCTAACATTATTACCTGCTCCACACAGATTTGAAGGGTGGTGGATTTGCATCAGCATTACACTTGAGATTAACACCTTTTCTTCCTACAAACCAATTTCCATCATAGCCTGTTACTGAAACCTCAGGAGCATCTATAAAATAAATGCATGACAAGACAGACTACCCTTAGTTAACGATAAATGCAATATACAATGATAAAGCATTAACATAATAGACTAAACTTTAGAAGAACAGAAATCATTTTTCCTTTTCTCAATATACATAACCAATGTGAAAGACAGTACTCAATAAATATTAGTTAACTAAAAGAATGTGTGAATGAATGGACAATGAGTACCCAAACACTAGACAACTATAAGCACGTACAGTTCTAGTTATTATGAACGCTGAATGTAAGAACATTCATAAACCTATAATCACCAAAAGCAAAATATAAGAGTCCTATTATGAGATCTGTAGAGATGTATGAACAAAGAAAATACATTATAGTACTTAATTTGATAATGAGACATGGCATTTAAGCACCAAGTCACCATATACAACTGTTTTTAAAGAAATGTTTAATCTGAAAGGAAATAACCCCTAAGAGATATCAAGTCAATTATAGAGATTAGATGCCTTATATTACAATTAATTAATATTCTGTGGACATGTAGTGATGTGACACAAACTTTCTAAGACTATAATTACAACTAAAGTAAATTATCCAAGGCTCCAACTGTTCTAAAACATGAATTTTTATCCATTCAATGTACCCAAAAGTCTTTTAGCTTAAGTGTAATATAATTAGGTAAAAAGTAATTATCCATATCTACCAGCAAAAAAATTCATGCCTTCAAACTATCAAATCCAATACTAATCATTCATTCCAATACTAATCATTCATTCAATCATCACACTGTTTAGCTCCTAATAAGTCACAGGCACTGTTTTAGGTGTTTGGTATACATATAAACTCTGTATTCATAAAATTTATGTTCTAACAGTAATAGGAAAGATGACATTTTAAAAATATTTAACTAAAATCAATTACGAGGGCCAAGAAGGAAAAATAGGATGTTAAGAAAAAAGAGAAAAGGCCTAATTTATACTGGGCATGGGGCTTAGAAGGTCATAAAAGACTTCCCCACGGAAATGTTACTTATGCATGGTGCCGGGACCCTCCATCTTTCTGTGAGCTATATAGTAAACTAGATAATAGCACATGGGAAATGTGAAGTTAGAGAGAGACCAGGTCAGTCTTTAACCCTGCCAGGAAAGCGTGACCTACTGTCAAGCAAGGTTTACAAAAAAGCAGTAAAAAATTAAACTTTTACTAAGGTACAATTACCTTAGTAATTTTAAAAAGAAATGCCTGGGGCTGGCCTGGTAGCATAGTGGTTAAGTTCGTGCACTCCGCTTTGACAGCCTGGGGTTCACAGGTTCAGATGCCGGGCACGTGCATATGCACCGCTCATCAAGCCATGCTGTGGTGGCATTCCATATACAAAGTAGAGGAAGACTGGCACAGATGTTAGTTCAGGGACCATCTTTCTCAAGCAAAAAGAGGAAGACTGGCAACCATGTTAGCTGAGGGTCAATCTTCCTCACCAAAAAAAAAAAAAAAAAGAGAAGAAATGCCTGCCTCTCATAAATATCAAGAATTAACAAACATTTTTGTAACTTAAAATTGGTACTAAAAAATGTTGCCAAACAGTACAGATACTTGTGAGTTTAACTTCTTTTAAAAGGAGGAGAGGATAGGTATTAAAGTATCCCAAAGAACACTGCCAAATTTTGAGATACAAATCTTGGATGTAAGATTTTTATCTCCTTAAACTTCATTCACATGTTTTATAGGTCCCAATTAAAAAGAGGAAAAAAGTCATGAGTACTCTAAGAACATTTTAGGAGTAAGCCAATAAATCTAAGCCATAATTATAAAGTCTTACATTAGAAGAAATATTTTTATACAGTTAGGGTTGCATTCAAGCAAACAAACAAAAAAAATAATATACATAATACAAATTGAAGAAAATTTCAGTCATTAGACACAGGGAAGGAAAAATATGAGAAAAATATTAATAGTACTTACAATTGGGATCTGAATTTTACAAGAAAAAGGAAAAAGTTAAAAGTCTGTGAAAGCAAGGTAGGAAAAGGAAAAAGAAAAATTTTAATTGAATTCTCCACAGAAGGAGAAAAAAAAGGATTTGAACTCAAGAATATAATGGTAATAATATTCACGTAAGACAGCTTCTCAAGTTTGACCCTATAAATGGTGAAAAAGATCCTTAGAATTAACTTTAGAAACCATCATACCAAGTGTAATGAATATGTGTAATTTAAAATTCCATGCATGTCATATCAAAAAACAAAAACAATAACAATGAAAAATAGAACATCTCCTTCAAAAATCTACCTAGATTTATGATCTGTTCATGGATGGAAATGACAACAGAACCTAAACACTTCTAATTTTCTCTCTAATCTTCTTAATTTTCATTATCCTTGCTATAAACTACCTACACCATCACTTTTTCTCTTGCACAAAATTTTTAAATACTACATGAAGAATGTAACAACAACTGAGAAACTTTATAGAAAAGGGAAAAGTATACACACACACACATATACACACAAACACATACACACAAGAGAGTATCGCTTAACAAAAAAATAAAAGTACAAGATGGGTCAGCTTTGAACCTTATCTATAATGGTTATTATCTCAACGATGTCTTTAAAATATTGTTTTACTTATAGAAGAATCTTATAACATAATCAATAAAATCAGATTAGAAATAATATTGAAAAAATACAGATTTTCAAACTAATTAAAATGCATCTAGGAAGTAAAAGATTCTTGCTAAAAACATCCTGGGTAGCATCAATAAAACTGAATAATAGCTAAGTTAATTGGACTGGAGAAGTAGTTGTTTGTTTCTACGTATCGCACATTTTGAGGCATAAACTTCCACAAGTCGCTTAAGTCCAGTATATTTTTAAGGTCTAAAAAGGATAGGGTTAAATAATTTTGTTGGAGAGCAACTTTAAAGTCATTGTCCATTTTTACAAACTGATAAAAAATGTTCTGGTTTAATGAAATTTCCATAAAAATATTTTTAAAATTAAGAAAAAATGTCAACAATGAAAAGCTATAAGAATATTTGAACACTAAATATTCAAACTAAAAACAGTTTGTTATCAAATTACATCAAAGGAAGAAAATTAAAGTAAAATGCATGATGTTTAAAAAGCAAATGCTATTTACTTACACTGTATATCTAATATGAAAGAATATCGGATGTCCTTTTCCAAGGCTGGATGTTTTACAACACAAGTAATTCGCCTTCCTCTAGCAAATCTTGTGGGAAACAGTTTGTACTGGCTGACAATTGTTGCTGTTTCATTTGGAAAAGAAGTTGTAGTGGATTCCATTTCACCAAGATCACCTTCCCAGTCAATGTGTGCAACTGGTTTTCCAGTGGCTGCGATACAAATAGCTGCTACTGTTTCATTTCCTCCATCAATTAAAGAATCTGGCCCTTTTATCAGGCTCACAGTGGGTTCAACTGTTTAAATAAAAAAAAACATTAGTTATATTTCAATTAAGAATATTTTTACATCCTTATAAGCCACATCTAGCCATACTTCATAAACTTAGGGGCAACTGCCTATAAAATCTACACACATACTTTTTAGGTAATGCCAACATCAACAGGATTCTTGGAAGAAGAGATCATGACCCAGGACAAACAAGAAGCCAAGACTATATATATAACCACTACAAACATGGCTCTTCCTGGTAGAGATACACTCTTCTTTATAGTTGTATATGAGTTCTCCCCAAAATTAGTATTATATACAAAAAATTCCTGTGAATGAGATCATAATTTCCATTATGAGATTAAAGATATTATTACTTTGAAAAAAAAAGCAGTCAATATATAATGCTTCATTTTTCAGCAAAAATGTTTAAAGAAAATACATTTTAAAATAAGTTACCAGTATGTAACCTACACTGTTAAAATGTAACATCATTAAGAGCTATGTTTATTGGAATGTACATCACCTATCTTTTTCTGGTAAAAGAAAGCTCCTCAGCACGGGAAAGTAATCTTAATGTTAGACCCTTTCAATCTACCCTCCATATATCCTATCTCTTCATATTTTCCAGCAAATTTTATGCGCTTCTTTCTGTATAAATTCCTCAGTACTCACTTCATGAATTCTTCGGTTTAATCCTATAGTTTATTCTGTGCATTAAGTTTTTATGTCAAAGACTTTTTTCATTTCCAAGATTTCCTACTGGTTCTTCCAGTGCCATCTGTTCTTCATTTGTATCTACCCATTTTTGTTTCATAATTTACTTTAAGGAATATTAATATTTTCCTTATGTATTTCCTCTTTTATGAGGCATTATTGTAAAATAAAAGGGAAAAGTGCATACAACACATGTAATGAATAATTTACAGCAAACATCCATGTAACCACCATATACCTTAAAAGAGAACATTAGCACCTCCCAAGATCCTCATATGCCTCTTCTTGATCTTTTTTTTTCTTTTTTGTGAAAAAGATCAGTCCTGTGCTAACATCTGCCAATCCTCCTCTTTTTTTGCTGAGGAAGACTGGCCCTGGGCTAACATCCGTGCCCATCTTCCTCTACTTTATGTGGAACGCCACCACAGCATGGTTTTCCAAGCGGTGCGTCGGTGCGCGCCCGGGATCCGAACCGGTGAAGCCCGGGCCGCCACAGCAGAGCGTGCGCACTTAACCACTTGCGCCACCAGGCCAGCCCCAACCTCTTCTTGATCTTAACACGCTACTTGCCCAAACGTGAAAACCATTATACTGACATTAGAAATTTTTGCTTACTTTCCATGATAGTTCTATAACCAATAAATACAAACGTAAACAAGTTTCACTTCACCTGTTTCTGAACTTTATATGAATTGAGTTGGACTAATTGTGTGTATGAATTGTATCTAATGAATATGTATTTTTGTATAGTTTTTCTTTGACTTAACTTTGTGTTCTTGAGATTCATTTAGGAAGGAACATTTAGCCTTAGTTTACTGTTTTAGAATTCATTTTTTTAATTTTTATTTTGACATCATTTAGACTTACATGCAAATGTATAAATTATTAGCTTTAAGTGCTGTACGGTTTATTTACTGTTAGACACCAGTGTTGTTCCCTGTTTGGTATAAACAATTTTATAAGCATTCTCACTTATGTATCTGGGTATATTTGTGCTCAAGTTTCTCAAGTTTATCCCTTGCAGTGGAATTGCTACTACTATGTTTATTTTCAACTTTACCAGGTAATGCAAAAACCTTTCCAAAGTACCAATTTACTCCCAATCTTAGAGCTCCTAATGGTCCATATACTCACTACAACTGATATTGTCAGACTGCTCAAGGTTTGCCAATCTTGTAGGTATGTAATGGCATATCACTGAGACTTTAATTTCTCAGATTACAAATGAGGTTAAGGATCTTTTCATGATTATGGACCATCTGGAATTGCTTCTTCTGAAAAATGCCTATTAAAGCCAATCGTTTTTTTCTCATTGATTTGGAAGGAGAGTCGTTTTTTTGATTATATGTGGTACAAATATCTCCTACCAGTTTAGGGCTTGTCTTTTTACCCTACCGTGTGGTGTGCACTGAATTTCTGATGAGCAAAAATTAAAATGTACTGAAACTTACCAATTTTTATTTTCCTTTTATGTTAAGTGCTTTTATATACTAAGAAATACTTCTCAACTTTGAGGCCAATTGCTATGTGATATTTTTTATATATAGTTTCTTGGTCTCTAGAAATTTTATAGATTGATTTATCTACTCAAATGGCAAGTGTTGTTGTTTAACAGTCTGTGTCTCATAATTCCAACATCTTATATCTTTGCAAGTCTATTTCTGTTGTCTTGTTTGTGCTGGCTACTGCTTGTGGGGTCGTCTTTGCTTATTCAAGCAGACTATATGCCTGTGTTTGAATAACTAAGGTAGAAATAGTTTGAGGTCTAGAATAAAGGCACCTTTCCTCCAGAAAAGATCTGTGTTTTCTTCTGCCAAGCTCCTGAAAACACTAACCAGTCCAGCGTCTCCTTAATTTAAGTTCAGATTAGTTGGGTGACATAAACCAGGCCTAGAAGTCTATAAGAAGGCTGGTTTACCTCTGGTTTACAACTATTCTGAAAATGCAAGCCTTTGGGTACCAGATGAATATGAGAAGGGTTATTACACATCCCATCTTGAGCAGAATTGCACTTAGACATTTTTCCCTCTCACTTCTCAAGGCTCCCAAAATCTTAGCTCAGCATCTCTGGTGTTTCTTCTGAATTGTCAAATGTTCTCAGGTTGAATGCAACTCTCAGCTTTCAGTGCTAGGCTTATTTCTATGTTTTCATCTTCTCCTAGATTTTGCTCTAGTTATAGTCCTCAGTATGCTGTTATTTCTTTGACGCTTTCAATGGTGATTTTTATATTTCACCCCCTGTGGGAGAGTTGGTCTGAGTAACTTACAACATCATCACTAGAAGTTTTTATCTTGAGGAACTTAAAAATTTATTTTAAAGACAATTTTAAATTATGTTCTTTCTATTTCTTCTGAAGGGAATCAATCTCCCTGCTATAGATTTTATTAGCTTTCTAAAGTTAGTTTTCTTGGGGGCCAGCCCCATGGCTTAGTGGTTAAGTCCGGCGTGCTCCGCTTCGGCGGGCCGGGTTCAGTTCCCAGGCATGGACCTACACCACTTGTCAGCAGCCATGCTCTGGTAGTGACCCACATACAAAATGGAGGAAGACTTGGCACAGATGTTAGCTCAAGGCGAATCTTCCTCAAGCAAAAGAGCAAGATTGGCAACAGATGTTAGCTCAGGGTGAATCCCCCTCAGCAAAAAATTAATTAATTAATTAAATAAACTTACTTTTCTCATATACCTGAACACTTAGTTAACTTCTCTGTGCCCTCCTTCCTGTCTAGCAGGTTTGCTGTTGCTTCCTTTAAGATGCTGCCCTGTGTACTCTGACTGGGAGCAACAAGAAGCTTTTCCAGCCCTATGTGAATGCCAGGATTGTTAGGCCTTCTGCTTTCTGTTGCTTCTTTCCTCCACCTCAAAAGTTTCCTCTCACATGCACACAGATCAGTACTAAACCAAAGACTTCAGAGAGCCCTTCTGTACATCTCCAAAGTCACTCTCCTTCTTTCCTTCTCCCTCTCTGATGCTCCCTTCTGTCCAGTATTCTGCTCCATAAATTCTAATCACCTGTCCTCCCTGAGTTCTAATCTGTCTCTTCAACTCAGTGAGATCACCATGCATTGCTTCAACTCCTTGCCACTGAGCTGTAGCCTGGAAACTGCCTAAGGAGGAAGCTGGAGCAATTGTAGGACTCACCTTGTTTGAGATCGTAATCCTACACTGCCTTTGTCCAATGAATAAAAATTGTTTCTTATTTGCCTAGTTTTTTTGTTCCTAGAGAGGGTAAATCCAGTCCCTGTTACTCCAACACGTCCAGCAATGGAAGTCTATTTTTCAATGGCAAAAGTAATATTACTAAAAATTGGGAAGATAGGGAAAAATTATCCATAATTGCAATATCCTAAATACAGTCATTACCATATTCTTCCATTTCCCTCTCTTTTTCTATTTCTAGTTTCTACATAGATGTAGTCATGGCATACCTTCAATTTTGAGGCTTTTTTTTTTTTCAAGCAGCAATACTTCTCTTGATCATAATTTTAACAACTGTGTAATATTCCATCAAGAGGAAGTAACCAACTGTGTAACAACTCTTCCTATAGGGCATTTATTGTTCAATCTTCCCAAAGCTCTTTGTTACATCACATTCCCTTAATTTGGTTTCTATTACTACCACTCCATTGAAACTCTAACATTACCACCTAATCTACAGGCTCAATATTTTGCTATTCTCTTGAATAACTGTAGAATTTGATACTTCAGCGCAGTTCTTCCCAATCAGTCCCAAAAGAATTAAGTACTAATGCCTTAAGGTTGTAACAAATTAATTTCTGGGCTATGCATTTAGAATGATACTATCCGTGTGCCATCCTTGGGAGAACCGAAAAAATGGTCACATATCATTTTCTGTAGCACTCAACTCTCACTGTGGAAAAAAGCTGCTAGAGTAATCTTAAAAAACTTTATCTTCTCTTGATATGAATAATATGACTTCGCCCAAGTTTTTCTCAAAGCTCTCTTTCAGCTCTTCATCTCTATTTCTTCCAACCTTTGCCCTGATAGCTCTAGGCCTTCAGTTACTTTTTGTATCTCCCTTAAAAACTTTTATCTGATAAACGCTACTTCCCAGATGATCCCTGATTGTCTCCAATTTTGAAACAAGGCTTGACGCCACAGATTCTAACCACCTGCCTTGTATTTTTTGCCTATATATCCTCAAACTCAATAAACCAAATGCTGAACTCATCATCTCATCCTCCCTATCCCCAACCCCTGTTTTTCACTCAGACATGCCCATTTAAATTAATGATAATAAAATTTACTCAATCACCAAGGTTCAAAACCTGTTATTGTTCAAACCTCCCTCGTTTCTTATATCCAGTCAGTTACAAAGTCCTGCTAGTTATTCCTTTTAACAGCTTCTTGCTTTGCACAAGTGGCCGAAATTAGAAAATTAATTTCAAGGCTTCACGGCCTCATGGCTGAGGCATTATGATTTCAGGACCTCTTCATTTCAATCCATCAAAAACACCAGATTGACCGGCCCCTTGGCCTAGTGGTTAAGTTCGGTGTGCTCTGCCTCAGCAGCCCGGGTTCATGGGTTCAGAGCCCAGGCACAGACCTACACCACTCATCAGCCATGCTGTGGTGGTCCCATATACAAAAGAGAGGAAAACTGGCACAGATGTTAGCTCAGGGCTAACCCTCCTCAAGCAATAAAAGAGGAAGATTGGTAACAGATGTTAGCGCAGGGCCAATCTTCCTCAAAACAAACCAGCAGGAGCCTGAGAGTAGAAGAAGGGAAGTAAGAAGAAACACAATACTGTATACTAAGTTCACAGTCCCAGTAACAGAAAGCTCAAATTTCCCATCCTAACATTCAAGTTACTTTAATGTGGTCTACCTTTCTAGCCTTTAATTCTTGTACTTTATATAAATCTTTTAAACAATCAATAAATTACTCAATAGTTCCACTAATGAAGGCTCTCAACAGTGACTGATCTCTTCCATCCTTCCCCAGAGGACACTTGGCAATGTCTGGAGCATTCTAAGTTGTCACAACCAAGGGACTGTTATTAGCATCTAGTAGGTAGAGGCCATGGACACTGCTAAATAGTCTACAATAGACAGAACAGCTCACCATAACAAAGAATTCCCACCCAAAATTTCAACTATGCCAACGTTGAAGAAACTCTGCCCTAATGCATGTTTTCTGCCTCCCTGCACTGGCACATTATTACTCTCCCTATGCTTCTTTGCTTTTTGCCCACCCAAAACTTACCCACCATTCAAGGACTTGCTCAAGTATTTTTTCTACAAAACATTTCTAGACTACAAAGTTTACCAATCCATTACTATACCCTACTTAAATAACATTTAGTGTATGACTGCTATATACCAGGAACTCTTATAGGCTTTAGAAATATAAAGTTAAATTTTAAAGCTCAGAGTTGCAGTCCACCATGTGTTTATAGTAGAGAAAACATATAATAAACAGGATGGTAACTGCTACAATAAAAATATACTTAGGATACAACGGCAAAAGAGCAAAAGAACATAAAATTGTGTGGGAGCTAGATATTTCAAGTATGGCTTCCAAAGGATGTAGTTTGATGAATAGTAGTTAAATAGAAGAATGTAGGGAGAGACAGGAGGAAAAAGGTGGCATTCCAGGCAAAAGGAAAAACACATGTAAAAACACAGACAGGTGTTAACAGAACTACAAACAGTTTATTAAGATTATAAAATTTATGCTGTTGGGAGAGGTGGAGCAAAGTATGGAACAGATCAAGCTAGAGAAGCAGGCACTGGTAAAATCGTAACTAGTCTTATACTATAAACAGTCCTGAGTTTTAAACCATTGAGTACTATATTAATTTAGGGGGAATTACTAAAATTTAAAGCAAAAAAAAAAGTTTATTCCTATGAGTTCTCTCTTCCATCTGCAAACTATATTATTTTCTTGGCACTGAACTTTTTTTGTGACCTCTTTTTACCTGATGGCCTGCACTTGATTTTTCAGATATTTATGCCTTGCCTTCCAATCAAAACATTTCTCAAAAGTATCAATTTCATAAATGTAAGTTATATTTCCCCATAGCTCTTAGAGCAGTGTCTTAAACATATAAAGTCCTCAAATATTTAATTTTATTTCTATTTTTAAATTGTCTCTCTCATCATGAAAAAATATAAATAACAAATTTGGATAAAACTGCTTTCCTGCATTTCAGAGACCCTGAGATTATACCATTAAATAATAAAGGCTATGTACTTGTTTGGTTCTCTGGAAGAAGACACGGAGAACAAGTGAGGAATACAAAGGCTTATTAGGCAGTAACATCTGGGAGGAAAGTGAAGAAGGATTAAGCAGCAGGAGCTATTAGCAGACCTGACAAAGTCCCTGACAGGCAAAAGAGAAGAGTTGAAGCAAAGACTATCCATTAAAGGAGTCCCACACTTTGGGTAGAAATGGCTAAAATTACTATTACTCCTTAATCCTTGTTCTATTATTTCAAAAGTACTCATCAGCATTTCCAAATTGCTTTACCTTTCACTGCAAGTGGCTATCTTAATGCTAATAAGCTCATTCTAAACTCCACTATAAACAGTTATCAGATAGGAAGAGGTAGAAGACCATTCATTCCGAGCAATAGCCCAAGATTCAAACAGTTATGCAAATCCACAATGGCAGAAATAAAATTTGATTTAAACACCAAACATGAGGTGTCAATGGCTCCCAGACAACAATCATTTAAAAAAATGGAAAAGCTTAATTAATGATGACAATTTAATTAAAGTTGAAAATTTGAAGGAAAATAATGAAAATAAATATGTCAAAGAAACTCAGCACTCAGTATTACAAATAAAAAACAATCTTTCATGAAGAAAGTAAAATAGCTAAGAACTACATAGCATTATATAGATAGGTAGGTAGATACAGACATTGTTTAAATTAAGAGAGCCTAGAATCACAGAACTTTAAGTCAAGTTGAAAAATCATATATGAATTCTTTTATTTTAAACCTAAATTTATACATAACTTCAATCATTTTAAATTCTTAAAAATATTTTTATTATAATCCTTACCCCCACCACCAAAACACACAATTCAAGCATACCTACCTAATACAGTTACCGTTGTAGAGGACTGAGCATTTCCAAGTGGGAAGGTAGCAGCTTTGCATATGTATTTTCCAGAATCCGAGAATCCTATGTTATGTAGAGTAATCGTTGCATCATTAAGTGAATAGTTTTTAAACAAGACTCTTCCCTGATATTCTCCTTGAACAGAGAATCCATATTGAGGATGATGAACTGCAACAGTCTGTGAACTTTTGCCATGTATCTTCTCCCATGAAATCTGTGTTATAGTTTCATTTACTTCAATTAAACACTTCAATGAAACATTCTTTCCCCATACGGCTGTAACATGCGGCTCCACAATAATTGGTCCAGCTAAGGCACCTATGGGGAAAAAAAGCATAGGTCTTAAAATGGAAAAAAGTTATGCTAACTTATGATCATTCTCCCCACTTTCCTGTTTTCCACCTCTTCCTCCTTTCTTCCCTTCCTATAGGTATATACACACACACAGGTTTATGACAGAATAACAGGAAGGACCAAAAAGAGCTAGATATTCCTGGGGCTGTATATAAGACCCAAAGAGTGACTCTCAAATAAATCAACTACCCGCTGATACGTGTTGCAGTGGAAAAAGCACTAGATTGGTCCAAGAGTAAGCTTGGAAGCAGATCCTTCCCCAGTCAAGTCTTCAGATGAGATCCCAGCCCTACTGACACCTTGACTACAGTCTTGTGAGAGACTCAAGCAAAAGACCCAATAAGCCATGCCTGGATTCCTGACCCAAAGAAACTAAGAAATAATAAATAGTAGTTTTACAGCTACTAAGTTTTACAGTAATTTGTTACTCAGCAACAGATAACTAATACATGTAGGATCTGTCCAAAGTATTTTCTTTTAGAGGAATCCTCTATCAAAAATCTTTATAAAAAACCTCATTTAAGACAGACCAACTGCCAAAAAAATTAATTAAAAAAACACTTACATAAATGTAAAATCAATTTTTTCCATTTCATGGATGAAGACAAAAAGTTCCATGAGAAAACTTAAAATGAAATGACATCAACTTCTCCCTTATAATACTGGTTTCCTTCATAAAAGCAATGGACCAAATTGAAATCATTTTAAGGGAAATAAGTCTAATAGTCATGAATACTAAAGTAAAGCAAGATGCTGCTCATTGACAAGTATATTAGAACATATATAACAAATCCTTGGTGGGTTTATGACTCACATACGTGTCCTGACAAAATAAATACTCAAATTAAGAAATAAATCAATATTGGGGCCGGCCCCATGACTTAGCGGTTAAGTGCGCATGCTCCGTTGCTGGCGGCCCGGGGTTCACATTCCGGGCATGCATCGATGCACCGCTTGTCCGGCCATGTTGAGGTGGCATCCCACATACAGCAAGTAGAAGGATGTGCAACTATGACATACAACTATCTACTGGGGCTTTGGGGAGAAAAGGGGAAAAAAAAAAAAAAAAGGAGGAGGATTGGCAATAGATGTTAGCTCTGGGCCAGTCTTCCTCAGCAAAAAGAGGAGGATTGGCATGGATGTTAGCTCAGGGCTGATCTTCCTCACAAAAAAAAAAAAAAAGTAAACCAATATAAACACTCAAAAATGGAAATTGTATAAACAATACCTTTAAAATTTAGTTATGTCTAATTAATATTTTTAAATACATACAAAATGCAGAAGGGTATCACTTAAAAGATAATCAAGAAAAATGTGTTTAAACGTGTTCAAACAGTTTTAAACAATAACAAAAACTACACAGTATTATTCCATGAACGTTTTTGGGGGGAGGGGAACCCATAAATTAAATAAACAAATAAGAGGGAAAATTTTACCATCCAAGAGATGACTGAGGACGTTACAAAAAAGGACTAACACTTCACACTAACTATATTTAACAGCTATGGAAGAAAAAGGTTTTTTTAAGCATTGCCCTCAAAAAGTATCAAGCCCAAAAAATGTACCACCATGCTCTATCATGCTTTCAAGTATAGATAATTACTAAGCTTTTATAATTAATGCAAGATATATAAAATATATAAGTATTCTGATGTATTTTAGCAAGTTAGCATAAGCCTGATACTAAAACAGAAAATATACAAACAAATGAAAGAGCAGTTTATGAATATTAATTAAAAATTTCATATAATATTATGAAATAATACCCAGCTCTGTATTTAAAGAAAAAGACACAGTGACTAAGTAGGATATTCCAAGAATTTAAGAATATTTTTAGACTATTCATCACACTGTAAGCTCACAAGACTTTCTCATTAGACACTGAAAAGGCATTTAATAAAGTTTAACATTCACTATCTGATTTTTAAAAAAACCTAACAACTGAGAAAAGGATTCTTAATAATAAAGTAATTCTTCTCAAATCAATGGTGATCACAATACTAAAACAGAAAAAGGGGGCATGGCTATTAAAGAAAGATCAAGACAAGATGGTGCACTATCATTATCATTGTTCAACTGAGACTGGACATTCCAGTGCAATGAGATAAGAAAGAGAAACAGGGAAGGATAAGTATTAGAAAGGAATAGACAGACTTATTATTTGAAAAACCTAATACCTGAAAAACCTAAGAAGGGCTATTAGAACAAATAACAGGGTTGCCTACAAAACATGCAAAATGTATAGAAAATATATAATTAGCATGTTATAAATAGGTGATAACTTTTACAGATTTATTGCAGAAAAACACAATTAATATTTGCAAAATATTAATATTTAAAACATCCATGAATAAAGTTGTAAAGAACCTATAAACCTAAGCAGTTGACTCGAATAAATGGAAGATATGTCATGTTCCTGGCCAGGAAAACTTAATACTATACAGACATCAAATCTCCCCATATTTAACACACAAATTCAATGCAACTGCAGTGAAAACCCTGAAAAAATTTTTGAAACTAGACTAGGAACAATAGCTAAGAAATATTTCAAAACCGATGGCCTAGTAGGAGGGAGTGGAAATACTGAAGTAAAAATAATAAAAAGCTTACTATCAGTATCTTAAAACAATTGAAAGTATACAAACACATCAACACATATGCTGGCATATGGTATAGAATAAAGTTAATATTTTGTATGAGTGGGAAAAAAATTATTAAAAAAGTTAATATTTTGTCTGAGCAGGGAAATAATGAATTAGTCAAGACATGTTGAAAAGACAAAGAGCTAAATATTTGGAAATAGATGGATCTCCACTTTATACTAAACGCACACACACAAATCCAGATGGACTGACTAAAGATATAAATGTAAAAAATTAGTCACATGGGGGCTGGCCCTGTGGCTTAGTGCTTAGGTGTGCACACTCCGCTACTGGCAGCCCAGGTTCGGATCCCGGGCGCACACCAACGCACCACTTATCCAGCCATGCTGAGGTGGCATCCCATATACAGCAACTAGAAGGATGTGCAACTATGACATACAACTATCTACTGGGGCTTTGGGGAGAAAAAGGGAAAAAAAAGGAGGAGGATTGGCAATAGATGTTAGCTCAGGGCCAGTCTTCCTCAGCAAAACAAAAAAAAAGGAGGAGGAGGATTGGCATGGATGTTAGCTCAGGGTTGATCTTCCTCACCAAAAAAAAAAAAAAAAAAAATTAGTCACATACACCTGCATATATACTGACAATAACTTTTTGTATATTCTGGCAGACAATATTAGTTACTCCTATGGTGTGGGATTATTAAGGATTAAAGAAAGAACTTTTAGTTTTTACTTTGTGCTCTTCTTTGCCATCAGAATAATTTACAATAAGTGATATTAGTAATAAAAGCAAATTAAAAATAAAAATAAACAGAATTCTCCTCTTCAGGTAGAAGTGGAGAAGAGATAGGATGAGGAAAGTGTTATGAACTGAATGTCTGTGTCCCTCCAAAATTTATGTTGAAGCCCTACCCTCTAAAGTGATGGTATCTGGAGGAGAAGCCTTTGTGTGGTAATTAGGTTTATATGAGCTCATGAGGGTGGGGCCCCCAAGCTGGCATTAATGTCCTTATAAGCAAAGGAAGAGAGGGGCCAGCCCAATGGCGTAGCAGTTAAGTGCGCGTGCTCCGCTTCGGTGGCGCAGGGTTCGCATGTTTGGATCTCGGGTGCAGACCGACACGCCGTTTGTCAAGCCATGCTGTGGTGGCATCCCATATAAAGTAGAGGAAGATGCGCACGGATGTTAGCCCAGGGCCAATCTTCCTTCGCAAAAAGAGGAGGATTGGCATCGGATGTTAGCTCTCAGGGCTAATCTTCCTCACAAAAAAAAAAAAAGAAAGAAAGAAAAAGAAAAGGAAGAGAGACTAGAACTCTCTCTCTCTCCACCATGTGAGGACAAAGCGAGAAGGTGGCTGTCTACAAATTAGGAAGAGGGTCCTCACCAGAAACCGACTCTGCCTCCAGGACTGTGAGAAATAAATTTCTGTCGTTTAAGTCAGTCTATAGTGTTTTGTTGTAGCAATCTGAACTAAGACACTATGCATCAGAATAACCCGGGAGGGACACAGCTAATTATATCTTCTCACAACCTATAAGAACCATCGCCCACTGGGCCACCATTACTAAAGGGAATATTTGGAGATAGAAAAAAGAAAAAACAGATCCACTGAATCAAAAACACACAAAAAATATTCTACAACATTTAAATGGTGAAAGCCACTCTCAGCATAACAGCAAAGATAGAAAAACCACCAAGAAAAAGGTTGATAGATTTGACCAGAAAAACTAACCCCCTAATAAACAAAGAGCTTGACTAGACTAAAAAACCTATAAATGGATATTTTTAATAAGTGTTCTACTTTACCAGTAAATAAATATTAAGGTAACTATCAGGTTTTTCTTCTTCATTCTTTGTTTTAATTTCTAGGAGGTAATGAGTGATTTTTTACTTTCTAATTTTTCTACAAAAATATTCTGAGTAGTTTTTGCCTGTTGCAAAAGTAAATTTTGGTGTAATTTTTTTGTTTCAATCCTTAAACCTTTGAGCAAGGCTTTATATTACCCTTCAAGTATTGATAATCTGGCTTTCCCTTAGATTCTATGAGCTTCTAATGATATATCTCCTTTCTTGTGTTTTACTTACGCCAGAGTTAGTTTCTGTTGCTTGCAAAGTTGTCTAACACACTTCGAATCCTAAACCAAACCCAAAAGTTAAAAACACTTCCGAAAATGATTTTCCCCATGGGATCTTAAAACCGTGGAGAAACAGATTTTCCACTGTGGTTCTTTGACCAAAGAATATTAGAATGCCTCACTACTCAAGGTCTCCCAAACATTAAGCCTACTCCCTCCTGCCACTTTCCCAAGTGAAGCTGTGTATGACTGGAGAGCAGAAGTGTGTCTTGGAGAAACATAAATATTGATTACTAAAGACCTAAATATGTGAAGTAAGTTCTTCACTAATGGTGACAGAAGCCTAGAATATAAAGAGGCTAAGGAAGAGCAAAGACTTAAACCTTCATACCTGGCAAAACCCTAACCTTGTCATAAGGTGTTCCTGGCTACTGAACACACCAGGGACCAAGGAAAAACATGATAAGATATGATGCTCTGTTTCTCCTCTCTGCGTCTATTTGATTCATAAGTTAAGTTTTGCATCATTAGCTAATTAATTACATTGAATTTATTATCCTTTCAGAGAGAAAGAGAAAGAGAGAAAGGAGTAGTTTTCCCCTACCTGTAGCTCCCACGAGAACACTACAACTATGAAAATACAACTCTTTGGAGTTTTCATGTGTATTTGAACAGTCATTCAGTCAGGATGCAGAGTGTCCAGAGGACACAAATCATTTGGAAATATATATATTCAACAAGAAGCTTGTGACAGAAAAAGAAAATATAATGACTCATGTACTATGACGTCTATGAGTTATTTAAAAACAAAAACAAAAACACTTGAGATTCATATTAGAGATCAGATTAAAGTGTTTGAAATGCAAGTATGAATCAAGTGGCAACAGTTCACTTTCTTATCTCTCTCTCCCAGCAATAAACCAAGAAGTAGTAGAAGTCATCACAAATCTGTCTTTAATACTATCCTTTCTGACACTTTGATACTATCTTTTACCACATTTTACTTCTCAACCTACAGGAAATGGCAGGCATCTTGGACATTTTAGGTCCAAGAATCTTTCAAATATTTGTTAGGATCTACAAAATAGGTATAGGCAAATATTCTACAAATGAAACATTTATTGTACTCTATGTCCAACTACAAGTCTCCAAAGATCTCTGAGGTGTGGATTCTTTCAGACTCCTCTGAATTTAGAACAGTTTTTTTAAGCAACAATTGAAGCTAGTATACATTTTCAAGAAACTAGCAAAATCACAGCATCCAGGTATCCTCAACAACTTCAGCATAAACACATTTTAAATGAATCAAATTTATCACCGGCACATTCAATAATTAATGTGAACTGTTTTAAACTGATAAATGTTTAAGTCATGTCAACTTTGAAAATGTTAACAAAAAAGTCTTTTCAACAAAATCCCCTAACAACACAAAACAAATAAGCAAAGAAGAGTAGAGCCAAGTGAATTAAATAGTAAAATGTGAAACTATTTATAAACTGCAAACTCAAATTCTATTAGAGTTCTATGAAAGAATCTCCAACTTCCTGTCATGTCATAACAAGAAAAGATAACTCTGGGATCACAGGACATCCTATATTCTAAGGAGAAACCTGGATCACACACCAAAAATGGTGGAGAGAATCCAGGGCATTCATTTATCAGTATGTATCAGGTATGTGCTTTGTGCGAGGCACTGTTCTAGATCCTGGGAATAGTACTGAACAGATGTCCCTGCCTTTATGTCCTTTACATTTTAATCAGAGAAAGAGAACTAACAAGAAAATAAAAAGATATCAGAAGTAAGAACTATGGAGGAAAGTAAAGGAAGGTAAGAGGAACAGTAATTGCTTTATGGTAGCACCATAACTTTTGATGGAATGATAAAAGAAGACCTTTTTAAGAAGACATTAAAGCAGAGACTTGAAAAAGTGAGAAAGTGAGAAGAAAGAACCTTTCAGTGTCCCTAGAGTGAAATAGGAGGAAGAATGATAGGAGATGATGCCACAGAGTTAAGAGGGGACTAGACCTATACAGGTCATTGTAAGATTTTGCTTTAATTCTGAATAAGATGGGAAGCCACTAGAAAATTTTTAGCAGAAATGTGACATATTCTAACCTAGCTTTTAAAAGCATCACTCTGCTCTGTTGGGAACAAATGACAGGGAGGCAAGGACTAAAACAAGGATACCAGTTAAGAACCTATTTTGTTAACGTAGGTTAGAGACCATGTGGTTTGGACCAGTGTAATCAAAGTGGTAGTGTCAAGCATTAGTCAGCTTCTGGATATACTATATTTTGAAAGCAGAGCAAACAGGATTTGTTGATGGAACAAAAAATTGGGTCTGAGAGAAACAGAGAAGTCAAAATTACTCCCAAGTTTTTGGTCTGAGCAAATAGAAGGATGGAGTTGCCATTTATCAAAATGAGAACTAGCAAGCAGAGGATCTGTAAGGATTAGAGGTAGAGAGCAGTTAGGAGTGCAGTTTTGGAGTTTTAGACTTGTTAAGTTTGTGATGCCTATTTCACAACCAAACGGATATGTTGAATAAGAAGCGAGATATATAAAAGTATGCTCTTCTGGAGACAGAGGTGGACTGGACATACAAATTTAGAGTAATCAACATATAATAGGTATATAAGGTCATGAGACTGAAGGAAACCATCTATAAGGTATTAATAGCATAAAGAGCAAGCACCCATGGTGCACATTCAAACATTTAAAGGTTTGGAAGTTGAGTAGAATTCAAAAAAGAAGATAGCAAAAGAGTTGCCAGGGAAGAAGGAAGAGTACCAAGAAGTATCCTGCACATTAAGTGAAGCAAGCACCTAAAAAGAGAGTGATCAATTACTCCAAATGCTGCTAATAAGCCAAAAAAGAGAAGGACTGATACATAATCAATGAATTTAACAACTGTCACAGTGATTGGTGAGGATAAAAGCCTGATTGGAATGAATTTATAATAGTATAGAGACTAGCTTCTAGCCAAGGAGGAGTAACAGGATTTACTCTCCTGCTTGAAAACAACCATTTCAAGACAATGATCAACAGGCAAGAAAAGATACTGATCCCTGAGAGACAGTAAACACACAAGGTGAGCCTGATAAATGGCCTCAGCTTACCACCTGGAGTGAATTCCAAGGCTTAACACAGGGAGAGAGAACCTAAAGAGCCAGCCAGTCTCCCTGAGTTCTATCCAACATTGGTTCTAGCCAGTACAATCAGGCAAGAAAAAGAAATGAAAGGCATCCAATTAGAAAAGAATAAAATTGTCTTTATTCACAGAAAACACAATCACTTGTGTAGAAAACCTGATGGAATCTACAAAAAAGCTACCCAAGGTATTCAGCAAGAACACTAGTAGTCCTTACATAGGACCTAAGACCAATATACAAAAATCAATTGTATTTCTATGTATTAGCAGTGACAAATTGGGGAAAAAATTTTAAAACACTGCTGTTTAGAATAGCATCAAAATTTTAAAAAGATGAAATAGGGATAAATCTGATAAAAGCTATGAAAAACCTGTACAGTTAAAACTACAAAACTTGTTGAGAGAAATTAAAGACCTAAATAAATGGACAGATATACTTTGTTCACAGGTTACAAGACTCAATATTCTTAAAACATTAATATTCTCTAAATTGATCTATAGGTTCAACACAATCCCAATCACTTTTCATAAAAAGTGACAAGCTGTTTCTAAAATTCATATGGATAAGCAAACGTAAATGTCTGTGACCTTGGGTTGGCAAATATTTCTTAGACATGTAACCAAAAGCACAATCAGTGGATTTCATCAAAATTAAAACTTTATGATCTTCAAAAGACACTTAAGAGAAGCCGCTTAACAGGAAGCAATCTTTGCAAAACATATCTGATAAAGAACTTGAATCCAAAATACATAAAGAACTCTCAAAACTCCATACAAAGAAAAAAAACAGCCAATAAAAAAATGGGCAAAGGATCTGAACAGACACATCACCAAATAGTATATGAAAAGATGTTCAACAAAGATACCACTACATATTCATTAGAGTGGATAAAATTAAAAAGACTGACAATACCAATTGTTGGAGAGAATGTGGGAACAAAAATTCTCCTACATTGCTGGCTGAACCATAAAACAGTACAACCAAATTGGAAGACACTTGGACAATTTCTTAAAGTTAACCATACAAGCACCATATCAACCACTCATTTCACTCCTGGGTCCTTACTCATTACAAAAGAAAGCAAGTGTCTATATAAAGACTTGTTCACAAATGTTCATAGCAGCTTTACTTGTAACAGCCAAAAACTGGAACCAACCCAAATGTCCATTACAGATGAATGAATAAACAAATTTTGGTATACTCATACAACGAAATACTATTCAGCAGTAAAAAAGAATACCCAACTAGTAATAGAGGGGCTCTTCTTCAACTTGATATAGAATTTCTATTAAAAAAAAACCTACAGCTAACATCATAATTAATGGTGAGAAACTAGCAGCTTTCCCAGTAAGATCAGGAACAAGGCAAGGATGTCTCCTCTGTGGTACCTTTTCAACATCATAGACATTCTAGCTAATGCAATAAGACAAGAAAAGGAAATAAAAGGTATATTGATTGGAAAGGGAGAAATAAAACTTTGTTCACAGATGACATGATTGTCTATGTAGAAACTCAGAGAAAATTGACAAAAAATTCCTCAAACTAATAAGTGATTACGGCAAAGTTGCCGGGTACAAACATTTTCCTATATACTGGCAAAGGACAACTAGAATTTGAAATTAAAAACACGATTATCATTTAAATTAGCATCCAAAAAATGAAATATTTAGGTATAAATCTAACAAAATATGTACAAGATTTATATGAGTAAAACTACAAAACTGATCAAAGAAATCAAAGAACTAAATAAATGTAGAGCTATTTCATGTTCCAGGATAAGACGACTCAATAGTGTCAACACATCAGTTCTTCCCAACTCGATCTATAGATTCAACACAATACCAGTCAAAATCCTAGCAAGTTACTTTGTGAATATCAACAACCAAATTCTAAAATGTATATGGAGAAATAAAAGATGCAGAACAGCCAACACAATATTGAAGGAGAACAAAGTCAGAGGACTAACACTACAAGACTTCAAGACTTACTATAAAGCTACAGTTATCAAGTCAGTGTGGCACTGGCAAAGGAATAGACAAATAAATCAACGGAACAGAACAGAGAGCCCAGAAATAGATTCATATAATTACAGTCAACTGATCTTCGACAAAAGAGTAAAGGCAATATAATGGAGCAAAGAGAGTCTTTTCAACAAATGGTGCTGGAACAACTGGACATCAACATGTAAAACTATGAATCTAGACACAGACTTTATACTCTTCACAAAAATTAACTCAAAATGGATCACAGACCAAAATGTAACACACAAAACTATAAAACTCCTAGAAGATAACATTGGAAAAAAATCTAGATGACCTTGGGTATGGCAATGACTTTTTAGATACAACACCGAAGACAGGATCCATGAAAGAAATAATGGATAAGCTGGACATCACCAAAATTAAAATTTCTGCTCTGCAAAAGACACCATCAAGGGAATGAGAAGACAACTCACAGACTGGGAGAATTTGCAAAAGACCATTGCCCAAAATATGTAAAGAACTTTTAAAACTAAACAATAAGAAAACAAACAACTTGATTAAAAAATGGGTCAAAGACCTTAACAGGCACCTCACCAAAGAAGATGTATGGATGGCAAATAAGCATATGAAAATATGCTTAACATTATATCATTAAGAAAGTGATAATTAAAACAACAATGAGATACATTACACACCTATTACAACAGCCAAAAACCAAACACTGACCAACACCAAATGCTGACAAAGAGGTGGAGCAACAGGAACTCCCATTCATTGCTGTGGGAATGAAAACAGGTGCAGTCACTTGGGAAGACAGCTTGGCAGTTTCTTACAAAACCAAATGTACTCTTACCATATGATCCAGCAATTGTGCTCCTTGTATTTACCCAAATGAGTAGAAAACTTATGTCCACACAGAAACCTGCACATGGACGTTTACAGCAGCTTTATTCATAAGTCCCAAAACTTGGAAGCAACCAAGGTGTCCTTCAGTAGGCAAATGGATAAATAAATTGTGGTACATCCAGACAATGGAATATTATGCAGTGCTAAAAATAAATGAACTATCAAGCCATGAAAAGACATGGAGGAACCTTAAATGCATATGGTTAAGTAAAAAAAGCCAATCTGTAAAGGCTATTTACTGAATGATTCCAACTACATGATACTGTGGAAAAGGCAAAACTACGGAGACAGTAGGAAGATCAGTGGTTGCCATGGGTCAGAGGGGAAGGAGAACGGAATAGGTGGAACACAGAGGATTTTTAGGGCAGTGAAACTACTCTGTATGATACTATAATGGTAGATGTAAGTCATTATACATTTGTCAAAACCCACAGAATGTACAACACCAAGAGTGAACCCTAATGTAAACTATGGCCTTTGGATGATTATGATGTGTTAAGCTGGGTTCACAGATAGTAACAAATGGACCACTCTGCTGGAGGATGTTTGTGTGTGTGGGTGCACTGTGGGGAAGGGGAACCAGGGGGTATACGGGAACTCTCTGTACTTTCCATTCAATTTTGCTGTGAACTAAAACTGCTCCAAAAAATAAAGTCTATTAAAAAATTTAAAAAGGAATACTCATACAACCAAATACTACTCAGAAATAAAAGGAAATATACATGTAACAAAATGGATGAATTTCAAAATAAAGATAAAAGACAGAAAAAAAGTACATAGAGTATGATTCCATTTATATAAAACTCTAGAAAATAAAAATTACTTTATAGTGACAGAAAGCAGATCAGTGCTTGCTTGGGGGAAAAAGGGTAGGAAGGAACGAGATAGATGATTTGCAGAGGACATAAGGAAACTTTCAGGGGTGATGGATAACATTCACTATCTTCATTGTAGTGATGATTTAACAGGGGCATACCTTTGTTAAAACTTATCAAATGGTACACCTTAAATATGCGCAGCTTATTATATGTCACTTATACCCAATAAAGCTGTTTTATAAAAAAATGAGGTAGGAGAGGGATTGGAGAACATTTAGTATATAGGTATAACTTTTGTGGGGATTTTTACTATAAAGGCAGGCAAAGAGATCGACAATAGCTCAAAAGAGATGATGGGTCAGGGAGAGTATTTTTTTAATGCGAGATATTACAGCATATTTTTATGCTGACTGAAAAGGAAAATTTACAAGACAAGAGAAGGAAGGGACAATTGTTGAAGTGCTATCTTTGAGGAGAAGAGACAGTATGGGACAGGACTGGAAAGGATATCATTGGCCATTCACTGTGCATCAGTTGTACCAGGCAGAGTCTACCAGTACAGATAGGTAGGTTGGTAGATATAGAAGTGAAAGTTCTTTTCTGACTACTGCTATTTGCTCTTTAATACAGGAAGCAAGGATTTCATGTGAGAATAAGAGGAGACGAGGTTCTAGAGGCTTAAAAAGAAATAAGGTGTGAAATAGTTGTGAGGAAAGAATAGATGAACTGAAGCAGTAATACTCAAAGCATGACCCTTGAGAGTCCCCAAGACCTTTTCAGGTGGTTAATAAAGTCAAAACTATTTTCACAGTCATACTATGACGTTATTTGTCTTTTTCATTCTCATTCTGTCGTGAGTATACAGTGGATCTTCCAGAGGCTACATAACATATGATATTCAGCAGGCTGAATGCAGAAGCAGACATGAAAATCCAGTTTTTGTCTATTAAGACAGACACTAAAGACATCTGCAAATTAAAAAACAATGCAACTCTTATCACTAATTTTTCACAGAAAATACTTATTTTTCATAAACATATCAGTTAATATGTAATGCGTTTATTATTATTTCTGAAGGAATTAAAGCACTTTTTAAATTTCCCAGTTTTAATTTTTAACCAATACTGATAGATAACACTCACATTAACAAAAGCTTGCTGTAGTCCTCAATAATTTTTAAAAGTATAAAAAGGTTTGATACCAAAGAGTTTGAGAACCACTGACTAGGAAAATGTAGGATTTCAAGGTAGTGCCAAGAGCCCATTGCAGTTACTAACCTTGAATTACAGTGACATCACTCAGCACTCAGTTGCCTCCGTGGAGGTATGGAGAAGGCAGAGAGTAAGCCTTAACCTAAGTTGACAGTTTCACCAGGCTAGCACAATTAAAAGAAAGACAAGCAAGGAGTTGATGGTCCAGGCAAAGAAGTGATTTCAATAACAGACTATAGACTTTAAGCTGGTCAAGAAGGGAAGAAAAGGAAGTAGGATCAAAGGATTATAGAAACTAACGTAACTAAAGAATCACTGGAATTGAAGTACTAACTAGAGTGAGATGGAAAATGTGAGACGGTGGGAAAGTCAATTTCCCTGAGACTCAGTTTTCATATTTACAAAATGTCTCATATCACCTTATAGTTGTATATTCTTCAAAATTGTCAAAGAGTTTTTACATACACCATTTCATTCGATCCCCACACCTCACTCCCTCTCAAAATATCACACTGTGAGGTAGACAGGTAATTTCTCTTTCCATATGACAGATCAAGAATCAAAAGCGTTTTTAAAAGACTTACCCTGGGTCATATAAATAAGAGACAGTGCCATTTGCCATAGTCCAGAGGATCAGGGAAAGCTTTACAAGAGGCGGCATTTACGCCGTGCCTTGAAGGCTAAGATTTTCATAGGCTTGGAGGACCATTCCAGGATAAGCAAAGATCCAGTGTGAGGCCAAAATACAGAAATAAGACTTGAGGGAAGGCTGAATCCAAACTAAGTAGAGGGCAGTAATTAGAAATGACACAGTAGAGAACTAGAACTAAAGTCTTCTAATTATCCTCTGGCACAGTGCTTAGCATTCCTAGAACAGCACTGTCCCCAGCCACTAGCCACAAGCGGCTATTTACATTTAAATTAATTAAAAATAAATAAAATTTAAAATTCAGGTTATCAGTTACACTGGTCACATTTCAAGTGCTCAACTGCCACATGTGGCTAATGACTATAATGCTGAAGAGTACAGCTATATAGCATTTGCTTCACTGTAGAAAGTTCTAGACAGTGCAGTTCTAGAATGGAAGTTCAACAAAGGTTAACTTCTAACTACAGGTCTCAGTTTTCTACAAAGCTAAAAAAAAAAAATCAGTCTCAAAGAGTTAATTTTTAAAAGGTTAGGTTTCTATAATAATAATTTATAGGTAACCAACACAGGGAATAACAGGTGCAAGAGATAGCAAACTTCTAGTACAATATTTCCTATACGTTAACACTAAATATAAATTTTATCCCACTGTAACATACCATCTTTACTAACCTTTAAGTAGCAATTTCAACCTTTATAAAATGCTCTTTATAAAATATCATTTCCACCATATATTCTCAATCACTACCTTTTAATTTCAAATAAAAAAAATATCTTGGTTTAACCAATACATAACGGTTCTCTTTAGTCGAATTTACTTTATGCTTAAAAGCACAATTCCTTCATATTTTCAGAACAGAAGCATAAAATTTATATCAGGAAGAAAACTTACAGGATATCTGATCTAACCTCATTTTACAGAGACAGCGAAGCGAATTGCCCTTATCATATGGCTAGTGGCAAAACAGAGACAAGAAGAAGCCTCCTGGCTCCGAAAAGTAATCTTTCCAACTCCATCACGCTGAGCACATTACGAATAAATTCTAAACATTTCACAGAAAGAAAACCTAGAAGGATTATTAGTGGAGACATTCAAAAGCTTAGTGATTTTCAAAATAAAAAGTGAAGGGGAGCTGTATTTCTTAAATCAGCACTACTTCCACTAGAGGTGGAATGCATGGAGAATGGGTTTTCATAACAATTACTAACAACTTGCTCTTTCAATTCCATTTCAACCTGTGAAATTGTGGCAATTTTTAAACACTAATAAACTATGAGTTTTAATCATAATAATGAAATTTACTCCCCAAAATACTATAATAATTATATTATCTTAGGCTTTACTGTTATTCCAGCAGTAAAATTTATAATCAACAATAAACAATTTTCAACCAACGGAATTGTTTTTTTAACCATACTAATGAATTTACTTCTGATCTTTAATTTAACTTTATTATAAATGATACACAAAAACAGAAGGCCTGTGAACATGTAAACGTTCTCAGATGAAGTACAAATGGTAAAGACAGTGCTTCGAAGACACTGATCTATTATTCTCATAAATGATAGCCTTCTATAATGACCCACGTAAAACTTTATACACACATTTATACAATATGCATTAATAATCCAAAAATCTCAAACTTACTGTTTTAAAAGAGGTATCGCTAAACAAGCACATGGAGCTTATGGTTCAGTAGTATAATACTTCTCAGACATAAGAAGGAGACTTAAAATTGTGAACCGTAACATGGTAGAATAAAAAAGCAAGAACTTTGGAGCTAGACTAACCTAGATTTAAGAACACACAGACCTCCGAATTATTACCAGTGTGACCCTGGGTACTTGAAAGCCTGTTTTATCACCTATAAAATGGGACTATTATCACCTAATTAACAAGGTTTCAGTAAAATTTAAAAGAAAAAATTCAAACATGGGAGCATGCACTAAGCACCAAAGGAGGAACTGCTAGAATAACTGTTTGAAGTCCATTTGAAGCTAAAGCCTGACTCTGTAGGGGCACCAATCTGTGTGGTTATATGATTTTTTTCCACCCAAGCACCAGTAGTAGCTGAGAGGTAAGCATAAAGAATTGGTACAGCTAGACTGATTTAGCGTTAAGATTTCACAATGCTGGTGTAAGTGAAAAACATTGGGGGATTAGATATTACAAAACAAGTCTAGGTTGAAAAAATAAGTGAGCTAATATGGACAAAATACAGTATGTATGGCACATAGTAAGTGCTCAAATATTTACTGAGTTTCACTCACTGAATATTAAGCACTAGGTACTATAAGGTAGAAAATAGTATAGCGTGAGACTTCCAAGAGCTGAGGATCTAGAAGAGAAGATAAGACATACAAGGCAGTGGATATTACAGGTAAAGTGACCATATAATTTGTTACCCAAGTCAAAACAGTTTTTAGAGTGAAAGGGAAGTGGAGGAGCATTACTGATAATTATGCCAGAATAACAGCTGTAAACCTAGACATTCCAAGGCAAACTAGGATATGTCACCTTTATGAGAGCCACGCTAGTTAAGGGTGCAAACTTATATAGACTTGGGAGAAGGAATGACAGAAGAAATTGTGAAGTGAGAAAAGTTCCATCTACAAAGTGAAATTTTCCTTCAGCTAAGCCTAAACCAGTGGTTCTAATTTTATTTGGGTAAATTTGTGGAAGAATAGTGGAATTTAAGCTGGATCTTAGGCAAGGTGAGTTTTTTCCAAGCAGAGAAAGGGCACTGTAGGAAGAACAAAAGCAAAGAGATTTACAAGTACAGAAAATGCAAGGGCAGTTTGGAGAAGTCAGAAAAACCCACGTATTGGTAACAAAATAACAGAGATGGAGCCAGAAAGGCAAATTCTTAATTCAGTTTGTTTGCACATCCATTTTTTTCACTAACACTTATATAAGAAGTCAAAAAATTAGCTAGGAAAATTCATCTAGCAGAGGTTCACATATTACAGTGGAAAAAAAGAAAGCACAGATACAGAAAAAACAATTAGGAGGTGTGACCCTGTGAATGTGACCTTATTTGAAAAAAGGGTCTTTGCAGATGTAACTAAATTAAAGAGCTCAGGATGAGAATATCCTGGATCATCCAGGTGGACCCTAAATCCAACGACAAATGTCCTTATAAGTGACACACCAAGGAAAGACAGAAGAGAAGGCCATGTAAAGACAGAGACTGGAGTTACGCAGCCACAAGACAAGGAACATCTGTAGCCACCAGAAGCTGGAAGAAGCGAGGAACAGAAGCTCCCCTAGAGCTTTCTGGAGGAAAAGTGGCCCTTCAGACACCTAGATTTTGGACTTCTGTACTCCAGAACTGTGAGAGAATAAATTTGTTGTTTTAAGCCACTAAGTTTGCGGTAATTTGTTATGGCGGCCCTAGGAAACTAATATAGAAGGCTATTGCACTAAACTAGGCATGAGATAATAACTGCCCAGAACAAGAGTAGTGACAATACAAATGGAAACAGGGAAGATGTTTAGACTTACAGACGACTCAGAAGTCCCAGAATCACTGTATTTTTCTTCTCTGTTCCACATCCAGAGAAGAATTTCACAAATTAAGACCAAAAAAAACCACAATTATAACCCTGATAGGTCTGATTCCTCATCTAGAAAAGGAAGAATCTAGACTAGAAAAGCAATTTCAAACTGTTCTCCACGTCCAATTCTAATAACGTAACTCAAGGAAGGAGTGGGGAGAAACTACTAAAAGAGAATTTCGAAGTACAGGGCTTAGAACTTCTCTAAGAGCAGCTTCACTTTTCAAATACATGTAAAATTGTTGAAGGGGGAAGAGTAAGGGGTCTGAATGTTACCAGAATAGATGTCTCGAGTCATTTTCAGCACTGTTTGGCTATTTGTCCTTTCTTCTGCATTCTGGACAAAAGATGGTGAAAGCTAGACCCCAAAAATTTATACTATAATCCAACCACTCACTCTACTCTCTTCCACCAAAATTTCCATAAAAATCATCTCAGCAGCAAATATTTACTATTCTTTGAATCTGGTTAAATTCTTCAATATAGCATTCAATATAGCAAGCAATCTCAAAAAGAGAAATTTTTAGGCTACTTTTTTCCACTGACTCCAAGATGCAGATTTTTTCCACATCTCTAAAATTGGGGTACAGGTCACCTGTGCATATGCAAACTTGGTTAATATTCCTGGTGGCGTGACTGATGGTATGAACCCTATGACCTTTAACACAACAAGATCTATACATTCCTCTAATTCCTTCTGGTAAGATCAGGATAGCACCAGAATGAAAACTTGCAGGATGGATATTAGAGGTTTGTAAAAAAAAATCTCAGAGACAATGGTCTTTTGCATTAAAGGGTTAACAAAGACACCTTAAATTGCTATCCTTGAAAAGGCCTTTTTGCAAGGATGGCCTTTGGCTAGTGGTAAGGAACTCAGATTTGGGGAAAGTTCCCACCATTAATTGATAATAGTGGCTCACTGTGCCTAAACTGTTTGTACAAACACTATGATATACAAACCTACTTTCCTTCTGAGAGTCTGGAATTTGGGTATGTGCTAGGCAGGGAGCGCCTACGTGATCAGTCTCCAATAAAAACTCTATGCACTGAGTCTCTAATGAGCTTCCATGGTTGGCAACATTTCATACATATTGTCACAAGTCATTCTTGGGGGAATTAAGTGTGTCCTATGTGACTCCACTGGGACTCTGGAAGCTTGCGCCTGGTTTTCCCCAGACTTTGCCTCATGCCCCTTTGCTGACTGTGGGAGCTTTCGCTGTAACAAATCATAGCCTTGAGCAGAATTATACGCTGAGTCCTGTGAGTCTTACTTATTAGAGAATTATTGACTCTAACGGTGGTCTTGGGGACCCTACAACACATCTTTGAAGAAAGACAGCATCAAAGAGTTCTTTATGGCACAGAGGCAAAAAGCAATACAAAGTAGGACTCAACATGAAGAAGTAAGAGGAATACCTTAAACATTTTCTCTACTTATATTTTGTTTTTCGTGCATGATTATGATGATTTTATGATGAATTTAAAAAACTATGCCTATGAATATAATATTGATAAGTATGAAATAAAAGTCCAATAAGTATAAATCAATACATATAAAATAAAAATTCTAAGTGATAGAAGAGTAGTGTCATAATTTGTTTTTTTCTTCTTTAATGGTATATAAAATTACAATGTATCTCTTATCAATGAGCTCTTATATTTGACGAAATATAGTAATTGTCAAAATTTGGTATCCTAAAGCAGTAAATAAGCATCCTAAAGAATAAGTATCTCATATAAGTCAGAAGTTAATGCAAGTTACAACACTCAAAAAACAGAGTAGTAGAGATTTGAAAAGAATTACGTTATTTCTACATTCCATATACTTTCTAGATATTTAAATTAAAATATTTTATTTACATGAATCTATAATTCTCAAAGTTTCTAGAAAAGCTTTAATATAGACATTTTTCGTTTCATTTAGCTTAAGAGATACACAAAACACATAATACTTAGCTTCTAATCTTATGCGGGAACTGCTTTTAAGTACCTTTATGCTATGCAGGTACATGTGTTATCAATTTATTGCCTCTCAACTCGAAATGTGCCTTCCATATATGCTCTGTGATAAATGGAATTCCTTTAAGTATTTCTCCTTTAATGTGAACACGGTGTTAAGCTTTCTCAGGAGATGGCGCTATAGGGATACTGCAGGAGGAAGAGGCTCTCCTGCCGTGTCCACTGCAGACTAGCAGTCAGCAGTGTGGATGTGAGGACGCTGGGTAGCGCCAGTGTGGGTGTAAGGATATCAGATAGAACCAGCCCGAGCCATGAGCCCACAACTCAGTCCCTCTACAATCTTGTAGCTTCTGCCTGGCAATAATTATTCCTCAGTGCTCACAACACAGAAACCAGAAACTCCAGGCACCCCAAATGTTCTCAAGTCTACTGGCCCCGCTAGCACCAGAACTCCCACACACACTCACACCACCTGCACTTCCAGAAGATAGCTTATTCCTTGCCTAATAACTCCAGACCAATTCCAGCCTTCTCTGCTATCAGGTGGGCTGAACTATACCTTCTCAACCAAGTCTGAACCCCTTCCAAGTTTGTCCTTCCTTGGGTGCACCCCCTCAGTTCTGGCATACCATAGAGTCTCCTTATACTGCATAGTTTTTCTTTTATCAAAGTTAATAATTCTTTAAGTTAAACTCTCTGATTAACTATTGTGTAGTTTCTGCCTCCTGAACAGACCAAAACTACCTATGAACATAAAGAGGAATTTATCTTGAAGGTATTAACAATATAGTACTCAAATCACAGATATTAGAGCATTATTTAACATTTTTTACTTCTGTAATGCAAGTACACAGGAAGATCTCCAATTCTACCCGTGGAATTAAGCTCGTCTAGAAAGTAACATGTGAAGCTAATGGCAACCTATAGGAAATATTCATAACTAAACGTGTTTAAAAGCACACAGAAATATAGTACCTAGTATAACATGCAGCAGTTAGAAAAAGCAATTCAAATGATCTCTCAACCCAATAAAAGGTATCTACAAAAATTCATACCATCATACTTAATGGTAAAAGACTTAATGGTGAAATAAAAAGCTTCCAGATTGATAAGAAATAAAACTGTCTCTATTTACAGAATATATGATCTTGTATACAGAAAATCCTAAGAAACCCACCCACAAAAACCATTAGAGCTAATAAAAGAGTTTACCAAAGTTTCAGGATATAAGAGCAATACACAAAATTCAACTGTATTTCAATAAAATTAGCAACGAACAATTGAAAATGAAATTAAGAAAACAATTCTACTGACAACAGCATCAGAAAGAAATATGTATGAATAAATTTAACGATGAAGTACAAAAATTACCCCCTGAATATTATAAAACAGTGTTAAAAGACATTAAAGAAAATCTAAAGTAAGGGGAAGTCATTCCATGTTCATGCATCAGAACACTTAATACTGTTAAAACGTCAACGTTTCCTAAATTGATCTAGAGATTCAACACAATCTCCAAATCCCAGCTGGCATCATTGCTGAAAATGACAAGTTCACCGTAAATTCACATGGATATTGAAAGGTCTAGGAACAACCAAACAAATGAAAGAACAAAGTTGGAAGATTAACACTGCCAAATTTCAAGACTCTGCAAAACTATAGTAATAAAAAACATGTGTTGAAACTACAGTAATCAAAACTGTGTGAAACTAGCATAAGATAGACATAAATCAATGGAATAGTATGGAGAGTCCAGTAATAAACCATCACATTTATGGTCAATGGATTTTCAACAAGGGTGCCAAGACAATTCAACGGGGGAAGAAAAGTCTTTTCAACAAATGGACCTGGAAAACTGGATATCCACATATAAAAAAATGAAGTTGTACCCCTTTCCTAACAGCTTACACAAAAATTAATTCAAAATAGATCATAAACCTAAATTTAAGAGCTAAAAGTATAAAACCCCAAAATAAAGTATAGTAGTAAATTTTCATGAACTTCTGTTAGGCAAAACCTTCTTAGATATGACACCAAAAAGCACAAGCAACAAAAGGATAAAAAAGAGACAAACTGGACTTCATTAAAATCAAAAACTGTTGTGCTAAAATGGACATCAAGAGAATGAAAATACAGCTTACAGACTGGAAGGAAATATTTGCACGTCATATATCTAAGGTATTTGTACCTAGAATATAAAAAGAACTCTTATAACTGAAGAATAAAAATATAAATAAACGAATTAAATAATGAGTAAAGGATGTGAATAGACATATATTGAAAGAAGATATATAAATGGCCAATAAGCACAGGAAAATTTGTCCAACATTATTAGCCATTAGGGAAATGCAAATCAAAACGACGACATACCACCTCACACCCACTAGAAGGGCTACAATCAAAAGTCAGATAATAACAAGTGTTTGTAAGGATGTAGAGAAGCCTCCTCTGGTGCCGGTGGGAATGTATAACAGTACAGCCACTTTGGAAAACAAACTGGCAGTTCCTCGAAAGGTTATAGTTAACCATAAGACTCAGCAATTCCACTCCTACTTAAATACCCAAGTGAAAAAAAATATATATGTCCACACAAAAAACTTGTACATGAATGTACACAGCAGCATTATTCATAACAGGCAAAAAGTGGAATAATCCAAATGTCCATCAACTGATGAACAGATAAATAAAATGTGATATATCCATACAACGGAATATCATCTGGCAATAAGAAGGAATGAAGTACTAATAAATGCACAACATGGATGAACCTTGAAACTATTATGCTAAATGAAATAAACCAGACATAAAAGACTACGTAGTTTATAAAATTTATTTGAAATGTACAGAATAGGTAAATCTATAAAGACATAAAGTAAATTAATGGTTGCCTAGTATTGTGAGGGGTGAGGAGAAATGGGACAATGATTGCTTTTGTGGGAGCAGACAGTGATGAAAATGTTTTAAAATTGACTGTGGTGATGGTTGCACAATTCTGTGAATATACAAAAAACCACTGAATTATACACTTTAAGTCAGTGAAGTGTATGAATGTGAATTATATCAATAAAGCTGTTACATATTTAAAAAGAAAACAAAAATTTCAGACAAAAAACCACAAAATTTTAATCAACAGATTCACACTAAAGAAAATACAAAGGATGCTCTTCAGGCAGAAGAAAAAGGATTCCAGATGGAAACTATAAGATGCAGAAAGAAATGAAGAACTACAGAAAAGGTAAATACATAGGGAAAACTAAATAAACACTTATCGTATAAAACAATAATAATGTCTTACGGGATACATACACACACCACACACACACACTCTAGCACTAATGGCAGAATGAGGATAGAGCTAAAGTATTTGATGGTCCTTATATTGTCTGGGAAGAAATTACATATTTATTAATTTATACTGGGCGTTTAATAAGTCAAGGACATATTTTATAATCTCTAAAGTGGCCACTAAATGAAGAGTAAAAGACTATAACACTAACAATTCAACAAGGGGAAAAATGGAATTAAAAATGATTAATACAAAGGAAAGCAATGAATAAATAGGCATAAAACAAAAAACATACAGATAAGTAAAAAGCAAAATGTAAGATAGTAGATTTAAACCCAAATATGTAAGTGATTAAATTAATTATAAATAACTAAACATGCCAAACAAAACACAAACTTAGCAGACTGGATTTAAAAATTATATACTGCTTACAAGAGACACACCTTGAAGGACACAGAAAGGTTGAAAGTAAAGGTTGGGGAAAAGATATATGCAAACACTAACCAACATAAACCTAATGTAGCTATAGTAAAAGCAGACAAATCATACTTTAAGGTAAGAAGTACTGCTACAGATAGAGGGCTATTTAATAATGATAAAACGGTCAAGTCCCAGAAAGATGTAACAATTTCAAATTTGACTGTATCTCATAACCTAATCTCAAACTGTACAGAGCAAAATTTCACAGAATCAAAAAATAGACAAGTCTACATCATGGTATATGATTTTAACACACCTCTCAGTAATTAACTGAAAAAGCAGAAAAAACATCAGAAGGGATAAAGAAGACCTGAACAATGCAATCAACTTGACCTATTTGATAGATATAGAGAGAGGGAACAATTAACCCAAAAAGGGCAATGTACATTCTTTTCAAGTATATGTGAATTGCCAAAATTGACTGCATGCATCCAAAAACTGAAATCAGACACAAGTTCTCTGACACATGTAATTAAGCTAAAAATCAATAACTTAGGTAACTAAAATATCTCCATATGTTTAATTAAATAATAAATTTCAAAATAATCCAAGAGTCAAAAAAGATCACAAGGAAACTTAAAAATGTTTTGAACATTTATCTGCACATATTGCAGATAAAGTCATGATTAGAGAGAAATATATAGGCTCAAATGCATATATAAGAAAAAGAGAAAGGTTGAAAATCAATAATCTAACCATCTCAAGAAACAGAAAAGAAACAGGAAATAAACCCTCCAAAAAGAGCAGAAGAAAATATAAACAGAAAATAATAGAATAGAAAACAAACATAAAATAGGGGATTAACAATGAGTCAAAGGTGGGTTCTTTGAAAAGTCCAATAAAATTGATAAACTCCTGCCAAGATTGATCCCCAAAACAAAGAAGATATAAAATACAAATATGAGGGGCCGGCCCGGTGGCGCAAGCGGTTAAGTGCGCGCGCTCCGCTGCGGCGGCCCGGGGTTCGCTGGTTCGGATCCCGGGCGTGCACCGACGCACTGCTTGGTAAGCCATGCTGTGGCGGCGTCCCATATAAAGTGGAGGAGGATGGGCACCGATGTTAGCCCAGGGCCGTCTTCCTCAGCAAAAAAGGAGGAGGATTGGTGGATGTTAGCTCAGGGCTGATCTCCTCACAAAAAAAAAAAAAAAAAAAAAAAAAAAAAATACAAATATGAGGAATGAAAAGGGGTGCATCACTACAGATCCTGCAGGCATTAAAAAGATAATAAGAGGACATTATGAACAACTTCACCTCAATAGATTTGAAAGCATGAAATCAACAAATTCCTATAAAAACGTGCCAAAAGTGACACAAGAGGAAAGAAAATCTAAATAGTATCATAATTATTAAAAAACTGAAACTAAAAATTCTTCAGCAAAGAATTTTTAAAAAATACATAAAAAAAAAAAAAACTCCAGGCCCAGATGGCTTTATAGCTATGAATTCTACCAAACAGTACAAGAAAAAAAATAGTACCAATCTTAAACTCTTACACAGGATAGAAAAAGATGCAACATTTCTCAATTTTTTTGAGTCCAGCATAACCTTGATACCAATACATGGCAAGAACATTTTATAAGAAAGGAAAATTGCAGGCCAATTTAATTGATAAACATAGATGAGGAAAAAAAGAAAGAAAATAACAGTCAATTGAATCCAGTGATATGATAAAGGACATATTCATCAAAAACAAACTGGAATTACTCCAGAAACACAAAGATGGATTAATATTTTTTAAAATGTAATTCACCACATTATAAAAAAGGAAAAAAAATCCTATGATCATCTCAAAATTAAGATAAAGCATTTGATAAAATTAAAACACCATTCATGATAAAAATTCTTAGCAAAGCAGAAATAGAAACTTTCCTAATCTGATAAAAAGGGTTCTATTAAAAAAAAAAAACTACAGCAAATATCATACTTAATTTTGAAATGTTGAACACTTTTTTACCTCTGAGATTAGGAATGAGACAATGATGCCTGCAGTCACCACTGTAATGCAGCATCATAGTGGAGGTCCTAGCCAGTGCAATAAGCAAAGGAAAAGAAAAGAAAAGCATAAGGATTGGAGAGAAAAAAGGCTTTCATTATTCACGGAGGGTATGACTGCACAGATGGAAAATCCAGAAGATTCAGCAAAGTATCAGTAATAAATGAAGTTTAGTAAGGTCTACGGATATAAGGTCACCATACCAAAATCAATTAAATTTTTATACGCCTGCAAACAATTAGTAATATTTTTAAATATTATTTACAAGAACATCAAAAAAAAACAACTTGAAATCTATAATTCAAATAACTTAGATTAAATTTAATCTAAAATTTATACTTATGCAAGACCTCTACACAGAAAAACTAGAAAGTTTTATGGAAAGAAAGTAAAGAAAACCTCAGTAAATGGAGAGATAAACCAGGTTCATGGATTTGGAAGCTTTAGTACCATAAATCTCAATGTAGGCCCACATTAATTCATACAGATCTGTACTCACAATAAAAATCCCTGCAGGTTTTTTGTGGAAATTGATAAACTGCTACTAAAATGTATATGGAAAGGAAAAGGACCAAAACTAGCCATGATAAACTTGAACAAATAGGTGGACTTACTCTAACCAATACCAGGATACAAAGCTATAATGAGACATTGTGGTATTTGCGCAAAGATAGTAAAATAGACCAATGGAACAAAGAAGAGAGTCCGAAAACAAACCCAGATATGTGGCTACTTGATTTATTATAAAGGCAGCATTGCACAGTAGAGGGTTTTTTCTATAAATGGTGATGGTCGACTGGATAGTAAAAGAAGAAAAAATACACATCCTACCTCATAATCACAAAAATAAATTCTAGATGTATTATAGTAAAGGCAAAATAATGAAGCTTCCAGGGGAAAATGTTTTCATAATGGTATACTAAAGATTTTGTAAATAAGACACAAAGAATTATTTGTAAAGAAAAAGATTGGTTTTGACTACATGGATAGATATTAAGCAACTTCTGTTCATCTACTGACACCATTAATACAGTGAAAAGGCCAGAGTGGGAGAAGATATTTGCAATACATATAACGACAAAGGGTTCACACCTAGCATATACAAACAACTCCTACAAATCCATAAAAAGACAATCCAACTTAATAAAATGGGAAGAAAATTAATAGGCTCTTCACAAGAGGATATTCAAACGGCCCATAATCCTTAGATCTCAGTTATCAGGTAAATACAAATTTAATCACAAGTTACATCATTACATACTGATTAGAATGGTTAAAAGAAAAATTCTGATATTACAAAGGGCTGGTGAAGATGTACAGCAACTGAAACTCTTATACACTATTGGTGGGAAGTGTAATTTGTTACGAACACTTTGGAAAACTTTTTCAACAAAAACATGCAATAATAAACCAACAATTTCACCACCAAAAGAGAGGTACAATGATGTTCATAGCAGTACTATGCATAAAAGCCTGAGAGTGAAAACAACCGAAATGTCTGCCCAACATTAAAATTGATAAATTATGGATTAGTCATAAAACAGAATATTGTACAGTGGTATAAAAAAAAAAGAACAAGCTACTGCTTGCTACATGCAACAACATGGATGAATTTCACAATATCAGCAAAGTAGTATTAGATCAAGTTTAAAAACAGGTAAAACTTACGATGCTAGAAGTCAGAATTGTTATTACTGAGGAAGAGAAGGAAGAGAAGGATTTGTGACTGGAAAGGAGTGTGAGAGGGGCTTCTGGAGTGCTGATAAAGATTTTGATGCTTCATGGATATGCTCAGTTTGTAATAGTTCATCTGACTGCACACCTACCGACTGCACACTACTACACACATACTTTTCTGTGTGTATATATGTCAATAAAAAAGTTTTAATATTTCATGATTTCACAATATCTCAAGTATTGTTCAAACCAGCTCATACCTCCTATCTTCAAATGCTGTATTTACCTGGCACTTTGACTTGAATCAAGCCTGAAATCTCACAGTCAACACAGTTAAAACCAAAATCATTACCCCTTTGTTATGAGTTGAGTTGTGTTCCCCTTAAAAGACTTGTTGAAGCCCTAACTTCAAGTACCTGTGAATGTGACCTTATTTGGAAATATGGTTTTTGCAGATGTAATTAAGATATAAGTTAAGATGAAGTCATACTGGAGTAGAGTGGGCTTAATCCAATACGACTGCTATCCTTATAAGAAGAGGAACATGTCATGAGAGAAACACACGGGGAGAACACCATGTGATGACAGAGGCAGAGATGGGAGTGATACAGCTGCAAATCAAGGGATGCCAAGGACTGATGGCCACCACCAGAAGCTAGGATGAGGCAAAGAAGGATTGCACCCCGAGTCTCAGAGGGAGCATGGTCCTGCTGACACCTTGATTTCAGACTTCTAAGCTCCAGAACTAATGTCTAATTCTTACCTCAACCTCCCATTCAGCAGTATTTACACTAATCTCCCATCTGTCTAATACAAAAACTCCGAATGCACTAATTTTTCCCCATTCCTCTTATTCTGGGATCATCAAGAGGTATTATTTTGCCTTTCAATTATCTCGTTTTTAAACGTTTCCCTTTCATTTCTACTATCACCATCCTAATTCAGTCCTTAATAACTCTACATCTAGACTATCCTACTTATGATCAATCAGTATTTCTCAAATACTACTTTCCCTATATCATTTCTCTGTTCTCAAACTTCCTATAACACCCTATTACATCATATTCAAAAGACAATCCATAGTTGGCTCTATTCTGCTTCCTTCAATACATAATTAAAACTGGTCCCCAAGAAGACATTTTATTCTTTATCACCTAGTTTTTCACAGTACCTAGAATAACTCTGGTAGACAGAGTGCTCAATTGAATACTAACAACCACCAACATAAACTTATTACTATCTCCACACCATCATTCATATTTTACAAGTTCATGCATGTTATGCCAACACATGCATTCAATACTGATCCATCATTTTATTCATTCTTAGTTGATGCCTTATCCCATTTCTGCCCAAAGATTCTACTACTAAGACTCAACATCACCCTGTACTCATTTATTCTCAAAATATATCACTTAAATCACTAAAAATCAAAGCCTCTCCATAACTTCCCTCTCTTATATGTGGAAGCGTCTCTATATCTTCACCTATCATTTTCTTTTTCCCTATCTAGTAGAAGAGACTCTCATCTCTTCTAAGACTAGCCTCTCTCATCTGTGTTTTTTTTGTGTGTGTGTGTGAGGAGGACCAGCCCTGAGCTGACATCCAATGCCAAGTTTCCTCTTTTTTGCTGAGGAAGACTGGCCCTGGGCTAACATCCATGCCCATCTTCCTCTACTTTATATGGGGCGCCGCCACAGCATGGCTTAACAAGCGGTGCGTCAGTGCGCGCCTGGAATCCGAACCGGTGAACCCCAGGCCGCCGCGGCAGAGCGCGCTCACTTAACTGCTTGCGCCACCTGGCCGGCCCCCTCTCATCTGTGTTTTTAACGTTTCCACTTACTTTCTGTCTCTGGACCTTGCCATATCAATGTGCTTCTCCCACCCCACTCCCAAAGACAGGGAAGTCTCATCCCAAAAATTAAAAAGCTTTTCTTCAACTTTCTGCAATGGACACCCACAGAAAATATATTCTCTTGGGCTATGACAACAACAATATCCAGTTTCTAAGAGCAGCAACACCAGTGTAAGAGACAAAGCTACAATACCCAGTGTCTCAAGGGGCAACAAGCAATGACCATGACAGATTGCCTCTCAACATTATCTTGGCTGTGGTTCTGGATATGGTTCCAGATGCCTTAGCTTCCTTTGGTTCCTGATTTCCATAACTGAACCACCCAATATCCTCCAATAAACTTTGTTTTAACCAAAATTAAGTTTCTGATGTTTGTAATTAAGTACCTTGACTGATGTCTTAGTCAGCTCAGGCTGCTATAACAAAATACTACAGACTCGGTAGCTTAAACAACAAACATATATTCTCACAGTGTTAGAGGATACGAAGTCCGAGATCAGGGTGCTAGCATGGTCAGGTTCTGGTGAGAACCATTCCTGGCTTGCAGATGGCTGCCTTCTGGCTGTATCCTCAACATGGTGAAGAGAGGAAGCTGTGGTGTCTCTTCCTCTTCTTATAAGGGCACTAAGCCCATCACAGAGGCTCTAACCTCATGACCTCAGCTAAATCTACTTACCTCCAAAAGAACCTTTTCTAGGGGCCAGCCCAGTGACGCAAGTGGTTAAGTGCGCGCGCTCTGCTTCCGCGGCCCAGGGTTCACAAGTTCGGATCCCGGGTGCGCACTGACGCACCACTTGTCAAGCCATGCTGTGGCGGGGTCCCATGTAAAGTAGAGAAAGATGGGCACGTTAGCCCAGGGCCAATCTTCCTCAGCAAAAAAGAGGAGGATTGGCCTCGGATGTTACCTCCAGGCTGATCTTCCTCACAAAAAAAAAAAAAGAACCTTTTTCTAATACCATCAAATTGGGAGTTAGGACTTCAAGATATGAGTTTTGGGACAGCACAAACGTTCAGTCCATAACAACTGATACATTGTTCTTCCCCCTCATATTATTCTCTCATCTTTCTCTTTCTCAACTTTCCCAAGAGTAGGCCCTACCCTACTACTTCACTATCCCCTCATTTGTAAATTTTTTGGAATTTGACTTCTTTCTCCTAAACACTTTTACCAATTGCTGAGTCATCAATGCACTCCTCTTAACTACTAAATGTACTGGTTTATTTATCAAGATTTTTTTCCAGATTATTTCTTATCTCCCTCCTTCCCTCTTATCCAATCAAAAACACCTCAATCTTGAAAATTTTTCCCAGTCCTCTCCCCACTTCCCGTTCCTCCCTTCTTTCTTCTCTTCTCCCTCCTTTCTCTCCTCCCCATCTGCCTCCTCTCTCTCTCAAACAGCACACTGAATCCAAAGACGTCAATCCTGATAATTCCCAATTCCACATCCTATCCCCTACTTTCTCATAACAAATTTCCAACTACAGATCTAAAATATGCCCCAGAGGCACTGCAATTAAAATGCCTCCAAAAAGTTACTGAAATGATTAATCAATCCTTTTACCATCATTTTCTAGTCATTCAACAGAGAAACATAAGTTCATATCCAACTCTTCCTTCCCCACTCACAATAATATTCGAACACCACGTAATCTACTTCTCAGATCTAATCTCTCTTCAAATTCTTCTGCCAAACTGCCATTTATCTCCACAATCCTCTCTTCTCATGGATGACTGCAATGGTTTTTCCCTTTTGCTTGTTTCTCATATCCCCAACGTATCTTTTACACTGCTGTCAGAGCTATATAATATTCTCAAATCACAATCAGTAGTTACCTGCCTTCAAAAGATCCTCACTGCCTACCACACAAAGTCTAATCTTCTCAGCATCAGCAAAGTACTTAAAAATCCATGACTTCCTTCCATAAAGCTCATGCTTGAACCACATGGGAACATTAAATCCTTCCACAGAGTCCTTAGTCCAGCGATCTTTTCAGCCTGGAATGTCCTCTTTTTCACCGACCTTCCCTCACAAATGGAAATCTAAACTCTTCCTTCAGGTTTCAGCTGGAAAATCAGGTCCTGTGTCAAGTCTTCCTCCATTCCCAGTTAAACTGCTCTTTCTTCTATAATCCCACACTTTGTCTATATTTCTAAGACAATTCATTTCCCTTGCATTATTGTTAGTTGTATTTGTAAAGCACTTGATTGTAGTTTAAGAAGTATTTCATTTAATTTTCACAGCAACTCTGTAAAAGAAGTATTATTTAGCCAACTGTACAGGAAACATAACAGGTAGAGAGGTTAAGTAACTGGATTTAAAACAGACAAAGACACTCACACACAATTTTTTAATTCCACATCTCCTAACAATTAAATTTTACATTTCTTAAGGGCAAAGACTTCAAGGGGCCTAGCATAGTCCTGTGTAACCCATGCTTTGTGTTTTAATAAATATTCTCTTCTCTGTTTGAAATAACCCTGTTTTACCTGTCTGAACTCTAATCTATTCTTGAAGACATAGCTCAAAATAATCTACCTTCATCTCTTCTAATCAGCTTTCCTTGACTCTTCCAGGCATTAGTGATTTTTTTTCAGGCTGAATCATACTACTTGGTATGTTGTTACAAATATCCTTTTTTATGTATATATTCTAACATGCAGTTAGTTTTACTAATGGGTTTATAAGCTTCAGAGCAGCCACCATGTCTTATTCCACTGTGGTACCCTTTATACTACCTAGCACTTGGTTGGCTGAAGTTCAGCAAATCAGAGAGGATGCTGGGTCTTTCTCCCCCAGTTTTAGGATCCACACCAAAAATCCCACAGACATCATCAAGGGCATGAAAAATACACTATGGAGAAGGAATTACGTAGAGGTAACTTATTCCTCGATTGATGCTCAATAGTCCCCAATCTATCCCCCACTCCAATTTCTAAGCCCTTTATTTTCTGCATTACAGGTATAGATCAACTGTTATGACTAAATAAACGTTATGATATTTTAATAATAAATATCATTCAACCCACTCCTGAAATTTAACACTCACAGGTTAAGGAAATATTTTAATCATCTGATGGGAAAAAAATCTAGAGCGACTATTTTAAATGACTGTAGAGGGCAGCAAAGCAACAGCAGAATCTTCAAAGAAAAATGTGTATTTTTCTTAGGGAACTTCAGATTTGTTTTTATATTTTAACAGATGCTGTTAGGATTAAAGCTTTTAGAACACAAGAGAATTTTGGCATGCTATATACAAATTTCACCAGCTACTTGTATATTTAAACATTTTCACTATCAGTTATAAATATAACCGAAATGTATCAAGGCCCACATTCATATGAAAAAATAAGTTTGATAAACAATGCACGCTTCAAAATAGCCATCATAACTGCTGACTCTTTTATGAATCTAAAAGTTGAAAATGTTTTTCCATTGAAAAGTGTAAAAATAATCTAGCTTAAATAAAGAAAAGAATGCCAATAGTCTAACTAGTCTTATTTCTTGCTAAGAAAGAATAGATGACTTTATTATTAACATTACTAATTCTAACTTTGATATGCCTTCTTTTTGTTATTCAAAATCAGTCAGTCAACTGTAGGGGTTATTCCAGCTTTAAAAGAATAAAATAAATCTTTTGACATTGTACTAGTGTACAACAAACAGAAGGTAACAACTTGAAAGAGAATATGAGTTCCTTACTGTTATTTCAACATTAAAGTTCATTCCGGTTTTAATATGAACTAGGCAAATGAAACTGTATCATCAAAATAATCATCTGTTTATAATCTTAGAATTGCTTATAGGAATGAGGAAACTACTATAAAAGTTGATATTCAATATGACTGTATTATTTGCTTATGTTTCTCAAGGTTTTTGTCAGTGGTAATTTTTTACCTCTTTTAAGTTTAACAAGCAGAAATCAGAGATTTAGAGTAGCTGCTACAGCCATTAACATATGCAGACTCACACTTCAGTGAGAAATCCTATGATGTTCTAGCCCTGCGTCCTTAATGAGAAGGATAGAACTGTTAAGCTATGTATCTTCTCTCATTTGAGTCTCTTCAATTAAAAAATAAATATAAAAAAATAGAGAAGTTTTTAAATTTTGCATTTAAAATAAAGGAAGCAGGGTATCTCTAAGCAGATTTAAAAACTAGATAGTTTACTGTCTTAGTATTAAATTGAACTTACAGCCATGAATAACTATGTCTAATCTAAATCAGATTAGAAGGGAGTTTGGAGTTCATAGTGACAGGATACTTGTGAAGTGAATCTTAATCCAGCCCACAGTATATATGACTAAATTAGAAATCGTACTAATAAGTTTCAAAAATGGTGGCCTAAGATATTTTAGCAATGACAATCATGTCTATCATGGATAACTCACAGAAACTGTTACTACATGAAACTGATCTCACCACAGTTTACCAATGCTAACGTTTCATTGATATTTTTGTTTTTTGTCTGAATTGAAGCCATTAGAAGGGCCAAGCATACTCTTAATTATATACAACATTTTCAAAGGCTGAGTTGGAGTCCTAGCTGTATGCATCTATTTTTATATTTGCCTCTTGGTTTTTTCATGCCTTTCCAATAACAGCACTGGCATATTTCCATTACAAAATAAATTAGCTGTCTTAAATTTACCCACTTTATTCCTAAAACTCAAACCAGAATGAGATGTGTTATACACAAAGTGAGGTACATCCCACAGAAGCGGCTTAAATTACATATATACTAGGGTAAATAATACACAGCCAATTCTGCAATACCAAAGAGGAAAAACTGTATTCCTCCCAGAAAGTCAATTTTGCAAACACCTCAAATTCAAAATGATTAGACAATGGGGAATAAAAAGACAAAACTAAAGAGAGCAAAAATAATTTTTAGAAAAAAGAAAAACCAATGAAGAACTATCTCATCAAACAACATCTTTAAAACCTATCAAGTTTTTCTAATTTATTAAATAAATATATATATTTATTCAATATATTTATTTTCCCCCTATTTTGGAAGGTAGGAATAGGAATAATGTCAAGATACGAATAATATCAAGTTGACAAACCTCTCTAAGGATGTATAGTGTGTTCTGCACAACACACCTTCTGCAACATAACAGGTATTACACAAAAAAGAATTTAATTAGTTTCTAAAACAGGATATTTTACTGAAGAATTTCTTAGACCACTAATAAAACTAATACACATAGTGACTTTCCATGAGGGGGTTATATGGTTAGTCCAAGTATCTCTTGATACTATTTTATGGTATAACAAATTTGGTCAATTCCTTAAACAGTTATTAATGGGGAAAAAAGCAAACGTTAAAATCAATATACTTTAAAAAATAATTTGTGTTTATTCTATGATACATACAATGAAGCCTGAGGCAAGGTCTTTACCACAAAGAGCACACATCACAAAACAACTAATAATTAAATACTAGTAATGAATATAAAGAGTAATTACTTTAGAAAGAAGAAAAGCTCATTCACTGTATGCAAGAAGTGGTGAGGGAAGGCTTCAAAGAGAAAATTAATCTTAAACTGGACACTTCAGATTTCGACTAGGTAGGAAGCAAAATTTGAAGCCTTATGAGTAAGGACTAGAGAAGGGTATAACCTATCAGAGACCATGAATAGCTTATACCTGCATTGTCCAATATTGTAGTCACCAGCCCCACTTGACTACTGAGCACATGAAATACAGCTAGTCCAAATAACCATCCGTAAGTGTAACATACACACCAGATTTTGAAGACTTACTACAAAAGAAAATGTAAAATATTTCAATTTTTTAATATCAATTGCATGCTGAAATTATAACATTTTGGTTATATTGTGTTAAAGTAAAATATATTAAGCATTAATTTCACCTATTTCTTTTATTACTTTTTTAATGTGGCATCAGGATAATTTAAAATTATGTTAATAGCTCACATTATATTTCTATTGGATAGTGCTGGTTTAGACTAAATTTGATTTTGCTGTTCAACTCTTGAAACAAAACTGTTGTAATAAATAGGACCCATCGAGGAAAGAAACAATCATCTGAAGATGTCTCTCAAAACACAATGCCCCAATCCCCAGGCTCCACTCCCCACTCCTCTTGTAAAAATTGTTGGTCCAGTGAGTCCACAGTGGGGTCTGGAGTGTTGTTTTGACAAAGATTCCCTAGTAATTAGGATCTGAATCCACCACACACCCTACTTGCCCAACCCTGGCTAGCTGAGAATAATGATTTATAGCCCCTCCCCCCTTTTTAAATTTTATTCTGAAGAAATAAAGAAACCTAGGCTGAGAGCCTAAAGAACCTCTACTGGGTGCCAACAGCAACCTATTTAAAATAAGAACAAAATTGATTTTTTTTTAACCATTAAAGTTAAAGGAAACCAAATAAAGTTTAAAAAAAAAACTATTATAACCTCTCCTATCCATAGAGTCACATGTATAATTAACTATCTTACACCTACAAAATCATCATCTGAAGTGTTGAAAAGCAGACCGTCAATTCTTAGCCCCTTAATTCAGTTATGAGCTGGTATGTTTTTACAGAAGACTCAAATTCCAGTTTACGAATATCTACTCACAATGCAACAGGTAGTTCTTTCCTACTCATCTTAATAAGGAGAATGAGGGTGGGGCAGTCAATAGACTTGCAAGAAAAACAATCTCTCTGGAGGCTATATTAAAGAGAACATGTAAAATTCACAATATAAGTATGCAGTACAATATCCTTTCTAAAACCACTATGGTACCTACAATATGGCTATATCTAGACTCATAGGAGGCAGCTCTCACTAAAATTGTTTTTTCCCCCCAAAGCCCCAGTAGATAGTTGTATGTCATAGCTGCACAACCTTCTAGTTGCTGTATGTGGGACGCGCCCTCAGCATGGTTGGAGAAGCGGTACGTCAGTGCGAGCCCGGGATCCGAACCCGGGCCGCCAGCAGCAGAGCGGTGTGCACTTAACCGCTAAGCCACGGGGCCGGCCCTAAAATTTTTAATTAATGACCTATGCTATAATAAGTGAGTCATTTAGGAAAAAGCTTAAAGCTCACCCTTGATAAAGATTCACAACAAATTTTATTTAAATAAATGATTAAACTATTTCAGATCCTATTGTAAATAAAAATCATAAGTTTTATGAAATTCAGGAAAGGATATAGGTTCAAGACTTTAAGGACAATTTTAGATAAACATATAAAAGGTAATCAAAACTATGACATTAATGGCCCTTAGATTTTTGGATCTGAGTGGATCTAAGTGCATATATATAAATATATGTAAGCAGAAGTGACATAAACAAGGTAAGACAGTAAATACACACACCACAAATACATAATTGCCCAGCTTTTTCCAATTCCTATTTCTGATGCTGTAGCTAAATGCAAGAAAGGAAGATTTCGTCTTTTTTGCTTGCTTTTAAATTTGGTTCACTTTCCAATTATATCTGTTTATGATGCAGAAGATTCATATGGGCAATATGTATTACAGGCTCCAACCTGATACTATCAGTAACTTGATAAAGTAGAAGCGAAACTGCAATTCCCCTCTTCAATTCCACATTTTATATATAATCACTAGCATTCTAAGTGACCTTAATGGAACTGCCAAGTTCTAAAATGCAATCCACATTATTAAGGGAAGATTCGACTAGGTTCCATACAACCACACAGTTGAGTTAATTTCACTGTATCCTAATATTCTGAAAACTAGTCATCTGTATATTTAACTGAAGTAAATTTAACAAATATTTAAAGAGCACTGACTAGGCTGTACACTCAAAATAAAGATGTAAACTTCAAATACACCAAGTCAGTTAACCTGAAAATTCAATTATTCAAGACATCAGGATAGAATTTAAGAATGATGAATACCAGGCTGGTTGGTTTATAATATGCAATATAACAAGTGCTAACATTTGAATGTTTACTATATTCCATGCACTCTGCTAAGTGCTTTTATTTTATTCTTTCATTTAATCCTCAAAAGAACTCTATAGGCAAGATGATAATATTATCCATTTTTTAAAAGATGAGAAACTTTAAGTTTACTGAGGTTAAATAACTTGCCAACAATCCACACAGCTAGTTAAGCGGCAGTCTTTTTTCAGAATCAAACTGCCTAGTTAGTATCTAAACCATAAAGTGCAGAGACAGAGAACAAACTTGTACCACCTACCACAATGTCTAATCTCAATAAGAAGATGTGACTCAACTGATATTTTAAAAAGTAATTTTTCTTTTCTCAGTTCACATTCATTTATCTTTACCTAACAGGTTCGGTATCCCTCTTTTGGGCAACCCACAGTACCTCAAGCAGATCTCTACCATCAACACCGAACTGTCCTATAATCATCTACTTCTTTTATGTCTACCACAATGCTGTAAGCTTCTTGAAGCCAGGACTCTGCCTTATTCATGTTTTATGTCCCCAAGTGCCTATCAAGTGGTAGGGATATAGAAAGTACTGACAGTGCTTTTAAAGGTTCAATATCACATTAGCTCTTCTTTTCCATCATCTTCTAAACATCCATCTTTAGATAAAACCTTGCTGAAAAAGTGGAAAGAGTTGTAGAATCCTAGATTCAAACAGGAACTTACAAAGGTCAAATAGTCTACCTTCTCTTACATCAAAACCATATCCCTGCTAATAAGCTCTACACCTCAAGAAAAATGTTGAAACGAAAAGTGAGATAAATCTGATCACTTATGAATTGATTATTGCCATCACAAAGAAATATGGAATCCCAGAATTAAATAAAGTTTATCAAGTCGCACGGTGTTGTAAATCTAGTCGCCTTGTACCTAGCAATTTCTTAGACTTAAAAAAAAAAATAAAACTGACAGTTTGTTAACCTGTGAAATTCTCATTCTAAAAGTTCAGTTCTTCAAATAAGACATTAATGTACACCCTCAAAACAGCAAATCTGATGTAATTTTTTTCATAGCTTTTGAAATATCAAGTCTACCTGTTGAGAGGGTTTTTTTAGCAGTCAAATTAACATGATATAAAAATTATCCTGTGCTAATAGATGATATTGCAGAAGTGGAGCATACCTAAGGCCATGCTAAATGTAAGCAGCATATCAAAAATAGCAGCAAAAAGAAAAAAAAAATCTGTATGTGATAAAACAAGTAAAGCATTCAGATTAACAAATCATCAGACAGTCACCTCTTTAAAGCCTAAAAATCTCTTCGACTCTAAAACTGACTACTTAGTCAAGTATTAGTACATGCCAAACCTTGTAAGTCTGGCTTGTAAGGCATACTATGAATGCTAGATGAACAAACAGGTTATATGAAGAAAATTTTCTTTCCATACTTATTAAGCATCCATAAGACACAACAACTGTGCCCTACTCAAAAACTGAATTCTAAAATAGAGAAAAATTCATGGAAAAAACCTGTCATAAGCATTCACAAATTAGGGTGTTATAACACTTATAAGCCAAAAAAGGAAGCTCTTCAAATGAGCAGTGCACAGTAACACAAAGCTAGTCTGTCTCTACAACTACAAGCAGAGTTGACCCTAATAACTTCAATTTACACCTTCTTTAAATCACAGTCCATTTGCCTATACTGCTTGAATTTTCAGGACTCTAAAGTAAAATATCAAGTCCATCCCTCCAACAGCACAGTATTAAAGAAATTTTATTTAAAATAAAAAGTTTCTTCTTCCATGTGAAAACCACTGTGTTCCTTCAAAAAGTAATTAATACTTCACTTGCACACTGTGAAATTCTTCCCCAAATTCTATTTCCCTGTATTAGTTGTCCATATTAGCCAGCTTCAGTTTTCCATAGGGCTTTGCCTAGCTAGATAAGCCTTTATTCAAAGTACAAATAATATTCTCTCAGTCCTTAACACAATCTAAGTCAGGATAGTAAACTGTTAACACCCCCTCCAATTTTCCTCCCACCGGATTGTAATCCACCATCCTCTTCAATGGAAAAGAACAGTACACAAATTCAGTCTAGAATCTTGCATCAATTTAAAGAGGTAATAGCATCAAAAATTGGGTCGTAGAACTAAACATCTGGGGCGCGGGGCTGCAGAATCAATGTAGATCAGATAACATGCCATTTATCATACTATACGCTGTAAATCAGAAACGTTCATTACAGTGCTTGAAACGTGCTGGCGAATTGGAAGTGGAAATTCTCCACCTGCAAGGGGCACTCAATCTCTTGAAAACTTTGCCTCCCTCATAACCAACTACCCTGACACACCTACCAGGAACAGGATTCTCTTTCTTCTAAATCCCACTACCCAAGAAATCCGCACACATCTCTCCTTTTAATAAATACTGGTCAAACTTCTGGTTTCATTTAAGATTTCCTTAAACACTGAGATCCAACAGCAGCTGTATGTACTAGGAAAAATGTCTTAGGCAAACCAATCTTTGAGCAAGCTTAAGTTCTGCTTCTCCACCTTCTTCACCAAGAAAGAGTCTTCGAACGACTAACGTCCTGCACTGTTCGGTATTACCAAAAGACAGAGCTAATCCCCAAAGACTGGCGGTCTTAGTTTCCCAAACCACCGCCTTCCATTAATGATCACTTACGTCCATCTCTCTTGCATGAAAGGCAGATTTTTTTTTTTACACGATCCTTAACAAGGAGGCTTCTACTCTCCAGTACCTAGGAACAGAACTTACAGACTACCTCCCAAATGTGACATGAAAACTGGAACATACCAGGAAGGAGGAAAGAGATGGGGAAGAGACGTGGGGGTTGTTTTGATCAGAACAGCCGGGGCACAGTAGATGCAATCAGGTATTTAACACGTAAATCGAAGCCCTGAGGACAAACACGCCTTGCTAAAATAAACGCGGACAGGGTGAGAGACGTCCCACAGACTGGAAGGCAGCGACCGGCTCGATGCAAAGCGATGAGAGGCTGCCCGGGCAGAGCGGGGCCAGAGGACCGAGGACAAGGACCGCAGGGGATGCTGCGGAGGGGGCTAACGTGGGGCCTCGTCCCGGGCGGCAGACGAGGAGGGGTGGGGACGCGAAGGCTTCACTCCGTAGGGCTCCGGTCCCTAAAGGTATCCGGGCTCACAGCTCAAGTTTCACCCGGGAAAAAGGAGGCGGCAGATGGCATCCCGGCACCTCGGCCCCAGCCCGCAAGTCCGCGCTCTCGGCTGCCTCCGCGACGCCGCGAGCAAGTAACGGTCCCCGGCGCCACCGCGGAGGAGCCCGCGCACGCAGCTCCGGTCCGGGCAGGAGGCACCACCGCCGACCCCGCCGTCAGCTCGACCGGCGGCGCGGGGAGCGGAGGGAGGGACGCGAGGGCACGGCCCCGCACCCGCCGGCCCCGGCCCTCCGCGGCCTCGCCCCGGGCGCGGCGAAAAGTTTCCACCCAAAGTCCGCGGCGCCCGCTCGCGCAGCCAACCGCCGAACACAGCCGCCGCGCCGCCCGGGTCCCGGCCGCGCCGCCCTCCGCCCGCGCCGGCGGCCGCGGTCACCTACCACAGAGCCGGGAGAAGAGCAGCAGCGGGAAGAGCAGCAGCAGCAGCAGCGGCGGCGGCGTCGGGGGCGGCAGCAGTAGCCCGGCCCCGGGGGGAGAGGCGGAGGAAAGTTGGGCTTTGCCGCCTCCGGGCCACAACGGGGCCGGCCCCGGGGTCCGCGCCATCCCCCACCCTCCCCCCGGCCCGCTCGCCCGCCCCTCGGCTCCCCCGGCCCCCGCGCCTCAGGCTCTGGGCGGCGGCGGCGGCAGCGGCCGCGGTGCGGCGGCGGCGGCGGAAGGTCCGGGGCGCGCGCCCCCAACTCCCAGCTCTCAAGCCGTCGCCGCCGGCTGCCTCTCAGCCGAGCGCTCGCGGCTGCCTCGACTCCGCCGCCGCCGACGCCACTGCCGAAGCTGAGGCGGGAGCCGCCCGCCGCCGCCGCCGCCACTCCCCTCCCCCCGGCACCCGCCCGCCTCGAACTCCTGGGAACTCGGAACGCACCACCCCGGCCCGCGCGGGAGGGGGAGAGGAAGCCGACCCTCCGAGCGGGCGCCGGGACTCGCCCGCCCTCCCCGCGCAACTCCCCGCTCCCGTCTGATCCCGGAGTGCCAGCCGCGGCTCCTCCCACCCCGCCCTCCTACACACGCTCCACCCCTTTCAAAAAAAAAAATCTCTTCTCTCCACTTTGATAACGGGGTTTCTCCCACAGCAGGGCTTTAGAAAGGACGGAGAAATCTGGACCAGGTTAGTAGGCCCCGCCCCTCCTTCCCGCCTCGTCCCCCCCTTCCCAGCGGTTCCAATGGTCTCGCCCACTCCGCCCCTCGCGGGTCCAGCGCGGCTCCGGCGCAGACGGAGGCGGAGGGCGGCGGGACCGTCGTGGTCGCTGCTCGCCTCGCCCGGGAGGCGGTCTCCCTCTGTCTGGACCCGGCACGAGCGGGGGGATGGGGAGGGGAAGGCAGAATGAGGCTGCCCTTCCGTTGCCCATGCTAAAGGTCTGGGAAGCTGGACGCGGTGTTCTAGACTAGTCCCCTCTGTCCTCGCCGGGGGCGCAGGGGGCTGAAAGGAGACTTTCTCCTCCTTCCTGCTTCCCGGGACGGCTGTACTCGCCGAATGCCGCCCTCTTCCCCAGCCCACTCCCCCAGCCCGCCGAGGCACGTTTGCACGGGCGTTTTCCTTGCTCCTTTCTCTAGGAGGGCAGCATGGTGGAAGGGTCAGCGGAGCCGGGCGAGGAGAGGGGCCCCGGAAGGTTTGCTTTCTCGCTCTTGCGTCTCCGGCCGCCGGGCTGTCCGCTGTCCTCGCCGGGCGACTGGCAACAGGAGGCCATGGATTTCCCCAGTCGGAGCGCCTAGAGTGCGGTGGTGTTTTTCTTTGGTTTTGTTTCATTTGCATGTTCGCACGTGTAATTTTATTTTCATTGCCTGCTTGCCTTTGAACTGATCGCGGGAAAGCGACCTCGGGAAGTATTAAACATTTGCCTGTAAGACGAGCGTCCGTGATCCACCACGACCCTCCCTCACCCCAGATGGCTGCGCGCCCTGCCCTCTTCATCCCCCCGCCAAGCACAGCCCTGGTGGCCTGACCTTGGCGCCGCAGCCACCGGCGGTTCTGTGGGGGTGGTGGACAGTTGGGACTGTCCCGAGGGCGACTGGAGGCGGAGGACACACGTCCTCAGTCCTGACACCATTAATTGTATGTAGGTCCTGCCATCTCCACCAGAGAGCCACAAATGTGCTACAATAAGAAAGTCGAACAAGGATTTAGACGCCTGTCTCTACTAAACTAATGCTTGCCTGCCGCCAAGATCACGCTGTCCTCCCCCTTCAATCACTAGGTTCTTCCCACCCTCCACCCGCTGGCTTACACAATGTTTTACTCACCTCCACGGCTATACACCATTCTACTCCTGCCCACCTCTCTTCTTTCTTTCTTAACTTCCGCCTCTCATCCTGTCTGCCTGCTCTGGGTTTGGTACCTCTTTTCCTCCACCCTATTCCTCTTCTCTCTCCCTCTCTAAGCCTGCCTGCCTCCTGCAGCCACTCCTTTCCATCACCTATCCTCGGGATGCTCTTGTGAATAAACCTTGTCCTGCATCGCTCCGGGAGATCCCCTGATGATGATCATAATTGACGACATGTAGCTATTGTGACATTCCTCAGCTGTGCTGACACCACCGTTTTCCCTTGAGAAAATTTCTTTTCCTATTTTCGCATTCCCTAAACCTAATTTCACTGCTAAATTTAGAGAGAGCCCACTGCGCAGCGACTAGCTAATTATCTGTTTAGATAGCACTTTAACACGTCGTTGATACTCAGTTAAATGTTAAACAACCGAAATTTTAATATCGCTAGCCAATTTCATTCCCCCAGCCTTTCACTGACGGTTCCAGTCTCCAGAAAAAAGTAATTTAGCCAACATTTGAAAACATGCCAAAGGTTTAATATGGGGGCCATCATGGGATTGCTACAGGGACCGTGAGGGATTAGCAGGTTTAGTGCTTCTCAAAAGGATGATATGGAGCTTTAAGAAATATATTTCCTCCATATTTTGAGAAATTGGATTAGTAGCATGCTATGAATATATTCTCCTCTGACCTAAAGAGAAGAGAGATCATAGAAGAGCTGTATTTGTAGATGTTACATGAGCATTAAAAGAGCACCATGCTGGTGTTTTATGTGCATACATGTATTGTGTTCTAATAATAATAATTTGTGTTGATATAGCATCTTCACCCAGGGATGTCAAAGCACACGCTTACTTCCCACGGAAGGTAGCAATTACTATTATTCCCTACTTGACAGCCGGAGGAACCTAGGCGCGGAGGTTAAGTGCAAATAGTACGAGCCCTGGGTGATGGTTTTCCTGCCTTCCACTGGGCGCCACTGACCTCTCAAGAGTCCTTTTAAAGTTAAAAACAAATTTACTGAGGTAACTCAAATTTCTACTTTCTAAGTGTCTAGTCTTAAATCACTTCTCTTCAAATGAAGACATAGCCACCCCCAGACGACCCAGGCCACCCAAAGACATTCCACTTTCCTGTTGGAAATTATTACTAGCTACAGAAAAAGATTTTACATTATGTGTTAATTTTTTTTCCAAGGACCAGAATTATTGTTGATTTTTTAAACCTTTAACATGAGAGTATTACTCGGTTTTATACCATTTTTAGGTTGTCTAACTTTACAGGTGTGTTCACCTTTATTGTTTGAGAGACAAACTAGTTGAAGAAATAATTATAGCTAACTTATTAATATTTCTGGCACCATTGAATCCAAAGTATGCATGTATTTTCCGAGAAAAAAATGATTTGAACAAAAAGCAACATGATCCTAATGCCAACAATGATTTCATTGTTTTGAGTTAAGAGTACCGATGGTGTCCATCCCACTTTCTGCCTCAAAGACTGTTGGCCAGTAATCAAGGTTCATTAACTCTTAACCAAAAAACAAAGGTTGACATCTTAACAAAGGAGTAATCATGTATAGTGCTGGACATCTTACATTTCTCAAATAATCCAAATTAAAGGTTTGTGACTATTATTAGAATTGCATAGCTGACTCTGTAACAAAGGAAGTATTTTATAGTAGAGATAGGCCATTATGTACTTCAGCTAGTTCCCCTTACCATCAGCAAATTTTTTATAACCTGCTGCATGAAGAAGTATAGCTTTTCCCTCAGTGGAAGAGATGAGCAATGCTTTGTGAATGTTTGAACTTGGTATGATATTTGACAATAAGTTTATGTTATCCAGCTAGACTCATAGTCTTCTAAAGCAGAACTGTGCAAATAGTGAAAAACAAGCTGCAACCCACAAAAAAAGTCCACCCACTTGCAAACTCTTCACCAACCTCACATTTATCAAATGCAACTATTTCCTACTGAAAAGATCTTCCCGCATATGTTCATACTGCTTTCTCCCTCATATTTCCTTAGGGTCTTTGCTCAAATTTCACTCTGCCATTGAGACCTTCCATGGCTACCCTATATGAAAGAGCTGTTCCCACCCCCAATCCCTATCCCCCTTAAGTTGCTTTATTTCCTCCATTGCACTCACCATCTGACATGTTATGTCTTTATTTATTATCTGTTTTCCCTTCACTAGAATGAAAGTTCCACTAGGGCTGGCAGGGACCTATCTATTTTTCACTGTTGAAACCCAACGACCTAGAACAGTATCTGCCATACAGGTCCCAGACTGGAGGATCAAATGATAAGTATGGTGACATAGCATACTTGAGTGCATGTCTAATGGCAGACAACTCAACAGAAGCATATTAATTTTTTAAAGTCTTGAGAATATGATCATGCTGAGTTTGTTGAGCTGGAAGATGATTACTCTAACAGACCATTGCTTAAGACTCTCAATTTAATTGCTCTTAGTGCTGCTTATTAAGCTATCACCTCTCCACTCCATATTCATACTTCCACATTTGCGGTGTGTAATACTGGGGCTGGGGCTCTGGAAACTATATGTCTCCTTTGCATGCTGGCTTCCTGGTAGGTTCTATCAGAAGCCACTGGAGGAAGGGTGGGAGGCAGGGGTAGAGCAGAAGATGCTTGGTCCTTTCTGGTTTCTTCCTGCTCCCATCTGTGTCACCTCAGCAGTGATAGCCCTTCACCCTGCCGTCAGCAGTTGGTTCCAGCCTCGCACTTCTTTAACATTCTAAGAACCAGACTTATCATGATCCCTCAGAGGTACCAGCACCAGCTAGGCGGTGCCCACTTCTCCAAGGTCCAAACCATCATCAGAGGATCCCTCCTCTGAGCTTCTGAGTTCTAATATCCCAGACTTTCCCCTTTGCTCCCCCAGCGCTAAGGGTGGTAAAGGCTCTCTACAGTTCCTATCTCTGGATCATCTCAGTATTCCCCTTTTTGGTGTGGGTCCCCTCCCACCTCTGTGTAACAATACTCTATTACTAAGCTCCCTCGGGAACATAGGATGTTTCTGTTTTCCTGATTGAACCTTGACTGATGCTCTATTTTTCAGTGACTATTTCCCAAAACCTTCCCTTGTAACAGTTATTTTTCTCTGTCAAACTGTTTAAAATCACAGAGCCAACATCAGTCTGTCAATTAATGTAAATAAAAGCAATAAAGCAAATGAGCGAAATTTGTTCTATTTCATTGGCAGTAATTCAGGTTAGGCAGAGGCGAGTATGAAATAAGTAAATTTGGAGATAATTATGTTGGTGTTTTAATCATATATACATATGATTCGTGTTTCTTGTTGATGTTCCTCATCTAGATCATGGTAAAAACAAATAGAAGTTTCTAATTTTAGGTGGTTTAGGTGATTTATTTCGTTTTACACGGCTTGATGGCACTTGAGACTCATTATGGAACTAGAAGATAAGAGGATTATATAGGAAAAGAAGAATTGGACTTCTCTCTTAAACCTACAATAAAAACAAACATACATTTCACACAGCTATCTAAAGCCTGACTCTGTTTATAATATGAATCTATAATATATTTATAATGTAACTCTTTTGTAGGGACACTAGGATTCCAAAGAATACAGTTTGAGGGACTGATAGTCAGGCAGGAAGAAGAGCTATGTCATAGCAATATGGTAGGTTAATTTAGCAAAGATGATTGAGCTACTATGTGCAGGAGTCTATGATGGGTGTTGAGAATGGAAAAATCCAAGTCCTGATCCCAAATACCAATAACAATATTCTTGCAAACAATGGAAGGATGCACAGTATAGGAGAGAGCAGAGGAGGAGTCCCAAGTGTGCCTGAAAGACACTGGGAAGGCCTAACTGCAAAGATAACATTTGAACAGTCTTCAAGAATGACTAGGAGTTTTCCATATGAGGGGGGTAGAAGCAGCAGAGGAAGGTGAAAGGTTACAGAGTATGATGTGTTTTGGAAACCGTAAGTATTTCTCTGCTGCTGGAGGGTAATGTGCAAAGGGGAATTAGGGGAAGAGTAAAAATGAAGTTAGGTGGGTAGGCAGGGAGTTTTTAAACCTTATAAAGAAGTTTGGATTTCATCTGGTAGATCATGGGACTACTGAAGAATTTTGAGTAGGGGAATGACAAGATTAGCTTTGCTAGAAAACTCAGAAAACAGTGTAAAGGTGAGGATGAATGGATTGTCAGGGGATTTGGGAGAATTATGAGCAGAAATTTAGTAAGAAAGTTGTGAGGAGCAGAGAGAATGAAAATCTGAACTTGAGGAGTGATAAGTAGATAGAAAACAGAAAATGAATTCAGGAGAATTTTAGGGTTTTAAAACAAGAGTTTCTTTCCACAGTAGTTTGAATATGGGGTGGTTAGCTAAGAGATAGTAATCTAGGCAGCTGAAGCAAGAGGCAAAAGACACATGAGCAAAATGATGACAAAGGATGGAAAGAGAAGCACTCAAAAGAAGGTAATGAAAACATGGGTAGAGGCAGAGTGATAGTAAAAGAAGAGAGATCATGGAGAAGAAAATGGGGGGAGGGATCAAATGACAAAGGTTACAATAATGTAATTGATGGTTTTATAAATTATTGGGCAAATTTTATAATATACTTCTATTTTATATTATTCCTTTGTCTTGTGTCTCAGGTTCATGTAATGTCCAGTACAGTTTCTTTTATATTGTCATTAATCAATAAATATTTATTGAATGGAAGGCAAGGAAAAGAAAGGGTAGCTTTGTGGATGGTTTTCCAGTTGTATTTAAATTGAACTGAACTAAAGAAATCTGGCGTCTGTGTAGGTTCAGTACAATGAAGAGACATTCCTCCCCACCCCTACACCACCATTCATGTTTTAACAGATCCTGCCCTAATTAATTGTCTGAAGCTTTGTTTCTAACTTGTACCCCGTGGTATCTAACCCCAAACAGAAACTCCTCAGCTATCCAAGTCTCCCAACCTAGACAGCTGCTTGGAGGGAGGCTGTATGATGTAACCTTAAACGCCCTGGAGCTCCCCCGCCTGGGTTTCAGGTCAAGATCTCTACTTTGCGACCTTGGGCAAGTGACCAGTTCTCTTAGTTTCCTCATGTGAAAATAGGGAAAATGATTATTCCTTCCTCCCAGTGTTGTCAAAGGATAAAATTAGTTCATGTAATGACCTTAGAACAGGCCTGATGTAGAAAGCCCAAGAGGTGTTAGTTTTTGTTGTTGTTAGTAGTAGTAGTTAGTAGTAGTGTTAGTATTTTTAGACATAGATTTAGGAATTGCATATCAATCATCAGCAATCTGGGAGTGGAATTTTGATAAGGCTCATGTTCCCACCTCCAACTGAAATCTTGAAACTACTTCTGATCAACTCTGCCTTCTATTAACCAGATTGTGCTAACTCAGCATCCTTCTTTATTGCTTACAAACCTCTGCACTGTACCTCCTGTGGTAGGCAGAATAATGGTCCCCCGAAGATATACACATTCTAATCTCCAAAACCTGCGGATATGTCAGGTCACACGGCGAAAGAGAATTGTTTGCAAATAGTTAAGGTTGCTAATTAGCTGACTTTAAAAATAGGTAGAGGTGGGCCAGCCCGGTGGCGTAGTGGTTAAGTGGGCACTGCTTGTTAAGCCATGCTGTGGCGGCGTCCCATATAAAGTAGAGGAAGATGGGCACGCATGTTAGCCCAGGGCCAGTCTTCCACAGCAAAGAGGAGGATTGGCGACAGATGTTAGCTCAGGGCTGATCTTCCTCTCACACACACACACACACACACACACACACACACACACACACAAAAAAAAATATGCAAAAAAATAAAAATAGGTAGAGGATCCTGGATTATTCAGGTGAGCCCATTGTAATCACAAGAGTCCTTAAAAGTCAAAAGGGAAGGCAGAAGAGTCAGAGGGAGATGTGACTACAGAAAATGGTCAGAGAGACGCTCCATTACTGGCTTTGATGATGGAGGAAAGACAATAAGCCAAGGAATATGCAATGTTTAGCAGATGGAAAAGTCAAAGACACAGATTCTCCCCTAGAGTCTCCAGAAAGGACTGCAGCTCTGCCCAAGCCTTGATTGTCGCCAGCTAAGACCTGGGTTAGACTCATAACCTAGAGAACTGTAAGATAATAAATGTGTGTTGTAAGCCATTGAGTCTATGGTAATTTGTCACAGCAGCAGTAGAAAACTAATTGTGATATAATTGTGAGAAAAAAATTTTTGATCTTTGTCTCTCCAGTTCCTGGCACAGAACTCCTATAACCCGTGGAATTTCCTGAGTGATAGAGGTGAGAGGAGTGGCTTTTGTTATTTATAATAAGCCCCTTTCAACCATATCTGCGTTTATGCTAATAAGGTGGCTCTTTGAGGATCCTGGACTGGTTGCCAGAGAAACCAACCATGTGATTAGAGGGTTAGAACTTTCAGCCCCACCCCCCAAACTCCAGGGTGGGGAGAGGGGCTGGAGATGGACTTAATCATCAATGGCCAATGACTTCATCAATCATGCCTACATAATGAATCCTCCCTTAAAATTTCTAAGGAAGTGATTCAGAAAGCTTCCAGATTGGTGAACACATGGAGGTGCTGGGAGGGTGGTGCACTCAGAGAGGACGTGGAAGGTCTGCTCCCCTTCCACATAGATTGCCCTCTGTATCTTTCCCATTTCACTGTTCCTGAGTTGTATCATTTATAGTAAACTGGTAAATGAAAGTGTTTCCCTGAGTTCTGAGAGGACTTCTAGCAAAATATTGAACCCTAGGAGGGGGTTGTGGAAACCTTAAATGTGTAGCAAGTTGGTCAGAAGTACAGGTGACAACCTGGGACTTGTGATTGGCATCTGAAATGGGAGCAATCTTGTGGGACTGGACCCTTAACCTGAGGGGTCTGTGCTAACTCCAGGTAGTGTCAAAACTGAATTGTAGGACACCCAGTTGGTCTAGACAGTTGGAGAATTGTTTGGTGTGGGAAGCCCCACCCCCACCCCACACACACACATTTGGTGTCAGAAGTTGGTGTGAGTAGAGTAGAGCGGAAATAGGAGTTTTCTTTGACCAGCACTCAAGGACCTTAGCATAAAACTCAGCATTACTTCTAACCACCTTATCTAGCTTGCCTTAACACCACCTTAGGCCCACTCCATTCCTGACCAGTCTTTTTGTTTTCTTCATGAGACTCTTTAGAATCTCTGTTCCACCATGAGCAAATATCCCCGTATCCTTGCCTTTAACATTCCTACCTTCTCAAAATAAACATAACGTGGATTTTTCTTTTAAAATTTAAGACCTTTTGCATCATCTTCTACAGAAAGCTTCTGTTTTTTCCCACTTCCCATGCCACCTGGAGCAGGGCTGGGTGTATCTACTTCTAGATCATTGTTCTGTGGCTTTCATTCAACAACCTGTCTTCTTTTGAACCTCTGTGTACACTGTTTTACTCTGCTTCTACTTGAAGTCCTTGACAAATCAATACTTTTCAACCTCCCGTGGACCTTTGGTCTCTGTGGGAATTTCTCATTGAAGAGCTTTTTCTAACTTAGCTGCCTGTTTTCCTACCAGTTTACCATTACTGTTGAATTTACTCTTCGTCTTCCAATTTTTGTCTTCTAACACTTATCTACAAATTCGTTACTCCTATTCTGGCTTCTCTGCCTTCCTATCCAGACTGGACTGCATGGTAAACTTTCAAGAATGCACTCACCCGCCTTTGTCTGCTTTGCTGACCCTCACTAACCACATTTAGCATTCCTGCCATAGATTAGGAGTTGCTTGATAAAATTGCAACTGGGCACTAGTTATAATTTCTGAAATTTTACGGTATCAAACTTACCCTCAGGTTCTCAAAGCTACTCAACAACTCTTATAGTCATCTTTATTGAAACCTTTGCAGTGACTGCTCCAAATCTTTTCCTTTCTCCTCAAGCCTCCATTCTTTTCCTTAGCCCATGCACTCCCATTGGAAAATACTGCTGCTTATTTCTCTGAAAAAATTGAAGCTCTCCTAGATGAATTGCATCAATTGCCTTCTTTTTTTTCTTTTTTTTTTGCGAGGAAGATCAGCCCTGAGCTAACATCTGTGCTAATCCTCCTCTTTTTGCTGAGGACGACCGGCTCTGAGCTAACATCTATTGCCAATCCTCCTCCTTTTTTTTTTCTCCCCAAAGCCCCAGTATAGCTGTATGTCATATTTGCACGTCCTTCTAGTTGCTGTATGTGGGACGCGGCCTCAGCATGGCCGGGAGAAGCGGTGCGTCGGTGCACGCCCGGGATCCGAACCCGGGCCGCCAGCGGCGGAGCGCGCGTGTTTAACCGCTAAGCCACGGACCGGCCCAATTGCCTTCTAATTTAACTTATCTTGTCACCCTTTCCTCTCTCTTAGCAAAAATTTAAAATTTCATCGACACTAACCTCGTCTCCACCCTCCCCCACAAATCAGAAACTAGAGATGATTCTCTTCTAAGCAGACGAGGATGGAAGAGCATAGATACAATTCACCTCTTAGAAACAGATCAAACACTTTGAGTATTAAAATTCTTAAAATCCAATTTCAGAATCAGGAACCAGCTTTAAAGATAACAGACTGCTGATAGCTCTGATGCCCTCTTGTACCCTACAGTCTTTCTGTTATGGGCATAAAATGCCAAACAAAGGAGTTGACCTAATGAATAGAACTAAATTGAGGAGCTACCATCCAGTTTGTAAAGAGAATCCGTTCTATCCCTCTCGTGATCAAATACTTTAATGCTTAGCTGTTGCCAGTCACTGCCCTTTACACATTTCATAAGAGTTCCATCCATTTAATTCCTTGAATTTGTCTTTTCCTATCTATTTCCATAGCTATCTCCATGGTTACTTAAATTACTGTGAAATATACTATATTATTGAAAAAGATGTAGGCATTCATATTTCCAATACAACTCACCTAGAGAAACTAACATGTCATTTCTGCCAATTTCTGTATTTATAACAACATAAGAGAAATCCCTGAGAAACTGATTCTTTTGCCTATTGATAAAATAACATTTCAGAACTATTAAATGTTTTGTCCCTGGAGGGATTATTGACAATGAGTGAAGGAACTACCCTTTCAAATGCTATGATAGAAGATACATGTCATTTATTCAGCAAATATTTATTCCAGATCGTCCATACTCCATGCAGTGGAGATATAATAATAAGTAAAACATAGAAGTCCTTCTCTTCAATGACTTTTCAGTTTAGCAGGGGAGGCAGATATTAAATGAATAATTATGCAATTTTTTTAGTCACAATTTTATTAATGTTGTGAGAGAAAGGCACAGGGTGCTGGAGAGCATATATTGGGAGACCCAGATTAATATGTGGGCTCAAAAATAGCTTCACTGGGGCAGGCCCCATTGTGTAGTGGTTAAGTTTGGCATGCTCCACTTCAGTGGCCCAGGTTCATGGGTTTTGATCCCGGGCACAGACCTACACCACTCAGCAGCCATGCTGTGGCGGAGACCCACACCACTCAGCAGCAACAAAATAGAGGAAGATTGGCAACAGATGTTAGCTGAGGGCCAATGTTCCTCAGCAACAACAACAAAAAAAAGCTTCACTGATGGACTGCTATTTAAGCTAAGACCCAGAAAATAAATTGGTATTAACCTATGAAAACTATGGGAGTGTGTGTGTGTCTTGGAAGTGTTCAGCGTACAGCCCACAGTTTGGTCAATTTGAAAAGTTCAAATGGGAGCTTGTGCCAGTATTTGTGTGTAGCTCTCAGCTCCATTCCTGACCTGTGGCTGGAAGCCAGCAAACTACATTTTGCACACTCCTTTGTCAGCACATTTCCTGTTAATTTCTGCCACTAGGCAGCACTGGCAGAACATTTAGAGTAGGAGAAATGAAGAAGCCATTTTTTTTTTCTGCTTTTGGTGGAGCCTCTGGGTCACAGCAATAGATGTGGTAGAAGACTCTGGGGTTGAGTAGTCCGTAGAGGTTTTCAGCAGCATCTGTAGAGAGGCAGTGCCTGTTTAGTTCCAATAGCAGTAGGAACAGGTATGTGTCTCCAGCAATCAAAGAGAAGTAAAGGTTGGTGGGCTGCAGTCCAGGGGGAATAGCTTCCTGATCTTCAGGCAATATCTCACTCATTGAAATGGTCTTTCAATTTCAATTGGTTTCTGTCTTTCTGGCTGTATACTGACTAATACAGAATAAGAGAATGGCATAAGAGCCTAGAGAGGTAGAAAGGGTCCAGGTAAAGGAGAATCTTATAGGTCATATTAAGTATTTTGGACTTCATCCTAACAGTAATGGGAAGCCATTGACAATTTTCAATAGAGAAGTGACATGATCAACTATCTGTTCCTAAAAAGAGCAATCTGGGGGCTGGCCTGGTGGTGTAGTGGTTAAGTTCTCGTGCTCCACTTCAGCAGCCTGGGGTTCACAGGTTTGGATCCCAGGCGAAGACTGATGCACTGCTTGTCAAGCCATGCTGTGGCAGCATCCCACATATAAAGTAGAGGAAGATGGGCACAGATGTTAGCCCAGGGCCAATCTTCCTCAGCAAAAAGAGGAAGATTGGCAACAGATGTTAGCTCAGAGCTAGTCTTCCTCACAAAAAAAAAAAAGCAATCTGGAGCCAGCCCTGATGGCCTAGGGGTTAAAGTTCAGCGCTCTCCCTGCTTCGGCAGCCCAGGTTCGTTTCCCGGTCGTGGAACCACACCACCCATCTGCCAGTTGCTCTGCTGTGGCAGCAGCTCACATAGAAGAACTACTAGGACTTACAACTAGGATATATAACCATGCACTGGGGCTTTGGGGAGGGAAAAAAAAGAGGCAGATTGGAAACAGATGTTAGCTCAGTGCAAAGCTTTTCCTGAAAAAAAAAAAAAGAGCAATCTGACTATCAGAGAGAGAATGGATTAGTAAGAATAAGTATAAATTCAAAGATTGGTTAAGCAGATACAGGAATTCAAGCAAGAAGTGATGGTAGCTAGAGCCGAAGTGATGAAAATAGAGAAGTTGGCAGAGTTGAAAAGGAATTGGGAGGACTTAGGGATTAACTGGATTTTGAGGGTAAGAGGAACGAAGTTAAGAATGAGTCTAAGGTTTCTGACGTGACTACATGGTGATCCATTGACTGAGATAAGACAATTTTAGGGGAAAATATTGTAACTTTGAGTTTGAGGTGCATATGAGACATCCAAGCAAATATATTGAGTAGTTAGTTAGGTATGCAGATATAGAACTCATAACTTTGGTCTGTGCTGGGGAAATAAGTTTAGAAGGGGTCAGCAAATTGATTGTATTTCAAGCTGTGTAAGTATATGAGTTCACTTAGGACATGAGTGCAGAGTGGGATGATAAGGTCTAATCCTGAGAAGTGGGAATATTTAGATGACAGGTTAAAGAAAAGGCAGCTCTAGCAAAAGAGACTGAGGAGTTGCCAGAGAGGAAAAAGGGAAACTACAAATGTGATATCATAGAAACTGAGGGACAAGAATGTTTTAGAGAGAGGGAAAGATCGATTAGGTTGAATGCTATGATTAAAATGAGGACATTGGTAATCTCAAGAAGAGCAAGTCACAGAAACCAACTGTGGCTAATACAAGCAGAATTTATTATACTAATAATAAAATAATGGCATTTATTAAAAGGATATTGGGTTATTAAATCTCTGGGAGGTCACTGAATCTCTGGGAGGCTTGGCAAACTAGATCGGGCACTAACAGCCAGAAACAATGTCCAAAATCCCATGGCAGGGGTCATCAAGAGGGATATTGTTGCTGAGCCACTGGACACTAGATGCCACATTTGGCACCAAGGAGAATGCTTGAAGTGTACAGTAGACACGTGGGGGAGAAAAAAGTTTTCCTCAACCCTCTTAGGGTCCCTGGCTGGGTCTGAAAATTAAACTTAAAAAGACAGATTAACAGGAGAAAAGCATGCAATAAATTTTTGTAAAAGCATACAATGTAAGTTTTACGTGACATGGGAGCCATTATAAGGAGATAAAGACCCAAAGAAACAGTTAAACCTGAGTGTTTTTGTCCTAGGTTTGATGAAGAGTCGATGGTCATGGAGAAATATGATAGGGCAAAGAGTATGAGGTAAGGATGGTAAACTGAGGAGAATGAGAGAGGCCTGTTTGATTCTTCTCGGTGTCCCCTTGTCTTTGGAGATAAGGATGCTTCTCTCCTATAGGGAGGGCACCTCTCACAAGAGGGTCTTATGACCTCCTTCAGGGGAGAAGGATAAGGGGAGTGTCAGAGGGACCTTCTTGTTTCCACTATTTCTTTAAACTCCTTCATCTTAAAGTATCTAATATGCCAAGGTGCCATATTTGGGGATAGCGTGTTTTCTGAACCCCACCACACACCATGTCTTACACCGCTACCACTGTCACCTCAGGAACTCAGTCTTCCTGCAACCATCACCACCACAGAGAGTTTCCTGAGTACCATATGTGTTCATAGGCCAGTGTATCTGATCTACCAGTTGTGGAAACAGAAACTAGACTGAAATTAACGGAGGAATGAACAGAAGAGGCAGATATGGGAAGAACAAGTATACGCAATGTTTTCAAGGCAGTTGGCTGTGAAAGAAAACTGAGGGAGCAGTAGTTGGTGTGTAGCGTGGTGTCCAAACAGATTTTTTTCAAGATTAGAAGGATCTAGGAGACAGGGAGAAGCTGATGATATTAGGAAGTTAGAAGATAATCTACAATCTAAGATTACCTGAATAACAAGACAAGAATGCCTAGGATCTCACTATTGTCTAACATTATCCTTGGGGTACTAATAGAGAAAATGAAAAAGAGAAAAAAATTTGAGGTTTAAACATTAAGGAAGAAGTTGAATTATTACTATTTTCAGGTAATATAATTGTACACTTGAAAATCCTAAGACAATTAACTAAAAACCTATTACAATCAGAGAATTCAGTAAGGTGACTGACTACAAAATTAATGCACAGAAATTAGCAGACTTCATATATTGAAACAAGTTAGGAGATCTAATAAAAGACAGGATCCACTTACAATAACAATAAAAAAATGATAAAATACCTAGAAATGATCTTAGCAAGAAATATGTAAAATTTGTATAAAGTAAACTTTAAACTAGAAATCACAAAAGCAGTCGAGGAAACCATAAAAATTTTTTTCCCATAAACTTGGAGTAGGGAAGATCTCGCTAAGTATATCACAAAAGCCAGAAGCCATAAACATAAAACCCTAATAAATTTGACTATAAAAATATTTTCTACATGGCCAAAAAAAATTGCAACTCATATTACAAAAGTTGTCTTTCTCTACAAATCAATTTTTAAAAAACAGAACAATGTGGGAAAATAGAAAAAGGATATGAACAGAGAGTTCATAGAAAAGGAATTACAAATGGCTTTTAAATATTTGAAAAGACGCTCAATCTTTCTTATAATAAAATACTAATTAAAGTTATGAGATCAGCAAAAAACCTTGTGATGGCCTTCTCACTAGGCATTATCACTCTCATACATTTTTGGAGGAACTATAGTTTGGTTTGACATCTACAGAGAATAATTTGGCAATATCTATCAAAATTACAACTGCGTTTCCTCTTTAACCCTGCAATCCCACTAATATGAATTTAACCTATAGGTATATTTTCATGTGTGAAATAATGTACAAAATTATTTGTTGCAATGTTGTTCATAATAAGAGTTTGGAGACAAGTTGAATGTCCATCAGTGAGGTCAGGTTATATCATTTATGGGACATTCATAATTAATGCTATGTGGTTAAAAAAGAATGAATCAATATTTATGAATTAATATTGTCTCCAAGATACATTTTTAACCAAAAAAAGCAAGATATGTAACAGTGTGTAAAATGTATCACTTTTTTTTTTTTAAAGACTTAATAAAGAATGCATTTGTGTACATTGACTCATTTGTACACAGGATATTTCTGGCAGGACATTTGCCCCAAGGAGAAGATAGGTGACTGGGACTAGGAATGGAAGAGACTTTTCATCATATTTCTCTTTGCAATTTTTGAACTTTGAACCATTTATATATATATTGCACTCAAATATATTGAACTCAAAACAGTTCAAACTTGAGAACAGAAAGCCTGTGAGTTTCCTGGAAATATAGAAAGGAACACAATCCACAGAATATGTGGAGAGATTGGCCCTGAATAATACGAGAAAACCTTTCCTCCATTTTTACAGTTCAGAAAGAAGGGAAGATGTAGCATTGATTTAATGGCAGGAGATTGAAGAGTTGAAGAAATTTTCTGTTTGAAGCTTTTCGGAAAAAAATTAATTTTTTTAAAGGAGAGTGTGAAGTCCTGAGAGTATAAGGGGTACAGAACAGGATGGAATCTGAGAAGCAGAAGTTAGAAAAAATTATTAAGGCATGTGAGCGAGTGAGATGACCACAGGAATGTGGTCAGATTGCAAGGCAGTGCTGAGGGCCCAGCAGAGGTCAGACAGTGGAGATCCAGACTAGTTCCTGTCTGCTCTGTTGTCTGATTTATCTCCAGCTCCCAGCTGGTTGGAGTGAGAGGTTAAGGAGAGTGAAATGTATAACTTTCACTTTTGTTTTCTCCCTAATAGTAAGACTGAGGAAGAGATGATTTCTGCGAGTTGAAAGACACCCTAAGAATGGGTGATTAAGCTGCCTGGAAGAGCCACCTGGTGAGGAAAATTACCTTCTCACTGTTGCCATCATCTGTCACTCAGAGGCAGGAACACATTTACAAGGATTTGCTTACACAGAAGCAACACGAATTCTATTTGATTTTCTTAAGTTCTCAGAAATTTTGTGAGATTCTGACTAGTTCAAGCTCCATCTATAAAAAGTATAAACAAGTTGTCAGCTTAGTGTAAACTCTTTTTTTACTTATTTATTACTCATGTTAAATCCAGTATAATATGCATCTATCTTGAGAAGTTGTGAAAAGGAACTTAAAAAAGAATAAAATACGAAACAGAATTTTTAAAATAGTCTATCATTTAAGCCAAACTTAAAAGTTGAACTACATCAGGAATCATGCTGACTTATAATTATTAAAATGTTAAGAGCAGAAAGACTGTATCTGCTGTTTTTGACATATTAACTGTTAAAAAATTGAAGCACATAAATATACGTTGTTTTTAAGCTTTTCACTCCAAATTTGTACTCTTAAAGATTCTGCTCATTAGAATTGCTTTTAAAAATCTTAATTTTTAAGATTGAAAATAAATATAATTTCTCAGGAACTTAATCTTCAGACGTAGCTAAGACCCTTCTATCATTTAAAACTCTTAAAATTATATGTGAGAAGACAGTAGTTTTTGTTGTAACACAGTCTCCTATTGAAAATGAAGGTACTATTCATCCCCTGAAAGTCTTTTGTTGCAAATCTACTTAGGAAGTGCTTTAAAAATTCCTTACTTTCATTCTTTTGCCTATGGAGATAGTTCCTTTTCAATGACACCAAGCAATATCTCCTATAGTGATCTTTAAATAGAAAAGGTATTTTCCTTGTGCTGGGCTCAGAGTAAGGACTAGATTGATAGGCCTTTTGTAATTAAGTCTTAGTCCTCTTAAAATAGATACTCTTCAGTGATAGGCCAATAGTTCTGAAACTATGTGTATGGGGGAATATAAATTGTGCATTTTTGGCTTTTCATATAAGTTCAGTGGAATATCCCCATTGCATTGACTAGGACCCATGCTTGTGAAGAATCACGAAAACACAAAACACTTTCCATTAAAGTGGTATAATCATTTCAGCAGTAAACAAATAATAGCAAAATATGTTTAAAATATGTACTGTTTCATATTCCTATGTCACTACAAAGATAATACTATTTGTAAAATTGAAAACAGAAGCTTGAAATGTGCGCTGTATCTTTTTAAAAAAATTTGTTTCTTAATATAATAGGGCCAATGTACTTTTTGAATCTGAGAATTCTTAGATCTAAAAGTGTTCAACCTTCTTATATTTTATGTACAAGGAAACTTAGGTTCAAACCACTTAAGTGGGACTGGCCTGGTGGCGTAGTGGTTAAGTTCAGCGCAGTCTGCTTTGGCAGCCCAGGGTTCACAGGTTCAGATCCCGGGCGTGGACCTACACCACTCATCAAGCCGTGCTGTGGCAAGTGTCCCACATACGAAATAGAGGGAGATTGGCACAGATGTTAGCTCAGGGCCAATTTGCCTCATCAAAAAAAAAAACTTTTAAGAAACTAGCTCAAAGTTACGCAGTTGAATACTTTCAGCTGCACGTTACAGATAATCTCAGGAATAGTAGCTTAAACAAAGAGGGATTTACTTTCTCACATAAGGGGAAGGCTGGGAGTGGCCAATTGCTGGTGTTACTTCAGCTGATTAACAATGCCATCTAAGGCCCAGGCTCTTTCAGTCTTTCTACCATGGTCTCCATAGACATCTGGCTCTTCACCACCATGACCTCAATGCTCACAGTCACATAAAGGCTGTGACAGCTCCAGGCATCACGGCCAAGTTAGAGGCAAGAAGAAGAGAGAATTGGAAGTCAGCAACCATCTCTTCAAGAGTATATTGAAACTTTCCCCTGAAGCCTTCCAAGAGACTTCCCTCATGTTTCCTTGGCTAGGACTGGGTCCCATGGCTACTCCTAGTGTGGGCCTTTGCAAGAATCATTTTAGGAATGATTACAGGGTTGGCTAACCAACAATGTCAGCCACTCACAGCTATTGTGATTTTAGAAAACAATTTTTCTTAGGAATTAGCTATATTCTACCTAAATACTCTGAGATGGAAAAAAAAAATCAAAGACGTTTAAGTTGCCTAAAGTGAAGTTATTTCAGTATAATGGAGACAAAATAAGTAAAAGTGTCTTATTCTTCACACTGTCATTATTATTATTATTATTATTATTATTATTATTACTTTTATCATCATCTTGCTTGAGGGCAGGAACTTGGTTTTCTTTAACTGTTGAAATTGTTGGGGCACACACACACACCTCTTTTCAGAGGATTGTAGGTCTCCTTTAAAGAGTCAATCAGGCTGTGAAGAACCCTATCCACTGAGTATTGTTCTGGGAAGAGATCTTCTCAGCATACTTACAAGTCCTCCCCTTGCTCAGGGACCTCTATCCCTTTCTTTTGTATCCTTCTTTATGAAAGACACTCATGGCAGAAATGCACGTATGAGACTTTGGGTCTCACCTGAGACCTGAGCAGGGTCCACCTCCTTCCACAGGCTCTAGCCACAAAGTGCCTCAAAACCATGTTCAAAGTAAAGATTTCTCTGCCCCTCTGCTTTTGAATGTGAGATCCTGTAACAGGTATCTGAAGAAAACTAGGATGAGATGAGGTCGTGACCCCTTGGTCTCCATGAAGTGACACACAGAAAGTGTGATTGTCCAGCTGACATCGTACTGTGTGAACTCTGTCTGTCACTCCTCTCGGGACAGCCTCAGGGACTCTGACTTATAATAAGGCTTAGCGGCGTGATACAGCAACAGGCCACAGGCATCGGTGTCAGAAAACCAAATTCTGAAGCTCAGTTTCTCCACTTACTCGTTCACTGTGAGCACATCACCTAAACTCTATTTCTTCTTTAAAATGGAGATAATAATAATAATACTTATTTCAAAGATCTGTTTTGAGAATCAGGTGGGACGTTAATTAAGCATTTTACAAATGAGAAAGCAAGTTATAAATGTGGTATCTTGTCAACTCAGTAATTTCCTTGGGGGTTGGTCAAATGTGGGCCTACTTTGAGGTAGACGGTATTGCGTGGATTTATAACAACGTTGTAAAGTTTAACCAAAACAGTGTCTAGAAAAATTTCTCCTTCACGTTTGTATGTTCTTTCTCCTCTCTGCATTGCTTGCAATAACAACAAAGGTGTAGTCAGAAAAGGGTTTGAGTATATGTATAATATTAAGCAGACTCCCTCTCTTATTCATATTGAGGTTTTAAATCCTAACACATCTAAAGGAAAGTGCATCTGGTCCACTGCTTTTGTCTATCACTTTGTTTAGTAAGCCCCACTGACATCAAATATGAAGTATTTTTATCTGGGCTTTTCTCTCATAGAACTAGAAAAGGCAAGTTTGCTGGATGAAACTAGTTTCAATTCTAGAAAAATGAATAGACCTCACTTACAAATAAATGTTCACATTTTTCCATTACATTTATTTTGTAGATATGCTCAGAGATTTTTGTATCAGAAGACTTAGGAGAATAATTTGTCCAGAATACCTAGAATCATCATCAAATATTTTTCCGATGTTTCTTATGCGTTACTCCCTCAGAGAAGCCTTCTCTGACCCTCCAGTCTAAATTAGGTGCCCCTGGTTACTTCTTCACAGAGTAAATACATATTTGATTTGACATCTAACTCATAGAGTGGAAGCTTCATTAAGACCCTGTCTATTTTGTTGACTACTGCACACATACCCAGCACTTAGCCACTACACAGATGCATTCAAAGAATACCTGTCAAATGAACAAATGAATAAAAGCAAAGAACAGATAATGCTTTTAATGAATATATTCCATATTTATTTACATAATTCCCCCTTCCATAAATTGGGAGGTAGAAAAAAGGGGAAAGAAGAGAAAAAGAGCAATTTAAAAGGCATTCTTGCATTGAGGTTTCCCTTTATTTTCAAGTTTCAGATCCTAAACCTGAAAATCTGGTCCAGCTGACATGGTGTCAGGCAGTTCTTGAAAATCCAGTTTAATTGTCCAGCATTTGTGGCAAGGTGAGAAGCACCTCTTTGCCTATCTGTGCAAACAGTCCAAGTTTAAAGGAAAAGATGAATGAGGCAGGAGCGTCAGAGGCATCTGGGAAGCAAGTGGAAGAGTGAGTGCTGACTAGCCCTCCCCCTCCCTGCCCCTCACGAGGAACAGTAGGCTTGCTCTCACCCTCTCCATCAGCTCCGTTTGTTTGCCCTGGTGAGAACGGGGCACATTCTACGTCATACAAAGTGCTCCCCCAAGGAAGGCGATGCTGCCAGCTATGAAACTGACTGATGCTGGTGAAGCTCCCAAGTAGCCTGTCCTGGTAGCTGCACTTATTATCTGGAAATAGAAAAAATAAGTGCATCGGAAGCAATATTTTCTTGAGTTTTTTTCTCTCACAGTATATGTGCATGTGCGTGTGTATATTGAACACTGTGGAGTAAGGAGAATTAGCAATATTTTTGCAAATGTGATTTCTGATTGTGTAAACCATAACTCTAAGTTTCTCTCCTGGGTCTGTAAAATAAACAATCTCAGATGTGTTAATCATTAGTGGGATTCTGTTTAAACACTGGTTTCTAGATATTCAAGGATTGTGCCTCCAATTCTATTTTTTCCCTAGGATACTGGATTTCCTATTACACTATACAAAGATTATAATACTTGGTGTTTGAAGCATACCTTTGTTCTCAAGAATACCTGCTGTATGTAGTCTTTGGCTCGGGGGATAAAGAGGAAAGAACGTGTACCCAAAGGCCTTCTCACAAGGCAAAACAGCCCACAGTGACCTACTGTGTCACTAATCTTCACAATTCAAAGAGGGACACAGAGACATTAGAGCCAGCAGCCAGGAATTGCCTGTTGGCTACAGGACAGCAACTCAGCTCCTGGCAGTTTGTTTTTCTCAAAATTGGAGAGTATCTTGAAAAGCAGTCTTCCTTGTATGATGGAGAATATAAGCCATGGAGTTGAGGAAGTGTAAAAGATAGAATAATTTACCAGGCTTCTTAAAGCCCCTCCCAGACCTTTCTGCCAGGCAGAAAGGAGGATGAGATCTTATCATCCCAATTGTGAGAGGTAAGACAGCCATACAGAAGGTATTTAATATGTACAAAGGGAATTATATAAAACTACACTCACATGAAGTAGGAATGATGACTCTAACAGCTATTTACAGCCTGAATGCTCTGCATTTATGCCAGTGTGTGTATTTTGTTAACTAAAACCCTACTCCTGAAGGAATAGTTGGGTGGAAGGTGAAGTGATAGGCTAGTCTACCTGCAAAAGACGAGACCACATGAGAACCTCCTGGTGCCTGCAGTGACATGCAGAGTGACTCTAGAAGTCCCTTTTTGGACCAGCTAGTCTAATTTCCATAGGCATGCTGGATCAAATATATTTTATTTCCTTGTTTGTTTCAGAGTTAAGAGAAAGGGGGAGAAAAAAATCAAAACCAAATCCTACTATGTCTTCCCCCTCACCCACTCCCACCCACCCACGTGCAGTTCACTAACTGGTAGAATCGCAGAGCTGGAAGGGACTGTGGAGATCATCCCGTTTAACATACTTGCTTTTTGTTGATATAGGCCAAGGATACGCAGAACCAAATCAACTGACCTAAGGTAACATGATGTGAAAGGAAGGATGCTGTATAGGACAGGAGAAATGGATTCAAGTCCAGAACCTATCACTAAAGAGCTTGGGCAAATCAACCAATGTCTTCATCTTAAAATGAAGAAACTAAGTTTAGATTACACTAACAGCTCTTAGCGGAGTGGGTGGGTGCAAGCTTCCCAGTTGAGACCCATTGGAATAGAATAATTAAGTCAATGCCTTGAAGTGCTAACACTGCAATATTCTAAATCTGTGACATAACAAAGCCAGTGTCTACATATGTTCTCATTCATTTTCTTTTTGTTATGCAGTAACTTATTTCAAAAACATAATAATAAAGAAGAAGGAGGAGGAGGAGAAAAAGAACTTTTAGAATGTCCTTGCAGAGCAAACATGAAGGACAAGTAAGTCACTCTTTTCCTGTTTTAACATCATGAAAATGTCATTACATTATTATATGAACAACCCTGGGTTGATTTAATTACTCTGAAGATAATGACCCAAGGACCACTATATAATCAGTATAGCTTTAGAGATCAGTATTCATTTCCTAGGAGATTGAAACATCTGGGTTGGTGATGATGTGGTTCATTTGGCAGTCTTGTATGTATAGTCTCCAGCCATTTGCCATAGAATCAGTGAGTGTGTGTTGAATCCACATTATGGTACAAAACCTCTGTCAATTACAAAAGACCAATCTCACCGATAATGCCAACGACCAACAGATCAAATTTCAGTAGGAAACACGGTGGAAAACTGTGTATCAGTTTCAAGCAATTCCCTTTTTAAAACTGAAATTTTTTTTCATTTCTTTACTGATTTTTAAATTGATTTTTAAAACATTCTCACAATTTTTTTTCAGAAGAAAACAGTAATATTCACTCTAAATCTGGGTTGGCATTTAGTCATTTCTGCATTTTCTAAGAATATATTTTCCAGTGGAGCTCCACTGAGGGAGCAATTTGGCAATTTTGATTTTGTAGCCTCACAATAGGTTACTAGTGGATCTTTTCGCCAATATAATTTAAAAAATAATTGAAACTTTATTGTTTTGAGCAGTTTTATGTTTGTAGAAAAATTGAGCAGAAAATACAGAGTTCCCATATGTTCCATCCTCCCCACTTCCCCCTATTATTAACATATTGCATTAGTGTGGTACATTTGCTGAGCCAACATTGATACATTATTATTGATTAAAGTTCACAGTTTATGTTAGGATTCACTCTTTGTGTTGTATAATCTATGCATTTTGACAAATGTATAATGACAACTCTTTTTATTATAACAGATCCAGTGCCTGAATAAATTGATATCAATTTATAATAGCAATAAACAGAAATATCTTACATAGAGTTGCTTACTTGCAAAGATCTTCAACTGCCTACTAGAATCACCAATTACATGTTTCACTACCCACCATGTTTAAAACTCAAATTTATTATCTTTTGCCCCAAGAAAAATTCTCTGTCCGAGTATCTAGTTCTGTCAGTGGTACTATTTTGCCACCAGGCAGAATGGCTCCTGCTTTATCTGCTGGGGGCACCAGGGTACAATTAGTGCTGATGTGATTATGTGTTATAAAGTGCTTTAACTAGCTTTGTCTTTTACTGTCTATTGCAATCTCAAAATAATAAAATTTAGTGACAATTACATTATATTAAGACTTGGAAAACTTAGATGGTGATCTTAACCTGATATTAACCAGATGTTAAATTTCAAATCCAGTCTTTTACCACTCTGGGCTTTAGTTTCCTATAAAATAGGGGCTTGAGATTAGATGATCTCGCAGTTCCTTTCCAGCTCTAATGTAATTCCTCATTCTCTTTCTTTCTCTATCTTGGTGTCTTTTTCTTCACTTTCTCTCCATCCTGCAACCATCATCCACCCAAGTCAATTTATCTCATGCCTATGACAGCATAACCAAATCTGGATTAGTCTCTCTGGAACCAGGCTCTTCCCCACTCCAAATTATTACACGTAACACTGGCAGGTTAATCTCCCTGAGATACTACTTTTATCATTGTATACTTGTGCTCAAAATACTGAATAGTTTCCTGTTACTGTCATACTAAGTAACAAATTTAATTCATTGGCTTATTTCAGGGCAGAAGTTGCAAACTTAAATGCCTCCACAGCCAAGCAGGCAAGGGAAAGTGAAGTCAACTGGGTGGATCCTGTAGCAAACCAGAAAATATAATTCTTACCAAAAGAAAGTTGCTAAAACTTTGTTTCCTCAGATGGCTGCATGTGGGAAAGTAAAGTCAGTGATGCCAGCCAGATGTCTGAATATTTCAAGAAAAAGAAAATTTAAATTTCTTTGTAAAAATATCCCGATTTTTAAATATTGACAACTAAATCAATTTTTTCCTTTGTGACTTCATTTTGCTTATCAATTATGTCAAAACTATATTCTAAAGTCAAAACAATATTACAAACTACATTGACAGAAATCTTGGTTCTATTCCTGTTCATTACACCCTGTTTCATCCCGCCCCTTATAAGTAACTGCTTTCATTAGCTTTTGGTTTATGCTTCTATTATTTCTTTTTGAAAATATAAGCATTATACATATATACACATATTTCCTTCAATTTCTTACAGAAGCAAAAGCATACTATAAACACTATTCTACCCCTTGTTTTTTTCACTTACCATGTTCTGGATCCATATCAGTATATAGATATCTTCTACATTTCTTTATGCAACTATCTAGGATTCCATTGTGGGGATGTACCATAGTCTACTCCAGGGACTGAACACTACAGTCAGAGGGCCCAGTCTAGCCTGCCAGCTGGTTTTGTATGAACTTCAAGCTAAGAATGAATTTTGTTTTTAAATGGCTGAAAACAAAATCAAGAGAAGAATAATATTTTGTGATGCGAAAGTTATATACAAGTCAAACTTCAGTGTCCACAAATAAAGTTTTATTGAAACAGAGCTAGCCACACTCGTTCGTTTATTGTTTGTGGCTGCTTTTGTGCTACGATGGTAGAGTTGAGTATTGAGATAGAGACCATACGTCCACAAAGCCTAAAGTATTTACTGTTGGCCTTTTATAGGAAATCTTTGCCAATCCTGGTTTATTCAGCTGGTCTACTATTAATAGATGTTTTGGTTGTTTCCAATTTACTGCTATTCTAAATAATGCCTCAAAGGATAGCCTTGGGCATAAGTCATTTTGTATTTTTGCCAGGATATCTTTACAGCAGATGCCTGGAATTGAAATTGCTGTGTCAAAGGCTAAATGCATAAGTGATTGTACTAGAATTTGGCAAATTCCTCTCTGTAGGGATTGTACAATTTTTGCTTTCCTGCCAACAACCTATAAGAGTACCTGTTTAGCTACAGCCTCACCAACAGAGCATATTGTCAAACATTAATTTAAGTTGTTTTAACACACTGGAAGATTCCAACAAAATATGTCTAAACATAAGATGCAGCTGGGGATCCACCTGTCTCAGATCTGCAATGTATTGTTGGTCGGATTGTGTTGTGTGTGAGGGTGTTTGGCTTTAGGGGTGCAAATGGTGACTGAAAGCCATCCCTGTCCCCCTAAGTTTGTGGCCTAGTGCAGGCCTGCCTGCCTCGCTGGAGGAGGGAGCACTTTTACCCAACTGGTCCAGCCAGAGAGTCGCCATTTTCTAGTCCACTCAGTGGAGGGGCCTTTTTGCAGTTTATTGCTATGGGGAGTAGGTGGCAGGACAGTGGTGACGGAAGGTAGGAGACTGGGGAGGGAGGCAGCTCCACAGTTCGTGACCCCTATTATGGGGTGTTCAGATGCAGAACTTACTTCACCTACCCTTTTATTTTTCTTACCCTCCACTAATGTGCACTCTCCAAATCCACACCATCATTTACGGCCTCACTAGCTTAGAACCTATCTTCTCAGGGAAGTCTTTCTCAATCTCTCTCATTAATCCCTCATTTATTTCTTGAATTATTTATTTATTCAGTCAGTCAGTCAATCAGTCAGTCAGTCATTCTGCCTTATAGTCTGTCACTGAACTAGTTCATCCTTTAAGGCCTAGCTAGCTCAGTTCCTATCTTCTCAGCAAATTCTTTCTCAGTAACTCCCATTAATCCCTTATTTATTTATTCATTAATTCAGTCTGTCATTCTGCGCCTTATAGTCTATCACTAAACTGGTTCATTTTCTCAATTGTTGTATCTCACTATCTTCTTTTGTCCCTTTCTCTCCATCTTCTAGTCCCTTCCCTCTTCCACAGAGTGCTAGGTACATAGCAGATATTTAATATCCATAGTGGATAAGCATGAAAATATACACAGTGAAGATATGCACCAAATTTTCCAAAATTGCATCCAGACAACACATGAAGATTCTTACTGGATTAGCTGCTGGGGTGGGGTTTTGCATCCGAATGGGATCTGCTGGTCTTTTCTCTGATTAGCAAGAGCAGATGTCATGTCAGAGGTATGTGTGAGCTGTGGTTGAGACAGGAAGCTGAGGTCAGAGCCACCAGAGCAGCAGCAGATATCAGGAGATGGTGAGATATCAGGAGCTGGGGCGTCAGGATGGTTTGACTGGTGGAATGCTGGGTGCTGCAGGGTGATCTATTTCCAGATAGAGGGTCAACAACGTGAGGGTGCTAGGATGGTCTTGTTGGGCTGTGTCTATGCAGTGAGAAGTCAGGAGTGATAGTCTAACAGGGGTTGGCAAACTTTTAAAATCCAGAGAGTAAATATTTTAGGCTTTGCAGGCCATAAGCTTTCTGTCCCAAACTCAACTGCTTTTGTAGTGCAAAAGCAGCCACAGACAATATGTAAATGAATAAGTGTGTCTGTGTTTTTGATAAAACTATGGACACTGAAATTTAAATTTTATATAATTTTCAGGTGTCACAAAATTTTATTTTATTTTCCAACTGTGTAAAGTGTGTTATAGACAACAAAACTACTTGCTAAGAGACTAGATCTTACTTGTTCCCGACACTAGAAGAGATGATAACGTGACACGATAGAGATGATAACTAATGCTTCAGTGGCAATCATATTGTAGTACAAATGTCTCAAATGACTATGTTGTATACCTTAAACTTACACAATGTTGTATGTCAAGAATAGCTCAATAAAGAAAAATGAAAGTATAAAATCATTCTGAGCTCAAAAGCTGTACAAAAACAGGCAGTGGTTGTGGATCCCTGGGCTAAAGGCTCAGAGCTCATCCAGCAAGAAGCTGTATACTCATTTCTGTTCATGAAACAATACAATGGCTTGTTTGAATTAGGCTATTTTTGAAATAATCTTCTTGTACAAAAATTGGTATGCTTGGTTATTTGAAAAATAAAATTATTATTCCTATTCTTCTTTATAAGATAATAACATTAGTGGTAACCATTTGCTGAGCATCTATTATGGGTGCGAAATCTTACATACTTTAGCTAATCCCCACAACAACCCTATGAGGCTTCAAAAATTGCATAATTTACTTGATGTCACAAAGCTGATTAGAGACTAATCCAGGATTCAAACACCAAAACAGAGCATCTGCATACTTACCAATGATTATAGCTTGAGATTGGGTAAAAGCTTATCATTTTTTTTGGCAATGAAGATTAGCCCTGAGCTAACATCTGTTGCCAGTCCTTCTCTTTTTGCTGAGGAAGATTGGCCCTGGGCTAACATCCATGACCATCTTCCTCTACTTTATATATGGGATGCTGGCCACAGCATGGCTTGATAAGTGGTGCATAGGTCTATGCCCGGGATCTGAACCCGCAAACCCCAGACTGCCAAAGTAGAGTGTGTGAACTTAACCACTAGGCCACTGGGCCGGCCCCAAGGCTTATCATTTTAATAGCGTCACCAGATGAAACACAGGGCAGAGTAATAGAAAATCACACTCTCAGTTACCACCTGTGTTTCACAACTTAAGGCTGACTTAAGCGTTGACTCAAATTCTATTTGAAAGGTGAAATTAGTAGAAAACTTCAGTTAAAAAGTCGTCTTGGGGCCAGCCCAGCGGCGTAGTGGTTAAGTTCGCATGTTCCGCTTCGGCAGCCTGGGGTTCGTGGGTTCAGATCCTGGGTGCTGACCTATGTGCCACTCATCAAGCCATGCTGTGGTGGCAACCCACATACAAAAGAGAGGAAGACTGGCACAGATGTTAGCTCAGGGACAATCTTCCTCATCAGAAAAAAAAAGTTCATTATTTTAGAGATTCATGTTATGACATGATCATCGAGTTGTAGCTTCTCTTGTATAAAACTCTATTGTTGGAGTGGCTCTAAAAAATATATTTGAAGCTATGAAATGAAATGTCTACATCAGTTATCCATCCATAAAAGAGGATACAATGAAGCACATGCCAACCTAACACTTTTTATCAATGATACAGGTAAATATTCCATATATACTTATGCTTCTTTACACTCCTCTGATTTACATAGTGCTTACACATATATTATTTTTACCATGTTATACAGTAGTCCCCCCTTATCCATGGGGGATACATTCCAAGACCCCCATGCTTGAAACCGAGGATAGTACCGAACCCTATATATACTAAGTTTTTTCCTATACATATATATTTGATGTGTGATAGCAAAATTAGCACAAATTTCTTTTTCCTTCTTCACAGTTTCATGGATAGAAGATTTGTTCTTACCGTAGATTTTAGCAACCCCAGCATATGATTTTTTTCTTATTAAGTCAAGAACTTTCACCTTTTCATTTAAAGGAAGCACTTTATGGCTTCTCTTTGGCATATCCAAATTGCCAGGATCACTACTCTTGGGCTTGGGGCCATTATTAAGTAAAATAAGAGTGACTTGAACACAAACACTGCGATACCTCGACAGTGGGTCTGATAACCCAGATGGCTGCTAAGTGACTAACGGGCAGGTGGCAGATACAGCGTGGATGCACTGGACAAAGGGATGATTCACGTCCTGGGCAGCATGGAGCAGAACCGCGTGAGATTTCATTATGCTACTCAGAACCACGCTCAATTTAAAACTTATGGATTGTTTATTTCTGGAATTTCCCATTTAATATTTTTGGACTGTGGTTGACTGTGGGTAACTGAAACCACAGAAAGTGAAACCACAGATGAAAGGGGACTACTGTATATAACTTACCACAACCCTAGATGGTTGGAAGGACAGATCTTATTGTTCCTATTTCATAAATGGGACTATAAGCTGCAGTGAAGTTAAGTGAGGGGTTGAAGATTAAGGAGATGGTCTATAGAGCCAGATCTTAAACCAGGGCCAGCTTCCCAGGTGTGCTACTGTGCAGCTGTGCAGGACCCGTCACTTCAAAGGCCCTGGTGCTTGGTTTGATGCCCTACTGTCATTGCTTTGAAATTCCTAATACTTTATTAACAAAGGGCCGCACATTTTCATTTTGCGCTGGGCCCCTCAAATTATGTAGCCAGTTCTGCCTTCAACAAAATCTTGTTACCACGTGATCTATACTCTTCTTCCATTCTCCAAGAATTCTTAAGATGCTTATATATGGGGACACCAAACTAGACCGTGGCATGTGTAATCCATTCCCTTTGAGTTTATTCAGCCAGTCACTTATTGTCTTTAGAAGACAACAAACAAATTCCTTCAAAATTCTAATGGAAAATGATTTTCTACCTAGAATTCTGTACCTATATAAAGTATCTAACGAATGTGGGGTATAGAGTGGATGAATAACATTTCAGTCATCAAAGACTCAGAAAATTTGCCTCCAGCAATACAGGGAGTAGACTAGGAAACAGAAAGCCATGGATTCCAGGAAATAGTCGCCACAACCCAGGAGAGTAGTCAAGGGCAATCCTAGGACAGCTATGCAGCAGGTCTGGAGAGCAGAAACCCCAAAGGGAGCAGAACATTGACATAGAAACTTTCTGTGTTTGGGGTGGGAGAGACAGGGGGACTCATTTGATAAATACCTGATGTGATGGGTCTTCAGAAAAAAAATAAGGATGGTTATAAGAAGAAACTTCAAGAACAAAGTAAAATAATTAGGAATTCCAGGAACAAAACTAAAAAGCTGTGGAAGAAAAGAAATGTAACCATAGTACAACTGATTGATAGTACAACTACTGGACTCGGCAGTGAACGTTTATACCAACTCAAAATACTCTAAACACTGTTAGGTTATTTAATTAAAAGTGATATAACTACAGCGGAAGAAATGGGGAGGGGTGGTGGTTGGTGGTTGTGCTATAATAGCTAAATCTTCATTTATCATAGAAAGGCATAAATAGTATCTAACATTGGTCAATCAAAAAGAGCAATATAAGCATACTATTTATAAATACAGAAGCTAGTAGTTAAAGAGAGGTTGTTTCTAGGATACAGGACTTGGGGTGGGGGAGGTATGGAGAAAGAAATTGTTCGTGTTCATTATAACTCTTTCAGTCCTATTGGATTTTTGTAAGCATATGCATGCGTTACTTTTATGTAAATATGATTTTTTTTTAAAAAAAACCTATTTCAAAGTTGGAGTTCCACATCAGTCATTAAAATGATAGAAAGGAACGGACGGGCTGTGCTGTAATCTTTTCAGTTTACTCTGATAGATCTAGTATGAGCCCCTATTTCTTAAAGTATGCTATGTGGTTCTAGTCCATGTATTCTAATTCTTACTTTCCTGGTGGAGGTGTTTGAAAACTTAATTAGCTACCGCCTATAAAGGGATTTCAGGTTCCTGGACGAAAGGCTTAGTCAATGTTGAAGCTATTTTTTCTAATGAGAAATTTTAGGGTACATGTAGCTATGACTTTTATTTGCCATCAAATGACAAGGAAATAGTATAGAAAACTGAACATTAGAACTACCACTGTAACATTCTATCTAGTCTGCTTTAATTTTTAAAACTAGATATTTTGAAAAATTAGCATTTTTACACTTCCTAGAAGCCACTAAAATGAAGGAAGAATAAAATGTAGACAATAAAGTTAAATCAATTTTTAAATAAAACTAAATGCAGTCTGAAGACATATACAAGATTAAAAAGTTTAATGATTTTAACATCTCAATACTTGGTATCAGATGGCATTAAAAAAGAGGAGAGTACTGTGATATAAAAATTTTAATAACATTTATTGAGCACTGACTGTATGCCAGACCTCTTTGCTATTTTCTTTCAAATACATAACCTCTTCCAATCTGTCTCATCTCTATTGTGCAGATAAGAAAATAAGTTTCAGAAATGGTATACGAGTTGTTCAAAAGTAGACAGGTAATGTGGTAAATTTATAGTTTAAACTCATGGAATCTAATTCTAACTTTGTGCCCAGTTCAACACACCATGAGATTTTCAGATAAAGCATGTGAAACAAAAATGAAGATAATGAGAGCGATAATACTAATAGGGTACAGTAGCAGCTGTCTCAAATTGCTACCAAATTTAAAAAGCTGTGAGTTGGCAAGTTGGGCCTGAAACATTCACAGTAACATTGAATTTAGTTTGGACAAAGCAGAGGTTGAAGCTGAAAAAAGAATTTGGGGAGATTTGGACCCAGGCTTTTTTGTTAGTTAGCAGGAATAATAACCTGAACTTCTAGATCAGTGGTTCTCAAAGTGCGGTCCCTGGACCAGCAGCATCAACATCACCTGAAAACTTAGTAGAAAGGCAAATGATTGGGCCCAATCCAGATCAACACTAAGTGCTTCTCAAACTTTAGGAGCATAAGAATCATGTGGACAGGTAGTTACAACACGGATTCCTGGTCCCACCAGGGATTCTGATTCAGCTGGTCTGTGGTGGGGACTAGGAACTTGCCTTTCTAGCAAACTCCTAGGTTTCTGCAGACCATATTTGTACTTGAATTATAGATCATTGAATCCCACTGTAGACTACCAATTAATTTTTGTTCAAAGAATGATCAAATGAATGAATGAGTGAACTTTTCACCAGGACAAGAAATTAGGACAGAGAAGTGGATAGATAGAGAGGATAGTTAGAACTGAAGAATCAGGGGAGATAGGTTGAGCAGAGAGCTCAAAGTCAAGACTTGGTAGTCAGGGTTATCCCTAGAGGGGTTGAGTTCTGCATCAAGTACTTTATGTTGGGAGATGATCTGGAATTCCCCTTAGCAGCCCCTTTGGTTTTATCTATCCTGCATCTATTAGAATCAGACATGGCAAGGGAGGAGACCTTTTTGTCAATGATTGCAACTAGTTTTATCCAAGAGTCCATGAATCATTGGAGGGGAGAGGGAACAGGTAGAAATTAATTTCTAATTTTCAGCATCATATTTTTTTTCTCAAATGCATTCTCAAAATGGGAGGTTTGACCAATACCTTGACAGCATCTTCTCTAAACTCTCTCTTGCTTTCATGTCAGCAGAAAGGAGCAGTACCTGAGAATACAGAATAATAGTAATTTTAAAAAATCAAGTTTCATGGTATAAAAAATAAAATTCTAAAAAAAAAGATTTAAAACTTAGAAGTCAAGTATAAAATATTATTTGGTCTTAAAAAAAATCCAATACTCTACTACACCTTTCCACCATTTCCATTATCTTTCCCAAACCTGGAAAGAAATGTTGAAGTCACATTTTCAGATTCAGTTGAACATACTTGTTTTCCAGAACAAACGATCAGAAATACATTGTGTAAGTTCTTTGTAATTTGAAGATCATATTTAACAAAAACACCTCCATAGCAGAATTCAGAAATTCAGAGAAAATTATTGTATCTTGTGGTAATAGATACAGAATAACTTTTTCTTTCAGGAAGAGGCCAGGAGATTCACAGAATTATAGAGTGGGGAGGCCCCTTGGGGAGCTCCAACCCTTTGCATTAAAATCAGAGAAGGAGCAAATAAAGAAAGAGGAGTGACTAGGTTTGGTTATACATCCAAGGTAGTAAAAGGCAAACACAAATACAACCCACAAAGCCTCTGAATTACAGAGAAGCCTGTGGAAGAAAGGACCCCACTCTACTGGAGATAGTTATTTTTCAATTAGTTAAGGATATTGGAAATGTCTCCAATGTTGGCTTATGAATCTATCTTACTTTGGGTCTCTCCAGAAACAGACTCAAAGATTCAAATCCAAGTGGTTTATTTGGAAGGTGATCATAGGAAGCACCAGTGGGGAAGTGAGAGAGAGAACGGAAGGCAGCTGATAGAGCCTTATCAAGCAAGTTACCACATGATAAAAGGAGCTGGATCCTGCTGAACTCTGGAGCCAATGGAGAACACGTGCCTCATAGTTCTCCCACCAACTCCAACCATCCAGTCATTAGTCATTTGGGGTGAAGGGGGTGGGGTAAAGATTCATTCTTTGGCACTGCTGGTCTGCCATGGCGCCTATGGGCAGAGAGGGTTCCACTGAGAGTTAACTATTGGATTTGCGTGGCCCAGAACAAAATGAGAATGTGGAGCTCCTTGCCCCAAAAGCCAGAAGAAGGTGCCTCTCTCTCTCTCTCTCTCTGTCATGGTGCGTGTGTGGGTGTGTGAGCGAGTGTGTGTGTTTGTTGTTTATTTCATGTCATGTTCCCTGTGGCACAGGCATACTTATGGGGCAACTGTAGATCCTCACAGTTGCCTGGCCCTTCCCCCATCCCGTCCCACAACTGGGCACATGGGATGGATTGTATGCAAGCACCTGACCCTGACTCTCACCCAACTTGTGCCCAGGTCCCCGCCATGGGCTGAGGGTGCCAGAGGTCACTGGGTCAGGGTAGGGGAGAGGCAGGGAGGCAGAGGAAGAGGGAGTGCCTATGAGTAGAGGCTTCAAGGTCCTGTAAATGTTTTATTGTCCCATTGGACTTCACTTACAGAACACAGAATTAAGGATAAACTTACTGAGAATTTCAGTATAGCGACGCAGAGAATTAAACCCCAAGCTTGAGGCCCCCTTCTGAGTACAAGAACCTGTAAGACTGCATTTGTCATAAACCCAAGAAGCCAGCCCTGAGTCTGCCAGCCAGATGAGCCCTCTGGCAAAGAGATGAAGATGCTGACACCTGGAGACTAGAATGGACCACAAGGGGAAAAGCTCAAGGAGGTATGGGTGGGACACCAACAGTGCATGCCACAGGTTCAAAGATTTAAACTGTAGACTCCTTTGCCTGTAATTAATTTTACTTTTCAAATGAGATTATAGGAAGTTCCTTAACTGGCCCTGAAGAGAGTTACTACAACACTTCCAGATAATCTTTCCTTTTGGCTCACTCCCACATATCAGGGACGCACCGTGTCATACATCTGACATGTATAGTTTCCTAAATAGGCTCAATCATGTATTGAATATATTTGTTGAGCTCCTAATACGTACCAGACACTGTTGCAGGTGCTAAAGATATAGCAATGAACAAGAGCAATAGGATCCCCTACTACAATGGAGATTATGTTCCAAGTTGCACTCAAGGAATCTTCTACTTGCATCTCACTGAAATTCTCCTCGCATCTTGGAAGCAGTGCTAGTATTTGGAAAGGAGAAGTGATATCCTTATTTCATGTCAATTGCAGCCCTTGAGAGTTATTCATGAAAATGCAATAGCTACATTCACCCTCCTTTTAAATCCATTTAGAATCCTTACTAAGCTATAAATTCAGTGGCAAGTCCCTTGGGTTAATTACAGGTTTTGTAAAAATGGTTCTTTCTATTCCTTTTCACAGTGACAAGCTCACCAGCATATCATCCAGGATAAACACATAAGCAGTTGTTTTTAATGTACTGTGGTTTCTAATTGTCATAAGGTTGCTCTAAAGAGCAAAGCTTTGTAATAAGTCATCTGTACTTCCCCGTCTAACTCATACAGTTCACTTTTTCTTATCAAAGTGAATTAAACTATAAATTCAGTCTTCCATCTGGGACTCCATCAGTTATAATCTTAAAACTGCTCCTGAACATTTGGATCTTAATTTCTCTTCAGTGCTCCTTTAAAATATAAAAATAGCGCTATATTGATGGCTTCTCTCTGTTTTTACTCTATCTTTGTTGCAAAGAGGATTTTAAGAAATAACTCCTCCACACCAACAAGGCTTTCAGAGCTGAGAAAGAAAAATCACATCATGAAACAAAATAATTCTCACTTTGTTCCTGGAAGAAAATGGTCATTGTTTCTTATCTCTGAGGTAGTTCTTGGTATGATGGGTGACATGGCAAGAATAATTGAGAAAAATAGCTGTGTGTATCACAAAAGCCAAAATGCATCTTTTCCATTACATAAATAAGCATCAGCTCTGTGACTGTTGATATTGTATATTCAAAGAAGAGCTGTTTATATTCCTAGATATGATATGGAAACCCTCTTATCTCTCCTTCACCATATTTGTAGTGATTTAAATACCATTTGCAGCATGCAGTACATATGCCATACACAGAAAGATGTAATATATCTTAGAACAAAACTATTTCAATAAACCTGTTGGTAGACTATCTTTATACATCTGATTCTAGAAGATCACTAATAGCTTTCCAAAGAAATACCAAAATAAGTAAAATAAGATAGAAAACTAATTTTTTATTAGTGTTGAAATATATATTGATAGTTGTATATATATTTTATTGATAAAATCATATAGAAAGAAAGGTTTTAGACATTTAAAATGCCATTTTGTGCCATTTGAGAACTTTTATTTTCTATATCATAATATAGAAAAATAATTGCAAAACATTCCACTATTGAAAAATGGCAGCAATGAAAGCAGTTTCCCATTTCTCATTTATAAAATCTCTAAAACCAAAGAAACAAGTAAGAAATCCTAGATTAGTTATGCTCTATTTGAATGAAATAAATATTAAACTAACTTGAACCTGTGTTTTGACAGCTCCTTTTCGCATTTGCTGTTGCAGAAGCTCCAGCCCCCTGCAGACTTTCCCACGGTTATTTCTGAAGGTTCCCTGGGGAGGTTTTATCATTATTCCCAAATTCTATCAGTTATTATTATACAGTGTCACTATTTTCTTTATCTCCATTTTCCTTGTCTCCAACTCTGACTGCAAGTGAGGGTGCTGAGGCTGAGTGCTCTGTCGTCCACAAGGCACACGCAGGTGGCCCACAGCAAGCGACAAGCGTTTCTGACTTCCACAGACGTACTGCTCCTCTCTCGCAGGCTGCTCCAATGGGAATGGCCCTCCTTCTTTCTGCACATTGCTCTCTCTTGCCCATTATTTCCTTCTCCTTTAAGTTCTCCTTCAGTGGATGTGACAGAGTCCTCCAAGAAGTCGAACTTGCCACTAATCATCAAGTACCTTCTCTTGCTCCTGCCATGAGTATACTCTCTGCTGAGCCTGCTCCAGTCTCAAACCCTGAATCATTCCTGACTCCCTCCTTTCTTTCCCACTCCATATCTAACCCATAAGTAAACTCTCTCAGCTCTACCTTTAAATATATCCAAAATGTGACCACTTTTCACCCCATCTGCCTCTACCATCTTAATCCAAGTCTCCATCACCTCTGGCCTGGGCTGTTCTAATAGTTTCCTTGCTTCCAACTTTGCCGCTAATACAGCAGCCAGAGTGATCATTTAAAAGTCCATGTCACGCTTCCACTCTAAACACTTCAATGTTTTCTATCCCACCCAGAATGAAACCCAGAGGATTTACCTTGTTTTTCACAGCCCTTCGTGATATGGTTCTTGGCTACCTAATATTTCATCTTCTTCAACTCCCCCTCTTTCACTTACCCCTCTCTCCCAATCCCTATGTTCATAAAGCTTCTTCCTTCACTTAATTTTCTCCTCTCTGCAGCTGTCACCTTCTCAGAGAGGCCTTTCCTAACCTGATCACCTTATAGAAAAAGAGTATCTTTCCTTGTTCACTTATATCCCACTCACTCTCTAGTCCCTTAACTGACTTTTTCATCTCAGCGCTTTTGGCCATTTGATACGTTAAATAATTATTTGGTATATTTGTTTATGACCTGTCACTCCAAGTAGAAGCTCAGTTCCATGAAAGTAGCAATGTGATTTGTTACATCCCTTACTACATCCCAGAAGCTGGCAAATAGTAGGCACTCAGTAAATACGTATTGACTAAATAAATGGATATGTCATCCCTCCTATAGTGAAGGGTGGCTACTGGGACAAAACTCTGGTATTTCTGGATCTTTGACTAAATATTAAAATAATAGCATTGCACTCCAAGCCATTATATCCAAGAATAATACTACCCCCAGTGATTGAGAAATATGTATTTGGTACTGAATGAATAGCTTCAAATATTTGGCTATCTTTTAGGGAAAGTTTGGCTATACAACTCTGGGCAGCTGTAATGAGAATATCTTAAGATATGTGATATCTAAATTATATTTATCATAAAATTCATATAGAGGAAAATTTTTAGCTATTAATTTTCAATTCAAAAATATATATAAGGTTTTTCTCAAAAGTTATATTTTATATACTTTTTCTTTCCAAGTTAAGTAACTGAGAATATATACTAAAGAGGAACAGAGATCTAAAAAAAGAAAATTTGTGGGGTCCGGCCTGGTGGCCCAGTGATTAAGTTCAGCGTACTCTGCTTTGGTGGCCCAGGTTTGTGGGTTTGGATCCCGGGCGTGGACCTACACCACTCATTGAGCCATGCTGTGGCGGCGAACCACATACAAAATAGAGGAAGACTGGCACAGATGTTAGCTCAGGACCAATCTTCCTCACACACACAAAAAAATTCTTATTCTATTAGTAAGCCCAAAAAGGAAAAATTTTTGTAAATGAATAGGGCTTTATTTTTTTACACAGCTTACATAGTTATATGTAAGTGCGGATGTGTTTTCCTGCCTTTGTCTTCAATGTCTTTCTCCTTTCTAATCAAAGTAATAATTTATTTTCTGTATAAATGCCAGTGCATTTAAAACTCTCCTTCAGAATAATGTAAATTAAATAAGTTTCCTTAAAAAAGGGCTATATGTCTGCAGGAAAGCTTGATTAGGCCTAAAAATCTATCCAAAGACAGATTTTTGTGAAAAGTCTTGTAAAAGTTTTATCTATATCCTCAGTAACTGAAATTGGCTTTCTAACCTATAATTAGCTTCATTAATCCCTGGACAATATTACTAGCCTCTAAAGGGCTCTTGTGGATCAACAAGGGGGATCTGAAAAGCCTGGAGAGAGATGTAGGAAAGAGAAATAGAGCAATTAGGCCGTAAAAGATAGCAATCAATGCCCTAAGCGAACTAGCATTTATAAGACCCTTTGAAGGCCTCAGAAGGTTCATGCCTGGGAAAAATATGAAGGTGAGGAAAACGAAGTATGAATGAAGGATGATCTTTTGGCCCACAGAATACCAGTATAAAAGTCTTTAGACTAGGGAAAAACTTACTCTGAAAATTTCAATTCCAGTTCCTGAATTAGACGACCTCCTTAAACAAGCATTCTCTGTCATTACCAGAGTATCATTTCTGTATTGCTATGATTACAGAGAATGTCATAATTAGAATCTTCAATTGCAAAAGAAAAATTATTGTAATATTATCGTAATACTTTTCACCTGAAAAATGGAAACTTGCCTCCTTTTATCTAACATGATGTAATGCTTAAAGGCTGCTGAATTGCAATCTTTACATCCCAGGCTGGAGGATTAATCCATCAAGCCTTAAAAACACATTTGTTGGTGTTTTGATGGGGAATTCATTTCTATCAATGGCCTGGATTTTTTCCTGTTTTCAATAAAGGTCATCAGACTAGAATGGTTTAAATCTGCGGTTCTCAAACTTCATGTGTGAGTCATGTGGAAGGCTTGTTAAAATTGTCAGGCCCCACCACCAGGCTTTCTGATTCAGGAGGTCTAGGGCGGGGCTTAAAATTTTGTATTTCCAAGAAGTTTCTAGGTGGTGCTTAGAATTTGTTGGAATTTATAAATTTGTTGGAATTCATGCCTATTCTTTAATTGGAAAGATGTTATTTATCATGCAAGAAAAAATGTTTAAAATAGATTGTTTAGACATGATTTTTAAAATGCACTGAGCTCTGTGCTGTTTTACTGAATCTTACTTGGGGCTTACTGATGGCACAGGTCTCAAGACTGCAGGCCTATGCCAAGTTCGAAATCCTAGCTATAGGGGAACATCTATATATTTAAAAAGCGATTGGCCCATGACTTCCATCTCCTAATACCAATAAAATTAATTAACTCAAGAGAAGTATAGATAATATTAAACAAACTCTTCTAGATTGGATTATATTCATTGATTGTCTAATACTTAATTTACTGGAACTCTTAATTTTTGGAACTCTTTATTAATCCATTGAACCTAGCTGACTTTGAAAATGTCCTTGATCTATTCTGTACTTTTTCTTATCTCTCTTGCCTGAAAAAAATGTGTATGATCAGGTTTACAATGCCAAACTATTAAGATATGATTCACAATGGATAGATTCTCATTGTAAATACATTTCTCTCATCTCAACTATCTTTTGTTCAATCAAATATCCACTTTGAAGGAAGGTACCGCTGAAATAAAGATGAGAAACAAAAGAGCAGACAATCCACTTCTAGCATCACAGCAATAAAAAGGAAATTGTCCTCTTGAAAGGTTTTTTTGTTAATTTGATCTAATTCCATTTGTCTCTCTATACATAACAGTGGAACTTTTCAGTTTTATGTTAGAAAATGGTTTCTATTGCTCATTTTCCATACATTATCTTCACAAATCTACCTAACATAATGACCTCTGCTCTCAGCCTTTCTCTCCACCTCAGACATTCAGCAAAACACCAGAGACAGTCTGTCTTGTCTGGAGGAGACTGGCAGCATCTGCATGGACACACTACCACGGAGGTTATCTGGAACTGCTGGCCTGCCATCTTCCTCATCATCCCAGGGGAACTTTTGTTATTTTCACCTTTCGGGATGGCATGGATATTTTACGTCCACCAGGCTTCTCCCAGGGTTTGGAGCTTGCAGAGGTACTTCTGATTTATAGAGCAGCCCATATCCTTTCCAGTGTATCTTTTCTGAATAATCTGGATAGAAATTTCCATGGATAAAACAGTCTGATGAAAATTCAAATGTAATATTACTTTAAAAATCATGTATACATATTATAAATATATATGGCATTGAACCTTGAAACATATGGAGAGGACAGCATATTCCCCAAAGTTAAATCTCAGCAGGCCATTACAATGAGTTAGGACCCTTTGGAAAAGATGCTATTCTTCCCTTCCTGCCCCACATTCCATCTTAGAGAACCTGCCCATTTCCCATTCTCAAAGTTCTCCCACCATCCCTGTGAAGTGAAGAAACAGACATGTTAATCTAACACTCTGGTACAGAGGATTGACTTCAGGGGGAAATCTGGGATTGGAAAATGTGATTTAGAATTTTTAGGTAGTTGGCTGTAGAAGCTAGTCTTGGAAAATAATGTAGATTCAGAGATGGAGGACATCATCTCTTGTGCACAGAAAAATAGAAGAAAATTGTTCACACATAGGAAAAGAGAAGAGTAAAGCAAATAAACACAGAGGAGCAGGGAAAAGAGAATATTTGAGCTGGAGATTTCCTGTCAGCTTTCCAGTTCCTGGCCAGCCCAGATGTACTTTCTGTCCTCTGGAAAGCTTTGCTTAAGCTAGCCCAAGTGAATTTCTATTTCTCAAAACTAAACAATGCTTACTAAGACAATGCTTATGGTTAAAAGTTCCTTATTTCCAATTGGAGGGATAATAGGGTCATAGAGATAACAGACTTACTATCGGAGCCACCACGCTGTCCTACCCAAATGTTTCCTATTACAATTTTTTCTCTATTAATAATTTAAATTAGAAAATTAAAAAGAAATCCACGCTCACTGTAAAAAAAAATCAAGTAATACAGAAGGATAGAAAGTTAAAGATGCATAGCCCAAGTCTTGCTCTCTTCTGATGCCATTTTTCAGAAGTAAATTCCCGTTAACTGTTGCTGCAGATCCTTCCAGATTTATGTATTTACAAACAAAAACATATTAATGTACATGTGTCTATTTCTTTCTATCTGTCTATCTTAGTCCTATTTCAGTTTAAATACAATGTCTCTTGTTGATTCTTCTCCAGACACAGGAAACATCTGCTCAGGGTTCTCCTATATAAACCCTCCTGGGTCTGAGGCCAGCCATTAATTGTTTTTTAGTTTTCCTTTCTCGAGGTTAAGCATTCCCCATTCCATTACCTTTTCCCGCTTAATCTATTTAAAAATCATTTTTTTCTCTTTGTCATTACAAAAGAAAAACTGGTCTCTGAATTAAGTGCTCTAATGAAAAATTTTAAACATCTCTAATATTATATTTTTAATACTGGCCAGCTCTGTATCAAAGTCTCACCATCTGTATAATGGGTGATTGGCTTCTCCAGTCAGTTCTGAGGCTAAATTTCGTTTGACATTCAGTTGATTACTCTCAGCTAATAAATATGATAGTCACGTATAGTGGGATGTCATCTCAGTTAATTCATTGTCTCTTTTTAAATTTATACTAAATAGAAACATGAGTTTCTTATTTACCAAGATGTGACTATTTTAAAGCCAGAGATGGAGAACAGCTTTTCTTTTCAGATGCTCCCCATTTCTCCCCAATCATCTAAATTACATTACATTCACATCTGAATACTTACAAACCTAGAGAAAGTTCTTTTTAAGAGTAGCTAATTAAAATATGTTTTATAGATTTGATGTTTCTGAGATAACCAAATAGAAAAAATATCCCCCAGTGGCTTCTCCTTCAATTTTTTTTTTTTTTTTTTTTGAGGAGGTCCAGCCCTGAGCTAACATCCAATGCCAATCCTCCTCCTTTTTTTTGCTGAGGAAGACTGGCCCTGGGCTAACATCCATGCCCATCTTCCTCTACTTTATATGGGACACTGCCATAGCATGGCTTAACAAGCAGTGTGTTGGTGCGTGCCCAGCATCTGAACCGGTGAACCCTGGGCTGCCACAGCCCAGGTGGTGGTGGTTAAGAGCATACGCACTTAACCACTTGCACCACCGGGCTGGCCCCTCCTTCAATTATTTTTTAAACCTCTGTTTTAAAAATAATTATTTTTGTGAGAAAGATTAGCCCTGAGCTAAGATCTGTTGCCAATCCTCCTCTTTTTGCTGAGGAAGATTGGCCCTGGGCTAACATCCGTGCCCATCTTCCTCCACTTTATATGTAGGACACCATCACAGCATGGCTTGATAAGCAGTATGTAGGTCTGCACCTGGGATCTGAACCTGTGAACCCCAGGCCGCTGAAGCAGAGCGTGTGAACTTAAACCACTACACCACCAGGCTGGCCCCTTAAAAATAATTTTTAAAATATATCATACACACAAAAAAGTATATAAAACCTATCTGTAAAGTTTAAATAATAGTAGAATAAATATCTCTGTATCCACCACCCAGTGTTAGGAACAGGACATTACCAGCACGTTGGAGGCACCTATCCCAATGTACCCCTTTTACTCTCTCCCAGAGGTAACCTCTGTCCTAAATTTTTATTCCCCTTGCTTTTCTTTGTAGTTTTGCCATCTAGATATCTATCCTTAAACATTATTATATTGTTTAGTTTCCCTAAATCTTAAACTTTATACCAATTGAATCATACTCATGAATTTGTCTGTGGCTTCAGCAAGATGATTTTGAGATTCATTCATGTTGATGAGTATAGGTAGAGTTCATTTATTTCATTGATGAATAACATTTCATTGTGTGAATATTCTACAATTTATTTGTCCAGTATACTATTGATGAATTTGGAGTTGCTTCCAGTTTTTGCTATTATTGACAAGGCTCATGGACATTCTCAGATATTTGCCTAGCAGAGGGATTGCTTGCTTCTATCAAAAAAAAATTTTTTTTAACACAAAGGAAAGGTCCTTGCACATAGTGGTCCCTAAAAAATGCTTGAGTGAATTAATTTCAATAATTTGATGGTTGATTTAAAATCTTTTTAATGCTTCCTAGCAAATATGTACTGAAGAACAAATATGAAGAATACATTTGCAGATGGAATGTCAGGTGAAGACTTAATAATTGTTTAATTTGATTTAACCGTTCCAGAAGGAACTACACCCTTGCTGAAGAAAACATGACACAACTAGAAAGGGATAGCTCATTTCCATCATGTGTGTTCCTTGCTAGGCCACCAAGCTAGAACACATTTGCCCAGCTAAGCCCTCTTAAAACCTCTGGGACAAGGACAGATAGAAACAAATACAGTAAGCCAAATATTTGCCCTGCTGACTTTCTGTCAAGTTGGTCTCTATATGGGTGGCAGTCAATGTTCCCTTCTAGCCCTTCTATTACCATCCAAAACATTCCCATTCCCATCAAAAAGCATTCATTAAGCACTTAGTTATTCACTGTATTGCAAATGATGTCATAGTTGCAAAATGGATTAGTGCAAAAGGGCCGTATCCTTTGTTACTGAAGAAAGCTGAGTGACTTTGTTTAACCTAGTTATCTTATGTTAGGACTTGAGTTGTGATACCAATTCTTTCCATACAGTTTGAATGATTCATATGCCAACAAAGGCCTAGACATTAGGATCACAAGGGTAACTATGATAATGTCCCTGCAGTCACCTGTAGCCCCAGTGAGCCCTGAATTTACTCACCATCTTCCTCCTTCAACAGAAAATAGTAAAAGGTCAAGCATTTCCTGCCTTGGAATTAGGCAGGAATAATGAATCCATGTTCTCATGGCAGAGTTTTTTATTATGACACAGTTTTCTAAATTCCAGATTTGCTTGCCCTGACATCAGTGACCTATGTGATTTCTCTCCCTTTTCTTACCCGAATTCCTGACTTCCATAAGCTTGGCTTATTTCTTTTGTTTCTTAATAACCATTATTCTCTATTGCCCAAGTAACAAATGATCATTGCAGATGTAATTGGGGGTGTCCCAGTTTTCAGTTGAGGTGTGAATAACTGCTTCGAGCAGTGAACCACATTCCCAAGTATTGTGTCTACCTACTTAGATTAGCAGGTTACCGAGAAATCCAATCTCTTTTTCCCTGACACATCTCCTCCCCAACATCCCTTTCATATTCCAAGGGCCAGTCCTGTTTGTTCCTGTCTTGTTGCCAGCTCTATTGCTCTTATATTTCTTGCAATTAAACAATGCCTAAAACAATTCCTGTGGCTAAAAGTTCTCTTTAAATCCAATTGGTAGAGACTTCTAGCTCAACGGTAACAGGAACCCTCTTACTAGAAGAGCGCCCTAGGTTAGCTGTCTTCTCCCATCTTTTTTCTTCTTTGTAATATCTATCTGCTAAGACATTAGAGCTGCAGTGAGGTGTACTCAAATGTTTCGCATCATAATATTTTATTTAGCAACATTTTAAGTTAGAAAAATTAGAAGTAACATATGATTATCCTGTTAGAGTGGGGATTTGCACTCATCACCCTGATAGGATTCCCAATTAAACATGAACTTCAGATAAACAATGAATACTTTTCAGTATAAGTTTGTCCCAAATGAGACCAACTTATACTAGAAAAGTATTCATTGTTTACCTGAAATTCAAATTTAACTGGGCATCCTGTATTTTAGTTTTCTAAATCTGGCAACTCTACCCCTTGAGTTGGTGGACTTCACAACTGCCAGCAGATGTTGGTTGCTCTTTAAAAAGCCACTACCTCCTCTGACACCATGCTGCTGCTTTGTGGCTGGTGTTGCAGCAAAGTTGGAGGCAACCGGAAGTCTGGTAATCATTAAGAGTGGCTGGTGTCCAAGAGGATAAGGCTTAGGATGGACTTTATGCTCCAGTACCTTTTGCATCAGCCAGTGCAGATCATTGTCCAGTGACTCTTCAAGATTTGAGAGAAGGATCATCTTTCTCCCCAACACCTTCCTCAGTGCTCCACTAGGACCATGGTGATCCATGGTAAAATTATCCCGAGGTTCTTGTACTCTAGCTTTTTAGATTCAGTCACATGATTACTTCAGGAAGACACAGCCTGCCTGTAGGAAGACTAATTTGGGACAGGTTCACTTATGCAGAACCTCCCTTCTGTCAGCCATGCCACTTGGTCCTGGCTTTTCTGCCCTCATGGTGACTTTATTTCTGTGGCTTTTTTGCCTTTCCTTGTCACTGGGCCTCTGTCAGGGTTATCCTAATCTATTCTAACAGACAGATTTCAATAATGTTGAATCTTGGGGCAAAATGGTTTGAGGTCCTGTACTCTTATATCCCAGGAAGCCTCTAATCTTATGCAGATAAGGTATAAGGTTCCCTAAAGCAATTTCAAAGATATTGATAATAGCAATTGTTTCTCTCCAAAAGGAAGGAAGGAAGGAAGGGCAGGAGAGAGAGAGAGGGAGAAATGAAGGAAGAGAGGGAGGGAAGGAAAGATGGAGGGAGGGAGGAGGGAGAGAGAAGAGGAAGAAAAAAACATACACATTTCCACCTCCCCATTGGTCATAAAAAAAGAAGAAAGAAAGAAAAAAATTTGAAGTTCACTGGACACAGTTAAATCACAAAATACAATATATTTTAAAATTAAAGAAAAATAAAGTAGCACTGATCCCCAAATCTAGCAATAATCCCTGTTAACATAACATCTTTGGTCTTCCAAAGATTTTTCTGTGCATGTTTGTGTGTGTGTGTGTGTGTGTATTTCTGTGGAAGGGTATTTATAATCACACACACAAATCGGTTCATACTCCACAGACTATTTTCAAATCTATTATTTTTCCACTTAATAGTATATTATAAATATTTTTCCAAATCATTAAAAATACTTCTAAAATATCATTTTAATAGCTGTGAAATATGCCATTGATTGTAATGCTTTATTATATTTAACCAATCACCTATTTTGTACATTTATTTCCAATTAACTGCTTTGTGGCTAAATCTTTGCATACATCTTAAGTTATTTCCTTAGAATAAATTATCAGTATTAGAATTTCTGGAATGAGGTAAAGGATACTTTTTTCATACAGTTTAAAAATTGTTTTATTTTGAATAATTTCAGATTTACAGAAGAGTTGTAAAGAGTATTTGTATAGAAAGTTCCTGTCTACCCTTCAACCAGCTTCCCCTAATGTTAATGTCTTACGTAACCATAGCACATTTACCAATACTAAGAATTTACATTGGTAAATATTGAGCTACGGTATTAACGTTTTTTTTTCTGTTCCAGATTTCAATCCATAAAACTATGTTGCATTTAGTTGTCATGTCTCCTTAATCTTTTCCAAATTGCTTTCCAAACTCTTGACACCTTTAAAGAGTACCAATTAGCTATTTTATAGAATGTCCCTCAGTTTGTATTTGTCTGATGTTTTCTCATTATTAGATTGGTAATGTGACCATACGGTTTTAGGTTTTTTGACATATACATTAGAAGCCCTCTTGCCCAATATAAGTGACAGGCTAATTGAAAGAAGTTGTTTAAAGCAGGAAATCTTTTAAAATGATTCATGCATACCTTATTCATTATATTTGCTTTCTGTACCTTCACTTGCCAATATTTAAATATTGGGTCAAAGTTTTGTTTGTTTTGTTTTCTGATTTTAGTACGTTCTACTCATTGGAATTCTGAATCACATTTCTTTCATAAATCACAACTATCATGAATACATCATTTATTATTCTTGTTTCACTTTGTTTAAAATGGACACAGAACCTAAAGCACATGAAAAGCAGCTCTTCAAGATTTTTAGAATTTTCTTTTGGATTTGACTCACCCACATCTAATTTGATAGGAGTTTTCTTTCCTTTTTTTAAAATTTATATTCATTGAGTCTTTTCAAAGCACTTGGTTTCCATTAAAAACACAAAATCATTTTTATTTCATCAGATTATATAATATTAATTAAATAACAATATAATAATGAATAGAACTGAAATAAGTTTAGGAAAAACGTAACTGACTCTTGGTAGATAAATCTTTTTTGTTACTACATATTGAAAAGCAGCCGTGCTTAGGTGAATTTGAGAGAAGCCCCCTAGCTTCAAGCATTCAGTGTGCAGAGGGTCAATGTGCTTTGTAGAGGGATTGGTGAGTGCTGGTTAATCCAGAACACTGGTTAAGAAGAGGCCAGTTAAGGGAGCTGCTGATGTATTGCCAAATTGCCTTCCAGTAAAGTTGTAACCTATTTATGCTTCCAATTATACGGTAGGAGAATTTGTTTCCCTACCCTTAATAACACCAAGACTAGTCTGTCAAACTTGAATATCAAACTAGTCTATATAGAAATAATCTATGTCGATAGTAGAAAATTATATCCTGGTGATTACTAACAAGACTGAATTTTCTTTTTTATCATTTTGCTTATGGATCATTTGTATTTCTTTATTTTTTTACGATCTTGATGTATTTCTATACGGTTAGCAACTCAATTTACTGACCTGCCTTGATTTTAAGATTTCTAGATGGTGGCCTGCTTCAATTATCAGGTAACAATTGTTGTATTACCTGCTGTCTTACTAATGTGGGACTGAACTATTTCCTGCCTCCCTCCAATCAGTCCCCGTCTGGTGACTCCCACCACGAACACTATAAGGGTCTCCTTTATTTAAAAAGCCAGAGACAAAAGGGGGGATCATCCACCAGTAGAAGGGGGACTCGGCATGGGGGTTAGAAGCCCTGCTACTTATACTGATATGATCTCCCACCTCATCCCTTGCCTCTCTAACATCCACTCCTACTGCTCTCCCCTTTGCTGGCTTTTGTACTGTTCATGGAACACATTGAGCACATTTCTACCCAGGGCCTTTCTGCTGGCTGTTCCCTTGGCCAGGAACAGTCTTGCCCCAGTTACCTGCACGGCTAGCTCCCGTACCACCTCCAAGTCTTTGCTCAGATGTCATCTTTGCTCTGGAGTCTACACTGACTGCCATACTTAAAACTGTACCTTACCATCCCCACCACTCTGCCTCCTCTTACTGTTTCTTTTTTTCTGTAGCATGTACCACTTTCCTTATTCTATATCATTTAGTTATTTATCGCACATATTGCTTAATTCTGTCTCCCATTACTAGAATGAAAACTCCATACTATAGGTAGGGATCTCTGTCTGTTTTGTGTTCTGATATATTCCAACATCCCAGGACAGTGTCTGCATGTGGTAAGCACTCAATACATGTTTGTTAAATGAATGGATCAATTAAAAAAAAGGCCTTCAGATATGCAAAGGAGAGACACAGGAAAGGGAAGTCTCTACTAGGGTACTCTGTTTATCTGGGCAAACATAAATGTGTTTTAATCAAAGTGTTGTGAAGATGTTGCTGCCCTCTTTGTTGACCATCCCCTAGGAGTGACTTTGGACCTTCAAGCTGCATAGAGCCATCCTTTGTAGCTCTTTAAATGTCCTGGTTCACTCATGCAAGCCTATGCTGGGTTATACGAAAAGTCACTCCATAATTAAAACCTCTCTAGATTAGAGAGTCCCACACTCCAGTGCCAAATCATAACAGTTTTCACTGGTTTAAGGAATTTCTCTCAGATAATTCCTGATTGCTCAATACTGAGTGAACTAGTCAGCTCTTGCTGTTACAACAAAATACTACAGACTATGTGGTTTAAACAACAGACATGTATTTCTCACAGTTCTGGAGGCTAGGAAGTCCAAGATCAAGGTGTTGGCAAGGTAGGTTTCATTCTGAAGCCTCTTCTTTTGGCTTGGAGGTGGTTGCCACCTTGCTGTGTGCTCACATGACCTCCTCTTTGTGTACCAGAAGTGAGGAGAGCAAGATCTCTTCTTATAAGGGCACTAATCCCATCATGAGAGCCCCACCCTTATGACCTCATCTAACCCTAATTACCTCTCAAAGGACCCATCTCCAAATACCATCACATTAAGGGTTAGAGCTTCAACACATTAATCTGGGGGGACACAAACATTCAGTCCATAATACTGGGTGATCAGGACCCTGAGTTCAGCAGCCCTGAGTATCAGAAGCTTTAGGGAACATTTCCTATAACTTTTTTTCATAGTTCACCAGCCAGATATCTGGCCTAAGGCAATAATATTTTTACCCAACCCTTGAAGGGAAAAGCCAGAGAAATTACTGGAGGCAAAGGCACTGTTTGTCCTCATTTTCTTTCAATTCACTGAGATTATTATGATTTAAAAAAGAATTTAAGAAAGTTTTAAGGATGTTTTGTTTTAGACAATAATGAGAAACTAGAGGTTCCATTTTTGCTTTGGACATAGAAAGCCACAAAAAAAGTCACCCCCATACTAACAACAGAAACAATCCAGATAGATAGTCTAAAAAAGCATATCTTTTCTTAAACCCATCAGAGAACGGAAGTTGCAAGGCAGCTAAGCAGACTGAATTTCAAAGAGTGACAAAGCCCTCTGAGGAGGGAAAGGACACATAAAATCTTTCACCGTCAGTAGAGCATGAGAGGAAGAGGTGGCCTTCACGGAAGCAGGTGAGAGGAGATCAGCTAAAATGTCAACAGATTCCTACAGGCCAAGTGTGGGCTAGCATACCAGTTTAGAATAACCAGGACCCCTATTCACAAGGGGAGTTCACGGTCATTTGCAAACTCTTCTCCATGGCCTTACCCTGGACGCTCACAAGAAAAACTGGGGTCAGGATAGGAGACCACAGAGAGCTGCTCTTGGAGCCTCAGAAACAAGGGGAAGTTTGGTTTCCATGGGATAGAGAGACAGGAACACTGAAAAGCCCCCTTCCCAAGGCCCAAGTGCACAGACTCTGCCTACACTGGGGCTGGACTAGGAGAATCAAGAACCACCCCAGTCCCAGCAGGAGCCCAGCACCAAATAATAAGCAACAGCAGCCTACTGCTGAGGCGGGTGCAAGAGCTCGGAGAGAAATGCTCTCTGAGGCGCAGGTGCACACGGACTGATGAAAGCTGAGGGTGGAACCAGATCACTGAGAGAAGCCCTCCAGCACCCCCAGGCCTCGCACTAAGCACAAACCCACCACTGGAGGAACATGAAGACTTTGGTGTGCTGAGAAGATGAGAGCAGCAATAAAAGTCCACCAGGACACTCAGATGGGTGTAGAAAGGTTGAGAGAGCACATAGCTGATATTAAGCCTTTTCAATCCTCCCTGCCTACACCGGCTCAAGGCTTTTGATCTTAAAAAAATGAGTGTTTGAGATTTGTGGTAACTCCACTGTTGGCCACCATAAAGTAGTGAGTGTCTTCCCATAAAGTGGCCCAAGTGGTGAGATGGTGACTAGGAAAACAGAGGGTGCAGGGAAGGAGCAATTAAGTAATTATTCTGCTGCACTCATCTCTTTGGTCCTCAGTTTGACCATAAGCTGTAACATTCCATGATTCTAAATCAACCTTTGTGAGTGGTTATGTGTTCTGCCCACATGAAGGGAAAAATCTAATTTTGGTCCTATGCCTATGAGTTATGCCTGCAGTCCTCTGCCTGCTCCCACCCGTTGCTATGGTTGTTGTGGTTTGGTTTTGTATCCACCTCCTGGTCCTTGCACCAATATTCAGGCTAGTTCAGCCAGACTAAGTGGCTATGGCCAGTGTGAATTATAGGAAAATTCATTTATCATCATTTCCAGTGGGATAACTTTTTTCAAATATTACATACTGGAAAATGTGTGCAGGCAATTTGGCTTTATGGAACTTCTGCTAAGAAAATCAATATAACAGACGATGTTAGATGTTAAGGTTATTTTTTTAAAACAATATTTCCCTAGATTCTGCAGCACATTCTCTAGCAATTCATCTACGAATTCTGTAAACATTCACAAGAGGCTATAGAATAGTTGGAGAGACAATTCATTTTTCAAGCTTAAATTTACTTACACCACCTTCTTCTTAGAAGGCCCTCTACTTTGTATTCTGCATGTAAACATAATTGTAGAGTTAGGAAACACAAATTCAAATATGTTGATTACAATATAATTTCCATCACTTCATATATGAATTGCCCAAGATTTCAACTTCAAATTTAAATACAACACATATCTCAAAGAGAAAGAAAACAGTAAGATTCACTCACACTGTTCCTCACAATTTTAACTGAAAATATGTTGATTACTGAATCAAACTTGGAATTCAAGATTACCTCGAATACATACAGATGCAATTTTTCTTAAAAAAGCAACAACCACCTCAAACAACTGTTTTCTACCTAAATAATGAGTAAAAAGCAACTGACAATTTGGTTGTTTATAAATTATAACATAGGCCTGTTCTGTGAAAAGTAGAAAAAAATGCTTCAATCGCAACTCAAAAAACTGGAAAAAGGTGACATAAGCAAGTTAACATTTCTTTTGTTTGTAGGTGATGATGGTCCTAAAAAATAAAGGCAATTGCTACCTATATTAGAGCTTTGGTGCAAGATTCTGGTGATTTGTCAGTAACCCAGGGAAAAGTCAGAAGGATAAAAGACAAAGAAAGGAGACCCCAAGGCATCCATTCTCTCTGTCCTTCTATCTTCAGATACAAGCTTTCACCAAACAGAAGTTGGTGGGATTATATACTCTTTCCCACGTTCTCCTCAGGATAAGGATGGTATTTTTTGTGTCGATTTTTTTTTTTCTTTTTAAGATAATCCTGGATTTTCTTTTTAAGGTATTTTAATATGCAGAAAAATGTAGCACGCAGTTGGCTTGATTTGCTGGGGCCCACACAATAGTTCAGAGCTAGGCCTTGTAACAAAGACCATTAGATTCAAAAATTAGTTTGCTACACACTTTCTGGATTAGTAGAACTTCAACTTTATTTCAGTGTAATTTGAACATCTAGCGAATTCTGTATATATTTTTTCTTAGGTTTTTTTTTCATTTTTATCATTCTTTCTTTTTTTTCTGAGCACAAGAGTAATACATGGTCATTATATAAAATCCAAATATTACAGAAGTATGTATCCCACAAGATTTCCCAAAGACATTAATAGTTTAGATCAGTGGACTTTTCATTATGTAGCTTAAAACAGTCGATTGACAGTCTATGCTACTGAGAAAGATCATACAGAAAATTAAAATGTAGTTAGGTTTCTCCGAAATTGCCATGAGATATGTGGTCCTAAAGTTTAAGATATTTCTTTTAACCCTTCTCAGTCCTCATTCTGAGTCTCTTCTCTCCTCATTAATTATGATACCACCATTTTCAACCCAGTGTAAAGAATAGCTCCAGGCTCAGCTCAAAGATCCAATGATGCTGTCAGCAGTTGCCCAAAAGAAATTTATTTTGTTTTAATTTAGATCTTGGCTCATTAAAAATATCTTTAGTTTACTTTCCAAATGATGAACAAATATATAGAACAAAAAGAAGACATCAGAATTGAAAAAGTTTTGGTTTAATATCATTCATTTTAAATTTACTAAAGGTTAATTAAATAATATTTAAATAAATTATATTTAATAATTTTACTATACTGCTTATATACAGTAACACCTTACCTATCTGGAAATTAGTTAACTAGCAACCTCAACCACTCAGAACATAGCTTGAAAGCAAAAATAAAACGAAAATAGATCATATGAACAAAAGTTCTTGCTCCTCATTTGTAGAAAGCCTTCTCAGCCCTCTCTCAAAATCAATCTGCTCTTATGTAGCACGTAATTTTATAAAGTTTTATACAGCCTTTGAATTTAACAAGCTTGGCTATCTGGTTTATAACCCTCTTCCAGGTTAGAAGAAACACATTAGGGGAGGGGAGAGGTGGTTCTACATTCAAAGACATTGGCAACTGTGGGAACTAAGAACTGTGAACTTGAAAACAAAGGGAAAAGAGTCAAAGTATCTATAAATAAAAGACCTAATTACTCAAAAATTTCAGTTTAGGTTTGGAGTAATAGGTCCTTGAGTGGTCCATCATAGACCCTAAGAACCACATAAACCTCCCTTACAAGCCACAGCCTTTATAGAACACTCATCAACATGATTATATTAACTGATATCTTGCTCTTTTTTGAGGGTAAAAGATCTCTTTCGAGCTCTCTCAACCCTCTCAGTGGGAGGTACCTACGGTCCTATTCTAGTCTCCTGGGAGCTAGGAGTGGATTGTCCACATTTCTGACCCTCTGGCCTCTTCCTGACCAACACCATTCCTCCTTCACATTCCTTGTCACTTAGAGCCCAGGTTATCTGGCTGTTAATATGATATGGTAGAAAGGACACTAACTTTTCATTCAAGCAGATACGGTTTTGAATCCAGCCCTGCTATGCACAAACTCTACAACCTGGGGCAAATTACTTGACTTCTCTGAACTCCCATTTAATCATCTATGAAATGAGGATGAGGATAATATCATAGGGGTATTCTGAAAATTGACTGTGAAAATGCCTAACCATGCATGGTGTATAATAAGTGTCCACTATACCATTATAAACTAGTTACTTTCACTCTCCTCTGCTGAATTTGTGATTATTCCATAATCATAGAAAGTTTTGGAACCTGGCTCACTGGCTTCCCTTCCTCCTCAGTCCCTGCCATCATCCACTCACTACGCCATTATTACTTCACTGTTTTTCAGCAGCCCATCGCCAGGGGCTGACACACTATTAGTCAGATCTGTTTCATCTCACCATTTCTCAGGTCTGCTCTACCTCTGAAATCTTAAATTCCAAGTAATGCTCTTTCTGATTATTGTCTCCTTTTCCTCCACCCTCATTCTTTGCTTGCATCTGTATTTGCTTTCAGAAAGCATATAACCTCTAGTCCAATAGTGGCTTAATTGTCTTCCAGTATATAAAGTCCACTTTCTTACTTTTTTTTCCTATCCGGTCTACACCTGGTGACCCAAGACTTCAAACACTCATGTAGTACTCTCTTCTCTCTTGCCCCTTGTCCTTCTAAAAACTCCTGATCTATGTACAATCTAGCTTTTCTGCTCATACAAGTCCTTTATCAGATATATTTGTTGCAAATATTTTCTCTCAATCTATGTCTTGCTTTTTCATTTTCTTAAATAGTGCCTTTTGATGAGCAGAAGCTTTTAATTATAAAGTCTAACTATCAAATTTTCTTATATGGTTAGTGCTTTCTGTGTCCTAAAAAATCTTTGCCTACTCCATAGTCATGAAGAATTTCTCATATGTTTTCATTGGAAGTCATTTAGGTCAGAAATCCATCTCCAATTAATCATTGTGTATTGTGTGAAGTAGGGGGAAAGGTCCATTTTTTTTTTTTTTCATATAGATGCCCAGTTGTTTTGGCACCACTTATTGGAAAGACTTTTCTTCCCCCATTGAATTGTTTTGGCACCTTTAAGGAAGATCAATTGATCAAATGTACCTATCTCTTTGTGGATCCTCTATTCTATTACATTCATCTATTTGCCTATCTTTATGCCATTACCACTGTTAGAAAACACATCTCTAGGGATCTCTTGCATTTCTGCACGTCTTGTGAGCAGAGGTACTGATGGCCTTTTTTCTGGATATCTTTTCAAGGATATTTATATAGCAAACAATCTTGGAAAACAGAGATAGTGTCTCCCTCCAGAATAAAACGCAGGCTTATTTATTGTCCACTATAATAAATATAATAAAGGTAATGTCTCCCTACTAGGCAAAGGTCTGGCAGGCTTACTGCCTATTATAAAAAGATTTGGGTTCCCTAACTCAGGGTTCCTCTCCTGTAATGCACTGTACTGTGTGTGCAGTTATCATGTGATCCTCCTGTGTCCTCCTGTGGGAACCGGTGCTCAGTGAACTAGAACTAATGCTGATACTCTGGCTATGGCTATTGCCGTGAGTAATAAAGTCCTTTATCTCTGACCCTAGAGTGTTTTGTCTTCTGCCAGCATCCTTGAAACTGTGGCAGGCTATGGGGTCCAGCATATGCTCTGCCTTGGGGAATATTCCATGTGTATTTGTAAAGAATGTATGTTCTCCCAATGTTGGATATCGTGTTCTGTGAAATCAATTAGTTTAAGTTGGTAACTACTATTGTTCTAATCTTCCAAATGTTTACTTTTTTTTCATCTAGTTGTTCTATCAATGACTTAAGGAGAAGTTTTAGAATCTCACACTCTAATTTGTCTATTTCTATTTCATTTTGTCAGTATTTGCTTCATGCATTTCAAACTTCTGTTATTAGGTGCATACACATTAACAACCGTTATGTCTTTTTAGTGAATTGATTCCTTTTTAATATGAAATGTCTCTCTATATCTATGGTAATGCTTCTTGTCCCAGCGTCTATTTTGTCTGCTAACAATATAGCCACTTAAACTTCAGTTTACCATGTTTTCATGGTATTTCTTTTCTCATTATTTTACTTTTAATTCTGTGTCTACTTATTTCAATGACATTTTCTTTAAATAGAATATATATATATATATAATTATTATTATTTTTTTGCAGGGAAAGATTTGCCCTGAGCTAACATTTGTTGCCAACCTTCCTCTCTCTTTTTTGTTCCCTCCCAAAGTCTCCAGTGCATGGTTGTATATCCTAGTTGTAAGTCCTTCTAGTAATTCTACGTGAGCTGCTGCCACAGCATGGCAACTGACAGATGGGTGGTGTGGTTCCATGACCAGGAAACGAACCCAGGCCACCAAAGCAGAGTGCTGCACTCTAACCACTAGGCCATCATGTTAAATATATATATAATTATAGATAATATATATAATACAATAGAATAGATTTTGATCTTACTTTTTTATTGTGTTTGACAATCTCTGCTTTTTAAGTTCAGTGCTACTATATTTAATACAATTATTGATACTTTGGTGTTTAAGTCTCCCATTCACTTTTCATTTTCTATTTATTCCATTTGTTCTTTGTTCATTTTTTTCCTTCTTTCCCTTTTTTGGGATTAATTTAGTATTTATAAGTATTCCATTGTATCTCTTCTCTTGGCTTTTCACTGTAACTCTTTCTTTTTTGTGTGTATGTGGTTTCTTTAGGGTTTACTATGTGCATCCTTAACATCACAGTCTACTTGAATTAATATAATATCATGGGATATCTAATTACAGAATATTATACCTGTATTTACTCCCTTCCAGATTATTGTGCCATTGTCCTCATCCATTTTACTTTTACATTTATGAGATTCCTCACAATTCATATTACTTGTTCTTTTAAAAAGTAAATTATCTTTTAAAGATACTAAGAAACAAGTACAAAAATGTTATATTTTTACCTGAATATTAACCATTTCTAGTGCTCTTCATTCTTTGGTATGTCTGAGTTTTCATCCGATCTCATTTCACTTCAGCCTAAGAAACTTCCTTTGTGATTTCTTGTAGTACAGATTTACTGATAAAAAAGTTTTTGTTAGCTTTTGTTTATTTGAAAATGTATTTATTTTGCCTTCATTTTTGAAGGATTTTTTTGGAGAACATGAAATTCTAGACTGATAGTTTTTTATTTCAGTGCAACAGATTCCATTCTTTTGTCTTCTGGCTTACACTGGACCTAAGGAGAGGTCAGCGATCATTCTTATTGCTATTCTTCTGTATGTGTCTTTTGTTTCTTGATTGCCTCTAACATTTTCTCTTTATGTTTGGTTTTTAGCCTTTTGACTATTATTGGTTTATTGAGTTTCGTGGCTTTGTAGGTTGATTTTTAAATTAAATTTGGGAAAATTCTGGTCATTATTTATTCAAATATTTTTCTGTCCATTCTCTTTATCTTCTTCTGATTACTTATATGCCAGACTTCTTGATAATCTTCCATAGGTCATTGTCTTGTTTTGTTTTGGTTTTTTTGTTTGCTCCTTTTCCTTTGTGTCCTTCAGTTTGGCTGTTTTCTATCGACCTGTGTTCAAGTTTACTGGTGATTTTTCCTGCAGAGTCCAATCTGCTGTTAAGACCAGCTAGCAATTTTCTCCCTATTATATATATGTAATTTTGAGATCGAAAATTAATTTCAGTATTTTTTAGAGTTTCCATTTATCTCTTGAGATCTTCTATCTCTCCATTCATTATGTCTCCATTTTTCTTTTAATCTTCGAACATATATTTATACTTGTTTTAAAATCCTAGTTTGGTCATTCTAACATCTTTGTAATCTCTATTCTGTTTCCACTGCTTTTTTTTGGAGGAGTGGGAGTCATGTGTCACATTTTCCTGCTGCATCACAAGTATTATAATTTTTGATTGCATGCTTAATGTTGTGGAAGATACATTGTGGAGAATCTGGATTATGTTTTTTTTCTTTAAAGAGTGTTGACCCCTTGAGGGGTGAGTTAATTTACTGGCAACTTTGCTTTCTAAATATTTACTTTTTGTTTTAGACTTTATTGAGATGGATCTAGAGCAATCCTTACTTTAGGATTGGAAAAGCCCTACTCCTAAGCGTGGCCTTTCTGAGACCTCAAAACGCCCAGAGTGTTCAACAATGGCTCACTACTTCTGTTGGTCTGAACTGCAATTATCTTCCAGTATTGTGCAATTTTGATATCTAAGGATCCCAGTACTTGTTCTTTGCTAGGTTTAATTTACTCTCTTCTTGTGCTTGTGCTGCTTAGAATGCAGCCAAAGATTGAAGGGGAACTCTGAAAATTTTTACACCTCTATCTCTACATAGATCCCTGCTCTCTGATAGCCTGACTGACTAATTCCGGCCACTTCAGAATCTGTAAATTTTAATGTCTCTTCTCACCAGCAAGATACCTTCTCTCTATGTGGGCTCTACGAATCTGTATTAGAGTTTGGAAAGTGTCCTCAGCCAGAAGCCTGGAGGGAATGTAAGCTTATGTCATCTATTTCCTTTCTCTCTAGGATCACAGCTCTCTCTCTCACCTAACGCCAGCGAAAAAAAATTGCTTCATATGTTTTTCTAGTTTAATAGGTATTTACAGTGGAGAATATGTCCAATACCCCTTACTCTGTAATTGCTGGGACCAGAAGTCAGTTCTTTTCTTAACTCCTGGATTCTATTCTTAACCCCTAAATTTATCCCTTTCTTTTTATGCCCACAGCCACCACCACACTTCCAGGCTCATCAGAACTTGCATCACCAGGAATCCTGCAGTAGGCTCCCAATTTGTCTTTTTATCACTAGTTTCATTCTCCTGCTATATAGTCTTCAAATTTCTATCAGAATAATCCTTCCAAAATATGAGTCTGATCATCTAAGTCTCTCCTTAAAGTCTCCAATGGCACCTAATAGCCTTCAGGAGAAATGTCAAACTCTTAATCCTGTCATTCAAAATTCTTCATTGTCTGGCCTATGCTTACCTCTCCATCATTAAATACCTTGCCATTCTGCCACCTGCACCCCATTATAATGCCAAACCAAACTCCTTTGAGTTCCTAGAATTCTCTATGCCCTTCCGTCTTCTCTAGCTGGCTAACTTCTCTTTATTCTTTGGAAATAGTCTGTTTTGGGGAAACTTTTCCTACCCCTTATCCCAAATCATACATCTCTGCTTTGAATTAGGTCCACCATCTCTGAGCTCCTACAGTACCTGGTGGTGATGTACAGCATAGTTATTGTAAAGTTGCTCTATAACTTTTAATTCTCTTGTTTATCTCTTATACTATAGTATAAGTTCATCAACAAAAGGAATTTTCCTTTCATTGAGGTACTCAATAATTGTTTATTGAAAGAATGAATAGAGCATGATCCAATAGTTGCTCACAATAAAGATTATGGATCATTAAAAAGATTTTAAATTATATTCCATATACTCTATTTAAGAAGGCAGGAAAGTATGTAATATGGCTTAAAAATGCTTCTTTCCAAAACACTTAACATTTTAAACATGATGCATATCCTCAGCAATGCAGAAAAACTTGTTATCCAGAATAATACAAGTTAGGAAAGTTTGCTATGATTTGTTATTAGCTCTGTATTTTTAGCAACAAAGACAACGATTTTTTTAAATATACGGAGTAAAAATAAATAAGAAAAAATTAGGTTATCAGGCAAAATTACAAACTACTGTCTAAAATATAGAACAGAAGGGAATAGGACAGATTTCTCCTGAAGAAATCTGTCGAAATTTCTCTTCACCTAAATGCATCTCCTTCAAGACAGGCAGGTTCCTGCCTTTTTGACCAGGGACCAGCAATTCTTGGCCCATTAACTGCTACTTCTGTTGTATAAGTTAATAAGAGTCTCCATTTGTTATTTGCCATGACCTGGTGCCTTTACTAATATCAACAAACTGAGAAATGAAGCAATTTGCCTCAGGCTAAACAGCTTAGAGCTAGTAGACCAGTATTTAACCTCAGGCCCGTGTGACTAAAGCCTGCAAGTATCGCACGAAGCACCCGGAATACCAGAACCCTTTCTGTTTCCATGCTGTAGACTATTGTTAACCTAGACACTATCCTACTCTTGGCGATAACCATGGATCACAAACACAGAACCTAACGTAAGTATTGTTGCTACCTGTTTTAGAACAAAGCATTTCTACTGGTGAATAAGACCTCCATCACTATTTCAGTTTTCTTATCTGTAACATTTTATTGATAATTATTCCTTATGGGAAGAATAAAAATTGTTTGTAATAAAAGTAATGTCTGGTATTTGTAAAATTTTATAAGACATTTATAATAAAAACAAATGTCTTATAAACTCCTTTGAGCTGCTTGAAGAGATGTGTAATATGAAGGCAAGTTATTAGTGGTTGAAATGTGTTTTCCACAAATCCCACCAGTTGTTTTAAACGCAATCTCATGGTAACAGTTTGTTCAGCCAAGATTAACATAAGCCAATATACACATTTGTAGAAAAATTCAACCCAATCACTTTGAGAAACACTAACATATTTTAGATCAAAATGCCAAAAACTCTAATTTTCTTAATTATTAGTTTCAAAAATGACATCTTTTAGAGAAAAACTGTCCTTAAAAACACTTCTATGCCCTTGTGTTACATCTATTATACCAGATATTGAGTTACATAAATGGGCAAAAATAAGAAAAGCAACTAATCTCAATAGTTATAGCTCATGTTTTTCTTTTAGTTGACATATGAGGCAAGTTGCCTTAAAGGTCATTAGCCATGTGTTCTGCAGATAAACCTCAAAACTGTTGCTGTTTAACTTGGCAGGGCTGTAAAATATTAGAAAGCTGTGATTGAAATTCTGTAAGTCTCTATAAAGCCATAAAACTTTAAAACTTCAAGCTAAGACAGGACTTGTTCATGTTTTTATTTTGTAAAATCAAACAATAGCAACTTGTGGCTCTTTTTACCTCTGCAAATACAGCTACGCATATCCCTTTCTTGATCTAGAGAAACATATCTACACCTATATACCAGATAAGAATTCAATGTGTATTTGCAATTTTTATTGGGACTTTGGGAGAATGGGGAGAAAGCCATCAGAAATATTCCTATTATATTACTTTACTTTTTAGTCAGAAGATTAAGGAATAAAGTAAGAGACTATAAGGCTAGATGAGTAAGTTTTAACGAAACATTTTAGAGATAAATAATAGGCAGGGACTAGCTAAAAATTATTACAATTCCAGATGCTGGCTGCATGAAAAATTTAAACTACAATATTTCAGTAAGTCAATTAAAGAATTTTAGGAGTTGTATATGCTGACGAGTAGGAGAAAGAACTTTAGGAAGAAATCAATAGATCAAATAGATCAGCATAAAACACACACTGGAATTTGGAGTGTGGAATTTGGAACCTGGAAATTGGATGGAATTTTCTTATTCCATCACAACTTGGTGCAATGTTTCAGGTTTCAGACACATAGTTCTTTCAGTTCCGTGGGCCTGGGACACAGTCTCCCTTCTTTCTGAATACCCACAGCCTCTTGATTCTTCAACATCAGGGTCACATATCATCCAATCTTTCATTTAAACAACCATATTGCTTCTAGTCTATACCATTCATTTGTACTGCCTTTTGGCCATTCCTGAACTATTATCTCAAAATGCAATTTAATTCTTAAGATTTTCAGGGCAGAAACCAAATCCTTTGCTGCTTGGTATGTCCCCATATGCCTAGCAGACTATAGGCACTTTAAAATTCACTGAAACCTGTCAGGTAAACATGGCTGATTGAACAAATGCATTCATCTCCAAATGTGTTCATCCCTCCCAAATTTCCAGAAAAATTACAAAAAAGGAATAAAAAAGGTACTGATTTGTACAATATAAGACAATTAGAATGGGAGAGAAGACAGCAATGAAAAGAAACATAAAAATTGGGGAAAATCTGGCAGATGGATGGAAGAAACACTTAATAGGGCAGGGGAAGATAAATATTAAAAGCAAGCAGAGGGAGATAATAAAGTGCAAACTTATTCATTTGTAAAATTATGGAAAGGCTCAGACATTGGAGGTACCAGTTAATCAGAAGGAGGAGTGCTATGGTCTGAATGATGTGTCCTCCCAAAATTCACCTAATCCCCAAGGTAATGTTATCAAGAAGTGGGGTTTTTGGAAAGTGATTAGTTTATGAGGGTGAAGCCCTCATGAATGGGATTAGTGCCACTAAAAAAGTTCCTAGGCAGCTCTCTTGCCTCTTTCACCATGTGAGGACACAATGAGAAATCTGTAACCCAGAAGAGGGCTCTCACCAGAACCTGACTATGGTGGCACCCTACCTGCAGAACCCATGCTGGCGCCTAGCCTCCAGAACTGTGAGCAATAAATTTCTTCTATTTATAAGCCACCCAGTCTATGGTATTTTGTTATATCAGCCTGAATGACAAGGGGTACAATGGGGACTAAAAACGAATGAATTGGTTTAAGACATGATTTAGGATTAGACATCTAATCTAAAATTTAACCATAAGGACTCTAGGCTTGTGGTTGTCAGGCACAAAGATGGATGTGGGTAAACTGGTTAATTCAAAGCAGAATTGATTAAGTGAAAGTATATACAATGAATGATGAGAACACACCCCTCCCCTTCCCCTGCTCAAATCCCAGAAAATCAGCAGTTAACTCCTCCCCGAGGCAAGAATCAGGAGGATCCTTCTCTGAGGAAATTGAAGAGCCACAGAGAAAATAACCATAGATATTGACTTTTTTGTATGACCTAGCAAAAATGCTAGCTGGCCACCCAATCCCCAAGTGAAGCGCACACTCTGAACAAGCCTCGTCCATTCATGGAATTTCCATAAATCTTATAGTACATCACTTTCAAACATGAATGAGTCATCAAGGATCACCTGCCAGTGCGGGAATTCCTCCAACGTGAAAGAGAGCAAAAGAAGGAAAAAGAACTTGATGAAAATAAAAGCAATGCAGGAATCAGAAGAAAAATTTAAAAAAAATTATGATTCACACCCTCAGAGAGATGAAATGATGCTATTATCATGAAATAAGAACTAGATGCTAAAAAATTAAATGATTGAAAATTAAGAATGAAGTCTTAAAAATTAAAAACATGATACCTGAAATAAGAAAAATATGCAGTATACTGGTTGGAAAAGAAAGTCAAGGAAATATCTCAGAAAATATAATAAAAGGGTAAAAGGAGAGAAAAGATAAGAAAAATCAGGGATCAATCCAGTAGGTTTTTTTTTTTTTTTTTTTTGGTGAGAAAGATTGGCCTTGAGCTAAGATCTGTGTCTATCTTCCACTATTTTCTATGTGGGACACCTGCCACAGCACGGCTTGATAAGCAGTGCATAGATCCGTGCCTGGGATCCAAACCTGCGAACCCTGGCCTGCGGTAGTGAAGCTCACGAACTTAACCACTACACCACCAGGCTGGCCCCTCAATCCAGTAGTTTTTTTTTTTTTTTGTGAGGAGATCAGCCCTGAGCTAACATCCGCCAATCCTCCTCTTTTTTTTGCTGAGGAAAACGGCCCTGGGCTAACATCGGTGCCCATCTTCCTCCACTTTATATGGGACGCCGCCACAGCATGGCTTACCAAGCAGTGCGTCGGTGCGCGCCCAGGACCCGAACCAGTGAACCCCGGGCCGCCGCAGCGGAGCGCGCGCACTTAACCGCTTGCGCCACCGGGCCGGCCCCTCAATCCAGTAGTTTTAATGTTTGAATAATAGATGGTCCAGAAAGAGAGTATAGAGAAAATGGAAAGAAAAATTCTAAATTAAATAACACAAGAAAATTTCCATTAATGAAAGATATGAATCTCCAGATTGAAAGTGCCTTCCAAGGTTCCAGGATAATTAATTTAAAAAAGAAGAAGAAGAAAGTTAGATAGATCCAAACCAAGGTACTTCCTCATGAAATTCAGACCACCAGGGTAATGAGAAAATCCTAAAATTCTCCACAGAAGAAAAGAAAACAAGTTGAATACAAATTTTCAGGAGTAACAGTGACATCAGATTTTTCAACATCCATCAAAGCAGGAATGCCTTAAAAACTCTGATGAAAATGATTTTCAACCCTTATACTCTATCCACAGACAAATTATAAAGAAATTATGAGAACAGCATAATGTCACTTTCAAACATGTAAGATCTAAAAACTTTTACTTCCCATTCTTTAATTTTTAGGCCAATCCTCTAAAATAAGGGGTTAATTCAAGGAAAATAAGAAGACATGGAATCCGAAAACAAGAGATCCAACACTAGAGAGAAGAGAAAGCAGATCTCAAGACGATGGCAAAGGCAAGTGCCAGAATGAGAGCTGTGCAGCAAACCTAGAGAGCAACAGGTTAAAATGGTTCAGAGTGACTTCAGGAAAAGCATAGAACTGATAGATATTTTAAAAACGAGTTTTGACTATGCGGAAAAGTGAAACAAGAGCCTTTTGGAAGTTGTGAGAAAAATTAGCAATGATAATAAAGAAAACTTAAAACTCTAAAAACAAAAGTGAAGAAATTGTTAACTCTAGGGGGAAAATGAAATTTGATTAGGAAAAAAATGTAATAGTGCATGATCTGGCAGAAAACATTACTATAGATACTAAATACTGACAATAAAAAGTTATAATATTTTTAATTTTGTGGGATGGGGAGGGAGAAAGCAGGGTAAGACTGCTACTGTCTCCAAATATGAGGAAGTTAAGAACTAATGTTTAACTTGATAAATCAAGACATAACCAATTAGGCATATTTTTCAATGTGAAGTTAAGTGCCATAAAAAAAGAGCCACAAGGTTGAAAGTGACTATCTTTGGTAGTAGGATGGGTTGGAGGCAGGGGATCCTTGTTTCCCTTATAAGCCTTTAAACTCTGCATATATTACTGTGATAAATATGAAAATTAACAATTACTTTTTGGAGTTTGAGATTTACCTTATTTCCAATGAGAAGGCTCGATCTATTTTACCTTGGTGCTTAAAGTGTCCAAATGTCTCTGGTACCGTAATGGTCCTCGGAAAAAATAAGAGTACCCTGTCTCCTTTCACCCTGAAATGTTACCTGGAGTGGAAACTACAGGCTTCCGTAGTACCTGCACACTATGATCTCAAATATCACCCCAGAGAAATATTCTTCCAAATATTCTCTGTAAAGGCAGCATTGATGTTAAGAGCGGCAAGGCTAAGGATCCCTGTTGGGAGGAATCCTTATTTCCCGCTCCTCTAGTTTCCGGGTGGAAGGCTTTTCTCTTAACGCTTCCGTTATTCTCTACCCCCTCATTGGCTCCTGTCTCAGCAAGGAGGAAGGACTTCATCTTATTGGTGGACTTGAGGGAGGGGCGAAACTGGGCTTGCCTGGGTCTGCTCCTTCCGCTCATCTTGGGAGTGCTCACGCTTGAGGGTGTGCCAGTCGAGGCCTGCTCCTCCTGCCCTCCAGGTAGAGTCTGTCTTTTACCGGGGAGGCTCCTGAGTGGGGAAGTCTGGCCGTCTATCCAGTGCTGCCCCTTAACTGTGTGGGGTTAGTCTGCCCAGTCCTAAGTTCACGTTAGGAAGTCCACTGTTGTCCATATACCTCTACTCAGGCTTTCAGTAGCAGTAAAGGTGACATTTTGGTTCCGTTAGCCAGCTATCCTGTTGTCCTTAGTTGTTATTTATAGGGCTGAATCTAATTCAACATTAACTCTATCAGGTATCTGCCTGTGGTGCCTTTGGTTTTCTCAGTTCTGTGGGATTTTCTGTGGTCAACCTGGTGGCAGTGTATAAACACCATTTACCTAAATTCTAATTTAATGGCCTTAACTTCTTCTTTGTGTTATTGGTGTAATAAGTCAACTATGTAATGAGAAAAATGAAGAGATTAAGTTAAATTTCCTTTATTTGCAAGCTACCCACATTGAAAATATAAATAAAAGTTGCTAGTTGAGATATAGAATATAGGAATATGAAGATTCAGTAAAGTGGAAAGTTAATGAAAATAATGTATACTTTCCAAGAGAATGAGTTCAACTCATATTAGAAAATTGATTTATATAACAAATGTGCTTTGTAACATAAAATTATTGAGTAACTTGTGTGTGCCAGGCAATGTTTGAATGCTGGGGATACAATAGTCAACAAAACAGAACAAGCCTACCCTTGTGGAAATTTCTTTCTTTCTTTTTTCTTCAGCTTTATTGAGATATAATTGACAAATAAGATGACTTTCTAAGGGGCAAGACAGATAATGAAACATAAATAGGTAAAATATATGTATGTTAGAAGGTGATGAGTGTTTTGAAGAAAAAAATCAAGTAGGAAAGGTGAACATGGAGTGTTGAGGTTGAGGATGAGAATTGCAGTTTTAAAACAGTGCATCATTTGAGTAAAGACCTGGAGGATGTAGATGCAACAAATCATATTATCATCATCTTCCAACATGCTATTTATGTTACTCACTAAGGGAGTGAGAGAGATAGAGAAGGGGTTAAAAGACTGAGCTAGGGACACTCCAAGAGTAAGTGTTGGAGATGAAGAAGAAACAAGGCAGTTTGTAGGAAATGTGGAAGCACCGTCAGAGGCCCATTACCATCTAGGCATGGGGAAATAGAGGAAGGCTCGCAAAGACTTAATGAAGCTGTTAACTGAACTTGGCATTACAGAATAAGCAGCACCTTAATGGGCAGAGTATTTTAGACAGGTCAAAGTGAGCACAAAGGCAATGATGTGGCGAAAGTGAAAGAAAATCAGATTTGAAGATTGATGACTATTTGAGTGTTCCTGGAAGGAGGGTTGGTTGTGGTAGGGGCCAGGAGCAAGGTTTGCTGGGGGGAATTGGGAGAAGAAAGATGCAAATTGGAAGCTGAAAAGATGACCATCTATAAAGAGCTGGGGATGCCATGATTCCTAATCAGGTGTGTGAACATTATTATGGAGACAATAAAGAGCCATCAAAGCCAGGGTAATGATGTTTTAGTAATGTTACTCTGGTGACCCTGTAGTTTTGAAGTTGGGTAGGACTGGAAGTTTAGAACTTGAGGCGATTCTCATTGTCATATCCAGAGATGGTGAAAAATAATGCAAATCATGGATTCCAAGAAATTGGCTTTGTGCATGACTGTATCCAAATTTCTCATGGCTTGACAAAGGCACTTGACCTTCTAGTACCTTGACCTCTGATAATCTCTCCCCTCAGTTTACCTAAATTCCACTCACTCGTTAAGGCCTACTTTGAGTTCCATGTATCCTGTGTGGCTTCCAATTGCCACTGATCTCTGCTCTTTATGATTTATCACATTGAAAAGAAAAGAAAAACTTTGGGTTTTTTTCAGTTTTCACTATGGTTGAAAATTTCTTTGTTGTTATTGGAGAATTTTAAAGCCTGCAAAAATGTAATTTATTTCCTGTATATTTCTTTCCAACATGCTGTAGTGTGCTTGGCACTCAATTTTATTATAGATTTATCATCATGAACAGAGATTATGTTTATGAAATCCAGTCACCTGCGTACTAGAACTCTTTCATGGGCTCTGCACCACATACACAAAAATATTCAAAATTATTTAAGCGTCCTCAGCCTACATTTATAGTTTTCTCTCCTGTCATTCCCCATCATTTCCATGGTTCAAATAGTTAGGTTTTGGAAAGATAGACAAACTTTCAGCCAGATGTGCCATTCCCCTATCACCCAAGCTGCAAGCCTCTTTCCTTGACAGCTTTATCATTTTGGCTGTGGCTATCTCAGGTACTTGGATGCTTTTCTTCTTTTGGGGGCAAGAGAACAATTTAATTGATATGTAACTTCCATATCATAGAATTTACCTTTTTAAATTATGCAGCTCAGCGAGGTTTAGTATATTCATAGAGTTGTGCAACCATACAGTATCTATTTGCAGAGTAGTTTTATTGCACTAAAAAAAAACCCTGTATCCTTTAATAGTCACTCCCTATTGCTTCTCCCTCCAGTTCCTGTCAGCCACTAGTCTACTTTCTGTTTCTAGGGATTTGCCTATTCTGGACATTTCATATAAATGGAATAATATAATATGTGGTCTTTTGTGTGTGGCTTCTTTCACATAGCGTGGTCTTTTCGAGGTTCATTCATGTTGCAGTACTTCTCAATACTACATTCCTTTTAGTGGCTGAATAGTATTCCACTGTATGAATATACCACATTTTGTTTATCCATTTATCAGTTGATAGACATTTGGGTTGTTTCTACTTTTTGACAATTTTGAATAATGCTGCTGTGAACATTTGTATATAACTTATTACGTGGACATATGTTATCATTTCTCTTGGGTATATACCTAGGAGTGGAATTTCTGGGTCCTCTGGTAACTATATCTTTAACCTTTTGAGAAACTGCCAAACAGTTCTCCAAAGTGGCTGTACTATCTTATAATCCTACTAGCAATATATGAGGGTTCCAATTTCTCCAAATTCTTGATAACACTTATCTTCTTTTTGATTTTAGCCCTCCTAGTGGATATGAAGTGGTATCTTATTGTACTTTTGATTTGACTTTCCCTGATGGCTAATGATGTTGGGCATCTTTTCATGTGTTTATTGGCCATTTATCTTTTTTCAAGACATGTCTATTCAGATCCTTTGCTCATTTTTCAGTTGAGTTAATTGTATTTTTATTATTGAGCTTTTATTATAAGATTCTTTTTATATTCTGAATACAAATCCCTTATGAGATATATGATCTTCAGATATTTTCTCTAATTCTTTGGGTTGAGTTATCACTTTTTTGATGGTGTGATTTAAACCACAAAAATTTAACTTTTCAGCTCTTATATTTAGGTCTGTGCTCAATTTTGAGTTAACTTGTGTGTGTGGTGTGAGGCAGGGATGCAAATTAATTTCCTTCTGTGTGGATACCTAGTTGTTCTAGCACCATTTGTTGAAAGGACTGTTCTTTCCCCATTACATTGTCTTAGCACCCTTGTCTAAAATCAGTTGATCATAAATGTATGATTTTTTAAAAACCTCAATTCTATTCCATTGATCTGTATGTCTGTCTTTATACCAACACCACACAATCTTGATTACTATAGCTTTGTAGTAAGTTCTGAAATCTGGGACCTTCAACTTTGTTCTCCAATATTGTTTTGGCTATTCTGGGCTCCCTGAATTTCTATATAGGTTTTAGGATCAACTTCTCAATTTCTGCAAAAAATTTAGTTGGGATTTGGATAGGGATTGCATCGAATCTGTAGCTCAGTTAGGGAAGTATTGCTGTCTTAATAATAATTGTCTTCCAATCCATGAGCATGAGATGTTTTTTCCATTTACATAGTTTTTCTTTAATTTTTTCAACAGTTTTATAGTTTTCCGAGTAAGTGTATTTAATTTCTTTTGTTAAGTGTATTCCTTATTATTATTTTTTTGTGATGCTATTGTCAATGAAATTGTTTTCTGAATTTTTTTTTTGAAATGATTATTACTGGTGTGTAGAATTGCAATTGGTTTTTTTATATTTATGTTGTATCCTGCAACTTTGCTGAACCTATTTATTAGTTCTAATTTTTTTTTGTTGATTCTTTATGATTTTCTGTATACAGAGATCATATGTGCAAATAGAGATAGCTTTACTTCTTTCATTCAAATCTGGATGCCTTTTATTTCTTTTTTTTTTTTTTTTTTTTTTTTTTTTTTTTTTTTTGCCTTTTATTTCTTTTAATTGTGTACTTGTCCTGGATAAAACTTCCAGTACAATGTTGAATAGAAGTGGTGAGAGGAAACATTCTTATTTTGTTTCTTATTTTAGGGGGAAAACATTCAATCTTTCACTATTAAGTATGATATTAGCTGTGGGTTTTCTGTAGATGTTCTTTATAAGGTTAAGAAAATTTTATGTATTCCAAGTTTGTTAAATTTTTTTTTTTTAATCATGAAATTGGTTGGGTTTTATCAACTGCTTTTTCTGTCTATTGAGATGATCATGTGGTTTTGTCCTTTCTGTTAATTAATATGGTCTATTACACTGATTTTTGGATGTTAAACCAACCTTACATTTCTTGAATAAATCCTACTTGGCTATGGTGTATTATTATTATTTTTTTTTTTTTTTCACATATTGCTGGATTTGTTTGCTAGTCTTTTGTTGAAGATTTTTGCATCTATATTCATTAATAATATTAGTCTCTAGTTTTCTTTCATTGTGACATCTTAGTCTAGTTTTGGCATCATAGAACAATTTG